>NC_069658.1:242784686-244034686 GCF_027244095.1 Hemicordylus capensis | reverse complement strand
TGCGTGGACTTTGGATGAAGGAACCCCTCCCCCGGCCAACACACACACAAACACACTTTATCCTGCGGTCATATCATCATTTGCCTCGTTCCTGCTGCTAGCAGAAGACCAGTTCCTGCTTTAGCAGAAGCTGAAGGGGAGAGATCTAACACAATGGGGGTGGCCCCAATCTCTTTCCCCTCGGTCCATCTGAAGTCCTTGCCCTGCTTTTTTTGCCCCTTGGATCTTTTCTGTTGTAATGGGGATCACTTTTCCCCACCCTCTTCCCCAGCTTAGATGTATGTTGGAATTGTGATGGTTTTAGATTTTATGCATTTGAATCTGCATTATGAATGATACACAAAGCCAACAGGAAGGGATATTTTCTTGCTTCTCTCTCTATTTCATTCTCCTACATCTTCCCATCACTTTTGCTTCCTTCACAGGTGCTGCAGTGATGCTGGCATTGTATTCTCAGCCATCTCCTCTTTGCAGTGGAGTGGAAGACTCTTCAGTGCAACCAATTCAGTGGGGGGGGGAGCCTGGGGATGTGGGCAGGTTGCTTCTGTTCCTGACCCCTCTGCTGGGCCTGAAAAAAACCTCTCCTTCCTCTGCCTTTGTCAGAGCTGCCCAATAGGAAGGCTGCGGAAGCCACTCCTGAAAGCCTGAATCTTACCAACTGGACTAGGCGGTGCCTTTGAAAGTCTTGACTCCCCTGTATTTAGGAGAGGAGCAAATGTGCCTCTTCATCCCAGCATGGCATTTCCAGTGGCCCTATTACTGGTGTCTTGACAGAGTCTCTTTTTGGTGGGGGGGTGAGTTTTGAGCTCCTTGGGGACAAGGAACCTCCCCCCACCCCATTAATTTTGCTGTGTAAACCACTTTGAATGTTTTTCCTTGCAAAGAGGTTTATAAATATACTTAGGACCCTTTGAATTGTGCTTAGAATTAGCAGAGACGTAAGTTTTGGGAGGTATAAAAATATGTTAAATAAATAAATAAAATAAGAATGGAAAGAAGCATCATGTGCTCTACAAAGATAAAAATACTTAACCTTTTTTTCCCAGCATCTGGTGACTTTTGAGGAGGTAGCTGTGCATTTTACAGAGGAGGACTGTGCTCTGCTGGATCCGGAGCGAAGAGCCTTGTACACGGAAGTCATGGAGGAGAATGTTGCGGTTGTGGCCTCTCTGGGTAAGGTATCCTCTTCCTCCCACAGTGTAGGAGGTCATCATTCCTAACGATGGGTTAATTCCGCCGACTTGCTCCAAAGACAGGAAGTTGTCACATAGGTCAAACAGTTGAATGGGCCTGCCTCCTTTCCCAGCAGGCAGTGGAAGCAGGATTCCTCCAGTTCCTTTCCTGTCTTGCTTCAGGATAGGTGTGCTAAGAGAGTTATCCTGCTATCCAGGCCTGCTGCCTCCATTTTTAAAGTCCTGAATAAATAACACTATAATTTGGTACATTCACATCCCCTTCTCACAGCTCTGTGGGATTTTTATTTTATTAGAAAGCTGGTCTCATGGTAGCAAGCATAAATTATCCCCTTTGCTAAGCAGGGCCCACCATGCTTTGCATTCAGATGGGAGACTACATGTGAGCACTGTAAGATATTCCCCCGGGATCTCCAGGTAGGGCTGGGAGAGACTATTGCCTATAACCTTGGACAGTCAGTCAGTGTACACAATAAAGGGCTAAATAGATTGATGGTCCAACTTCCTATGTTCTAATAAAAACACATTTCTTGTGAACCTCCCAAAGGGGACAGTGAAAATGATGTCAGGCTGGTTCAATCAGTTGGCTACGCTAGAGCATGGTGTGGATAATGCCAGTGTGATGGCATTATTGGATCCACATACGGGCCTCAGAGCAAATGTTCAGTAGTAACTAGTCTCAACCTGGAAAGTCATAAGAAAAACCCTGTTGGATCAGGCCCAAGGCCTTTCTAGTTCAGCATCCTGTTTTACACAGTGGCCTACCAAATGACTCTGGGAAGTGCACAGCCAAGATCTGAGGACATGCCCTCTCTCCTACTGTTACTCCCCTGCAACTGGTATTTAGAGGCATCTTGCTTCTGAAGATGGAGGTGGTCTATAGCCCTCAGACTAGTAGCCATTGATAGACTTGTCCACCATGAATGTATCTAAACACCTTTTAAAGCCATCCAGGCTGTTGGCTGTCACCACATCTTGTGGCAGAGAATTCCATAGGTTGATTATGTGTTGTGTGAAAAAGTACTTCCTTTTGTCGGTCCTAAATTTCTTGGCAATCAGTTTCATGGGGTGACCCCTGGTTCTAGTGTTATATGAGAGGGAGAAGAATCTCTCTCTGTCAACTTTCTTCACACCATGGATGATTTTATAGACCTATCATATATCCCCTCAGTAATCTTTTTTTCTAAACTAAAACACCCCAAGTGTTGTAGCCTTGCCTCATAAGGAAGATGCTCGAGGCCCCTGATCATCTTGGTTGCCCTCTTCTGCACCTTTTCCAGTTCTACAATGTTCTTCTTAAGATATGATGACCGGATCTGTACACAGTACTCCAAATGTGGCCGTACCATAGTTTAGTATAAGAGCATTAGAATATTAACAGTTTTATTTTCAAACCCCTTCCAAATGATTCCAAGAATAGAATTGGCCTTTTTCATAGCTGCCACACATTGAGTTGACACTTTCAACGAGCGGTCTATCACAACCCTAAGATCTCTCTCCTGGTCAGTCACCAACAGCTCAGACCCCATCAGCATATATATGGGCTTTTTGCCCCAATTTTTAAATTTTAATGTGTGTATTATTATGATTTTCATCTTTTTATGAATATTAACTGTTTTATATTTTATATTATGTTTTAATTCTGTACACCGCCTAGAGATTTTGATATTAGGCGGAATATAAATTCAATCAATCAATCAATCAAATATTCATCACTTTACCCATGATACCAAGATACCCATTGAACCGCATTTGCCATTTTGTTGTCCTCTTCCCCCAGTTTAGTGAAATCCTTTTGGAGCTCCTCACAATCTCTTTTGGACTTCACTACCCTAAGTAGTTTGGTGTCATCTGGAAATCTGGTCACTTTGCTGGTTCTAGATCATTTATGAACAAGTTAAAGAGCACTTGTCCTAGTACAGATCCCTGGGGGACCCCACTTCTTACTTCTCTCCATCTGGAGAACTATCCATTTATTCCTACCCTCTATTTCTTGTCCTTCAACCAGTTACCAACCCACACATGAACCTGTCCCCTTATCCCATGACTGCTAAGCTTTCACAAGACTCTCTGGTGAGGAACCTTGTTGAAAGCTTTTTGCAAATTCAAGTATAGTATGCAGGGGCGTAGCAAGGTTGGAGTGGGCCCAGAGACAAGATTTTAAAATGGCCCCCCATCACTGAAGCTCAGCTTATAAAGTAAAGAAATCTTAAATGAGGCTGAATAGTGGTCACAAAAAGCATAGTAAAATGTGTGTGTGTGTGTGTGTGTGTGTGTGTGTGTGTGTGTGTGTGTATGCCACAACAGAACATCATCCTAAAATATTTTTTAAAGGTTTTGTAAATTGTGGACGATGCAAGTCATTTAATGGTACTAGAGAAAGACATGCTGCTCTGGTAGCTCCAGGTCTTAACACTCCCATCAATTTCGGAGGATGAATACAACTGAAGGAAGCCCGGTTGGGTGCGTGGCTGAGGGAGTCAGTCATGTGACTTGCCTCTGGGGGGCCCCCAAGGCAGTGGGCCCCCTGACAACTTGCCCTATTATATTTACGCCCCTGATAATATGTCAACTTGATCACCTTTATCCATACACTGTTGACATTCTCAAAGAACTCCAAAAGGTTAGTGAGGCAAGATTTACCTTTGCAGAAACCATGCTGGTTCTCCTTCAGCAGAGCCTGCTCTTCTATATTCTTAATTTTATCCTTAAGAATGCTTTCCATCAATTTGCCTGCAACAAACATTAAGCTAACCAGCCTGTAATTTCCCAGATCCTCTTCCCCCCACCCCTTTTGGTAAATCAGTGTTACATTTGCTACTTTCCTGTCCTCCGGTACAGAGCCTGATTGTAGGAATAAGTTGTATATTTTTGCAAGGAGGTCGGCAATTTCACATTTGAGTTCATTCAGGACTCTTGTGTGGATGCCATCTGGCCCTGGCCCTAGTTAATTTTTTAATTTTTCTAACAGTTTAGAATGCCATCACTTGTTACCTCCATCTGACTCAGTTCTTTAGCCTCTGCCGTGAAGACAAGTGCAAATAACTCATTTAGCTTCTCCGCAATATCTATATTCTTAAAAAATTACTTATATCTACTGTATGTAAACCGCTTTGAGCCACCTAATGGCGCAGCGGGGAAGCAACCTGCCTAGAGAGCAGGAGGCTGTTTGTTCGAATCCCCACTGGTGTGTTTCCCAGAATATGTGAAACTCCTGTATCGAGCAGCAGCAACATAGAAAGGTGCTGAAAGGCATAATCTCATACTGCGAGGGACAATGGCAAACCACTCCTGTATTCTACCAAGAAAACCACATGACTCGGTGGTCGCCAGGAGTCAACACCAACTTGATGGCACAACCACAACAACCACAAACCACTTTGGGTACTTTTGTTGAAAAGCAGTATATAAATGTTTGTCGTATTCATAATTGTAAAAATCTCTTTCACTCCCTCATCAACTAACAGTCCAATTGCCTCCCTGAACAGGTTTCCTGCTTCTGATGTATTTAAATAAGTTTTTTGTTATTCTCCTTGATGCTTTTGGCTAAATATTCCACAGACACGCTTTTCGCCTCTTTGATTGTCTCCTTGCATTTCTTTTGCCAGAGTTTGTGTTCCTTTCTGTTCTCTTCATTTGAGCAGGCCTTCCAGTTTCAGAAGGAAGTTTTAAATAAACTCCATGCATTCTCCTGGTTTTCCCTTTCAGCTTTCTTTTCACCAAACTCCTCATTTTAGAGAAGTTTCCTATACTGAAGTTCAAAGTGTCTGTCTGAGACTTCCTTGGCAATTCTCTCCTCGCATGTATGCTAAATTTGATCAACTATGGCCACTGTTCCCTAAAGGTTCCATTATTTATTTATTTATTCATTCATTCATTCATTCGATTTCTATACCGCCCTTCCAAAAATGGCACAGGGCTGTTTACACAGAGAAATAATAAATAAATAAGATGAATCCCTGTCCCCATAGGGCTCACAATCTAAAAAAAACCATCAGAAAGACACCAGCAACAGTCACTGGAGGTGGATAGGGCCAGTTACTCTCCCTCTGCTAAATAAAGAGAATCACCACATTAAAAGGTGCCTCTTTGTCAAGTAAGCAAGAGTCCATGACTCTGATATCTTGCATCAGTTCCTGGGCACCACTCAGGATTAAGTCCAAGGTCGCCTTCTCTCTGGTTGGTGATAAAGGATTTATTTATCCAGGCCTACCAATAAGTATATAACTGTGTGTATCAAAGTATAATTCAAAGTAGTTTGGTTCAGATCCCTAATAAAGCCAGCAGGACTGAAATAAGAATTGCTCAGAGTTGAGAAGCCTCTCGGTAACAGAGGCCAAAGCCAAGGACGGGGGCCACTCTCAAGAATGTGAGGCGAGAAGCCCACCAGAGATAACAGGTACCAGGACCTGTCAAACACAGGCCATTAGCCAAATTCCTCAGTCGGCAGAAAGAGGATCTTGCTGGTATGAGGAGATACCATAGGGATTAAAATTGTCAGAAAGGCTCTAGGTGCCAGGCTCTAGGTGGCACCTCTGGAATATGTATGTTTAATAACAAATAACATGTATTAATTGCTTTATTGATATGCTTGTATGTTTGAAACCTATAAAAGCTAGCCAACTGTATAACTTGGGCGCGCAGTATCAGCCAGATGTTCTCTGACTGTGCTCGTGCCTTTCATGACATGCAATAAAAGCTTTCCCCCCCCCCCACTTTTTTTTTTAGCATCGCACCCTTGCTGCATTTGACTTCATTCAGTCAGGCAACAAGTATAACTGCGGGAGTTTGGTCTAATCCTCTTTGGTTCTGGCAAGATGCCCCATTCTCTATCCATGTGATAGAAGGATGAACGCAAGTGGCTGAATCAAACAGGAGGGCGTTTTCTTCCAGGGGGTTTTCCCGCAACCTTGGTTCCATGACCAGCTGTTCTAGGGCACAGTCATTCAACGTGTCTAGAAATATGGTGGTGGAGAGCCAGTGTGGTGTAGTGGTTAGAGTGCTGGACTCGGACCGGGGAGACCCGAGTTCAAATCCCCACTCAGCCATGAAACTAGCTGGGTGACTCTGGGCCAGTCACTTCTCTCTCAGCCTAACCTACTTCACAGGGTTGTTGTGAGGAGAAACTCAAGTATGTAGTACACCACTCTGGGCTCCTTGGAGGAAGAGCGGGATATAAATGTTAATAATAATAATAATAATAATAATAATAATAATAATAATAATAATAATAATAATAGAAATATGGCCTCTTTGTCATTACCTGTGAATTTACCCAGTCTATGTGTGGGTAATTGAAGTTGCCCCTTATTGCATCCCTGTCTTTCTTTGATGCCTCCCTGATTTCCTCCTGCAACTCCCAGCCAATGTCAGCATTTTGATCAGAGGGCAGTAGCATGTCACCGCCTTCTCTCCTAGTCTCGCCTCCTGCCTCAGTGCGCTTCTCGCCAGCGTGCCCACCCTGAGCGAGCCCCAGCCAGACTTCACATAGTTTGGCAGGTGGGAGAGCTCGTGCCGCTGCCTCTCCGATGCCACACAGCGGCAGCTTTAAAAGAAAGAGAAAAGTCAAAAGAAAAGTTAAAAAGTGGGAGAAATTGAGTCTCAAACAGGACAAGCCTTTCCCCGCAGGAAGTCGGGACATCCCGCACAGCGTGGGACAGTTGGCAACCCTACGTAATGGCAGGTGAGAGGGCATGCCCTCAACTCCTGTCTGTGGCTTCCAGCGGCATCTGGTGGGCCACTATGCGAAACAGGATGCTGGACTAGATGGGCATCCTTAGGCCTGATACAGCAGGGCTGTTCTTATGTTCTTATGTACGTTCAATCTGTATACAGCATACGTGTTTACAAATCTGTACCGCTGCATATATGCTCATTCACACATTATGTTCCACACGTGTGCAGTTAAAGACTTCCTTTCTGTAGCCTGCATTTGAGTGAGTCTGTGCACTGGTTTACTTTAAAAATCAACACATCTGGCATCATAGTTGAGGCAAGGGTGGTTTTTAAGGTTCTTCTTGATTAGCATTCCATTTTTCACCATATCTTTACCATCCTAATGCTGTAAAGAGATGGCGGTGGGGGAAGATGAGGGGCCCATCTTCACCGCTTGTCCCAGGTTCCCCTCCAACTTGGCTAGGCCCCTGCCCTCCCCTGAGCTGACTTTCTTTGACTCCTGGAATTTGCTTCACTTTTCTACAGGGAGGAGATCCTTAGGTGGAATCTGATGTAAAAAAACCAAAAACCCTTCCTTCAGAAGAGAACAGAGAGATCTTTGACTTTATTGAAGACTGCCTTAGAGCACAGATCAGAGATGGGAGAGAGAAACTCTGCTGGTGGCCAAGCAGGAAAAGTCCCTGATGCCCCCCAGACTGGGAGGAGTGGGGGATTCTGGCAGATATCTTCACAGAAGGTCCTGGGCGAAGACCCTGCCAGTTCAGAGGCCCAGCACCGGCACTTCAGGCAATTCCGCTACCAGCAGACCAAAGGGCCCCGAGAGGTTTGCAGCCGACTCCACAGCTTTTGCCATCGGTGGCTGAAGCCAGAGCGGCACACCAAGAATCAGATGCTGGACCTGGTGATCCTGGGGCAGTTCCTGGCTATCCTACCCCCAGAGATGGAGAGCTGGGTCAGGGAATGTGGGCCGGAGAGCAGTTCACAGGCGGTGGCCCTGGCTGAAGGTTTCCTCCTCAGCCAGGAGGAGGGGGAGAAGAAGCAGGAAGAGCAACAGGTAAGACAAAAGCGGTTCATCAGGGGAGTTGAAAAGGGCTGAGAATGTGAGGCGGGAGATCCTAAAAGAAGCAAGACGTTGCCCAAGAAAAACAACTTGGGGTCACTCAAGGAGATGGCCCACCAACCGCCTGCCCAAGCCCCTTCTCTGGCCTTGCCCTGCACCATTCCCCATCTAATCCTTCTTCCTCACATCCCCTGCCTGGGATCCCCTTTTCTCTGTTTCAGATACAAGGACTGTGTTCAGATGCAGCCCCTGATTTTCCTGAGGCAGAGAGGGCTCCAAGGGATACCAGGCAGAGGCCACAGTCCAGGGGGATCTTGCAGCAGGAGGAGGAGGACAGAGGTGCCACCTTACCAGGTAAGGAAGAATGGGGCATATCCCTCCCACCTTTTGTCGCCCTATCACTGAGGGACCTGCTCATCTCCAGCCTCTTGCAAGGATTTAAAAATAATTCTTTTCAGTAACCTGAGAATATACACATCCCAACCTGCACTTCCAGAAATTGAGGGAACTTCTATGAAACTTAGATTCCCCCCCCCCCATTTTTTAAAATTGTTATATTTATATACCTCCTTTCATTAAAAACAATCCCAAGGCAGTTTACAAAAGTTAAAAAAGTTTTTAAAAATACAATAAAAATGACAATAAAAATAGATCTCAAATTGTACGGAAATAAAATAATCTTTCAAAGGAAGAACGCATCAGTGGAAAGGTGTCTTTTCTGGGCTGGCATCCTTCAGAATAAAAAGCTCCTTCTGCATCAGCCACACCAGAGTTTTTGGGGCAGGGGCAGATGTTCCCACCTCCATTCCCTTTGCTGGACCCCTGTGGTTGATTCAAGGAAAGGCACTTTTCACATGCTCCCTCCAAAATGCAGTTTGATGCCCCCACCCCAATATTTTTTTTCTGGTGCCGGTTTCCTATCATGCTGAGCTCAGAGGAGATCAAGGAAAGACGGTGAGCAGGAGGCTGTGCAGAAGGGAGGAGTCATTTGGGTAGACACCTGGGCAAACTAATTCACTGTGTGATTCCCCCCTCTCCATCAACCCACACACACACACATACACACACACCCAATTGAAAGATTTGACCTGCAGTCCTTGGGAAGGAACCTCTCACTCCTCCTATGCGACAGGCTTTCAGATAGACAGCTTCAGAGGTCTCCAGGGCTGCCGCACAGAAGGGAGCGCCAACCTTCTCTGCTGTTCCTCCTGAGGGCAGGGCCAGAACCACGGGTTGAAACTGCGTGAAAGACATGGGAAGGGATGATTTCTCAACTGTAGGAGCTGTCCGTCAGGGGGACCCTCTGCCTCCTGCAGTGGCAGGCTTTCCTCTGCTGGAGGCTTTTGGTCGGAGGCTGAGCTGGCATCTCTCGGGGTGCTGGGAGCAGTTTCTTGCACGGAGCAGGAGGTTGGACTAGATCACTAGACCATCCCCAGAATCTCTTCCAACTCTTCGAATTCCATGATTCTAGCATTTGCCTGCCTTTTCTACAAGAAAGGGAGACCTGGAAGCTATCTGGATCCCACCCCCATCCTTGCTGGGGGAAATTAATCTGCCTAGAGGAGGAGGTGTCCCCAATCTCTCCCCACTCAGAGCCTTCCGGGTCCCATTCCCCTTTTAATGTCTTGCCCTTCTTGTCTGGTAGGCTTGATGGAGGGAGACCATTTGAAATCCTTGCCCTACTTTGTTCTGCCCTGTGCCCTTTTGCGGGGGGGGGTCACTTTTCCTCAGAGTTTCTTACTATTAAAAATACATATTTAATTACAATATTCACAAATCTGGATACATAAAGTCCACCTTGCGAATTGTGCACGAAGGCAGCATTTGAGGGTTGTTGTTTTTTTAAAAAATTAAATCTCTCTATATTTCATCCCCTCTCTTCTCTTGTGTGTCCTTTGCAGGTGCTGGAGTGACACTGCCAATGCCATCTCTTTCTTCTGTGGAAGCTGAAGAACCTTCAATAAGACCAGACCAGGTAGGAGAGGATCATTGTGGGAGGAGGATGGAGGTTAGACCGGGTACCTCTGTTCCTGGCACATTCCCCTGGGCCTGAAATGATCACTCTTGTGGCTTCTGTTGAGGCTGCCTGCTAGGAAGGCTGTGAAGGCCACTCCGGAAAGCTTGACTCTTGCTAGCTGGGCAAGGAGGCAACTTTGAAAGTGTTTGACTCTTAGATACTTAGCAGGGGGAGAGCAAGCGTACCTCTGCATCCCAAGATAGGGTCTTTTCCAGTGACTCATGCTGGTATCTACATTGTGTTTGGATTCTGATCTCCTTTGGTACAGGGAATAAAATGTTCTGCATTTCTTTTGCTATATAAATTACTTTGTTTTTGTTGAACTGTGTGTGTGTGTTGATAGATGTTGAATTGTTTCAGAAGGATTTCTAAAAGTTCTTCACAATATGCCAGATGCATTTCAGCGATTCCTCAGCCTTCTTCAGTAGCACTAATCCAAAAATTCCCTACAATCCCTGAATATAGTTGTGTATATTCAATTGATTGAATATCCACTGATATTAAAAATGCCACCCATGGATTTTTAGGAAACATCTATGAAGTTTCATTAAGGACATTATATTGACTTTGTTCACATTGACTGGAAATCTCGGAAGAAACATCCATTTGGACTCTTTTTAAATATTCTTTTAGGACTAAATTTATATACTTTTAATGAAAGAAATTATTTCTATATATGGTAATCTGTTTTTATAGTGTCAACTATTATGAGTTATGAGGAGGATCAGTACATAGGAATCAATAAAGGGTTATAATTTATTGTGCAAGTTTGATTAAATGAAATACATCATGATTTAAGAGTTGTAATGATAATGATATGATATACAGCACTGGGGAGGAACATCCCCCACCCTTCTCAAACCACCTGATCATAAAACCCCTTTTGGATTGTGCTTAGAAGGGAAAGAACCATAACTACAGTTGGTCCAGAATGCGGCAGCCAGGCTCGTCTCTGGGTCATCTAGGTCCTAGATTCTAGGAGAGACCATATTACTCCCATATTGAAGGAGTTACACTGGCTGCCAATATGTTTCCAGGCAAAGGTGTTGGTCATAACCTATAAAGCCCTAAACAGCTTGGGCCCTGGGTTTTTAAGAGAACTGCTTCTTCGTCATGAACCCCGCCGCCCATTGAGATAATCAGGAGAGGTCCGTCTGCATTGCCACCGACTTATCTGGTGGCTACTCAGGGACGGGCCTTCTCCGTTGCTGCCCCGAGGCTTTGGAATGCGCTCCCTAGTACAATAAGAGTCTCCCCATCTCTGACATCCTTTAAAAAGTCCTTAAAGACGCATTTCTTCAGCCAGGCTTTTAACTGATATTGTTTTAACTGTTTTGAATGTTGTTTTTAGAATATTGTTTTAAAAGTTTTAAATGGTGTTTTACATTCCTTGCTTTTAAATTTTTGCTTTGTTTTGCTTTTGTTTTTAATTAATGTTTTACTTTTTAATCTTGTTGTAAACCGCCCAGAGACATAAGTTTTGGGCGGTGTAAAAATACAATAGATAGATAGATAGATAGATAGATAGATAGATAGATAGATAGATAGATAGATAGATAGATAATGTGATCTACAAAGAAGAAAAGTCTTCTCCTTCTTCTCCCAGAGCCTGGTGGACTTTGAGGACGTGGCTATTCATTTCACGGAAGAGGAGTGGGCTGTTCTGGATCCAGACCAAAGAGCCCTGCACAAGGAAGTCATGGAGAAGAATTTTCGGAATCTGGACTTTCTGAGTAAGACTCCCTCCCCTTGCACCCTTGGTCGATAATATCTGTTTTTAAAGTGCTAAATGAATAATGTCCCCCTACTATATCTCTGCATTCACATTCTATTCTCATGACTTTGCAGGATTTTTATTTCATTTCTTTGTTTAATTAAACATATTTGCAGCGAACCTTGTAAAAGAGAAATTGAAAGTGTATATGAGAGGGAGAGAGGCTGGTTCACTCATTTGGTGAAGTGTCATGGGAATAATGCCAAGTTCATGGGTTCCATCCATGGACAGGCCAGAGGGCCAGTATGGTATCGTAGTTAGCGTGTCAATCTAGAAACTGAAGGATCCAGTTCGAAACACCCCCATGACAATGAAGTTCATTGTGGGGCTTTGGGCAAGTCAGCCAAAAGTACTTTTTGGGCCCAGTGTACTCTAAGTGGGCTCCCTCCCGCCACACACACACACACACACACACACACACACACACACACACACACACACACACATATTTAAGTGAAAAGATCAGGTTATGGATGAAGGGGCTGACCTGGTATGTATCACAGAGACTTGGTTGGGGGAGGCTGGTGGCCCACTCTGGTCCCAGCTTCTCCCCCCAGGGTACCCTGTTGAGGTGCAGGTGAGGGGAAGTGTGCGGAGAGGTGGAGTGGCTGTGGTCTATAAGAACAATATCTCCCTTACCAGGACCTCTGTCAAAGTGTCTGACCATATCGAATGTGTGTACTTAAGTTTGGGGACCAGGGATAGACAGATACTTTTGTTAGTGTACCAATCACCCTGCTGCCCAGCAGAGACCCTCAGTGAGCTTATTATTATCAATTTACACAGTCAGACAGGTGTTATTGACTGGTTTGTTTTATCCAGACATCGAGTCCTTCCCAAGGACCTGGGATGCCAGAATTTTATTGTCAGTGTTGTTGCTGTTATAGATATCGTCGCAGAATATAGGCTGTTCCCAGTAAAGTTGCTTTTTGTAATTGGCTGATGGTGATTTCTGTGGCCCCTATGGTGTTGAGGTGCTCTTCAAGGTCTTTTGAAACTGCACCCAGGGCGCCAATTACCACTGGGATTATTTTGGTCTTTTTCTGCCACAGCCTTTCAATTTCAGTTTGTAGATCTTTGTATTTTGTGATTTTTTCTATTTCTTTTTCTTCCATTCTGCTATCCCCAGGTATTGCTATGTCGATTATTTTGACTTGTTTTTCTTTCTTCTCGACTACAGTGATATCTGGTGTATTGTGTGACAGATGTTTGAATGTTTGTAGTCGGGAGTCCCATAATATTTTTACATTTTCTACCACTTTTTCAATTTGATGGTCCCACCAATTTTTGGCTACAGGGAGCTTGTATTTTTTGCAGATGTTCCAGTGTATCATCCCTGCTACCTTGTTATGCCTTTGTTTGTAGTCAGTCTGTGCGATCTTTTTACATCAGCCGATTAGGTGGTCCACTGTTTCATCTGCTTCTTTACAAAGGCGGCACTTGCTGTTTGTGGTTGATTTTTCGACTTTTGCTCTTATTGCATTTGTTCTTAGTGCCTGTTCTTGTGCAGCCAGTATTAAACCATCTGTTTCTTTCTTCAAGTTGCCATTCTTAAGCCATTGCCAGGTCTTGGTGAGGTTTGATTTTCCACTTATTTTGTGCCAATATTGACCATGCAGAGGCTTATTTCTCCATTTCTCTGCTCGGTTCTTGACTTGTTCTTTCTTGTAGGCCTGCTTTGTTTCATTGGTGTTGAATAGTTTCTCATTATTGACCATTTGAAGTGCATCTTCTTCACTGTCCTTGATATATTCTTCAGTGCCTCTTTTCTCCTCCTCTGCTGTTTGATGCACTTGCAGCATTCCTTTTCCACCTGAGCTGGAAGGGAGGTATAGCCTATCTACATCACTGCGGGGGTGCAGAGCATGATTGATGGTCATTGTTTTCCTGTTCTTATAATCTAGTGTCTCTAGCTCTGCCTGGGTCCAGTCTATTATTCCTGCAGTG
Organism: Hemicordylus capensis; assembly: GCF_027244095.1. NCBI lineage: Eukaryota > Metazoa > Chordata > Lepidosauria > Squamata > Cordylidae > Hemicordylus > Hemicordylus capensis. The sequence continues at coordinate 244,021,019 of NC_069658.1, read as the reverse complement.
TATCTGATAACAGGTATAGCCCAGGTGTTTATGGCGTGTATGGTGTTCCCACCATTGAGTTTGGACTTGAGGATTTTTCTAACTCTCCTGATGTATTCACTTCCAATTTTTCTTTTAACTTCAGTGTGTGCGATGTTATCAGCCTGGAGAATGCCCAAGTATTTGTCATGTTCTTTCTCTTCCAGGTTCTTGATGTTGCTTCCATTGGGCAGTTCTATTCCTTCTGTTTTTCTTATTTTTCCTCTGTTCATTATTAATGCAGCACACTTGTCTAGTCCAAACTCCATTGCTATATCGCTACTGAATATATGGACAGTGTTTAGCAATGATTTGATTTCTGACTGGGACTTTCCATACAACTTCAGATCGTCCATGTACAGCAGATGGTTGATTTGACTTGATGTTTTAGATGTTTGGTTTCCGAGGCCTGTTTTGTTTAGTATTTGTGAAAGTGGAGTCATGGCGATTACAAACAACAGAGGGGATAGTGAGTCCCCTTGGAAAATGCCTCGTCTAATGCTAACCTGTCCAAGTCTCTCGCCATTGATTGTTAACTGTGTACTCCACGTGCTCATTGCTTTTTTTATAAATATCTGAATGTTTTTGCTGACACCAGTTGTTTCTAAACATTTTCGTATCCATGTGTGAGGCAATGAGTCAAAGGCTTTCTTGTAGTCAATCCATGCAACACTTAGATTTGTTTTTCTTCTCTTGCAATTTTCTAAAATCATTTTGTCAATCAGCAGCTGGTCTTTTGTGCCTCTGGTGTTCGGGCAATTTCCTTTCTGTTCAACTGGAAGCTGTTTGTTAGTCAATAAGTGTAGCATCACTTCATCTGCTATTATTCCAGTTAATAATTTGAACATGATTGGCAGGCAGGTTATCGGTCTATAATTACTTGGAACTGCACCTTTTGCTGGGTCTTTCGTGATGAGATGAGTTTTCCCAGTTGTTAGCCATTGTTCAATATCACTTCCTTGCAAAATGTGATTGAACTGTTTTGATAGTTGTTTATGAAGACTTGTTAGGTGTTTCAGCCAAAAGCCATGCAGTTCATCGTCGCCTGGCACAGTCCAATTTTTAATTTTCTTTGCTCTTTCACTTATTAATTCTGGTGTTATTATTAGATCTTGCATTTGTTGGTTACATTTTTCGACCTCTTTCACCCAGCCTGCTTTTTTATTATAATCTATTGGATTGTCCCATAATTTCCGCCAGAATTGCACTGTTTCTTCTTTATTTAGTGTTTCTACATTTCTTGCAGTTTCTCCTTCTATGCTTTGGTAGAAACGTCTCTGATTCGACTGGAATTGGAGATTCTGCCTGTGTTGTGTAGTTCTGGCTTCATATCTGCTAATCTTCTTTGACACGGCTGTTATTTGCTGCTTTATTATTTCCAGGACTTCTCTAATTTTCCTTGAATCTAGGTGGTATTTTTGGATCAGATACTGTTTGGTGTTTTCATTCTTCAGCTTCTTGTCTTTGATATCTTTCAATTTACTAGCATCTGATCTAAGCCTGGAGATTTTATTTTCTAATCTAATCTTCCATTTAGGTGATGTACTACTTTCTTTTTTTACAGGTCCACTGATCTTATATCCGAGCACTTGTGTTGTTATTGTTGCTGCACGGTACATTAGTTGGTTTGTTTCTTGCAAATTATTGGTTGTTATTTCTGCAAGTGCAGCATTGACATCTTTTAATGCCTGAGCAAGTTGTTTTATGGCAACTGTTTTTAGAGCTGGAAGTCGGACCCTGGTGTTTGTTTGGTTCATGTGCTCAGTTATTTTTTGCTTTAGTTCTTGTTGCTTTTCTGTTAAACGGCATTCGGGGGTTTTAGGTGAAGGTAAAGGGGAAGTTGCCTGGTTTTCATTTTGAAACAGTTCAGCAACAGTGGCATCCTCTATTTCCAACACCTCCTCCACCTGCGCCTGAGCAACTTCTTCAATTGGTGGTAATTCTTCTTCCATATCTTGAGACTGTGTTGCTCTTTGCAGTTCTTCCAGCTCAACTCCTGTGAATACTTTATTTCTGATTATGAATCTTCTCTGGTCTGCTAGCCTTTGTTCTGTTATTTCTGTGTCTGGATGCTTCTCTTTCCAAATTTGGTACATTCTTTTTAAATAACCTCTTCTAGTTGGACTAGACTTGTAATAGCAGATCATTATTTCCTTGTTGGAGTTTTTCATATATTTTTTCCGGTTAAGTGATGTTTCTTCCAGTAACCTTGCAGTCTCCAGCCCTGGTTGCTCAACTGAAGATCCTGAGTCCTGTAGCCCACTTGCCACCAGATGTCCAGGGACTCCAGCACCTGGTGCGGTCCTTGTTGACCCAGGCGACGACCGATCCGGTATAGATTTATTAAAGTTACGTCTCACCATATTGTTGATGGGAGAGGCACTCTTTGGCTCCTCTGGTGAGACCTGTCCAGTATGGTTGGACCTCTGGCATAGCTCTCACCTTCCTCAGAGCACGCAAGCCCCACAATCACGCCAAGGTAGTGCCTTGTTAATAATAATATAATATAAAAGTTATTATATAATAGAATAGTTATATAATATAATAGTTGTTGTTGTTATTACATTTATATCCTGCTCTTCCTCCAAGGAGCCCAGAGCAGTGTACTACATACTTAAGTTTCTCTTTCACAACCACCCTGTGAAGTAGGCTAGACTGAGAGAGAAGTGACTGGCCCAGAGTCACCCAGCTAGTATTATGGCTTAGGGACGTGGTCTTGGGCTTGTTATTCCCCAGGCCTGTGGTGGTGCTGGATTTCATTGTTCACTTCAGGACCAGTCTGTCTGGGCTGGCTCAGGAGTTCGCCTATCCCAAGTGGTCTCAGGACTGACACATGTTGCTGGTCAAACACTTGATTCCATGGATTCCAAGAAGCCTTGGAAGGATTTAGTGTTGGTTCTTCCATGGCTGGGCAAGGTGATTGAGAAGGTGGTGGCCTCCCAGCTCCAGGTGGTCTTGGAGGAGACTGGTTATCTAGACCCATTTCAAACTGGCTTTAGGGTGGGCTATAGAGTGGAGACTGCCTTGGTTAGCTTGATGGATGATCTCCAATTAGGAATCGACAGAGGGAGTATGACTCTGTTGGTCCTTTTGGATCTCTCAGCGGCTTTCAGTACTATTAACCATAGTATCCTCCTGGAGCATCTGAGGGTGTTGGAGGTGGAGGGCACTGCTTTGCAGTGTTTCTGCTCCTACCTCACAGGCAGATTCCAGAAGGTGTCCCTTGGAGACTGTTGCTCTTCAAAATCTGAATTTTTATATGGTTTCTCCCGGGGCTACATACTGTCTCCAGTGCTTTTTAACATCTACATGAAACCGCTGGGAGAGATCAACAAGGGATTTGGTGCAGGGTGTTATCAGTGTGCTGGTGATGCTCATTTCTCCATGTCAGCTTCATTGGGAGAAGGCATAACCTTCCTAAATGCTTGCCTAGAGGCAGAGATGGGCTGGCTGAGATATAACAAACTGAGACTGGATCCGGATAAGACCGAGCTACTTACTGTGCGGGGTCGGGAGGCTATTTTGATCAGCCGGTTCTGGATGGGGTCACACTTACCCAGAAGGAACAGGTACGCAGTCTGGGCGTGCTTCTGGATCCAGTCCTCTGCCTGGTGTCCCAGGTTGAGGCATTGGCCAGAAATGCGTTGTATCAGCTTTTCCTGATACGCCAGCTGCATCCGTTTCTTGAGATAAATGACCTCAGAATAGTGGTACATTTGCTGGTAACCTCCAGACTTGACTACTGCAAATGTGCTTTGTTGGTACAGAATGTGGCAGCCATTTTGTTCTCTGGAATATCTCGGAGAAATGATATTACTCCTATTCTTAAAGAGTTACACTGGCTACCAATACGTTTCAGGGGGAAATGTAAGATGCTGGTTATAACCTATAAAGCCCTAAACAGCTTGGGCCCTGGGTATTTAAGAGAACATCTTCTTTGCTCTGAACCACACCACCCATTGAGAGAATCTGGAGAGATTCTTCTGCAGATGCCTCCAGTTCATCTGGTGGCTATGCAGGCACAGGCCTTCTCCATTGCTGCTCCAAGGCTATGGAATGCGCTCCCTGCTGAAATAAGATCCTCCCCATCTTTGATAAGTTTTCAGAAGGCAGTTAGGATACATTTGTTCACCCAGACTTTTAATTAGGCTTACTGATTTTAACATTGTTTTAATTTTTTAATTATGTTAATGAATTAGTGTGTTAATTTTGTTTTCATTTATGCTGTTTTATTGTAACCCACCCAGAGACATAAATTTTGGGTGGGGTGTGTGTGTGTTGTTAGATGGATGGATGGAAGGATAGATAGATGGATGGTTAGGTACTATTACATTGGTATTAGAGAGAGCTGGTCTTGTGGTAGCAAGCATGACTTGTCCCCTTAGCCGCTAAGCCGATTCCACCCTGGTTGCATATGAATTGGGAGTCTAGAAGTGTGACCACTGTAGAATATTCCCCTCAGGGGATGGAGCCACTCTGTTAAGAGCAGAAGGTTTCAAGTTCCCTCCCTGGCTTCTCCAAGATAGGACAAGATTTTTATTTTTTTTAATAGGACAAGATTTTTTTAATTGAACCAACAAACTACCAAAGCATACAGTACGTTGCCAAAGCACAATTATATACAAAGTGGTTGTTTGTACATGATATATCTACAAAGATTTACACACAAGGATTTGGAAACCCACAAGGTTATGAAGTATATGCAGGTAGTATTGTAACTCGGGGGTGGGGGATTTCAAGGCACATCAGGTAATCGGGGGGGGGGGGGGTTTACAGCCGACATCCATTTCCACAATTTGTCCCATTGCTGTTTAGAAGAGATACTCTTGTATTTTTGCACATAACCATACAAACTTTTTCAGAAGAGATTTACTGTCTCATCCACATGAACCTCTTGGTCACGTCTTCCCTCCCTATTCCTATGCAGGAGGATGGCATAAATGACATACAGGTTTACTAACCTGATTATGAGAAGGGGAACGTTCCAATTCCCTAGTATGAGGGCACCCGTGCTCCAAGACAGGGCCGAGAGAGATTCCTGCCTGCAATCTTGGAGAAGCCGCTGCCAGTCTGTGAAGACAATACTGAGCCAGATAGACCAATGGTCTGACTCAATATATGGCAGCTTTCTACGTTCCTATGTTCCTAATTGCAAATTCAGTCTATTTCTTATTTATTTATTTATTTATTTATTTATTGAAAGAAGGTGGCTTAGGAGACCACCGCTTTCTTTTTTTACGTTTATATCCTGCTCTTCCTTCAAGAAATCCAGAGCGGTCTATGTGATTATGTTTCTCCTCACAACAAGCCAGTGAGGTAGGTTAGTCTGAGAGACAAGAGACTCACTCAGAGTCACCTAGTGAGATTCATAGCTGAATGGGGATCTGAACTCTGGGTCTTCCCGGTCTTCATCCAACCACTGCACTGTATTTGTTTGTGTCCCCCTCCAATACCATTTGCATTTATGGTCTGATACAACCAGATAGGAGGAGGTTCCATGGGAAAGGAGAAGGTGAAAGTGTGTGTGTGTGTGTGTGTGTGTGTGTGTGTGTGTGTGTGTGTGAGAGAGAGAGAGAGAGAGAGAGAGAGAGAGTGCACATCTCATCTCTGCTTAACCTACCTCACAAGGATGTTGTGAGAATAAACATGAGTTACCCTATCATGAGATCATTTAAGCACCTAGATAACTGATATCTACATGTGAAAACCAATGCAGATCCCTTTCTGAAAAAGACTCAGCCTCACTGTCTTAAAGCGTGTTCTGGCTGTAGAAAGGAACTTAGAGCAGACTTGAGGTTTGCTTGATTTCAACAAGGTTCAGTGGTTTCCAGCCTGTATCAAAAGAGAAAGCAGAGCCCTACTGATTTGGAAATGTTAAATATATACAATAATCATGAGGCTTAAAAACAGTCTGTGTGATATAAGTTAGGATCTACCCATAGATACCATGAAATCCAGGAACATAGGAAGCTGCCATATACTGCGTCAGACCCCTGGTACATTTAGCTCAGTATTGTCTACACAGACTGGCAGCGGCTTCTCCAAGGTTACAGGCAGGACTCTCTCTCAGCCAGCCCTATCTTGGAGATGCCAGAGAGGGAACCTGGAACCTTCTGCTCTTCCCAGAGTGGCTCCATCCCCTGAGGGGAAGATCTTGCAGTGCTCACACTTCTAATCTCCCATTCATATGCAACCAGGGTGGACCCTGCTTAGCTAAGGGGACAAGTCATGCTTGCTACCACAAGACCAGCTCTCCTCTCCTCTCCAGGATGGCACCAAACAAAAGGGTCTTGGAGTCCATGTTGAAAATCTCCCAGGCTAACTAGCCTGGGATTCTTAGCACCATCCTATGGCTACCTCTATCAACTCAGAGAGGAAGATTGTTAGGGACCAGGTATGCAAGCTAGACCTTCAAGATATTGCAAATTAAGGAGTTTCCCAAGGGGAATCCCAGGAAAACCAGATGAAACCCTGGTTGTGACCCCGCACCCACCCACCCATTTCACCTGGCTTGCTGCTGGCTTGAGAACCTGGATGGGCACAGGTAGGACTCTACCTGGAGCATCCATCCATATCTCTGTAAAACAGGGCAGGTTGGCTTAGCTGTTCATTCATTATCAGAAGAGTCACTGGGGGCTCTTAATGGATGTGAAACTTCTTTTCCATTGTTGGCTCTGATCTGTTTTCTCTCTTCCTTCCAACAGATGACTGGTTGGAGAGTGAGGGCGAGGGAAAGCCCCACAGAGGATGGTTGGGAGCTGCCAAATGGGGGGGAAAGGAACAGAGAATGAAAACTGAAGCAGAACAGAAGGATGAATCTTCTGTTTCTGAGCATTTTGAAGTCATTAAAATCAGAATCCAACAAATTATGGAGGAAAAAAGAGAACGAAGCCTGCATTTTGTGAGGAGGAAAAGCCTACGTTCTGAAGCAAACTTTCAACCTCAGGGGGAAATGCAGAGGAGGGGGAAACTGTATAAATATCTGGAATGGAAAAAGATCTTCAGTGCAAAAAGGAAACATAAAATACACCCAAGAACTCTGACTGGTGAGAAACCATATGAATGCTTGGAGTGTGGAAAGTGCTTCAATACCAGTGGAAAACTTACTATACATCACAGAACCCACACTGGAGAGAAACCATATAGCTGCTTGGAGTGTGGAAGGAGCTTCACCCGAAGTGAACAATTGACTATACATCAAAGAACCCACACTGGAGAGAAACCATATAAATGCTTGGAGTGTGGAAAGAGCTTCAGTGATCGTGGAAAACTTACTAGACATAAAACAAGCCACACTGGAGAAAAGCCATATAGCTGCTTGGAGTGTGGAAAGAGCTTCAACCGAAGTGAACAATTGACTATACATCAAAGAACCCACACAGGAGAGGAACCATATAAATGTTTGGAGTGTGGAAGGAGCTTCCGTGATCGTGGGAAACTTAATAGACATCAAACAACCCACACTGGAGAGAAACCATATAAATGCTTGGAGTGTGGAAAGAGCTTCAGTGATCGTGGAAAACTTACTGGACATCAAACAACCCACACTGGAGAGAAACCATATAAATGCTTGGAGTGTGGAAAGAGTTTCAGCACGAATGGTGATCTTACTAGACATCAAAGAACACACACTGGAGAGAAACCATATAAATGCTTGGTGTGTGGAAAGAGCTTCAGCACGAATGGCGATCTTACTAGACATCAAAGAACACACACTGGAGAGAAACCATATAAATGCTTGCTGTGTGAAAAGAGTTTCAGACAAAGTGGAGAACTTACTATACATCACAGAACCCACACTGGAGAAAAACCATATAAATGCTTGGACTGTGGAAAGAGTTTCAGACAAAATGGGGAACTTACTAGACATCAAAGAATGCACACTGGAGATAAACCATATAAATGCTTGGAGTGTGAAAAGAGCTTCAGTACCAGTGGAAAACGTACTATACATCACAGAACCCACACTGGAGAGAAACCATATAAATGCTTGGAGTGTGGCAAGTGCTTCAGTACCAGTGGAAAACTTACTATACATCACAGAACCCACACTGGAGAGAAACCATATAAATGCTTGGAGTGTGGCAAGTGCTTCTGTACCAGTGGGCAACTTAATAGACATCAAAGAACCCACAATGGAGAGAAACCATATATATGCTTGTAGTGTGGAAAGAGCTTCAGTATGAAAGGAGATCTTCGACATCAAAGAATGCGCCCTGGAGAGAAACCACATAAACTAGCTTAACCCATGCAGAGCATCTGCGCTAGTACTTGATTGCTCCCCTCACCCCCTGCCACAGCCCCCCTCAACTGAGCCACACTCCCACTCCTCCTCCTCCATCTGGTTGCTTCCACCCCCCTTACCCCTCTTGGTCACTTTTCCAAACTTTTACTCCATCCCTCTTGGTCACGGCTGCAGCATTGCTGGTGCCTATTGGCCAAGCTGCAGCCCCCTATCCCCAGAGACCTCTGCACCTTCACCTGAGCCCTGTTCCTGCTCCTCCCCATAGGAGCAGCAGCAGCGGTTGACCAAATCCTTCCTCGCTGCTACCACCGCCATGGCTGCTCGCTCTCCTCAGGCTTCTGGCAGGCTCGGGCCCGTCCCTCACCCTTCCTTCTTTCTCTTCCCCTCCCTTCGTTTTCTCTCTTTCACTCCTGTACTCGCTCTTCCCCTCTGTCTTTCTTCCCCTCCCTTCTTTTTTTCTTGATTTCTCTCTCTCTCTCCCTTCCTGAGTTAACAATCCTGTTGATCTTTCCTCATCTAGTTGACACAGTGGCAGCCTCCTTCTCCTGAAGGGGCTCTTTTCTCCCTCACAACCACTCTCTTCGCAGACCTCTGCCCACTATCATCCATACATACATATATATATATATATATATATATATATATATATATATATATATATACCTCTCTACAATCAAGAACATCTACCGACCAGTAACAGTTGCATTCCAGCTGACTGTAACCATCACAGTCTCCTCCTCCCTATCTGCATATGAAATCTCCACTGCCCAATCACCACAGTGCTTCTGCTTGTGAACGCTCGCAAGAGCTACCACATACAGGATTAGCCACAAGTACGCCTTAGAGAATTATATAGAGCGATAATATATATAGATGCTTGGAGTGTGGAAAGGGTTTCTTCATGGAACTCGATAACTGGTTGAAGGGACAGGAAACAGAGAGCAGGAATAAATTGACAGTTTTCACAATGGAGGGAGGTAGACAGTGGGGTCCCCCAGGGATTGGTTCTGGGACCAGTGCTCTTTAACTTGTTCATAAATGATCTAGAAGTTGGGGTGACCAGCGAAGTGGCCAAATTTGCAGATGACACTAAACTCACTTGGGTAGTGAAATCCACAGTGGATTGTGAGGAACTCCAAAAAGATCTCTCCAAACTGGGGGAGTGGGCGACAAAATGGCAAATGCAGTTCAATGTAAGCAAGTGTTTAGTTATGCACATTGGGGCAAAAAACCCCAGCTTCACATATACACAGATGAGATCTGAGCTGTCAGTAACTGACCAGGAGAGAGATCTTGAGGTCGTGGGCAGCTCATTGAAAGTGTTGTCTCAGTGTGCGGCAGTTGTGAAAAAAGCTAATTCCATGCTAGGAATCATTAGGAAGGGGATTGAAAATAAAAATGCTAATATTATAATGCCCTGATACAAATCTATGGTGCGGCCACATCTGGAGTACTGCGTACAGCTTTGGTCACCATATCTTAAAAGAAGGATATTGTAGAACTGGATGCAGAAGAAGACAACCAAGATGACGAGGGGCTGGAGCACCTTCCTTATGAGGCAAGGCTACAGCATCTGGGGCACGTTACCTTGTAAAAGAGGCAACTAAGGGGAGATATGGTCAAAGTGTATAAAATTATGCATGGAGTGGAGAGGGTAGACAGAGAGACATTTTTCTCCCTCTCTCACAACACTAGAACCAGGGGTCACCCCATGAAACTGAAGGCTGGGAAACTGAGAACCAACAAGCAGAAGTACTTTTTCACACAGCGGATAATTAATCTATAGAATTCCTTGCCAGGGGATGCGGTGATGGCCACCAGCTTGTATGGCAGTAAAAGGGGCTTAGACAGATTCATGGAGGACAGGTCTATCAGTAGCTACTAGTCTGGTGGCTGTGGGCCATTTCCAGCCTCAGAGGCACAAGGCTTCTTAATACCAGTTGCAGGAGAGAGGGTATGCACATACCTCTTGCCTGTGGGCTCCCCAGAGGGATCTGGTGGGCCACTGTGTGATACAGGGTGCTGGACTAGATGGGCCTTATGCCTGATCCAGCAGGGCTGTCATGAATACAAACTTTACTGTGCATCAATGAACCCATACTGGAGAGAAACCATATAAATGCTTGGAGTGTGGAAAAAGCTTCAGCATGAATGGAGATCTTACTAGACATCAAAGAACGCACACTGGAGAGAAACCATATAAATGCTTGGAGTGTGGAAAGAGTTCAGGCGGTGTTCACACTTTACTTTGCATCAAATAATTCACACTAGAGAAAACTTAAAAATGCCTACAGTGTGAAAGGAGCTTCAGTGTGAGTTCACACCCAGTTCAGATTTAAGAACCCCTTTGGGCTTTCAAGGAAAAGAACCCCATTAGTCTTCTGTGGCAAAAAAAAAAAAAAGTCCTTTGAGACCTGAAAAAATATACCTTTTAATTTTGGGATAAGCTTATGTGGAACGTGTTTGAGAAAGAGAGTCCTTGCTTATGAATCATAATACTTCACTGTGCAGTACAACCTCACTGCTAGAGATCATGTCCAGCCTCTTTCTCTTTTACAGCTGCACAGACTTTATTCACCCTTCACCCATGTATTTAGTTTATTTGTCTTACCCATATTGGGTTGTGTGGGTTGTTGGTTTTTTTAAATAAAGGGTGTGAACTCTAGGAAGGGGGTCTCCTGTCTACCTTACAGGGTGGCAGAACAGTGCTCCATTGTGTACTTCTCTTCTTACACCCTGATGGGAATAGTTCCCTGAGGCACTGTCTCATCCTCTTCTAACCTTTCAGCTTAGAACCAGGATTGTCCCATGAAACCAACTGGCGGAGATTTAGGACGGCGAAAAAGAAGTATTTGTTAAGGATGTCCCAACCTATTCCTTCCCCACCCACCCTGCCCCCAACACTCACACTTTCCTCCATCTTCAATCTCAAGTTAAGGAGCAATGCCCAGCAAAGCAGACTCTTTCCCCCTTGCCCAAAAGACTGGAAGGCCCACAAGGGATGCTATGACCAATCCTAAATTGGGGAAAGCAATAAAGAAGGGAAACGTAACAAAGAGATGTCTGCTAAGAATGGCACCCTGGCACGGTCACCCACCCCCTCCAGCTTGCCCACTCACCATGAAAGTGCCGTTTGTGCAAAGAGGGAAGCGCTGTAACCGTGATGGCCGCCGGTGCTTCCATAATCAGCAACCTGGATTGCCCAAGGCTGCTGATCCCAAAAGCGCTGGTCATAAAGGTTTACAGTGCTCCCCTCTTCACACAAACAGCACCTTCAGGATGATTGGGGGAGCTGGAGGGGTTGAGTGACAGCCCTGGGGCGGGACTGTCTCCTTGCTTTTGGTTCTGTAACTGTGAGCAGAGCTTTGGATGCAACTTCAGAATGGGGCTTCAGTTTTGAACCATGTAGAAACTGTATGTGCCAAAGAGGGATAAGGAGCGAGTCAGGTGGGTGGCCCAGCTGGGAGAAGATGGAAGCACACAGAGAGGCCACAAAGATGTAAAAGGGATGTGGGGACTGGGGTGGGGGTCATGATTTGGCAAGGGCAGCTGAACAGCTGTTGTGGGTCATCCCACTATTGCCTCACAAGTCCCTGGCCAGCTTAGACTATTAAAGGGTGGTGGGGGGATGACACTCAGATGCTCCAAGTAGAGACTCCATCCTGTTTACTGCCCTTGGGGAAAGCATCTTCCAGGCTCCTTGACATCTCTCTTCTCCAGTGCCTCGTCAGCACAATGATAGAAGGCAGTGAAGTATATTTGTAAGACTAGGTCAATAATATATTTAGTTGGAAAAGTTCTAGTTGGCAAGCTAAGGCATCATTCTAGTCCAGGTAGGTGACCATGCCTGAGCATGAAAACAGGAACTGCAACTGAGCCGATGTATTGATGTTTAGATAGTTTCTTGTTCTTGAACACACCTTTTTCAAGCCAATAAAAGTACCTTTGTTAAATACACTTTATTTAACAATAAAATTTGTTTGTGGTTTGGTCGTCCTCCATCTTGGATGAAAGATCCTAGCTGGAGTCAGTCAAGGCCAAATGCCTCTCTGTTGACAAATCTGACTGTGGCAGGCTGAACCTGTTAATTCCCTATCACCCTTCAACATTGTACTGTAACCCAGATTGAAAGGTTGTGGGGGAATTTCTTTCTCCCCACTTCGCCACATATCGTTGGACAAAGGGAGTGAGAATTAATTTTGCTTTTATATTTTTGTTTTGTAAATTAAAAGGACCAAAGTCTCCAGGGAACATCATTCCAAAAAAGAAGAATCTCTCAGGGGCCGGGAAAGAATGACTGTCTCACCAAACATCCTGACCAGGTCGGTGTGAAATGATACTGGTTCCATCCAAAAAGGATTCCTCCCACCAATTGTGCTGCTGGAATCCACAATCTAGAGAAGTTCTGGGAAATGTCCTCTTCAAGCCAGCCCAGGTCTTTGCTTCAGAACCAGGAGCAACCCATTTAAGAGAGTCAAGGACCCCTTGAATACCTTCCTACACTTTTGGTCCCCATAGACTGCAAAGCCCAAAATGTTTGTATAATTAGAGGAGTCCAAGAGACTGAACCCTGAGAAAGTTGGGATGTTCTGAGCCTGCTTGTGTGATTCTGACTTTTAGGGGAATCTCATTGTCTTCTGCCCATGATATCCAGCTTTGTCCCACTTTGATTATACACTGTGCTCAGCAGACAGGAAGAGGTAGATTCAAGCCTGCCCAAGAATATATAAATCAGGCTTCTTCAAGCCTGCTCAGGAATCCATAGTTCACACCAAGTACCTGGAGACTGGCAATTTTCCTAATTTTGTCTATTCCTTTTCTGTTACCTTCTAAGCCACATTTTTCTATTACAGTTTGCTTCTCGCTTTCTTATCTCTGTCAGATTCAGGACTCACTATTTAGTCTTTCCAGCAATTCTAGGAGCTCTGTTTTTACACGCGACAATTTTGAACCCCTTAAATGCCTATTCAGTGTTTAGGCAAAGTGTGTGATTTTTATTTTACCATTATACCAAAGATTACGGCATGGCATATGTAATGATTGGCCAATCAAATGATGCAATGGGGAAGTAAATTGCATCGGGAGCAGGAGGTTGCTGGTTTGAATCCCTGCTAGTATGAACACCTATATCGGGCATCACCAATTCAAAAGCACAACTTTACTTATAAGCTTTACCTTTAAGCTTGTTTTCTTACTGAAAAGGACCCTACTGTTTTTTATATGTGAAATATAACTCTTGGATTAAAGTCAGTGACTGGCATACTGAGGAAAATCACTCAGTGGTCCCACTGAAACGAAAAGGACAGGAATTAACATGGAGTGATTTCCCCCAGTCCTTTTCATTCCTATGGGGCTCTTTTGAGTGCTTTCTCCTCCATATGTCAGCCACATGGTCCCTCACCCATTCTGAGGCACGAGTAACTGTTAGTCAAGAGGTCCCCTTTGCATGGCTGAAGACACATGTTAACATACATAATCCATCTATGGAACTTGCTGCCACAAGATGCAGCGATGGGCACCAGTTTGGATGGCATTAAAGGAGAGCTAGACAAAGTCATATAGGACAAACCTCTGGGCAGCTAAATGCTACCCTCAGGCTCAGGGTGTCTCTACCAGTTGCGGGGGAACATTGGCGAGAGATGGGTCTACCTTCATCTGCTTGTGGTCTTTCCAGAGACATCTAGTTGGCTATTGTGAGAAACAAGATGCTTGCCTTGCTGGGCCTAGAGCCTGATCCAGCACGTTTCCTATTATGTTGAACACAATGCAGTTGTTCAAAGGTGCTGGGCCAAGGGCCGGCTTGTGAAGGCGAAGACTCTTCAACCCAAAGTGCTCCATACTGAAAAGACAGAGACGGCAAGTACCCGTGGCTGTTTCAAGGTCAAACCCTCCATCTTCTAAAGTTCCTTAGTGAACTCAATTGGAACCCAAGTTATTTCCTTTGCTGCTGGGATCCTGCCACCATGTCATATCCAGCATTTTTCTTTTTAGCTCTGCTTGTAGCTAGAGCTGCAGAAGAGTGCTCCTAGTTGTGGTTTAAGTTCCTCCGTTCCCTTAACCATCAAGTTCCACCCCCACATCCCACTTCCTGCATGCAGCTGAAGCAATTCCATGTATAATGGGACACTGTTGTGTTGCCTTTACAGAAATCTGCAATGGGCAGCAGAACGTTGAAAAGGCCTTGAAGCTCTTTGCTCAGCTGATCAGCAACAAGGTCTTTCTGTTGATGTTCATCCAGACCAGGGCTGCTCAACTTCGGCCCTCCTGCAGATGTTGGCCTACAATTCCCATAATCCCTGGCTATTGGCCACTGTGGCTGGGAATTGTGGGAGTTGTAGTTCAAAAACAGCTGGGGGGGCCTAAGTTGAGCAGGCCTGATCCAGACCCTCGAGATGCAGCAAAGCTTCTCCATGCACCGCTGTGGTAATGTGGCTTCCCTCATCATGACGGGTCTTCAGGGAAAGCTGGAATATGCCACTGATGTCCTGAAGCAGTTGCTGTCTGATCTTATTGAAAAGAACTTGGAGAACAAGAATCACCCCAGGCTGCTTCTGTGCAAGTAAGAGCAACAAGAGAAAAGGACGTTGACTTGGTGGAGGTTTGCTCCTTCGTTATATGGAAAGATTGTGGTTCTGAAATGAAATAGACCTGCTGTACAATTTGTGTGTGTGCATGTAGGGCTACTGAAACCAGGTTTAGTCTTCCGTCAACACCAAGTGATTCAAAATGTTCTGCAAAAAGCGCTGGCGGTACTTTTTTTTTTTTTTTTTTTACATTTTCTATATCCCGCTCTTCCTCCAAGGAGCCCAGAGTAGTGTACTACATACTTAGGTTTCTCTTCACAACAACCCTGCGAAGTAGGCTAGGCTGAGAGAGAAGTGACTGGCCCAGAGTCACCCAGCAAGTCTCATGGCTGAATGGGGATTTGAAGCCGGGTCTTCTCAGTCCTAGTCCAGCACTCTAAGCACTGCACCATGTTTGGCACTGGAAAACCTGGGGTCTCTGTTGGAATGCTTGATGATACAGGGTCCCCAACTGTTTTTCCCTGCCCCACAGTAGCCCATTCAATGCATTATAAAAAGCAGGCACTCTGAAGCCATGAGGACATGCTCAGGAGCGCCACGCATAACTGTCCACAGTTACAGCATTTGTTTGCAGAGACACATGTTGCTCCTGTGGACAAATTATTCCTGTGATCAGAACACCAGCAGTATCTCTTACTGACATTCCTGTTCTAAAGAGAGTTATGAAACCGGATGCTGGACTAGATGGGCACTGGGCCTGATGCAGCAGGGCTGTTGTTAGGTTGATGTGTCTGTCAGACTCTGTGGTATGCGCAGTGGAAGGCACTCCTGGCAGAAATCCATAGCTTGGGTTCATTGCTGGGCTGCAAGAGAGGCCTTAAAACCTATTTGTTCGGTCTAGCCTTTCAGGTTTTTAAATTGGTTCTTAAATGTTTTTAATTATTTGATTTTGAATTGATGGTTTTTAAATGATCAAGTTGCGGGTTTGGTTGTGCAGCGCCCAGAGCTTTTTGGATGTTATCCCAGGGTATAAACTCTACAGAAAAGAAAGGGAGGGGCGCCTTGGAGGTGGGGTGGCACTGTATGTTAAAGAAGAGATAGAATCTAACATGCTAGAAAACCTAGGTGGACTGAAGTCCTCCACAGAAACCCTGTGGGTGGCAATACAAGGCCAGAAAGGGAACGTGCTACTGGGGACGTGCTATCGCCCTCTGGATCAAAACACCAACAGCGACTGGGAGTTGTAGGAGGAAATCAAGGAGGCGTCAAGGAGAGGCAGGGCTGTAATCATGGGTGACTTCAATTACCCACACATAGACTGGGTCAATTCACAGTCAGGACAAAGAGGTCAGATTTCTAGACAAGCTAAATGACTGTGCCCTAGAACAGTTGGTCTTGGAACCTACCAGAGAGAAGGCGACCTTGGACTAAATTCTGAGTGGCACCCAGGACCTGGTGCGTGATGTCAATGTCATTGACCCTTTAGGGAACAGTGACCATAGTGCCATCAAATTCAGCATACATGTGGGAAGAGAATAAGTAAGGACGTCTAACACAGACATTTTGAATTTCAGAAGAGGAAACTTCTCCAAAATGAGGAGTATGATGAAAAGAAAGCTGAAAGGGAAAATCAGGAGAGTCACTTCACTCCAGAGTGCATGGCGTTTACTCAAAACCACAATACTAGAAGCCCAGTTAGATTGTATACCCAAAAGGAGGAAAGGTACCACTTAGTCCAGGAGGATGCCAGCATGGCTAACAGGTACTGTCAAGGAAGCCATAAAAGGGAAGAAGACTTCCTTCTGAAATTGGAAGGCCTGCCCAAATGAAGAGAACAGAAAGGAACACAAACTCTGGCAAAATAAATGCAAAGTGACCATAAGGGAGGCAAAAAGAGAGTTTGAGGAACATTTCGCCAAAAGTGTCAAGGGGAATAACAAAAGCTTCTTTAAATACTTCAGAAGCAGGAAACCTGCCAGGGAAGCGGTTGGACCATTAGACAATGAGGGAGTGAAAGGGATTCTTAAGGAGGATATAGAGATGGCAGAGATGCTAAATGAGTTCTTTGAGTCCATCTTCACGGCAGAGGATACTGAGCATATACCTGTTCCTGAACCAGGCTTTTTAGGGATGCAGGCTAAAGAGCTGAGTCAGATAGAAGTGACAAGAGATGATGTTCTAAACTGTCTGGAAACACTGAAAACTAACAAATCACCAGGGCCTGATGGCATCCATCCAAGAGTCCTCAAAGAACTCAAATATGAAATTGCCGACCTCCTTGCTAAAATATATAATTTATCCCTGAAATCAGGCTCTGTACTAGAGGACTGGAGAGCAGCAAACGTAACACCAATTATCAAAAAGGGATCCAAGAGCGATCCGGGAAACTACAAGCCGGTTAGCTTAATGTATGTTCCAGGAAAATTAATGGAAACCATCCTCAAGGATAAAATTGTAAAGCACATTGAAGAACAGGCCCTGCTGGGAGTGAATCAGCATGGCTTCTGCAAAGGTAAATCTTGCCTCACCAACCTTTTGGAGTTCTTTGAGAGTGTCAACCAGTGTGTGGATCAAGGTGATCCAGTCATCATAGTATACCTGGACTTCCAAAAAGCTTTTGACAAAGTTCCTCATCAAAGACTCCTGAGGAAACTAAGCGGTCATGGAATAACGGGACAAGTACATGTATGGATTGCTAACTGGTTGAAGGACAAGAAACAGAGGGTAGGTATAAATGGAGAGTGTTCACAATGGAGGGAAGTATGAAGTGGGGTCCCCCAGGAATCTGTACTGGGACCGGTGCTTTTTAACTTATTCATAAATGATCTAGAAGCAGGGGTAAGCAGCAAGGTGGCCAAATTTGCAGATGATACCAAACTCTTCCAGGTAGTGAAATCCAAAACAGATTGTGAGCAGCTCCAAAAGGATCTCTCCAGACTGGGGGAGTGGGCGACAAAATGGCAAATGCGGTTCAATGTTGTCAAGTGTAAGGTGATGCACATTGGGACAAAAACCCCCAACTTCAAGTATACGCTGATGGGATCTGACCTGTCAGCGACTGACCAAGAGAAGGATCTTGGGATCGTGGTGGACAGCTCGTTGAAAGTGTCAACTCAATGTTCAGCAGCTGTGATAAAGGTCAATTCCATGCTAGGAATAATTAGGAAGGGGACTGAAAATAAAATGGCTAATATTATAATGCCCTTATACAAAACTATGGTGTGACCACACTTGGAGTACTGTGTACAGTTCTGGTCACCACATCTTAAAAGGGACATTGTAGAACTGGAAATGGTGCAGAAGAGGGCAACCAAGATGATCAGGGGCCTAGAGCACCTTTCTTATGAGGCAAGACTACAGCACCTGGGGCTTTTTAGTTTAGAAAAAAGACGACTGCGGGGAGACATGATAGAGGTCTATAAAATCATGCATGATGTGGAGAAAGTGGAGAGAGAGAAATTCTTTTCCCTCTCACACAACACTAGAACCAGGGTTCACTCCATGAAATTGATTGCCAGGAGGTCTAGGAACAACAAACGGAAGTACTTTTTCACACAACGTGTGATCCACTTGTGGAACTCTCTGCCACAGGATGTGGTGACAGCCAACAACCTGGATAGCTTTACAAGGGGTTTGAATGACTTCATGGAGGAGAGGTCTATCAATGGCTACTAGTCGGAGGGCTGTGGGCCACCTCCAGCCTCAAAGGCAGGATGCCTCTGAGTACCAGTTGCAGGGGAGTAATGGCAGGAGAGAGGGCACGCCCTCAACCCCTGCCTGTGGCTTCCAGCAGCATCTGGTGGGCCACTGTGCAAAACACGATGCTGGACTAGATGGGCCTTGGGCCTGATCCAGCAGGGCTGTTCTTATGTTCTTATGATGGAGTGGTATAAAAATGTAATAAATAAATCCGTAATTGCTGAACCCTCCCTAGCCCTCAGTAATGCCATGCCATGTGAATCCTGGGCTAGCAGAATCCCTCCTTACCCTGGAACTACTGGCTTTAGCTTGTGGTGCTGACTGCTCAGCTTTGCAACAAGGGGAAGAGAAAGCTGCTCATCTAGCCTCCACCCTGAGCAGTCCCAGGCGAGAAAGGGGCATTTTTCTGAGCCTTTTGGAAGGGCGGTATAAAAGTTTTAATAATGAATGAATGAATGAATGAATAAATAAATAAATAAATAAATAAATAAATAAATTTTCTCTTACCAGAGAGAATTCCCAACACAATCCCCCTCCCCCCAGGTGTGTCGGGATCAAATCCGGCCCACCACACCATTCCGTTTGACACCCCTGCTTTAGAGTCCTTTGAGATTGTCCACAAGCATGGAGATCGGGGAAGTCCAGCAAACATTATTGAACTTGATTTTGTGTGCTCTGTGTTGTTGTTCTTTTTATATCCACCATTTTGTTAAAACAAAAAGTATTATGTTAAAATGATATTAACTTTGTGTTTGTAAGCCACCTTGGGTTTCTTTGGGAAGGAAGTCGGGGCATTCATTTTATAAATAAATAAATAAATAAATATTCATGCTTATAGGATTCTGGGAGTTTCAATGCATGTCTAAAGTGTCCTATGACCCAGGACATGGCTCTAGCCATTTGGAGTCATGACTGCCACAGGGAAACAAAGGCAGGAGGGGGTCTTTCCTATTTGCATCCATTAATCCCTCTGTCTTTCAAGGGGGTGGCTATTAACCAGGTGGCCAGATTTGAAGGATAGAGGGGGGAGTAGATTTGTTCATTAGGCTTCTGTGAAATGGAGTCTTAAGGCCAGAGAAACCAGGGGAGTGCGGGGGGGGGGGGTGAATGGAAACTTCAGCCAGAATTTTAAAGCAGGGCTGCACAACTTTTTTTGGACAACAACTTCCATAATCCCCAGCCACAGTGGCCAGTAGAGATTATGGGAGTAGAAATTCAACTTCTCCAGGAGGACCAAAGTTGTGTAGCCCTGGTTCAAAGGGAAGCCTTTTCTCCACTCCCTCCTTTAGGCATCCATGATGGGGCCTTGGCTCAGTGGCAGAACATCTGCTTAGCATACTGAAGGTTGCCAGAATCTCCAGGCAGAGGAGAAGGAAGGAAGGAAGATTCTGAAACCTTAAAGAGCTGCTGCCAGTCAGAGTACACAAAGCTGAACTAGATGGATCAAATAACTGTTCTACTCCAGCAAAAGAGCACACACACAAAAAACAGTGCAACTCTCTCCTTCTGTTTACCCCTGCCTCCGTTTTCCTTCTCTTCCTCTGTAACCTCCCTTGTGTGAGTACCTAGAATGTAACCTCTCTGGGGCAGAGAACTGTCCTCTTTTTTTGTAAAGCAAGATGTATGTGGATGGCACCATAATAATACAACTATGACTATTTATATTGTTGGGAATTCTCTCTGGTAGAGAAACCCTTTTTCAATTATAGCAGAGTGCACAGAGGCACAACAGAGCAGATTTAGTTAGGCATGCGTGTATGCTGAGAGTAAAGTAACTTGGAGCCAGTTCATAGTTTCAAATCAATATATAAGGCATTTATTAGAGAACTCCATTCTAGATAGGAAAATGAGGAGTTAGGATCTCTAATCTATCTATCTAGCTCAGGGATTCTCAAACTTGGGTCCTCAGATGTTTTTGGACTTCAACTCCCATAATCCCCAACCAAAGGCCACTGGGACTGGGGATTATGGGAGTTGAAGTCCAAAAACATCTGAGGACCCAAGTTTGAGAATCCCTGATCTAGCTGGATGCAGATGGATTCTGCATCTTCTCTGCACACATGGTGCAAGGAGAGAAGCTTGCTTGCATGTTGCAAGGTAGAAGGAACAGGAAGAGAGGAAGTGTCCCTGAGAGTAGAAATCTACATTCCAAAGGGAATGTGTCAGAGCAGTAGAGAAGGGATGACCAGTCTCTTGACCCTCTAGCCCTCTGACTCACTAATCCTATTTCTTCTGTTTTATCTACACTGTTGGGAGACTGAGCTCATCTTTTCTTGAGAAACAAAACCTATTTCTTATCTTTGCTGTATAAATACGCTGCCGCATCACAAAGCAGGTGTTCTGGAGTTTGAGCATGAGCTGGCCAGAACCTTTGCTTACCATGGAGCAAATAAAAAAGCCTTTTTTACCCTTTCTCAACTGGTGAAGTCTTTGGCTCGCTGACCGAGAAAAGAACCACATTTGGGATGGTACATCACGGTGACCAAAGCTGTACACAGTACTCCAGATGTGGCCACACCATAAATTTGTATACATGCATTATAATATTAGCATTTTTTATTTTCAACCCCCCTTCTAATGATTCCTAGCATGGAATTAGCTTTTTTCACAGCTGCCATGTACTGAGATGACACTTTCAATGAGCTGTCCACCACGACCCCAAAATCTCTCTTCTGGTCAGTCACTGACAGCTCAGATCCCATCAGTATGTACAGTATGTGAAGTTGGCGGGGCGGGGGGTTGCCCCAATGTGCAAAAAACACATGTGCAATGCACAATGTGTATTGTGGTTGAAAAAATGAACTGTCCCCTTTGCTAAGCAGGATCCACCATGGTTTGCATTTGAATGGGAGACTACATGTGAACACTGTAAGATATTCCCCATATGGGATGAGGCCACTCTGGGGAGAGCAGCTGCAATTCCCTCCCTCCTTGGCATCTCCAAGATAGGGCTGAGAGAGAAACTCCGGTCTGCAGCCTTGGAGAAGCCAGGCACTACCAATCTGTGTAGATGTAGACAATACTGAGCTAGATGGACCAATGGTCTGACTTGGTCAGGGGTGTAGCTATAATTGAGCAGATGGGTTCAAAGAACCCGGGGCCCAAGCACCTGAGGGCCTCCTTTTCTCCACCCCTCCCTATCTTCTTCATTATCTCTCTCACTCCAAGGGGCCGCTGAAGAGAGGGATGAACACAGGCCCCTCTCCCCTAGCTATGCCCCTGGACATAGGCAGCTTCCTGTGTTCATCTCACTTGGTCAGGGGCGAGCAATGTTGGCCCCTCAGCTGTTTTTGAACATCCATAATGTGTGGCTGGGGGTGATGGGAGATAGGCAGCAAAATGGGAGGGCTCTGAGTATTCCTTAAAAGCATTAGAAGTACTGCCAGTGGTTTGCGTACCCCCGGTTGGAAGTTGGAACCACTGCTGTAGGGCAAGGCGTCAAGGGGCTAGTCCTCATTTCTTCCGCAAAAAAGTTCATCTAAGGGTTAAAGGGAAGACATCTCGCTTGGTCTTGTGGTAGCAAGCATGACTTGTCCCCATAGCTAAGCAGGGTCTGCCCTGGTTGCATCTGAATGGGAGACTTGATGTGTGAGCACTGGAAGAGATTCCCCTCAGGGGATGGAGCCGCTCTGGGAAGAGCAGAAGGTTCCAAGTTCCCTCCCTGGCTTCTCCAAGATAGGGCTGAGAGTGATTCCTGCCTGCAACCTTGGAGAAGCCGCTGCCAGTCTGTGAAGACAATACTGAGCTAGATAGACCAATGGTCTGACTCAGTATATGGCAGCTTCCTATGTTCCTATGTGTTCCTAGAGGAGCAAACAGGAAGAGAGGGGGGAGTCGTTTCCTGCCTCCCCCTGGTAACAAGTGGCCTTGGCCTCATCTACCCACTCGCAGGAGGATCAGGGCGGGTCCTTTGTTAGTCCCAGGGGGCTGTGTGGTGGGTGAGGAATAAGGAGGAAAGAGCCCCGGGCGGAGAGGAGAAAAGTGCAGGGGTGAAGGGAGGGAAGAGGCAGCTGCGGCTTGGGAGGAGCAGTGGGGGTGGTGAGAAGGGGAAGCCAGCGCTCCCACCTTTCTCCATTTGGTTCTCCAGGGAGGGGGCGTGGGGGTAGCTTCCTTTCCTTATCTCTGCCTCTGTTCTCTCCATCACCTCATGCTTGTATTGTGAGGTGTATGCATATGATGGGGGGGGCACAGATTGTAGGAGTTGGTCCACCTGAGCACTCCCCACCCAACACGCACCCCTTGCAGCCCGGTAGTAGCACTTTCCTGCAAGGGGAAGACCAGCTGGAACCAGCTGGAATCATTTGTCTTTACTTGGGAAAAGTAATCATCCAGGAGGAGGGGGAATGCAGTCCATTCTCCCCTCAGGCCTTTGTGTGTCTCATTTATCTGCTAACCTTTTACCCAATTTTTGTCTGGCATCTTTTGTGCTGCAAAACAAAATCCAAAAGGACCAAGGAACTATCCCATCCATCTTAGCTCGGGACAAATTGCCCAAGGGAGGGAGAATGTCTGCTAGCAGAGCAAAGAGGCACTTTTAAAAAGTGGCGATTCTCTTTATTTAGCGGCGGGGAGCAACTGGCCCTATCCAGCCCCAGCACAGCATCCCTCCAGTGGCTGTTGCTGGTGTCTATCTTACGTTTCCTTTTTTAGACTGTGAGCCATTTGGGGACAGGAAATCATTTTATCTATCTATCTATCTATCTATCTATCTATCTATCTATCTATCTATCTATCTATTTATTTCTATGCAAACTGCTTTGGGAACTTTTTGTTGAAAAGCGGGATATAAATATCCGTCATCACTTTACCTCAGACCTTTCCCTACCCCATTCTTCATTTAATCTCTTGCCCTGTTCCCATCCTCTGGGTTGTTGCTGGTTCAGGACAGGAGGCCATCAGAAGTGGCTATTAATTTCCCTCGGGCAGAGGAGGCTGAATTGGACAACCCATTTTGAGGGGAATCTTGCAGGAGGACAACTGAAGGATTCATGGGAATTATTTCCACTTCTACTTGAGGGAGGGAGGCCATCTGAAATGCTTGCACTGCTTTTACCCTTCCCTGAGTCCCTTTTTTGAGGGAAGGGGATTGTTATTTTATCTTCTCCAAGAGCTTAAAGGTCTCTTAAGTTATGGTAGTTTTAGGCTGTACCTAAACCCCAACTATTTGGTGTTTTGCATTGTGCTCAGCGCAAACAGGAAGAGAGGGCTTCCTCCCTCACCCCCAAAACTGGAATATAAAAAGACAAAGTGTGTTTGTATTCCTAGAGTTGATTCCCTATATATGACGTTTTCCTAAATCTTCCCCTCACTTTTGCATCCTTTGCAGGTCCTGAAATTACATTGGCCAGACATTCTCAGTCATTTCTTCTTTGTGATGCAGTGAAAAAACCTTCACGACCAGATCAGGCAGTGGAGGGACCATTAGGAGAGGATGACAGGGAACACAGACGGGTTACCTCTGTCACATCCACATCCCCTGAACCTGAACAAACCTTTCCTTGGGCTTCTGTCAAAGCTGCCTAGTAGGAAGGCTTTGAATGACACTCATGAAAGCTTGAACTGGGCAAAGAGGAACCTTTGGGCAGGGGAAGAGCAAACTGTGCCTCTTTATTGCAGCATAATGTATTTTCTGGTGGTTTTTGTTGGTCTTTGATCCCCTTAGGGACAGGGAACCATCATTTCCCCATCTCTTTTGCTATTTAAATAACTTGTACCACTTTTGTGGGAAAGTAGTGTATATATAAAGATAACTACTACTACTGTGCATATTTATATACTGCTTTTCAACCAAAGTTTTCAAAGTGGTTGTGATGAAATGGTGCAGGACTACTTTTATGCAAATTGGCTTAGAACATGTTAGAGCTGTCAATCATAAGAGGCAGTTAGGCAGTTAGACGTTGGATCTGAAGTTCAGTTAGAGTGGGGGGATTTGGGGCTGGTAGCAACAGTCTCAAAGAAGAGCTGTTCTGAGACTCAAAGGATAAGACAGTCTAAAAAAAAAAAAGGACTGGGTTATTAGGACAGTCTCTAATGAAGTACAGTCCTGGGAAGGAACTGGGTTCAAAGCTGAGAAGCAGAAGCCTTATGTAGTGTGTGTAACGTAACTAAGTACTGTGAGAAGTTCAAATTTTAAACGTTGTAATCAAGCAAGATTTCGGCCCTGCTAATCAGTAGTGAAACAAACCTCAAATAATCTCTTTAAATAAATATTCTTCTTAATAGCCATACTGGATCAGGCCCAAGGCCCATCAAGTCCAGCATCCTGTTTCCCAAAGGCACACCAGATTCCTTTGTGGAGCCCACAGGCAAGAGGTGAGGGCATGTCCTCTCTCCTGCTGTTGCTCTCTTGCAACTGGTATTGAGAGGCATCTTGCCTCTGAGGCTGGAGGTGGCCTATAGTAACCAGACTAGTAGCCATTGATAGACCTGTCCTCCATGAATTTGTCTGAGCCCCTTTTGAAGCCACCCAAGCTAGTGGCCATGACTATACCCCATGGCAAATAATTCCATAGATTAATTATGTGCTGTGTGAAAAAATACCTCCTTATGTTGGTCCTAAATTTCCTGGCCTCCAGTTTCATAGGATGACCATGGTTCTAGTGTTATGAAAGAGGTATCAACTTCCGGGTATCACCTTACCCGGAACAGATGTTAAACTGACTGGCCCGTAGTTACCCAGATCCTCTCTGAATCCTTAAAAAAAAAAAAAGGAGTTAGATTGGCCATTTTCTAGCCTTCAATACACACAGGCTCATTTCATGGTAAGGTACATATTTTTGTTAAGAGAGCAGCAAATTCACATTTCAGTTCTGTAAGAACTCTTGGGTGGATACGATCCAGACCTGGTGATTTGTTTGTTGATTATTTATTCATTTATTCATTTTATTTAAAATATTTCTATATTGCCCAAAACTTGTCTCTGGGCGACTTACAATTAAAATCATTTAAAACATCGAATCAATTAACAATTAAAATCATTTAAAACATTTAAAACCCAGTATTTAAAATTTCTAAACTATAAATCTAATTAAAAGCCTGGGTGAATAAATGTGTCTTCAGCATCTTTTTAAAAGTTGCCAGAGATGGGGAGGCTCTGATTTCAACAGGGAGCCCCTTCCAAAGTCCAGGGGCAGCAACGGAGAAGGCCCATTCCTGCGTAGCCGCCAGACAAGTTGGCGGCAACCGCAGACGAACCTCTCCAGATGATCTTAACAGGCAGTGGGGCTCATTAGTCAATAAGATCTAAAACTTCATCCCTTGTCACCTCAATTTACCTCAGTTCTTCAGATCCCCTTCCTGAAAAGGCCATTTCAGGCACAGATATCTGCTCTATATCTTCAGTGGCAGTGGCTTCTCCAAGGTTGCAGGCAGGAATCACTCTCAGCCCTATCTTGGAGAAGCCAGGGAGGGAACTTGGAACCTTCTGCTCTTCAGAGAATGGCTCCATCCCTGAAGGGAATATCTTCCAGTGCTCACACTTCTAGTCTCCCATTCATATGCAACCAGGCCAGACTGCTTAGCTAAGGGGACAAGTCATGTTTGCTACCCCAAGACCAGCTCTCCTCTCATTCAGCTTATTTAATTCAGCTTATCTGCAGTTTCCTTATCCTCCTTTAATTCCCTTATCGCTCAGCAGTTCAGCCACCTGTCTGGCCAGTTTCTTTCTTCTAATGTGTTGTTGGTCTTAATATTTTTAGCCATATGCTCCTCAAAGTCTTTTGTTGGTGGTGCTTTTCTTATTGTCTGTTTGAATTGCATTTTGCCAGAGCTTAATTCCTTTTTGTTCTCCTCATTAGGGCAAGATGACCCATTTGCTGAAGGAAACCTCTTTGCTTTTAATAGCTTCTTAGACCTTGCTAATTAATCATGTTGGCATTCTCCTAGACTTGATGGTATCTTTCCTGCTCTGAGCTATACAGTTTTGCTGAGGTTATTATTGTGATTTTGAGTAGCCTCCAAGCACTGTGGAGAATCTTGACCCTCTTGACTTGCCATTTGAAATGTCACCAGTCCCCTCATTTTTGTGAAGCTTCCTCTTTTTAAATCCAGCGTGACTGTGTTCGATTTTCTCAACAGTGTTCTACTTGCACTCATGCAGAATTTGATTGCATGGTGCTAGCAGCTCCAGTCGGTTCAGTGACACATACATCTTGTACCAAGGCTAGATATAAAACCACTTAGGATAAATCCAGGTTCTCCTCCCCTCCGGTGGGTTCCATGACCAATTTCTCTAGGGCAGAGTAGTTTAGGATATCTAGAAATGTTGCCTCTTAGTCATGGCTGGAACATCCTGTTCCATGTGGCAGTAACCACCAGGGTTCCCTCTAAGATGTGTGTGTGCTAAAGTGTTTTTAATGTCCGCTCAGTTAATTTTAGATCCCGCTCAGGCTGAATTGGGAATGCCCCACTCTGAATGCATGTTTGTGCACAGTGCCTTGATACTGCCGCCCAGAACTAAACTCATTCCACAAACTGATGAAGATTGTTAGAGGGAACACTATCACCCTTTGTGTCTATGTTTTGCTCAGAGTGGGGGAAATTAGCTTCAAATGGGTTCATACCAGTAAATAGCTTTGTTAACTTTGAAATATCAGAGAAAGTTGATCTCTGCATGGATGCACTGGAAGGAGGCAAAGAGTATAGAGACACGTGTCTTGGAATTAAAAGTTGCTTTATTGAGGGGTAATTGGGGTACAGAATAAGAAAAGAGAATGTTAAGGCAAAGATTAGCGCAGAGTTGTTTCAGTAACAATGGTCTTTCTCATAAGGGGTTTGCAGACTCTCTGGCAGTGGCACAAGTTGTCCCAATATGCATTTACCATGTCTTAGCGCTGAGGAAGGGGGACAGAGATTTCAGGGTGAGAGAGAGAGAAAGCTGTTTTCCATATCTACCTGTGATCCTGGCAGTGTCCTTCTTTCCAAGTGTCTTGAGCAGGAGGCAAAAGAGGTGGAGGTGCAAGAGAGATGCAAGCACAGAACATGGAACATGCCCAGGCTTATAAAGCCCATCCAGTCCAGCATATTGCTTCACACAGTGGCCCACTAGGTGCCTCTGGGAAGCCCCCAAGGCAAGAGATGAAGGCATGCCTCTCTCCTGCTGTTACTTCCTTGGAACTGGTATTTAGTGGCATCCTGCCTCTGAGGCTGGAGGTGGCCTAGGGCCCTCAGACAAGTAGCCATTGATAGACCTCTCCTCCATTAATTTATCAATTTATTAATTTATCATAAAGCCATCCAGGCAATTGGTTGTCACCTCATCTTGTGGCATAGAATTCCATAGGTTGATTATACATTGTGTGAAAAAATACATCCTTTTGTTGGTCCTAAATTTCTTAGCTATCAGTTTTCATGGGATGATCCCTGGTCTAGTGTTAAGAGAAAGGAAGAAAAAATTCTCTCTATCAACTTTCTCCACACAATGCATGATTTTATAGACCTCTATCATTTCTCCCCTCAGTCATCTCTTTTCTAAACTAAAAAGCCCCAGGTGTGAGGGTATGCGAGGGTAACTGAACTCACCTATTACCGTAATCTTTTCTCTCTTGGATGCCTCTCTGATTTCATTCTCCATGTTGAAATCACCTTGAACATTTTGGTTAGGAGGGTGGTAATACATCCCCAGTATTAAACTTATTTGGAGCAAGTCATCGGCACCCACAGTGTTTCTGTGAAGGGCTCCATCTTGTTTGAGATTTCTTCTTTGTTAGAATCAGTGCCTTCTTTCTGGTGCTGTACCATAGCTGTGCTTAAACTAGAACCTGGAAGATCTGGGTTCAAATTCCTGTCAGCATTGAAGCTCACTGCATGCCTTTAAATGAATCATCTATCAGCCTAGCCTATGTTGTCGGGTTCTTATGAGGATAACAGTGAAGTATGCAGTGGAGGAAAGATGGGTACTAAATGCAATAAATAAAACTGAACCCTGAGGAGGCTGTGTCTGACAGTCCCTGAAGATATGAAGCTGCCTTACTAAGGGTCAGATACCGAGATCCATCTAAAGGATTTTCTCAGGGCTAGCTGAAGATGCTACCAGAAATTGAACCTGGGACCTTGTGCTTGCAGAGCAGGTGCCTTGTCATTGAGCTATAGCCCCTCCCCTAAGGAGTCTTGACAGTCTGGAGGGAGGGGAATCTTAGCCACCTTAAGCATGTTAGGAGAGGGAGATCCAGTATCTGCCCAAAGACTGGTCCTGGAAGAAGGTTCCCCACTCAGCCATGTAATGTGACTGCCACATGAGCAGCAGATGGCAAGCGAAATCCTTTGAGGTCCCTGCCATCAACAGCATGCCCCCATCTGGGCCAGCTGCTGCAGCCAAGGCTGTGAGCAGATACTCTGTGTGTCAAGTTTAAATCTCCTGCTCAAATGTTCAAAACCATCTGACTGGCATGGATTAAGTTCCAGCCCATTTAGTTAAGCTCATGACTGATCGCCAGTCCCTGCAGGGTTGAAAGGTCCCTATAAGTCCCAAGTAATGCTCTTATCCATGAGTCAAGTGCATTTTGAATCCCCTTCGTCTTCCACATGATTATCCATATGCAAGCAAAACATTGGATCGGGACTCCCCCGCCCCCAGTATGCAGGGCCAGATGTAACTTGGAGCCTATGCATGGAGGCCATGAAACCCGGAGCCACACCAGACCCAGGGGCCTCAGAGTAAATAATTAAATCTCCAGGGCTAGCTAGCCTGGAGAACTTCAATGCTACCCTGAGGCTACCCCTGTCAGCCCAGAGAAGGAGACTGTTAGTGCATAGTACTGTGTACACACACTGGGGGGTTTCCCAAGTGGGTATCAGGTAAATAAGATGGAATCCTGATAGTGACCCACCCATTGAGCCTGGGTTGCTTCTGGTGTGCGAACCCAGGCAGAAACAGCAAGAATTCTGCCTGTCACATACACCCCCATCAGTAAGAGGGATTCCCAGATGTTGTTGACTACAACTCCCAGCATTCCAAGCTGCAATGGCCTTTGGATGAGGATTGTGGGAGCTGTAGTCAACAACATCTAGGAATCCCTCTTACAGGGAACACTGACCCCCATATTTTGGTAATTTACAGGAGATTGCCTCCTTTTAACTCTTCCATTATTAGAAGTTTGAACTGAGGGTTGTTGCTTCTTTGCTATCTCAGCCTCTGACCAGTTTTCTCTATTCATTCCAGCAGGTGGCAGGTGTGAAGGTGAGAATGAGGAGGAGCCCCATATAAGTTTGCTAGGAAGTCCCACATGTAAAAAAAGGGAAGAACGGAGAAGGAAAGCTGACGCAAAACAGAAGTGGAAAGATGGCTCTTCAGCTTCTCATCATAGTCACTTCCATGAAATCGCAGTCAAACTAAAAACAGAGAAAGGAACAAAGAGAAGACTGTGCTCTGGAAGAAGGCAGAACTTTGTTTTTGAACCAAACATGCCATTTCAGTTGAAAATATGTGCAGAGGAGAAACTGTATAAATGCTTGGAATGTGCAAAGAGCTTCAGCAGCAGTGGGAATCTTAGTAAACATCACTGGATGCATACTGGCGAGAAACCATATAAGTGCTTAGAATGTGGGAAGAGATTCAGTATGAGTACATACCTTACTGGGTATTGAAGAATGTACACTGGAGAGAAACCATATAAATGCTTGCAGTGTGGAAATTTTTTCACTCAAAACGCTAACCTTGCTTCTCATTACAGGATTCATACAGGAGAGAAACCATATAAATGCTTGGAATGTGGAAACACCTACATTCGAAGGGACCACTTGATTTCTCACAGGGGAGAAGCCATATAAATGCTTGGAATGCGAGAAGAGCTTCAGAGTGAGCGGAAGTCTTACTCTTCATCAAAGAACTCATACTGGCAAGAAACAATACAAATGCTTTCAATGTGGGAATACCTACATTCAAAGGAATCACTTGATTTCACATGAAAGAATCCATACCGGGGAGAAACTATATCAATGCTTGGAATGTGGAAAGGGCTTCAGTGTGAGTGAAAAATTTACTGTACATCAAAGAACGCACACTGGAGAGAAACCATATCAATGCATTGAATGTGGAAAGAACGTCAGCACCAGCGGAAGTCTTAGTAGACATCAAAGAGTGCACACTGGGGAGAGACCGTATAAATGCTTGGAATGTGGAAAGAGCTTCAGTCGAATTGACCATGTCACATCACATCAAAGAAGCCACTCTGGTGATTAATTCCAGAAATGGTCGTCATTCACCTGCTTTTGCAGAAACAGAAAAACACTTCCTCTTCAAAAGCCTGTTTGTTTTGGCATTAATTTATCTTGGATACATTTGTCGAAAGAGATGCCTTGCTTATAACTGATAATGCATCCCTGCCTAAGCAGCCTCCTTCTCTTTAAAGTGGCACAGAGCACCAATGTTGCCCACTGACCCCTCCAACCACACATTTTTTAAAAATGTTAGGCTGTAGTGCATGTTGGTCTGTGACTTGTCTGGATGGTGTGAGGTAGGAATTGCTTGCAGCATGGAATGTTGAAATAAGAGGAGGTGGGTATGCTTAGAGGAAGGAATGCTTGGAGACATGACTGGATGTTGGTCATTGGGTGACTGGGACTTGGGTGGAGGGTGAATTAGATTGTTAGGTTAGGTAGAGTTAGAAACCTCTTAACAAGATAGAAGATAAACATACCTGAAGAAGTGGAACAGACACATTCAGGGACTGAGGGAAGAACTCTCTTTTCCCACCACAGCTCCTCCCAAGCAGTTGTTGCCTTTCCCCTCCATTCACAAACTGAGCTGCTCTCCTGCTCAGGGTCTTCCCTTCTTTCTTCTCAATTGCCGCCTGCCTTACATTTCTCCCCCTCTGCAGCCCTGGGACTCCCCTTCATCCACACACTCATTGGACTCGCCAGATCCTAGGGGGGGGGACCCCCTGGTCCCACACATGGGTGGAAGAGGGGCTACTTTGCAGAGGGAGAAACAGGAAATGGCTTTCCCCACTCACTCATTATTTCCTTCCTCTTTGCCCCTCTAGGTATCGAGATTCCTTCACTTTAACCCTTAGATGGACCTTCATCAGAAAACAATGAGGACTAGCCACTTTATTCCTTGCCTGTAAAAAGAGCAGCGCTGGTACTTAGATCCTGTGTGAGTCCTCAGTGCAACAACAGTAGGCAGCTGCTTGCTAGGTGGGAGAGAGGCTGAGTTTTAGCCTACATTTGGAAAGTTTATGCAATCACCATGTCTGTTGTGTGTGTGCATGCACATGTCTCCGGAACTGTTGTATTTACAAGCCAAATTCAGACCACATGCAAGGGGTCCTAGGGTATCTTGAGGGGGGTACTCTTTTTCATCTGCTACTTTGAAAACAGATGCTGCTCACAGACATCATAAGCACCTTCCCTTTAAAAAGGCATTCTGGGGGGTTGGGGGGATAGTGGAATGGATTTCATCCTACATCCTTAATCCTTCATTCTGCTTAGAACTCCATTTTTCCTTTTTCGGTCCAAGTTGCCAACAGGAAGGCTGGAAATGTTTAGGTCCTGCTGGACAAGACCTACCCATCTCATCTTAAATATCTTTTCTGGGTGTGCTTTTAGGGGAACAATTGGTAGGTTGTGAGCCACCAGGAGAATACTTGTTATGGGGCAGCTTTAATAAATAAAGTTGTTGTGGTGGTAAGGTTATCATCCTTGGGAAGAATCAGATGAGCTCCTGGTTTAATCCCCTTTAATGGCCCCCGTCCTTGCACTCCCCCAAAATCTCCCTTCCCCCACCCCCAATCCTCCACCACAAAAAACTTAATCCAAACTATTCCTTCAGGAATAGAAACCTACCACAATTCTTCCCTTTCCCCTTCTCCTTATCCCTGATTGCAGTGTATAGTAAGCATGAGAGTAAGGATGGCACAATCAAGAATAGAGTAAAACAAGATACTTTTAGTTGAAGTGTAATAAAGCATAAATAGATGAAATATAATGGTTTACTTGTGCATGCTTGCTTGTTACAGTTTCTCAGAATGAAAGAGAGATGAAGGCTAGATGGAAAACTGCCAGTCCTTGATAGGTCCTTAGAACATAAGAACAGTCCTGCTGGATCAGGCCCAAGG
The DNA here is from genome assembly GCF_027244095.1 of Hemicordylus capensis. NCBI lineage: Eukaryota > Metazoa > Chordata > Lepidosauria > Squamata > Cordylidae > Hemicordylus > Hemicordylus capensis. Next base: position 243,988,479 of record NC_069658.1, on the reverse strand, counting down.
CCTATCTAGTCCAGCATCCTGTTTCACACAGTGGCCCACCAGATGCCTCTGAGAAGCCCACAGGCAAGAGGTGAGGGCATGCCCTCTCTTACTGTTGCTCCCCTGCACCTGGTATTTTGAGGCATCTTGTCCCTGAGGCTGGAGGAGACCTATAGCCACCAAGACTAGTAGCCATTGATAGACCTTTCCTCCATGAATTTGTCTAAGACTCTTATAAAGCCATCCAAGCTAGTGGCCATCACCACATCCCATAAATTAACTATGTGCTGTGTGAAAAAAGTACTCTTTTGTCGGTCTTGAATTTCCCGCCTTCAGTTTCATGGGATGGCCCTTGGTTCTAGTGTTGTGAGAGAGGAAGAAAAACTTCTCTCTGTCCACTCTCTCCACTCCATGCATAATTTTATACATCCCTTCCTAACACTAATCAATTTGCAGATTCATGCCAAACCTCCTTCTCCCCCACCAGATCCAAATTTCCCTACTACTAAATGTGTTTCCATTCTGACTTTTATTCATAACCACTAGATGGGGCTCAGACCTTGCAGATGACAATAGGCTCACACTTCTCACTCAGGTTCAGGAAGATTGAGGGGTTACCTGCCCCTCTTTGTCTCTCCCCACAGAAAAGGATTCTTGCTGGGCTTCATCTCCATGATCTTGGCACAGCTTCTACCTGTGGTAGGGCTCCACTTCTCTCCGGGCTATCTGGTACTCTGCTGCCTTCCTGCCAAGCATTTCCTGTAATGGGTTCCCAGATGTTGTTGACTACAACTCCCATAATCCCCAGCCATATGCCATTGCAGCTGGGGATGATGGGAGCTGTTTTGAAGAACATCTGGGGATCTTGAAGAACATCTAGAGCAGGGATCCTCAATGTTGGGCCCCCAGATTTTCTTGGACTTCAACTCCCATAATCCCCAGCCCCAGTGGCCTTTGGTTGGGGATTATGGGAGTTGAAGTCCAAGAACATCTGGGGGCCCAACGTTGAGGATCCCTGATTAGAGGATACTGTGTCCTGGCACCCACTGTGGATTTCAACTCCTCCTCCTGCCTCTCTGTCATTGCATATTCTGCCTCTGGTTTTCCTCAGGAATTCTCTCTCCTTCATTATCCCTCCACACCAGCTGATTGGTCATAGGAACACAGGAATATGCCCTATACCGCCAGACCCTTGATCCATCTAGCTCAGTATTATCTACACAGACTGGCAGCAGCTTCTCCAAGGTTGCAGGCAGGACTCACTTTCAGCCCTATCTTGGAGATGCTGCCAGGGAAGGAACTTGGAACCTTCTGCATGTAGAAGAGATGTAGATGCCAGAGCGGCCCCATCCCCTAAGGGGAATCTTTTACAGTGCTTACACATATCATCCATCTATCTATCTATCTATCTATTTTAATTTATAACTGTCCACAACCAGCCAACAATTACAATAATCAGCAGTTATAGGCTACATAATTTAAAACACTCCAATACTAAATAATAATGAATAATCCTGAATAATACTAAAACTATCAAGCCACCACCAGAATGACACATGTACCTCACATAAGAGTTAAGCATTTTTTCTCTGATGTTACAAGCAGTGGTGCAAAATTTGGCCACACAGTAGATAATCTCAGCATCAGAGTCAGAAAGGAGAAGATTTACATAAAAGTCATCCAGACTGCCTGGATAGTGTAACAAAATTAGACCAATAAGAGGAGTACGTATATCTCTATAAAATACACAGTAAAGTAAAACATGCACCACTGACTTGAGTGGCAGGGGCAGAGCTGTTGGGAATACAGCATATGGTGGAATCTTCCAAAACAGCCAAAGATATAGTCTCTTATTCAAATACAAAGCAGGATGGAGCCTGCTTAGCAAAGGGGACAAATCATACTTGCTACCCCAAGACCATAGTCACCTTAAGTGGCATAGTGGGGAAATGCTTGACTAACAAGCAGAAGGTTGCCAGTTTGAATCCCCGCTGGCACGATATCGGGCAGCAGCGATATAGGAAGATGCGGAAAGGCATCAACTCAAACTGTGTGGGAGGAGGCAATGGTAAACCCCTCCTGTATTCTACCAAAGAAAACCACAGGGCTCTGTGGGCAACAGGAGTTGAAATCAACTGGATGGCACACTTTACCACAAGACCAGCTCTGAATTCAGCCCTGAACTCAGCGGATGATTGGATCTTAGCTCCACCTTCTCATTGGTCCTGAACACAATCCACTTATTGACCCAATAACTGCTCAGTATCAGCACCTCGGCTGATTAAATTTGACAAGGATCCCTCACCTCACCTTGGCGAAGTAAATTTGGATCCCTATATTTCCATAGTGTGATGTGTGTAAGCCACTTCATAAATTAGGCACCTTCACACAACTCTCAGTTAAGAGGCAGCTCCCCACATAGGATTCCTGTGACTGACAGGCTTACCAGACTTAAAAACAAACAAGTTTAACTCTATCAATCAATCATTGTCATTCTAATATCATCATCATCAATTTAATTATTTATTGTTGGGTCTGGTGAGTTTTGACAAAGTCACAAGGAAGAGTGAATTCTGGACTGGAGCCAAGGAGCCCTGCAGAGAGAAGTCATGGATGAGAATTTTGAGAATAAGGCCTCTCTTGGTAAGATTCCCTCTCTCCTTTGGATGGACAAATCCAAATACAGATGCAGGGGGAGGGGAGGGGAGGTTTTAGCATTGTTTGCAAGCTTGCTACCTTTCAGTCCCCTGGTCTGTCTTTCCCAGCCTTTCATCAGTTAAGTTGGTGCCTTGTCATGCAACTGCTAACAGGTACAACTTTGACTAGCATATGAGAGGACAAGCAGCACCTGTTGATAGTCTGCCTGTACTTCTGCTGCTTGGCAAGCAGAACTAAACTGAGTAGTAGCCCCACTCTGGCTGCCGTTGCTGCTACCCTGGCCTGGCTCCAGGTACTGCCAGCACTCCATTCCCCAGATGGTTCACAAAGTTCTGCAGGTCATTTCCAACATGGCTCCAGTCTACAGAAGGAGTCCAGCCTATGGCATTTAGGTCCTCTTCCCACCTCCTTTTTTTCCTTTTTTGTAGCCACTTTCTTAAGGTAATCGTGGTTCCAAGATGAGTCGAGACTATTCTGTTTTCTCACACCTCCGTGAGAAAGGCATAATCGCGTTACCCTGCTTGTGCCAAATATGTTGTGCCCAAAGGGGTGTTTTGGACTCAGAAGACCTTGTTCATGTACTGTTTCTGTGCGTGAATTATGTTGACTAGGTGTCAGTACTATGCCTATCACTTTGCAAAGTCACTGAAAGCCTTGTCCAACTGATAACTAATATACCAGGGTCAATTTGAAATATCTAACCCCAAAAGCTAGATACTTGATCAATATTCCAAGGATTGATTTGAGATCTCTGTCAGAGCAGACAGACCTGCCCCATTTCAGTGTCACAAACTTGAGATCCTCATTCCAAGGACCCATTCCTTTCTAGTGAATATAGTCCAAGGTCTTCAGCTTTGAGTCCATACACAGTTCTGAGAAAAGGTGCCTCTTGGGTGCTGTGTTGTCAATCTCTTTGCACTCTGCATGTTCTCTAGAGCACCTGAGTCAAAGGAACTGGACATTACTCCCTGAGAACTCCCTCTGGTCCTCTAGTGAGATGTAGACATTTATTGGCAGAGGCATGAGAAAGACACAAAACCAAATTATCTTTTGAATGTTTGATGAACTAATAAAAGTTTTTACAAACAAATAATAGCTGGCAGGTGGTGTGTATACAGACTTGCTACCCGTTCTTTCTTTCAAAGAACGGTTCTTTATTTAGCATTAACATGCACCTGCCCTTTTTCAAGTTAATAAAGAACAGGTTTTATTCTATACTAGCCGACCCCCGCACAGAGCATCTGTTCGCTCTTTGGGGCCGGCTACCTCTCCCCAACCCCCACCTGTACCAGTCTCCGGCCAGGCCGAGTGCCGAGCCCAAGATGCCAGGCTGAGTATTGCCGCAGCGGCCAGACCTGTCGCCGCAGCGCCACCCCGCGGCCAGGCCCACCGCAACCTCTTCACCCTGCGGCCAGGCTGGGCCCACTGCCGCTGCCGCCGCCACCACCACACCACCCGCCGCCTCACATCTGCGGCCAGGCTGGGCCCGCCAGGCGCCACCTTGCATGGCCGGGCCCGCTGCCGCCACCACTGCTTTGCATCCGGCCAGGCCAGACAAGGCCCGCCACCACCACCTCGCATCTGTCCAGCCAGCCAATTCTCCTGGGTGCACCAGCCAATCAGGCACCTCCGCAGCCCAGCCAATCAGCTGGGCTGCCGGGATGCATTTTCCCTGGCACACCCAGGAGAAATATATATAGAGAGAGTTTCAGCACTCTGAGGTAGGCCAGTCACTGACTGCAGTGCACACACAATGAAGAGGCTGGCTTCACGTTGCAGGCCTCCAGAAAGCGGTTTTCTTCAGCCCTGCAGGCTGTATAGCAGGCTACACTCTGGTACTACATCTCCCATGACGAAGCTTGTATTTGGAGTCAAAGGTTCACCTTTTGGTGGCAATTGCTGGCAGACTTCTCCGGCTGATCTCAATGGGCGAGGAGGCTCATCGTGAAGATGACGTTCTCTGAAATGTCCTGGGCCTAAGATTTGACAAACGGTTTTGATTTATGACAAACTAGCTGAACTAACACAGAGCATCTGTGTGCTAGGACTTGGTTGCTCTCCTTGCCCCCACCACAACCCCTGCTTGATGTCACAGCCTCAGTGTCAGCCGCCCACTCCCCCACATGCCACACCTGCCGCCTGCCCATACCTTCCCCCTACCCCCGAGGGCATGCCCTCTCTCCTACTGTCGCTCTCCTGCAACTGGTATATACATCTTGCCTTTAAGGCTGGATGTGGCCCATAGACAGCAGACTAGTAGCCACTGATAGACCTGTCCTCCATGAATTTGTCTAAGCCCCTCTTAAAACCATCCAGACTGGTGGCCATAACCACATCCTGTGGCAGGGAACTCCACAAGTTGATTATGCAGTGTGTGAAAAAGTACTTCCTTTTGTCGGTCCTAAATTTCTTGGCAATTGGTTTCCTTGGTTGAAACCTGGGGGCTGGGTGGCACCTAGTGAGAAACTTCTATCCACTTTCTCCACACCATGCATGATTTTATAGACCTCTATCATGTCTCCCCAGTCATCTTTCTTCTAAACTAAAAAGTCCCAGGTGTTGCAGCCTTGCCTTATAAGAGAAGGTGTTCTAGGCCCCTGATCATCTTGGTTGCCCTCTTCTGCACGTTCTCCAGTTCTACAATGCCCTTCTTAAGGTATGGTGACCAGAACTTCATGCAATACTCCAAATGTGGCTGCAACATAGTTTTGTGTAAGGGCATTATTATTATTATTATTATTATTATTAATTTGATTTCTATACCGCCCTTCCAAAAATGGCTCAGGGCGGTTTACACAGAGAAATAAATAAATAAATAAGATGGCTCCCTGTCCTCAAAGGGCTCACAATCTAAAAAGAAACATAAGATAGACACCAGCAACAGTCACTGGAGGTACTGTGCTGGGGGTGGAAATAGGGCCAGTTACTCTCCCCCTGCTAAATAAAGAGAATCACCACGTTAAAAGGTGCCTCTTTGCCAAGTTAGCATTATGATATTAGCAGTTTTTTCCAGTCCCTTCCTAATGATTCCAAGCATGCAAATGGCCTTTTTCACAGCTACCACACATTGAGTTGACACCCCACTACTACCCCAAGATCCCTTTCCTGGCCAGTCACTGACAGCTCAGACCCCATCAGTGTATAATTGCAGTGAGTCCCCCCCACCCCATCTTTATATTTGCATCACTTTACAATTGCTAACATTGAACTGCATTTGCTATTTTGTTGCCCATTTCCCCAGTTTGGAGAGATCCTTTTGGAGCTCCTCTCAATCTTCTGGATTTCACAACCCTACATAGTTTGGTGGCATCTACAAATTTGCCCACCTCACTGCTTACCCCAACTTCTAGATCATTTATGAATTTCCAACCCTGGACCTTGCCAAGACTCATTTAAAAATCCTCCAGGAGAGCTGCCACCAGTCTCCTATGAGACAAAACCAGCAGTAATTCCTCCCCTGTTCTCTCTAGAACCAGGGTAAACTCAATATATGGCCAAAAGGCCTTAACCCCTCCTGAAAGAGCGTGTAGGCAGAGCAGGCACATAGGGAGACAGAACAGAGCACGTTTCCAGCCAGACCAAGTTTTAAACAATCAAAGCTAATTTATTTAAGTTGAGATAAAAAGCAGGGAAGTTTAAAAGCAAACAAAGCAAAATGGTTAAAATGCACAAGCGAGATACCTTTCTTCCTGTCTGGTGTTAGAGACAGGAGGCTCAGTGGCTTTTAGGTTTTAAGTTGCAGTTCAGAAAACAAAACCCTGCATCACAGTGACGTCTGCACACTCCCAGGAGCCATGCAGCCTGGTCTCAGCTAACAAAGTTAAAAGTAACATAGAAGTAACATGTTGAAAACAGCAACCTCAAGAGTCCTCCGATGACTGACCCCACCTCCCTCCCTTAAAAGCTGGTCTTTATAGAAAAGATTTGCAAATTTAGCATCTGGCACAGGAAAGAGCTAAAGCGAGCTGGTAATTACAATCATCCTCTTGGAGACAGGCAAAATATCCTTGGATTTGATAGCTCAACACTTATTTCAAAAGCTTAATGTTTCTTCCTGATAGTAGAAGTTTCCAAACATTAGGAGCAACTATCTACATGATACTTAACAATACTTGAAGGTTGTTCTAGCCAAAAGAGACACATGGAAAACCAACAATTCCCCAACAGGCTGGTGAGAGACAAGAAATCCACAAAGGAACAAACTTGAATGAGTTTTTAGGCTGAACAAAGACCCATGCCATCACAGTCTTTGATGAGGAACTTTGTTGAAAGCTTTTTGAAATTCCAGGTATACTATGTCAACTGCCTCACCTTTAGCCACACACCTGTTGACACTCTCAAAGAACTCCAAAAGGTTGTTGAGGCAAGATTTACGTTTGCAGAAGCCATGCTGGTTCTCCTTCAGCAAGGCCTGTTCTTCTATGTTTAACAATTTTATCCTTGAGAATGCTTTCTATCAATTTGCCTGCAACAAATATTAAGCTAACAAGCCTGTAATTTTAACCAAAGCAAGAATTCACATTAGAAAAGAGCTACTTTAATTAAAGAAGCTCTTTTCTAAAGTGAATTCCATTACAATCTTAATCACTGGAGAGGGTTATCTGGTGAGGAGTAAAGGAGTGCCTCTCACCAAAACTCTTTCCACACTCCAAGGATAGATACAGTTGTTCCCCATCTAATTAAAAACTTTTCTATGAAATGAGGCTTGCAATGTAACTTGAAATGCTTTCTTTGCCATAGCATAATGTGGCTCTTTTGATTATAAATCAAATTTAAATCAAATACAAAATTACAGGTTTTTGTAAATGAAATGGGATTTATTTACATCAGTCATCAGATTTAAGATTAGTGACTTCCTCTGACAGAAGTGTTTTTCACCCTATAAGCCGTTACATGGTTTTTCTCTAGTGTGAATCCTTTGATGTGAAGTAAGGTATGAGCTCCGATGGAAGCTCTTTCCACACTCCAAACATTTATATGGTTTCTCCCCTGTGTGAATACTTTGATGTGAAGTAAGGTGTGAACTTATACTGAAGCTGCTTCCACAGTCCAAGCATTTATGCGGTTTTTCTTTCATGTGCGTTATTTGATGTCGTGTAAGATTTCCCTTGTCACCGAAGCTCTTTCCACACTCCAAACATTTATATGGTTTCTCCCCTGTGTGAATACTTTCATGTAAAGTGAGGCGTGAACTTATACTGAAGCTTCTTCCACACTCCAAGCATTTATGCGGTTTCTCTTTCATGTGTGTTATTTGATGTTGTGTAAGATTTCCCTTGTCACCAAAGCTCTTTCCACACTCTAAGCACTTATATGGTTTCTCCCCAGTGTGGATTTTTTGATGTCTAAGAAGGGAATCTGGTCGATGGAAGCTCTTTCCACACTCCAAGCACTGATATGGCTTCTCCCCAGTGTGGGTTCTTTGATGTGAAATGAGATATGAATTCACACTGAAGCTCTTTCCACACTCCAAGCATTTATATGGTTTCTCCCCACCGATGTGCATTCTTCGATGTTTTGTAAGAGATCCTTTGTCGCTGAAGCTCTTTCCACACTCCAAACATTTATATGGTTTCTCCCCAGTGTGGGTTCTTTGATGTATAGTAAGATATCCCTTGTCACTGAAGCTTTTTCCACACTCCAGACATTTATATGGCTTCTCCCCACCGGTGTGCATTCTATGATGTCTAGTAAGACTTCCCTTGTCCCTGAAGCTCTTTCCACACTCCAGGCATTTATATGGTTTCTCCCCAGTGTGGATCCTTTTATGTAAAGTAAGGCGGTCACCTCGAGGGAAACTCTTTCCACATTCCAAGCATTTATATGGTTTCTCCCCAGTGTGGATCCTTTGATGTAAAGTAAGGCGGTCACCTCGAGGGAAACTCTTTCCACACTCCAAGCATTTATATGGCTTCTCCCCAGTGTGGGTTCTTTGATGTGAAGTGAAATGTGAACTCACACGGAAACTCTTTCCACACTCCAAGCAGTGATATGGTTTCTCCCCAGTGTGGATCCTGTGATGTATAGTAAGATCTGTTTTATTCCAGAAACTCTTTCCACACTCCAAGCACCGATATGGTTTCTCCCCAGTGTGAATCCTTTGATGTATAGTAAGTGCTACATGCCGGATGAAGCTCTTCCCACATTCAAAGCATTTAAACGATTTCTCCCCAGGGTTGATTCTTTGATTTATAGTAAGAGTGCTACTGTCGCTGAAGCTGTTCTCACATTCCAACCATTCATGTGGTGTCTCCGCTACGTGCATTTTCCACCGAGGTTGAAGGCTCGGTTCAAAACTGAAACTTTTCTTATACTCCTGGCACAGTCTTATCTCTGTTACTTCCTCCCTTTTTTCCTGGATTGTGATTTTATGGAGGTCACCATGCTGAGCAGCAGAAGGTTCATTCCTCCTCATCTGTTTTCCTTCAGCTTTCATTCTTTTGCATTCTCTGTTTTTACATCTGGCACCTCGCAACAATTTTCCTTGGGCTTTTTTGTCCATCTCCCTTTTGCACCTAACACCTGCTGGAATGAAGAGAGAAAACTGCTCAGAGCCTGGGAAAAAGAAGGCGCCTCAGATCAATGAACAACCCCCATTTGCGTATTCTCTTAACATAACAATGGAAATCTTGCATGTATTATTGAGTCATTGATGGATGTGGCAAGTGGAGTCCTAGCTGTGTCCATCTGGGTTCTCAGGCCTGTAGAAGCACAGGTTCAAGGGTCATAGGATTTCATCTTGCTCACCGGATACCTCATTGGGCAACACCTCCATACTCAGTATGCACAGCCAGTGATGGATCAGAAGGCAAACCACTGGTGCTGATGAAGGAAAATTCCACTATCCCCTTTCACCTGGTTATGTGACCTACATAAGCTCTAAAGGTCACAAGTTTCTGTACCCTGCCGTCATAGGGCCCCTTTTCCTGGAAACCATACTCTGCCCCGCCTGACTAGAGATAAGCACCTGTTGACCATACCCTGCCCTGCCTGGCTAGGGATAAGCACAGCTAAAGCCGATTGGTACATCCTTGCTGGTTTCTGCCTTGTAACTGCTTCAGCTTGTCTACCAATTGCTAAGCTTTATCCTGCTTGTACTACTACTGATAGTTATATACCGCTCTTCAACCAAAGTCTTCAAAGCGGCTTACATGGGGGGGGGGAATACATAAATAAGTTGGTTCCCTTTCCCAAATGGACTCACAATCTAAAAAGAAACGTAAGGCAGATATCAGCAACAGCCGCTGGAGGGATGCTGTGCAGGGGCTGGATAGGGCCAGCCAGTTGCTCTCCCCCCTGCTAAATAAAGAGAATCACCACTGTAAAAGGTATTTCTCTGCTCAGTTAGCCCAGGGTACTAGTATGATTGGTATACCATGAAACCTTGGCCTCTGATAGGCTCTGTGCTCATTCCTATAGCCTGTACGTGAAGAGTATAAAAGACTCTTGCCATGTGCCTGAGTGTATGCTCTGGGAAAAAAGACACCCGGCATGTCTTGATCAATAAAAGCTTGAACCTGATGGAAGGTGATGGCCTCTGTTCATTAAACAAACCCAGAATTCCAGGAATTTCTCTGTCAGTGCCTAACACTCTCCCTTCTCTAGGCTGATAGAGGTGGCCTCAGGCTGTTGGTGACGTCTCCCAGGCTGGTTATCCTAGGAAATTACATCATTCACTTCAAGACCTCCTTGTCCAGTCTGACTCTGGATTCCTTGACTTCCATGAGTAGGCCCCAAGTTATACCTGATCATACGCCAATGGCAGGGGAAGCTCTAAATTAGACACTCTGCTTGATTATGGACATTTTTCTGTGTGATGAAGGGTGGCAAAAACCAAAGAATTGGTTCACAGCCTTGGTTGTTACTGGTGGCACTACACAGGGAATTCCCTCGGAAAGTGGGCATCTCACAAGACTTAGCTTGCCACCTGCTGCTGAATAGTGGTGTGCATGGTTCGGTTCGGGGCCATTAAAAAAGCCTCCGGACCGGTCCGGAAGGGCAGGGGAGTGTCGCTTTAAGGGGGGGTAGTACTTCCCCGCCCCTGTCGCTCTTCCCCCTCCGGTGCTGGTGCTTTTAAAAACCTTCTTGGAGCGGCAGAGTTCCTCCCTGCCGCCCCTGCCCCCATCGTTGTCCTTCTAAGCCTTAAACGAGAAGAGCTGGCGGAGCGCATGTGCCCTTCGCAGCGCGCGTGCTCGTCTCCGCTGCTGGTGCGCGCGCGCTGTTAACCCCCCCTTAAAGCGACACTCCCCCCAGTGCCGGAACACCCTTCTGTGGTTCTGTGCACATCCCTACTGCTCAAGTGACAGCCCAGTTATATAGCTCAGAGGGGGAAACTTCTCCTAGGACCAGTGTCTGCACTCAAGGTAGATCTCCCTCTCTTTACACATTCAAGAAGGCTGAGATGCCCCCACCAACTGCCAGACTCCTTTGGGTAGGGGCTGCAGCTCAATTGCAGACAACCTGCTTTCCATGCAAATGGGCTCCGTTTCAGCCTCTGGTAGCAACTCCAAGTAGCCCTGGGGAAATGACTGTCTGAAACCTGGGAGAGCTGCTGCCAGGTAGAGAACACTGAACTACACGGACCCTGTAAAAGGTTGAACCATATGTTCATGATCTTTCAGAAAGAGCCTCCTCAATAATCAGTTTTATTTCTTATTATTTCATGCCCTTCCTGCATTATGCACCTCCCTTTTTATGTCCCCAGCAACCCTATGCGGAGGGGTCAGCTTAATGATCCAAAGCCAACCAATGAGCTTCATCGCTGAGGCGGTATCCAAGAGGACCACCTTCCAGGTTCTAGTTTGACACTCATCACTGTACTGCACTGCCTCTCTGACAAGTACAAGGATCAGATCCACAACTTTTTAACCACGTTTTCATCAACTGAGCAAGCCAGCTTGATGTTTCTCACCTTTATTAAATTCATTATAGAAGTTGTTTAATAAATAAATATAATAATAATCCTGCAAAGCTGTTTTAGCACTTTAAAAGACAATGGTGTCATCAACCAAAAGGAAAAACAAGATCTCTTACCCAGAGAAGCAACATTCCAAAAATTCTCCTCCATGACTACCCTGTGCAGGGCTTTTTGGTCCGCATCCAGCAGAGCCCACTCCTCCTCACTGAAATGCACAGCCACCTCCTCAAAAGTCACCAGAGCCTGAATCAAGAAGATAACATGTTTTCCCAGGGGGATCACATAATGGGTCTTTTGCTTCTAAGCGCAATCTAAAAGGGTTGTGAAAGTGAGGTGGTGTGACATGTGAGAAGGGTGGGGAATGTTCCTTCCAGGGTGATATTTGAATGATATTTAGATACCATTCAAAGGGGTTTAGAAAGCAAAAGAAATTGGGAGGAAACAGCCCCCTGTCCCAAAGCGGCTCCAGTTCTTCCAAAAAAGACACAGGCTATCAACAGCCAGTGGCAAAGATGCTAGGCTGGCATGAAGACTCAACCCTTGCTCTACCCCTGCTAAATAGCTGAGTGCCAGCACTTTCAAAGGCTCCTCTTTGCCAAGTTAACAAGAAGCATGGCCTTCACAGGCTTCCAGGAAAGCAGATTTGGCCAAAGCCAAAGGAAAGAGATCCTTTCAGGCCTCGAAAGACTGGGGGCTGGAGAGCCCATTTGTCACACATCCTCCTTCCCCAGTGATCCCTCCCCTACCTGATCTGGTTGGACAGATGCTTTTTCCACTCCACCAGAAAGAAGGGATGGCTGAGAATGCATTGCCAACATAATTCCAGGACCTGCAAAGGATAAAAAGCGATAGGAATAGTTGGGGAAATGCAATTTACAGAGAATCAAGACCAAGGGGAGCATGAAAGCAGGGCAAGGGTCCTTCGGTCACCCTCCTGCAACATTCCTCTTAGCATTGGCTTTGACCAGCATTCACCGTTCCCTCTAAGCTGCGCACACAGCCTTCAAGCCCCCCACCCCCCCGTGCAGCGATTTCCAATGCGCCACTCACTGAGCTGCTGACTTGCCCTCTTGACTATTCACAACTGAGTCCGCTGGTCCTCCCAGACATTGCCGCTTACTCCGCGGCTGCTGCCCCACTCCCCCGCCGCCACCTTTCCCCATTGCCTGTATTCCTGCCCCACGGCACCTTCACTGCTCTGCTCTCCCCCTGGCCCCTCCACCTTCTCTCTGAAGTTCTCGTGGCAGCAGCAGCAGCAAACAGGCGATGGGTCTCATAGTGGAGGCTGGAGCCGATTCCTCTGATCTTGCCCTCCACCTTCGCTCCCCCCCACCCCCAGCCGCTTGAGCTCTTCTGTGGCAAGATCGGGGAACCGGCTCCAGCCTCTGCTCTGAGTCTCTTTCCTGTTTGCCGCCGCCACATGGAGCTCCTCCACAGCATTATTCTTAGCCTGGCAGGGCCTCGTCTGTGCTGGCCGTGGCGCACAAGGCTGGTGGTGCTGCTGCTGGCTGAGCAGAGGGGGGGGGCATGTGGTCAGGCAGCTCCCCTGCAGACCAACCCAGGACTTCAGGTGAGCCGTGTCCTCCCCCTGCCCCGCCCAACCCGGCCCCTTAATTACCAAGGCCGCTGGAGAGACACGCAGCGGAAGTTACTGCTGGATTTGGCGAGGCTGATTTGGCTTTTGCATGGGGGTGGTATTTGCAAGGAGACTGCCTGTGGCTGGAACTAGTTGACTGTGCTTGTTGAGGACCCCACCCCACCGTCCTTTCCCACCCACTCCTTGTCAAGCCTGCACCATCCTTCCCCCCTCCCATAAAAACCTGCAGTATCTCCCGCCTCCCCTCGCTCGCCAAGCCAAGCCTGAGCCATCCTTGCCCTCTTTCTTTTGCCCTCTCTCGTAAAAGCCTGCACCATCCCCTCGTCAAGCCAAGTCTGCCCCATCCTTTCCCTCTGACTTTCTGCCTCTCCTCCTCTCTCTTTCCCTCTTGTAAGAGTCTGCACCATCCCCACACACCCCTCTCTCTTGCCAAGCCTGCCCCATCCATTCCCTCTTTCTTTCCCCCCCCCTTCTCTCTCGTAATAGCCTGTGTAGTCAAGGATCAAAGTGTAATTTTTTTTTAATCAAAAATTGAGAAATACCTCTCCTATTTTTTCCTGTTAAGTCGGATGATTTGGCAGACGTGGAAAGTCAAGAGCAATACATTTTATCATTATGTATTCTGTACAGATTATATGTGTTTGTGTATTTTATCAGAATGAATTTTAATTCAATTTATTTTAATTTAAATTAATCTTGGCCTGCCAGAACTTTCAAAAGTTAAATTATAATTTAATTTTCATTTTAATCAATTTCACTTTAATTTATTTATATAACTAATTCGTATGAAGTGTTACTTTAATAATCTCAGTGCCATAAAATTGACATCGGGCCCCACAAGCCAAGTCACGGTTGGTCTGGGCCCACCAGGGCATTTGAATTCTTCACACTTGAACTAGAGGAAGAGAGAGAGTGAGAAAGAGAGAGAGAGAGAGAGAGAGAGAGAGAGAGTGAGTGTGTGTGTGTAGATAGAGATAGTGTGTGGGGGGAGAGATGTGTGGTGTGGGGACAGAAAGGAGTGTACCTAATGGGATTGTGTGGTTTTTTTGTATCTATAGTGGCATATAATAAGGCACATGTGCCCCCACTGCCTTGATACTGTTGCCCAGAACAAAACTCATTCTGCTCACTGATGAAATAAATTAGTGGGAACACTGCCAGCATCTAATGCAGCCTCCTCTGACGGAGGAAAATGAGTGGCTGCTTCCATTGCTGCCTGCACCTGAAGCAGCACAGAAGATCCCAGACAGAAATCGGTTAAAAAAAAAAATCAGCAGAGCAATTAGGTGGGGGAAATGAATTGCATTCCCCCTCCTCCCGGATGATTATTTTTTCAAAGCAGAGACAAATGGCCCCCTAGTTTTACCCTTGCAGGAAAGAAAGGCAAAACTGACACCACAGGGTGTCTTCCTTCACCTGAGGCGCCCTGACCAAGTCCCTCAATGCGGGGTGGGTGGGGTCATACAATGAAGCCATTTCCCCTGACCTCTGCCCCAAGTAATTCCTTCCCACTCTGAGACTTCCCCGGAGCACAGCAATGCAGAAAACTAAGATCCAGACGGGAAAGAAAAGCTGCCCAGGCCTGCTCCCTGGGGGGTGACCCTGGGAGTAAGGAGGGCTCACTTTCCTTTCTCACCATCCTGGCAGAAGCTGCCTTCTCCCTCCATTCATTCCCCCCACTCTCTTCTGTCTCCCCAGAGGAGGAATCTTCCCTCCCTCCCTCACACTTTCCCCCCTGGGGATGGCATTTCTCATCCAGTGCAGCCCCAGGGACTGCATTTAGGACTCTCTGGTCCCACTCATGGGTTTCAGGGAAGAGAAGCAGCAGTAAACTACTCTCCCCATTCATTCATTCATTCATTCAATCATTCATTCATTCCTTTCTTCCGCTTTGTTCATCTGGGAAACGGAATTGTTTCATTTTACCCCTTAGCTGGATGTTCATCAGGACTAGACAGAAGCACAGTGGAGGCATTTTCAAGTGTTTGCACTCAACTTCCCACTCCAGGGCAGAGGGGAAGACACGTTTGCTCTGGAGGTGCATCCTCTGATGGTTCCCAAAATTGGTCTCTCACCTACCAAGTCAAACTCATCTCTCTCACACTTTTAATCCCTCTTTGAAGGGCAAAAGAGGGGGCCTTACCCAGAGAGGGCTGCACTGCAAAGTTCTCCTCCATGACTCCGCCGTGCAGGGCTTTTAAGTCCGGATCCAGCAAAGCCCACTCCTCCTCCATGAAATACACACAGCCACCTCCTGAAAGGTGGTGGAAAAGAATCCTGGAAAAAGCAGAGCCTGGAAAAGAAGAAAACATTTCCTCCCTCACAGATCACTTGGCAGGGATGTGGGGTGGGAAGGTAGCCGGTAGCCAATACAGTACCGGCCCCACCAATAGGCAGACTAAGCCACCACCTGGCCGCTAGGGATGTGCATGGAACCACAGCAGGGAGGCTTGAAGGCACTTACCCCTCCCACCGCTTCCCCCCCGCCGGCATCCCTCTTTTGGAAAGGCCATCAGGGTGGCAGCATACCTCCCTGCTACCTTGTCGCCCCCGTATTCCGGATATGACCAGAAGTCTCTGATGCACCTGTGCCGACACGCACAGGCGCGTCGGCAACTTCCGGTCATATCCGGAATACGGGAGGCAACGGAGCATCAGGAAGATACGCTGCCACCCCAATGGGCTTTCCAAAAGACGGACGGCACTAGGGGGAAAGCGGCGGGAGGGGTAAGTGCACCCTCCCCAGCTCTTAAAGCAGCACCCCCACTGCTGTTGAACCGGCGGAAGTGCAAACCGTTTCTGTGCTCATCTCTACTCGCCACCAAGCAGGGAGGGGTGCCCATTGCCTGGGTCACATGCCACTGTCTGCCCCCGTCCCAGCAAGCCAAAAGCATGGTCCACCACTGAGGCCTGTTGGGGCAGGTACCTGCCTCTTGACTGTTAGTATGTGGATGGAGGAGGAGAAAGCAAGCCAATTCAGCTGGCCAGAGGGCATGGGCACTATGTGGCGTCAATACTGTCTCTCCTCCAAATGCCTGCCAAGGTCACACACCCCTGCAATATGCTTTCCAAGGGCATGGTGGAAAGCAGGGGTGGAGTCCAGATGCCCGGGGGGGCGGGGGAGTCCCCCACCCACCCCAGGGTCCCTGCTAGCTGCCACAGCCACAATAAAAGTCATTCTGTCTCTCTCCCTCCCTAACCTAAGTCTCTGCCCAATACCAAGGTACCCACAGGTGACCACATGCAACTAGCCTCCGTCTCCACACCAAGCAGCATTGGTTGAACAGGGGAGTGGGAGGAGAGAGAGTGACTCCCTCCTCCCCTTGCATGCAGGGGGCATGCAAGCATTGCCTCCTTCCCTGGACAGTAGGGGATCGAGTAGCTGCCTGGACTGGAGGGAGGAGCTCCTCACTCCTGAATGGATCTTCCTGTAAGTTGCCCTTTGGGCTATCAAAATAAAAGCCTCGCAATGCTCCGATATTAAACTTTGTTCTGAACGCCTGCTGTTGACTGCTGTTTGACTGCTGTTAAGAAAGGCTGGTGGAGGATGAAGGCTGCATCAGTGTTTGTATCTAGGAATCAATGCTTGGCCTCTCCCAATGCTTCTTACTCACTCCCTCTTTCTCATTCTTCCCCTTCCTTTTTCTTGTAATAAAGGGGATTTTTAAAGGATATGAGTAGCAGGCAAAAAGATTACATGGAAATCAACAATGCAGGAGTTCTCGACCTTGGGTCCCCAGGTGATGTTGGACTTCAATTCCCATAATCCTCAGCTATGGCCATCATGGCTGGGAATGATGGGGATGGTAGTCCAACAGCATCTGGGGACTCATTGGAGAAGAACCCCTGTGTTGGAAAATTCCAATTAATTTTTTGCAGGCTACTCATATACTATAAATATCAGCTTTATTACAAGAAGAGGGATAGGGACAGAATGAGAGGAGGCTGGGGATTATGGGAGATGAAGTCCAAAAACATCAGAGGATGCAAGTTTGGGAAGCCTCTATTGTAACAGATAGGATTTGTAAACTGAGGGGGGGGGAGAGAGAAGGGGACTCAGTGGGAAGAGATGGATTGGACTGGTTGACTCGGTGTCTGGAAGAGGAATGGACGATCGTGGACAGATACAGGTGAACTTTGGCTGGGGTAGGAGCTTTGCAGAGACTAGTGGCAATGTGTGTAGGCTTCTGTGTTTAGGGTAGCAGATGGAAGATCACCTCTTTGTTTTGGAAGGATCCTTCAGGTGCAGAAGAATGTAGCTGTCTCACTCTGTATGTGTGTGCACGCATATGCTGATGAAACATTAAAGCTGATACAATCAATGTACACCCAAATAAGATGGTCATTGCATGGGAGTCTGGGAATAACAGCAAGGAGATTTTATTCAGTTATATCTCACTTATCCTTCAAGAAGCCCAGAGTGGTGTACAAGGTTATGTTTATCCTCACAACAACCCTGTGAGGCAGGCTCGGCTGAGAAAGAAGTGAGGATTTTTACTTGGATCTCCTCAATCCTAGTCTCACATTCTTAGCACTAGACCACACTGGATCTCTATGTTGCAAAACTCACATTCTCCACACTCTTTGATATCTGTGGGAAACGTTTAAATCAATGCGGGGACAAAGTCAAAGAGTTGCTGTACCATGGAGCCGCAGCCATTGGTACATCAACCCTTCTGTCTTACTTAGTTTATCATTTCCAGGCCCTGAAGTTTATCATTTCCAGGCCCACTCAGACATTTGTCTTGAGTGTAATAGGGTGTTGTGTGAGCCCCAATAAGGATCTCTGAAGACCTCTCACAGAATCGCAAGCCTGTTCTGTAATTTAAAGTATTTTTCCTGTGAATGTTGAATTGCAATGCGAAGCATACTCTGTAGGGTTTTTAAAAAGAAAGGAAGAAAGTGGCTAGAGTGCTGGACTAGGACCGGGGAGACTCGAGTTCAAATCCCCACTCAGCCATGAAACTAGCTGGGTGACTCTGGGCCAGTCACTTCTCTCTCAGCTTATCCTACTTCACAGGGTTGTTGTGAGGAGAAACCTAAGTATGTAGTACATCGCTCTGGGCTCCTTGGCGGAAGAGTGAGATATAAATGCAAAATAATCCTCTCTAATAAAACGCTTGGTGTCCGTCCGTGGATGGACACCAAGCGTGTGTTCGTGCCTCCCTTGGCGGTTCTGGGCATGCACGAAGCGCATGCCCAGAACAGGCCAGGGAGCCACGACCGCCAGCACCCGGCGGACATCTTGGACGGCCACAAGCGGCCGCCCTGAAGAAGCCGGAGAAGCGCCGGCGGGGGAAACTGGCCAAGGCAGCGGCAGAGCCGCCGCCTCGCCCAGAAGAGACAACGACCAAGCTGGGGAGACGGGGGCCGGAACGGAGGCCGGCGGGACAGAGCCGACCGTGAAGGGCCCGGGCCGGCCACGGAGGATGGCAGCGGCGCCTCCAGAGACCGCCCAGCCGGTGATTGAGGGGGGAAGAGGCGGCAGGGGAAGCCTGTCCTCCCGCCGCCCGCTCACCCGCCCTCCCAGCTTTCCAAAATCCCCTTCCCCGCTCCTCCCCCCAATTGATTACGGGCCAAAAGGGCCCATGAGAAGGCCGTCGCCCCCTCCTATCGCCCACCCAGCTGCCCGAGCCCACCTTACCCGTTCCAGCCCGCAGCAGTCGGGTGAAGAAAAAAAAAATTATTCGCACAGTGGAAGTGAGGAGCTCAGGAACAGAGCTCCTCTCTGTGCTATGCTGCTGCCCAAACTGCCGCTATGGACGAAAGGACGCAACGTCCTTTCGTCCATAGCGGCAGTTTGGGCAGCAGCATAGCACAGAGAGGAGCTCTGTTCCTGAGCTCCCACTGTGCAAATAATTTTTTTTTTCTTCACCCGACTGCTGCGGGCTGGAACGGGTAAGGTGGGCTCGGGCAGCTGGGTGGGCGATAGGAGGGGGCGACGGCCTTCTCATGGGCCCTTTTGGCCCGTAATCAATTGGGGGGAGGAGCGGGGAAGGGGATTTTGGAAAGCTGGGAGGGCGGGTGAGCGGGCGGCGGGAGGACAGAGGGAGGAGGGAAAAATGGAAACAAAAACAAAAACCGAGAGACACAAAGAAAAAAAAAACACCTAAAAAAAACACTTAAAGGCGGGAGAGAAAGCTAGCGCCCGTTATCATAACGGGCTTCAAAATACTAGTAATAATAATAATAATAATAATAATAATAATAATAAAGCCAAAAATTGGCAGGTCCATAAAATTGAAAAAGTTGTAGAAAATGAAGATGCAAAGATATTATGGGACTTCCGACTACAAACAGACAAACATCTGCCACACAATACACCAGATATAACTGTAGTCGAGAAGAAAGAAAAACAAGTCAAAATAACCAACATAGCAATACCAGGGGATAGCAGAATAGAAGAAAATGAAATAGAAAAAAATCACCAAATACAAAGATCTACAAATTGAAATTGAAAGGCTGTGGCAGAAAAAGACCCAAATAATCCCAGTGGTGATTGGCGCCCTGGGTGCAGTTCCAAAAGACCTTGAAGAGCACCTCAACACCATAGGGGCCACAGAAATCACCATCAGCCAGTTACAAAAAGCAGTTTTACTGGGAAGAGCCTATATTCTGCAACAATATCTATAACAACAGCAACAACATTGATAGTGAAGTTCGGCCATCCCAGGTGGTGGTGGGGGGGGGGGGGAGACTCGATGTCTGGATGGAACAGGCCAGTCAATGGCACCTGTCTAACTGTGTAAACAAACAACAAACAACAACAACAAAAGAAGAGGGAGAGTAGGCTTTTCTGCCCAATTTGCAAATTCTTTGAAAAAGCAAAATAACTCCTCCAGAAAAGCAGGTAAGAGCTCTCACCTTTCAAATACTGTATACCGAATGTGCAGGGGAGGGGGCGCCAAAATCATACTTCACCTAGGGCACAAAGAACGCTAGGGCCCAGCCCTGAGCCAATAGGTTTGGGGCATTCAGCAAAATCGGGTGTGTGTGTTGGGAACACCCCTTTCCCCCGAGCAAAGATGGACGCTTCCAGCTCACTCCTAGGCCTTCCCCTTGCAGGAAAAAGAGGCACATTCTAAAGCTGGAGAATAAATTGCGGGGTGGGGGCTGTTTGGTGGCTCCTTCATGAGAGTCCTGCACAATGGAGGAGCCTTGCCTGCTCTCCGCCCCACATAATTATCGCCCCCACTTCCGTGAGCTCTCTACCCCAGGTCTCTTCACACACACACCCGCCCCACTCCAGCCATTGCAGGACTGGGACTCCCGCACTCTTACTCACGCGCCCGTGGAGCGCCGCAGCCACCAGAGGAGACCGCCTGAGCCTCACCGGGAGGGAGCAAAGCAACGGAAGAGGAAGACTTCCTTCGCAGCCCCTCCCTTTCCTCCCATTTGCCTTTCTAGGGACGTGGTTTCCTTTACTTTAACCCTTCGATGGAAGCACACCCGCGGGTGGGGTAAAGGAGCGCTAGCCTTTTCATGCCCTTGTCCAAGAGAGACAAATACTAGTGCGAGCAGCATTGAAGAGTGTGGTTTGCCCTCCCTTTTGCACTGCAAAGAAGCAGGATGGGACCCGGGCACAAAACGTGAAGGTGCCCTCACCCCGCGCGCCCTACACCACTTTAATAATAATATTATTAAAAAATAACACATTTTGTTAATTCCGAGTATCCACTTGTTCTATACCTCAATTCTTTTTATAAATCTCCATCCCCCTCCCACCGCAGCTGTCTTTTTCTAAACTTCAAAGTCCTAGTGCTTCCCTTGTAGAGGTGTTCCAGCTCCCTGTTCTTATGGGTTCCAAGCTCTGCAATATCCTTTTGGGTAGTGGGCTGGGATAA
This sequence comes from Hemicordylus capensis, assembly GCF_027244095.1. Lineage (NCBI taxonomy): Eukaryota > Metazoa > Chordata > Lepidosauria > Squamata > Cordylidae > Hemicordylus > Hemicordylus capensis. Next base: position 243,967,484 of record NC_069658.1, on the reverse strand, counting down.
TCAGAGATATACACTAAACTTCAAAGCCCTAGTGCTTATCCCTGCAATCCGGCTGTGTACCAGAGGACTGGAGAGTAGCAAATGTAATATAGATTTTCAAGAAGGGATCCAGGGGTGATCCGGAAAATTACAGCCGGTTAGCTTAACATCTGTTCAAGGCAAATTGATGGAAAGCATCCTCAAGGATAAAATTGTATAGCATATAGAAGAACAGGCCCTGCTGGGAGTGAGCCAGCATGGCTTCCGCAAATGTAAATCTTGCCTCACCAACCTTTCGGAGTTCTTTGAGAGTGTCAACAAGTGTGTTGATCAAGGTGATCCAGTTGACATGGTATACCTGGACTTCCAAAAAGCTTTTGACAAAGCTCCTCATCAAAGACTCCTAAAGAAACTTAGCAGTCATGGGATAAGGGGACAAGTACATGTGTGGATTGCTAACTGGTTGAAAGACAGGAAACAGAGGGTAGGTATAAATGGAGAGTTTTCACAATGGAGGGAAGTAAGAAATGGGGTCCCCCAGGGATCTGTACTGGGACTGGTGCTTTTTAATTTATTCACAAATGATCTAGAAGCAGGGGTAAGCAGCGAGGTGGCCAAATGTGCAGATGATACCAAACTCTTTCGGGTAGTGAAATCCATAACTGATTGTGAGGAGCTCCAAAGGATCTCCCCAAACTGGGGGAGTGGGCAACAAAGTGGCAAATGCAGTTCAATGTTGGCAAGGTGACAGAGGCGTAACTATAGGGGGGGCAGGGGGGGCACGTGCCCCGGGCACCATCTTTTCTGGTCACGTGGGGGGCGCTGCCATGACAAAATTTTTTTTTATTTTTTTTTAATTCTTTATTAATACAAATGTTTCCTGCTCAGTGCAGCAGTGCTGCAGCAGTCAAGGGAGCGCATCGGTGCCCCCTCCCCCACGAGCAGTCCCTTCCGCGCTGCCCGTGCCCCCCCCATTGCTTTGCTGGCGCCTGGTGGCCAGTCAGTGGCCTGGCTTGGCGGCGGGTGCTTGTGAGGAAAAACCTAAGTATAATGTAGTATGTTGGGGGGGCGGGGGGCACGGGGGGGCGCCATTTCAGTGCTTGCCCCGGGCGCCATTTTCCCTAGTTACGCCTCTGCAAGGTGATGCACATTGGGACAAAAAAACCCAACTTCAAGTATATGCTGATAGGATCTGAGCTGTCAGTGACTGCCCAGGAGAGGGAGCTTGGGGTCGTGGTGGACAGCTCGTTGAAATTGTCGACTCAATGTGCGGCAGCTGTGAAAAAGGCCAATTCCATGCTAGGGATCATTAGGAAGGGGATTGAAAATAAAACGGCTAATATTATAATACCCTTATATAAAACTATGGTGCGGCCACGCCTGGAGTACTGTGTACAATTCTGGTCACATCTAAAAAAGGACATTGTTGAAATGGAAAATGTGCAGAAGAGGACAACCAAGATGATCAGGGGCCTAGAGCACCTTTCTTATGAGGCAAGACTACAACACCTGGGGCTTTTTAGTTTAGAAAAAAGACAACTGCGGGGAGACATGATAGAGGTCTATAAAATCATGCATGGTGTGGAGAAAGTGGAGAGAGAGAAATTCTTTTCCCTCTCACACAACACTAGAATCAGGGGTCATCCCATGAAATTGATTGCCAGGTCTAGGACCAACAAACAGAAGTACTTTTTCACACAACTCGTGATCCACTTGTGGAACTCTCTGCCACAGGATGTAGTGACAGCCAACAACCTGGATGGCTGGAAGAGGGATTTGGATAACTTCATGGAGGTCTATCAATGGCTACCAGTTGGACGGTTGTGGGCTACCTCCAGCCTCAAAGGCAGGAGGCCTCTGAGTACCAGTTGCAGGGGAGTAATGGCTAGAGAGAGGGCATGCCCTAATCTTTTGCCTGTGGCTTCCAGTGACATCCGGTGGATCACTGTGCGAAACAGGATGCTGGACTAGGTTGGCCTTGGGCCTGATCCAGTAGGGCTGTTTGAGGTGGGTGGCTACCAGGGAAAGGGCCGTTTAGGTGGTTGCACCCTGTTTATGGAATAGCCTCCCTAGAGAGGTTTGCCTGCCTTCATCACTTTGTTCTTTTAGATGCCAGGTAAAGACCTTTTTGTTTACCCAGGCCTTTTAAATTCGGGTTTTCAGATTTTATCTGACTTTTACTAATTTTAAAATGTGTTTTTAATGCTGCTTTGTATTGTTTTGTATTTTCACTTCTTTGTCTGTTATGATTTAATGTGTTGTTTTTATTATATGTATTATTCCTCTGTTGTGAGCCGCTCAGAGAACAATTTGTTATGAGCCAGCTCACAAATAAAGTTTATTATTATTAGTAGTAGACTTCAAGACTCTCTCCAGTTTTCCTCACCTCCATCCAGCTCACCTGCCTCCTCAGTCTTCAAGTGGCTTCACCTGATTGAGCCGCTTCCCCTCCCCTTCTTCTCCATGGTTCTCCTCCATACCCTCTTCCCTGGTGCCCAGGAATGCTAAGTATGCTAGTCCTTAGCTTGTGCCAGAGATAGGACTGACTAACACACAACCAACACAAGACAGCATAGAAATGATTTCTTTTGCCTCACAGAGGGACTTGATTTTCTGTAGTTTTTATTAGATAATTGAAGCTTGCATTATTTGACACAGTTGTAGCATGTCATGCTTTCCCCACTTTCCTGGAAAGTCCCATGACTCACATACAAAGAACAGAGAGCCACCACAAGGAGGCAGTATAGCAAAAGCTCTTCTTAACTCTAGGTGAAGAAGTATAGACAGAGTGTAGAGTGAGCCATGTGCACAACACCCGAGGGAAGTATTGCCTTTCGACATAAGAACACAAGCACTAACATCGAGTACAACACTACTGCCTTGTAATAAAGAGAAAACTACCTTTTTGGACTCCAGACACTTTATTTTAAAAGAAAAGGGATTAGATGTGTTGTCTGTTATGGAAAGAGGTCTGAAAATCATCATCCAAGTACAATTCTACAAAATGTGTGGTCACTGGATAATGTTGAAACTCTGCACCATTATAAAAGAGAAGGAAGCTGGATGGTGCCTTCACCACCGAGCTGGAGAAGGAGAGGAAAGCATTACCATTCACAGGCAAGACCTCTCTTTTGTCCAATACACACAACAGATGCTCATGTCAAAATAAAAGTACAGGTTTTTGAGGTGTGAGTGCTATTCTTGCTTTAACCAACACCTAGAGTAGCTGTATTCTAAAGTGAATTCCATTAGACTCTTAATCACTGTAGAGGATTCTCTGGTGAGGAGTAAGGGTGATGTTCTGATAGATACAATTGCTCCCCACACTGAAAACTTGACTATGAAGCTTGCAAGGCACTTGAAACTCTTTCTTTGCTGATTTTGCCCCAGCAGAATAATGTGGCTCTTTTCCTGAGATTCATTTACATCAGTCATCAGAGTGCATTCTTTGAGATGAAATAAGTGACTTCCTGCAACAGAAGAGCTTTCCATACTATAAGCCCTTAGATGGTTTTTCTGAAGTGTGAATCCTTTGATGTGAAGTGAGGTTTGAGTTTCGATGGAAGCTCTTTCCACACTTCAAGCATTTATAGGGCTTCTCCCCAGTGTGTGTTCTTTGATGTTCAGTAAAACTTCGCTTGTCAGTGAAGCTTCTTTCACATTCCAAGCATTCATGTGGTTTCTCCCCAGTGTGGGTTCTGTAATGTCTAGTGAGGTGTGAACTCATCCTGAAGCTCTTTCCACACTCCAAGCAGTGATATGGCTTCTCCCCAGTGTGTGTTCTTTGATGTGTAGTAAGAGATCCTTTATCACTGAAGCTCTTTCCACACTCCAAGCACTTATATGGTTTCTCCCCAGTGTGTGTTCTTTGGTGTTTATTAAGATTCCCCTTGCTACTGAAGCTCTTTCCACACTCCAGACATTTAAATGGTGTCTCCCCAGTGTGGGTTCTGCGATGTCTACTGAGGTGTGAACTCACCGTGAAGCTCTTTCCACACTCCAAACAATGATATGGTTTCTCCCCAGTATGCGTTCTTTGATGTTTAGTAAGGGAGTCCAATACAATGAAGCTCTTTCCACACACCAAGCATTTATATGGTTTATCTTCCATGTGTGTTCTTTGGTGTGTAGTAAGATTTCCCTTGTCACTGAAGCGCTTTCCACACTCCAGACATTTATATGGTGTCTCCCCAGTGTGGGTTCTGCGATGTCTACTGAAGTGGGAACTCACCCTGAAGCTCTTTCCACACTCCAAGCAGTGATATGGTTTCTCCCCAGTGTGCGTTCTTTGATGTTCAGTAAGGGAGTTCGATACAAGGAAGCTCTTTCCACACACCAAGCATTTATATGGTTTATCTCCCGTGTGTATTCTTTGATGTTTAATAAGATTTCCCTTGTCACTGAAGCTCTTTCCACATTCCAGACATTTATATGGTGTCTCCCCAGTGTGTATACTTTGATGTAATGTGAGGTGTGAACTCAACCTGAAGCTCCCTCCACACTCTAAGCACTGATATGGTGTCTCCCCAGTGTGGATTCTGAGATGTCTACTGAGGTGTGAACTCACCCTGAAGCTCTTTCCACACTCCAAGCAATGATATGGTTTCTCCCCAGTGTGCGTTCTTTGATGTTTAGTAAGGGAGTCCAATACAATGAAGCTCTTTCCACACACCAAGCATTTATATGGTTTTTCTCCACTGTGTGTCCTTTGGTGTTTATTAAGATTTCCCTTGTCACTGAAGCTCTTTCCACACTCCAAACATTTATATAGTGTCTCCTCTGAGTGGGTTCTGCGATGTCTACTGAAGTGTGAACTCACCCTGAAGCTCTTTCCACACTCCAAGCAGTGATATGGTTTCTCCCCAGTGTGCGTTCTTTGATGTTCAGTAAGGGAGTTCGATACAAGGAAGCTCTTTCCACACACCAAGCATTTATATGGTTTATCTCCCGTGTGTATTCTTTGATGTTTAATAAGATTTCCCTTGTCACTGAAGCTCTTTCCACACTCCAGACATTTATATGGTGTCTCTCCTGTGTGGATACTTTGATGTAATAAGAGGTGTGAACTCAACCTGAAGCTCCCTCCACACTCTAAGCACTGATATGGTGTCTCCCCAGTGTGGATTCTGCGATGTCTACTGAGGTGTGAACTCACCCTGAAGCTCTTTCCACACTCCAAGCAATTATATGGTTTCTCCCCAGTGTGCGTTCTTTGATGTTTAGTAAGGGAGTCCAATACAATGAAGCTCTTTCCACACACCAAGCATTTATATGGTTTTTCTCCACTGTGTGTCCTTTGGTGTTTATTAAGATTTCCCTTGTCAATAAAGCTCTGTCCACACTCTAAGCACTGATATGGTTTCTCCCCAGTGTGGCTTCTTTGATGTCTAGTCAGGGATTGTGCTCGACTGAAGATCTTTCCGCACTCCAAGCATTTATATGGTTTCTTCCCAGTATGTATCCTTTCATGTTGAGTAACACATCCCTTGTCATTGAAGCTCTTTCCACACTCCAAGCATTGACATGGTTTATCTCCAGTGTGGGTTCTTTGATCTATAGTAAGATTTGCTGTCTTCCTGAAATGCTTTCTGCACTTCAAGCCTTTAGGTGGTTTCTTCCCAGAGTAAATCCTTTGATGTGAAGTGAGGTGTGAGTTCACAATTCCACATGCCAAGCGTTTTAACGGTCTCTCCTCAGTGTGGATTATTTTACACATGGTAAGATTTTCACTGTCACTGAAGTCGTTCCCAGATTCCAACCATTTACACATTTTCTCTTCTATGTTCATTTTCCACTGAGGTTGGAGGTTTGGTTCAAAACTGAAGCTTTCCTTATACACAGGGCACAGACTTCTCTCTCTTACTTCCTCCTTTTTTATCTCGACTGGGATTTTATGGAAGTCACCAAGCTGAGCAGCAGAAGGCCCATCCCTCCTCTTCTGCTTTGCTTCCATTTCCATTCTCCTTTGGTCTCCGTTTTCATATCTGGCACCTCCCAACCATCTTCTGTGGGCTTTTCCCTCCTTCTCCCTCTCCCACCTGTCACCTGCTGGAATGAAGAGAGAAAACTGCTCAGTCTGGAACAGAAAAACAGCTTGAAATCAATGAATAAACCATCCAAAGCGGTTTACATAGAGAAAGAAAGAAAGAAAGAAAGAAAGAAAGAAAGAAAGGAAGGAAGGAAGGAAGGAAGGAAGGAAGGAAGGAAGGAAGGAAGAAAGAAAGAAAGAAAGAAAGAAAGAAAGAAAGAAAGAAAGAAAGAAAGAAAGAAGGATCCCTGTCCCCTGTACCCAAAGAGCTCACAATCTAAAAAGAAACATAAGATAGACACCAGCAAGAAAGCAACAGTAGGAGAGAGGGCATGCCCTCACCTCTTGCTTGTGGGCTTCCCAGAGGCATCCTCTTGAATGCTTGACTCTCTCTTTTTGGTTCTTCTTTACTCTCTGATTCCTTTCTTAACTCTGACTCTCAAGCTCTCTCTATAATCAGGGCTGCTCAACTCTGGCCCTTCAGATGTTTTTGAACTACAACTCTGGAGGGGTACTGTGCTGGGGGTGGATAGGGCCAGTTGCTCTCCGCCTGCTAAATAAAGAGAATCACCACATTGAAAATGTGCCTCTTTGCCTAGTTAGCAGGGAGGGGTGCAAAGGAGCTGGTGAAAATAGGACAAAACATGGACAGAAAGTGGGGGAAATTGGGGCTGGGAGGCAGTGCCCGACCATGCTGTGTGTGTCCCCAGCTGCCCAGCAATGCCCTCCCAAATTAAAATAAAATGCGTTCCTCTTTTTTAAAGACAAAAAGAAGCCACAAAATGACTCCTGTCTTCAAAATGGTGGGTGGAAATGACCTCGGAGGTCATTTCCGACCATCCCTGACCAGCAGATATGCAAGCTTTAACCCCTTAAATGCCTAAAAAAAATTGTGTATACTGAGACCGGGAGGCAATTACCTGACCACGGATATGCAAAACTGTGGGTGCCAGGTCTGCAATTAATGAGGCTCTCCTGTATACAATTTAATGCAGCTTACCTTTCAAGCAGGGTTCTACCCCAGCTAAATGATTTATTATACTTAAATGTGAAGTGTTAAGGAAATAAAAATCCAATTTTATAAATAGGATAGAATGATAAAATACACTTCTTTCCTTCTATATTTATGGGGTGTGTGTGTGTGTATGTGTGTTGTAATTTAGAGTGGCTGTGAAGGAACAAGGCCTAGAGCTCTTGTTTTTGAAAATAATCCCTTGCATTGTTTTAATAGTCCTAAAACCTCTTCATTATTGTAAACAGGATTTCTGTGTAAAAAGGTTTGCTAGTAAAGAGAACTATCAGGGTCATGGCTTCTGTGAAGCAATTTCAGTTTGTGGATGACAAAAATGTACTGGTTTGATTTTGGAAGGAAAAAGAGATTTAATTCTATTGGTTATGTTTTGGAAAAAATGGAAGGAACTTCCAGAGTTGTACTAATTGGATTGTTTAAAAAACTGTTGAGGCAATAATGTGTATATAGAGCAGGGCTGCTCAACTTTGGCCCTCCTGCAGATGTTGGCCTACAACTCCCATAATCCCTGATTACGGGCAACTGTGGTTGGGAATTATGGGAGTTGTAGTCCAAAAACATCTGAAGGGCCAGAGTTGAGCAGCCCTGATTATAGAGAGCGCTTGAGAGTCAGAGTTAAGAAAGGAGTCAGAGAGTAAAGGAGAACCAAAAAGAGAGAGTCAAGCATACAAGAGGATGCCTCTGGGAAGCCCACAAGCAAGAGGCAAGGGCATGCCCTCTCTCCTACTGTTGCTCCCCTACAACTGGAATTTAGAGGAATCTTGCCTCTGAGGCTAGGGGTGGCCTATAGCCACCAGACTAGTAGCCATTACTAGTGGCTCCATGTATTTGTCTAAACCCCTTTTAAAGCCATCCAAGCTGGTGGCCATCACCACATCCCATGGCAGAGAATTCCACAGATTAATTACGTGCTGTGTGAAAAAGTACTTCCTTTTGTTGGTCGTAAATTTCCCCACCTTCAGTTTCATAGGATGACCCTTGGTTCTAGTGCTGTGAGAAAGGGAGAAAAAATTATCTCTCTCCACTCCATGCATAATGGTATACACCTCTACCACATCTCTCCATAGTTGCCTCTTTTCCAAACTAAAGAGCCCCAGATGCTGTAGCCTTGCCTCATAAGTTACTCATCAGCCTGCTGCCTTCAGAAAGCCTGACAATTAACACCTGTGTCAGCCAGCAGTCCTTTGTGGCAGAAAGGGCTGCTGGGAAGTTTTAGAGGCTCATAAATTGCTGAAGACACGCCGGTGGCGTGGTCGGCGGCCTGCCTGTAAGCGGCCACCAAAAGGGGACAGCCTTTGGGGCCGGGCCTTCGGGGGTGGGACTGAGGGCTGGTTGTTCAGTGGGTGGGTGGATTTTTGGGTCAAAGTGCTGTTTTTATTGCCCTGAGTTGTGCCAGGCCTAGTTGATGAGATGTGTTTGGGCTCTCCTGAGGGGGATACAGGGGGTGCACCTGGCAGCCTTGGGGCAGCTATTGCTGTAGTGGTGGGGAATAGAAGAATTGGCGCTGGCAGAGCAGCTGGCCATTACAGGGGAAGGGAAATTAGTAATCTAGTAACTATTTCTGCTTCCAACTGTTCTGACAACTCTCAGGCCTTGGGGAGCAGCACCAACGACCCACAGAGCCTGACCTTGCTCCTTTGTAATGCCAGGTCAGTACAAAATAAGACCGAAATTGTCAGTGATTTGATCATGGATGAGGGAGCTGACCTGGCACGTATAACTGAGACCTGGTTGGGGGAGGTGAGTGGCCCAGTGTGGGCTCAGCTTCTCCCTCCAGGTTACTCTGTTGTGGAGCAGGTTAGGGGAAGTGGGCGCGGGGGAGGGGGGAGAGTGGCTGTGATCCATAAAAACATTATCTCCCTTACCAGGGCCCTTGTGAGACAGTTGACTTATATTGAGTGTGTATTTCTGAGGCTTGGAACTAGGGATAGATTGGGGATTCTGTTGGTGTACCATTCACCCCACTGCCCAACTGACTCCCTAACTGAGCTGACGGAGCTGGTCGCAGAGTTGGCTCTTGGTGCTGGCTTTTGGTGCTGGGGGATTTCAATATTCACTTTGGGACTGGCTTGTCTGGTGCGGCTCAGGAGTTCACAGCGGCCATGACAACTATGGGCCTATCCCAATTAATTCTTGAACCATCTCATGTTGCCGGCCACACACTGGATTTGGTCTTCTGTTTGGATCAGGGGGGTCTTCCATGGGTGGGGGATCCGGTGGTTACCCCATTGTCATGGACGGACCACTACCTGGCTAAGGTTGGTATCACGGTCACAACCCACCCCTGCAGGGGTGATGGACCTATTAGGATGGTCCGCTCAAAAAGGCTGCTGGACCCAGGTTTCCAAAAGGCCTTGGAGGGTTTTGATGTTGGTGCGGCCGGTGATTCTGTTGATGCCCTGGCGGGAACCTAGAATAGAGAACTCACCAGGGCAGTAGATATTATTGCTCCTAAACGTCCCTCCAGGCCTGCTTCTAAGATGGCCCCCTGGTATACAGAGAAGTTGCGGGGGATGAAGCAGCTTGATAGGCGACTAGTACGCAAGTGGAGGAGAACTCAGCTCAAATCTGACAGGATGCAGCATAGAACCCATTTGAAGACCTACGTGATGGCAGTGCGCGCAGCAAAAAAGCGTTTTTTGGTCAGTGCGCATTGCGTCTGCGGGTTCACGTACAGCAGAGTTATCCCGGGTGGTGAGGAGTATAGTCTCTGCTCCTTCTGCCCCAAATAAGCTCCCTGAGATTCTCTGCTGTGATGCCTTTAGTGGGTTCTTTGCAGATAAAATCTCCTGTATTCGGGCCGACTTGGACTCCACTATTTCTGCAGGGTCTGTGAGGGAGGTATCCAGCAATTCCTCTTGCGGTGTTAGGTTGGATCAGTTTCAATCTGTGACTCCTGATGACGTGGACAAGCTGCTTGGAGTGGTATGGCCTACCACTTGTTCTCTGGATCCTTGCCCAACCTGGCTGCTTCGATCTAGCGGAGAGATTGTTGGAGATAGCCTAGTTAATATCATAAATGCATCGCTGAGGGAGGGTAGGGTGCCTCCGTGTTTGAAGGAGGCAATAGTTAGACCTCTTCTTAAGAAGCCTTCCCTGGATCCCTCAGCGATGGATAGTTATAGGCCAATCTCCAATCTCCCCTGGCTGGGCAAGGTAATTGAGAGGGTGGTGGCTAACCAGCTCCAGGCAGTTTTGGAGGAAACTGATTATCTAGACCCATTTCAAACTGGCTTTAAAACGGGCTATGGGGTTGAGACAGCCTTGGTCGGCCTGATGGATGACCTTTACCGGGGAATCGACAGAGAGAGTGTGACTCTGTTGGTCCTCTTGGATCTCTCGGTGGCGTTCAACACCATCGACCATGGTATCCTTCTGGGTTGCCTGGGGGAGTTGGGAATAGGGGGCACTGCTCTGCAGTGGTTCCATTCCTATCTCTCGGGTAGATCTCAGATGGTAGAGCTTGTTGACAGTCGCTCCTCAAAGCAGGAGCTGTTATATGGAGTCCCTCAGGGCTCCATTCTGTCACCAATGCTTTTCAATATCTACATGAAACCGCTGGGTGAGGTCATCAGGAGATCTGGTGCTGGGTGTTATCAGTATGCTGATGACACCCAAATCTACTTCTCCTTTTCATCTTCAGGAAATGGCACTCATTCTCTAAATGCCTGCCTACAGGCAGTAATGGGCTGGATGAGCGAGAACAAATTGAAGCTGAATCCAAGCAAGACAGAGGTGCTCATTGTGGGGGCTCAGAATCTGAGGGGTGAGTTAGATCTTCCTGTGCTGGATGGGGTTACACTCCCCCAGAAGGAGCAGGCACGCAGCTTGGGAGTACTCCTGGACCCAGGCCTCACCCTGGTATCTCAGGTGGAGGCCATGGCCAGGAGTGCTTTTTACCAGCTTCGGCTGATTTGACAGCTGCGCCCATTCCTTGAGGAGGATGACCTCAAAACAGTGGTGCACCAGCTGGTAACCTCCCGGCTTGACTACTGCAAGGCGCTTTACTTGGGGCTGCCTTTGTACATAGTTCGGAAACTTCAATTAGTTCAGAATGCGGCAGCCAGATTGGTCTCTGGGGTAACCCGGAGAGACCATATTACGCCTATTTTGAAACAATTGCACTGGCTGCCGATATGTTTCCGGGCAAAATACAAAGTGCTGGTTATTACCTTTAAAGCCCTGAATGGCTTATGCCCGAGTTACCTTAGAAAGCGCCTTCTTTTGCATGATCCCCACCGCACATTAAGGTAATCTGAGAAGGTTCATCTCCAGTTACCACCAGCTCGTCTGGTGGCGACTCAGAGACGGGCCTTCTCTTTAGCTGCTCCGGGGCTGTGAAATGCGCTCCCTGCGGAAATCTGCAATTTGAATTCTCTATTAGCCTTCAGGAGAACTCTTAAAACTTATTTCTTTGGCCTGGCTTTCCAGGGTTTTTTAATCGGTTATAATATTCTAAACTGATTTCGAGGCTTTTAATCACTGTAATTGTTTAATTGTTGTTTTAAAATGTTTTTAAATTGTTAATTGTTGTTATATTGTTTTAATTTGTTTTAGCTCTTTACTGTTTTAGTGGTTTGTTTTAATTGTAAACCGTCCTGAGCCATATTGGAAGGGTGGTATATAAATCAAATAAATAAATATAAAATAAATAAGTGTTCCAGGCCCCTGATTATCTTGGTTGCCCTCTTCTGGACCTTTTCCAGTTCTACAATATTATTTTAAAGATATGATGACCAGAATTGTGCACAGTACTCCAAATGTGGCAGCACCATAGATTTGTATAAGGGCATTATAATATTAGCATTTTTATTTTAAACCCCCTTCCTAATGATCCCTAGCATGGATTTTGCCTTCTTCACCGCTGCTGTACAGTGAGTCAACACTTTCAACGAGCTATCCACCATGACCCCAAGATCTCTCTCCTGGTCAGACACTGACAGATCAGATCGCATCAGCGTATATTTGAAGTTGGGTTTTTTGGCCCCAATGTGCAATTGGGAGATGATGCCCAGACCTTATCCAAGCTGCCGGAGGTGGTTCGTATGTAGGCCACCTGGGAGATGGTGCCCAGACTTCAGTTGGCAACAGCAAGTCATATTTATGTATCAGGCGGTATATAAATATGAGAAATAAAATAAATTCACTCAGGTAATGAAAGGTTGCCTGAGATCTTACATTCCAACACTAGCGCCCCTCTGGAGCACACTAACTGTGTCCATCTGGGTTCTCCTGCCTGTAGAAGCACAGGCTCAATAGGTCGGTCACTGTCAGGATTTCATCTTGTTTACTGGATCCCTTATTGGGCAACATCTCCATTTCCAGTGTGTGTTCCCAGGGTTGGCTTAGAATGCAAATCCTGGTGCCCAGGGGCGGAGCTATAATTGGACGGACACCTTCTAAGAACACGAGTTCTCCAACCTCTGAAAGCCCCCTCGCCTCTCCCTTGGCTGGCTGGCTACTCACTCACTTGTTCTTGCTGCCCTGCGGGCTGGCCACTGTTGCTGTCACTTGCCATGCCACCCTGCCACCCACCCACCACGCTATCCTGCTGCCTGCCTCACTGCACACCTGACAGGCTCCCAGGCCAGTGGAAAGCAAAAACAAGACCTGAATAGGGCCGCCTTGCTTCCCGTCAGCCCAGAGACGGCTGGGAAGGCATTATGCACATGCACCCTGTGTCTGTATCAGGGCGCATGCACACTGCGCATTTCCAGCCAGCTCTGAGCCAGTAGGAAGCAACAAGGCCTCATTTGGTGCTTTCCTATTTCCCATTGTTCTGGGAGCCTGGTGAGTGGGCAATATGGAGAAGTGGCAGCATGGGCGCCGAGACCGATGAGCACCAACATGAGTGAGCCGGGGGCGCTGCACAAACAGGTGGCACCTGCGCCATGGATGGTGTGGGCATGGATGGTGTATTCAACACAGGCCTCTCTGCCCTCATTAAGCCCCTGCTGGTGCCTAACACTCTCCCTCCCTAGGTTGGCAGAGGTGCTCTTGAAATCCCCCAGGCTCGTTATCCCAGGAGATTCCAACCCATACGTCAAGACCTCATTGCCCAGTGTGACTCTGGATTCCTTGGCTTCCATGGGTAGGCCCCAGGTTATATCTGGCCACACACCTGTGGCAGGAGAAGCTCTAGATCAGGGATTCTCAACGTTGGGTCCCCAGATGTTATTGGACTCCAACTCCCATAATCCCTAACCAAAGGCCACTGGGGCTGGGAATTATGGGAGTCAAAGTCCAATAACATCTGGGGACCCAACATTGAGAACCCCTGCTCTAGATCAGACATTTCAAGTATGGACAGATGTCTGGATGATGAAAGGCAGGGGGAAAGAAAAACCCAGAATGGGTTCACAGCCTTGGTTGTTACTGGTGGCACCACATAGGGAGTTGCCTTGGAAAGTGGGCATCTCACAAGACTGAGCTTGCCACCTGCTGCTTAAGTGACACCCCAGTTATATCACTCAGAGGGGGAACAGTCCCTGCACAAATGGTCGATCTCCCTCCCTCCTAACACACTTGAGGTGGCTGAGATGCCTCCCCTCCCACCAGAAAGTCAGATTCCTCAGGGGAGGGACTTCAGCTCAATCGCTGAGCACCTGCTTTCCATGCAGAGTCTCAGTTCCATCCTCTGGTAGCAACTCCAGGTAGACCTGGGGAAATATTTCTCCAAAACTCTGGAGAGGCGCTGCCAGACAATGTAGAGAAAGCTGAACTAGAAGAACCCCGAAAAAGGCAGTTTTACATCACATCCGCTGCAAGGGCAACTGCTTTTTGTAAACGTAGTAGTTTGCGGCGCATCTGAGATTCATCCAACGGTGGTTCATTGAGCAGCTCATCAATCCATAACACTGAAGCCCTCGATACCAGGGAGGCTGTAGTGTCGGCCCTGATAGCCATAGCAGATAAATCATGAAGCCTACGTAGGGCCGCTTCCGCTTTTTTGTCTGCAGGGTCCTTAAAGGTGGAATCCCCATCCTTGGGGACCACTACTCCACTAAGGAGCGCTCCAAAGGGGGCATCCGTGAGGGGAACCTTCAGGAGATTAAGAGTCTCCTCATCAAAATCATAAAGCTTAGAGGCGGCTGCTGGAGCACGCTTAGCAGAGGCAATGGCGGACCATTCTTCTTTAATAGTGGCAGAGAAGCCCTCAGGCATAACCGCCTTAGACTGCACAGGCTTTGAACAGGGCAGGACAAGTGAACCCTTGGATATGGGTTTATCATCCTCGGGGGTCACTGGTTTAATACCCAAAGCTAGTAGGGATCTGTTAATGATAGATTGGGCATCCTCTTTCAGAGAAAGACGCTGATTGTGGGCCCCGAGCCCCTGTTCTTCAGGAATCTCGCTATCTTCACCAGAGGATGAATTAAGTTCAGGTTCCCCGCTCCCTGTGCTCGTCTCTGGGCTGCATAATGTCGGGAGACTCCTCCCCCGAGGAGTGAAGTTCGCGGGTACGCGAGTAAGGGGTGACCCTCATGGCTCGTCTAAGCCTCTTCCTGACAGGGGATAGGTCCTGGGAGTCCGAGGAGGAGGACACCTCCCCCCGGCGCCTCGGCGCTCTGTCCCCAGGCTGTCCTTTTAGCGCAGCCGCTATGGAACGTTTTACTGCCGCCTCTATCAAGCCCCTTAATGCCTCTGGATTAACGGAGTTCCCCGGAAGGGCCGCGGGGGCGCCGTCACCCGGTGATGTATGGCCAGGGGAGCCCATAGCTAAGTGCTGCACGGTCGCCTCCCCGCTCCCTCGTGAGGGCCCCGGTCTCACCGGAGACATCCGAGCCGTGTTGTCGTCCTCGTTCTGCTGCCCCTCAACTTGGTCCCCCTCGTCCATAAGCTCTGCTGTTCCGGGGCTGGGGAGCTGAACCGGCTGCCGTTCCACCAACGGCCCGTCTGCTGAGTGCTGCGCAGAGCGTACGGCCGCTGGCGAAAGGAGGGGCGGGGACCGGGAAACTGCTTCCTCCACAGCTTGACGAGGCGGCCGCACAGGCGAGGCCGTCCTGTGTCTGTGTGATCTCGGCAACAACTCCCGCTCGGCGTGCTTGCTCTTCTTCTTCTTCTGCCTTTTTTGCGGCGGAGACGCCGAGCGGAGGTGATCGTGCCCGGTCAAGAGACCTAGCATCCACACCCTGGCCATCTCGCTGAGGGGAAAGTCGCTGTGGCCTGGTGGTGCCAGCAAGACTCCCCCTAGAGGCCGACATTTTGTCCACGTCCTTTTCACCCGCTCGGGCCTTAGGCGGGAAAACCCGTTGGCGGGCTGCTTGCTCCCTCAGAGCCACAATTCCAACCACCTTCCTCGCGGCCATCGATCGGAGGGCCGACCAGAGGTGAGAGAAGGAGGAGAGACCAAAGTAAATTAGCAACGGAGAGGGGGAAGTAGCAAGAAAGGAACGGAGAAAGAAAGGTCTTTTTTTTTTTAAGGGTTATAGTAATAGTAAGATGTTATAGAAGTAAGAGAA
Source organism: Hemicordylus capensis (assembly GCF_027244095.1). Taxonomy (NCBI): domain Eukaryota; kingdom Metazoa; phylum Chordata; class Lepidosauria; order Squamata; family Cordylidae; genus Hemicordylus; species Hemicordylus capensis. The sequence continues at coordinate 243,951,985 of NC_069658.1, read as the reverse complement.
GTATACAATGAATAGTAGACCGAACAGGAGAATAAGCAAAATAGGAAGGAATTTACGAAGCGAGCTGAGTAGGAGAACCTCCTGGAGCGAAGGCAGGAAGTAGAACTGAAGGTGTACGCCCACATGCACTGGGTTGAGTTCTTCAGTTTTTTCTACTTCCTGCCTTCTGGAGCATGTGGAGGGATGTAATCCCACGTTGGGTGACCTCCTACACCAGCCGAGAAAGCCTCTTTGGAGTTCAGTTTTACTTCTTGTTTTTCTATCCCACCCTTCCTCCACTATGTGCTTGCCCTTTTATGTCCACAACAACCCTATGAGATATGCTTAGAGATTACTGGTCAAAGCCACCCAATGTGCTTCTTCGCAAAAGGGACATTTGAAGCAGGATCTTCCTGCTTCTGATTTAACACTAACAACCGTACTACAAAAACAGGGTCTCTTACCCAGAGAGGCAACATTCCAAAAATTCTCCTCCATGACTTCCCTGTGCAGGGCTTTTTGGTCCACATCCAGCAGAGCCCACTCCTCCTCCTTGAAAGGCACAGCCACCTCCCCAAAGGTCACCAGAGCCTGAAACAAGAAGAAAATGATTTCTCCCTCATGGATCACATAATGGGGCTTTAACTTCAAAGCACAATGAAGGGGAGGTGCTGCAAGAAGGATGGGGAATGCTCCCCCCCAGGATTGCTAAGTATATTTGTATAACATTCAAAGTGGTTTAGAAAGCAAAGGAAATGGGGCGGGGTGGTGGTGGTTCCCTGTCCCAAAGGAGCTCTAGTTCTTTCTAGAAGTACACAGGAAGACACCATCAACAGCCAGTGGGAAGGATGCTGTGCTGGCACAAAGACCCAACCCTTGCTCTTCCCCTGCTAAATATCTGAGGGCCTGCACTTTCAAAGGTGCTTCCTTGCCAAGTTAACAAGATTCAGGCCTTCATGTGAGGCCTGGACAGCATTCTTAGCAAGCAGCTTTGACCAAAGCCAAAGGAAAGAGAGATTCTTCCAAGCCCAGCAGGACGTGCAGAGGACAGAGATCGCCTATTGGTCACACACCCTCCATTCCCAATGATCCCTCCCCTACCTGATTCAGTCGTCCTGATGTTTCTTGCACTCCATCAGAAAGAAGAGATGGCTCAGAACGCATTGCCAACATAACTCCAGCACCTGCAAAGGGCACAAAATAATGGAAAGATGTAGCAAAATGAAATGTACCTAGAATCATGACTCAAGGAAGCATAAAAGCAGGGCGAGGGTCCTTCAGCTGCCCTCCTGCAACATCCCCCTCAACATGGGCTCTGACTGGCATCAAATTGAAGCCGCCTCTGCCTGAGGAAAATGAGTGGCTGCTTCCACTGCCTGCACCTGAAGCAGCACAATAGATGCCAGAAAGAAACAGGGTGGAAGATTAGCAGAAGATTTAGACAGGCAAAGGCCTGAAGAGAATGAATTGCATTTCTCTTCCTCCCAGATGATTATTTTTCCAAAGCAAAGACAAATGATTCCAGCTGGCCCCCAGCTCTCCTTCCTGCAGGAGAGACAGGGAAATGCTATGACTTGAAGGGAACGTCCAGGAGAGGAGTTAGTTCCCTAAGCCCCACTTAGGCTAAGTACCTCAGTCCAGGTGTGTGTGTGTCAAACAATGAAGCAGCCTTCCCTGATCTCTGCCCCAAACTATTCCTACCTGGCCTGCACTTCTCATTCTCTCACCTTTCCCTAGATTGCAGAGAACTGGGACGCAGGAAAACAAGTTAGAGATGACCCCCCTGGGGAGGAATCATTCTTTTCTTCCTTCCTTCCTTCCCCCACACTTTCCTGCTGATGGCATTTCTCCTCCACTTCAGCTCCAGGACTCCCCTGCACCCAAATACATTGAGGACTGACCAGTTCCCAGAGCAGGGGACCCCCTGATCCCACTTTTGGGTGTTGGGGAGGAGAAGCCCAGAAGCCACTTTGCAGAGGAAGGAGCAGGAAGCTGCTTTCCTCATTCATTCATTCCTCTCTGTCTATCTGAGAAATGGAATTGTTCCCTTAGATTGGTGCTCATAAGGACTAAACAGAAGCGCAGTGGAGGTGTTTCCAAGTATTTGCACTCTTATTTCCCACTCCAGTGCAGAGTGGGGAGTCACGTTTGCTCTGGAGGTGCATCCTCTGATGCTTCCCCAATGAATCTTTCTCAAAATCTGTCTTGTGGCTCAAGCCACCGTGCATCATGTTGCCCATGTGGATCAAACTAACAGGCTTGGCATTACATGCACCATCCTCTCAGGTACTGAATGAGCCAGACTGATCTCTGTCTCACTTTTATCCTCTCTTTTAAAGGAAAAAGAGGGAGCCTTACCCAGAGAGGGCAGCATGGCAAAGTTCTCCTCCATGACTTCCCTGTGCAGGTCTCTTTGGCCCTGATCCAGCAGAGGCCACTCCCTGTCCGTGAAATGCACATCTGGGATTAAGAGGCACAGTTAACCTCCCCCTGTCAAATATTCGAGATCTGACACTTTCAAAGGCTCAGTTAGCAGGAATCACACCTTCACGAGTGGCCTTCACAGCTTTCCTTAGTGGGTAGCTTAGACTGAAGCCAAAGCAAAAGGAGATTCCTCCAGGCCCAGGGGGATGTAGCAAGAACAGAGGGAACCTGCCCGCCCCAGGTCTTCTTCCCGCTACAATCCCTGCTCATATTGAAGCTTTATCCATTTCAACACAAAGAAGAAATAGCTAAGAATGCATTGCCGACCTGATTTGTACAGAGGACACAAAAGTGTCTGGATGATGTGAGAGAGAATGAAATAAAGTGAGAGAGAGAAATAGAGAAAGACTGATGCCTTTCTTCATTGTGGGTTTTGTTACAGCCAGCATGGCCAAAGTCAATGGACTGGACCCAGAATTTAGTTCAGAACCCAGGCCTATTTCCGATAGCAATGTTCAGCTCAGAGAGACATTGATGCATGGTCTCACTCAACTCTGAATGAATTGATCAGTACATGGCATCCTAGCCTCATGACTTGCTTTTGTGACAAATGGTAACTGCTTTGTGAAGGTAGGAGTAATCCAGCATTTCCTATGGAAAGATGTTTCAAAATGTTTGCGCAGCTTGTAATCAAGAAACACAATGGCCAGGCTTGTTTTCCTGTTTCACATATATCCAAATGCTATCACTGTGGAATGCCTTTACAGATGCATGTTAGGTAGATTTACACACACAAGTAATTTGATTTCTATCTCACATAGATAGAATTTAGATCTCTTCCTCCTCACACCTTTCTGACTTCTAACAATATGTGGAGCAAGAGGAGGCAGGAGTCTGCCCTCTCAAGCAAAGAAAAACCCACAGCTTAAGAAATGCAGATGTTTTGAGAACACAAGAATACAATGTTTTCTGATAGCAGCTAACAGGAGCTGGAACCAAAATCCTGTTTATCTTGGGCTGAACTAATATCCTGAACTGATCGATAATTGTCAGGAAACAGGATCTAGAGGATAACAGCAATTGACACTTTTGAGATTCATGACAGAACAAAAGGGCCAGCTGTGTATAGAAGAGGCAACCTCAGACATGGGCAGTCAGCAAGCTTTGCCTAACCAGCAGACCTTTGCTCAAGAGCGATCCCCAGAGTTAGCTGCTCAAGCCACAGGGCTGAAGCAGGAATTCTATCCATGGACAGGGACTGTCTGTGACTTCTGCTGCATAGTGAATAGTCAAGACTATCCAGCCATGGCACACTGCCGCTGCCAGTCTGTGTAGACAGTGCTGAGCTAGATGGACCAATAGTCTGACTCGGTATATGGCAGCTTCCTATGTTCTTATGTTCTTTGTATTTTGTACAGTTCTTATGCCTGTATTTTAAATCTTTTTAGTCAGATCTGTTTTATATTTTAGCTTAATATTTTAATTGTCATTTTTATAGTCTTGTTTTTAATTTTTGTGTGAACCGCCTTGGGATTGTGTTAATGAAAGGCGGTATACAAATTTATCAAACAAAAACAAACAAAAACAAACAAAAACAAACAAAAACAAACAAAAACAAACAAAAACAAACAAACACTCTCACTCTCTCTCTCTGAGCATCTACCACTAGCCTGCTGGACTGCCTAAGCCTGCATCGTTCCCAAGCCTTGTGCTCTAAGTGACGAACAAATCCTTTCGAAGCCTTCTTCATGAAAATGGCGAGATGCCTATTCAACAAACAGCTCAGCCTGCTCAACCTTCCCTCCTCCCTACTAATCACTGCCATCCCACTCCCAAGCCCTCCCTTCTTTCTTCTCTCTCTGTTTCTCTCTAAATGTTTTATTAGGATATGTTAAGACAGCTGTAATCACGGATTGAACATACATTTGATCGCTAGGCACATTGCACTACACTTTGAATCGGAAACATGTTTAATTTGGGTGACCTGTTTGACCAAAGCTATTCCTGGAGATTTCTTTCCCCAGATCAGGCCATTCAAATCTCCAGCACTGCTTCAAAGAGTCATCTGCAGAACGAGGCTGATTTGGGGGCACCGGGTGGGGGTGGGGCAGGATTCCTCGGTGCGGATGCAGCCGCCCACATACCACCATGGCAGGACTCAGTAGGGCCCGCACTAAGCACACATGGCTTTAAATAAACACACCCCAGCATCTCAAACAAAGGCAAGAATGGAACTCTGAGCACCTCCCATGTCCCTGCCCATCTCCTCCCCACAATCTGAGTGAGCCAGCATGAGCCAGTATGGTGTAATGGTTAGAGTGCTGGACTAGGACCGGGGAGACCCAAGTTCAAATCCCCATTCAGCCATGAGACTTGCTGGGTGACTCTGGGCCAGTCACTTCTCTCTCAGCCTAACCTATTTCACAGGGTTGTTGTGAAAGAGAAACTCAAGTATGTAGTACACCACTCTGGGCTCCTTGGAGGAAGAGCGGGATATAATGTAATAATAATAACAGCAACAATAATAATAATAATCTGGGTGCCTTAAACTCTCTGGAATCAGCTTGAAGTTGGTGCTTAAGACAATCACAGATCTTGATTCACTGCAAGTAGCCAAGCTGAGCCAGAAGTCCCTTGGCTGGGCTTCCCGGTAAGCCAGGAACGAAGGTTCAGACACAACACGCTGCTCAGGGCAAGCAGTTTGGTTTGCAAACCAACTCCAGATTTCGGTTGGGTTGAAACTTCAAGTGATCCTCAGGCTCCTGCCTTGGCACGGGTTCAAACACTCACAGTCAAGTTGGTTACCGACTTTGCAAGTAGGTTTGGTGTTATGTGGGAACCCAACCCATCTTAGTTTTGCATTAGTTTATACAGTAATGTTGATGTTTGGTTGCAATAAGAGATGACCTCCAGGCGTACTGAGGCAGTTCCAGTATAACCAGTGGAGAGTCCATTGACTTTTCTGGTTCTACCTTAGTATGTTTACAGAGAGTAGTTTTGACAAAGTAGAGGATCTGAGCAGGCTTGGGAAAGGTGTTGGCTGAGGTGCCAGACAGAGAGCTCTGGATGAAGAAGAGAGAAAGAGCAGCAGGAAGGCAGACCCGGAAGAAAAGAAGTCACTGGGAAGGTAGGTTCTGGTCGAGATACTTCACAAGAGCGGAGTGAGTGGTCACTTAGCCCAGCCCAATTAGACAAGCCCTTTATGGTTATTTATGTTTATTCTTTGCATTCTTGAACCATCCTGCTTAAATACATTGAGTTATTGACTTAATAAATAATACTTTATTACATCAGCAGACTCAAATCTCTCTGTATAGAGGACCAGCCCTACACCAAAGCACCACCTCCTGAAATCGAGGGAAATCCATCATAGCGATGTTTACGTGTCTGAGGAGTACTCAGATCGGCAGTAGAAGGAAGTTGCAGAGGCCCCTACTGGTATTAATGGGGTGAGTCTTCACAAGAACCATCCAGTGGGCCTCTTAGTGGTCTGGGTAACAAAAGTGGTAAGTAACCAGGCAATATCAATGGCTGCCGACTCATGACATTCGCTTGGAAGTGGTCTGAATGAACCCAAAGAGAAGAGAGCTCTTGGTTTTGCTGATATGGGTAGGGGGATAAAATCCTGGATCTGGGTGCTGAAAATGGGCTGGGTGAGCTGTACAGAGCAGCTTCTTATGGGGAGAAAGGAAGGGTGGAGACAGAAAAGACCCTGTAAAAATGGTGGGAGTCCATCCCCCCAAGGCAGAAGCTCCCCAAGGCAGAAGCCCCAAGCCCCCCAAGGCAGAAGCAAGCTCAGAAAAATTGGGGGGGGGAGAGATATCCCTCAGTAAAAGAATATTCTCTTATAATGCCCTGTGAAATGCATGGTAAGGCATAGTCTACTATATTATAAATTTTGAAGCGTTTGTGCTTCTTTTACACTGGAATATGCTTTTATATATGTGCTTTTTTTTTTTTTAGAAGAAATTATGATGCTAATAATCTCATCTTAATGATTATTGTTCTCATATTTTTAACACTCAATGAAACAGATCAATAATTCCAGAACATCATCATGGCCAAGAGAAACAGAAGATCCTGCTCATATTCAAATTTACCATACCACATACGGTCATTATTCATTATCCAATTAAATAAATGTTTGAAGTTGAAAGCTTCCAAATTAAAAACCATTCTTCGACTTCCCTTTTTCAAGCACATTAACAATAACTTCTATTACATATATGTCATGTCAACTGTTTGGTTTACTTAAGACATGGTAAAGCTGTAGATGCTTTAATTTTACCTGTAAGAAGGAAAGTCTTTGAATATTAAATTATGTTTAAATGGGATACAGAAAGAACTATTGCATATATTTATGTTTTTCCCAAAGTTTGTTTTAAAAAACTGGAAAGACTAGGTTTCCCCCCTGGCTTCAACATACCCCAAACTCTTACTTCTCTGCCTTGCCCTCCCCACCAGCAGCTGCTTTACCTGCCTGCCTTTCCCCCCTCCATGCTTCAGCCACTATCGTGGTCCCCTTCCCACTCCCACCGGGCAGTTCCCACCAACCTTCCCCTACAGCCACCTCCTGGGTCTCACCAAATCGCTCTGGGTGGGAAAGACAGTGGCAGCTCCCACCAGAATCAAGTTCAGAGAGAAGCCCCTTCCCATGGAAACAGGGATGGCAGCAGGTCTCCTTCACCCCAACGGGCTACTCTTCTGTTTCCTGCCCAGACTGATGGAGAGAGAAGCTGCCCCTAGACTGGACACTCCAGGTTGCCTTCTGGAGACTAATTTCTCTGAAGAAGCAGAAAACCCCATGATGTTCTCCTCAACCAGAACATTTCCAAATACTGAAATGAATGAGGCGGTGGATAAAGTTTCAGCATCCTGGTCCTCAAATGGCATTCACTGGCACTCAAAGAGGCTCAAAGTTCTGGCTAAACTTCTTGGAGTACAGCAATACAGACACAACCAGAAAAAAAGGTGGGAAATGAAGCCGGGGCTCTTTCTTTCCCCCCAACACCTCCTCATTTGCCAGCCTTGCATCTCTTAATCACTGCAGCCCTGGGACTCCCCTTCACTTCACCCAAATTCATGCAGGACTCACCAGAAAACGAGCCACTGATCCCCTATGGCCCAGGTTACAAAGGAAGAGGGAGCAGCAGGAAATGTTTTCCCCATTCATCCTTGCTTGCTTTCTCTTTGCCATTCTAGGCATTGAGATTCTTTCATTTTAACCCTTAGAAGCACTCTCCCCAGAAAACAATGAGGATTGGCCACTTGATGCCTTCCCCTGGAAAGAAAGGCAGAAGGGTGTTTAAAAGTTTAAAACTGCCCTTGGATGTGAATGGCCTTTACTCCACGCCCTCACCACCACAAGATAAGCTGCAATGCAGAAGATCAGAGGTGGTGAGCTTTTGGCTGTTTATCATCTAGCATCCCCTGCTAACTGGGCAAAGAGGCACCTTTTACCGTGGTGATTCTCTTTATTTAGCAGGGGGAGAGTAACTGGCCCTATCCACCCCCAGCACAATACTTCCAGTGACTGTTGCTGGTGTGTGTCTTAAGTTTCTTTTTAGAATGTGAGGCCTTTGGGGACAGGGAGCCATCTTATTTGTTTGTTATTTCTCTTTGTAAACCGCCCTGAGCCATTTTTGGAAGGGCGGTATAGAAATCGAATTATTATTATTATTATTATCATCATCATCATCTGCTGGATGGCGTGGAGACTCTCAGCTGCCTCCTCCACTCTTGGTCTGCTGGCCGGGACAACTCAGACCAGCACAGCACTGCTGACTGATTGGGAACCGTCCTTCCTCCAAGTGCCTGAACTAACATCACCTGCAGGCACCGATTGATTACATCAGCCTTGCCCAGAGTCCTTTGTGGGAGGGAGGACCCTGGAGGCTTTATAAGGAAGGGGGCTGCCATAGGCGGCGCGGCCAGCCTACAGCGGCCGCCAAAGTGGGCCAGCCCTTGGTGCCAGCCTTCGGTGGCAGGCTGAGGGTTGGGCTATATCATTTTTAGTTGGCTGTTTGAAGAGTTGTTGTAGTATGTGTGCCAGCTTTGTTACTGAAACTTGGCTGAAGTAGTTGTAATGTGTTTGGGTTTGTCTGGAGATGGGGAGACAGGGGGCGCCTTTGTGGAATGCGGGGCAGCTATTCCAGTGGTGGTGGGGAACAGAAGAAGTAACATTGGCAGGTCAGCAGGCCGTTCCCAGGGAAATTTAACAGCCATCTCCCCTTCCGGCTGCCCTGTCAGCTCTTTGACCTTGGAGAGCACTGCCAACAACCCACATAGCCTTACCTTGCTCCTTTGCAATGCCAGGTCGGTCCAAAATAAACGTGAAGTAATCCATGATTTGATCATGGATGAAGGGACCGACCTGAAGAGCATCACTGAGACTTGGGGGGGGGGGGGGCTGGTGGCCCAGTCTGGTCCCAGCTTCTTCCTCCAGGGTATTCTGTAGAGGAGCAGGTGAGGGGACGTGGGCGGGGAGGTGGAGTGGCTGTGGTCTATAAGGATAACATCTCCCTTACCAGGATCCCCGTTAGGGTATCAGACCATATTGAATGTGTGTACTTAAGTTTGGGGACCACGGATAGATTGGGACTTCTGTTGGTGTACCGATCGCCCCGCTGCCCAACGGAATCCCTTACTGTGCTCACGGACTTGGTCGCGGAACTTGCGTTGGAGTCTCACAGACTTCTGGTGCTGGGGGACTTGAATGTTCATTTCGGGACCAACTTTTCCGGGGCAGCTCAGGAGTTCATAGCGGCCATGACAACTATGGGCCTATCCCAAGCGGTCTCTGGTCTGACACATACTGCAGGTCGCACACTTGATTTGGTCTTTTATTCTGATCAGGGTGGTGTTCCTTGGGTGTGGACTCCTGTGATAACCCCATTGTCATGGACGGATCACCATCTGGTTAAGGTTGGACTTACAACCACCTACCACCTCCGCAGGGGCGAGGGGCCTATTAGAATGGTCCGCCTGAAGAGGTTACTGGATCTGGTGGGATTCCAAGAAGCCTTGGAGGGATTCAATGTTGACTCTGCCGGTGATCCTGTTGATGCCCTGGTTGAGAATTGGAACTTGCTCACCACGGCAGCAGACACAATTGCTCCTAAGCGTCCCCTCCGACCCGCTTCAAAATTGGCCCCTTGGTATATGGAAGATCTACGGGGGCTGAAGCGGCAAGGTAGGCGGCTGGAGTACAAGTGGAGAAAGACTCGACTCGAATCTGACAGATTACAACATGGAGCACATCTAAAGATCTATGTTCAGGCAATAAGTGCAGCAAAGAAGTGGTTCTTTTCTGCCCGTATTGCCTCTGCGAGTTCATGTCCAGTGGAGTTGTTCAAGGTTGTGAGGGGACTAGTATCTTCCCCCCAACCCTTGAACCAGTATTTGGAATCATCAGTTACTCACTGCGATGTGTTTAAAGAATTTTTCGCAGATAAAATCTCTCAGATTCGGGCCAACTTAGATGGAGACTCCACAATTAATTTGATGTCTGAACTGGAGGTGTCCAACTATTCCTCTTATGTGATTCGACTGGATGTTTCAGTTTGTGACTCCTGAGGATGTAGACAAGCTGCCTGGGGCGATGAGGTCTACCACCTAGTCTCTTGACCCTTGTCCAAAAGGGCTTGTTCAATCTAGCAGGGAGACTGTTGTAGTTGGCCTGGTGGAAATTATAAATGCTTCTCTGAGGGAAGGCAGGATGCCTCCTTGTCTTAAGGAGACAATTCTTCTTAAACCACTTCTAAAGAAGCCTGCATTAGACCCCTCAGAGTTGAGCAATTATAGGCCTGTTTCCAATCTCCCGTGGTTGGACAAGATAATTGAGAGGGTGGTGGCCTCTCATCTCCAGTCGGTCTTGGATGAAACTGATTATCTAGACTCATTTCAAACTGGTTTTCGGGTGGGCTATGGGGTGGAGACTGCCTTGGTCGGCCTGATGGATGATCTCCAATTGGCAATTGACAGAGGAAGTGTGACTCTGTTGGTCCTTTTGGATCTCTCAGCGGCTTTCGATACTATTGACCGCAGTATCCTTCTGGAACGTCTGAGGGTGCTGGGGGTGGGAGACACTGTTTTACAGTGGTTCCGCTCCTACCTCTCAGATAGATTTCAGATGGTGTCGATTGGAGATTGTTGCTCTTCAAAATCTGAGCTTAAGTATGGTGTCCCTCAAGGTTCCATACTTTCTCCAATGCTTTTTAACATCTACATGAAACCGCTGGGAGAGATCATCAGGGGATTTAGAGCTGGGTGTTACTAGTACGCTGATGACACCCAGATCTATTTCTCCATGTCAACCTCTTCAGGAGTTGGCATATCCTCCCTAAATGCCTGCCTGGAAGCAGTAATGGGCTGGATGAGGGAGAATAAACTGAAGCTGAATCCAGATAAGACGGAGATACTTATTGTGCGGGGTCAGAACTCTAGAGACGATTTTGATCTGCCTGTTATAGATGGGGTCACACTTCCCCAAAAGGAACAGGTTCACAGTCTGGGAGTACTTCTGGATTCACACCTCTCCCTGGTTTCTCAGGTTGAGGCGGTGCTTTCTATCAGCTTCGGCTGATACACAGCTGCACCCGTTTCTTGAGATCAATGACCTCAAAACAGTGGTACATTTGTTGGTAACCTCCAGACTGGACTTCTGTAATGCACTCTACGTGAGGCTGCCTTTGTACGTAGTCCGGAAACTTCAGTTGGTTCAGAATGCGGCAGCCAGGTTGGTCTCTGGGTCATCTTGGAGAGACCACGTTACTCCTCTGTTGATGGAGCTACACTGGCTGCCAATAGGTTTCCAGGCAAAATACAAAGTGCTAGTTATAACTTACAAAGCCCTAAACAGCTTAGGCCCTGGGTATTTAAGGGAACGTCTTCTTCAGTACAAGCCCCACCGCCTATTGAGGTCATCTGAGGAGGTCCGTCTCCAGTTGCCGCCAACACGTTTGGTGGCTACACAGAGACGGGCCTTCTCAGCTGCTGCCCCAAGATTGTGGAATGCGCTCCCTAATAAGATACAAGCCTCCCCATCTCTGGCAATTTTTAAGAAACTACTGAAGACGCATCTCTTTAACCAAGCTTCCTCAGCTTTTTAAAACTTGTTTTTAAATTGTTTTGGCTATTTAATTGGTGTTTTATGATGTTTTGTTAATTATTATTTTATGTAGTCTATAATTTTTGTTTTGTTAATTGATTTTAATGGTGTTTTAATGTAAACCGCCCTGATCCTTTTGGAAGGGCGGTATAAAATTTTTAATAAATAAATAAATAAATGCACTATTTTTTTTACAGCAGAACATGCTGAGGGAGAGATGGAAACATTTGTGGGGTGTATTTTTAGTAGAAAGTATGAATTAGCCAGCATAGCATAGTGGTTAGAGTGTTGAAATAGGACCGGGAAGACCTGAGTTTCGAATCCTCATTCAATCATGAAACTCACTGGGTGACTCTGGGCCAGTCATGTATCTCTCCGCCTAACCTACCTTACCTCTTGACAAGCAAAACCACCCTTCACATTTCATCCTCAGACTGATGTTCTCTGAAGGTAACTTGTGTAGGATCTCAACCCTTTTCTAGAACATCCACTGAAAGCCATTGGCCATAACCACATCATGTGGCAATGAGTTCCATAAGACAATTGTGTGTTTTATGACAAAGCGGTATCTTCACAGCACTTCTCCCATACAGCATAGTGAACAGGGCTAAAAAGGCCCCTTGTTGTGTACACCTCAGAGAGGAGGCTAAATGACCACTTCCTACACCCTTCTGCTCTCCACCATTCCAGTATGGAGCCCTCTTCTCCCAGAAATCATCTTCTTCACAATTCACTCCCTGGCTACCAGAGCAACTGCTCCTCAAGCAACAGGACTCCATACCTGTGAACAGATGCTGATGCCTTGCACTTAACATAAAAAGAGCCCTGTTGGATCAAGTCAAAGGCCTGTCCAGTCCAGCATCCTGTTCCTCACAGTAGCCCACCAGATGCCTCTGGGAAGCCCACATGAAGGAGACCAAGGCAATAACCCTTCTTCCACCAACCCTCCTCTGCAACTGGTATTCAGACCAACGTATTAAGGATGTGCATGGAACCAGTTCCATACATTCCTGGGAGGGCGGGGGGGGGGTTACTTTAAGGGACAGGGAGGGTGCCTCCTACCTGCCCATCCCTCCCTCTGCCAGCGCTCTCCCAGAAAGTGTGTGTGCGGGGCTGCAGCGTTCCTCCTTGCAGCTCCATTCAGCGCCGACGCCAAGAAAAGGAGCCTCAGATCAACGAACAACCCCCAGTAACATGCTCTCTTACCAGAACACAATGGAAATCTTGCATGCATTATTGAGTCAGAGATGGATGTGGCAGGCAGAGTCCTAGCTGTGTCCATCTGGGTTTTACTTAAGAACAGCCCTGCTGGATCAGGCCCAAGGCCCATCCAGTCCAGCATCCTGTTCCACACAGTGATCTACCACTAGTGGCCATCACTACTAGTGATCTCCCAAGCATTTTGTAAACCAGGCATTTCATAGACCAGACCTGTAGAGCAGGCATTTTACAGACCAGGCATTTCATGCCTGTAGAAGCACAGGCTCAAGGGGTGGGTCACAGTCAGGATTTCATCTCACTCACCGGATGCCTCACTGGGCAGCACCCCCACATCCAGTATGGGCACCCAGTGACGGCTCAGAATGCAAACCCTGGTGCCTAACACTCTTCCTCCCTAGGCTGACAGAGGTGGCCTCAGGATGTTGTTGACGTCCCCCAGGCTGGTTAACCTAGGAAACTGCATCATTCACTTCAAGACCTCCTTGTCCAGTGTGGCTCTGGATTCCTTGACTTCCAAGGGTAGGCCCCAAGTTATACCTGATCATACACCAATGGCAGGGGAAGCTCTAGATTAGACATTCTGCTTGAGTATGGACATTTGTCTGTGTGATGAAGGGTGGGGAAAAACCAAAGAACTGGTTCTCAGCTTCAGTTGATACCCCTGCTAACTGAGCAAAGAGGCACCTTTTAAAGTGGTGATTCTCTTATATTTAGCAGGGGGAGAGCAACTGGCCCTATCCAACCCCAGCACAGCATCCCTCCAGTGGCTGTTGCTGGTGTCAACCTTATGTTTCTTTTTAGCATGTGAGCCCTTTGGGGACAGGGGACCATCTTATTTATGTATTGTTTATTTTTCTATGTAAACCGCTTTGAGAACTTTGGCTGAAGAGCGGTACAGCAAAATTCATAGTAGTAGTAGTTGTTCTTGCTGCCACCACACAGAGAGTTCCCTCGGAAAGTGGGCATCTCGCAAGACTTAGCTTGCCACCTGCTGCTCAGGTGACAGCCCAGTTATAGAGCTCAGAGGGGAAAACTTCTCCTAGGACCCGCCTTTGCACAAATGGTACATCTCCTTCTCTCCCAACACACAGAAGGCGGCTGAGATCCCCTCCTCCCGCCCGCCCGCCCAGACTGCCAGACTCCTTGGGGGAGGGGCTGCAGTTCAACTACAGAGCACCTGCTTTCCATGCAAAGGGGCTCCGCTTCAGCCTCTGGTAGCAACTCCAGGTAAGGAAATGCCCGTCTGAAACTTGGGAGAGCTGCCGCCAGGTAGAGAACACTGAACTATGTGGACCCTGTAAAAAGTTCCTTCATATGTTCAAATCTGTCAGAAAGAGCATCCTCAGTTGTATTTTTTGTTATTATATCACACCCTTCCTAAGTGGCGATTCTCTTATATTTAGTAGGGGGAGAGCAACTGGCCCTATCCAACCCCAGCACAGCATCCCTCCAGTGGCTGTTGCTGGTGTCTACTTTATATTCCTTTTTAGATTGTGAGCCCTTTGGAGAAAGGGGACCATCATATTTTATTTACTTTTTCTATGTAAACCGCTTTGAAAACGTCTATTGAAAAGAGGTATATAAATAGTCTATATAGACAGACTAAATGTAAGGAAGACTAAACTAATGACAACGGGTACAGCAACCAGCCTCAGAATTGATAATGAAGACATTGAAGTGGTGGATAACTTCTGCCTTTTAGGATCGAGCATCAACAGTAAAGGGTTCAGCAGTCAAGAAATACGCCACAGACTAGCACTTGGTAGGGTTGCAATGAAGGCCTTGGAAAGGCCTACAAAGCCTACAAAGATTATACCTACAAAGATAATACCTACAGAGATTAGAACTGTTCGGACAATGGTTTTTCCTGTGACACTCTACGGATGCGAAAGCTGGACTTTGAAGAAGCAAGAGAGAAAAGTCTTGGCGCTTTTGTACTTTGGTGCTGGAGAAGACTTTTGAAGATACCATGGACAGCCAAGAAAACAAACAAATGAGTCATAGAACAAATCAATCCATAATTTTCACTCAAGGAACATATGACCTGGCTCAATCTATCATACTTCAGACACATTACACGAAAACCCAGATCCCTTGAAAAGTCCACAATGCTGTGAAAAGTTGAAGGAAAGAGAAAAAAGAGGATGACCAGCAGCAAGGTGGATGGACTCGATTTCGACAGCAATGAATGCACCACTGAGAGACCTAAAAGGTCAAACTGAAGACAGATCATCCTCGAGAGAATCCATCTATGTGGTCACTAAGAGTCGACACCAACTTGACAGCACTTAATCAATCAATCAGTAGTAGTTTTATTTATTTTTTTATTATATCCCATCCTTCCTGCATTATGGGCCTCCCTTTTTATGTTCACAGCAACCCTATGTGATGGGGTCTGAATGATTACAGGTCCAAAGCCACCCAATGCACTTCATCGCTGAATGATTACAGGTCCAAAGCCACCCAATGCACTTCATCGCTGAATGGGTATTTAGAGCAGGATCTCACATGTTCCAGCTTGACACTAGCCACTGTACTGCACTGCCACTCCTAAAGTACTTGGATCAAATATGCAACCTTTTTACAACACTCTCACCAATTGAGCAAAACAGTCCCATCTTTCTCCCCTTTATTAGGTTCACTATAGAAGTATTTTAATAAATACATAGAAGACAAAGTAAAAATCCTGCAAAGCCGTTTTAGCACTTTAAAAGACAGTGGTGTCATCAACCAAAGGAAAAGTAAGATCTCTTACCCAGAGAGGCAACGTTCCAAAAATTCTCCTCCATGACTTCCCTGTGCAGGGCTCTTTGGTCCAGATCCAGCAGAGCCCACTCCTCCTCCGTGAAATGCACAGCCACCTCCTCAAAGGTCACCAGATCCTGGAAGAAGAAGAAGACATTTTCTCCCTCGTGGATCACATAACGGGGCTCTTCCTTCTAAGCACAATCCAAAAGAGTTATTAAAAGGAGGTGGTGCAAGAAGGGCGGGGGATGTCCCCCCAGGATGGCTAAGTATATTTCTATATCATTCAATGTGGTTTAGAAAGTAAAAGAAGTGGGTGCAGATGGCCCCATGACCAAGAGGAGCTCCAGTTCTTTCTTTTTTAAAAAAGAGGCATAGGGAGACACCATCAAAGGCCAGTGGAAAAGATGCTAGGCTGGCATGAAGACCCAACCCTTGCTATCCCCCTGCTAAATATCATGAGTGCCAGCAGTTTCAAAGGTGCCTCCTTGATAAGTTAACAAGATTCAGGCCTTCATGTGTGGCCTCGACAGCATTCTTAGCGAGCAGTTTTGACCAAAGCCAAAGGATAGATAAGATTCTTTCAGGCCCACGAGGATGTGGAGGGAGAGAGATCGCCTATTTGTCACACACCCTCCATCCCCAGTGATCCTCCCCCCTACCTGAAATGGTCGTGCGGATGCGTCTTCCACTCCAACAGAAAGAAGAGGTGGTTGAGAATGCATTGCCAATAAAATTCCAGCACCTGCAAAGGATGCAAAATGGTGGGAAGATGCAGCAATATGACATTTACGAAGAATCGAGATTCAGGGAGGTATAAAAGCAGGGCGAGGGTCCTTCAGCCACCCTCCTGCAAGATCCCCCTCAACAGGGGCTCTGACTGGTGGCTATTGAAGTCCCCTCTGCCTGAGGAAAATGAGTGGCTGCTTCCCTGGGTAGCTGCACCTGAAGCACACAGAAGACGCCAGTCAGAAATCGGGTAAAGGATTAGCAGAGGATTTAGACAGGCAAAGGCCGGAGGGGGAATGAATTGCACCCCCCCTCCGTCTGGATGATTATTTTTTCCAAAGTGAAGACAAATGCACAATCCCACCCCCAGTCTTCCCATTGAAGGAGAGACAGGGAACTGCTATGACTTCAGGGGAACTGACAGGAAAGGATTGCTTCCTTTCTTCAGACCGAGGCCCTCAATCGGGAGCGGGGTGTCACACACTGCCCCAAATAATTCCTCCTGCTCTGCGCAACTTCCACTCTCAGACTTCTCCAGAGCACAGCAATGCAGAAAACTTAGATGGCGGGGGAGAAAGCTGCTCAGGGCTGCTGGGGTAAGGAGGGCTGGCTTTCCCTTCTCACCACTGCTCCTTCCAAGCAGCAGCTGCCTTCTCCCTCCATTCACTCCCCCCACTTTCTTCTCTCATTCCCTGGAGAAGGAATCTTCCCGCCTTCCTTCTTCCCACCCACTTTCCCCTAGGGATGGGAATTCTCATCCACTGAAGGCCCAAGGCTCCTCGTTACCCAAATACAACTAGGAGAAGAAAACTACTCTCCCCATTCATTCACTCCTTTATTCCGCTTTGTTCATCGGGGAAACGAAATTGTTTCATTTTAACCGTTAGTTGGACGCTCATCTGGACTAGACAGAAGCACAGTGGAGGCATTTCCAAGTGCTTCCACTAAATTTCTCACTCCAGGGCAGGGTGGAGAGACACATTTGTAAACCGCCCTGAGCCTTTTGGAAGGGCGGTATAAAAGTTTTATTAATAATAATAATAATAATAATAATAATAATAATAATAATTTGCTCTGAAGATATATCCTCTGATGCTTTCCAGATGTACCTTTCTCTTTCCTGAAATCTGTCTCTCACCTACTGAGTCAGCCAGACTAATCTCTCTCACACTTTTACTCCCTCTTTTAACGGCAAAAGAGGGAGCCTTACCTAGAGAGTTCTGCTCCGTGACTTCCCTGTGCAGGGGTCTTTGGCCCAGATCCAGCAGAGTCCGCTCCTCCTCCGTGTAATCTACCTGCCGAAAGGTCAACAGAGCCTGGAAAAGAAGAAAACATTTCCTTCTTCATTTAAGGAAGATCCCTTAACAGTTCTTTCCATTCTAAGCACAATCCAAACAGGGAGTTCAGGAAAGATGGTGTGAGGAGGGCAGAAGAATAGGGTACAATGGAGATACCAGCAACAGCCACTGGAAAAAAGATGTCATGCTGGGTTGAAGAAGCACAGCTGACCTCCCCATGCAAAATATATGAAAGCTGACACTTTCAAAGGCTCAATTAGGAAGGAGAGCTGGTCTTGTGGTAGCAAGCATGACTTGTCCCCTTAGCTAAGCAGTCTGCCCTGGTTGCATATGAATGGGAGACTTGGTGTGTGTGAGCACTGTAAGATATTCCCCTCAGGGGATGGATCCACTCTGGGAAGAGCAGAAGGTTCCAAGTTCCCTCCCTGGCTTCTCCAAGATAGGGCTGAGAGAGATTCCCGTTTGCAACCTTGGAGAGGCCACTGACAGTCTGTGAAGACAATACTGAGCTAGATGGACTAATGGCCTGACTCAGTCTATGGCAGCTTCCTATGTTCCTAGGTAGAGTCACACCTGCATGAGTGGGTAGCTTTGACCAAAGCCAAAGCAAAGGGAGATTCCTTCGGCCCAGAGGGAGATTCCTTCAGGCCCAGGCAGTTGTACCAGGAAGAGAGGGAACCTGCCTGTCCCATGACTTCCTCCCCTGGCTTCATCTGCTCGTATTGATGTTTTTTCCACTTCAAGCCACAGAAGAAATAGCTGAGAATGCATTGCCAACATTACTCCTGCAAAGGACACAAAAGTGACAGGAAAATGTAGGGAAGTGAAATATAGAGAGCATCCAGTATAGCGTTGCACATGTCTTCCTTAAATACATTTTGTATTTTTATATTTTAGTTTCAAAAAAAAACACCTCGTGTTTCCTCTGTGCACAATTCAAAACATAGATTTAGATGCATAAAGACCAAACCTGTCCTAACTCAACATATCTTTAAACTGTGAGAGAGGCTTCAATTAAAAAAAGGGGATGGGGTGAGATTCAGGGCAAGGATTTCTGATGCCTTCCTTCATTAAGGATCAGTGGAGATTATTCCCATGGGAACTTTGGTCGCCCTCCTCCACAAACCCCCTCAGAATGGGCTATGACCATGGTCAAACACAGCCCCCTCTGCCTGAAAAAAAAGTAGGAGCTGCATGTGACAGCCCTCCACCCAAAACAAAGGCATGCAAGGGCATTGCTGGGTACTTAAAAAATCCAGGCCTGGTCCACAGGGCTTGGTCCAGGCCCCACAGCCTCGCCACTTCCCCTTTTGAGAATTAACCTTTTTCATGCTGTCTACTGCAAAACAAAATCTCTCTTCCTTTCCCCCACCCTGCAAGACATTAATCACCAGCACAGTCTTGTTATATCTGATGTGTTTTGTCCTCCAGTTATGGGGACTGAGGGCATGCCCTCCCCACTGTCTCCTGCTTATTCCAAACAAAGTCATGGGGTGGGAAGTTGGCAGGCAGCCAACAGAGGGCCGAGCAAGACCCATTGATCCAGGAGGGGCTGAGTAAGGCACCCCGCCCCCCCGCAGGACATTTTGCACATTTTTTTTGCAAAGCCAGAGATCACAGGAGCCAAGTTAGTCCAGCAGGCACTAGGGATCATTGCAATTTGAGGGCGCATATCCCTCAAATTGCAACGATCCCTAGTGCCTGCTGGACTAACTTGGCTCCTGTGATCTCTGGCTTTGTAGCGCTGAATTTCAATATCAGCATCATGTTTGAGTTTGAAAACCCATTTGAGCGACTCCCTGGGTCACCAAGCAGAGAGATGCACTCTGCCACTGTCGTCCCCCCCCCCCGCCCCCAAGGCAAAAGCCAGTGCTTGCAAAATGCAAAATGCTTGCAAAATGCTTGCAAAATGCAAAACGCAAAACGCTTGCAAAACGCAAAACGCTTGCAAAACGCAAAATGCAAAACGCTTGCAAAATGCTTTTGCAAAAGCATTGAGGCCTGTCAGCTACCCTCAGTCACACACTCACTCACTGGCTCACTCTCCCACACTCTCTCCCTGACCTGTGTCTCTGTCAGCCTTGGCAAAGGTGGCCACATGCAACTTGCCTCAGGCTCAACACAAAGAAGAATTGGCTGGCCAGGGGAGTAGGAGGCGAGAGAGTGACTCCCTCCTCCCTCTTGCATGCAGGGGGCATGCAAGCACTGCCTCCTTCCCTGGGCAGTAGCCTGTGGAGTAGCTGTCTGAGCTGGAGGGAGGAGCTCCTCTTCACTCTGCCCTGAATTAATCTTCCTGCAAGTTGCCCTTCCAGCTATCAAAATAAAAGCCTCACAATGCTCCGACGTTAGTAGTTGTTCTGAACACTGCCCTTCCTTTTACTGCTTGACTGCTGTAAAGAAAGGCTGGTGGAGGATGAAGGCTGCAACAGTGTTTGTCTCTGGGAATCAATGCTTGGCCTCTCCCAATGCTTCTCTCTCTCTCTCTCCTTCTTTCTCATTCTGCCCCTTCCTTTTTCTTGTAATAAAGGTGATTTTTAATGAATATGAGTACCAGGCAAAAACAAGAAGCTTCTGTGCTTAGGGTGGCAGATGGAAGCCCACCTCTCTCTCCTTGTTTTGGAAGGAACTTTCATGGACTGCAGAAGGATGTGCCTGTCCGTCTCTGTGTGTGCGCATGCGCTGCGTGCGCGCATACGCTGATGAAACATTAAAGTTGATATTATTATTATTAATATATTTATATATAGCATTTATATATATACATGTATTATATGACACAATCTGTCTGTCTGTCCCGTCCCCCCAGTAATTAAAGTCTTGGGACTCACGCGCACGTAGGACTCCGGAGCCGCCAAAGGGGAAGGCCAGAGCGGCCTCACCCAGCACGGGACGAAGGAAGAAATCAACACAGCGGGACGCGGCCGGCGGGAAAAGAAGACTTCCGCCTCGGCCCCTCCCTTTCCTCCCAGTGGCCTCTCTAGGAATGTGGAATCTGGATTCCTTTACTTTAACCCCTTGATGGACGCCCACCACCACCACCAGAAGAAGAAAAGAGCGCTAGCCTTTTCACGCCTTGTCCAAGAGACAAATACGAGTGCGAGCAATAAAGCGCTCCACTTTTCACCCTAAAGTGCAGGAGGCTCATGCGCTGAGGAAATGCGTCTTCCGCCATCTCCCCAACCAGCGGGAGTGTAGCAAGCTTGGAGTGAGCCCGGGCACGAAACGTGAAGATGCCCCCTCGCCCTCCACCACCTTCTTGGAAGAGACTGGAGGAGGGGAGTGGGAAAGAGCAAGCTCTTCCTCAGCTGCTGCCCCCCCTCTCCCTCATTTCTCCCAAATGTCCAGTTATAGTTGGAGCTTCTTTCTCGAAATCTTGTTATTCATGACATATAACCTGCGGAAAACCAAGCAGTGGGAGACTCTCTCTGGGTGCTTAAAAGCAGCATCCATTGGAAGAAGCAATGCAGTGTCCTTGTTAGCTTTGATATTCTCCACGCTTGTGCTGTTATGCTCATGGAACTCCTAAATGATGCGGAGACAGGCAAAACCTTCCCTCCCATGTTCTGCAGTAGCGAGGCGCTTCTTTCTAGTAATTGCAGCTGTAATAATCACTTCCTTGATCTTAGCTCCTCATCTAGGTAACGTTGGAGCCTGGACCCACACAGGGGTGTAGCGAGGTTGGAGTGGGCCCAGAGACAAGATTTTAAAATGGGCCCCCTCTCACTAAAGCTCAACCCATGAAGTAAATAATTCTTAAGTAAATAAATCTTAAGTGAGGCTGAATAGTGGTAACAAAAAGCGTGTGTGTGTATATATATATCTCTCTCACATCATCCTAGATTATTTTTTAAAGGTTTTGTAAATTGTGGACAATGCAAGTCATGGTACTAGTCTGGTACTAGAGTCCAATGGTACTAGAGAAAGACATGCTGTTCTGGTAGCTCCAGGTCTTAACACTCACATCCATTTCAGAGGATGAATACAACTGGAGGAAGCCTGGGCGGGTGCGTGGCTGGGGAAGTCAGTCATGTGACTTGCCTCTGGGGGGCCCCCAAACAACTGTCTCCCCCTGCCCTATTATAGTTACGCCCCTGGACCCACAGACTTTTGCCTGCCTCCTGACCCACTCCAGCGCAGCAAGATAAGCTGCAACTGACAATTTTTAGTAGAAACTATGAATAAGATACTTCCCACTGACCTGCACATAACACATTTTTCAAGGACAGTCCTGCCTTTTAAGTTAGCTGAATCATGCTCTGCAGTGGGCTCGGGATGGGCCTGCCCCGCCCCTGCCATGTCCTGTGAGGGGCTGTGCCACTAGCCCGTCTTGGGTGGCCAATTGTGCAACATAGAGGGTGGCTGCGGGAAGCCCGAGGCCTGCCAGCCAATCTACCTGCGTGCACAGCTGAGCACGGGGGGGGAGGGGGGGCTGAGCAGGCCTGCCTGCAGCAATGGCTAAAGCAGTGGGTCTGGGCCAGGCCGGGAGCAGGAGAGCTGCCCAAGTCACTTCCCTGTGTAGTGTGACTCATAAACACACCAGTGCACATGCGAAGGGAAGCAACTTGCACCTCAACCCACCCACCCCCATCCTCGCTGTACTAATTTTACCAGAGCTACTCTCTGCATCAGATCCTGAGCCCGGTGATCTTGCAGCAGTTCCTGAGCTGCAATGTTGAAGTGGGCAAGAGAATAGGGAGTGGAGACTAGTTTCCAGGCCCTGGCTGAAGGTTTTCCCTTGAGTCAAGTGGAGCACAAAGAAGCTGGAAGAGCAGCAGTTGAGACAGCCTCTCGTCTTTGCCTCCTTTATGCTGCTTCTGTCATCTAAAGCTCTGTCTGCTTAAAGAAAAAGAAGCAGGAAGAGCCTCTCCTGTGCCATTTTCCATCATAATCTAAAACTGTATCTGCATAAAGAGCCAGCGTGGTGTAGTGGTTAGAGTGCTGGATGAGGACCAGGGAGACGAGAGTTCAAATCCCCCATTCAGCCACGAGACTTGCTGGGTGACTCTGGGCCAGTCACTAGAGACTCAGCCTCACAGGGTTGTTGTGAGGAGAAACCTAAGTATGTAGTACTTGGCTCTGGGCTCCTTGGAGGAAAAGCGGGATATAAAACGTAAATAATAATCATAATAATAATCAAGCTACTTTTAAGCCTTTGTCTCACAGCAAGCGCAGTGAGGGGAAGAAAAATGCTGAATCATCCCCTCTGCACTTCCCTAGAAAAGCTGTTCCCTAAGCTTTCCTTTATCTCTGGTAGTTTCAAAAACGGCTGCCACCACCACCTCCTTTGTCTCAGAGTTTGTACCTCCTTGGGTTTGGGGTGGAAACTCTTCTTTTGCTATGAGAAGAATACTCATAAATCCTCCACCAGCAAGCCTACACATGGTGAGAAATCTGGTAGCTGATGACCCAGCCTGAGGAGTGTTTGCACCAGAGAGGGGGGAAACCCTTTTAGCCCCCCTCCATTTCTCCGGAGCCAAAAGATTCACTCAGAGAGACTTGTAAAATGCAAAGAACAAAAAGAATGAAAAAGCTTTATTCAGTTGCTACAGAGTGCTTCCATCTGAGGCTCCCTCAGCTTTTAGAAACAAGTAAAAATACTCAGTGGTTACAATACTTCAAAAAGCACCCTAATTGCAAGGAACAGGGATGTAGGAAGATACAAAAGCACCTTTAAAAAGCTTACAGAGTCTTTTACAACGCCCTGGCTGGATGGGCGAAGGCTAGTGTTTCTTAGTTTAGTTATGTTACCAGTAAACCATCCTAGAACAGTTTCAGGGATCTACAAGTCACACAAAAGAAAAAAGTCTAGCACAAAATCTGACTAAACAAACTTTCCCCTAGACTACCTCTCTGAAGCCAAAAGCCCAGGCTTCCCTTTTCTTGAACTCACCAAACCCTGGTAGAGAATCAAGACCCTGCAGTTCTATCATCCAAGAGCTGCAGTCATCCTCCTTCTGCAGCCATACTCCATGGCCACACGTTCTCTCTGCATCCCCAGCCAACTTCTTCAAACAAGGGGACCATCTATTCCTCCTCATGGCTCTCTAAGACCCACCCACCTGATGTGATGATTGGCTGAGCCCTGAAGCTCACCAGTCTGTCAGTCAGGACAGGGTTCACTTCCAGCTAACTCTTTAGGGGAGCGATGGCTGATCACTACACAGACCCTGGCTGAAGGTTTTCCCCTACTTCAGCCAGAGCACAAGAAGCAGGAAGAGCAGCAGCAGCTGAGAGAGCCTCTTGTCCTTGCCTCCCCCCTGTGCCATTTTCCACCACCATCTAAAGCTGTATCTGCATTAAAAGCTAGTTTTAATCCATTTCAATCCCCCTCATCCTTCATGTGCAAATGGGTGTTTGAGAATAAAGGCTCTAAAAATCCTTGCAGGAGCCCTAATTCCACCCTTGCAGGAGCCCTAATTCCACCCTGCACTTTGTAATGGAATGTTGTCAATTGCAGATCAGTTGTTGCAAACAAGACAGCTAAAGGTAGCAGCATCTAACCTCTACTATTCAAACCCTTTCCAAGAAGAATTAGAGTAGAGATTAGTTTCTTGTGATACAGCATTGCAAGCCACCCTTCACATTTCATCATAAGAATATAACAAACAGCCCTGCTGGATCAGGCTCAAGGACTTCCTAGTAGTCCAGCATCCCGTTTCACACAGCGGCCCACCACCAGATGCCTCTGAGGAGCCCACAGGCACACAGGGGTGTGCAGAACTGGTTCTAATCAAACCCAATCAGCCCAGTTTGACCAGTTCGAGCTTGGTGACGCAAATGGCCTTTGTGCATGCACGGAGGCTGGAAACCGAACCCTCGCCTGCCTGGGCTGCTGGTGGGGGGCACTTGTGGGGCCCGGGTGGGCCACAGCCACCACGCTGCTCCAGTAAGGTGCCCTCTCATCCACCCCACCCCCTGCTTGCTCCTTCAATCTCTTAGGAATCACCTCTACAAGTATAGCCACCCAAATTGGATCAAATCGCCCAACCCAGTTCGACGGCACAAACCGAACCACTGCCTTCACAGGTAAACTCCACATTTACAGGTAACATTAAGTAAGGCAGTCTACTCACAATTAGGGATAACACTCACTAGTAAAGCCCTACCTTCCCTCACAAGTAGGCCACAGAAGTAAACCTTGCAGCCTTTCAAGGCTTACCTAGTCACAAAGAACTTCAGGCCTCTTCACGAGTAAATTTGGGGGCCTCCATCTCCTACATAGCACTTGTGTAAACAACTGTGCCTTGTAGAGATTTTATTTTTTAAAAAACCTACCAGATATTGCTGTAGGAAGTTATCGTGGCTGGACTGGGGACCTCTTGAATTTCTGGCTAGACACTTACTGTACAGCTGGCAGTTTGGGGAAAGACTGCGCTCTGCAAAGTTGCATCAGGTAAAAATATTTCAGAGGAATCTCTAGCAAGGAATTAGGGAAACTGTACTTTTTGAATTTATGCCTGGATGCATCCCTCCCCAGCCAGTCTCAAGCTGGAAGACCAAAGCCAAGCTTGGGTGCATGAAGCCTCTTTTCTAAAGCAGTGAAATATACAAGCCTGTACAAAGTCTTTACAGCTTAAATGGTGCAGAGGTTAAGATGGGCACCTTGACTTGCAATTGTCATGCACCCCTGCCACGGGCAGCTCCAGAACCTACTACTGCCATCCAAAAAATTTCTTGTAGCATGCCAGCCCTGCTGCCTGTCACTCCTCCTCCCTCGGTGGTATCCCCTCCCCTCCCTGTTCTAGCCTCTCCAACTTCCCACCCACAGCGTTTGAACAGATAAAGAGTGGGAAGAGAGGAGAAGGAGTGGTCTTTACTGTGGTCCTCTGGTCTAGAAAATGTGGTCTTTACATCACCAGGGCGGGGGGGGGGCTGACTTTTCATTTCCACTTGAGGGGGCAGCGCTACTGGCAACCCTCCTGGTTAATGTGAACCTGCCTCCTTCCTTCTCCCTCCACCCCAGCATACTGCAAATAGTGGCTCCCAGCCCTAGTCCCACCTCTGCTTCCAGAAATGGGTCCCAGGCAGTGCTCACTGCAGTCAGCAGTGTGCAAGCTATGGGGCCATTTGCCAGGATTTGCGCCTCCCAACTCTGGCTTCAAAACTTCCAAGCGGCAAAATCAACATTCAGAGCCCTGTGTTGATTTTACTTTGTTCTTATGGGGAGTTCAAAGGCTAGTAACTCAGGAAATACTGGACCACGAACCCCCGCCCCCCCCCCCCAAAAAAAACACACCACAGATTTCTGCTGCAGCATATAGCTGAAGCTTTGAAAGCATTTTTAAAGAACAAACTGAAAATAAATTAGATGTGTTCTCTGTTGGCAAATGGGAGACTTAACTTCTCAGGAGTGATATTTGAACTGAGCCACTTTTCAATGTATCTGCACCAAACTGATGGATTTCGATCAATTTCAACTCCCCTTCTTGCTACAGGCAGTGACAAAGCGAAAACAGCCATCAAACTGAAGATCCTGGACATGCAACGACAGGTGGACCTAAGTATGGGGCCTGGCTACCTGGCCTCAGACAGTTCTAGGTTCACGGTATCCCCCCCGACATATTTGACTCAGCTGAAAATTCCAAGCCACAGAAGGGCGTTCACCCTTGCCTGCTGTCACGCTCTTCCATCCACTGTGCTGAAAGGCAAATATAGGAAGATCCCATTAACAGAAAGGCTTTGCTCCAGGGATGTGCATGGATCCGAACCTGACTCAAACTTGACCGGCCCAGTTCGGTTCTGCACCCCTTAGAACCCACCACCTCAGTTCAGTTGGGGTATGCGAATACATTTTCTAAAAAATTTTTTAAAAAATTATTTTTTAAAAAAAAGTTCACTGCACATGCACAAATGGCCTCTGTGAGGCTCTGGGCCATGCCAGGCCTCGGAGAAGCCATTTGCACATGCACGGCGGCTTCCAAAATGGCCACTGCGCCAATATATGGAGCGGATTATTACCAAGGCCAGCGGGGGAGGGGGAACCTCCGCAGACCCCCCCAACGAGCTCCCCCGAAGGATAGAAAGGTTAAAAACAATATTTTGAATTTTAAAAAAAAATGCGACCCCCCCCCCCAACTGTCATGGGGGGGTTCGGTTTGACCCCGAACGGTCGAACCAAACCGGTTTGACCTCGAATGGGTTCAGGGTCGAACCTGTTTGCACATCCCTACTTTGCTCCTGTGCCTCTGAGGAGGTAGAAACCACTGAACACGTTCTCTTTTCCTGCCCATTTTATAAAGTTGGCCAGGAGAAGCTTATCTTTCCTCTACTTCTCACCTACCCTGGCCGCCCCAGTCCAGCCTACACTAAGATGCTGCTCTCAGATGAAAAGTGAATCTTCACATATAATGTTGCTAGGTTCTGTGCGGCAGCGTGCAAGATCCATCGGACTATGACAGCTAGCCAAGAATCCATGATTTTAACTACTGGATATCCTAATAAGTCTCTTTATATACGTCTGTTTTCTTAGATGCATTTAACTCATAGATAGTTAACTTTAAACATTTTACTACTCATCCTACTAGAGTTGTATTTTAATGGACCAATTTTTACATATTGCTTATATTAGTTATCTTATCAGTTTATTACTTATCAGTTCTTATTTTTTAGCTATCTCTTTTACCCTTTATTATATTTTAAAGCCTATTTGCCTATTTTATACTTTTTAGCCATTTTTACTCATTGATAGTTGTATGCATCTATGTAGAAATTTTCAATATGGCTCTATTAGCTAAATAAATAAATAAATACTCAACTGTATTATTACCTATGCTGGTCTCTGACTGTAATGAAGCTGATTGATTGATCAACTTCAATGGATCTCTATCAACTTTGGCCAATACAAAAGCTGCATCCATTCCTTGAAAATGATCTCAAAACCTGTGGTGCACTTACTAGTAACCTCAAGGCTTGACTACTGCAATGTACTCCACATGGGGCTGCCTTTGTATACAGTTCAGAAAGTTCAGTTAATTCAAAATGCAGCAGTCAGATTGGTCAGGGTTTCACAGAGGAACCTTATTACGTGCATTTCAAAACAGCAGCACTGACTGCCAATACGTTTCTGGGCAAAATACAAAGTGCTCCTAATTACCTTCAAAGCCCTACACGGCGTAGGGTAGAGTTACCTGGGAAAGTGCCTTCTTCGGCATGATCCCCACCGCACATTAAGGTCATTGATAGAGGCCCCTCTCTAGCTGCCACCAGCTCACCTGGTGGCATCTCAGGATCAATAGCTGCTCCTGGGGTGTAAAATGCACCTCCTGGTTGTAGCCGAGGTTTAAGAATCTTGCCAGCCATGCAGAGCCAAAAAAAAAAACCCCACATCTTTTTAGCTTGGCCTTTATGGTTTCTAAAATGATTTTATTTTGCTGCTTTAATGGGCTATTGATTGTGTTTTTATCTGTTTTATTTATGTGAACCCACCAAGAGCCACCTGGGTGGGATGGTAGTATAAAAATGTAATAAATTGGGAGGGGCGTTGTCTTGTGTCACCTAGTGGATGTATGCTTGACAGATGGTTTTGATTTTAGGACAAATAGAACATTCAGATCTTATTGTGTTAGAAGGTAGAAACCTCTCTCCATCTTCACTATACCAACACTACTGTGCCACTATATTCAGGGAGCTAGAGCTTCCATCCCTTTCCTCGTGATCCCTAGTGTGGAATTCCACTTTTTCACAGGTGCTGCACACTGGGTGGACATTTTCACTGACCTATCCATCACAACCCCAAGGTCTTTTTCTTCAAGTTGGGGTGGACCACCCAGCCTACCACCTGTTTTGGGAATGCAGACGTCTTTCTACCTCTCCCGGAGGATCAGAGTGCTTTTCGTCTGAGTGACCGGAGGATTCTTCTGTGCCATTCCTCTACACATTGCCCAAATGCTAGTTTAAACTCAAGCCCCAAAGGCTGAAACATTTCCTGGACCAGAGGACCAGACAGTGCCTGTGGAGAGTACTGTCATTTAGAGAAAAAAATTGGGGCCAAAACAAGCACTAACACGGGAGTACGACCCAACCACCTTGTAATGAAGAGAGGGGAACTAGCTTTCAGGAGTCCAAGACTATTTTAAAAGAAAAGGGACTAGATGTGTGATCTGTTATGGGAGGAGGCCTGAAAAACCATCATCAAAATGAAATTTTACAGAATGCATGATCAATGGATAATGTTAATGCGCTGCGCCATTGTAAAATAGAAAGCAGCTGGATGGTGCTTCACCAGCGAGATGGAGATAGAGACGAAAACATTCCCATTCACAGGAAAGAGCCCTCTCTTGTCAAATACAACCAACAAAAGCTCATGCCAAAATCAAAAGGTGTATAATTTTTTTTAAAATAAAACTTTTAAGCTGTGAGCAGATTAAAAATAGCTCTTTTCTAAAGTGAATTCCATTACAATCTTCATCACTGGAAAGGGTTATCTGGTGAGGAGTAAGGGAGTGCCTCTCACCAAAGCTCTTTCCACATGCCAAGGATAGATATGGCTGCTCCCCACATAACTGAGAACTCTTCTATGAAGTGAGGCTTGTAATGTACTTTTGAAACTCCTCTCTCTCTCTCTCTCGCTCTCTCTGCTGTTTTTGTCAGAGCAGAATAATGTGGCTCTTTTCCTGGGATTCATTTACATCAGTCATCAGAGTGGACTATTTGATAAATGACTTCCTGTGACAGAAGCTCTTTTCACACTATAAGCTGTTACATGGTTTTTCTCTAGTGTGAATCTTGTGATGCGAAGTGAGGTGTGAGCTCCGACGGAAGCACTTTCCACACTCCAAACATTTATATGGCTTCTCTCCTGTGTGCGTTCTTTGATGTTTAGTAAGACTTCCCTTAACCCTGAAGCTCCTTCCACACTCCAAGCATTTATATGGTCTCTCCCCAGTGTGAATCCTTTGATGTAAAGTGAGGCATGAGCTCCTACGGAAGCTCTTTCCACACTCCAAGCAGTGGTATGGCTTCTCTCCTGTGTGAGTTCTTTGATGATCAGTAAGACTTCCCTTGTCGCTGAAGCTCCTTCCACACTCCAAGCATGTATAGGGCTTCTCCCCTGTGTGGGTTCTTTGATGTTTAGTAAGAATTCCCTTGACCCTGAAGCTCTTTCCACACTCCAAGCATTTATATGGTTTCTCCCCAGTGTGAATCCTTTGATGTGTATTGAGGTGTGAACTCACACTGAAGCTCTTTCCACACTCCAAGCATGTATAGGGCTTCTCCCCGGTATGTGTTCTTTGATGTGTAGTAAGAGATCCTTTATCGCTGAAGCTCTTTCCACACTCCAAGCATTTATATGGTTTCTCCCCAGTGTAAGCCCTTTGATGTACAGTAAGGAGTGCTCTTTGGCTGAAGCATTTCCCACACTCTATGCATTTATATGGTTTCTCCCCACTGTGGGTTCTTTGATGTACAGTAAGTGTTCCAAGCTTGCTGAAGCTCCTTCCACACTCTGAGCAATCGTAAGGCTTCTCTCCAGTGTGGGTTCTTTGATGTATAATGAGTTGTGAACTCACACTGAAGCTCTTGCCACACTCCATGCATTTATATGGTTTCTCCCCAGTATGGGTTCTTTGATGTACAGTAAGTGTTCCACGCTGAGTAAAGCTCTTTCCACACTCCAAGCACTTGTAAGGCTTCTCCCCACTGTGGGTTCTATGATGTATAATGAGGTGTGAACTCATACTGAAGCTTTTTTCACACTCCAAGCATTTTAATGGTTTCTCCCCAGTTTGGATAATAGGATTTATATTTGGAGTTCCACTGTCACAGAAGCTGTTCCCACAATCCCACAATTTATATGTTTTTCCCTCTATATGCATTTTCCACCTAGGTTGAAGGCTTGATTCACAACTGAAGCTTTTCTTATACACAGAGCACAGACTCCTCTCTGCTATTTCCTCCTTTTCCCCCTCCATTGTGATTTCGTGGAGGTCACCATGCAGAGAAGCAGAAGGTCCATTCCTCCTCTTCTCTTTCCCTTCAGTTTTCATTATTTTTTGTTCTCTATTTTTATATCTGGCACCTCCCAACAATTCTTCGTGGGCTTCTCCCTCCTCCTCCCTTTTGCACCTGACACCTGCTGGAATGAAGAAAGAAAACTGTTCAGAGCCTGGAAAAAAGAAGGAGCCTCAGATCAATGAATAACCCTCAGTTATGTGCTCTTAATGGAACAAAAATGTTAATTTTGCATGTATTACTGAGTCAGAGATGGATGTGGCAGGCCCTGGCTGTGTCCATCTGGGTTTTCATGCCTGAAGAAGCACAGGCTCAAGGGGTGGGTCACAGTCAGGATTTCATCTCACTCACCGGATGCCTCAATGGGCAGCACCCCCACATCCAGTATGGGCACCCAGTGATGGCACAGAATGCAAACCCTGGTGCCTAACACTCTCCCTCCCTAGGCTGACAAGAGGGCCTCAGGCTGTTGTTGACATCCCCCAGGCTGGTTATCCTAGGAAATTACATCATTCACTTCAAGACCTCTTTGTCCTCTTTGGGTTCCTTGACTTCCATGAGTAGCCCCCAAAGTTATACCTGATGATACACCAATGGCAGGGGAAGCTCTAGATTAGACATTCTGCTCAAGTATGGACGTTTGTCTGTGTGATGAAGGTTGGGGAAAACCACAGAATGGGTTCACAGCCTTGGTTGTTACTTCAGGCTCCACACAGGGAGTTCCCTAGGAAAGTGGACTTCTCACAAGGCTTAGCTTGCCACCTGCTGCTCAAGTGACAGCCCAGTCATAGAGCTCAAAGCGGGGGGACCCTGTAGGGATGTGTAAGGTCCAGTGGGTGGATGGTTCGGCAGGTGTGTGTGTGTGTGTGTGTGTGTGTGTGACTTTTAGAGTAGGGAATGTGCTCTTACTCCCTCCCCCGCTGGTACTCTGCCCAAAATCGCTGCGCGTGGCGGCAGCATACCTGCTTGCCACCCTGATCAGCATCAGACTGGAAATGGCCAGTGCATGTGCATGACTTCCAGTCCGACACTGACCAGGGCAGCAAGAAGGTACAATGCCACCCTGTGCAGCGATTCTGGGCAAAGCACCGGCAGGGGAAACACATCGGCTGGGTGGGGTGGTAACAGCACCATCTCGCTCCTTTAGAAGGTAACAACCCCCCCCCCCCCGAACCATCATTACCGGTTCGTGCACATCCCTACAACCCTCTCCTAGGACCAGTGTCTGTGCAAATTGTAGATCTCCTTCTCTCTTAACACACTCAAAAAGGCTGAGATTCTCGCCCCCCACCAGACTGCCAGACTCCTAACCGGTTCCGTGCACATCCCTACTGCTCAAGTGACAGCCCAGTTATATAGCTCAGAGGGGGAAACTTCTCCTAGGACCAGTGTCTGCACTCAAGGTAGATCTCCCTCTCTCTTTACACATTCAAGAAGGCTGAGATGCCCCCACCAACTGCCAGACTCCTTTGGGTAGGGGCTGCAGCTCAATTGCAGACAACCTGCTTTCCATGCAAATGGGCTCCGTTTCAGCCTCTGGTAGCAACTCCAAGTAGGCCTGGGGAAATGACTGTCTGAAACCTGGGAGAGCTGCTGCCAGGTAGAGAACACTGAACTACACGGACCCTGTAAAAGGTTGAACCATATGTTCATGATCTTTCAGAAAGAGCCTCCTCAATAATCAGTTTTATTTCTTATTATTTCATGCCCTTCCTGCATTATGCACCTCCCTTTTTATGTCCACAGCAACCCTATGCGGAGGGGTCAGCTTAATGATCCAAAGCCAACCAATGAGCTTCATCGCTGAGGCGGTAGCCAAGAGGACCACCTTCCAGGTTCTAGTTTGACACTCACCACTGTACTGCACTGCCTCTCTGACAAGTACAAGGATCAGATCCACAACTTTTTAACCACGTTTTCATCAACTGAGCAAGCCAGCTCGATTTTTCTCACCTTTATTAAATTCGTTATAGAAGTTGTTTAATAAATAAATATAATAATAATCCTGCAAAGCTTTTTGAGCACTTTAAAAGACAATGGTGTCATTAACCAAAAGGAAAAACAAGATCTCTTACCCAGAGAAGCAACATTCCAAAAATTCTCCTCCATGACTTCCTTGTGCAGGGCCTTTTGGTCCGCATCCAGCAGAGCCCACTCCTCCTCACTGAAATGCACAGCCACCTCCTCAAAGGTCACCAGAGCCTGAATCAAGAAGAAAATATGAATCAAGAAGATAAGGGGTCTTTCCCTTCTAAGCACCATCTAAAAGGGTTGTGAAGGTGAGGTAGTGTGACATGCGAGAATGGGTGATATTTGAATGATATTTAAGATATCATTCAAAGCAGTTTAGAAAGCAACAGAAATTGGGAGGAAACAGCCCCCTATCCCAAAGCGGCTCCAGTTCTTTCAAAAAAGACACAGGCTATCAACAGCCAGTGGAAAAGATACAAGGCTGGCATGAAGACTCAACTCTTGCTCTCCCTCTGCTAAATAGCTGAGTGCCAGGAGTTTATTATAAATAATAATAATAATAATAATAATAATAATAATAATAATAATAATAATAATTCGATTTCTATACCGCCCTTCCAAAAATGGCTCAGGGCGGTTTACAAAGAGAAATAACAAATAAGATGGCTCCCTGTCCCCAAAGGGCTCACATTCTAAAAAGAAACATAAGACAGACACCAGCAACAGTCACTGGAAGTATTGTGCTGGGGGTGGATAGGGCCAGATACTCTCCCACTGCTAAATAAAGAGAATCACCACGGTTCCTCCTTGCCAAGTTATTAAGAATCATGGCCTTCACAGGCTTCCTGGCAAGCAGCTTTGTCCAAAGCCAAAGGAAAGAGATTCTTTCAGGCCCAGGAAGACTGGAGGGGGGGGGGAGGGAGAGAGAGAGAGAGAGAGGGAGAGAGAGAGAGCACGCGCCCATTTGTCAGGCATCCTCCATCCCCAATGATCCCTCCCCTACCTGATCCAGTCGTACTGAAGTTTCTTCCACTCCACTAGAAAGAAGGGATGGCTGAGAATGCATTGCCAACATAATTCCAGGACCTGCAAAGGATAGAAAGTGATAAGAATAGTTGGGTAAATGAGATTTACAGAGAATCAAGACCAAGGGGAGAATAAAGGCAGGGCAAAGGTCCTTCAGTCACTCTCCAACAACATTCCTCTTAACATTGGCTCTGACCAGCATCTAATGCAGCCTCCTCTGCCTGAGGAAAATGAGTGGCTGCTTCCATTGCTGCCTGAACTTGAAGTAGCACAGAAGATCCCAGACAGAAATAATTTGAAATTATTTTTTCAAAGCAGAGACAAATGCCCCCCTGGTTTTCCCCTTGCAGGAAAGAAAGGCAAAACTGACACCACAGGGTTGCTTCCTTCACCTGAGGCGCCCAGACCAAGTCCCTCAATCTGGGGTGTGTGTGTGTGTGTGTGTGTGTGTGTGTGATGCAGTGAAGCCGTTTCCCCTGACCTCTGCCCCAAGTAATTCCTTCCCACTCTGAGACTTCCCCGGAGCACAGCAATGCAGAAAACTAAGATCCAGATGGGAAAGAAAAGCTGCCTAGGCCTGCTCCCTGGGGGCGGTTGACTTGGGAGTAAGGAGGGCTCACTTTCCTTTCTCACCATCCCGGCAGAAGCTGCCTTCTCCCTCCATTCATTCCCCCCACTCTCTTCTGTCTCCCCGGGGGAGGAATCTTCCCTCCCTCCCTTACACTTTCCCCGCTGGGGATGGCATTTCTCATCTAGTGCAGCCTCAGGGACTGCCTTTAGGACTCTGATCCCACTCGTGGGTTTCGGGGAACAAAAGCCCAGGCCACTTTAGGAAACTGCCATATACTGAGTCAGACCATTGGTCTATCTAGCTCAGTATTGTCCACACTGACTGGCAGTGGCTTCTCCAAGGTTGCAGGCAGGAATCTCTCTCAGCCCTATCTTGGAGAAGCCAGGGAGGGAACTTGATACCTTCTGCTCTTCCCAGAGTGGCTTCATCCCCTGAGGGGAATATCTTGCAGTCCCATTCATATGCAATCAGGGCAGACCCTGCTTAGCTATGGGGACAAGTCATGCTTGCTACCACAAGACCAGCTCTCCTCCCCTTCTGGGTGAGAGAACAGTTAACCTACCATCCAACCAATCCAGAATTCCCAAGTGGAACAAAGAAATGGAAAGAGAGGAAATAGCAGGAAGACAAGAGTCAGAAGCAGCTGCAGAAGAGCAGAAAGGCTTTGTGGAGGAAACTGTAGCACCTAAAGAGAGCCAGTGTGGTGTAGTGGTCAGTGTGCTAGACTAGGACCAGGGAGACCTGAGTTCAAATCCCCATTCAGCCATGAAACTAGCTGGGTGACTCTGGGCCTCTCATTTCTCTCTCAGCCTAACCTACTTCACAGGGTTGTTATGAGGAGAAACTTAAGTATGTAGTACACCGCTCTGGGCTCTTTGGAGGAAGAGTGGGATATAAAATATAATAATAATAATAATAATAATAATAAATCACCAAAGCCAGGCCTCTGATTATTGTTGATGGCCCAAGCTCTGTAGCCAATGCTGGCAATAAACCCTTGCCAAGGTAGAAAGTTGGCAACCTAGAAGCCTAAACAACAGCCAGAACTGTAAAAAGCCCTCTTGATTGTGAAATATTTCTGCTAGCACAAAAGGAGTCATCAGCCTGCCTAACAAGAATTTGATTGCTTAGTATTCCCTACCCACCCACACCCTCTCAAGGATGGGGCAGCTGGGATTTCTTCTATAAGACATCCTGAGGAGGACAATAGCATGGCCTCTGGCAATCTCAATAGCCTCTTTCCAAAGAATCCAGCAGTGCTGTTTTACAAATTAAGTCTGGCAGAGGATTAATTTTACAGAGAAAGGATTAACTTTACAGATTAACTTTACAGAGGAAGCAGCAGTAAACTACTCTCCCCATTCATTCATTCATTCCTTTCTTCTCCTTTGTTCATCTGGGAAACGGAATTGTTTCATTTTACCCCTTAGCTGGATGTTCATCAGGACTAGACAGAAGCACAGTGGAGGCATTTGCAAGTGTTTGCACTCAATTTCCCACTCTAGGGCAGAGGGGAAGACACGTTTGCTCTGGAGGTGCATCCTCTGATGGTTCCCAAAACCTGTCTCTCACCTACCAAGTCAGACTCATCTCTCTCACACTTTTACTCCCTCTCTGAAGGGCAAAAGAGGGGACCTTACCCAGAGAGGGCTGCACTGCAAAGTTCCCCTCCATGACTTCGCCGTGCAGGGCTTTTAAGTCCGGATCCAGCAGAGCCCACTCCTCCTCCGTGAAATGCCCACAGCCACCTTCTGAAAGGTCCACAGAGCCTGAAAAAGAAGAAAACAATTTCTCCCTCACAGATCACTTGGTAGGGGACATGGGGTGGGAAGGTGACAGGTAGCCAATTCAGTACCAGCTCCACCTCCAGGAGGACTAAGCGACCACTTAGCTGACGAGCAGGGAGGGGTGCCCACGGCCTGGGTCATGTGCCACCCTCTGCCCCCACCCCACTAAGCCAAAAGCATGGCCCACCATTGGGGCCTCTTGGAGTGGATACCTGCCTTCCCACCTGCCACTGACTGTTAGGATGTGGAAGGGGGAGGAGAATGCAAGCTAATTCAGTAGGCCTGAGGGCACAGACACAGTCCACCAGCCCCCTGGCCACTACCCACATCTGCCTCCCAGCCCAATGTGGTGGCAAAGCTGTCTCTCCACCAAATGAGGGCCAGCGTGGTGTAGTGGTTAGAGTGCTGGACTAGGATTGGGGAGACCCGAGTTCAAATCCCCATTCAGCCATGACACTAGCTGGGTGACTCTGGGCCAGTCACTTCTCTCTCAGCCTAGCCTACTTCACAGGGTTGTTGTGAAAGAGAAAAGTATGTAGGTTTACAAAAGTTAAAACACATATAATAAAAATAAGTTAAAAGTATTTAGCTAAAAATATAAAAAAATCTGATATTAAAATATATAATATACAAACACAGAAAACTATACATGAATAAAAACACACAGAAGCAGCAATAAAACAATCATGTAAAGGCCTGGATAAAAAACCAAGATTTAACCAGCTTTCTAAAAACTGTGACTAGGGATGGGCCCGGACCGGTCCGGAAGCCATTGAAAAGGCCTCCAGACCGGTCCAGATTGGGGGTGGGGGTGGGGTCGCTTTAAGAGCGGCGGGAGGGTTTACTTACCCCTCCCGCCGCTTTCCCAATCTGGTGCCGTAAAGTTCCGAGTAATTGGGGCGGCAGGATACCTCCCTGCCGCCCGTTCCCCGCTGCTCCTCTGCAAACTTCCCAGGAGTCCTTTGTGCACGCGCGCACGTCTTCATGTTTCTGACATGCACGCAAAGGACTCTTGGGAAGTTTGCAGAGGAGCAGCGGGGAAGGGGCGGCAGGGAGGTATCCTGCCGCCCCAATTACTCGGAACTTTACGGCGCCAGATCGGGAAAGCGGCGGGAGGGGTAAGTAAACCCTCCCGCCGCTCTTAAAGCAACCCCCCACCCCAGTGCCGGACCGCAGTGCGGCGGTTCCGTGCACACCCCTAACTGTGACAGAGTTTGAGGAGCGAATGGCCACTGGGAGAGAATTCCAAAGCCTGGGGGCAGCAACAGAGAAGGCCCTGTCCCGAGTGCACGACAACCTAGCCTCCCTCATTGTCAGCACCCGGAGCAGAGCCCCCTCAGATGACCTCGTCAAGCGGGCAGCAACCCTTGGGAGCAGGCAGTCCCTCAGGTATCCCGGGCCCAAACTGTTAAGGGCTTTAAAGGTCAAAACCAGCACCTTGAATTGGAGTCGGAAACGCACTGGTAACCAGTGCAGCTCTTTCAAAATAGGTGTGATGCGATCACAGCGGGCAGCTCCAGATAGAACCCTAGCTGCCACATCTTCAAGGGCAGCCCCACGTAGAACGCATTGCAGTAATCCAGCCGTGACGTGACTAAGGCATGGGTAACTGTGGCCAGATCTGCCTTCTTGAGAAAGGGACGCATCATGATCCTCAACGCACGTTAAGGTCATCTGAGGAAGTCTGTCTCCAATTACCACCGGTTCGTCTGGTGGCGACTCAGAGGTGGGCCTTCTCTGTAGCTGCTCTTGGGCTATGGAATGCACTCCCATCAGAAATCCATAACTTGAGTTCATTATTGTCTTTCAGGAGAGCCCTGTTTGGCCAGGTCTTCCAGGGTTTTTAAATTACTGTAAACTGTTTTAAATGTTTGCCCTGGTTTTCCAGGGTTTTTAACTGTTTGAATGTTTAATTGGTTTTACTCTGTTTTTATAGTTTTGATTTTAAGTAACTGGCTTTAATTGTTTATATTTTGTGGTAAACCACCCCGAGCCATTTTTGGAAGGGCGGTATATAAATCAAATGCATGCATGAATAAATGAATGAATAAAAATAATCCTCAGCCATGGTCACTGTGGCTGGGAATGATGGGGATGGTAGTCCAACAGCATCTGGGGACCCATTGGAGAAGAACCCGTGTTGGAAAATTCCAATTAATTTTTTGCAGGCTACTCATATACTTTAAAGATCAGCTTTATTACAAGAAAAAGGAAAGGGACAGAATGAGAGGAGGCTGGGGATTATGGGAGATGAAGTCCAAAAATATCAGAGGATGCAAATTTGGGGAATCTCCATCGTAACATATGGAATTTGTAAAGTGGGGGGAAGGGGACTCAATGGGAAGAGATGGATTAGACTGGTTAACACGGGGTCTGGAAGAGGAATGGCAATCGTGGACAGATCCAGGTGAACTTTGGCTGGGGCAGGCACTTTGCAGAGACTAGTGGCAATGTGCATAGGCTTCTGTGTTTAGGGGGGCAGATAGAAGCTCAACTCTTCCTTCTTGTTTTGGAAAGATCCTTCAGGTGCAGAAGAATGTATCTGTCTCACTCTGTGTATGCGTGCACACATATGCTGATGAAAC
Organism: Hemicordylus capensis; assembly: GCF_027244095.1. NCBI lineage: Eukaryota > Metazoa > Chordata > Lepidosauria > Squamata > Cordylidae > Hemicordylus > Hemicordylus capensis. Next base: position 243,913,589 of record NC_069658.1, on the reverse strand, counting down.
ATTAAAGTTGATACAATCTTTGTACACCCAAATAAGATGGTCATTGCATGGGAGTCTGGAATAACAGCAAGGAGATTTTATTTAAAGTTAGATCTCATTTTTCCTTCAAGAAGCTCAGAGTGGTGTGCATGGTTATGTTGATCCTCACAACAACCCTGTGAGGCAGGCTCGGCTGAGAGAAGTAGTGGGGATTTTTACTTGGGTCTCCCCAATCCTAGTCTCACATTCTTAGCACTAGACCATACTGGCTCTCTACATTGCAAAATGCACACTATCCACACTCTTTGATATCTGCGGTACACATTTAAATCAAAGTGGGGACAAAGTCAAAGTGTTGTTGTGCCATGGAGCAGCAGCCATTGATACATCAACCCCTCACTTAGCTTATCATCTCCTGGCCCTGAAGGTGGTTCAGACATTTCTCTGGAGTGTAATAGGGTGCTGAGTGAGCACCATTAAGGATCTCTGAAGAGCTCTCTCAGTATTGCAAGCCCGTTCTGCAATATTAGTTTTAAAGTCTTTTTCCTGTGAGTGTTGAATTGCAATGGGAAGCACACTCTGTAGGGTGTTTTTTTTTTAAAAAAAACACCTTAAAAACAAAAGGAGAAGGAGAATGGGCTGTTCCTCCCCATTTACAAATTCTTTGGAAAAGCAAAACAACTTCTCCAGAAAAGCAGGTAATGAGTTATCACCTTTCATATACTGTATACCGAATGTGCAGGGAAGCTGAAGGCGTCGAAACCATACTCAGCCGAGGACACAAAGAACGCGAAGGTTGGCCCTGAGCCAATAGGGTTGGGGCACCCAGCAAAACAAGGGGGTGGGTGGGAAGAGATGCACACCTTGTGTTTAAGGGGGAGGGGTTGGGAACACCCCTTTCCCCCGAGCAAAGATGGACGCTTCCAGCTCACTCCTAGGCCTTCCCCTTGCAGGAAAGAGAGACACATGCCAAAGCTGGAGGAGGACGAACTGCGGGGTGGGGGCTGTTTGGGGGCTCCTTCATGGGAGTCCTCCACAATGCAGGAGCCTTGCCTGCTCTCCGCCCCACATAACCATCCCCTAGCCTTCCACGGAGGACAGGAATGAAGGCATCCGGGGGGGGGGGAGGAAAGCGAGAGGGGGCGAGACGGGAGAAGGAGGGCTCGCCTCTCTTCTCATCGCTGTTGCTCCTCCCAAGCAGCAGCTGCCTTTCCCCTCCATTTTCTCCCTGCTAGGATTCCCTCCTTACCCCAGATCTCTTCCCTCCCCCACCCCCGCTTCAGCTGTTACCGTCCTGGGACGCTCACTCGCTCGCTCACTCACGCGCCCGTGCAACTCCGCAGCCGCCAGAGGAGACCGCCTGAGTCACTCACCCGCCGGGAGGGAGGGAGGGAAGCAAGGCAGCGGGAGAGGAAGAATTCCTCCTCGGCCCCTCCCTTTCCTCCCATTTGCCTCTCTAGGGATGTGGATTCCTTTACTTTAACCCTTAGATGGACGCCCACGAGCGGGGTGGGGGCGACGAGCGCGAGCGTTTTCATGACTTGTGCAGGAGAGGCAATTGCGAGCAGCGTTGGAGAGTGTTGTTTGCCCTCCATTTTGCGCTGCAAAGATGCAGAATAGGGAGGAGGCTCCTGCTCCGAGGAGGTGCGACCTCCGGCTCCGCTATCTCCCCAACCGGGGCGTAGCAAGCAGCATCCAATGCACAGACCTTGTTAGCTTTGATATTGTCAACGCTTGGGTTGATGATATGCTCAAGGGATTCCTCAGTGGTGGGGAGAAAGGCAAGACTTGCCCTCCCATATTTTGCAGTAGCAGGCGCTTCTTTCTAGTAACGGTAGCTTGTAATCACCACTTTAAAAACAGAAACGTAGGAAGCTGCCACATACTGAGTCAGACTATTGGTCCATCTAGCTCAGTACTGGTCCATCTAGCTCAGCAAGCATGACTTGTCCCCATAGCTAAGCAGGGTCTGCCCTGGTTGCATATGAATGGGAGACTTGATGTGTGAGCACTGCAAGATATTCCCCTCAGGGGATGAAGCCGCTCTGGGAAGAGCAGAAGGTTTCAAGTTCCCTCCCTGGCTTCTCCAAGATAGGGCTGAGAGAGATTCCTGCCTGCAACCTCGGAGAAGCCGCTGCCAGTCTGTGAAGACAATACTGAGCTAGATAGACCAATGGTCTGACTCAGTATATGACAGCTTCCTATGTTCCTATGTTTCTCCACGGTTGCAGGCAGGAATCTCTCTCAGCCTTATCTTGGAGATGCTGCCAGGGAGGGAATTGGGACCTTTTGCTGTTCCCAGAGTTGCCCCATCCCCAAAGGGGAATATTTTACAGTGCTCACAGGCAGTCTCCCATTCAAATTTAAATCAAGACAGACCCTGCTTAGCAAAGGGGACAATTCATGCTTGCTGATCTTAACTCCTATTTGAAACATCTGCAATCCACTCCTCCCCTAAGGTCAATGGCATGCATTTGGGAGAGATGAAGGAAAGAGGCGGCATCCTTTATGTCTTCAGAGTGGAGAATGCATTTCGATACAAGGACAGGAAGTGTAGCCATCTTGAAAGTGGCAAAGCACAGTCAAGGCCTTCCTTGAAGACCACTTCTTCTTTTAAAAGGAAGTCCCCTCAGGATGAAGCAGGGAACATCAGCTACAACTCACAAAAAGAGAAGCAGAGCCATTGAGTACTTGTTGCCATCTGTGTTGTACAGGGCAATCATAAACTAGGGAAGTTTCAGCCATGTTACATATTTTATGGCTTTACCTGTGACAGAGGAAGAATATTAATAACTGGAAACCAATTAAAGTAGCCACAAATTAACTGAAAGAACAAATCATACAGAAGACAGACCTCCACGAATTGTACTAAGCCAAGTACAGGCTTAGACTGTACTTGTCAGGATGGCTGAGGTCCTCTTAAGAGGCTGTATTGACATCCAAATCTCCCCAGAGGCATGAAGCAGCAAGGTAGGCGACTGGAGCACAAGTGAAGGAGAACTCTGCTTGAATGCCAGGACACAGCATAGAGACCATTTGAAGGTTTATGTTAAGGTGGTGCGTGCGGCAAAAACACAATTCTGGTCTGCACGCATTGCTTCTGTGGGTTTACATCCAGCAGATCTGTCCCAGGTTGTGAGAAGTTTGATTCAGGCTCCTTCCAATGCAAACCAATCCCCGGGGACTTTGTTCTGCTGTGATGCTTTTAATGGGTTATTTGCGGACAAAATATCTTGTATTCGGGCCAACTTGGACTCCACTGTTTCTGCAGAGTTTGCTAAGGTGGTGTCCAGCAATCCCTCTTGCAGTATTAGATTGGATCAGTTTCAATCTGTGATTCCTAATAACGTGGTCAAGCTGCTTGGGGCAGTGCAGCCTACCACTTGTTCTCTGGATCCTTGCCAGACTTGGCCGCTTCTGTCTAGCAGGGAGATTGTTGGAGATGGCCTAGTTACTATCATTAACTAATCGCTGTGGGAGGGTAGGATGCCTCCTTGTTAGAAGGAGGCAATGATTAGACCACTTCTTAAGAAACCTTCCCTAGATCTCTCAGTGATGGATAGGTTGGACAAGGTGACTGAGAGAGTGGGGGCTAACCAGCTCCAGGCAGTTTTGGAGGAAACCGATTATCTATACCCGTTTCAAACTGGCTTTAGAATGGGCTATGGGGTTGAGTCTCTTCTTGGTGAGCCTAATTAATGACCTTTATCGGGGAATCGACGGAGGGAGTGTAATTCTGTTGGTTCTCTCGGCTGCATTCGATACCATCGACCATGGTATCCTTCTGGATCGCCTGGGGGAATTGGGCACTGCCAGAGGCATGTCTAGGGTTGGGCAGCCAGGGAACATGCCCTGGGCGCCACTTGAAGGGGGGCACCAGTGATAACAAATTGTTTAATCCAGGCCTACAAATAAGTATATAAAAGTATGCATCAAAGTATAATTCGGGAAAGTTTGGTTCATATCCCTAATGGAGTATAGAGCCAGCAGGTTATTCAGAGTTGAGAAGCCTCTCGGTAACAGAGGCCAAAGTCAAGAGCGGGAGGCCCCCTCTCAAGAATGTGGGTTGAGAAGCCACCAGAGATAACAGGTACCAGGAGTGGTCAAACACAGGCCATTAGCTAAATTCCTCAGTCAGCAGAAAGAGGGTCTTGCTGGTATGAAGAGATACCATAGGGATTAAAGTTGTCATAAAAGCCAGGTAGTAACTCATCTTCTCAGGCTCTAGCTGACACCTCCGGAATATGTAAGTTTAATAACTAATAACGTGTATTAGTTGCTTTGTTGATATGCTTGTATGTTTGAGACCTATAAAAACTAGCCACCTGTATGGCTCGGGCGCGCAGTATCAGCCAGATGCTCTCTGATGATACTCGTGCCTTTCATGACATGAAATAAAAGCTTTTTTGAGCAACGCACCCTTGTTTGACTCCATTCAGTTAGACAGCAAGTATATTGGCGAGAATTGAGCCTAATCCTCTTTGGTTCTGGCAAGACGGCCCATTCCCTATCCACAATAGGAGGGTGAAAGCCAGTGGCTGAATCAAACAGGAAGGCTAGATTCTAGAGGTTTTTTCCCCGCAACACCAGTGCCATGCTGCTTCCCACCCCCTCCCCAGTTAGCAATTTTTTTAAAATTAAATTTTTTAAAAAATTAAAATTTAAAAGCCCCTTCGGGGGGCTTCCTAAAGGCCGTGGGGGTGTGTGTGTGCAAAGGTTCACCCTCCCCTGCTGGCCTCTTAATTTACCGCTGCAGCCCATCCTGGGCTGATTTTCGGGCCCACAAACATCGGTGCGGTGGCCATTTTGGAGGCCGCCACGCATGCTCAAATGGCCTCTGTGAGGCCTGGCAAGGGATCATCTGAGCATGTGCAGTGGCCATTTTGTTTTTGGTGGCCATTTAAAAAAATGTTTTTTATTTAAAAAAATGGCCACTGGACGTGCTCAAATGGTCCCTGCGAGGCCCTAGGCTCCATTCTGTCACCAATGCTTTTTAATATTTACATAAAACCGCTGGGTGAAGTCATCAGAAGATTTGGTGCAGGGTGTTATCAGTATGCTGATGACACCCAAATCTATTTCTCCTTATTATCATCATCTTCAGGAAATGGCATTCACTCCTTAAATGCCTGCCTACAGGCAGTAATGAGGGATAACAAATAGAAGCTGAATCCAAGCAAGACAGAGGTACTCATTGTGGGGGATCGGAATTTAAGGGATGAGTTAGATCTTACTGTGCTGGATAGGGTTACACTCCCACAGAAGGAACAGGTACACAGCTTGGGAGTGCTCTTGGATCTAGGCCTCACCATGGTATCTCAGGTGGAGGCTATGGCCAGGAGCGCTTTCTATCAACTTCAGCTGATTTGACAGCTGGGTCCATTCCTTTAAGAGGATGACCTCAAAACAGTAGTGCATCAGCTGGTAACCTCCAGGCTCAACTATTGCAATGCGCTCTACGTGGGGCTGCCTTTGTACATAGTTTGGAAACTTCAGTTAGTTCAAAATGTGGCAACCAGATTGGTCTCTGGGGCAACCTGGAAAGACCATATTATGCCTGTCTTAAAACAGTTGCACTGGCTGCCAATATGTTTCTGGGCAAAATACAAAGTGCTGGTTATTACCTTTAAAGCTCTAAACAGCTTGGTCATCTAAAGAGATCCGTTTCCAGTTACCAGAGGTACATCTGGTGGCGACTCTGAGCTGGGCCTTTTCTGTAGCTGCTCCTGGTCTATGGAATGCACTTCTAGCAGATATCCACAGTTTAGGCTCACTGTCGGCCTTTAAGAGAGCCCAAAAAACTTATTTGTTGGGCCTAGTCTTCCAAGGTTTGTAAAGTGTTTTTATAAGTATTTTAATTGGTTTTAAATGGTTTTAATTGTTTTTGAATTCTTATATTGTTTTGAATTGTGTTTTGAATTGTGTGTTTTTATGTCTTTTAAAAGTTGTTGTACTGCCCAGAGCCATTGAATGAGGTGTTTTATAAATGTAGTAAGCAAGTCAATAAAATAATGACTTCTTTTTGGTATTCTTTGGCTTTCTCAATTATCCAGTGTGCATCAGCAATGATGTCTCTTGTTTCTCAGCCTTTTCTGAAAGCAGCTTGAACATCCAGCATTTCCCTTCCCACTTAGGGCTCTAATCTGCATTAGATTGTGTAATGAGGGAGAGTAACTGGCCCAATCCACCCCTAGCACAGTACCTCAAGTGACAGTTGATGTCTATCTTATGTTTCTTTTTAGATTGTGAGCCCTTTGGGGACAGGGATCCATCTTATTTATTATTTCTTTGTGTAAACTGCCCTGAGCCATTTTTGGAAAGGTGGTATAGAAAGTGAATAAATAAATAAATGATCCTGAGCATTATTTTGCTAGCATGTGAAATTAAGGATATTGTGCAATGGTTTGCACAATCTGTTAAGTCTCCTTTCTTTGGTATGGGGATGTAGACTGACGTCTTCTGATTCTTCTTCTGTATCCTGCCATATTTCTGTAGCTATTCCATCAATTCCTGTAGCCTTCTGACTTAGTAATGACCAGAGTGCTGATCTAACTTCATCTTCCCGTACTAGAGGTTCTTGCAAGTAGGGAATATCATTTAGAATATCTTGGATGTTGATGTCCCTGCTGTACAGATTTTCAGTATACTCCTTCCATCTCTGTCTGAACTTATTTATTTATAAATTATGTATTTATTTACCAATTTGAGGTTTGAACCTCCTTCTGAGTTCAGAGATCTTTTGGAAAACATCCAGTAGCCCTTTAAAGGCTTGGCCAATTTATCTAATCCCTTTAGCTTTACCTTAGACCACTACATGGAGGGCATCTTGAATTGTGGCCATGACCACATCTTAACTATACACTGTGTGAAGAAATACTTATTTTGCCGCTCCTAAATGTCCTCCCAGCATTTCATTAGATAACCCATTTGTAGAGCTGCAAGAGAAAGAAAAACTCACTATCCACGTTCTCCACTCCAGACCTGTGATTATTTTGCTTGACTTCTTCTGCCCTTTCTTAAGCTTTAAAATATATTTATATATATGTAAAATTATATATATAAAGATACTATGACCACATTTAAACACACTATTCAAATGTGGTTGAACCATGAATTTGTTAAAGGCTGTTATAATACTCAGCAGTTTTTAAAAAAACACCTTCAGTTTAAGATGAGGAGTTCTTTCAATTGTCACTCATCCTCTGAAAAGCACAGAAATGGAAAGTTAAGTATCCATCTTGAGCTCTGCACCATATAAACTGTAATATATCTTGCATATTATGAAAGAAGACTCCATGCACCCACACTTTTACAAATGTGGAACTAACAAATCACACAAATGGTAGTAATAACAAATGTAGAATTTACAAATGAATGGACCTCCCCCTTATGTGCAAATACACCCATGCTCTTATTTGTGACTAGATGTACACCCTTACTCCTACTACCACTATGAATATTTATATATCGTTCTTCAAGCAGAGTTCACAAAGTGGTTTACATAGATAGAGAAATAATACTTAAATAAATAAAATGGTTCTCTGTCCCCAAAGGGCTCACCTTCTAAAAAGAAACATAAGGCAGATACCAGCAACAGCCACTGGAGGCGGGATGCTGTGCTGGAGCTGGATAGGGCCCGTTGCTCTCCCCCTGCTAAATATAAGAGAATCACCACTTTAAAAATGTGTCTCTTTGTTCAGTTAGCAGGGGTGCCTGCTAACCCGTGAAAACCTAGCATTCTTGCTTGTGTATAGACCTCTTACTTATTAAATAGGCCATCCGTGAGTCCATCTCATGAACAGATCATGCATCCTTATGAGTAAACCTCACACTTACAGATAACATTAAGTAAGGATGTCTAGTCATGATTAGGGATAACTCTTGCTCATTAGTAAAGCCCTACTTTACTAATGCACCCTTGCAACTGGTCGCTTAGCATGAACAAAGTGCAGGGCAATATACCCCAAGGTAGGAATACCTAAGACTGAAAGGGCCGCTCCCCACCCCTCTCAGTCAGAAGAGAAGGCATTCAGCCCAGCAGACCTGAATTAAAAGGTAACTTAGAGAGTAGAATTACTCCCTTTCCACAAGAGATAGTAGTCTAAGTACTCCCCCCTAGCAACTGAGATAAACAGCATTTCCCAACCCAGCACCAATATAGCTTAATTGGTGCTGGGTTGACTTGAGCGGAGGCAGCTCTTTATATCGATAGGCATGTATCTTTGCACCCCCATCTTGAGATAAGTCCAGTTATTCAAACACACACATACACTTCCACAAGCCATCTTGCCCTTTATTTGGCAAGTCACACCCAAGACTCACCAGTTCATGCAACTATGAACTCCATTGTTCTGCAGGAGTTTCTCCCTTCCCAGGGAGGAAGCATAGCTAAGAAAGTGCCTCTGGGCATGTTTTGGAGTATATGGACTCCTTGCCAAACCACACGGCCTAGAAACCTGTATGGAGCACTGCCCTGCTGGATCTCAGGTGTGCGAGGAGTAGCCCTTCGCTCCTCACCTCTCTTCTTCCCCGGAATTGACAACTGGCCCTGAACATCCCCTGCACAGAATCCCTCCAGTGGCTGTTGCTGGTGTCTATCTTATATTTTTTTTTCAATTGTGAGCCCTTTGGGGACAGGGAGCCACTTTATACATACATACACATCTATGTAAACAACTTTGGTAACTTTGGTTGAAAAGCGGTATATAAATAGTAGTCATATTCATATTGTCAAATTCCCTGGGGTTGTTTTTTTTACTACTTCTGAGGAAGTCCACCTGACCAAACATGCAGTGAACATACCACCGGACTGAGGATAGGTAAACCAACATCTTGCCTCTCTGGGTCTCCTTTCCTCATTCTTTTCCTTTCCTCCCCTTCAAGTACTTTCTTCAGCAAGCCTTAATCCAAGCTCTTGTCTAGTACCTTAGCCAAGCCGACTGTTCTATTTGGACTTTAAGCTAAAGTTGATATGTCGGTGATCACTGTTCCCTCTAAGGCGTGCACACGCTCACAAGTTTTCGGATGTCTGCTCAGTTCATTTTAGATCCCACTCAGGTTGAATCAGAAAGGCCCCATTCTGAATCCAGGTGCGCGCACACTGCCTTGATAAAGCCACCCAGAACAAAACTCATTCCACACAGAGATGGGGGGAAATTAGAGGGACCACTGTCGGTAATGCAGTGCGCATATTAACACCTCAACACTCTTCCAAAAGACAATATTTTTTATTGTGCAAAAATAAAGTTGGTATATGTAAAACATTTTCAGCATATACACCATTATCAGTTAAACAAATAAGCACAGATAAGACCTCTTCTGTTCCCCAGCTGTTACATTATTTATATTATATTATAATTTTTATTATTATTAATTCTATTTCTATACTGCCCTTCCAAAAATGGCTCAGGGTGGTTTACACAGAGAAATAACAAACAAATAAGATGGCTCCCTGTCCCCAAAGGGCTCACATTCTAAAAAGAAACGTAAGACACACACCAGCAACAGTCACTGGAGGTACTGTGCTGGGGGTGGATAGGGCCAGTACTCTCCCCCTGCTAAATAAAGAGAATCACCACGGTAAAAGGTGCCTCTTTGCCCAGTTAGCAGGGGATTTAGAGCAGATAACATTCTGTTCAGTTACTGACGGAGAGACAATGAGATAATGAGGGGGGAGGAGAGAAAGGGAATCACCTGATTTTTCTCAGGTGATTTTAAGCTAAATTGTTACCTAATAGTTAAGATTCAATTGCCTTGGCTAACTATTATTTTGTCTTCCTATACCCCATTTTCTCCTTAATAAATTTTAAAACTGCATCTATATCTCCTCATCCTTTCCAAGACCAAAACCGTGCTCAAATTGATATTGGGACAGAACTGCTCCCTTAAGACAAGCTAGCCCCTGCTAACTTGGCAAAGAGGCACATTTTAACGTAGCTATTCTCTTTATTTAGCAGGGGGAGAGTACCTGGCCTTATCCACCCCCGGCATAGTATCTCCAGTGACTGTTGCTGGTGTCTATCTTATATCACTTTTTAGACGGTGAGCCTTTTGGGGACAGGGAGCCATCTTATTTATGTATTTATTATTTCTCTGTGTAAACCGCCCTGAGCCATTTTTGGAAGGGCAGGATAGAAATCGAATTATTAATAATAATAATAATAATAATAATAATAATAATTATTATTATTATTATTATTCCCCCATCTCAGACAAAAGCATAGTTGCAATGTCTAACCAGGATTCCAGGGCAGTTCTGGAAACACTATCCCCAAGATCTTGTTCTTAATGTTGGTATGGGCCACCCAGCCTAGCATCTGTTGTGTGAATGCAGAGGTCTTTCTACTTCTCCCGGAGAATCAGGGCGCATTTCGTCTGAATCATCAGAGGATTCCTCTGCACCATTCCTCTACACATAGTCCAAATATTAGTTTAAACTCAAACCCCAAAGGCTGAAACATTTCCTAGACCCGGCCAGAGGACCAGACAGTGCCTGTGGAAAATACTGCCATCCTCTATAATAAAAGGCTTAGGTGTGATCCCGCGTCTCTGTGCCCGTCTTTCTCGGCCGTTCTGGGCATGCGCAGAGCGCATGCCCAGAACGTCCGAGGAAGATACGGCCGCAGAGACACGGCGGCCATGTTGGCTCTCGGTGCGAAAGGAGGAGAAGCGGGGACCGGGGAGGGCGGAGGCGGCAGCGGCGGGACCGGCCCTGCCGCTGAAGCGGCCGTATGGAGCCTGGCGGCCATGAGGGAGGAGGGAGAAGGGGAAACGGGGACCGGGGAGGGCGGAGGCGGCAGTGGCGGGACCGGCCTTGCCGCTGAAGCAGCCGTATGGAGCCTGGCGGCCATGAGGGAGGAGGAGAAACAGGGACCAGGGAGGGCGGAGGTGGCAGCGGCGGGACCGGCCCTGCCGCAGAAGCGGACGTATGGAGCCAGGCGGCCATGAGGGAGAAGGGAGGAGGAGAAAACTAGCACCCCACCCCCCCCACTAGAGCCCGTTATTTAAACGGGCTTAAAAACACTAGTTTAGACATAATTTCTTATGTCTAAAAGAAGCACCAACATGACGTACGACCCTACTACACTGTAATGGAGAGAGAAGAACTAGCCTTCTGGAGTCCAGATTATTTTAAAGCAAAAGGAATTAGATGTGTGGTATGTTATGGAAAGAGGCCTGGCAAACACCATCAAAGTAAAATTTTACAGAATGCATGATCACCGGATAATGCTGATACTCTAAACCATTTTTAAAAGAGAAGGAAGCTGGATAGTGCTTCACCACTGAGCTGGACATGGAGAGGAAAGCATTACCACTCAGATACCCCTCTTTTGTCAAACACATACAACAGAAGCTCATGCTGAGATAAATAGGACACATTTTTAAAGTTTGAATGTTATTCTTGCTTTAGCCAAAGCAGATAAAAGTGGCTCTTTTCTAAAGGGAATTCCGTTACAGTATTAATCACCGGAGAGGGTTCTCTGGTGAGGAGTAAGGGAGTGCCTCTGGCCAAAGCTCTTTCCACACGCCAACAGAGGTGTATCTATGGAAAATAGTGCCTAGGGCAAGCACTGAAATTGCGCCCCTGTCCAAATATCTGACACCCATCTTTCAGTTAACTTTACCTAATATCAGCTCAAAAATACAAGTCAAGGTCATTAATCTTTTAATTAACAAATTATAGCACTACATGAAAATTATAACTGCACCTTCCTTCCTTTCACTGATGCAAATTGGTCTATGATATGGTCAAAGTCAGTTTTTTCAGTTTCTTCTCTTTCTACACTCAGCAGAGCAAGGTCACAGAGTCTGTCTTGACCCATGGTGGGTTTCAAATACGAAAGTATTCGTTTTAACTTGCTGAATGGTCTCTCACAGCTGGTGATGGAAACTGCGATGGTTAGCATTATCTGCATAGCAATGCGAAGATTGGGGAAGATGCTCTCATCTCCATACTGAACAATAAATTCGAGAAGCTCTTCAGGTCTTGATATTTTCATGTTAGTCAGCCTTGATAGCAACATTCTGCAAGCCAAAATTTCTTCATATAGCTGTTGTCCATCAACATCAGAGCTGTACAATTCGCCAAAATTTTCGCACTTCTTCTTTAGGTCATTCCTGTCGGCACCATAACAAAGACCCTCGATATCAAGAAGGAACCCAAACCTGGCATCAGTGTCGTGCAAACGAGCGAGCCTTTCATCCATTTCTCTGTGAAAACGGTCGAGTGTTCCCTTCATGACTCTTTCCATTTCCTCCTTAGCTGTTAACCCAGCATCTCTTGAGTTCTCACCAGCCATTCGTTTCTTTCGTCTCTGACGTCCTTCAACTGCAATATTCCATTCTTGATAGAGACCAAGCCCTTCTTCGAGTGATTCACTGACCAACACTTCTCTTTCATCATCAAAATGATCTCGAAGGACTTTCAAATACAGGGCAGTATTGTGGAAGTTCATGCTAGGATCCTGCAGCCTCTTCTGAATACGGTCAATGCGAATGAGTACTTTGTTCCAGAATCCTAACAAAGTCAGAAAATCATAACTCAACATGCTGTTGTACAGCAACCTTGCATCACTTCTTGTTTCACTGGTCTCGTTTTCATTGTCTATCATGTCCTGAAGAACTTGAAGTATCTCCTCAAGGTACACGATGACGGGCTTCACTGCGTCGGTCCTTGCACTCCACCTGGTTTCAGACTCCGACTTAACCACAGGAACAGCGTTTTTGAGTTTTTCCCAGCGCTGTGTTGAGCGAGAGAAAAACATGTAGAGAGCTTCAATGGTTCCAAAAAATATGACCATCATTGTATCCTGTTTGGCTGCATGTACACCCACCAAGTTGAGTGAGTGATTGTCGCAATTCACAAACACTGCCAGGTTGTTTTTCTCACTTAAACTTTGATAAACACCACTACTATGTCCAGCCATCACAGCAGCGTTGTCATAGCACTGTGACCGACAATCTTGTAGCTCCATTTTGTCCTTCTCTAACTGTTTCAAGATGTCTTCAACCAAGCTCTCAGCATCCTTCTGGCTTACCTGGATAAAACCAAGGAACGACTCTTTAACACGGACTGTTTTCCTCTCAAAATCAACTTCCACGTATCTCACTACTTCTGACATCTGCTCACAGTGTGCCTGATCAGGAGTAGAGTCTAACATGAGACCATAGTACTTGGCTTTACGAATGCTTCTTAGTAGACTCTGGCGAACAGTGGATGCCATCAAGTGAATGAATTTATTCTGGACAACCGGTGAAAGATAAGACGTGGATCCAGGATGACTTTCCACATGAGCGAGGTGTTCTTTCATGACAGGGTCAAAGACGGCCAGTAGTTTCAGTAAGCCAAGGAAATGTCCTACACTAGAGTCATCGTCTTCTAGCTGAAGTGACTCCTTGTGTCCTCGCAAAGCCAGGTTCTGAGTCGCAAGGAATTGTATGCAGTGAAGGATTCTCGTCAAGATATCCCGCCACTTCTGCTTTTCCTTCACAATCTGTGACTCATGTACGGTGTCAATAACTCCTCCGTTTCCAACTAAATTTCTTTCCATTTCTTTCCACTTTGTGAAGCACTCCCGATGATTCCTGGCATTTTCATGAGAATTAAGCCTTTCAGGTGCTTTCCAGTGGTTGAATCCACTTTCCTGCTCCAATGAGGATTGATGGTCTGACTGGGAATAGAGAAGACAACAGATACAAAATGCAGACCTTTTAGAAGGGGAATAGACCAGCCATGTGCGAGTCATTTCCTCACCATGACCATTTCCCAATTTCCTCTTGAACCAAGTTTTGTTCATTGAGCGGTTATTTGTTGGTAGGAAAGGCCCCTCACTGTTCTGGAAATACTTAGAACCCAGCTTTATTATTTCTGTTCTCAATGCGTCAGTCAGAATTGCTTCTCCAGTATACTTGTTGAACTTCAGAAGTCCAATGTCATGTTGTTCAATCACTTCTGGTATGACAGTCTGAAGCTCTTTGACACCATCCAGTTCACTAGGTTCAGTGTCGTCAGGTTCAATCTTGACAGATAAAATCTCATCAATAAACTCAACATCACCACCACCTTCCCTTCCTGTCATGTCTACGTTCTCTGTGGCAGCCTCACTCTTAATCGCGTCATACTCGATTTTAACTAACTTGACCTCCTCCTCCTCCTCAGTTTGTGACGCATTTGTACTTGATCCACCTTCGGTTTCTAACAAAATTGTAGCAGGTACAGGCGACTCCATGGAACGTGTCGAACTTCTTGTTCTGCACGTTTCAGAGACGGGCATGAAGAACTCACTCGACTTCTTGGCGTTCTCCGCCTCCAACTTTCGTCTCTTCCGTCCTGCAGCTCCACTTTCCTTCTTCTTCTTGAGGGAATGTTGCATCATGGTATTCTAATTAATATAAGGGCATTTGTTTATTGTTACGTCAATATCCCGCTATTCTTCCAAGGAGCCAAGAGCAGTCTCCATGGTTATGTTTATCCTTACCACAACCCTGTAGGGTAGGGTGGGCTGAGAGGGAAGATTAGAACTCAGCTCTCCCCAGTCCTAGTCCAACACTCAAACCCAGTGTAATATAGCGTAAAACAGAAAGGTATACATTTGTACATAGCACTGAATTCAGTTTGCAGTTGTGGACATTCAGTTTCCAGATGTTCAGTTATATTTATTTATTTATTTATTTATTTTTATTTTTGCATTTATATACCGCCTTTCGTTAAAAAGACAACCCCAAGGCGGGGTTGCAGTTTCGCTACAACCCACCACACTCTACCCCCACCAGCTTCATGAGAGTCTCTTCACCCTCAGAAGAGTGCTTTGGGAGCATAGGAAGCTGCTGTGGAGAGGAAAGGACAGGACAATCCCTTCCACAAGCTCTGTCCCACACATACAGGTTATGATCTAACCCAGGGATTCTCAAACTTGGGTCCTCAGGTGTTATTGGACTTCAACTCCCATAATCCCCAGCCTCAGTGGCCTTTGGTTGGGGATTATGGGAGTTGAAGTCCAATAACACCTGAGGACCCAAGTTTGAGAATCACTGATCTAACCCCTTGACGTTAGCATAAGGTGAATTCTCCAAAACATCTCTGACATAGTAGAGCCTTCATGAGCCAAAGTGGCAGCTGTTGATGCCATGATTAAGCTGGTTATATGAAGACTGTGGCATGCACAGAACTGTGCACATTGATTTTTGGCATGCTATTCTTTGAGCAATGTTTGAACATTTGTTTGGTTGTGAATGTTCTGGAAATCCAAAGGATGTAGTGATATATAAGCAGGACCCAATCCTGCAAGAAATTAACTCTCCTTAACTTGAAAGCTAGAGAAGGATGAGAATCACAAGGACAGATAAAACTGTTGTTTTATCCTTTGCTGCCCAACATTTCATATAGGTCCTAACTAAACTTCATGCTATTACATAATAAGACCAGTATAATTAAATTAGCGGGTGTGCATTGTAATACTGCACAACACAGATAGGCATTTAAGGTGTTATGCACTTCCAACAACAATTCCTGGCTATTTCCAGTTTGCACTTATTAATTCAGGTGAAAATATGCATATTAAAATTGATAGCTAAACACCATTTGGGAGGCCCAAACACCAAGAAACTGAAAAGCCCTGTTGAATTGTTTAAGCGGAAACATCTCTTGATCCCCTCTTGGCAACATCTAAAAGTACAATGTAAATGACTAAAGTGAAAGTTTGGCGTTCCCAAACAGGCAAAATAAACCAAAATGAAAATGTACTAGTATCATCATTCATAGCAAAGATCCAGTTGGGACTTACCCACTAGGGTAGAAGCACCATGAAAAAATGAAAGAACCAAGGGAAGCATCATTGTGAACGAGTTACTCCTACACCAGAACTTGCCATATGATGGATTCTTTTTGTAACATATCTTGTTAAAGCCAGCAAGGAGGAAGCCTTCCTCATTTCATTTCTAAGAACTGATAGTTCAGGGAATGTATTCTGGTAAATGTCCTGCCACATGGAGAATTTTTCACAGCTCAAACGTTGCTTTCCTAAGCTAATTTCACTGCTGAAGGAAAAAGGAAGGAAAAGCTTCCATAGAAGAACTGCAAGTGATAAAGGGATGAACGCTCAGAATATTTTTTTTGTCTGCCTCACACGAATGTGGGAAACAGATCAGTTATTCAATTGCTTGCAACAACAACAAAAGTTTGTTTGTTTAAATGTAAAAATCAGAAAGAACCCACTTGTCCTGTACTTATAGTAAAACTGCAGGGGGGGGGACCCCTAATGATTCAGCCTTTCAGGAAAAGTGTGCTCTGCCTCTGGTGCCCGCCAGCAAAGGTGAGGCGGAGGGGGGTTCAGTTAGTCCTGGTCACTGGTCCGTAATTTCGATGCTTTGCCATCGCTGAAATTTGGAGAGCATGCACACCCGTGCCGGGAAAAATCAAACCAGCAGCATGCCTCGTGCATTATTAGCCAATCAGGAGGGCCGGTGCTCCTTCCGCCTCTGGCCAATGGGAGCTCAGTGGAGCGTTCGCAACTAAGTTCGCTACTTCTCCACTGCTGCCCCGAGGCTTTAGAATGCACTCCCTAGTGAAATAAGAGCCTCCCCATCTCTGACAGCTTTTAAAAAGAATTTAAAAACACATCTCTTCACCCAGGCTTTTAATTAATGTTGTTTTAATGGTTTCAATGCTGTTTTAAAATATTATTTTAAAATTTTTAAGTTGTTGTAATGTGTGTGTCCCCCCCACCCCCATTTTTGTCTTAACGAATGTTTTACTTTGTTTTTATTCTATTGTAAACCACCCAGAGACCCGGCTGTAGTGGCTACAGCACCGAGGAAGCAGTGGCACTGGCATGGTGCCCAGGGCACGTGCCATGGCTGCTCTACCCTAGATACACCTCTGGGTTGCTCCCCACATAAATGAAAGCTTTACTATAAAGTGAGGCTTGAAATGTACTTTGGAACACCAGTCTGATGATGGGACTATTTGAGGTGACATAAGTGACTTCCTGTGACAGAAGCTCTTTCAACACTATAAGCTGTTACATGGTTTTTCTCTAGTGTGAATCCTTTGATGTGGAGCGAAGTATGAGCTCCAACGGAAGCTCATTCCACACTCCAAGCATGTATAAGACTTCTCCCTAGTGTGGGTTCTTTGATGTTTAGTAAGATATTCCTTGAGGCTGAAGCTCATTCCACACTCCAAGCATTTAAATGGTTTGCCTCCAGTGTGGATTATTTCAATGTCTAAGAAGGACATCTGATCGATTGAACTTCTTCCCACATCTGAAGCATTCATATGGTTTCTCCCCACTGTGGATTCTACGATGTCTACTGAGGCATGTATTCATACTGAAGCTCCTTCCACACTCCAAGCATTTTGATGGTTTCTCCTCAGTGTGTTTGTTTGTTTTTAAACTTAAAGTAAGTTTTGCTGTCGCCAAAGCTGTTCCCACATTCCACCCATTTATAGGGTTTCTCCTCTATGTGCATTTTCCACTGAGGTTGAAGGCTTGGTTCAAAATTGAAACTGACCTCATACACAGGGCACAGACTTCTCTCTGCTATTTCCTCCTTCCCCCGCTCCATTGTGATTTCATGGAGGTCACCATGCTGAGAAGCAGAAGGTCCATTCCTCCTCTTCTCTTTTGCTTCAGTTTTCATTCTCTTTTGTTCTCTGTTTTCATATCTGGCACCTCCCAACAATCTTCCGAAAGCTTTTCCCTCCTTCTCCCTCTCCCACCTGTCACCTGCTGGAATGAAGAGAGAAGACGGCTCATAGGAACATAGGAAGCTGCTATAAACTGAGTCAGACCATTGGTCTATCTAGCTCCGTATTGTCTACACAGACTGGCAGCGGCTTCTCCAAGGTTTCAGGAAGGAAACTCTCTCATCCCAATCTTGGAGAAGCCAGGGAGGGAACTTGAAACCGTCTGCTCTTCCCAGAGTGGCTCCATCCTCTGAGGGGAATATCTGTGGTCTCCCATTCAAATACAACCAGGGTGGAACCTGCTTAGCTAAGGGGACATCATGCTTGCTATGACAAGACCAGCTTTCTTCTCCTTGCTCAGAGCTGGGGACAGAACAGGATCCTGAGATCAAAGAACCACCCCCAGTTATGTGCTCTCTTAATAGAACAACAATTATTATTATTTTTTTACATTTATATCCTGCTCTTCCTCCAAGGAGCCCAGAGTGGTGTACTACATACTTGAGTTTCTCCTCACAACAACCCTGTGAAGTAGGTTAGGCTGAGAGAGAAGTGACTGGCCCAGAGTCACCCAGCTAGTATCATGGCTGAATAGGGATTTGAACTTAGGTCTCCCCGGTCCTAGTCCAGCATTCTAACCACTACACCACACTGGCTCTTGTGTGTGTGACAGAGAGAGGCGGATGCAGCAGGCAGAGTCCTGGTGCTGAGAGAATGCCTGGGCCTGGACTGGATTCAGGCCTCTGCGTGAATGTCTCAGGCCTTAGTTTTATACCCATCAATGGCCTCACCAACCACGTTTCTGCAGCTGTGTGACCTGAAGCAGCTTTTTGGTTGTTTTTCTCAACTAACCACAGAGTTAGTACACTGTCCTTCATCAAAAGGCTCAATAGCAAAACAGATACCCCAATGAGAGGAATATATTCAAGCGTGGTGTGTGTGTGTGTGTGTGTGTGTGTGTGTGTGTGTGTGTGTGTGTATGCTGGCCAAAACTGAAGAAATCAGGGTGCTGCCTTTCCCTTTGACTTGGTCATCTGGCATGACAGATGACCAAGCCTGTCAAAGACCAAGGAACCTGACCAACAGAGAGGCTATCTCGGGTATGCCAAGACTGATATGAAGCAACAGAGAACAACTGGGGCAGACATCAGCCAAAGTACCCCCGTAGCATGGCTCTCCTGAACCATACGGGGAGCATCACGAGAACCTGAGATGGGACTAGGCAGCTAAAGCCTGGGGTTGTTGGAAATTCCCAGACTAAGCAGAGATGGGTGTCCCAGAGATGTAGGAACAGACCACACTTACAGGAATAACCACCCAGAGGAAAACTCCATAAAACCTGTCATTGCTCACAAAGGAAGCCGCAACCCCAGCAATCCCAGATCAGTCAACATGGATGGAGCAGCTCTAATCTCAGCAGGTAGTGGGTTCCACAGCTCTGGGGCAACTACAGAGAAGGCTCTGTTTGTATGTTTAGATCTTATCATGCAGAAGTCCCCCAATTTCCCCTTCCCCTCTTCACACCTTTCCTTCTCTTACTGAAATTACTGAGATGCCTGCAACCTGGAATAAGAAAGAACAGAGACTGCACCTCTGAGCTAATATGTTTTGCATCTGACGAACATTTGTTCTGTAAACAAGGCCAACACTTGTGATAACCACTTGCTAAACTGAAACATTCAGGATCTACCATCCTCGAGCGTTTGGACATTTGCTGTGTTCAGGACATTTATGATGGACATGTTTGCTACTGATGAAGTGCTGACCAAGGATTTTTTTTTTACTGTATAAGACCAGCCATGAGAGGCCATCTTTAGTTTGTTCTGGGGATTCACCCAGACCTGCTTGCTAAGTTTGCCAGCAACCCTGCTGGTAAAGCTGCAACAAAGCGGGGAACCAGGCCAAAGCTATTGTCTGCAGCCTGCATTCCAGATCCTATCCGAGACCTACCTGCCTACACAACTGTGGCCATGACATCTCATAAGAAAAGCCCGTCTGGATCAGGCCCAAGGCCCATCTAGTCCAGCATCCTGTTTTGCACAGTGGCCCACCAGATGCCACAGGCAGGAGTTGAGGGCATGCCCATCTCAATCTCTCCCCATACTGGAGTTGAGGACATGCCCATCTCACTCTCTCCCCATACTGGACCTCAGCATCTGTTTATTTTTCCTCAAGCCGCTCCAAGCCTCGTCAGTATGACAAGCCTTTGCGCCTCCCCCTCCCCAGGCATTCCAGCCAGTATCTTCCTCTGTCTACCCCTCCCTAACCCCCCTCTCCCCCATTCCTCTCTCTCTGCCTCTCCTCCCTGCTTTCCCCATGTTGTTAAAATAGTTAGATTGCTAGCCTGTAGAGTATACACAGATAAACACACACACTTGCCAGCTCATTTTGGTTATGTTTCTATTTAGACCAGGGTTTCTTAACCTTGGGCCCCCAGATGTTGTTGGACTACAACTCCCATCATCCTCAGCCACAAAGGCCATGTCTGGAGATGATGGGAGTTGTAGTCCAACAACATCTGGGGGCCCAAGGTTTCCTGAAAGAAACCCTGATTTCGACAAATAAAAATCCCCTTTCTTTATGAAGTTCATTGCCCGTCTTCCTTCACTCTAATGTCAGAATATGTAACTCACGTACAAAGAACAGAAGAGCCACTTCCAGTGTATATCTCATAAGCATACACAGAGTGCAAAGTGGCACAGTGTAAGGATTTAATTTTGTTTACTAGATACCTCATGGGGCAACACCCCGCATTTCCAGGATTGGCTTAGAAGGAAAACCCTGGTGCCCAGGGGCAGAGCTATACTTGGACAGACACTTCTAAGAACATGAGCTGCCCAGCCTTTGAAAATCCCCTCGCCTCTCCCTCTGCTGGCTGGCTGCTCAATCACTTGTTCTTGCTGATCCACTAGCCGGCCACTGTTGTTTCCACTTGCCAGGCCTTCCCGCAACCCACCCACCATGCCGTCCTGCTGCCTGCCTTACCACCCACTTCGCCAAGCTCCAGGGCTGGTGGAAAGCAAAATGGATCTAACTGGGCCTTTCTGCTTCCCACTGGCATGGAACCAGCTGGGAAGGCACATCGCGCATGTGCCCTGTGTCTGCATCAGGGCGCATGCACCCTGTGCATTCCCAGCCAGCTCTGAGCCAGTGGGAAGCAAGAAGGTCACATCTGGGGTTTTCTTGGTGACAGGACAATAGCGATGAATGACAGTATGGGCGGAGAGACCATGTGCTCTCTCCCTCACTAGGCTGTCAGGGGTGCTGTTAAGAGTCTGCCAGCCTTGTTATCCTAGGAGATTCCAACATAAACTTCAAGACCTCCTTGTCCAGTGCAACTCTGGATTCCTTGGCTTCCATGGGTAGGCTCCTAGTTATATCTGGCCATACATGTGTGGCAGGGGAAGGTCTAGATCAGACATTCTGCGCAAGTATGGACTGCTGTCTGGATGGTGAAGGGGAAGTGGGGGGGACCAGAATGGGTTCACTACCTTGGTTGTTCCTGCTGGCACCACATAGGGAGTTGCCTCTGACAAGAGGCATCTCACGAGACTTAGCTTGCCATCTGCTGCTCAAGTGATAGTCCTGTTCACACTGTGGAGAGGGGGAACCTTCTCCTAGAACGGTCTCTGCACAAATGGTCGATCTCCCTCTCTCCGAACACGTTTATAGTGGCTGATGTCTCCCTCCCTCCAGACTTCTTAGAGGAGGGGCTGCTGCTGTATTGCTGAGCACCTGCTTTCCATGGAAAGGGTCTCAGTTTGGGAGCAACTGTGTATGTTCAGGGCAGAGCCGCTTTGGGGTTCAGTTTTATTTCTTGTTTTTATATCCCACCCTTCCTCCATTATGCACCTGCCCTTTTATGTTCACAACAACCCTATGAGATATGCTGAAGGATTAGTGGTCCAAAGCCACCCAATGCACTTCATCGCTGAAGGATTATTGGAAGCAGGATCTTCCTGCTTCTAATTCAACGCTAACAACTGTACTGCAAAGATAAGGTCTCTTACCCAGAGTGGCAACATTCCAAAAATTCTCCTCCATGACTGCCCTGTGCAGGGCTACTTGGTCCGGATCCAGCAGAGCCCACTCCTCCTCCGTGAAATGCACAGCCACCTCCCCAAAGGTCACCAGAGCCTGAATCAAGAAGAAAACATTTTCTCCCTCGTGGGTTACATCTTTCCCTTTCAAGCACAATTCAAATGGGCTGGTAAGGGGATGTGGTGTGAGAAGGTCAGGGGGTGCTCCCCTCCAGAATTGCTAAGTATATTTGTATATCATTCATAGGGGTTTAGAAGGCAAAAGAAATCGGGGGAAATGCCCCCCTTTCCTAAAGGGGCTCCAATTCTTTTTTTAAAAGACAGGAAGACACCATCAACAGCTACTGGAAAAGATGCTGCGCTAGGATGAAGACTGAACCCTTGTGTTCCCCCTGCTATATGTTGCAGGGCCAGCACTTTCAAAGGTGCTTACTTGCCAAGGTAACAAGATTCAGGAGTTCATGTGAGGCCTTGACAGCATTCTTAGCAAGCAGCTTTGACCAGAGCCAAAAGGAAAGAGAGATTCTTTCAGTCCCACGCGGATGTGGAGGGAGAGAGATCGCCGATCTGTCACGCACCCTCCAACCCCAATGATGATCCCTCCCCTACCTGATCCGGATTTGCAGATGCTTCTTCCACTCCACCAGAAAGAGGTGGCTGAGAATGTATTGCCAACAGAATTCCAGCAGCTGCAAAATAATGGGAAGATGTAGGAATATGAAATGTACAGAGGCTGGAGGTGGGCTATAGGCCACCTCCAGCCTCAAAGGCAGGATGTCTCTGAGTACCAGTTGCAGGGGAGTAATGGCAGGAGAGAGGGCACGCCCTCAGCTCCTGCCTGTGGCTTCCTGCAGCATCTGGTGGGCCAATGTGCAAAACAGGATGCTGGACTAGATGGGCCTTGGGCCTGATCCAGCAGGGCTGTTCTTATGTTCTTAATCCAAACTCAGGAGAGCATAAAAGCAGGATGAGGGTCCTTCAGTTGCCTTCCTGCAAGGTCCCCTCAACACTGGGTCCGGCTGGCATCTAATGCAGCCTTCTCTGCCTGAGGAAAATGAGTGGTTGCTTCCATTGGTGCCTGCACCTGAAGCAGCACAGAGGACGCCAGACACAAATTGGGTAAAAGATTAGCAGAGGATTCAGACAGGCAAAGGTCCGAGGGGGAATTAATTGCATTTCTCCTCCTCCAGGATGATTATTTTTCCAATGCTAATTTTCCAAACCTAATCAATTTTTCCAAATGTTTCCAGCTGGTCCCCAGTTCTTCCCCTTGCCAGAAAGACAGGCAAAAGCTACAACTTGGGGGGAACGTACAGATCCACTTAGGCCAAGTCCTTCAGTGAGTGAGTGAGTGAGTGTGTGTAAACCGAGTTAGAGATGACCCCCCAGGGGATTAATCTTTCTTTTGTTCCTTCCTTTTCCCACCCACACTTTCCTGGGGAATGGCTTTTCTCCTCCACTGCAGCCTAAATACATTTAGGACTCCCTAGATCCCAGAGCAGGGGACCTGATCCCACTTGTGGGGGGTCAGGGAGGAGAAGCTCAGAAGCCACTTTGCAGAGGAAGAGGAAGGAGCAGGAACAGTGTCCTCTGTAACAGGGAATCCCAGATGTTGTTGACAACTCCCAGCATTCCCAGCCAAAGGCCATTGCAGCTAAGGATCCTGGGAGTTGTAGTCAACAACATCTGGGATTTCCTGTAACAGGGAACACTGAGCAGGAAGCTACTTTCCCCATTCATTCCTTTCTTCCTCTTTGCTCATCTGGGAAATTGAATTATTCCCTCATATGGGTGCTCATCAGGACTAAACAGAAGCACAACAAACACAATTTCAAGTGTTGGCACTCTTGTTTCCACTCCAATGCAGAGGGGGGAGACATATTTTCTCTAGAATTGCATCATCTGATGCTCCCCCAAAGCATCTTTCTCGAATTTGTCCTGTGGATCAAGCCACCATGTGTTATGTTGCCTACGTGGATCAAACTAACAGGTCTGGCATTATATGCACCATCCTCTCAGGTACTGAATGAGCAACGTTTACTGTCTCTTTTAAGGGAAAAAGAGGGAGCCTTACCCAGAGAGGGCAGCACGGCAAAGATCTCCTCCATGACTTTGCTGTGCAGCGCTCTTTGGTCCGGATCCAGCAGAGCCCACTTCCTGCCTGTGAAATGCACACCCACTTCAAAAGAGCCTGAAAAAGAAGAAACCATTTGCTTCCTCACAGATCACTTAAAGGCTTTTTCCATTCTAAGCATAATCCAAACAGGTAGTTAAGGAAATGTGGCATGGGAATGGCAGGGAGAAAAGACATAGTGAAGAACATCAGCAACAGCCATGGGAAAAGATACTATGCTGGGATGAAGAGGCCCAGTTGACCTCACCCTGCTCAATATTTGAGAGCTGACACTTTAAAGGCTCAGTTAGCAAGAGTCACACCTGCATCAGTGGCCTTCACAGCCTTCCTAGTGGGTAGCTTTGACCAAAGCCAAAGCAAAGGAAGATTCCTTCAGGCCTAGGGGGATGTTCCAGGAAGAGAGGAAAACTGCCTGCCTCAGGTCTTCCTCCCTCAACAAACCCTGTTCATATTGAGGTTTTTTCCACCCCAACAGAACCTAATTCCTGCAAAGGACACAAAAGTGTCAGGTAGATAAAAAGTGAGAGAGAGAGATGATCCACACTTTTATGCTCTCTTTTAAGGGAAAAAGAGGGAGCCTTACCCAGAGAGGCCACGTCCTCCATGACCTCCCTGTGCAGGGCTCTTTGGTCCAGATCTGGCAGAGCCCACTCCTCCTCCGTGAAATGCACACCCACCTCCTGAAAGCTCAACAGAGACTTGGGGCGGGGAGGAAACACTTCCTTCCTCACGGATCACTTAAGGGTTCTTTCCAGGGACGAAGAAGAGCAGGGAGAAAAGACATAGTGAAGAACACCAGCAACAGCCATGGGAAAAGATACTATGCTGGGATGAAGAGGCCCAGTTGACCACCCACTGCTCAATATTTGAGAGCTGACACTTTCAAAGGCTCAGTTAGCAAGAGTCACACCTTCATGAGTGGCTTTCACAGCCTTCCTAGTGGGTAGCTTTGACTAAAGCCATAGCAAAGGGAGAGTCCTCCAGGCCCAGGGGGATGTGGCAGGAAGAGAGGAAGAGAGCCTGCCCCAAGTCTTCTTCCCCCAACAAAACCTGTTCATATCGATGTTTTTTCCACTCCAACACAAAGAACAAATAGCTGAGAATGCATTGCCAACCTAATTCCTGCAAAGGACACAGAAATGTCAGGAAGATGTGAGAGAGACTGAAATAAAGTGTGAGAGATAAATCGAGAAAGACTGGCGCCTTTCTTCATTGAGGGTAAGTGGAAATTATTCCCATGGGTACTTTGGTCACCCTCCTGCTAGATGCCCCTCAGAATGGGCGGTGACCATGGACCAGTGCAGATCTGATGGACCCACCCTTGAGTGGCCCATTTCCCCAAATGATGTTTTATCGGGAAGAACTTTCTCCTCTTTAAAGCACCTTGTGGCAAGCAGGGTTGCCAACTCTGACCAAAGCTATTCCTGGAGATTTCTTTCCCTCGCAAATGTTGTTCACCAGATCAGGCCATTCAAATCTCCAGCACTGCTTCCAAGAGTCACCTGCAGACTGAGGCTGATTCTGGGGGATGGAAGGCAGGATTCCTCTGTGTGGATGCAGCCACCCACATACAACCAGGGCAGGGCATGGTCTTAAATAACACACCCCAACATCCCAGGCAAAGGCAAGAAGGGAACTCTGAGCACCTCCCACGTCCTTGTCCACCTCCCACACCCCAGCTCCAATCTGGGAGCCTTAAGCTCTCTGGGAGCAGCCTGAAGTTGGCACTGCAGACGATCACAGATCTTGGTTTGTTGGAAGTAGCCAAGTTGAGCCGGATGTCCCTTGGCTGCGCCTCCAAGCAAGGCCCTGGGTGCTCTCTCAGCCTGCCTTGCACCGCATCATAGCCATTGGTCCCGATGGGGTTGGCCTGCCAGAAACAAGCCAGAGCTGCAGACGTAACACGCTGCTCAGGGCAAGCAGTTTGGATTATGCACCTTGGGTGGTGACTCCAAGTGACCTTCAGGCTCCTGCCTTGGCGGGGGTTCAAATCGCCACAGTGAAGTCGGTTACCAACTTTGCAAGTAGGTTCAGTGTTATGTGGGAATCCAACCTATCTTAGTTTTGTATTAGTTTACTAGTAACTTTAAGCCCGTTAAATTAACGGGCACTAGTAGACCTTTGGAGCCAGCTAACTCCGCCTCCTCTGGCCTCGGCCCCGCCACCGCCTCGGCCGCACCGCGTCCTCCTCCACCTGGCCGGGCCCACAGCTTCCTCTGGCCGAGAGTGGGGGCCCTTTTCTGAGAGTACTGCCCCACTCTCCCTCCCTCCTTTCTGCCCCACACTCTTGCCTCTCTTCCCCTCCCTCCCACCCCACTCTCTTGCCCTTCCCCCTCCTCCCTGCCCCACTCCCTCTTGCCCTTCCACCTCCCCCCTGCCCCACTCCCTCTTGCCCTTCCACCTCCACCTCTTGCCCCTCCCCCCTGCCCCACTCCCTGTTGCCCCTCCCCCTCCCCCACTCTCTCTGGCCCCTCCCCCTCTCCTCTTAAGGCCATTATATTAATGGGCTCGCTCTTTGGGGCTGGCTGTTCCCTTCTCTCTCCTTCCCCACTCTCCCTCCCTCCCTTCTGCCCCACACTCTTGCCTCTTCCCCTCCCTCCCACCCCACTCTCTTGCCCTCCCTCCCCCTCCCACCCCTCTCTCTCACACTCCCCTCCCTGTCAGCCTCCTGCCCTGGTCCCTCCTGCCCTCCCCCCGCCCCACTCCCTCTTGCCCTTCCCTTCCCCCTCCCCCCTCCCTCTTGCCCTTCCCTTCCCCCTGCCCCCCTCCCTCTTGCCCTTCCCCCTCCCCTCCCCCACTCCCTCTTGCCCTTCCCCCTCCCCCTTCCTCTCTTGATTTTCCCCCTCCCCCCTGACCCACTCCCTCTTGCCCTTCCACCTCCCCCCTGACCAGCTCCCTCTTACCCTTTCCCCTCCCCCACTCCTACTTGCCCCTCCCCTCCCTCTCTTGCCCCTCCCCCTGCCCCACTCTCTCTTGCCCATCCCCCCTCCCCACTCCTCTTTAGCCCGTTATATTAACGGGCTCGTTCTTTGGGGCTGGCTGTTCCCTTCTCTCTCCTGCCCCACTCTCCCTCCCTCCCTTCTGCCCCACACTCTTGCCTCTCTTCCCCTCCCTCCCACCCCACTCTCTTGCCCTCCCTCCCGCTCCCACCCCCCTCACCCTCCCCTCCCTGTCAGCCTCCTGCCCCAGTCCCTCCTGCCCTCCCCACTCCCTCTTGCTCTTCCCTTCCCCCTCCCCCTGCCCCACTCCCTCTTGCCCTCCCCCTCCCCATCTTGCCCTCCCCCCTCCCACCTGCCCTTCCCCCTCCCCCCTGCCCAGAAGAGTCGTGCATTCCACCCACCCACCAGGTAACTTCACTCACTTGTCCAGGACGAAAGCTCTGCTGCACGAACGCTCCTGCTGGGTGTGAGCTGCCGGCGGCGGCTGAGAGGCGAGAGGCTGAGAGGGGGCCAGATGACCCGGATCCGCCCGGGGCCCAGCATTCGGTTTGGCTTTTCCCGACGCCGCCTCCTCCTCAATCGCCTCCTCCAGACCGGCGCTGGGAGAGTTGTGTTGGCCGCTAGTGGGCCCGGAGCCAGCCATCCCCCCGCCTCCGCCTCCTTCGCCACGCTGCCAGGCTGCCCCCGCCCCCACCAGCGGGCTCACTCTCCCCGCCGCGGCTGCCGCCGCCAGCGCACTCAGTCTCCCCGCCACCGCCGCCAGTCCCCCCTGCTGCCGCTGCTGCCGCCGCCAGTGGGGCCAGTCCTCCTGCCCGCTAGTGGGCCCGGGCCCAGCCTTCCCCTCGCCTCCGCCGCCACGCTCCCGGGCCGGGCCGCCCCCGCCTCACATCTGCGGCCGGGCCGCCTTGGTTGGCCGGGCCCGGCCACCACTGCCTCACGGCCTGGCACGCCGCCGCCTTGCCCCCGCCTCACATCTGCGGCCGGGCCACCTTGGTTGGCCGGGCCCGGCCGCCGCCGCCTCACGGCCTGGCACGCCGCCGCCTCGCGGCCTGGCCCGCCGCCTGCAAGACACCCAACATGGCGGCCTCCACCCGCTCCGTTTCCCTTTCCGTGTTCTGCACACACGCACCACACATGCCCAGAATACCCGTCAGACACAGACACAGACACCAACCATCGTCAGAGACATGGACACAGACACCAAGGATCTTATTATATAGGATACAATAACGTTGATGTTTGATTGCAATAAGAGATGATCACCAGTACTGAGGCAGTTCCAGGGTAACCAGTGGAGAGTCCGTTGACTTTCCTGGTTCCCCCTTAATATGTTTACAGGAGCAATTTTGACAAAGTATAGGATCTGAGCAGGCTTGGCGAAGGTGTTGGCTGAGGTGTCAGACAGAGAGCTCTGGATGAAGAAGAGATGAAGAGAGAAAGAGCAGCAGGAGGGAGGAGAGCAGGAAGCCAGACAAAGAAAAAGAGAAGTCACAAGGGAGGTTGGTTCTAGTCAAGATACTTCACAAGAGCTGAGTGAGTGGTCACTTAGCCCAGCCTAATTAGACAAACCCTTTATACTAGGGGTGTGCGAACCAGTTCCATCTAGAACTGGTTCTAGATCGAAACACACACACACACACACACACACACACACACACACACACACACACACAGTGTCTCGGTCCAATGGCTCTAGGTTGAGCCTGAACTCCAAAGAGAACCTGTTCTAGGTTGAACCGGACCAAGCCTGGCTCTATTACAGCCAGTTCTAACTGGCTCGGGAGGCTCAAAACTCCATTTTAAGTATAAGAAAGATCATCATCTATTTTGTGACACTTGTGTCACTTGGCACTATTGGCCAGATGTGTCTAGCTGTTTGAGTGGCTTTGGCAGTCTGTCACTCAGGGACACCTGTAACCTTATTGGCCCGGGAAGGGGGAGGGACAAGGGGGGGGGGTGATCTCCAGGAAGGTTATTCAAAGTAAATGTTAAAACCAACTTGTGGCTTGGAATCTTTTTCTGCTGCTGGTCTCTCTGCTGACTGAAGAGCCAATACTACTGCTGAGGCTGCTTCTTTGGAAATTGGTAAGGCAAGCTTCTCTTGCTTGTGGTGGTCTCCACAGATAAGTTTGACTGACTCCTGCTTACCCTTTGCTCAACTATTTTTACAGTATTTTAGTATTTTATTTCTTTTCCTGGCTGACTGTAAAGTAGTGTGCTTAATGAATTGCTTCCTATTTGAAAGCACATTGCCTGCTTTGTGGGGGCCATTTATGTTTTTAAATTTTTAAATAATATTTAAGTATTTTATTCCCTTGCTGGCTATAATGTAGTGTTCTTCATTAATTGCTTCCTATTTGAAAACACATTGCCTGTTCGGGGGCAGGAGGAGGACACTTTTATGTTTTTAAACAATATTTAAGTACTAGCTGACCGGATGCATAGCATCTGCGCACCTGGTTTGACTCTTCTCCCCACCCCACCCCACCCCAGGCCCTTCTCCGTGTCTTCCGGCAGGCGTCTCTGACACCCACCTGGCCCACTTTTCTCTCCCCCCCCCCACGCTTGCAGTTTCTCCTGCCTCCTGCTGCCGCCGCCTCCTAACCCCGGAGAGCGCGCAGGCCACCGCCTCACTGTGGCTAGGGCCGCCGTCATTTCCTCCAGCAGCAGCTCAATGGCCTCCTGCCGCCTGTGAGCTCCCACCGCCTCAGCCTATCAGGCACCTTCGCCGCCCAGCCAATCAGCTGGGCGCTAGGACGCACATTCTAAAGGCACACCCAGGAGAATTATATATAGAGATTTATTTCCTGGCTGGCTATAATGCAGTGTGCTTAATTAATTGCTTCCTATCTATCTATCTTTTACATTTATATCCCATTCTTTCTCCAAGGAGCCCAGAGTGGTGTACATAGTTATGTTTATCTTCACAACAACCTTGTGAAGTAGGTTGGGCTGAGAGATAAGTGACTGGATAGTCACCCAGAGTTTCATAGCTGAATAGGGATTTGAACTTGGGTCTTCCCAGTCCTGGACTTCCCAGTCCAGTCCAATCTTAAAACGTCTAAAACCTCGTTTTAAAGAATTGCTTTCTTATTTTTAAGTGCTGCTTTTAAAATGCTTGGCTTGCTTTTTCTGAAACACCTGTTTCTAAATTTTTTGGGGTAGTTTGTGTTATTTGGTGGTATTAGCAGGTTTGTGGTCTGCAATGTGTCTGTGGTGTCTGCTTGTTTGGTTTTTTACTTACTCCAACAGGCTTTCAGTCTTCTGTGGTTACTTCTTGTTAGTTTGGATTGTGTCTTCTGATCTTGCGGTTTGTAGCCAGGTTGGTGGTGTCTCTGTTCATAGATTCCACATAGGGGGTGGTGTAGTGGTTAGAGTGCTGGACTAGGACCGGAGAGACCCAAGTTCAAGTCCCCATTCAGCCATGATACTTGCTGGGTAACTCTGGGCCAGTCACTTCTCTCAGCCTAACCTACTTCACAGGGTTGTTGTGAGGAGAAACCTAAGTACACCACTCTGGGCTCCTTGGAGGAAGAGCGGGATATAAAATGTAAAATAAATAAATAATAAAAAATTATGTAGAATCTGTGACATTAAAGAATACAATCCCCTTTACTCCCTATGGGACAAATAATAAAAAATACTTTAAAAATCATTAAAAATCGCCACTTTGGCCAATTGCTTTGGGGCTTGGGTGGTAGTTGGCACCCATAGAGGACTACCACACACCCCACTTGGCACCCCAGCTGCTACTCATAGGGAATAATGGGCCAGTTCGAGACCAATTATTCCCTATGGAGAATCTTTTAGAACCAGTTCTAGGGTGGTTCTAATTAGAACTGATTACCCAGTTTTGTGCAAATCCCTATTTTACACCTTTATTATTATTTATGTTTATTATTTCTTTTCTTGAACCATCCTGCTTATATACATCAAATTACTGACTTAATAAATAATATTTTATTACATCAGCAGACTCAAATCTCTCTGTATAGAAGACCATCCCAACACCAAAACATTGCTTCCTGAAATGGAGTGAAATCCATCATAGTGATATTTACATGTCTAAGGAGTACTCAGGTAGCAGAGCTCCCTACTGGTATTAATGGGGCATAACAAAGGTAGAAAATCTGGCTAACAAAGCTAGAAAGTTGCCAGGCAATAGTAATGGTTGCAAACTTAGAACACACACTTGAAAGTGGTTTGAATGATCCCAAAGAGAAGAGCGCTCTTGGTTTTGCTGATATGGGAAAGGGCAGAAAGTCCTGGATCTGAGTGCTGAGAAGAACTTTGGGCTGGGTAAGCAGCACAAAGCAGCTTCTTATGGGGAGAAAGGAAGGGTGGGGGGAGAAAGGAAGGGTGGGGTCAGAAAAAACCCTGGGAAAACAGTGGGGGTGGGAGATCCACAGGTCCAGCCCCAGGCACAATAATCAGAACATTTGGAGGCAAATACACCTCAAAAAAATATTCTCTTACAATGCCCCATGAAATGCTTTGTAAGGCATAGTCTATTATATTCTAGATTTTGAAGAGTTTGTGACATTATTTGTGCAAAATAAAGGCATACTTCCCCATGACCTACAGGTACATAGGAAGCTGCCATATACTGAGTCAGACCATTGGTCTATCTAGCTCAGTAATGTTTTCTTCACAGTCTGGCAGTGGCTTCTCCAAGGTTGCAGGCAGGAATCTCTCTCAGCCCTATCTTGGAAATGCCAGGGAGCGGGCGGCTCCATCCCCTTGAGGGGAATCTCTCCGCAGTGCTCACACTTCTAGTCTTCCATTCATATGCAATCAGGGCAGACCCTGCTTAGCTATGGGGACAAGTCATGCTTGCTACAAGCTCTCCTCTCCAAATTGGGCAGGCACAATCCTCCCACTGAGGACTGAGTATAGAAAGAAGTATTGCATATATTTATGTTTCCCCCAAAAAAACTGGTTTTCAGAAACTGTAAAGTCTAGATTCCCCACTCCAACATACCCCAAACTCTTACTTCTCTGCTTTGCCCTCCCCACCTGCAGCTGCCTTACCTGCCTCCCTTTCCCGCCTCTATGCTTCAGCCACTACCTGGCCTCCTTCCGACCCACTCCCCACCGGGCAGTTCTCACCAACGCTCCCCTGTGGCCTCCTCCTCCTCCTGGGTCTCACCAAATCGCTTTTGGTGGGAAAGACAATAGCGGACCCCGCCCAAAGAGAGGTATCAAATCCAGCTCCTCCTTATTCGGGGCTTTTCACGCAGCTCCAGCCATGTTGAAAAACAGGGTCGGGGGAGCTCTTTGCATAAGGCGCAGGTGGGGAAGAAGGAGAGAGCAGCCCCTTCCCGTGCAAGAGGGAGGGCCGCGAGTCTCCTCCCCCCCCCCAGCTGGCTGCTCCCCCCTTTCCCGCCCAGACTGATCGAGGGAAAAGCTGCCCCTGGACGGGAGGCTCCTCCGGGTTGCCTTCTGGGGCACTTAGTTCGCCCAAGCAGCAGAAAACCCCCGTTAGGTTGTTTCCAACCAGAACATTTCCAGAGGACTGAAATGCACGAGGCGGTGGAGGAGGAAGTTTCTGCCTCCTGGTCCGCTGATGATGGTTAAATCCACTTTGAAGAGGCTCAAAGTTCTGCTCAAGCTTCTTGGAGTACAGCAATACAGACAACCAGAAAAAAGGCGGAAAACGAGAGGGAAACCCCCGAGGCTCTTGCTTTTCTTTCTCCCCAGCCCCTCCTCACTTGCCAGCCTCGCATCTCTTACCAGCTGCAGCCCTGGGACTCCCCTTCACCTCTCCCCAATTCATGCAGGACTCACCAGATCGCCCCGAAAACGAGCCACTACTCCCACATGGCTCAGGTTACAAAGGCAAAGGGAGAAACAGGAAGCGATTCCACCGTTCATCCGTTCTTTCTCTTTGCCACTCTAGGCATTGCGATTCTTTCATTTTAACCCTTAGAAGCACTCTCCCCAGAAAACAATGAGGACTGGCCACTTAATGCCTTGTTCTGGAGAGAAAGGCAGCACACTTTTTGAAGCAGCTTGCATTCCACTTCTCGCTCCAAACAGAGGAGCACCTTGGTAATTTTGTAGCCTGGACCTAAAGACCTTTGCGTGCATGGCCACCTCCTGACCCACTCCACCCTTGATCTCGCCTGTGCTTTGTAATTGAATGTTGTCAATTGCAGAACAGTTAGCTAGAGGCAGCAGTACCAGACCTTTATTCAAACCCCTTTTCAAGAAGAATTAGAGTAGAGATTAGTTTATTGTGACTTTGCATTACAAGCCAATCCACCCTTGGCAGCCAGTTACACTGGCTGCCAATATGTTTCCTAGCAAAATACAAAGTGCTGGTCATTACCTTTAAAGCTTAGGTCCGAGTTATCTTAGAGATTGCCTTTTTCTGCACGATCCCCACCACACGTTAAGGTCATCTGAGGAGGTCCATGTCCAGTTACCACCAGTTTGTCTGGTGGTGACTCAGAGGCGGGCCTTCTCTGTAGCTGCTCCTGGGCTGTGGAATGCTCTTCCGGCAGAAATCCCTAATTCGAGATATTACTGTCGAGAGCCCTTAAAACCTGTTTGTTTGGCCTGGCCTTCCAGGGTTTAAAATGACTGAAAAAATGTTTTTAAATTGTTTTTAAATGGTTGGCCTGGTTCTCCAGGATTTTTTAGCTGTTGAATTGTTGAATTGGTTTTATTCGGTTTTTATAGTTTTGATTTTAACTGTTAACTGGTTTTAATTGTTTTTACCTTGTTGTAAACCACCCTGAGCCACTTTGGAAGGGCAGCATATAAATTGAATAAATAAATACATACATACATACATACATCATGAGAACATAACAGCCCTGCTGGATCAGGCCCAAGGACTATCTAGTAGTCCAGCATCCCGTTTCACACAGTGGCCCACCAGATGCCACTGGAAGTAGGCCAGCATCCCATGCCTCTGAGAAGCCCATCGGCAAGAAGGTGTGCAGAGCCAGTTCCTATCAAACCCAGTTCAATTCAGTTCAACCTAGATCGGCCAGTTCGAGCTTGATGATGCAAATGACCTTTGTGCATGCGCAGAGACTGGAATCCGAACCCCCACCTGGTTGGGCTGCTGGTGGGGAACAGCAGGGGCCTGGGTGGGGCACCACCACCACCTACCCAGAGGCGTATCCAGGGTGGGGCAGCCAGGGCACGTGCCCTGGGCACAACTGGAATGGGGGCACAGTGCCATGTCCTACAAAAGCCCTCCCCCATAATTTTTTAAATCCCCCCCCAAAAAAATTCTGGGTGAGCTGGCAGTGTCTCCCTCCGGCTCTGGAGCGCCCGGGCAGCGGCGGACCTGGCACCCATGACCCGCACACACACCCCACTCGCGCAGGTGCAGCAGCAGCACACTCGCAAGATCTCCAGGTGGCACAGGATGGGACGTGGGCAGCAGGCAGACTCTCATTGGCTGGTGGTGAGAGCGTGCACCCTGAAAGCCAAGGCGCAACAGCAGACAGAGCATGATGAGATTATTTCTTTCGATCATTTTGCTTGCCTTTTCCTGCAACTTTTTGAGCAACACGTGCTCGTGTGAATAGCATTGTAATAAATGGACTTCTCGTCCTTGGCTCCCTCCAGTCCTGTTTAAACCGCGCCGCCCTGTCGAAAAAGGTTTGGGGCACCATTGATTGAGAGCTGCAGCACCCTTCTCCCCCCCCCATGCTGCTTCCCTGCTCCTTCCTTAGCCCAGAGAGGTGCTCCTTCCTTTGCCCTATATTTGTTCTCTCCCCCCCCACCACGCTTCTCCCACGCTGCTTCCCCGTGCCTTCCTTAGTCCAGAGAGGCGCTCCACAGAAGCTTCCTTAGCAAGGGAGCTTCTGTGGAGCGCCTCTCTCCTCCTGGATCAACACCTCTCCCTCGCTCTGGGTGACCTGGATGGGAAGCTCTGCCTAGCAGGGGGCGGGGGGGAGGGAGAGGAGGGAGCTCTGTCTCTTTTCCCAGGTTGCAAAATTGCCACTTCTTGCATTGCTGCCTGGGAAAGGAAGAAACAAAGGTGAGCATTATGAGTAAGTTGCTGCCCAGACTTTCTTCCCTAGCTTTCCTTACCCATTTCTGCTAGGAAGAGGAAGGCGGGAAATTGGGCAGGAAATCGGCCGCCGCCAGAGTTCCTAAATAAAGGCGCCTTCAGACATTGTGATGATTCTTTCTTTCTTCTTCTAAAATGCTAAAATTACATCCCCTTTTGAATGCCTGATCTATGGTATTCAGAGAGACCTCTTCCTTGGGGTGTATTTTCACTCACTGCAAATAGTTCCTAGTACTTCAACTGCAATTGGAGTGTGTGTACAATTTGAAACTGAAGGACTTGGTTTCCAGAGAAACTGAAATCTAGGTAGCAGATCCAAATGGAGTGCTGCGCTGTGCAGCAGATCAGTTCAATGGAGTGTTGTGTGTGGATTCTCCCCCACCCTGCCCGCTCCCAGAACTAATGGCATCCGTTATTATTTTCTCTGGGCTTTGCAAAGTTTTAGATTAAAGGGGAGAATGGCTTTCAGATTCAGAAGCCTTTCTTGGTCATCCTTGTGAGGAACTAGACAGAGGACTTGCAGAGAGAAAGCTCTTAGCAAGTGTGCTTTGAATGCTAACACGTGTTGAGCCTATTTAACTTCTTAAGGCTGTTTCACATGTTGCTACTTTTAGCTGTAGTCATGGACCATTAAAATCTCCAGAATTGTTCTGGAGATGGATTTTGCTTTCTCTTCAGTCTCCAGGGCTATCCGGGAGCGCTGGCAACCTAACTGTGTAAATCCAAGAAAGCTGAAGCTACTGTGTTTAGTCTTGAAGGCATCACAAGATTCTCTTTGCCTCCTTGCTGCAACAGACTTAACGCTGCCCTTCTGGAAATTTGGGAATAGGTAATTAGGGCTGAACTTCTAATTATAACTTGGAAATAAATTCCACTGAGTTTAGCAGGGCTTGAATTGAGCAAGGCATGCGTATTTATTAATAGATCTCTATACCGTCTTCCTACTTTTAAGGTCATTCAAGGCAGGGTATAGCCAGAAGTTAGGACTAGGCTGCAAACCTACTTGCAAAGAAAGGGAAATCCATGGGACTGATATCTGATTTAAAAGAGCTCTGTTTATTTGATTGATAGATATACTGCCCTTCCAAAAATGGCTTTAACATCTTTATATACCACCCACTACCAAAGTCTCTAGGTGGTTTACAATAACAAAAAACCCCAAAAGATTAACACATTTTAAAACACATTATATACAATTTAAAGTTAGAGCAATTAATAAAATGCAACTAAAGCTTGAATTGTAGGATGGAAAACCTCTAGCATCTTTAAGCAGGTATTGCCTTTTTCCTTGCCAGAGAGAATTGTTGTTTAAACATGCCATTTGCCTTGCAGAGTGAGTGTGTGGGGTGGGAGGGGGGGAGGAAGGAAAGGTTACTGCTTTGTTGTTGTTTTTTAAATAAAGGGAGCTTTGCAAACATGTATCAAGTCTGCTACTCCAGGATATTGTACTTAGATCATGGAGCTGGAGTACTTTGTGTACTTCAGATGAGCAATATAATAAACAAGCCGACCCCGCACAGAGCATCTGTGCGCTCTTTGGGGCCGGCTATCTCCCCCCCCCCCCCCGCCGGTGCCAGTGCCGCTCCTTGCTGGCCTCTGCGGCCGGCCTCCTCTCCCCCACCCTCTTGCCCAGGCTGCTGGCAGAGGTCCGCGGCTCTGCCCGGGCCCACCACCGCCCGGGCCCGCCGCCGCTTCGCCCGGCCCGCCGCCTTGCCTTGTCCGGCCCGCCGCCTTGCCTCACCCGGCCAGCTCGCCGCCTCAGCTCCGCGGCCATCATGGCCACCCACAGCCTGGCCCGCTGGTTCTCCTGGGTGCGCCTTATCCAATCAGGCACCCCCACAGCCCAGCCAATCAGCTGGGCTGCCGGGACACATGTTTGAAAGGCACACCCAGGAGAATTATATATATAGATGCTAGTATCCATAGCTAGTAAGTGAGTAGAGGCCTGAGGTTAGGTCATCATAATTAGTGAGTACAAAACCACAACACACTTACTTGTCTTTATTGCCTCCCTGGCTGTGCACTGTTAATGCCCCCCCCTTCCTTTGATTGTATTATATCTCAATGTAAATCACTTTGGGAACTTTTGTTGAAAGCGGTATAGAAATAGTAGTAGTACTAGTAGTTGCCCATCCAAATGCAAACCAAGGTGGGCCCTGCTTAACAAAGGATCACTGCCACAAGTAGTGCTCACTACCACTACCATGCTCCCTACCACAAGACCAGCTCTCCTCTCCAGAATGACCTTTTTCCATATGAACCTGAGAACACCAGTGTGTTTTTTACACAGGGCTTTTAGCAGGCATCTCCTCCAGAATGGACAGGGTGCGTTCACATCTTGGCTAGATTTGCCTTGAAGTCTCTGCAAGTTCTCAAGGAGCATTCCACAAACTATTCAGATTTTTCACTGTGTGTTAAGAGTGTAGCCCAATATATATCCAGGGTTTAAAAAATCCACTTTTTGCATTGGGTTTTTTGGGCAACTTCAAACTTGTGGTAAAGTCTGCTGTGTGAAAAAACCCCTGGCACCATCACTGCTCTCCTTTCCAGGATGGTGAAAACTGTTTTGTTCCAGCAAATGCTTATTTAAATAACTGCTTTTTAAATAAGGTGCTTAAGGTGCTGCTATTTTTAACTTTATTGTTTTTTAGCCTACTTTCTAGGCTTATGAGATCACCTGACAGGGATAACTCAATGGTGTAGTTTGTAATGATGACATCCACCCCAATTCAAGATGAAGGACACATAAATATTTGAGGTGCAAGAGATCTAACTTGTGGACCTCGGTTTGCACCAAATTTAGTCCACATGTAGAGACAGTGAAAGGAAAGCAAAGTTCGAGCTTGACTTGTATTTTTGAGCTGATATAATGGTAAAGTTATCTGAAATATGGGTGTCAGATGTTCAGACAGGGGCACAATTTCAGTGCTTGCCCTAGGCGCTATTTTCCCTAGATACGCCTCTGCCTACCGTAAGATGTCTTCTCTCCCCTCTGCGGCCCTTTTAATTTCTTTAGCGTTAGGAATCACCTTTACAAGCATAGCCACCCAAACCAGATCAAATCACCCAACCCAGTTCGATGGCACAAACCGAACCACTGGCTTTACAGGTAAACCCCACATTTACAGGTAACATTAAGTAAGGTGGTCTACTCATGATTAGGGATAGAACTCACTAGTAAAGCTCCACCTTCCCTCACAAGTAGACCACACCCTTACTTGTGTGTAGACCTGCCTTACTTAATGTAATGGAAATCTTGCAGCCTTTCAAGACTTACCTACTCACAAAGAACGTCAGGCCTACTCAAAAGTAAATTTGAGGGACTATTGGGAAGGAAGGCCTATTCACAAATATGGTCTCGATCTCCTACATAGCATTTGCGTAAAGAACTGTGCCTTGTAGAGATGTATTTTTAAAAAACAAAGTATTGCTATAATAAGTTTTTGTGGCTGGACTGGAGACCTCTTGAATTTCTGGCTGGACACTTACTATACAGTTGGCAGTTTGGGAAAGCATTGCCCTCTGTAAAGATGCATCAGACAAAAATTAATCACAGGAATCTCTAGCAAAGAATTAGAGAAACTGCACTTGAATTTATGCCTGGATGCATCCCTCCCCAGCCCAGTCTCAAGTCTCTTTAATTGTAAACCGCCCTGAGCCATTTTGGAAGGGCGGTATATAAATCAAATAAATAAATAAATAAAATAAGCTGGTAGACCAGGGCCAAGCATGGGTGCATGGAGCCTCTTTTCTAAAACAGCAGAATGTTTCTGGGCAAAATACAAAGTGCTGCTAATTACCTTCAAAGCCCTAAACGGCCTAGGGATGTTACCTGAGAAAGTGCCTTCTTCAGCATGATCCCCACCGCACATTAAGGTCATTAAGCACATAAGAACAGCCCTGCTGGATCAGGCCCAAGGCCCATCTAGTCCAGCATCCTGTTTCGCACAGTGGCCCACCAGATGCCACTGGAAGCCTACAGGCAGGAGTTGAGGGCGTACCCTCTCACCTGCCATTACTCCACTGCAACTGGTACTTAGGGGCACCCTGCCCTTGAGGCTGGAGGTGGCCCACAGCCCTCTGACTAGTAGCCATTGATAGACCTCTCCTCTATGAAGTCATCCAAACCCCTCTTAAAGCCATCCAGGTTCTTGGCTGTCACCACATCCTGTGGCAGAGAGTTCCACAAGTGGATCACGTGTTGTGTGAAAAAGTACTTCCATTTGTTGGTCCTAGACCTCCTGGCAATCAATTTCATGGAGTGACCCCTGGTTCTAGTGTTTTGTGAGAGGGAAAAGAATTTTTCTCTCTCCACTTTCTCCATGCCATGAATGATTTTATAGACCTCTATCATGTCTCCCCGCAGTCGTCTTTTTTCTAAACTAAAAAGCCCCAGGTGTTGTAGTCTTGCCTCATAAGAAAGGTGCTCTAGGCCCCTGATCATCTTGGTTGCCCTCTTCTGTACCTTCTCCAACAATGTCCTTTTTAAGATGTGGTGACCAGAACTGTACGCAGTACTCCAAGTGTGGTCACACCATAGTTTTTTATAAGGGCATTATAATGTTAGCCATTTTATTTTCAATCCCCTTTCTAATGATCCCTAGCCTGAAATTTGCCTTTTTCACAGCTGCCACACATTGAGTCGACACTTTCAACGAGCTGTCCACCACAACCCCAAGATCCCTCTCCTGGTCCGTCACCGACAGCTCGGATCCCATCAGCATATACTTGAAGTTGGGGTTTTTCGTCCCAATGTGCATTACTTTATACTTGCTAACATTGAACCGCATTTGCCATTTTGTTGCCCACTCCCCCAGTTTGGAGAGATCCTTTTGAAGCTGCTCACGATCCGTTTCGGATTTCACTACCCGGAAGAGTTTGGTATCATCTGCAAATTTGGCCACATCGCTGCTTACCCCTGCTTCTAGATCATTGATGAATAAATTAAAAAGCACCGGTCCCAGTACAGATCCCTGGGGGACCTCACTTCTTACTTCCATCCATTGTGAAAACTCTCCATTTATACCTACCCTCTGTTTCCTGTCTTTCAACCAGTTAGCAATCCACACATGTACTTGTCCCCTTATCCCATGACTGCTAAGTTTCCTCAGGAGTCTTTGATGAGAAACTTTGTCAAAAGCTTTTTGGAAGTCCAGGTAGACTATGTCAACTGGATCACCTTGAGCCACACACTCGTTGACACTCTCAAAAAAGTCCAAAATGTTGGTGAGGCAAGATTTCGGCTCACTCCGAACAGGGCCTGTTCTTCTAGGTGCTTTACAATTTTATCCTTGAGGATGCTTTCCATCAATTTGCCTGGAACGGACATTAGGCTAACCGGCCTGTAATTTCCCGGATTGCCCCTGGATCCCTTTTTGAAAATCGGTGTTACATTTGCTACTCTCCAGTCCTCTGGTAGAGAGCCCGATTTCAGGAATAAGTTAAATATTTTAGCAAGGAGGCCCCTCTCTAGCTGCTGCCAGTTCGCCTGATGGGGACTCAGGATTAATAGCTGCTCCTAGGTTGTAAAATGCAGCTCCCCACAGTATCTGAGGCTTAAGAATCTTGCCAGCTTTTAAAAGAGCCCGAGAAAGACATATTTTTAAGCCTGGCCTGTTTATAAAATGATCTTATTTTGATATTTTTAATGGGTTATCAGTTGTGTTTTTATTTGTTTTATTTATGTGAACCACCAAGAGCCATCTGGGTGGGATGGTGGTATCAAAATTTAATAAATTTGGAGGGGTTGTCTAGTGTCACCAAGTTGATGTATGCTTGACAGATGGTTTTGATTTTAGGACAAATCTGGAAAGAGCAGAAGGATCTCCAAGATAGGGCTGAGAGAGATTCCTGCCTGCAACCTTGGAGAAGCCGTTGCCAGTCTGTGTAGACCGGGGTTTCTCAACATGTGGATTCCCAGATGTTATTGGACTTCACTTCAACTCCCATAATCCCCAGCCTCAGTGGCCTTTGGTTGGGAATTCTGGGAGTTGAAGTCCAATAACATCTGGGGACCCACACGTTGAGAAACCCTGGTGTAGACAATACTGAGCCAGATGGACCTATGGTCTGAATCTGTATATGGCAGCTTCTTGTGTTCCTAACATTCAGATCGTATCATGGTAGAAGGTAGAAACCTCTCCCCATCTTCACTATACCGACACTACTGTGCCAGTATATTCAGGAAGTTAGATCTTCCATCCTTTTCCTCATGATCCCTAGCGTGGAATTCCACTTTTTCACAGGTGCTGCACACTGGGTGAACATTTTCACTGATCTATCCATCACAACCCCAAGATCTTTTTTTTTTTTTTCCAAATTGGGGTGGACCACCCAGCCTACCACTTGTATGTGAATGCAGAGGTCTTTCTGCCTCTCCCAGAGGATCGGGGCGCTTTTCGTCTGACTGACCGGAGGATTCTTCGGAACCATTCCTCTACACATTGCCCAAATGCTAGTTTAAACTCAGGCCACAAAAGGCTGAGGACCAGACAATGTCTCTGGAAAGTATTGTCATTTAGATAAAAGTTCTTTGGTCTAAAACAAGCACCAACATGGAGTACGACCCAACCACCTTGTAATGAAGAGAGTTGAACTACCTTTCTGGAGTCTTTATTTTAAAGACTCTTTATTTTAAAAGAAAAGGGACTAGATATGTGATCTGTTATGGAAGGAGGCCTGAGAAACTTTATCAAAGTTTTTGCTGAAATTTTACAGAATGTGTGGTCACTGGATAATTTATTATTATTATTATTATTTATTTATTTATTTGATTTTTATAACACCCTTCCAAAAAGGCTCAGGGTGGTTTACAATTAAAACAAAACCATTAAAATCAGTTAACAATTAAACAGAAATTATAAAACAGTTTTTTAAAAACAATTAAAACAGCAATTAAACAATCACAACAATTAAAAACCCTGAAAACCAGGTTACAAACACTAAAACCAATTACAACTATTACCCTGGAAGGCCAGGCCAAACAGATAGGTCTTAAGGGCTCTCCTGAAGGCCAGTAAAGAATTCAAATTGTGGATTTCTGCTGGGAGTGTATTCCACAGCCCAGGAGCAGCTACAGAGAAGGCCCGCCTCCGAGTCGCCACCAGACGAACTGGTGGTAATTGGAGACAGACCTCCTCAGATGACCTTAATGTGCGGTGAGGATCATGCAGAAGAAGGAGCTCGCTAAGATAACTTGGACCCAAGCCATTCAGGGCTTTAAAGGTAATAACCAGCACTTTGTATTTTGCCCGGAAACATATTAGCAGCCAGTGTAACTGTTTCAGAACAGGCGTAATATGGTCTCTCCGGATTACCCCAGAGACCAATCTGGCTGCTGCATTCTGAACTAACTGAAGTTTCAAGACTACATACAAAGGCAGCCCCATGTAGAGCGCATTGCAATAGTCAAGCCAGGAGGTTACCAGCTGATGCACCACTGTTTTGAGGTCATCCTCTAATGTTGATACTCTGCATCACTGTAAAAGAGAAGGAAGCTGGATGGTGCTTCACCAGCAAGATGGAGAGGATAACATTCCCATTCACAGGCAGGAACCCTCTCTTGTCAAATATAACCAACACAAGCTCATGCCAAAATAAAAAGGTGTATACATTTTTTAAAATTAAATGTTTAAAGTGTGAACAGATTAAAGTAGCTCATTTCTAAAGTGAATTCCGTTACAATCTTCATCACTGGAAAGAGTTCTCTACTGAGGAGTAAGCGAGTGCCCCTGACCAAAGCTCTATCCGCACTCCAAGGATAGATACGGTTGCTCCCCATATAATTAAAAACTTGACTATGAAGTGAGGCTTGCAATGTTCTTGAAACTCTCTCCTTACTGTTTTTGCCACAGCAGAAAAATGTAGCTCTTTTCCTGCAATTCATTTACATCAGTCATCAGAGTGGATTGAGGTGAGATAAGTGACTACCTGAGGCAGAAGCTCTTTCCGCACTATAAACCATTACAGGGTTTTTCTCTAGTGTAAATCCTTTGATGTGAAGTGAGGTGTGAGCCAGTGGCCCCTCTAATTTTTTCATCTCTGTGTGGAATGAATTTTGTTCCGAGCAGCATTATCAAGGCAGATTGTGCACATGTACATTCAGAGTGGGGCCTTCCCGATTCAACCTGAGTGAGACCTAAAATAAACTGAGTGGACATCAAAAAAACTTGTGAGCATGTGCACGCCTTAGAGGGAACACTGGTGTGAGCTCCAACAGAA
This sequence comes from Hemicordylus capensis, assembly GCF_027244095.1. Classification (NCBI taxonomy): domain Eukaryota; kingdom Metazoa; phylum Chordata; class Lepidosauria; order Squamata; family Cordylidae; genus Hemicordylus; species Hemicordylus capensis. The sequence goes on along the minus strand of NC_069658.1, from coordinate 243,870,556 downwards.
GCCCTTTCCACACTCCAAGCACTCTTTCCACACTTCAGGCTTCACTCCTGTGTGTATTCTTTGATGTTTAGTGAGACTTCCCTTGACTCTGAAGCTCTTTCCACACTCCAGGCATTTATATGGTCTCTCCCCAGTATGAATCCTTTGATGTGAAGTGAGGTGTGAGCTTGAACGGAAGTTCTTTCCGCACTCCAAGCATTTATACGGCTTCTCCCCAGTGTGTGTTCTTTGATGTTCAGTAGCATTTCCCTTGTCCCTGAAGCGCTTTCCACACTCCAAACATTTATATGGCTTCTCTCTTGTGTGGGTTCTTTGATGTTTAGTAAGACTTCCCTTAACCCTGAAGCACTTTCCACACTCCAAGCATTTATATGGTCTCTCCCCAGTGTGAATCCTTTGATGTTTAGTAAGATATCGCTTATCGCTGAAGCTCTTTCCACACTCCAAGCATTTATACGGTTTCTCCCCGGTGTGTGTTCTTTGATGTGTAGTAAGAGATCCCTTATCCCTAAAGCTCTTTCTACACTCCAAGCATTTATATGGTTTCTCACCAGCGTAAGCTCTTTGGTGTACAGTAAGGATTGCTTTTTGGCTGAAGCATTTCCCACATTCCATGCATTTATATGGTTTCTCCCCACTGTGGATTCTTTGATGTACAGTAAGTGTTCCATGCTTGCTGAAGCTCTTTCCACATTCCAAGCATTCAAAAGGCTTCTCTCCAGTGTGGGTTCTTTGATGTATAATGAGCTGTGAACTCACACTGAAGCTCTTGTCACACTCCATGCATTTATATGGTTTCTCCCCAGTGTGGGTTCTTTGATGTACAGTAAGTGTTCCACGCTGGCTGAAGCTCTTTCCACACTCCAAGCATTTATATGGCTTCTCCCCACTGTGGGTTCTATGATGTATAATGAGGTTAGAATTCACACTGAAGCTTTTTCCACACTCCAAGCATTTTAATGGTTTCTCCCCAGTGTGGATTATTTGATTTATAGTTTGAGTTCCACTGTCATTGAAGCTGTTTCCACAATCCAACCATTTATATGTTTTTTCCTCTATGTGCATTTTCCACCTAGGTTGAAGGCTTGGTTCACAACTGAAGTTTTCCTTATACACAGGGCAGAGACTTCTCTCTGTTATTTCCTCCTTTTTTTTCTTGATTGTGATTTTACATAGGTCACTATTCTGAGAAGCAGAAGGTCCATTTCTCTTTTTCTGTTTTCCTTCAGTTTTCATTCTTTTTTGTTCTCTGTTTTTATATCTGGCACCTTCAAACAATTTTCTGTGGGCTTTTTTGTCCTTCTCCCTCTTCCACCTGTCACCTGCTGGAATGAAGAGAGAAAATTGCTCAGAGCCTGGGGAAAAAGAAGAGCCTCAGATCAATGAACAACCTCCAGTTGTGTGCTCAGTCAGATGGATGTGGCAGGTGGAGTCCTAGCTGTGTCTATCTGAGTTTTACATAAGAACAGTCCTGCTGGATCAGGCCCAAGGCCCATCGAGTCCAGCTTCCTGTCTCACAAAGTGGCATACCAGAAGCCTCTTTCTTCCATGAATTTGTCTAAGGCCCTTTTCAAGTCATCCAAGCTAGTGGCCACCACTAGTGGCCACCACCACTAGTGATCTCCCAAGCATTTTGTAGACCAGGCATTTCATAGACCAGATCTGTAGAGCAGGTATTTCATGCCTGTAGAAGGACAAACTCAAGAGGTGAGTCACAGTCAGGATTTCATCTCGCTCACCAAATGCCTCACTGGGCAGTACCCCCATATCCAGTATGGGCACCCAGTGACGGCAAACAATGGTGACTTAAACTCTCCCTCCATAGGCAGACAGAGGTGGCCTCAGGCTGTTGTGGATGCCCCCCAGGCTGGTTATCCTAGGAAATTGCATCATTCACTTCAAGACCTCCTTGTCCGGTGTGACTCTGGATTCTTTCACTGCCGTGAGCTGGCCCCCAGTTATACCTGATGATACGCCAATGGCTGGGGAAGCTCTAGATTACCTGTAGACATTCTGCTTGAGTATGGACATTTGTCTGTGTGATGAAGGGTAGGAAAAAAACAGAGAACTGGTTCACAGCCTTGGTTGTTACTGCTAGCACCACACAAGGAGTTCCCTTGGAGAGTGGGCATCTCACAAGACTTAGCTTGCCACCTGCTGCTCAAGTGACAGCCCAGTTATAGAGCTCAGAGGGGGAAAGTTCTGCTAGGACCAGTCTCTGTGCATATGGTACATCTCCTTCTCTCCCAACACTCAAGAAGGGTGAAATGTCCACACCGTCCGCCAGACTGCTTAGGGGAGGGGCAGAAAGTCAATTGCAGAGCACTTGCTTTCCATGCAAAGGGTCTCCATTTCAACCTCTGGTAGCAATTCCAGGTAGGCCTGGAAAAATGCCTATCTGAAATCATGAAGAGCTGCTGCTAGGTAGTGTAAAGGCTGAACTAAGTGGACCCTGTAAAAGGTTGCTTCATATGTTCACCGTCTGTCAGAAAGACTCCACAAGGATCCGTTGTTTATCCCTCCCTTCCTGCATTATGGGCCTCCCATTTTATGTTCACAGCAACCCCAACCCTATGCAGTAGGGCCAGTTGAGTGATTACTGGTCCAAAGCAACCCAATGTGCTTCCTTGCTGAGGGGATATTTGGAGCAGGTTCTTCCAGGTTCTAGTTTGACACTAGCCACTCTACTGCATTGCCTCTCTGACAAATACTTGGATCAAATCCACAACCTTTTTACCACGTCCTCACCAACTGAGAAAGCCGGCCCCCTTTATTAGATTATCTATAAAAGTGCTTTAATACATACAAACAAAATAACAATGCTGCAAAACGTTTTTAGCAGTTTGTCAGCAACCAAAGGAGAAATAAGGTGTCTTACCCAGAGAGGCAACATTCCAAAAATTCTCCTCCATGACTTCCCTATGCAGGACTCTTTGGTCCAGATCCAGCAGAGCCCACTCCTCCTCATTGAAATGCACAGCCACCTCCTCAAAGGTCACCAGACTCTAGAAGAAGGAAAACACATTTTCTCCCTCAGGGATCACACAGCAGATCTTTCCTTTCGAAGGACAATCCAAAAGGGTTGTTAAGGTGAGGTGGAAGGAGAAGGGTGAGGAATGTTCCCTCCAAGAGTTCTATTTATATATCATTCAAAGTGGTTTTGAAAGCAAAATAAATGGGGGGTGGGAAGCCCCTTTCCCAAAGGGGCTCCAGTTCTTTATTTTTAAAAAAGGCATAGGGAGTTACCATCAACAGCTAGTGGAAAAGATGCTGCACTGGCATGAGGACCCAACCCTTGCTCTCCCACTGATAAATATCCATGCGCCAGCACTTTCAAAGGCACAGTCCCCTTTGCCAAGTTAACAAGATTCAGACCTTCACAGCATTCTTAGCAACCAACTGTGATGAACGCCCAAAGAAAGAAAGATTATGGATGTGGAGGGGAGAGAAATCACCTATTTGTCAGACATCCTCCATCCCCAATGATCCCTCCCCTACCTGATCCAGTCGTACTGAAGTTTCTTCCACTCCACCAGAAAGAAGAGATGGCTGAGAACGCATTGCCAACATAATTCCAGGACCTGCAAAGGACGGGAAGATTGAGGTGACTGAGACTGAAATGGCGGGAAGATTGAGGTGACTGAGATTTACAGAGAATCAAGACCAAGGGGAGAATAAAGGCAGGGCAAGGGTCCTTCAGTCAACCTCCTGCAACATTCCTCTTAACATTGGCTCTGACCAGCATCTAATGCAGCCTCCACTGCCCAAGGAAAATGCATGGCTGCTTCCATTGGTGCCTGCACCTGAAGCAGCGCAGAGGATCCCAGGCAGAAATTGGGTTAAAAAAAAAAAAATCAGCAGAGCAATTAGGTGAAATCGCCCTAATCCTGGATGGTTATTTTTTTCAATGCAAAGACCAACTATTCCAGCTAGCAGCTCCCAGGTCTTCCCCTTGCAGGAAAGGCAGGCAAATGCTAAGACTTGCAGGGGTCCTCAAACTGCGGCCCTCCAAATGTTGCTGAACTACAATCCCCATCATCCCAGCCACAATAAATTGTAGTCGGGGTGATGGGAATTGTAGTTCAGCAACATCTGGAGTGCCGCAGTTTGAGGACCCCTGCTTCAAGGGAACGCACAGGACAGGGTTGCTTTCTTTACCCGAGACACTGTATCCTTCAATTTGGGCTGCGTACATGCGTGCCTCACAATGAAACAGCCTTGCCTGACTTCTGCCCAAAATTATTCCTCCCCCTCTGTGCACTTCCCTCTCTCAGACTTCCCCAGAGCACAGCAATGCAGAAAGCTAAGATCCAGATGGGAAAGGAAAGCTACCCAGGCCTGCTCCCTGCAGGGTGACCTGGGGGTAAGAAGGGCTGGCTTTCCTTTCTACTACTACTATTACTACGCTGAATATTTATATACCACTCTTCAACAAAATTCTCAAAGCGGTTTACACAGGGGAAAAAAACATAAATAAGATGGTTTAATAATACATAAATAAGATAATTTCTCACCATCGCTCCTTCCAATCAGCACCTGCCTTCTCCCTCCATTCACTCCCCCCACTTTCCTCTCTCTCCCCAGGGGAGGAATCTTGCCTTCCTTCTTTCCACCCACTTTCCCCTGGGGATTGCATTTCTCATCCATTACAGTTCCAGGGCTTCCCTTTACCCAAACACATTTAGGACTCTCTGATCCCACTCCTGGCTGTCGGGGAAGAGAAGCCCTGGCCACTTTACAGAGGAAGGAGCAGGAAACTACTCTCCCCATCCATTCATTCCTTTGTTTAACTGGGACTGTCCCAAATGGTGTGGTCACCGCTGGCCTGCAGTGCACCGGGCAGCCGAGTGTGGTGTGCCTGGTGCTCACAGAGCAGGGGAGTGGGGAAAGAAAAATGTGGGATCAGAATATGTTAAGCTGTCTGTTAAATGTTCCTGCTACTGTATATTTGCATAAATATACCCCGTGTGAAAAATACAGAGTGTGTGTGTAGGAGGAGAATGCTTAACTTGCAGGGGGCGGGGCTGGGAGGGGGCCCTCCAAAGGCCTTTAGGTCCAGGCTCCAAAATTACCTAATGCACGTCTAATACAGGCACATGCTAAAGCGTCTGGATAATTTGAAGGTTGGGGGTTGTTTGGGTGGTTCTTTCCTCCCCTCAAGGTCTGCAGGTTAAGTCCTTCAACTGGGTGGCGGTGTAGGCGGGGGGAAGAGTCCCACGGTGGAGGAGCCTTGCCAGCTCTCCGCCCGCTCCTCCTCCTGCCACTCTCGGCCTGCCTTTAAGCTCCTTTGAGTGCAGGAATGAAGACATCCGGGAGAGAGACGGAGGACGAAAGGAAAGCTGCCCGGGAGCCCTCCCTGCAGGGCAAAACGGGGGAAGAAAGGCTCGCTATCGCCTCTGTTCTTCTCATCGCTGCTCCTCCCTCCTTCCTCCCCTCCCACCTCCCATCCACCTTTACAAGTCCTGGGACTCCTGTTCATTCACGCGCACGTGGAACTCCGCAGCCGCCAGGGGAGACCGCCTGAGCCTCACAGGGGAGCGAGCGAGCCAGCAAGCAGCAGGACTGGAGAGGAAGAGTTCCTCCTCGGCCCCTCCCCTTTTCCTCTCATTTGCCTCTCTAGGCACATGGCTTCCCTTACTTACTTTAACCCTTAGATAGACACCTCACCGGGGGGGGGGGAAAGGGGCGCTAGCAGTCAAGAAATCTGCCACAGACTAGCAAAAGAAACAGCAGACGATTATTATTATTCACATGTTATATCCCGCTCTTCCTCCAAGGAGCCCAGAGCTGTGTACTACATACTTAAGTTTCTCCTCACAACAACCCAGTGAAGTAGGTTAGGCTGAGAGAGAAGTGACTGGCCCAGAGTCACCCAGCTAGTATCATGGCTGAATGGGGATTTGAACTCAGGTCTCCTCAGTCCTAGTCCAGCACTCTAACCACTACACCATGCTGGCTCCTGACTAGCTTGAAAAAGAAGAAAAACATTTTCTTCTTCACAAATCACTTAACTGTTCTTTCCACTCTAAGCACAATCCAAACAGGTGGTGGTGGTGGTGGTGATGATGATGATAATAATAATAATAATGATAATAATAAATAATGAAAATAAATAAATAATGAACAACTTTATTTGTTAGCTGCCCCATAACAAATTGTTCTCTAGGCAGCTCACAACAGAGGATTAATACATACAATAAAAACACATAACACATTAAATAATGACAGACAAACAAAGGTGGAAAAAATACAATACAAAGCAGCATTAAACAGTTGTTTTAAAATTAGTTTAAAACCAGATAAAATCTAAAAAGCTGAATTTAAAAGGCCTGGGTGAACAAGGTCTTTACCTGGCATCTAAGTGATGAAGGTAGTTAAGGCAATGAGGCATGAAAAGGGGCAGGGACTGTGGAGAACACCAGCAACAGCCCCGGGGAAAAATGCTAAACTGGGATTAAGAGGCACAGTTGACCTCCCCAGGGCCGGATTAAGCTAGTATGGGGCCTGTAGCATATGTTATGAAGGGGGCCCAAATTAAAAAAAATGCACATAAATATTAAAACATAAATTATTTACTTGCATAGTAAAGTAATTCAATTTTTTCATTTGCCTAGTGCCCCCCCCACCAACCACCCCATGCCTCCACTCAGCTGAGCCAGCCAGTCAACAAACTTTGCAAAACACACACACACACAACACACACACTTTTGTGACTCCTGACCATGGGTTCTCCTTTGGAGTTATTTTCACAAAGAGAAAGGGGGTGGGGAACAAAACTCTGAATGTTTAAATTAAAAGGTTCTCAGCAGGGGCGTAACTAGGTTGGAGTGGGCCCTGAGACAAGATTCTTAAATGCCCCCCCCTTAAATGACTTCACAAGGAAGATCGGGTAGGCACTGGGTGGGGAGAGCCTCTGAGGCCCCCCCCCCAAGGGTGGACTCGCAGAGACAAACAACAAAGAAATAGCGGGCGGCACCAGAACAAGGAGGATAAAAATTTGACTTCACAAGGAAGATCGGGTAGGCACTGGGTGGGGGAGAGCCTCTGAGGGGCCCCCCCAAGGCGGGGTGCCCCGAGACAATGGCCTCCCCCTGCCTAATTGTAGTTAGCCCCTGGTTCTCAGGAATTCTGTACTTTGAGAAATCTGAACCTATTAGCAATTTTGGCACACAACAGTGGATGTTTGATTCCAATGTGTGCAGAACATATTGGATCCCAGCAGCCATCACATTAAAAGGGCCATTTGACAATATTAAGAATATATGTTTAACCTCTTGTGCAAGCCTGACAGGAAAGCAGATGTATATTTAAAATAGTTGATGCATTGCAAATGAATGTGATTATGATGAGGTGCATTAGCAACTTCCATGAAAACAGACGTATCCAAAAGACAATCTTTTGGCAGGAGGCACAGCCTCTTTCAATCTAAATTACACTAACATGCTTAATATTAAAAGGAGGAAATGCACAAATCATTCAGTGCAACCCTAAGCATGTTTACTCAGAAGTAAGTCCTACTGAACTCAATGAGCCTTACTTTCTAGTAAGTGTGCTTAGGTTTGCAGGCTCCGTTTATCTTTGGACAATTTCAACGGGCATCCCAATGTAAAGCTAATGAAGTTGGCAACGCAGCAGTACTTATTTCAGTTCTAGAGGAGAGGAAAGGAGCTCACCTTAAATTAGGCAGCCAGTTCCTTGAAAAGCAATGATCACAAATTCCCTCCCAACAGCACTAGATACTAAAGGAGGATATAAGTGACCTTACCAAACAAGACCGTGATATAAGCTCCCCTCAACTGATCTTTGCACGGAAAGATGCCAAAGCACCTTCTTCCCATGAAAGAGGGACTGCACCGAGTCTGCTTCGACGGGTTGCACTTTCCTCCCTAGCCTGAACGAGGAAGAAACTGCCACTGAGTTGGCTTCTTTCTTCCCACCCACTTGCCTGCCTTGCATTGCTCACCTACTGCAGCAGCAGCCAGCCCTGGGACGCTCCTTCACCCAGATTGATTCAGGACTCACCACCTACTGCAGGAAAACAGCCGCTTTTCCCACATGTGCGAGGGAGCATAACTCAGTTTACAAGAAAAAGGGGCAGGAAATGACGTTCCTCCTTTCCCTTTGTTCCTCTTTGCCACTCTAGGAATCGTGATGCCTTCTAAGAGTTCCTTAGTTGCACTCTTTCTCCGAAAACAGTGAGGACTAGCCACTTGATCCCTTGTGCCTACTTCACAGGGTTGTTGTGAGGAGAGACTTAAGTATGTAGTATACAGCTCTGGGCTCCTTGGAGGAAGAGCAGGATAGAAAATGTGGAGAGAGAGCAGCAGCAGTAGCAAAGGTGCGCTTCAATCCACTTGCAATCCACTTCTAACTCAAAGTGAGATGGCGAGAGGAGCATCTGCTCTGAAGCTGCATCCGATCCCATCTTCCCAAAGTCTCTCTCTCCCTCTCCATTTAAAGGTAAAGGTAAAGTGCACCATCAAGTCTATTCCGACTCCTGGTGCCCGAAGAGCCCTGTGGTTTTCTTTGTTAGAATACAGGAGGGGTTTATCTTTGCCTCGTCCTGCTCAGTATGAGCTGAAGCCTTTCAGCATCTTCCTATATCGCTGCTGCCCAATATAGTACCAGTGGGGATTCGATCTGGCAACCTTCTGATTGTTAGTCAAGCATTTCCTCGCTGTGCCACTTAAGGTGACTTCTCTCTACATTTAAGCCTTAGAAATACAAGCAGCAACTTCTCTCCAGCTCTTTAGTACATAAAATAAATCATCACTATCATCTTTATTTGTTAGCCACCACATTAAAAATTGTTCTCTGGATAGCTCACAAGCAGCACTATATGAAGCAACCAATGCATATATTCTTCTAACCTTCCCCGGAGTACTAATTTCACCGGAGTAAAACTCGGCATCAGATCTTGAGCCTGGAGATTTTAGATAGCTGTCCTGCCTCTGGAAATCGAGAAGCAGGCCAGAGAACGTGAAGTGGCATGTGACTGGCAGAAAGTTTCCTCTTGGGTCAGGCAGCAAGATAAGAGACTTTCATCCTGGAGACTGCAGTCTTCTGGAGCTTTCTCATGTGCAGCACCAGGCTATAGGGACCCCCTCCTAAGATTCTTCTCACCTCCTCCCCCCACCACGTTTCCATGGTCATCTGTTTGGTTTTGTTTTTTAATATTTTTTATTCAGTTTTTCCACAACACAAAAAGGAAAGCATAAAGAAAACAAACAGAAAAAAGAGAAAGAGCACAGAAGGACTTCCATCTCATCATTGAAACAATGACACTTGTTTCACAATACCCAGTAACAATACCCAGATCTTGCCTGTAGTTTAATTATCCCCCCCCCCGCGCCGATAAATCATACAGAAATAAACTCTGGGACATTTTTTAAGCATTTGTTATTACCCCTCGGAGGCCTGATAAAAATCCATTTTATAATGTGTTTTTAGATAAACAAGAAGAGGGTCCCAATCCCTTTTAAATACTTCAGGATTATTTCTTAATAATGCTGTTAATTTTGCCATTTCTGCCAATTCTAATACTTTAAGTATCCAATCCTCTTTACTCTGGCAATGAGAGGAGAGCTGGTCTTGTGGTAGCGAGCATGACTTGTCCCCATAGCTAAGCAGGGTCTGCCCTGGTTGCATATGAATGGGAGACTTGATGTGTGAGCACCGCAAGATATTCCCCTCAGGGGATGAAGCCGCTCTGGGAAGAGCATCTAGGTTCCAAGTTCCCTCCCGGGCAGCATCTCCAAGATAGGGCTGAGAGAGATTCCTGCCTGCAACCTTGGAGAAGCCGCTGCCAGTCTGTGAAGACAATACTGAGCTAGATAGACCAATGGTCTGACTCAGTATATATGGCAGTTCCCTATGATTGTCTTTCCATTTGCGAGCAAATGTCAGTCTTGCTGCTGCTGCTGTCAGATACATAAAGAGGATCCAGTATTTCCTCGGCAACGCATTGTTGTCAATACCTAATTGTATTGTTTCTGGGCTCATGGGAAAAGTCATTTTAAACACTTTTTGGAGCTCATTATAAATTAAATCCCAATAGCCTTTAGACTTTTTACTAGTCCACCATAAATGTATATACAGGTAGGAACCCTCCTCTTTTTTACACTTCCAACATTTATTTGCCATGTTCTTGTAGATTAAGGCCAACTTCTTGAGAGTTAAATGCCATCTGTACATCTTCTTGAGATGATTTTCCTTTAAACTAGAACAGGCAGTATATTTCATGTCTCTTATCCATAGCTTTTCCCATTTCTCCAAGTCAATATTATAACCAAAGTCCTGAGCCCATTTTACCATACAAGTTTTCACTACTTCTGTTCTTTTATCTTCCAATAATAACAGAGACCGTATATCCTAGAGACTAGTTTTCCTTCCTTATCACACAACTGTTGTTCAGATTCTGACTTTGATTTGGTTAAAACCTTTTTTACAATCTTGCTTAAATAAGGCGCTGATCTGATGGTACTGAAACCAAGAGATATTTCAGTCCTGCATAAGATCTAGCTTGTTGAGTTCGTATTTTGTGCCTTGAAGAACAAGCAGTTGTTGATATGTGGGCCATGTCTGTTGCATATTTTTCTGTTTTCTAGATATAACTTCCAGTGGAGATACCCATAGTGGAATTTTTGGTTCTAACACAAGTTTGTTTTTCATCCATACCATATATAGACTTTTTCTAACATAATGATTTAAGAAATCTTTATTTACTTTTACCTTATCATAAAATAGATATGCATGCCCACCATATCTTATATCGAATCCTTGCAAGTCCAACAATCTTGGGTTTTTAAATGTAATCCATTCTTTCATCCAGTTTAGACATATTGCTTCAAAATATAACTTAAAATTTGGTAGTGCAAACCCTCCTCTCTTCCTATCATCCGTTAGATTTTTAAAATTTATTCTTGGTTTTTTACCTTGCCAGACAAAATTCTTTACATCTTTATGCCATTGGGCAAAAATTGACATTGTATTTATTATTGGTATTGTCTGGAAGAAATATAACATTTTAGGAAGAAAATTCATTTTAATAACAGAAATTCTTCCACTTAATGATAAATTCAATCTATTCCATCTACCTAAACCCATCTTTATTTCCTTCCAGATTTTAATGTAATTATTTTGAAACAATAAGGCATTATTTGTTGTAAGTGTCACTCCTAAGTATTTTACCTTTTTTTCCACGTTAAAACTAGATCTCAGAACAAATCTTTCAATATCTTCTTTTTTCATATTTTTAGTTAGTACCTTTGTCTTATCCTTATTTATATAGAACCCTGCCAAATTCCCATATGATTCTAATATTTCCAATAATGTCTCAATTGGTAAAAATCCAGCCTGGTCTTCATGAATTAACTCTGCCAAGACCCCCTCCATTCTTTTAGCAAGTATAGAAGCAAATAATTTATAATCATTATTAAGCAAGGAGATTGGTCTATAATTTTTAACCAGAGTTGGATCTTGACATGGTCATCTGATTAAAACTGCCTTTAATCTATTTTACAGCCACCTAACGGCTCAGCGGGGAAATGCTTGACTATCAAGCAAGAGGTTGCCCGTTCGAATCCCTGCTGATACACCTATATTGGGCAGCAGCAATATAGGAAGACGCTGAAAAGGCATCATCTCAGACTGCGTGGGAGGCGGCAATGGTCAACCCCTCCTGTACTCTACTAAAGACAACCACAGGGCTCTGTGGGTGCCAGGAGTCGACACCGACTTGACAGCACACTTTACCTTACCTTTAATCTATCTTAAAGTAAAGTGTGCTGTCAAGTCAGTGTCAACTCCTGGCGCCCACAGAGCCCTGTGGTTGTCTTTGGTAGAATACAGGAGGGGTTGACCATTGCCTCCTCCCGTGCAGTATGAGATGATACCTTTCAGCATCTTCCTATATCGCCGCTGCCCCATATAGGTATTAACATACCAGTGGGGATTCGAACTGGCAACCTCTTGTTTGCGAGTCAAGTCATTTCCCTGCTGCGCCATTCAGTATCTTAATCAACCTTAAAAAGGAGGAGAGCTGGTTTTGTGTCTGCCAGCATTAATTGTCCCATTTGCTAAGCAGGGTCCACCCTTGTTATTGCATTTGAATGGGAGACCACATGTGACCACTGTAAGGTATTTCCCCTTAGGGATGGGGCCACTCTTGGAAGAGCTACCAAAACAGCACGTCTTTCTCTAGTACCATTAAATGACTTGAATCATCCACAATTTACAAAACCTTTAAAACAATAATTTAGGGTGATGTTCTGTTGTGGCACACACACACACACACACACACACACACACACACACACACACTTACTTCAGTGGAGGCGGGGGCATTTTAAAATCTTGTCTCTGGGCCCACTCCAACCTTGCTACGTCCCTGCTTCGGCCCTCATTTCTCTCCCTCCGCATTTTATTGATTTATTTTTATTTTATGAAATTCCCTCCCACCACTCTGTCTGCCCTTGAGCTCTTTTAAACACAGCGATGCTTCTGCGGCTTAGCCTTCGAATGGTTAAAGTCCACACTTTCCATTGAGCTCCTTTTGAGTGCAGCACCGTAGAAAACCGGGACAGAAGAGAAAGGAAACCTGCCCACCTCCAGAACTTTCTGAATCGGGGACGGAGAGGGGAGAGCTCTCCGTTTCCCTTTCCCTCTCAGCAGCGCTCCAAGCAGCATTGCCTTTCCCCCCATTCACTCCCGGCATTCCTCTCTGCTCGCGTGTCTTTCTTTCCTTCTTTATTCCCACTTACTTATCATTGCATTGCTCACCCTCTGCAGCCCTGGAACTTCTGTCCAGTCAGACACACACGTGGGGTTCGCCGGATGGCAGAGGATGCGAACAGCTGGAGGGCAGAAGACTCCAGGACCACTCCGCAGAGGAAGAGCGGGGAGCCAGAATCATGGGTGTATCTAGGGGTAGGGCAGGCAGGGCACGTGCCCTGGGCGCCACTTGAAGGGGGGCGCCATTTTGTAAAATTAAAAAAATTTTTAAAGGCTGCCAAAAACAAAATGGCCACCGTGCATGCTCAAATGGCCTCTGTGAGGCCCTAGGTCATGCCAGGCCTTGCAGAGGCCATTTGAGCATACGCAGTGGCCATTTTTTAAAAAAAGATTTTTTAAATGGCCACTGCACATGCTCAAATGGTCCCTGCCGAGGCCCTAGAGGCCAGTGGGGGGAGGAGGAACCTTTGCAAACCCCCCAGCCTTTAGGAAGACCCCCGAAGGGGCTACAGGTAAAAAAATAATAGTATATAATATAAGTCACTGTACACATATTCAGATTGGCACTATGTACAGTGGTCCCTCGACTTACAAACTACTCGACATAAGTATTTTTCGAGTTACAAACGGCAGTTTTAGATCCGGTTTTAGATGCTGTTTTTTCGACTTACAAATTTTTAGATGGGGTTTCCTCGACTTACAAATTTTTAGATGGGGTTTCCTCGACTTACAAATTTTACATGCGGTTTCCTTGACTTGCCTGCCTGTTTACTGCCTGTTTATTCTTGAAAAGAAATGTTCCTGTGCAGTTTGCAAGCCTTACTGGGGGTCTGGGTCTTTTTTCTAGGACCCGGAACGCATTAATCCGTTCCCAATGCATTCCTATGGGAAACCGCTTTTCGACTTACGAATTTTTCGACTTACAAATGTGCATTCGGAACGGATTAATTTCGTAAGTAGAGGGACCACTGTACAGAGAATCAGGGCTTGTGAATACTGAGCTGATGCTTATGAGCTAGGATTGTATTCATTTGCTCTTACTTTGCTTCTTGTGATAAGTGAGTTAAATGTGATGTCTTGCTAATATGGCTATTAATGGTGAATTTGTCTTTGAATCAGTGTGAAATCCTTAATATTAAGGCCCACTGGGAGTTTCTTGCTCTCTTTCTCTCATTTTAACTGTCTTTCTGAAAGACTAGAATATATTCCAAGCAGTGACACAGTTTATTCTGCATATCGTTTAATTATTTTCAGAGTATCTGGGAAAAGTCAAATTCTCCATTTATTTTTAAAACTTATGTAATGGTGATACTACAATACATGGTAGAGAATTAGACAGGCACTTCTGTTTAGTTTTCCAAGTACACCTCCACATAGTATTTGGGTATTCCATGAGCCCCAGCATACTGAAATTTGTAGTTTTCCAGCATTTTTTGGTCTGGCTAAGTCCACTGCTAAAATAGTTTTTGAAATAATAAAAGATTAACAAGCCTGACTTGTATTTTTCAGCTGATATTATGGTAAAGTTATCTCAAAGATGGGTGTCAGATGCTTGGACAGGGGGCACAATTTCAGTGTTTGCCCTAGGCGCTATTTTCCCTAGATACGCCTCTGGCCAGAATTGATGCTTCCTTTCATTCATTCATTCATTCATTCATCTTTGCCACTCTAGGAAACGAGATTCCTTCACTTTACCATTTTAGACGGACCCACTGACTAGAGAACTCGGAAGACCAACGGATGCCGCCTAGTCCTAGAACAGAAAGGAGGACAGAGCTCTTTAAAAGAACAACAACCAACATCTGCCTCCTTGTTTGCTACATTTAGCCTGTGGGGAAAACCAGGCAGCTGCAGGACTCTCTCCCTGGGTGTTGCAAGCAGCAAAGGGTCGTGGCGCTCCTCTGATCGGTGTTCCTCTAGCCTAGTGCTGATATGTTAACTGAAGAGACTTCCCCTCGCGTATTCTGCCTCAGCCAGGCTTCCCCCCCTAACAATTCCAGCTAATGAACCCCCCAATTCCCCTGATCTACCTCCTTATGTGCTGAACGTGGGCTCTCCTTTAACACCCCCCAAGCTGGTACCCATCACTGCATCTTGTAGCAGCAAGTTCCATAGACAAATTATGTTAACATGTGTCTTCCGCCATGCAAAGGACCTTTTGACTAAGTTACTTGGGTCTCAGAATGGGTGAGGGACAATGTGACTCATAGGCTGAAATATGGAGGAGAATCACTCAAAACAGCCCCAAAGAAATGAAAACGACTGGGGAATATAATTCCAAGTTAATTCTTGCCTTTTTAGTTTCAGTGGAACCACTTTGAGTGATTATCTTCAGTATGCCAGCCACTGAATTTAATTTAATAAAAGAGTTTTATTTCACATTTAAAGAATAGTAAGGGTCCTTTTCAGTAAGAAAACAAGCTTAAAGAGCAAATCATTATATACCATGCCATAATCTTAGGTATAATGGTTAAGAAAACCCACACCACACACTTTGCCTAAACCCTGAACAGGCATTTAAGGGGTTCAAAATCATCATGTGTGAAAACAGAGCTCCTAAAAAAGCTGGAATGGCTAAACAGTGAATCCTGAATTTGACAGAGATAAGAATGTGAGACACAAACTGTAATAGCAAATGTGGCTTAGAAGATGGTATGCAGAAATGGAAGAGATAGAATTAGGGAACTTGCCAGTCTCCTGCTTCAGCTACTTGGTGTGAACTATGGATTTTTGGGCAGGCTTGAAGAAGCACAGTTTATTTATTCTTGGGCAGGCTTGAATCTACCTCAGTCTGCTGAGCACAATCTCTAGTCAAAGTGGGGCAAAGCTGGATATCATGGGCAGAAGGATGCAACAGGACCCCCACTAAAAGTCAGAACCAGGCAAGCCGGCTCTGAATGTCCCACCTTTCTCAGAGTTCAGACTCTCTGACTCCTCTAATTATACAAACATTTAGGGCTTTGCAGTCAATGGAGTCCAAATGTGTAGGGAGGAATCCAGATGGTCCTTGACTCTCCTAAATGGGTCACTCATGGTTTGGAAGCAAAGAACTGGGCTGGCTTGAAGAGGACATTTACCTATTTGGGGGCAGAAACACCGCATCGGCGTGAATGGCACTCTAAGGGGAAAAGGCTGAACAAAGCCCACAGAAATGCTGCATCACCATGAATGCTGCAACTAAAGAGAAACATCATGTATTATTTTTTTGGTTGTGATTAACATTTAACTACAGCTATGCATTGCAGCGTAAATCCACCTCCCATATCTTCATCAGTTTTAATGCAATGAAAGGAAATTAAGACATAAATGCTGGACATGATTTTTTTTTTAATTTTAACACATCACATTGCAGAAGTAATTTCCCATTTCACTTCACAGGAAACCTTTATTTATTTTTTTAGCACATCACATTGCAGTAGTTATAAACTTTAAATCTCACTTCAAAGGAAACCATGGTGTGTGTGTTTTTAGCACATCACATTGGACAAAACATAAACTTTAAATTGCACTTCAACAGAAACCTTTGCTCTCTGAAATAAAAAGGTTTAACAAGGTCTCATCTAAGTTTTCAGGCTCATCCACATCCTCGTCATTTTCGTCCTCTTGTGAATTGTTAATTACATCTCTTTCAACATTTTCAGATTGTAGAATTCCAGCTTCTGTGAAACCAGAAATCACTGAAGAAGTTTTAGCAGCTTTCTATGCTTCTGAAATACATTTTGCAACCTTATCGTAGGTAGCTTTGCACATTTTCCAGCCCTTTGTGAATATATGCAGGCCTTTGCTCATCCAGTTTTCCCAATGCTTTCTCATTTCACTTTTAAATGCCTTCTTCACCAGGATTCACACAGTAAACGTGCATGCATTGAATCTATTATTAAAATGCCACGTAGTTGGAAAAAAGCTCCCCCCCCCCCATTTCATTAAGCCATTCAAACATTATGGCTTCACACATCGACCCTTTCTCATTAGGGCGAACAACAACATCCGCAGGAAAATTGCCTTTCGGGAGAGTTTTCCGTTTAAAAATTAGCATTGGTTTTAGTTTGTCACCATTTGCAGTGCAGGCTAATACACACATTTAAAGTCTTCTAATTTCCAACTGTCAATATGGAAACTGGTTTTTGTCCTTTTTCATTCACAGTCCTATTCAAGGGACAGTCAAATGCCAGTGGAACTTCGTCCATATTTATTATTTGTGATTGCACAAATCTTTCCTGCTCAATAGCAATTGCAACAAACTTTTAAAATGCTAATTCCTTCCCCTCCCACCACCGCTAGTTCATCTGCAGCTGCTGTGCCATTGTTGTTTTCGTACACATGGATAAATTCTTTCGCCTCATAAATCTGTAGCACCAACATGGCCCACCTTTAAAGTCCGTTATTCCCATTTGTTGTGCCATTAATGTTGCTTGTAGGCGAATTTTCACAGTGGAGACTGGCAGTCCTTTCTCTCTCTGCGCTTTAATCCACTCCTCAAGATTATTCTCCAAATTAGGCCAGGCTGCAACGCCACTTCTCCGTGCACGTTTCAATTTGGGCATTCTTGCCAGATCGTCTTTTTCAGATTTCCACCGACGAATGCATCGTTCATCCACTTCAAATTCACGGGCTGCAGCTCTGTTTCCAATCTGTTCTGCTCTTAGCACAACTGTCAGCTTGAAACTTGCAGTGTAACTCTTATGCCGTTTAGGTGCCATTTCCCCCAACAAATTTGGTGCCCAAAAGGCGTCCTTCCCCGGGAATCTCACGTAAACATCGCATCGTTGTAAGTGTTTCTGGTGTGCTCTGGAATTCACATGTAAACGCTGCATCGCCGTAAATGGCGATAAACAACTTTCAAAAATGTATGTGCCACAGCGTTTCTGCAAAAAATAAATAAATAAAATACAGTTTTTATTTATTTAGCATATTTATATACCAGCTAAAACTCACGTCTCTGGAGGTTTACAATAAAACAATACAAATTAAAACAAACTTAAGATGCTAAAACATTAAAGTAATTTAAAATGTAACACATTAAAAACTGTAAATTATTAAAAAGCCTGTGTGAACAAATGTGTCTTAACTGCCTTTTAAAAAGTTGTCAAAGGGAGGCTCTTATTTCAGCAGGGAGAATGTTCCAAAGCCTTGGGGCAACAACGGAGAAGGCCCGTCCCTGAGTAGCCACCAGATGAGATGGTGGCAACTGTAGATGAACCTCTCCAACTGATCTCAATGTGAAGTGGGGCTCCTGGCAAAGGTGATGGTTTAGGGCTTTATAGATTACTAGTATTTTTAAGCCTGTTTAAATAACGGGTGCTAGTAGGGTTGCCCCACTCTCTCTTGCCCCCCGCCTTCGCCACGCTGCTGGCCCGGCCACCCCCGCCAGCAGGCTTAGTTTTCCCGCTGCAGCCGCTGCCGCCAGTGGGGCCAGTCCCCCTGCCGCGGCTGCCGATGCCAGCGGGGCCAGTCCTCCTGCCCGCTAGTGGGCCCGGGCCCAGCCTTCCCCTCGCCTCTGCCGCCATGGCCACACTGCCGGGCCGCCTCCGCCTCACATCTGCGGCCGGGCCGCCTTGGTTGGCCGGGCCTCGCCGCCGCCGCCTCACGGCCTGGCACGCCGCCACCTCGCCCCCGCCTCACATCTGCGGCCGTCGCCGCCGCCTCTGCTCTCCCCGGGCTTTCCCTTCCCTGCGGTCGGGCCGGAACGCCGCCGCCTCTGCCCCCACCGCAGTCCTCGGCCCGCCGCTCTCCTCAACATGGCCGCCTGGTGCCTGCGGCCGTATCTTCCTCGGATGTTCTGGGCATGCGCTCAGCGCATGCCCAGAACGGCCGAGGAAGACATGGGCGCAGAGACATGGGTGCACACCCTGGCATCTTATTATATAGGATAACCAGCATCCTGTATTTTGCCTGGAAACGTATTGATAGCCAGTGTAGTTCTTTTAGTATAGGAGTAATATGGTGTATCTGAGATGACCCAGAGACCAACCTGGCGGCCACATTACCAACTGCAGTTTCCTGACTATATACAAAAGCAGCCCGATGTAGAGTGCGTTACAGTAGTCAAGTCTAGAGGTCACCAGCATATGTACCACTGTTTCCCAGAACTCTTCTTTGGAACACTCTTCCCCCTGCCCCCGCCCCCCCCCCCGATTCATTCAGTCCCATCCCAGGCTACTTTTAAGGCCCTTCTTAAGACATCAGGCATTTGCCCTTTAATAATATATATATTTAAATTGATCGTTGTTGGTATTTTTGTTGTTCACCGCCTAAAGTCTTTGGCAGAGACGTTATATAAGAAGTTTCAATACTATAAAATAAACTTCCCTGGATTGTGGATTACAGCAGGACATTTGATGGGAGAAATCCTTGTTTATTAGAACCAGTCAAGGTTGTTTGGCAAGACAGTCATTCTCTCCTGGCCTCAACCAAGTCGGAGGACAACCAAACCACAAAATGGTGTATTAAACAAAGGTACCTTGCTCAATAACAAGAAAACAACTAAACATCAATACATCAGTTCAGTTGCAGTTCCTGTTTTCATGGTCAAGCATGCACACATACCCGGACTACAAAGATATCTTAGCTTGCCAACTATAACTTCTCCAACTAAATCTATTATTGACCTAGTCAGTCTTACAAATATACTTCATTGTCTTCTGTCACTGTGCTGGCCGGGCATTGGACATAAGGACATTATTATTTATTTATTATGTATTATTTATTACATTTATAAACCACCCCATCCAGAGGCTCTGGGTGTTGTACAACAACTTTTAAAAAGACTTAAAAACACACAATTCAAAACACAGTGCTAAAAACAACATAAAAACAATTCAAAAATTGAATTGATCTACTTTTCCATGTCAGTTGATCTACTTCACCATGTCAACAAAATTGATCTACTTCTCCATGTCAGCTTCTTCAGGAGTTGGCATATCCTCCCTAAATGCCTGCCTGGAAGCAGTAATGGGCTGGATGAGGAAGAATAAACTGAAGCTGAATCCAGATAAGACGGAGATACTTATTGTGAGGGGTCAGAACTCTAGAGACGATTTTGATCTACCTGTTCTAGACGGGGTCACACTTCCCCAAAAGGAACAGGTTCGCAGTCTGGGAGTACTTCTGGATCCAAACCTCTCCTTGGTTTCACAGGTTGAGGCGCTGGCCAGGGGTGCTTTCTATCAGTTTCGGCTGATATGCCAGCTGCACCCGTTTCTCGAGATCAATGACCTCAAAACAGTGGTACATTTGTTGGTAACCTCCAGACTGGACTTCTGTAATGAGCTCTACGTGGGACTTCCTTTGTACATAGTCCGGAAACTTCAGTTGGTTCAGAATGTGGCAGCCAGGTTGGTCTCTGGGCCATCTCGGAGAGACCACGTTACTCCTCTGTTGATGGAGCTACACTGGCTGCCAATAGGTTTCCGGGCAAAATACAAAGTGCTAGTTATAACTTATAAAGCCCTAAACGGCTTTGGCCCTGGGTATTTAAGAGAGCGTCTTCTTCATTATGAGCCCCACTGCCCATTGAGGTCATCTGAGGAGGTCCGTCTCCAGTTGCCGCCAACTCGTTTGGTGGCTACACAGAGACGGGCCTTCTTGGTTGCTGCCCCGAGATTGTGGAATGGGCTCCCTGCTGGGATACAAGCCTCCCTATCTCTGGCAATTTTTTAAAAACTTCTGAAAACACATCTCTTCAACCAAGCTTTTTCAGCTTTTTAAAACTTGTTTTTAAATTGTTCTGATTATTTAATTGTTTTATGATGTTTTTAATTGTTGATTATTGATTTATCCTGTTTGATAATTTTTGTTTTAATTAATTGATTTTAATGTTGTTTTAATGTAAATCGCCCTGAGCCTTTTGAAAGGGCGGTATAAAAGTTGTAATAAAATAAATAAATAAAAACAATTTAAACAATTTAAAATCAATTAAAATACTTTTTAAAAAACAACAGTTTGCAAACCTTGGAAGGCCAGGCCAAACAAATACATTTTTAGGGCTCTCTTAAAGGCCGACAGCGAGCCTAAACTGCAGATATCTGCTGGGAGTATATTCCATAGACCAGGAGCTGTTATAGAAAAGGCCTAGTTCCGAGCTGCCACCAGATGTACCAGTGGTAACTGGAGACGGACCTCTCCAGATGACCTCAACGAGCTATGGGGATCATACCGAAGAAGGCGCTCTCTAAGGTAACCCGGACCCAAGCCATTCAGAGCTTTAAAGGTAATAACTAGCACTTTGTATTTCGTTCGGAAACATATCAGCAGCCAGTGCAGCTGTTTTAAGACAAGCATAATATGGTCTCTCTGGGTTACCCCAGAGACCAATCTGGCTGCTGCATTTTGAACTAACTGAAGTTAGTTAGTACATAAGAACATCCCTGCTGGATCAGGCCCAAGGCTCATCTAGTCCAGCATCCTGTTTCACAAAATGGCCCACCAGATGCCGCTGGAAGCCACAGGCAGGAGTTGAGGGCATGCCCTCTCTCCTGCTGTTACTCCCCTGTAACTGGTACTCAGAGGCATCCTGCCTTTGAGGCTTGAGGTGGCCTATAGCCCTCTGACTGGTAGCTGTTGATAGACCTCTCTTCCATGAAGTTATGCAAAAGCCAGATGTCAGGTAGCCTGGAAGATGCTCTTCACATGGGCAGTAAATTGGATAAAAAGTCTCTTTGGAGCACCTAAGAGTCCCCCTTTAATAGATCAAACTGGCCAGAGACTTGTAAGACAACAGTGGGGTGACCCACAACTCATCAGCTGGCCTTCTTGGCCTCTCCATGTCCTTCCATCTTCTCCCAGCTGACAAACCCACCTGGCTCCTTATCCCTCTTTGACACATACAGCTCCTAGATGGCTCAAAACCGAAGCCCCATTCTGAATCCACAGCTCTGCTCACCGTTACAGCACCAAGAGCAAGCAGCAAGTCCCACCCTAGGGCTGTCACTCACCCCTTCCAGCTCCCCCACTCTTTGTTAAGGTTCTGTTTGTGTGAAGAGAGGAGGTCTGTAACCATGATGGCCAGCGCTTTGGCGCTCAGCAGCATCAGGCATTCCGGACATCACAGTTACAGCGCTTCCCTCTTGGCATAAACGGAGCCTTAGTGATGAGTGGGCAAACTGGAGGGGTGAGTGACAGCTCCAGGGTGCTGTCACTCTTAAGCGGATGTTTGTTATGCTTCCCTTCTTAATTTCTCTTCCCCAATTCAAAATTAGTAATGGTATCCGTGGTGGGCCTTCCAGTCTTTTGGGCAAGGAAGAAACAGTCTACATTGGTGGGAATTGCTCCATAACTCTCACTGTGATCACAGCTATCCTTAACATGAGCTTGAAGATGGAGAGGGGGGGAGTGTGTTTGTGTGGGGATGAAATAGGTTGGGGCATCCTTAAGAAATATTTCCTTTTCACCGTCCTAAATCCCCACCAGTCGATTTCATGCTACAATCATGGTTCTGAGCTGAAAAGTTAGAGACTAGACTCTTGGGACTAGACTGTGCCTCAAGGAACTACTCCCATCAGCACCAAAAGGAGCGTTGTTCTGCCACCCTGTAATGCACAGAGGAGACCTCCTTCCTGGAGTTCACATCCTTTATTTAAAACAGACAAACCAACCAAAAAGGGAAAGACATGGGTGAAAGTCAGTGAATAAAGTTACTCCTCTGTGCTTCCTTAAAAGAGGAAGAGGCTGGATGAGATCACCAGCAGTGATGTTGAACAGCACAGTGAAGCATTGTGTATTCGAAGCTCTTTCTCAAATACGTTCCACATAAGCTTATGTCAACATTAAAATGTACGTTTATCAGGTCTCACAGGATTCTTTCCTCGTTTTGCTACAGATTAATGTGATTATTTTCCTTGAACAGCGTGGAAAGCCCAAAGGGGTTCTTAAACCTGAACCAAGGTGTGAACTCACACTGAAGTTCCTTCCAAACTTGAGGCATTTATACACTCTATCTAAAATGAATTCTTTGATGCAAAGTTACGTGTGAACTCCGTGTGAAGCTCTTTCCACATTCCAAGCATTTATACGGTTTTTCTCCAGTGTGTGTCCTTTGATGCCTAGTAAGATGTCCACTGGTACGGAAGGTCTTTCCACACTCCAAGCATTTATATGGTTTCTCTCCAGTGTGGGTTCTATGGTGTCTAGCAAGATCACTATTCATGATGAAGCACTTTCCACACTCCAAGCATTTAAATGGTTTCTCACCAGTGTGGGTTCTTTGATGCAAAGTAAGATGTGCAATTCGGGTGAAGCTCTTTCCACACTCCAAGCATGTATATAGTTTCTCACTTGGTTTCTCACCAGTGTGGATTCTGTGATGTTTAGTAAGATGTGCACTTCGGATGAAGCTCTTTCCACACTCCAAGCATGTATATGGTTTCTCACCAGTGTGGATTCTGTGATGTTTAGTAAGCTGTGCTTTTCGGGTGAAGCTCTTTCCACATACCAAGCATTTATGTGGTTTCTCACCAGTGTGGGTCCTTTGATGTATAATAAGGTTTCCACTTTGACTGAAGCTCTTTCCACACTCCAAACATGTATATGGTTTTTCACCAGTGTGGGTCCTTTGATGTACAATAAGGTTTCCACTGTAACTGAAACTCTGTCCACATTCCAAGCATTTATATGGTTTCTCACATAATTTCTCTCCAATATGGGTTCTGTGATGTATAGTAATAGCTCCATATAAACTGATGCTCTTTCCACACACCACGTATTTATATGGTTTCTCCTCAGTGTGCATTTTTTGAAGCAAAGGAAGGTGTGAACTTCGGCAGAAGCTTCTTCCGCATTCCAAATGTTTATCTGGTTTCTCCCCAGTCTGCATTTCCCACTGAAGTTGAAAACATGGTTCCCAACTTATTCTTTTCCTACTTACAGAATACAGGCTTCCTCTTTCTTTCTCCATTATTTGTTGGATTTTGATAGTCCTTTTCTCCTTTTCTTTCCCTCTGGCATCTCCCAAGAATCCTCCATGGGGCTTTCCCTCAAACTCACTCTCCCACGTGTCAACTACTGGGAGAAAAGGAGAACACTGGTCAAACCTGGGATAGTAAAGAAGCCCCATATCCATTAACAGCCTCTATGACTGTTCCGATTATGAAAAACAACAAAGCCAATTTGCCCTGTTATAATGAGATATGGGTGGATGTGGCAGGCAGAGTCCTACCTGTGTCCATTCAGGCTCTCCAGGCAGTAGGGAGCCAGGTGAAGTGGATGTTTGGGTGGGTGGATGGATAGGTAGGGAGTCACGAGGGGAGTGTGACTTGTAGTAGCAAGCATGATTTGTCCCCTTAGCTAAGCAAGGTCTGCCCTGGTTGCATACGAAAGGGAGACTAGAAGTGTGAGCACTGTAAGAACTTCCCCTCAGGGGATGAAGCTGCTCTGGGAAGAGCAGAAGGTTCCAAGTTCCCTCCCTGGCTTCTCCAAGATAGAGCTGAGAGAGATTCCTGCCTGAAACCTTGGAGAAGCCGCTGCCAGTCTAGGTAGACAATACTGAGCTACTACTACAAATATTTATATACCGCTCTTCAACCAAAGTTCTCAAAGTAGATTACATAGAAAAATAAATACATAAATAAGATGGACCCCGTCCCAAAAGGGCTCACAGTCTAAAAATCAACGTAAGGCAGATAACCAGCAACAACTACTGGAGGGGTGCTTTGCTGGGGTTGAATAGGGCCAGTTGCTCTTCACCTGCTAAATAGAAGAGAACCACCACTTTAAAAGGTGCCCCCTTGCTCAATTAGCAGGGGCTCAATTGATGGACCGATGGTCTGACTCAGTATATATCAGTGTTTCTCAACGTTTTTGGAGTCATGGACCGGTACATTATTCTTGTAGTTTCCTGGACCAGAAGTTAGTAAGGGGGTCATCCTCCTTGCCCCCACCCCCACCCCAGGCACCCCCCAAAAAAACAATTTTGGGCAGCTCTCTGGAGCTCATTTCCAGGCAGCCCTTGCTGCTGGGTAATGTTCATTTTGACGAAGCAAAATGAACGTTATCCAGCAGCGAGGGCTGCCTGGAAATGAGCTCTGGAGAGCTCCCGCTGGGCCCCCAAAGCCCCAATTTTTTGGGGGGAGGGGGTGATTTTTATTAGTGATGCCTCACGTACCGGTACCCAACACCTTGTGGACCGGCACCGGTCCATGGATCGGTGGTTGAGGAACACTGGTATATATGGCAGCTTCCTATGTTCACAATCAGGGTTTCATCTTGTTTTACTCTCCCTAGGGAAACTTCTCTGTTGGCAACACCTGGTCCCTCCCTAGTAATCTTCTTCCCTGGATTAACACAGGTAGCCTTAGGATGTGGTTGAGTGCCCCAGGCTAGTTTTGCTGTGCCATTTCAACACTGATCCCAGGGCTGCCTTGCTTTGTGCGACCCTGGATTTCACAGTCTCCATGTGTAGTCCCCGACTGACGTTTATCACACAGCCTTTTAAAAAGCTTATTATTGTAGATATTTAACATTTCTGAATCAGCAGGGCCCAGCCTTCTTCTTTGATACAACCTGGGAGCCCTCGAGCCTTGCTGAAATCAGCCAGACCACATATGGTTTGGCCAAAATAATTCTCACAGCCAAAATAATTCTCATTACACAGTTGAAGCAATCATATAAATAAGGCATTAAATAATCTAAATCAAATAAACTACAGATTCAATTTATTTAAAATAATTATAACTAAAATATAAATCTATCTTGTCAGAGGTCAAACCACATGGGCATACCAGCATGTATATTTATTCATTCATTCATCACATTTATATACCGCCCAAACTTTCATCTCTGGGCGGTTAACATAAAACAATTCAACAATTTAAAATCAATCATGGAATTAAAACCAACAGATTTTAAACGGCTGAGAAAGCTTGGTTTAAAAGATGGGTTTATAGATGTTTTTTTAAAAAATCTAAAATATAGTATATAACACTAGAAGTACTGTAAGTAGTGGACACATGAAAGAACAGTTTTATTTAAGAAAACTTAAATCTTTTGAACCCTCTCTTATATATTTGCAAGGTGAACATCAGCCATTTTTAAATGTGCCAATGGATCGTACACAATCCTTATTAGTATCATCTCTTATGTCTGCCCTTATTAATATATTCTTCAAATAAACTATGAAGACTCTTTGATTTAGATAACTGAATTTTATTTATTTATTTTATTTGTACACTGCCCCAAACTTCCATCACTGGGCAGTTTATGTCAACATAAAAAAGAATTAAACCAATTTAAAACCACAAGTCTAGTTAAAAAGCTTGGGTGAATTAATTGATATATTTATATGGTTGCTTCAACTGTGTAATGAAAACATTTTTGGCTGTAAGAATTTGTACAGATATGTTCAAACTGTTTTCAAAGAATTATTGAGAGTGTTGCAACTTGCAGATACATTTTATTATTTTTATTATTATTTTTATTCAATTTATATACTGCCCTTCCCAAAGTGGGAGCAGGTGGTTTACATGAAAATTAAAAAACAAACATGTAATAGAACAATTAAAATTAAAAAACAACATTCAAACCAGATCAAAACTCATAAAAATTAAAACTAAAACTAGGTATCAGTAAGATGGATTTCGTTAAGAGCCAGGCTAAAAAGATGGGAATTTAAGGCTCTCCTGAAGGCCTCAATTTATAATTGGTTTTTAGAGTCCGCAATAAGAAGTTTATATCCTCCTCAGATTGCAGTTTGGATTTGTTACACAAAGATTCCAACAGTGACTGATAAAGAGCATGAAAACAGGGTTTTAGTGCTACTCTTCCTTGTGTTCTTTCTGTGATCATCTACTAATATCTATTTGTATCTAATATCTATTTGTTATTTCTCTGTGTAAACCACCCAGAGCCATTTTTGGAAGGGCGGTATAGAAATCGAATAAATAAATAATAATTCTCTCTCATTTTTACCAATTACGGTTTCATCATAGGTTCTATTTTTCACTTATTGAGTTGTTTCTATACAATCGGCCATTGACAGCTGTGGATTTCGTAACCCTTGTTTTTAGTATGTGCAAAAGGGATTTTGTGGTCAGTCTCGCATATTGTAATTTGAGTATGCGTGAGTTATCGTACGATTGGAGTGGCGAGAAACACGAAAGAGGGGAGAAAGATGGAGGAGAGAAAGAGGCAGAGAAGAGGGAGAAAGGAATGAGAGAGAGAGAGAGAGAGAGAGAGAGAGAGAGAGACTGAGAGGCGGAGAAAACCCCATCTGCTTTACTTCTCGCCACCCTTCTCCATGCGCGCAGCGTTTCTCTTACCACTGAACTTGATTTGCTTTCTGGCAACCGTTGCCCTTGTAGCAGGAAAGGGAGCAGCTGCTGATCTGTCTCCATTCCTGCTTCTAGGACCTTTCCTCTGGCCCGTTGTGCTCAGTGCAGTCTTGTCCCTCCCTGCCCCCTGACCTCGAAGTGGAGAGAGTTTGAAAATGAAGGGGTAGTGGGTAGGACCCAGACACTTAGTGGGTAAGAGAGGGAGGGAAGGGCTGGAGAGAGATGGAGGAGAGAAAGAGAGAGAGAGAAGCAGAGAAGCAAAGAAATGGAGCTCACGGAGGGGAGGTGCAGCAGGAATTTGGAGGGGGGCCCTCCAAAGGTCGAGGCTCCAAAATTACCTAGGTGTAACCTCTGAGGTGTAGCAACGCCCAGCAGAGCCCATCGATGACCATTGAGGAAGTCACTGGAGGAGTCCAAAAAGTGACCAAGAGCAAACTTTCTAGTCCATGTGGGTGAAATTATGTGGGTGAGTGGATGAGCCAGTGGAAACATAAGCGATCTCATAAACCTGCTTCACTTTGGAAAGTATGCAGAACATGAAATAGTTGAAAGTTTCAGATCTAAAACCATGTAACCTAAGCAGCTGTTCTTACCACCAGATTGAGAATCCATTTACCGCGTACCAGGCTGGAAAAATTATTTTGGCTGGCTTGCCCAAAGTCACACCATGAGTTTCACTGTTGTAGGGTGGGTGGGATTTGAACCTGGATCTTCTGGGTTGCTTTTGAACTCTGACTACTATACAACACTGGCTCTCTGGCCTGTACGTGGCTTGAATCCATGAACTTGGCATTATTCCCACTACACTTCCCCAGCTGAGTGAACCAGCCTCACACACTCTCTCCCTTCTACTCTCCCCTTTAAAAGGTTCACTGAAAGTATGTTTGATTAAACAAACAACACAGAAATCCTGCAAAGACATGAGAATAGAAAGGGAACATAGAAAGAGGAAGGGGGGGGGACAGTATTATTTATTCTGCACATTTAAAAGACTTTATATCAAATGGCGGTGGGGGCGGGGGGGATATCTTACTCAGAGAATCCAGATTCCTAAAATTCTCTTCCATGACTTCCCTGTGCAGGGCTCTTTGGTCTGGATCCAGCACAGCCCACTCCTCCTCCGTGAAACCAACGGCCACCTCTTCAAAAGTCATCAGACCCTGGAAAAAAAAGAAGAAAAAGGTTTTTCGCTCTCAGATCACATGATTCTTTCCCTTCTAAGCACAATCCAAAAGGGTCCTTAAGGTGAGGTAAGGTGAGAAGGGTACCAGTTAGAGAACATGCTCCCTTGCAGAGTTGTTATAATTATATACCACTGTTCAACAAAAAGAGTCAAAGTGGTTTCAATAGCAAAAGAAATGGGGGGCAGGGGATGGTTCCCTGTCCCAGAAGAGCTCAAAGACTTGCAAAAAAGACAGAAGTCGAGATACCAGCACCAGCTACAGCAAAAGACATTATCCTGGAATGAAGTACCCTCGCTCTCCCCCCTGGGATGAAGTACCCTCGCTCTCCCCCTGCTAACTACCTGACAGTCAAACACTTTCAAAGCTGCCTCCTTCCCGAGTTGACAAGTTTCATGCCTTCAAGAGCGGCCACAACTTTCCTAGCAGGCAGCTTTGACAGAAGCCAAAAGGAAAGAGATTCCTTCAGGTCTAGCAGGATGTGCCAGGAACTGTCCATCCCACATTCTCCTCCCCTAATGTTCCTGGAGTAATGGCAGGTGAGAGGGCATGCCCTCAACTCCTGACTGTAGGCTCCCAATGGCATCTGGTGGGCCACTGTGCGAAACAGGATGCTGGACTAAATGGGCCTTGGGCCTGATCCAGCAGGGCTGTTCTTATGTTCCCCTACCTGTTCTAGTCCTATTGAAGATTCGTCACCTCCAACAGACAGAAGAGGTGGCTGAGGATGCACTGGCAGTGTCATTTCACCACCTGCAAAGGACACAAAAGTGATGGGAATGAAATATATAGATAGGTTTGTCAAAAAAAAAAATCCATACTGGCTCTGTGCACACTTCAAAATGCCGGTTTGGATGCATCAAGACTACAACTCCTGTAATTAAACAGATTTTTAGCCTACTTATGAGATCACTTGGCATTCCATGTATGTGTCTGTGTGTCTGTCCCCCCACCCATCAACTGTGTGTCTGTCCCCCCACCCATCAACTCTGCAATGCCTGGACCAATATGAACCAAATTGGGTTCAGCCATAGGGACACTCAGGTACGCCTCACCGGCATAGTTTGTGATGATGTCATCTACCCCAATTCAAGATGGCAAAGACGTAAACATCTGAGGGCACAAGTGAACTGCCTAACCAATTTGAACCAAATTTGCTACAGATGTAGGGACACATAGGGATGGCTCTATGGCATAGTTTAGGATGATGTCATCCACCCTGATTCAAGATAGCGGACGCTTGAGGTGCAAGTGGGCTAACTTGTGGGCTATCTAACCGATCTGAACCAAATTTGGTACAGTTGTAGTGTGTGACACACATGGACACATCAGAGGTGTGGTTTGTGATGATGTCATCCACCCAAGTTCAAAATGGCATGCACATGAACATTTGAGGCACAACTGGGCTAACCTGTAAAGCACCTAACCAATTTGAACCAAAACTGAACACATTGAGGTGCAAATGGGAACTGATTTGGACCAAACTGGGTACAGTTGTAGGGACACATAGGGACACCTCAAACGCATAGTTTGTGATGATGTCATCCACCCCAATTCAAGCTTTTAAAATTTATTTATTTAAAATATTTCTATACTGCCCAAATATTGTGTCTCTAGGCTGTTTACAATTAAAATCATTTAAAACATCAAATCAATTAACTATTAAAATCATTTAAATCATTAAAAACCCAGTATTAAAATGATTTAAAACTATAAATCTAATTAAAAGCCTGGGTGAATAAATGTTGCAACGGAGAAGGCCCGTTCCCGAGTAGACGCCAGACAAGTCTCTCCCTATGACCTTAAGAGCAGGTGGGGATCATGGCCAAGAAGAAGTTCTTTTAAATGCTCAGAGTGGAGGCATGCACGTTTCTCGCAAGTGGGCTAACATGTCAACAGCCTAACCAAATGAATTTGGACCTCATTTAGTCCAGTTCTAGGGATAATACATTGCACACTACCCAGAGCCTCTGGATGGGGCGGTTTATAAATGAAATGAAATGAAATAAAGGAAAGTAGGCAGATTAGTTCTTACTAGTCAACTTGTTAAACTGTGGAAGAATCTGTGACTACACTCCCCCCCCCCCTGAAAAAAAAAAAAAGGAGCACGGTAGCACAAAATTATGGCAAGGATTTCAGTTGACCTCCCTCCATCAAGTGAACCAGCCAAGAAGAAGGGAAAGAGATTAAAAGAGGAACGGGACACAGAAACGCCGGGGTGGGGAGGGCTAGATTGGGGACATTTCCCCCTCCCCAGAAAAGGCAGGCAAATGCTGGAAGAGCCATTATTATACTAGAGGCCTGTGGTGGGTGAGAATCAAAGATCAGAGTGGGCAGAGACCTTGGATGGCTCCTAGTCCAGCCCACTGCTCAGTGCAGGAAACTGTTCCAAGCACCCCTGGCAGATGCCTCTTCAGCCTCTGAAAGAAAACCTCCAGCAAAGGGGAGCCCACCACTGCAGGAAGCAGATTGCCCCATGGTCAGGCAGCTCCCACAGCTATAAGACTTTCTTCCCCCTGTCTTGCCTCAATCGGCTTCCATGTAATTTCAGCCTATTAGTTCCAACCTGGCCCTCAGGAGCAACAGAGAAAAAAGTTGTGCTTTCTTCTGTGGGACAGTACTTCAGAGAAGGATGACACATCTGAGGAGGCGGGGGGGTCCCTCCCCAAGGGGAAACTGCAACCCAAATCCTGCAATTTGGTGGCATGGGGTGGGAGTGTCACACTCACTGTGTATCAGCCCTGCCAGTCCTCTGCCCAAATAGCTCTGCGTGATCTCCTGCTCTCAGTCTTTCTTTGAGGTCCTTGGAGTGCAGCACTATAGAACAGGGATTCTCAGCGTTGGGTCCCCAGATGTTATTGGACTTCAACTCCCATAATCCCCAACCAAAGGCCACTGGGGCAGGGGATGATGGGAGTTGAAGCCCAATAGCTTCTGGAGACCCATTGTTGAGAATCCTTGTGAAACCAGGACAGATACCAGGAGAAATATGGGGGGGGGGGCATAAAACTCCATTCTTGGGGGCAGTTGTGAAAAGTGCCTTTCTCTGAAGTAAACACAGGGGCCCAGCAATGGGAGAGGAGGTGGGAACACTTGCCCCCTCCCCCACCCTCACCTTCTGGTGTTGCTGATGCAGAGGGAGCTCCTTTTTCTGTAGGATACCAGCCGAGAGATGATGCCTTTCCACTGATGAGTTATCCTAAGGTTTTTCTTTCTTTTAGTACAGTTTTTTAAATATGCTTTGTGGCTCACTGCACAATCTCTGGAAGTACAGGTTGGCATGCATAAATCCTAAAACTGATCAAATGAACGGTTTATGAAACCTTGTGAGAAGCTGCAGATGAGCATCATCTTCAAAAGGCCTCGGAGGAACATCAAAGCAGACTACAGATTGAAGGTATGTCAGTGAGAGAGATAGAAAGCTGACATCTGCCCCATTCTTCCTTACCCAGTAAGGTGGCACCTCTGTCGCCCTCCTGCAAGATCCCCCTGGGAAGTGGCCTCTGCCGGGTGTCTGATGGAGCCTTCTGTGCCTCCGCAAAATCAGGGACCATTTCAAACAACAATCCTTGTATCTGAAACAAAGAAGAGGAGATCCCAGGCAGGGAACAGGGAGGAGAGGAATTAGAAAGGAAATGGAGCAGGACAAGGCCCGAGAAGGGGCTGGGTTGGGTCGGCCAATTCCTTGACTGATTTCCCAGTTGTTTGCTTGGACAGCTTCTGGCCTTTCTTGAGCATCTCCTGCCTGACAGTTACAGCTCTCAGAATGTACTACTCTCTCACCTGTTGCTCTCCCTGCTTCTTCTCCTCTGCCTGGCTCAGAAGGAAACCTTCGGCTAGGGCCACCGCCTGGGAACTGGTCTCTGCTCCGCATTCCCTGACCCAGCTCTCCATCTCCTGGGGCAGGATGGCCAAGAACTGCTCCAGGACAACCAAGTCCAGGATCTGATTCTTGGTGTGTTGCTTTGGCTTCAGCCATCCACGGCAAAGGCTGTGGAGTCGGCTGCAAAGCTCTCGGGGGCCCTCAGCTCCTTGGTAGCGGGACTGCCTGAAGTGCTGGCGCTGCACATCTGAACTGCTGGTGTCTTTGCCCAGGACCTTCTGTGGAGATGTGTAGAAGTCCTCACTGTTCCCAGCCTGGATGGCATCATCAGGGCCTTCTTCTGCTTTGGGGCCAGCAGAGTCCTCCTCTCCCATCTTTGATCTGTGCTCTAAGGCAATCTCCAACAAGGCCCAAAGATCTCCTTGTTCTTTCCTGAGGGAAGGAGGTTTTTTACATATCAAAATTCCACTTCACAGAGCTTCTGTTCCCTGTAGAAAAGGGAGGCAAATACCAGGAGTCACAGGAAAACTAGAAAGGAAGTCTGGGGGAGGGAGAGGCGTAGTAAGGCCAGAGAACTGTATCTATTACATCTGCCTCAGCTATGATGTTTAGTTTTAAAAGTAAACCAGGGTACAGACTCCCTCAAATGCCAGCTACGGCTAGGAAGTACAGAACTCTACATGTGTGGAACATAATGTGTGAATAAGTGGATGTACAGCCATAAAGCTTTGTGCATGCTTATGCTGAATAGATTATATGTGTCTAGAACATAATGTGAGAACAGGAATCTAGCACCTACATTTTGAAAAATAAATTGGGGGGAGAGTAGAATTATCATTTTTGGTTTTGTGTGCAAAGACATTTATAGAGAAGCTATGTTGTGTGTGTGTGTGTGTGTGTCTCAGTCATAGCTGGAGACAGATTCTCGTCTCCTCTGCTGCAGCTCATTGGCTTTGCCTGCTGCATGCCATCAAGGGGACAAGAACATCTGATGGGTCACCCTTTGAATTTCCCATTTCCCCAAATTATCTGGGAGAATTTATCACGTGGAATCTGCTCTTAAATGTGGTTGATGCTGATTTTGGGACACAGCAGACAGAATTCAGCTCTATGCATATGCAGGCGTGAGTACATGGCAAAGGCAGGAAGGACAGGACCCTGAAAGCAGGCCTGCTCAACTTAGGCTTGCCCGCTGTTTTTGGACTACAGTTCCCATAATCCCCAGCTACAGTGGCCAACAGCCAGGGATTATGGGAATTGTAGCTCAACATCTGCACTGCAGAAGGGCTGAAGATGAGCAGCCCTGCTAGAGCCTCCCTACCAGCTCCCACTAGGCACACACACAGCCATCCATAAGAACCCCCCAGAATTCCCAAGGAGACTCCGAGGGCCTCCCATATCCCCATCCAGCCCCTCCTCTCATTTTGAGTCCCTGATGCCACCTGGGGCGGGGGGGGGGGTTGCCAGTCAAGAGGGGCTTGGAATTCCCCGAGTATTGGCAACAATCTTTAGGTGACACTTGAAAGCAGTTCTAGTCGAGATGGCGGGGGCGTGATCCTGGGGAAAGACCTCCTGGAGCAGCTTCAGGCAGAGCTGGCAAGCAAGGCAAGCCCACCACCCCCGCAGCAGCAGCAGGGCCTTTCCTTGGCAGAGCCGGCTGGGGCAGCGAGCCTCGGGTGCCCCCACGGCTGTCGCCTGTCCCTGCTTGCCCCACTCTCTCCTCCCACCCCGCCGGCTGCCGAGACCGAGAGGCCAGGGAGACACACAGACTGACGGAGGAGCACGCCCTGCTTGCTGCTCAGTGTGGAAGGAGAAACCTGGCGGGACGCTCCTAGCATGCGACCGGCCGGGAGGAGGAGCAGGCGGGCGGGCGGCACCCAGCGCCAAGCCCTGCGGCGGGCGGTGGAGACGGATCAGGGCTGGGAGGTGGCGGCGGCGGCCGCAAAATGGGCGACGTACGCTGCCTTTCCTGCTCTGCTGCGGCTGCTGAGTGGGGGGAGGGCGGCGGCAGGCACTGGCAGGCATCTCTCCTCCGTCCGGCGGTCAAGAGCGGCGAGTCCCAGGCGCAGCTTCC
Source organism: Hemicordylus capensis (assembly GCF_027244095.1). Classification (NCBI taxonomy): domain Eukaryota; kingdom Metazoa; phylum Chordata; class Lepidosauria; order Squamata; family Cordylidae; genus Hemicordylus; species Hemicordylus capensis. The sequence goes on along the minus strand of NC_069658.1, from coordinate 243,836,485 downwards.
ACCCCGCTCCTGCTCTCCCTCCGCCCAGCCCTGCCGGCTTCCTTCCAGCCCCAGTGACCTGTCTGAGGAAGGGACGGGCTCCGGTTCCCACCGCTCTCTCCCCCTGCACGATCCGGGGGGGGGGACCCTGGGGGGGGAGGGAGTGCGTTCAGCGTCTACAGGGGGGGCGGCTGGACGGTGGGGCGAGGAGTGCATTGAGAACTCACCACCAGACCCCAGGAAGAAGAAGAGGAGGAGGAGCCTGGAGCCCACACGCATCCCAGGCCCCTTTGCAGAAAAAGAGGCGGGGGCAGGCAATGACTTCCCGCTTCCATGCCTTCACTTTAACCCTTCGAGGGCTCCCACACCAGAAAACACTGCGGACTAGCCGCTTGGTGACTTCCGCAAGAGCTGAGCTGCAGCACTTTTGCCTTCCAGATGGTCTTGGTACTACAACTCCCATCATCCGCAGCCACAGACAGTGCACAATAGTCAGCGATTATGGGGTTTGTAGCCCCAGCATCTGCAGCAGGACTGAAGCAGTACAGCCCTGCACGGAGGCCTGCCAGAAAGAAACCCTTGAGGACTAGCCGTGAACACGTGGTCTGAGCGAACGGCACTGGAGACCAGTGTTCCCTCTAATAGGGATTCCTAGATGTTGTTGACTACAACTCCCAGAATCCCCAGCCAAAGGCCATTGCAGCTGCAGATGCTGGGAGTTGTAGTGAACAACATCTGGGAATCCCTGTTAGAGGGAACACTACTGGAGGCATTTAAAATTACTTGCCAAGAAATTACATTTCAGTAAATAAAGAAGAAGAAAAATCTGTACCTGCATCTTTTTGGGGGGGGGGGGCATCTCTCCTACACATCTTTCTCAAAATCTGTCTCATGCAAAACCTCTGTCTGTAAGTTTCAAAGCAGCATCGAATGAAACAAGAAATGTCCTGGTTCTTTTTGGCTTTGATAAGAATTTATCTGCACTTGTGTTGATACCTGAGGAATTCTAAAGTGGTGGAGAGGTCAGATTTCCCCTTGTGGATTCTGCCGCAGCAAGGCTGGGTTTTCCCATAATTTCAGCTTTAATCAAGACTACCCCTACATTCCCCAAGCTTACAGCAGTCTGTTCTTAACATTCACAGTTCACTCCTCCATGGATGCCATGTGTTTGCATGTGAGAGAAGCGAAAGAGACACATCTGTTGTGAGGAGAAACTTAACTATGTACACTGCTCTAGTCCCCTTGGAGGAAGAGCAGAACACAAATGTAAAAATAAGTAAATCCTGACTCAAATGCGGCCTTCAGAGAGCATCTGTTTTGGGAGTCCCTATTTAGATAGAGGAACAGGAAAAGCAGCCATCTTGAAACTGGCAAAACACAGCAACTGCCTTCCTTTGGGAACACTTCTTCTTTTAAAAGGAAATCTGCTCAAAATGCATGGAATTTCAGCAGAAAATACCAAAAGGAAACAGCCATTTCTATTTCCTGCCATCACAGGTGATCTTAACCAGCAAGGCTTTGGGAAAGAATGCGGATATCTGGCGGCCAATGAAAGTGGCCACATAATCACTGAAATCACAAAACATATGAAAGGCCAGGCTTCACCACAGGTTTAGACTGATCTAGCCTTTAATCCCTTCTGCATGGGAAATCCTGGGGATTGTAGGTCAGCAACAATGGGGTCTCATCCTTCCTAAGAGAAGTCTCAGCATTTCTACAACACTACAATTCCCAAGAGTCTTTGTTGGGGGAGTACAGTGAGAGGCACAAAGCAAGTTCTTTTAAGTGGTCTCTGTCCATCACACAGATGGGCTTCACGCCTGACTGGAGTGAACTCACTCACAAGCGTGGTGTAGCGGTTAGAGTGCTGGACTAGGACCGGGGAGACCCGAGTTCAAATCCCCATTCAGCCATGAGACTTGCTGGGTGACTCTGGGCCAGTCACATCTCTCTCAGCCTAACCTACTTCACAGGGTTGTTGTGAGGAGAAACTTCAGTACGTAGTATGCCGCTCTGGGCTCTTTGGAGGAAGAGTGGGATATAAATGAAATTAGTAATAATAATAATAATAATTATTATTATTAATATCATCCCATCCCCCTCATTCCGGTCCTTCACAATGAGAACCTCCATCTTACTTGGATTCAGCTTCCTCATTGAGCCCATTACTGCCTATAGGCAGGCATTTAGGGAATGGGTACCATTACCTGATGATGATGATAAGGAGAAATAGGTATGTGTCATCAGCATACTGATAACACCCAGCACCAAATCCCCTGATGACCTCACCCAGAAGTTTCATGTAGATATTAAAAAGCATTGGTGACAGAACAGAGCCCTGAGGGATCCCATATAATAGCTCCTGTGTAGAAGAGATACTGTCACCAAGCACCATCATCTGGGATCTGCCCGAGAGATAGGAGCAGAACCACTGCAAAGCAGTGCCTCCTATCCCCAACTCCCCTAGGTGATCCAGAAGGATACCATGGTTGATGGTATCAAAAGCCGCTGAGAGATTCAAAAGAACCAGCAAAGTCACACTTGCTCGGTAGATTCCACAATAGAGGTTCTCCATCAGGCCGACCAAGGCTGACTCAACCCCATAGGTCTAAAGTCAGTTGGAAGTGGGTCTAGATAATCAGTTTCCTCCAAAACCACTTTGAACTGATTAGGCACCACTCTCTTAATCACCTTGCCCAACCATGGGAGATTGGAGAAAAGCCTATAGCTATCCATCACCGAGGGATCCAAGGTAGGCTTCTTAAGAAGCAGTTTAACCACTGCCTCCTTCAAAGAAGAGGGCATTCTGCCCTCCCTCAGCGATGCATTAATGATATTAATTTCCCTACAAGACGAAAGCAGCCAAATTGGGCAAGGATCCAAAGAACAAGTGGTAGGCCATACTGCCCCAAGTAGCTTGTCCACATTCTCAGGAGTAACAGATTGAAACTGATCCAATCTAATGCAGCAAGTGGGATTGCTAGACACCCCCTCAATAGGCTCTGCAGAAACAGTGGAGTCCAAGTTGGCCCAGATACAAGAGTCCACCAAAAACGTGACAGCAGGATATAGTGACCGTGTGTGTGTGTGTGTGTGTGTGTGTGTGTGTGTGACTAATAATGACTAATTAATTAGTCACCATTGCTACTCGGAGGTATTCACACCTAGCAGAATGTGATGGGCCTCTCCTTCTCCATGGGTTTGTCCAGTTCTTTTAGAAACCTAGCTAAACCAATTATGGAGCATATACATATCGGACCTCTGAAAAGTATAAGCATGCATATGTATTCAGTACTTGGTTTGGGCCCCTTTTGCAGCAATTACTGCCTCAATGCGGCGTGGCATGGATGCTATCAGCCTGTGGCACTGATGAGGTATTATGGAAGACCAGGACGCTTCATTAGCGGCCTTCAGCTCTTCTGTATTGTTTGGTCTCATGTCTCTCATCCTTCTCTTGGCAATGCCCCATAGATTCTCTATAGGGTCAGGTCAGGCGAGTTTGCTGGCCTATCAAGCACAGTACACTGTATACTTTTCAGAGGTCCGATATTGTTCTATTCTACAATCCTTGTCTTCTTGGTTCCATGTAATATTCTAATTTTCTGGGATTGTGGATTTGGGGTTTTCATGAGCTGTATGCCATGATCATCACAATTATAACAAATTAAGGCTTGACTTATCTCGCTTTGCATGTAATGCGTCTGTCTCATATATCAGTTTCACCTTTTAATTTGCATTACTGAAATTAATGGACTTTTGCACTATATTCTAATTTTCCAAATTTCACCTGTAGCTGAAGCAGGTCTGCAAGTTTGGAGACTCCTGAGAATGTGGACAGGTCTGAGGTTCTGATCATGCCTGAAAAGAAATGCTGCTTCTTTTATGGTGGCTGAACACACCTCACAATTCTCTCTACATCCCGCTTTCAAAATGCCTCTTTCAATTGTGTGCCTAGCTCTGGGAGAGAGCCAGCTTCACCAAATGTGGGCACAATCATTAGTCTGAGGCCTCAACCAGGAAGAACTGGGTTCAAATCCTCTCATGCAATAGCATGCTGTAGCGAGTACTAATGGGAAATGCTTTAATACAGTGTAATAAGTATGTGAAATACCACTTAGGTGTGAATAGCTAAAACTCAAAAACAATTTATCCACAAGTTACAACCCTCTCAATAAATGTACAATAAAACACTTTGAACATGTCTATACAAATGCTTGCAGCCAAAAAATTCTCATTACACAGTTGAAGCAACCATATAAATAAGACATTAAATATAAATCAAATAAAATATAGACTCAATTTGTTTACAATCATGATAACCACCATAGAAATAAATATTGCCAGAAGGATGTAAATCAGATCTTTAAAAGACTGCAATAGCCATTTGGCATTTTTGTAAGTAGTGCAACTTACTACTCAATAGCTAATTGGTGTTTTTGTAAGTAGTACAACAGGATTACACCATGGTAACACCTGTGCCTAACTTGCTGTAAGAGGGGGGAAATGGGTTACTTATAATCACTTATTCCTTACAATGACTCCTTCATCTTTAGAAACTTGAGTTATCTATGGTGAGAAAAACCAAACGTATGGTTTCTATACAAACAGCCAAGCAATCGAGCTCCTTTTCTCAATTTTGTGGGTTGAACATGCACAATCCTTATTAGTATCATGCCCTTTAATATGTTCTCCAAAGGTGAACATATCGTGAGCTCTCCGCTTGTTGGCATATTGGGGAACAGTCGCTCAGTAGGCAGTGGGGCAATTACCCCCAGATTTAGCAACTGCAAAAGAGCCAAATTGAAAGGGAGCTCGCCTTGCCCATGCTGGGATACCTGAAGAGACTCCTGAAGTTAACTCACCTCAGTTAACTCTCTGTTCAAGGTCTCTCTGCAGGATTGACCCTCCTTTGATTTACCTCCTCTCCATAGATGCCTCAAAGGAGCAAAAAACCAATTACCTCAGCAGGAAGTCAGATAAGGCTCCACAAATGTGCATTCCCTCCTTGTCAAAAGCAGGCTAGAGTGGGCGATAGGAACTCAGAGAAGTACCCATTAAAACACTGATTCGTTTGCACATTCAGCCACTCCATTTGCATTATCCCATTCATGCATTGTGTTGTAGTGCAGCACAACAGACAAAACAATGGGATCTTTTGAGACTTCCCGGAACTGCCCTAGCCAAGAAAGAAGGTCAATTGGAATGTCCCCTCAGGACACGTTTTGGGCTTTATGTGCCCCTGGATTCTTCAGCCAGTGTGCTCCCCTTGGTCTCCAGTGCTACCCACTTGATTACCACCTTGTGGAGTCACCCCTTACTTGGACACTGCAGCGGGCACTTGCTATACCACTTAGCTGGTGTTCTGCTCTGCGGGTCACCCTTGCTTCCAGGCCCTAGATCAGTTACCTTGCCAGATCCGATTTCCTCGCTAACACCTAGAGCTGGCTTCACAAGAACAGATGCCCTCTGGATCCATCCCGGCTATCTAACTCCCTTGATTCTTCACTGCTACTTGCTGCTCCCTGGTCTGCTTCCCAAGAAAAGTCATCTTTCAGTCACTCCCAAGCAGGGTTCCCTCTAACAGGGATTCCCAGATGTTCTTGATTACAACTCCAGAATTCCAGAGAATTCCACAAGTTGATTATGCGTTGTGTGAAAAAATCTGCCACAGGATGTGATGACAGCTAACAACCTGGATGGCATTAATAGGGGTTTGGATAACTTTATGGAGGAGAGGTCTATCATCGACTACTAGTTGGAGGGTTATAGGCCACCTCCAGCCTCAAAGGCAGGATGCCTCTGAGTACCAGTTGGAGGGGAGTAACAGCAGGAGGGAGGGCATGCCCTCAACTCCTGCCTGTAGGCTTCCAGCGGCATCTGGTTGGCCATTGTGTGGAAAAGGATGCTGGACTAGATGGGCCTTTGGCCTGATCCAGCAGTGCTGTTCTTATCTTCTTATGACAGGAAACAGAGGGTAGGTATAAATGGAGAGTTTTCACAATGGAGGGAGGTCAGAATTGTGGTCTCGCAAGGATCTGTACTGGGTCCGGTGCTTTTTAATTTATTCATAAATGATCCAGAAGTTGGGGGAAGCAGCGAGGTGGCAAAATCTGCAGATGTGCGGCTGATGTGAAAAAGGCCAATTCCATGTGAGGGACAATAAGGAAAGGGATTGAAAATAAAACTGCTAATATTATAATAAAACTATGGTGTGGCCACACTTGGGAGTACTGAGTAAAATTCTGATCACCATATCTAAAGAAGGACATTGTAGAACTGGGAAAGGTGCAGAAGAGGGCAACCAAGAAGTTCAGGGCCTAGAGCACCTTCCTTATGAGGCAAGGCTACAACACCTGGGGCTTTTTAGTTTAGAAAAAAAGATGACTGCGTGAAGACACGATAGAGGTCTAAAAAATCATGCATGGTGTGGAAAAATTGTATAGAGAGAAATTGTTCTCCCTCTCCCATAACACTAGAACCAGGGGTCATCCCAAGAAATTGATTGCCAAGAATTTTAGAACCAGCAAACAGAAGTACTTTTTCACACAACGCATACTCAACTTGTGGAATTCTCTGCCACAAGAGGTGGTGACAGCCAACAACCTGGATGGCTTTAAGAGGCATTTGAATAATTTAATGCAGAGGTCCTTCACTGACTACTACTCTGAGGACTATGGCTCACCTCCAGCCTCAAAGGCAGGATGCCGCTGAATACCAGTTGCAGGGGAGTAACAGCAGGAGAGAGGGCATGCCCTCAACGTCTGCCAGTGGGCTTCTAGCAGCATTTGGTGGGCCACTGTGTGAAACAGGATGCTGAACTAGATGGGCCATGGGCTGATCCAGCAGGGCTGTTCTTGTGTTCTTAAATTAGGTCTATAAAATCATGCATGGTGTGGAGAAAGTGTATAGAGAGAAATTGTTCTCTCTCTCCCATAACACAAGATCCAGGGGTCATCCCAAGAAATTGATTGCCAAGAATTTTTTTTAAATTGAATTTTTATTAATTTTAACAATAATCATTCATAACACATTAAACAAATACAGACTTCCCGCTCACACCTCCTCGTGAATTACCAACTATATATTTAACCCTTGCTATAAGGGTTAATTATAAGGGTCTCCAACTATAAGGGTCTCCAACCAAAGCTCTTCCCACACGGCAAGCATTTATATGGGAACACTAGTATGAAGCTTTTGATGAGAAGTCAGGTTTCTGTTGTGTCTGAAGCCCTTTCCACATTCCAAGCAAATATATGGTTTCTCTCCTGTGTGAATCCTTTGATGTAAAGTCAGGCTTACTCTAAGAAAGAAGCTCTTTCCGCACTCCAAGCACCTATATGGTTTCTCCCCTGTGTGAACCATCTGGTGTGAACTGAGATATGTCTCTCCCGTGTGAATCCTTTGGTGTGAAATCAGGCCTGATCTATTACTGAAACTCTTTCCACACAACAAGCATGTATATGGTTTCTCAGCTGTGTGAATCCTTTGGTGTGTAGTGAGATATTCAATCTGAATGAAACCCTTACCACACTGCAAACATTTATATGGTTTCTCTCCCATGTGAATCCTTTGGTGTGAAATCAGGCCTGATCTATAACTGAAGCTCTTTCCACATTCCAAGCATGTATAAGGTTTTTCTCCTGTGTGAATTCTCTGGTGTGTAGTCAGGTCTGAGCTCTGACGGAAGCCGTTTCCACACTCCAAGCATGTATATGGTTTCTCTCCTGTGTGAATCCTTTGATGTACAGTGAGATCTGTACTTTTACTGAAGCCCTTTCCACACTCCAAGCATGTATATGGTTTCTCTCCTGTGTGAATCCTTTGATGTGTATTGAGGTGTGAACTCACACTGAAGCTCTTTCCACATTCCAAGCATGTATAAGGTTTTTTCCCTGTGTGAATTCTCTGGTGTGTAGTCAGGTTTGTGCTGCGACTGAAGCTCCTTCCACACTCCAAGCATGTATATGGTTTCTCTCCTGTGTGAATCCCTTGGTGTGAAGTGAGATGTGCACTTTGACTGAAGCTTTTCCCACATTCCAAGCATTTGTATGGTTCCTCCTCTGTATGTATATTCTCATGAGGTTGACGATTGGATTCAGAACTGAAGCTCGTCCTGTAGAAAGGGCAAAGAGTCTTCTCTACTACGTTCTCCTTTCCCCCCAGTATTGTGATTGTATGCAATTTATCCTCCAGAGAAGCAGGAGATCCATTCCTCGTCTTCTGCATGACCTGAGTTTTTATTCTTTGCTGTTCCCTCTGTGTTCTTCCAGCACTTCCCAACAATACTCTGAGGCGTTTTCCCTCATTCTCACTCTCCCAACTGGCACCTGCTGGAATGAAGAGAGGAAACTGATCAGGTATGAGACAGTCAAGGGGCGTCAGGTCCATGAACAAGCCCCAGTTACAGGTCATCTTGATGGGAGAAGGACCCAGCCAGACTGGTCTGTGTTCCCCAGTCCTGGGTGGAGGCAGCCCAGGGCCAGCCCTGGGATTTTGGGTGCCCTAGGCGGAGTATGATTTGGCACCCACCAACTCAGGATAGAGAAAAACGAGATATCTAGCTTGAAGAAGTATTTACTTGGAAATCTACATGAACACTAAAAAGAGAAAAACAAGCAGTTTAGAATGATTTCTGAGCAATCTTCTGGGCTGGAAGCACGGCTCTGAGTAAGGCAGAGGGGAAGGTCTCCCAATGGCTGCGACTGCATGCCACAGCAACAATCAGACTTTGTCCCACCCAACAGAAATGAACACTGTAAATTTCAAGGAGCATTGGAGGGGAGGTGCAGCAGGAATTCTTATCCTTGGACCTGTCCAGGGCCTCCACAACTCCTGGGCCCCCTCAAATCCTCTTTAGTCTGCCCCAGGTGGTGCGGCTGCCTGGCAGACCATGATGATGCTTAATTTGCAGGGGAGGGGGACCCTCCAAAGGTCGAGGCTCCAAAATTACCTAGGTGCAACCTCTGAGGTGTAGCAACGCCCAGCAGAGCCCATCGATGGCCACTGAGGAAGTCACTGGAGGAGTGCAAAAAGTGACCAAGAGCAAACTTTCTAGTCCATGCGGTAGTGGATGAGCTAGTGAGTGAGCAGATGGGTGAGTGGATGAGCCAGTGGAAACATAAGCGATCTCATAAACCTGCTTCACTTTGGAAAGTATGCAAAACATGACATAGTTGAAAGTTTCAGATCTAAAACCATGTAACCTAAGCAGCTGTTCCTGCCACCAGATTGAGAATCCATTTACCGCGTACCAGGCTGGAAAAATTACTTTGGCTGGCCTGCCCAAAGTCACACCATGAGTTTCACTGTTGTAAGGTGGGTGGGATTTGAACCTGGATCTTCTGGGTTGCTTTTGAACTCTGACTGCTATACCACACTGGCTCTCTGGCCTGTACGTGGATCGAACCCATGAACTTGGCATTATTCCCACTACACTTCCCCAGCTGAGTAAACCAGCCTCACACACTCTCTCCCTTCCACTCTCCCCTTTAAAAGGTTCACTGAAAGTATGTTTGATTAAACAAACAACACAGAAATCCTGCAAAGACATGAGAATAGAAAGGGAACATAGAAAGAGGAAAAGGGGGGGGGAAACAGTATTATTTATTCTGCACATTTAAAAGACTTTATATTAAATGGCCGGGGGTGTGTGTGGATATCTTACTCAGAGAATCCAGATTTCTAAAATTCTCTTCCATGACTTCCTTGTGCAGGGCTATTTGGTCTGGATCCAGCACAGCCCACTCCTCCTCCGTGAAACCAACGGCCACCTCTTCAAAAGTCACCAGACCCTGAAAAAAGAAGAAAAGGGTCCTTAAAATGAGGTTAGGTGAGAAGGGTACCAGTGAGAGAACATGCTCCCTTGCAGAGTTGTTATATTTATATACCACTGTTCAACAAAAAGAGTCAAAGTGGTTTAAATAGCAAAAGAAATGGGGGGCAGGGGATGGTTCCTTGTCCCAAAAGAGCTCAAAGACTTGAAAAAAAGACGGAAGTCTAGATACCAGCACCAGCTACAGCAAAAGACATTATCCTGCGATGAAGGACCCTCGCTCTCCCCCTGCTAACTACCTGACAGTCAAACTCTTCCAAAGCTGCCTCCTTGCCCAGTTGGCAAGTTTCATGCCTTCAAGAGTGGCCACAACTTTCCTAGCAGGCAGCTTTGACACAAGCCAAAAGGAAAGAGATTCCTTCAGGTCTAGCAGGATGTGCCAGGAACTGTCCGCAGGGGTGTAACGATAGGGGGGGCAGGCAGGGCACGTGCCCTGGGCGCCACTCTGGCGGGTCACGTGGGGGGGCGCCAAATAGTCCCATGCCCCCCCCGCCAATCCCCCCCCAAATTCTTTTTACATAAAAATTTTTTTAGCGGCAGTCAAAGGAGCGCGTGGCGCCCCCTCCCCCACGAGCGGTCCCTTCCACGCCCCCCCCCCATTGCTTTGCTGGCTTGGCGGCGGCCAAGGAAACAAAAGGAAAAAAGGAAAGTCATGCAATGCAAGTGGAGCCACAAGTCGCTCTCCTGGCTTGCATTGCGTGAGTTTCCTTTTGCAATCCCACCTCTCGGAGCCACTCGAGGTGGGATTGCAAAAGGAAACTAGTAGTACTAGTACACAAGATCTTTGCAGCTCTGCTAATAATTACAACTTCTGGATCATCCCTTAGCATCGGCGGGGGTGGGTGGGGTGGAATAGCAAATTTAATTTGGAACTCATTAATATAATTTTTGAATAATGTTCAGTCTGTCTGGATTAATACTAGGTTTATCCTTTATAGCAGATTTTTATTAGCAACATACAGTATACAACATTTTCAGCCTTGTTCATTTGGTGCATATTGTAGATGTTCTGTCTTCAAAACATAAGTACAGCATCTATATTTTTTAAGGGGGGGAAATCCCATTTAATACAGTGTGAACAAATTGGTCCAAAAAGTAACAATGGGAAGTTTTTCTTTCTGCCCCTGTAGCTTTAATAAGATGGAGTGCACAAATATCACTTGATTAACAGCTGCAATATTAATTTCCCTTTTTGCTTGCTTGACTCACAGCGAGAATCATGTCAAGGCAGTGGAGAGCCAATTAAATTGATTTTAATCTTTGTCAGGGAAGATAACATGCCTTTTTCTCTCCTTGTTTAAATAATTAAAGTTTCAGTAGGTATTATTTCTGGCTTTAAAGAAATTGGTATCTTAATGTAATGGAATCCTTCTAATTACATACTTAATAGTTTTTAAAAAGTTAATCACGGTTTTTCATTCAATGTGTATTTTGTTTTACATATTAAACTTATATTTTCCTTTGAGAGAGTTTTAAAAATAAGAGGAAATTGGGAAGGCTTCTTTAAAACAAAGAAAAATCTCACCCCTACTTAATCATGATCTTTTTTATTTGCCTGTGTTTTTATTTCAAGCAAGTCAGATGTATGTTGGGGGGTATTTATTTATGTGTATTTATTTCAAGCAAGTCAGATGTATGTTGCGGGGGGGCCGCGGGGGGGCGGGCGCAATGTCAGTGCTTGCTCTAGGCGCCGTTTTCCCTAGTTACGCCTCTGACTGTCCGTCCCACATTCTCCTCCCCCAATGTTCCTTCCCCTACCTGTTCTAGTCCTATTGAAGATTCGTCACCTCCAACAGACAGAAGAGGTGGCTGAGGATGCACTGGCAGTGTCATTTCACCACCTGCAAAGGACACAAAAGTGATGGGAATGAAATATATAGATAAGTTTTCCCCCCAAAAAATCCATACTGGCTCTGTGCACAGTTCAAAATGTCGGTTTGGATGCATCAAGTCTACAACTCCTGTAATTAAACAGATTTTTAGCCTACTTAGGAGATCACTTGGCATTCCATGTATGTGTCCGTGTGTCTGTCCCCCCCACCCCACCCCATCAACTCTGCAATGCCTGGACCAATATGAACCAAATTGGGTTCAGCCATAGGGACGGTTGTAGTGTGTGACACACAGGGACATCTCAATGGTGTAGTTTGTGATGATGTCATCCACCCAAGTTCAAAACGGCATGCACATGAACATTTGAGGCACAACTGGGTTAACCTGTGAAGCACCTAACCGATTTGAACCAAATTTGAACACATTGAGGTGCAAATGGGAACAAACTGGGTACAGTTGTAGGGACACATAGGGACACCTCAAACGCATAGTTTGTGATGATTTCATCCACCCCAATTTAAGCTTTTAAAATTTATTTATTTAAAATATTTCTATACTGCCCAAAACTTGCGTCTGTGGGCGGTTTACAATTAAAATCATTTAAAACATCAAATCAATTATCGATTAAAATCGTTTAAATCATTAAAAACCCAGGATTAAAATTATTTAAAACTATAAATCTAATTAAAAGCCTGGGTGAATAAATGTGTCTTCAGTGCCTTTTTAAAAGTGGCCAGAGATGGGGAGGCTCTGATTTCAACAGGGAGCCCGTTCCAAAGTCCAGGGGCAGCAAGGGAGAAGGTCCGTTCCCGAGTAGCCGCCAGACAAGTCTCTCCATTTGACCTTCACAGGAGGTGGGGCTCATGGCCGAGAAGAAGTTCTTTTAAATACTCAGAGTGGAGGCATGAACGTTTCTCGCAAGTGGGCTAACATGTGAACAGCCCAGAGCCTCTGGATGGGGCGGTTTATAAATGAAATGAAATAATGGAAAGTAGGCAGATTACGTAGTTCTTACTAGTCAACTTGTTAAACTGTGGAAGAATCTGTGACTACACTACCCACCACACACACACACACACACACACACACACACACACACACAAAGGTACACGGTAGCACAAAAGCAGGGCAAGGATTTCAGTTGACCTCCCTTCATCAAGTGAACCAGCCAAGAAGAAGGGAAAGAGATTAAAAGAGGAATGGGACACAGAAACGCCTGGGTGGGAAGGGCTAGATTGGGGACATTTCCCCCTCCCCAGAAAAGGCAGGCAAATGCTGGAAGAGCCATTATTATACTAGAGGCCTGTGGTGGGTGAGAATCAAAAGATCAGAGTGGGCAGAGACCTTGGATGGCTCCTAGTCCAGCCCACTGCTCAGTGCAGGAAACTGTTACAAGAACCCCGGACAGATGCCTTTTCAGCCTCTGAAAGAAGACCTCCAGCAAAGGGGAGCCCACCACTGCAGGAAGCAGATTGCCCCATGGTCAGGCAGCTCCCACAGCTATAAGACTTTCTTCCCCCTGTCTTGCCTCAATCGGCTTCCATGTAATTTCAGCCTATTAGTTCCAACCTGGCCCTCAGGAGCAACAGAGAAAAAAGTTGTGCTTTCTTCTGTGGGACAGTACTTCAGAGAAGGCTGACACGTCTGAGGAGGCGGGGGGGTCCCTCCCCAAGGGGAAACTGCAACCCACATCCTGCAATTTGGTGGCATGGGGTGGGAGTGTCACACTCACTGTGTATCAGCCCTGCCAGTCCTCTGCCCAAATACCTCTGCGTGATCTCCTGCTCTCAGTCTTTCTTTGAGGTCCTTGGAGTGCAGCACTATAGAACAGGGATTCTCAGCGTTGGGTCCCCAGATGTTATTGGACTTCAACTCCCATAATCCCCAACCAAAGGCCACTGGGGCAGGGGATGATGGGAGTTGAAGCCCAATAGCTTCTGGAGACCCATTGTTGAGAATCCTTGTGAAACCAGGGCAGATACCAGGAGAAATATTGAGGGGGGGCATAAAACTCCATTCTGGGGGGCAGTTGTGAAAAGTGCCTTTCTCTGAAGTAAACACAGGGGCCCAGCAATGGGAGAGGAGGTGGAAATACTTGCCCCCTCGCCCACCCTCACCTTGTGGTGTTGCTGATGCAGAGGGAGCTCCTTTTTCTGTAGGATACCAGCCCAGAGAAGATGCCTTTCCACTGATGAGTTATCCTAAGGTTTTTCTTTATTTTAGTACAGTTTTTTAAATATGCTTTGTGGCTCACTGCACAATCTCTGGAAGTACAGGTTGGCATGCATAAATCCTAAAACTGATCAAATGAACGGTTTATGAAACCTTGTGAGAAGCTGCAGATGAGCATCATCCTCAAAAGGCCTCGGAGGAACATCAAAGCAGACTACAGATTGAAGGTATGTCAGTGAGAAAGAGAGAAAGCTGACATCTGCCCCATTCTTCCTTACCCAGTAAGGTGGCACCTCTGTCGCCCTCCTGCAAGATCCCCCTGGGAAGTGGCCTCTGCCGGGTGTCTGATGGAGCCTTCTGTGCCTCCGCAAAATCAGGGACCATTTCAAACAACAATCCTTGTATCTGAAACAAAGAAGAGGAGATCCCAGGCAGGGAACAGGGAGGAGAGGAATTAGAAAGGAAATGGAGCAGGACAAGGCCCGAGAAGGGGCTGGGTTGGGTCGGCCAATTCCTTGACTGATTTCCCAGTTGTTTGCTTGGACAGCTTCTGGCCTTTCTTGAGCATCTCCTGCCTGACAGTTACAGCTCTCAGAATGTACTACTCTCTCACCTGTTGCTCTCCCTGCTTCTTCTCCTCTGCCTGGCTCAGAAGGAAACCTTCGGCTAGGGCCACCGCCTGGGAACTGGTCTCTGCTCCGCATTCCCTGACCCAGCTCTCCACCTCCTGGGGCAGGATGGCCAAGAACTGCTCCAGGACAACCAAGTCCAGGATCTGATTCTTGGTGTGTTGCTTTGGCTTCAGCCATCCACGGCAAAGGCTGTGGAGTCGGCTGCAAAGCTCTCGGGGGCCCTCAGCTCCTTGGTAGCGGGACTGCCTGAAGTGCTGGCGCTGCACATCTGAACTGCTGGTGTCTTTGCCCAGGACCTTCTGTGGAGATGTGTAGAAGTCCTCACTGTTCCCAGCCTGGATGGCATCATCAGGGCCTTCTTCTGCTTTGGGGCCAGCAGAGTCCTCCTCTCTCATCTTTGATCTGTGCTCTAAGGCAATCTCCAACAAGGCCCAAAGATCTCCTTGTTCTTTCCTGAGGGAAGGAGGTTTTTTACATATCAAAATTCTACTTCACAGAGCTTCTGTTCCCTGTAGAAAAGGGAGGCAAATACCAGGAGTCACAGGAAAACTAGAAAGGAATTCTGGGGGAGGGAGAGGCGTAGTAAGGCCAGAGAACTGTATCTATTACATCTGCCTCAGCTATGATGTTTAGTTTCAAAAGTAAACCAGGGTACAGACTCCCTCAAATGCCAGCTACAGCTAGGAAGTACAGAACTCTACATGTGTGGAACATAATGTGTGAATAAGCGGATGTACAGCCATAAAGCTTTGTGCGTGCTTATGCTGAATAGATAATATGAGTCTAGAACATAATGTGAGAACAGGAATCTAGCACCTACATTTTGAAAAATAAATTGGGGGGAGAGTAGAATTATCATTTTTGTTTTTGTGTGCAAAGACGTTTATAGAGAAGCTATGTTGTGTGTGTGTGTCTCAGTCATAGCTGGAGACAGATTCTCGTCTCCTCTGCTGCAGCTCATTGGCTTTGCCTGCTGCATGCCATCAAGGGTACAAGAACATCTGATGGGCCACCCTTTTAATTTCCCATTTCCCCAACTTATTTGGAAGAATTTATCACGTGGAATCTGCTCTTAAATGTGGTTGATGCTGATTTTGGGACACAGCAGACAGAATTCAGCTCTATGCATATGCAGGCATGAGTACATGGCAAAGGCAGGAAGGACAGGACCCTGAAAGCAGGCCTGCTCAACTTAGGCCTGCCTGCTGTTTTTGGACTACAATTCCCATAATCCCCAGCTACAGTGGCCAACGCCAGGAATTATGGGAATTGTAGCTCAACATCTGCACTGCAGAAGGGCTGAAGTTGAGCATCCCTGCTAGAGCCTCCCTACCAGCTCCCACTAGGCACACACACGGCCATCCATAAGAACCCCCCAGAATTCCCAAGGAGACTCCGAGGGCCTCCCATATCCCCATCCAGCCCCTCCTCTCATTTTGAGTCCCTGATGCCACCTGGGGCGGGGGGGGGGGGGTTGCCAGTCAAGAGGGGCTTGGAATTCCCCGAGTATTGGCAACAATCTTTAGGTGACACTTGAAAGCAGTTCTAGTTGAGATGGCGGGGGCGTGATCCTGGGGAAAGACCTCCTGGAGCAGCTTCAGGCAGAGCTGGCAAGCAAGGCAAGCCCACCACCCCCGCAGCAGCAGCAGGGCCTTTCCTTGGCAGAGCCGGCTGGGCCAGCGAGCCTCGGGTGCCCCCACGGCCGTCGCCTGTCCCTGCTTGCCCCACTCTCTCCTCCCACCCTGCCGGCTGCCGAGACCGAGAGGCCAGGGAGACACACAGACTGACGGAGGAGCACGCCCTGCTTGCTGCTCAGTGTGGAAGGAGAAACCTGGCGGGACGCTCCTAGCATGCGACCGGCCGGGAGGAGGAGCAGGCGGGCGGGCGGCACCCAGCGCCAAGCCCTGCGGCGGGCGGTGGAGACGGATCAGGGCTGGGAGGTGGCGGCGGCGGCCGCAAAATGGGCGACGTACGCTGCCTTTCCTGCTCTGCTGCGGCTGCTGAGTGGGGGGAGGGCGGCGGCAGGCACTGGCAGGCATCTCTCCTCCGTCCGGCGGTCAAGAGCGGCGAGTCCCAGGCGCAGCTTCCACCCCGCTCCTGCTCTCCCTCCGCCCAGCCCTGCCGGCTTCCTCCCAGCCCCAGTGACCTGTCTGAGGAAGGGACGGGCTCCGGTTCCCACCGCTCTCTCCCCCTGCACGATCCGGCGGGGGGGGGACCCGGGGGGGGGGAAGGGAGTGCGTTCAGCGTCTACGGGGGGGCGGCTGGATGGTGGGGCGAGGAGTGCATTGAGAACTCACCACCAGACCCCAGGAAGAAGAAGAGGAGGAGGAGCCTGGAGCCCACACGCATCCCAGGCCCCTTTGCAGAAAAAGAGGCGGGGGCAGGCAATGACTTCCCGCTTCCATACCTTCACTTTAACCCTTCGAGGGCTCCCACACCAGAAAACACTGCGGACTAGCCGCTTGGTGACTTCCGCAAGAGCTGAGCTGCAGCACTTTTGCCTTCCAGATGGTCTTGGTACTACAACTCCCATCATCCGCAGCCACAGACAGTGCACAATAGTCAGCGATTATGGGGTTTGTAGCCCCAGCATCTGCAGCAGGACTGAAGCAGTACAGCCCTGCACGGAGGCCTGCCAGAAAGAAACCCTTGAGGACTAGCCGTGAACACGTGGTCTGAGCGAACGGCACTGGAGACCAGTGTTCCCTCTAATAGGGATTCCTAGATGTTGTTGACTACAACTCCCAGAATCCCCAGCCAAAGGCCATTGCAGCTGCAGATGCTGGGAGTTGTAGTGAACAACATCTGGGAATCCCTGTTAGAGGGAACACTACTGGAGGCATTTAAAATTACTTGCCAAGAAATTACATTTCAGTAAATAAAGAAGAAGGAAAATCTGTACCTGCATCCTTTTTTGGGGGGGGTGGGGGGGCATCAAAATCTGTCTCATGCAAAACCTCTGTCTGTAAGTTTCAAAGCAGCATCGAATGAAACAAGAAATGTCCTGGTTCTTTTTGGCTTTGATAAGAATTTATCTGCACTTGTGTTGATACCTGAGGAATTCTAAAGTGGTGGAGAGGTCAGATTTCCCCTTGTGGATTCTGCCGCAGCAAGGCTGGGTTTTCCCATAATTTCAGCTTTAATCAAGACTACCCCTAAATTCCCCAAGCTTACAGCAGTCTGTTCTTAACATTCACAGTTCACTCCTCCATGGATGCCATGTTTTTGCATGTGAGAGAAGCGAAAGAGACACATCTGTTGTGAGGAGAAACTTAACTATGTACACTGCTCCAGTCCCCTTGGAGGAAGAGCAGAACACAAATGTAAAAATAAGTAAATCCTGACTCAAATGCGGCCTTCAGAGAGCATCTGTTTTGGGAGTCCCTATTTAGATAGAGGAACAGGAAAAGCAGCCATCTTGAAACTGGCAAAACACAGCAACTGCCTTCCTTTGGGAACACTTCTTCTTTTAAAAGGAAATCTGCTCAAAATGCATGGAATTTCAGCAGAAAATACCAAAAGGAAACAGCCATTTCTATTTCCTGCCATCACAGGTGATCTTAACCAGCAAGCCTTGAAGAGTTGAAGGAGCCATCTTATGTATTGGGTGACTATATACATGGCTGGGAAAGAATGCGGATATCTGGCGGTCAATGTAAGTGTTACCTGGGGAACCCAGTTCTCATAAACCAGACGACAAGGATGATTGAAAGAAGCAAACACTTTTTAAATTGTTTTACAGCCAGTGCTGGTGGCGAACTTCTCTGTGCCTCACGGCTGTTCCAGAGAATCGCACGCAGCTGCCTTTGTCTCAGTTTTTTTATACTTTGGCATAGTTACATTCAGTGGATACAATCTCATTGGTTAGCATCATTGTCCATCATATTACAAATATTATAATCATTTGCTAATTAGACAACATTCCTCTATTACAATCAAGCCTTTTTCTACTGCCTATTGATAAGCGGAACCATCTCCCTTCTTTCTCTAGCTAGATGTGTCCTTGAGGTGTTATTTTTGCAGGCTTTTGCAGGCTTGGCTTTTCAGGAGATACAAGGAAAGGGGGGCCTCCCTCACATTCCAGCCAAGTCAGCTAATTTATGATTTTACAACTGGCAATTAGCAACAAGATAACTTACAAACCCTATTAAATATTTCTTGACCAGTGCAAACCTGAGTTCTGTCTCACACTCTTTGCGGCTGAACCACCGCCCTAAACTCTAAGCAGTTTCTATCTCAGAAAATGGAGAATGGAACGATTACAAAGGCACTGGATTGTAAAGGCACTTTCCCATTCCATGAGAACAAAGTAATTACAAAGCAGCTTTCAGAAAAGGCATTTTCCCTTCATTCCACATTTGTGGCCACATAATCACTGAAAGCACAAAACATATGAAAGGCCAGGCTTCACCACAGGTTTAGACTGATCTAGCCATTAATCCCTTCTGCATGGGAAATCCTGGGGGTTGTAGGTCAGCAACAATGGGGTCTCATCCTTCCTAAGAGAAGTCTCAGCATTTCTACATGCGTGGAGAACCTACAGGAACACTCACAAGTGTGGTGTAGTGGTTAGAATGCTGGACTACGACCGGGGAGACCCAAGGAGAAATAGATGTGTGTGTCATCAGCATACTGATAACACCCAGCGCCAAATCCCCTGATGACCTCACCTAGAAGTTTAATGTAGATATTAAAAAGCATTGGTGACAGAACAGAGCCCTGAGGGATCCCATATAATAGCTCCTGTGTAGAAGAGATACCGTCACCAAGCACCATCATCTGGAATCTGCCCGAGAGATAGGAGCAGAACCACTGCAAAGCAGTGCCTCCTATCCCCAACTCCCCTAGGTGATCCAGAAGGATACCATGGTTGATGGTATCAAAAGCCGCTGAGAGATTCAAAAGAACCAGCAAAGTCACACTCGCTCTGTAGATTCCACAATAGAGGTTCTCCATTAGGCCGACCAAGGCTGACTCAACCCCATAGGTCTAAAGTCAGTTGGAAGTGGGTCTAGATAATCAGTTTCCTCCAAAACCACTTTGAGCTGATTAGGCACCACTCTCTTAATCACCTTGCCCAACCATGGGAGATTGGAGAAAAGCCTATAGCTATCCATCACCGAGGGATCCAAGGTAGGCTTCTTAAGAAGCAGTTTAACCACTGCCTCCTTCAAAGAAGAGGGCATTCTGCCCTCCCTCAGTGATGCATTAATGATGTCAACTGATGTCAATTTCCCTACAAGACGAAAGCAGCCAAATTGGGCAAGGATCCAAAGAACAAGTGGTAGGCCACACTGCCCCAAGTAGCTTGTCCACATTCTCAGGAGTAACAGATTGAAACTGATCCAATCTAATGCAGCAAGTGGGATTGCTGGACACCCCCTCAATAGACTCTGCAGAAACAGTGGAGTCCAAGTTGGCCCGGATACAAGAGAATTTATCTGTAAAGAATCCACTAAAAGCGTGACAGCAGGATATAGTGACCGTGACTCTGTGTGTGTGTGTGCGACTAATAATGACTAATTAGTCACCATTGCTACTCGGAGGTATTCATACCTAGCAGAATGTGATGGGCCTCTCCTTCTCCATGGGTTTGTCCAGTTCTTTTAGAAACCCAGCTAAACCAATTATGGAGCATATACAGTAGCTGAAGCAGGTCTGCAAGTTTGGAGACTCCTGAGAATGTGGACAGGTCTGAGGTTCTGATCATGCCTGAAAAGAAATGCTGCTTCTTTTATGGTGGCTGAACACACCTCACAATTCTGTCTACATCCCGCTTTCAAAATGCCTCTTTCAATTGTGTGCCTAGCTCTGGGAGAGAGCCAGCTTCACCAAATGTGGGCACAATCATTAGTCTGAGGCCTCAACCAGGAAGAGCTGGGTTCAAATCCTCTCATGCAATAGCATGCTGTAGCGAGTACTAATGGGAAATGCTTTAATACAGTGTAATAAGTATGTGAAATACCACTTAGGTGTGAATAGCTAAAACTCAAGAACAATTTATCCACAAGTTACAACCCTCTCAATAAATGTACAATAAAACACTTTGAACATGTCTATACAAATGCTTGCAGCCAAAAAATTCTCATTACACAGTTGAAGCAACCATATAAATAAGACATTAAATATAAATCAAATAAAATATAGACTCAATTTGTTTACAATCATGATAACCACCATAGAAATAAATATTGCCAGAAGGATGTAAATCAGATCTTTAAAAGACTGCAATAGCCATTTGGCATTTTTGTAAGTAGTGCAACTTACTACTCAATAGCTAATTGGTGTTTTTGTAAGTAGTACAACAGGATTACACCATGGTAACACCTGTGCCTAACTTGCTGTAAGAGGGGGGAAATGGGTTACTTATAATCACTTATTCCTTACAATGACTCCTTCATCTTTAGAAACTTGAGTTATCTATGGTGAGAAAAACCAAACGTATGGTTTCTATACAAACAGCCAAGCAATCGAGCTCCTTTTCTCAATTTTGTGGGTTGAACATGCACAATCCTTATTAGTATCATGCCCTTTAATATGTTCTCCAAAGGTGAACATATCGTGAGCTCTCCGCTTGTTGGCATATTGGGGAACAGTCGCTCAGTAGGCAGTGGGGCAATTACCCCCAGATTTAGCAACTGCAAAAGAGCCAAATTGAAAGGGAGCTCGCCTTGCCCATGCTGGGATACCTGAAGAGACTCCTGAAGTTAACTCACCTCAGTTAACTCTCTGTTCAAGGTCTCTCTGCAGGATTGACCCTCCTTTGATTTACCTCCTCTCCATAGATGCCTCAAAGGCAGGCACTTAACAATGATAGGGCAAGGGGAGACAGTTGTCTGGGGGCCCCACTGCCTGGAGGAGCACCCCAGAAGCACCTCATGTGACTCCCCATTGCCGCCTGCCCAGCCCCATAGCCTCTCAGCCACTTGCCCTCTTCGCCGTCTCTCCTGCTTGTTCTGCTGGCCCGCAATCGAAGCAGCAGGCAAGCTGCCAAGAGCTCCTTTTCTCCCGCCTCTCAGCTGATCGGCGGGTGGGCGGGGCTTCCACGGAGGTCTCCGTGTAGGCCGCAGTGAAGCCTGAACTCGAGTAGGGCCTAAGCAAGCCAGGAAGGAGGAGGCAGCCAGAGTGTTCTCTGCAGCAGAAGACCCCTTGCTGCCCTGCTTAACCCAGACCAGCATTTGCCAGGTAGAGTGTGAACTCCTTTTTGTGGTTACCTTTCCCACCCCACCCCGGCCCCATATATAGGGATCTGCTTGCCATAGGGCTTGGATATGGGGGGGGAGGGACCGAGAAGTCTCTGAATATTTATTTTGAAACAGCTTGGAAAATTTGCTGACTTAAAAAAAACTATCTAAAAAGTACTATAAGTGGCTTGTTTCATGGCAGAAAATTGCAAAAACTTCTGGAACAGTATTTTATTAATTTTATTTATTCATTCATTCATTTATAAATGCACTTATGTTCAAGTTGTTTTGCAACCCAGAAGGTCTGAGTGAGAACTGTGAAGCATGTGTGGTGCTTTTATTTTATTTTTCTTGTGTGTGAACTGCTCCCCAATAACTTGCAGGGACTTCAGGGTCAATCTGGCCAACATGTGAATGCAGCACCTCCATTCCAGAGGAGATGTGTCTTAAAGGGCTTTAAAAGCCTCCTGTGAAAAACCTCCTGCAATCAAACTTGACTGAATTTGTTCAGAATTCTGAACAAACAAACATAGGCTCACCCTGCATGGTTGAAAGTCTCCTTTGCTAATCTGCAGCGAGGGGCCCATTTTAATAATTCATCTTTCTAGTGTGTTCTAGGCATTAAAAGTAATACAAATGTATAGTACTCAATGTATATCACTATATATTGTGACGTGTGTGTGTGTATTCAGTGAAATGTATTTGCAGGCAGCATACTTATTTTGGAATATCAGACTTAAATCCTTGGGGGCCTGGGGTGTGCGGAGGCCCTGGACTTTGGGGGGGGATTTTAAAATCTTGTCTCTGGGCCCACTCCAACCTTGCTACGCCCCTGCTCAAAGGAGCAAAAAACCAATTACCTCAGCAGGAAGTCAGATAAGGCTCCACAAATGTGCATTCCCTCCTTGTCAAAAGCAGGCTAGAGTGGGCAATAGGAACTCAGAGAAGTACCCATTAAAACACTGGTTCCTTTACTAGTGTGTCTGACTGAAAAGTGTTTGCATATTCAGCCACTCCATTTGCATCATCCTATTCATGCATTGTGTTGTAGTGCAGCACAACAGACAAAACAATGGGATCTTTTGAGACTTCCCGGAACTGCCCTAGCCAAGAAAGAAGGTCAATTGGAATGTCCCCTCAGGACACGTTTTGGGCTTTATGTGCCCCTGGATTCTTCAGCCAGTGTGCTCCCCTTGGTCTCCAGTGCTACCCACTTGATTACCACCTTGTGGAGTCACCCCTTACTTGGACACTTCAGCGGGCACTTGCTATACCACTTAGCTGGTGTTCTGCTCTGCGGGTCACCCTTGCTTCCAGGCCCTAGATCAGTTACCTTGCCAGATCCGATCTCCTCGCTAACACCTAGAGCTGGCTTCATGAGAACAGATGCCCTCTGGATCCATCCCGGCTATCTAACTCCCTTGATTCTTCACTGCTACTTGCTGCTCCCTGGTCTGCTTCCCAAGAAAATTCGTCTTTCAGTCACTCCCAAGCACGGTTCCCTCTAACAGGGATTCCCAGATGTTCTTGATTACAACTCCAAAATTCCAGAGAATTCCACAAGTTGATTATGCGTTGTGTGAAAAAATCTGCCACAGGATGTGATGACAGCTAACAACCTGGATGGCATTAATAGGGGTTTGGATAACTTTATGGAGGAGAGGTCTATCATCGACTACTAGTTGGAGGGCTATAGGCCACCTCCAGCCTCAAAGGCAGGATGCCTCTGAGTACCAGTTGGAGGGGAGTAACAGCAGGAGGGAGGGCATGCCCTCAACTCCTGCCTGTAGGCTTCCAGCGGCATCTGGTGGGCCATTGTGTGAAACAGGATGCTGGACTAGATGGGCCTTTGGCCTGATCCAGCAGTGCTGTTCTTATGTTCTTATGACAGGAAACAGAGGGTAGGTATAAATGGAGAGTTTTCACAATGGAGGGAAGTCAGAATTGGGGTCCCGCAAGGATCTGTACTGGGACCGGTGCTTTTTAATTTATTCATAAATGACCCGGAAGTTGGGGTAAGCAGCGAGGTGGCAAAATTTGCAGATGTGCGGCAGATGTGAAAAAGGCCAATTCCATGCGAGGGACAATAAGGAAAGGGATTGAAAATAAAACTGCTAAGATTATAATAAAACTATGGTGTCTCCCCGCGGCCGGGCTGGACCCGCCGCCCCTGCCTCTGCCCTCCCCGTGGCTGCCTCTGACCTTCCTGCGCCTGGGCCGACCAACTGGCCAACATGGCCGCCTGGTACCAGCGGTCGTGTCTCCCTCGGCCTCCCTCCGCGGCACGCATGCCCAGAACAGCCGAGGGAGACACGGAAGCAGACACCAGCCTTGGCGACATGGACGGACACGCCAGGGACTTTATTATATAGGACTATGGTGTGGCCACACTTGGGAGTACTGAGTAAAATTCTGATCACCATATCTAAAGAAGGACATTGTAGAACTGGGAAAGGTGCAGAAGAGGGCAACCAAGAAGTTCAGGGCCTAGAGCACCTTCCTTATGAGGCAAGGCTACAACACCTGGGGCTTTTTAGTTTAGAAAAAAAGATGACTGCGTGAAGACACGATAGAGGTCTATAAAATCATGCATGGTGTGGAAAAAGTGTATAGCGAGAAATTGTTCTCCCTCTCCCATAACACTAGAACCAGGGGTCATCCCAAGAAATTGATTGCCAAGAATTTTTTTTAATTGAATTTTTATTAATTTTAACAATAATCATTCACAACACATTAAATAAATACGGACTTCCCGCTCACACCTCCTCGTGAATTACCAACTATATAATTAACCCTTGCTATAATAATAATTCAAAACATAAATTTAAACTTTACAAGCACAATTTTGATCTACTCAACCTGCTAATATTACTAACTTTCAAACCCTGTTGTAAAATCAATATTAGGAAAATAAGTCTTTAAATACAATAAAAATGGTTTCCAATCTTCTTTAAAACATTCTAAATTTTGTTCTCTTATCAGTACTGTAAGTTTTGCCATCTCCGCATATTCCAGAATTTTTATCAGCCAATCGTCTTTTGAAGGCAGTTCATTACTCTTCCATTTCTGTGCATATATTATTCTGGCCGCCCTGGTAGCGTACATAAAAAATGTTAAATTAGTTGTAGAAAACACTCTTTGTGTTATTACCAGCAGGAAGGATTCTGGCTTCTTAGGAAATGTCATTTTAAATATTTTCTTTAACTCATTATATATCATGTCCCAAAATGCTTTAGCCTTCCTACAAGTCCACCACATATGAAAAAAGGTTCCTTCAGAGTGTCCACATTTCCAACATTTGTTTGAAACATTTTTATACATTAATGCCAGGTTTTTTTGCTGTCAAATACCACCTATACATCATTTTATAGTAATTTTCTTTTAAAACATAACATGCAGTGAATTTTAAATCATTTTTCAATCATTTTTCCCAGGCTGCCATTTCTATATTGCACCCCACATCTTGAGCCCACTTTACCATAGTAGTTTTAACCACTTCATCTCTTGTCTCCTCCAAAAGCAAGAGCTTATACATTTTAGAAACTAATTTTTCATCATTTTCACACAGCTCTTCCTCAAATCTCGACATCTGATCCTCAAATCCAACTTTAAGATCCTTCTAATAAACTTCATTTAACTGATGGTACTGAAACCAATCACTAACCAAATTTTGTACTTCAATTAAACTTTTTAACTTACAATCCTTTTCTTGAAAATATAACAGATCCCTATAAGTACCCCATTGCGCTTGCATATTTACCTCTTTACGTGCTAAAGCTTCAATCGGAGATACCCATAACAGAGTCCTAGGTTCCAGCCATTTTTTATATATTAGCCACACCCTCATTAGACTCCTTCTTACATAGTAATTCAGAAAATCTTTATGCATTTTACTTTTTTCATACCACAAATATGAATGCCATCCATACCTTCTATCAAATCCTTCCATATCAAATATTCTAGGATTTCTTAATGTTACCCATTCTTTTAACCACGTCAAACAGACAGCATCAAAATACAACCTTAAGTCTGGTAGGGTAAGACCACCTCTTTCCTTTGCATCTGTTAAATTCTTAAAATTAATTCTTTGTCTTTTCCCTTGCCAAACAAATTTGGTTATGTCCTTCTGCCATTGCTTCAAACAAGTTAAGGTATTGATTATAGGAATAGTCTGAAATAGAAATAACATTTTAGGCAAGACGTTCATTTTCACCACTGAAATTCTTCCCATTAAGGACAAATTCATATTAGTCCATTTTTGTAAATCAGTTTTCACTGTATTCCATATTTTAATATAATTATTTGAGAACAACAAAGAATTATTGTTTGTCAGCCAAACCCCCAGATATTTAATTTTCTTCTCCACTTTCAACTCACTTATTTCAAAAAATCTATCCTTAGATTTCTGATCCATATTTTTAGTCAGGACTTTTGTTTTAGTCTTATTTATATAAAACCCAGCCAATTGGCCAAATTGTTGTATTTTTTCCAAGAGTCTTCCAATCTTGTCCAGTGGATTTTCTAAAAAGAACACAACATCATCCGCAAAGGCTCTTAGTTTATACTCTTGTTTCCCAATTTTCGGGCCCTGTAATTGATTGTCTTCTCTAATATTTCTACAGAGCACTTCTAAGACTAATATAAAAAGCAATGGGGAAAGTGGACATCCTTGTCTAGTCCCCTTTTGTATTTTGCAATTCTCTGATAATTCCCCATTTACAATAATCTTAGCATATTGCTCCGAATAAATTGTCTTGATAGCCCTAATAAAATTGCTGCCAATGCCCATTGCATCCACTAATCTCCACATAAATTGCCAAGAAACGTTGTCAAAAGCCTTCTCTGCATCCAGAAAAATAATCACCATCTATTTGTCATTATGTTTTTCATAATACTCCAATACATTCAAAACTGTTCTCACATTATCTCTTAATTGTCTGTTTAGCAAAAAGCCAGCTTGATCCTCATGAATAAAAAGCCTTAATATAGTCTTCATTCTTCTTGCCAGAATAGCGGCAAAAAGTTTATAATCATTATTTAAAAGTGAAATTGGCCTGTAGTTTTTAACTTGCGTTAAATCTTGATCCGGTTTTGGGATGACTGCAATATTTGCATACTTCCAAGAATCCGGAATAATTCCTCTTTGCAAAATATCATTCATAGTCCATTGCAAAGGCTGTAAAATTTGATCTTTAAATAATTTGTAGTACAAAGCTGACAGTCCATCAGTTCCTGGCGCCTTATTGGCCTTGCTTTGATTTATTGCTTCAGTTATTTCCGTTATTGTTATCAGAGCATTCATAATTTCTATGTGTTCCTTAGAAAGTTTTGGAATATTTTTGGTCTTAAGAAATTGCTCAAGTTTTGTGTCTTCAACTATGTTCCCTTTATAAAAATCTGAATAGTATTTTAAAAATTCTCCTCTTATTTCCTTACCATTATAAGAAAGCCTGTTTTGGGTAAGTATTTTAGATATGTAATTATTTTTTTTCTCAGATCTAATTTGCCAAGCCAACAACTTGCCTCGTTTATTTGCAAACTCAAATGGCCTTTGCTTGACATATTTTAAGTTCTGTTCAACTTCATTTGCTACTAACATAGAAAGTTGTTGTTGGAGCATTTTGATAGCTTGAGTAATCATCTTCTTATCTTTAGTCCATAATAATTCTCTTTCCTTTTTGGAGATCTGCATCAGTAATGTCTCTTTTTGCAATCCTCTTTGCTTTTTAAAGTATGCATTTTGCTGTATAAAGAAACCTCTCATAACCGCTTTACCTGCATCCCAAATTGTTTTATTGTCCATTCCTTGATTTAAATTCAATTCAAAATAGTCCTTTAGCTTCTTTTTAGCTTTCTCCACAACATCTGATTTTTTCAGCAGATATTCATTCAATCTCCAACGAAATGAAACTATTCCTTTCTTCTTCCATATAAAACAAATTGGATTATGATCTGAAAAAGTCCTGGGTAAAATATCCATTATTTTTATACATGGCGTAATAGATTTTGATGCCCGAACCATATCTATCCTTGAGTGAGATTGATATCTTTCAGAGAAATAAGTATATTCTTTTGCATTTGAATTTTTAATTCTCCACAAATCATAAAGATCCATATGTTCTGCTAAATCAAAAAATGCTTTAGGGAGCTTGCCTTGCAGATTCCTTTCAGATATATCAAATTTTCTATCCAAAGCTGTAGAGACAACACCATTAAAGTCTCCCAATATAATCAAATTAATATTTGATAACTCAGCCATCTTCTACTCCAGATAATTATAAAATTCAACTTTCTTTTCATTAGGTGCATAAATTCCAATTATCACTGTTTTAATTCCAGAAATTAAAATTTCCAGGGCTAGTAGTTTACCTTCTTCATCTTTAAAAATCAACTTGGGTTCAAATTTTTGTTTAACATAAAATACTACCCCTCTTTTTTCCCCCCTTATCTGAGGAAATAAATTATTGTCCTAAAGCCTGATTGATCAAAAACTTTCTATCTTGTTTTCTAATGTGTGTCTCCTGTAAACACACAATGTCCAAATTTTGTTTCTTAAGAAAATGAAAAACACTATTCCTTTTTGATTTAGTATTTAACCCATTAATGTTCCAAGAAAGTATCTTGTGATCTTGCAACTTGTAATCCATCTTATCTAGCTAGAATTATGTTTTGAGGGAGCTGGTTGCTCAGAGGAAATTTTTTTTGTTTTTTCGCCAAAATTCTTGCGCTTTAAGGAGCATTGTAAATCTGTTCTTCTTGCCCTTGTAAAAAAAGGAGACTTCCTCAGGTATTTCCCACCTAAAACGTATTCCATTGGCATTCAAAGCATCTGTCAAAAAAATTTTAATCCTTACATTTCCTTAAAATTCTGGATGGTATTTCTTTCAAAAATTTTATCTGCTGAGTTTCAATGGTAAGGGCTTTAGCAAAATGGACTTGAAAAATCCTCTCAGTGATTGATTTTGAATTGAATTGTACCAAACAATCCCTAGCTAACTTATTTCTTGTGGCAAATTCCGAATTTAAACGAAAAGCTGCATCAATCTGCACATCCATCTCTTCACCTGGAATTCCCAGAAGTAATGCGAGCTCCTCCTCAAGCAATCGTTTAATATCTTGACCAGCTTTTTCTGGAATACCTCTAAACCTTAAAAATCTCTCTTTTTGTCTAAGTTCCAGCAGTGCCATTTGATCTAATAATTTTTCCTTGTCATCTCTTAGTGACCCCACGTCATGCTCCAAAGTATCAACCCTTGTTTTAAATTCTTTGTTGTCCTGTGCTAATTTCTTGACTGTTTCCTCAATATTTGATGTTCTATCATTTAGTGTTTGTGTATCTTGTCTAATTTGTTGTATATCTTGTTTCACTTGTAACATATCACAACTGACTTTTTGAAGGGTGGTTGTATTGGTTTCCAGTAGTTGTTTCATGGCTAATAGTGTCTTATCCAAATCTGTAGACATTTTTGCTTCCCCCAAACATGGATTTGGAAGAGAAAGTTTCCTAGGCTGTAATTGAGCTTGTATCTGACTTTGTTGTGGTTTTCTTTGCATTGTCCTTCTTTTCTTTCTCCCCCCTTCGTAATATAGAGGGGGAGGGAAATAGAACACTTTCCAGTAGCTTCACAACAAAGTTTAGTGACCTTGATCTCGAGAGAGAAAGTAAAAGCCTGTGGTTATTTTCCAAATAGGATCAATTCCACACCACAAATCATATCTTATCACTGCCAGTTGAATTTTATCACGGTAGAGTGGAACGCCTCCTGCCTTTAATTGTCTGATATAATGATAGACATATTCAATAGCAAACAGCAAAACGCTTCTTCCATAAACTTTCTCAAACAGCAGTAAAGAGAGAGAAAAACAGTAATTCCCACTAATATAGTTTCTTTTTTTTAAAGCTTTAAAACTTTTAAACATCAGTTCAGTTCTTGAATTCCAGCATTTAGTAAGAAGATTGAGTTTTCCTCCTTAATTTATAGTCAGACAACTTACAGCAACGACTTGAGTTCTGTGATGTCTTTCCAACAAAAGCAGAGAAAATTCCAGCAAGTTATCCTTAATCACGCTGAGAGGTGAGCTTCTTGAAATTTATGTAAATAATTAAATCCACACCGTAGATATTAGATGCTAACCGGCTTCAGTCGAAAAGATTTCCGATGAAGGAGTGAGCTTGATGTCTCTCAGCCCCCACCGCTCAACTTAAAACAGAACTGCGTTATTCAACACAGCTCTAAATTAAGGAGCCGGCTCAGGGGGAATCTGTGGGCTATCTTGATCCAGACCCTTTAATCCAGGGTGGCGTGGGGGGGTTATGAAGCCTCAAAACCCCCTTAAATTACTCCCCTTCTGTCTCCCCTGTCGGGAAGCGTGCAGCCTCGTTAGCAATCCAACCGGAATTGATTGCCAAGAATTTTAGGACCAGCAAACGGAAGTACTTTTTCATACAACGCATAATCAACTTGTGGAATTCTCTGCCACAAGAGGCGGTGACAGCCAACAACCTGGATGGCTTTAAGAGGCATTTGGATAATTTAATGCAGAGGTCTTTCAATGACTACTACTCTGAGGGCTATGGCTCACCTCCAGCCTCAAAGGCAGGATGCCGCTGAATACCAGTTGCAGGAGAGTAACAGCAGGAGAGATGGCATGCCCTCAACTTCTGCCAGTGGGCTTCTAGCGGCATCTGGTGGGCCACTGTGTGAAACAGTATGCTGAACTAGATGGGACATGGGCCTGATCCAGCAGGGCTGTTCTTATGTTCTTAAATTAGGGAATGTCTCCAACCAAAGCTCTTCCCACACGGCAGGCATTTATATGGGAACACTAGTATGAAGCTTTTGATGAGAAGTCAGGTTTCTGTTGTGACTGAAGCCCTTTCCGCACTCCAAACACCTATATGGTTTCTCCCCTGTGTGAACCATCTGGTGAGAAGTGAGATATGTACTTCGATTGAAGCACTTTCCACACTCCAAGCATGTATATGGTTTCTCTCCTGTGTGAATCCTTTGATGTACAGTGAGATCTGCGCTCTGATTGAAGCCCTTTCCACATTCCAAGCATGTATAAGGTTTTTCTCCTGTGTGAATTCTCTGGTGAGTACTCAGGCCTGAGCTCTGATGGAAGCTCTTTCCACACTCCAAGCATGTATATGGTTTCTCTCCTGTGTGAATCCTTTGGTGTGAAGTCAGCTTTGTGCTGCTACTGAAGCTCTTTCCACACTCCAAGCATCTATATGGTTTCTCTCCTGTGTGAATCCTTTGATGTACAGTGAGATCTGTGCTCTGTTTGAAGCCCTTTCCACATTCCAAGCATGTATAAGGTTTTTCTCCTGTGTGAATTCTCTGGTGAGTAGTCAGGCCTGAGCTCTGATGGAAGCTCTTTCCACACTCCAAGCATGTATATGGTTTCTCTCCGGTGTGAATCCTTTGATGTGTATTGAAGTGTGAACTCACTCTGAAGCTCTTTCCACATTCCAAGCATGTATATGGTTTTTCTCCTGTGTGAATTCTCTGGTGTGAAATCAGGACTGATCTATAACTGAAGCTCTTTCCACATTCCAAGCATGTATAAGGTTTTTCTCCTGTGTGAATTCTCTGGTGTGTAGTCAGGCCTGAGCTCTGACAGAAGCTCTTTCCACACTCCAAGCATGTATATGGTTTCTCTCCTGTGTGAATCCTTTGATGTACAGTGAGTTCTTTACTTGTACTGAAGTCCTTTCCACACTCCAAGCATGTATATGGTTTCTCTCCAGTGTGAATCCTTTGATGTGTATTGAGATGTGAACTCAGACTGAAGCTCTTTCCACATTCCAAGCATATATAAGGTTTTTCTCCTGTGTGAATTATCTGGTGTGTAGTCAGGCGTGAGCTTTTACTGAAGCTCTTTCCACACTCCAAGCATGTATATGGTTTCTCTCCTGTGTGAATCCTTTGATGTACAGTGAGTTCTGTACTTGTACTGAAGGCCTTTCCACACTCCAAGCATGTATATGGTTTCTCTCCTGTGTGAATCCTTTGATGTCCAGTGAGATTTGTATTTTTACTGAAGGCCTTTCCACACTCCAAGCATGTATATGGTTTCTCTCTTGTGTGAATCCTTTGGTGTGACGTGAGGGAGTCAGATCGAAGGAAGCTCTTTCCACATTCCAAGCATGTATAAGGTTTTTCTCCTGTGTGAATTCTCTGGTGTGTAGTCAGGCCTGAGCTCTGACGGAAGCTCTTTCCACACTCCAAGCATGTATAAGGTTTTTCTCCTGTGTGAATTCTCTGGTGTGTAGTCAGTCTTGAGCTCTGACTGAAGCCCTTTCCACACTCCAAGCATGTATATGGTTTCTCTCCAGTGTGAATTCTTTGGTGTGACGTGTGGGAGTCAGATCGAAGGAAGCTCTTTCCACACTCCAAGCTTGTATAAGGTTTTTCTCCTGTATGAATTCTCTGGTGTCTAGTCAGGCCTGAGCTCTGATGGAAACTCTTTCCACACTCCAAGCATGTATATGGTTTCTCTCCTGTGTGAATCCTTTGGTGTGAAGTCAGCTTTGTGCTGCGACTGAAGTTCTTTCCACACTCCAAGCATCTATATGGTTTCTCTCCTGTGTGAATCCTTTGATGTACAATGAGATCTGTACTTTTCCTGAAGCCCTTTCCACACTCCAAGCATCTATATCGTTTCTCTCCTGTGTGAATCCCTTGGTGTGAAGTGAGATGTGAACTTTGTCTGAAGCTTTTCCCACATTCCAAGCATTTGTATGGTTTCTCCTCTGTATGTATATTCTCATGAGGTTGACAACTGGATTCAGAACTGAAGCTCCTCCTATAGAAAGGGCAAAGAGTCTTCTCTACTACTTTCTCCTTCTTTTCATGGATTGTGATTGTATGCAATTCATCATGCAGAGAAGCAGGACATCCATTCCTCCTCTTCTGCTTGACCTGAGTTTTTATTCTCTGCTGTTCCCTCTGTGTTCTTCCAGCACTTCCCAACAATCCTCTGTGGCAGTTTCCCTCATTCTCACTCTCCCAACTGGCACCTGCTGGAATGAAGAGAGGAAACTGATCAGGTATGAGACAGTCAAGGGGCGTCAGGTCCATGAACAAGCCCTAGTTACAGGTCGTCTTGATGGGAGAAGGACCCAGACAGACTGGTCTGTGTTCCCCAGGAATGGGTGGAGGCAGCCCAGGGCCAGCCCTGGGATTTT
Source organism: Hemicordylus capensis (assembly GCF_027244095.1). NCBI lineage: Eukaryota > Metazoa > Chordata > Lepidosauria > Squamata > Cordylidae > Hemicordylus > Hemicordylus capensis. The sequence continues at coordinate 243,803,659 of NC_069658.1, read as the reverse complement.
GGGTGCCCTAGGTGGAGTATGATTTGGCACCCACCAACTCAGGATAGAGAAAAACGAGATATCTAGCTTGAAGAAGTATTTACTTGGAAATCTACATGAACACTATAAAGAGAAAAATAAGCAGTTTAGAATGGACCTTTACACATATCTAAATAAGAATAACCTAACATCTATCTAAAATAAATAAAAACAACCATTTTAATAGATCTTTAAATAACAATAAAGAACAACTTTGTTGTTGCAACTGGCTACACTGATTTCTGAGCAATCCTCTGGGCTAGGAAGCACGGCTCCAAGTAAGGCAGAGGGGAAGGTCTCCCAATGGCTGCTACTGAATGCCACAGCAACAATCAGACTTTGTCCCACCCAACTGAAATGAACACTGTAAATTTCAAGGAGCACTGGCAGTGTGGAGGGGAGGTGCAGCAGGAAATCTTATCCTTGGACCTGTCCAGGGCCTCCACAGCTCCTGGGCCCCCTCAAATCCTCTTGAGTCTGCCCCAGGTGGTGTGACCGCCTAGCAGACCATGATGATGCTTAATTTGCAGGGGAGGGGGGCCCTCCAAAGGTTGAGGCTCCAAAATTACCTAGGTGCAACCTCCGAGGTGTAGCAACGCCCAGCAGAGCCCATCAATGGCCACTGAGGAAGTCACTGGAGGAGTGCAAAAAGTGACCAAGAGCAAACTTTCTAGTCCATGCGGTAGTGGTTGAGCCAGTGGAAACATAAGCGATCTCATAAACCTGCTTCACTTTGGAAAGTATGCAAAACATGACATAGTTGAAAGTTTCAGATCTAAAACCATGTAACCTAAGCAGCTGTTCTTATCACCAGATTGAGAACTCATTTACCGCGTACCAGGCTGGAAAAGTTATTTTGGCTGACCTGCCCAAAGTCACACCATGAGTTTTACTGTTGTAGGGTGGGTGGGATTTGAACCTGGATCTTCTGGGTTGCTTTTGAACTCTGACTACTATACCACACTGGCTCTCTGGCCTGTACGTGGATTGAACCCATGAACTTGGCATTATTCCCACTACACTTCCCCAGCTGAGTGAACCAGCCTCACACACTCTCTCCCTTCCACTCTCCCCTTTAAAAGGTTCACTGAAAGTATGTTTGATTAAACAAACAACACAGAAATCCTGCAAAGACATGAGAATAGAAAGGGAACATAGAAAGAGGAAAAGGGGGGGGGGACAGTATTATTTATTCTGCACATTTAAAAACTTTATATCAAATGGTGGGGACGGGGGAATATCTTACTCAGCGAATCCAGATTTCTAAAATTCTCTTCCAAGACTTCCCTGTGCAGGGCTCTTTGGTCTGGATCCAGCACAGCCCACTCCTCCTCCGTGAAACCAACGGCCACCTCTTCAAAAGTCACCAGATCCTGAAAAGAGAAGAAAAGTGTTTCTTGCTCTCAGATCACATGATTCTTTCCCTTCTAAGCACAATCCAAAAGGGTCCTTAAGGTGAGGTAAGGTGAGAAGGGTATCAGTTAGAGAACATGCTCCCTTGCAGTGTTGTTAAATTTATATACCACTGTTTAAAAAAAGAGTCAAAGTGGTTTAAATAGCGAAAGAAATGGGAGGGGGGGCAGGGGATGGTTCCCTGTCCCAGAAGAGCTCAAAGACTTGCAAAAAAGACAGAAGTCTAGATACCAGCACCAGCTACAGCAAAAGACATTATCCTGGAATGAAGTACCCTCGCTCTGCCCCTGGGATGAAGTACCCTCGCTCTCCCCCTGCTAACTACCTGACAGTCAAACTCTTCCAAAGCTGCCTCCTTCCCGAGTTGGCAAGTTTCATGCCTTCAAGAGCGGCCACAACTTTCCTAGCAGGCAGCTTTGACAGAAGCCAAAAGGAAAGAGATTCCTTCAGGTCTAGCAGGATGTGCCAGGAACTGTCCGTCCCACATTCTCCTCCCCCAATGTTCCTTCCCCTACCTGTTCTAGTCCTATTGAAGATTCGTCACCTCCAACAGACAGAAGAGGTGGCTGGGGATGCACTGGCAGTGTCATTTCACCACCTGCAAAGGACACAAACGTGATGGGAATGAAATATATAAATAATTTTTACCCCCCAAAAAATCCATACTGGCTCTGTGCACAGTTCAAAATGTCGGTTTGGATGCATCAAGTCGACAACTCCTGTAATTAAACAGATTTTTAGCCTACTTAGGAGATCACTTGGCATTCCATGTATGTGTCCGTGTGTCTGTCCCCACCCCCCCCATCAACTCTGCAATGCCTGGACCAATATGAACCAAATTGGGTTCAGCCATAGGGACGGTTGTAGTGTGTGACACACAGGGACACCTCAGTGGTGTGGTTTGTGATGATGTCATCCACCCAAGTTCAAAATGGCATGCACATGAACATTTGAGGCACAACTGGGTTAACCTGTGAAGCACCTAACCGATTTGAACCAAATTTGAACACATTGAGGTGCAAATGGGAACTGATTTGGCCCAAACTGGGTACAGTTGTAGGGACACATAGGGACACCTCAAACACATAGTTTGTGATGATTTCATCCACCCCAATTCAAGCTTTTAAAATTTACTTATTTAAAATATTTCTATACTGCCCAAAACTTGCATCTCTAGGCGGTTTACAATTAAAATCATTTAAAACATCAAATCAATTAACAATTAAAATCATTTAAATCATTAAAAACCCAGGATTAAAATTATTTAAAACTATAAATCTAATTAAAAGCCTGGGTGAATAAATGTGTCTTCAGTGCCTTTTTGAAAGTGGCCAGCGATGGGGAGGCTCTGATTTCAACAGGGAGCCCCTTCCAAAGTCCAGGGGCAGCAAGGGAGAAGGCCCGTTCCCGAGTAGCCGCCAGATGAGTCTCTCCATTTGACCTTCACAGGAGGTGGGGCTCATGGCCGAGAAGAAGTTCTTTTAAATGCTCAGAGTGGAGGCATGAACGTTTCTTGCAAGTGGGCTAACATGTGGACAGCCTAACCAAATGAATCTGGACCTCATTTAGTCCAGTTCTAGGGATAATTCGTTGTACACTGCCCAGAGCCTCTGGATGGGGCGGTTTATAAATGAAATGAAATGAAATGAAATAAAGAAAAGTAGGCAGATTAGTTCTTACTAGTCAACTTTTTAAACTGTGGAAGAATCTGTGACTACATTCTGCCCCCTGCCCCCTCAAAAGGAGCACGGTAGCACAAAAGCAGGGCAAGGATTTCAGTTGACCTCCCTTCATCAAGTGAACCAGCCAAGAAGAAGGGAAAGAGATTAAAAGAGGAACGCGACACAGAAATGCCGGGGTGGGGAGGGCTAGATTGGGGACATTTCCCCCTCCCCAGAAAAGGCAGGCAAATGCTGGAAGAGCCATAAACACTAGAGGCCTGTGGTGGGTGAGAATCAAAAGATCAGAGTGGGCAGAGACCTTGGATGGCTCCTAGTCCAGCCCACTGCTCAGTGCAGGAAACTGTTCCAAGCACCCCTGGCAGATGCCTCTTCAGCCTCTGAAAGAAAACCTCCAGCAAAGGGGAGCCCACCACTGCAGGAAGCAGATTGCCCCATGGTCAGGCAGCTCCCACAGCTCTAAGAAATTCTTCCCCCTGTCTTGCCTCAATCTGCTTCCGTGTAATTTCAGCCTATGAGTTCCAACCTGGCCCTCAGGAGCAACAGAGAAAAAAGTTGTGCTTTCTTCTGTGGGACAGAACTTCAGAGAAGGATGACACATCTGAGGCGGCGGGGGGGGTCCCTCCCCAAGGAAAAACTGCAACCCAAATCCTGCAATTTGGTGGCATGGGGTGGGAGTGTCACACTGTGTATCAGCCCTGCCAGTCCTCTGCCCAAATACCTCTGCGTGATCTCCTGCTCTCAGTCTTTCTTTGAGGTCCTTGGAGTGCAGCACTATAGAACAGGGATTCTCAGCGTTGGGTCCCCAGATGTTATTGGACTTCAACTCCCATAATCCCCAACCAAAGGCCACTGGGGCAGGGGATGATGGGAGTTGAAGCCTAACAGCATCTGGAGACCCATTGTTGAGAATCCTTGTGAAACCAGGGCAGATACCAGGAGAAATATTGAGGGGTGGCATAAAACTCCATTCTTGGGGGCAGTTGTGAAAAGTGCCTTTCTCTGAAGTAAACACAGGGGCCCAGCAATGGGAGAGGAGGTGGGAACACTTGCCCAGTCCCTCACCCTCACCTTCTGGTGTTGCTGATGCAGAAGGAGCTCCTTTTTCTGTAGGATACCAGCCCAGAGAAGATGCCTTTCCACTGATGAGTTATCCTAAGGTTTTTCTTTCTTTTAGTACAATTTTTTAAATATGCTTTGTGGCTCACTACACAATCTCTGGAAGTACAGGTTGGCATGCATAAATCCTAAAACTGATCAAATGAACGGTTTATGAAACCTTGTGAGAAGCTGCAGGTGAGCATCATCCTCAAAAGGCCTCGGAGGAACATCAAAGCGGACAACAGATTGAAGGTATGTCAGTGAGAAAGAGAGAAAGCTGACATCTGCCCCATTCTTCCTTACCCAGTAAGGTGGCACCTCTGTCACCCTCCTGCAAGATCCCCCTGGGAAGTGGCCTCTGCCGGGTGTCTGATGGAGCCTTCTGTGCCTCCGCAAAATCAGGGACCATTTCAAACAACAATCCTTGTATCTGAAACAAAGAAGAGGAGATCCCAGGCAGGGAACAGGGAGGAGAGGAATTAGAAAGGAAATGGAGCAGGACAAGGTCCGAGAAGGGGCTGGGGTGGGTCGGCCAATTCCTTGACTGATTTCCCAGTTGTTTGCTTGGACAGCTTCTGGCCTTTCTTGAGCATCTCCTGCCTGACAGTTACAGCTCTCAGAATGTACTACTCTCTCACCTGTTGCTCTCCCTGCTTCTTCTCCTCTGCCTGGCTCAGAAGGAAACCTTCGGCCAGGGCCACCGCCTGGGAACTGGTCTCTGCTCCGCATTCCCTGACCCAGCTCTCCATCTCCTGGGGCAGGATGGCCAAGAACTGCTCCAGGACCACCAAGTCCAGGATCTGATTCTTGGTGTGTTGCTTTGGCTTCAGCCATCCACGGCAAAGGCTGTGGAGTCGGCTGCAAAGCTCTCGGGGGCCCTCAGCTCCTTGGTAGCGGGACTGCCTGAAGTGCTGGCGCTGCACATCTGAACTGCTGGTGTCTTTGCCCAGGACCTTCTGTGGAGATGTGTAGAAGTCCTCACTGTTCCCAGCCTGGATGGCATCATCAGGGCCTTCTTCTGCTTTGGGGCCAGCAGAGTCCTCCTCTCTCATCTTTGATCTGTGCTCTAAGGCAATCTCCAACAAGGCCCAAAGATCTCCTTGTTCTTTCCTGAGGGAAGGAGGTTTTTTACATATCAAAATTCCACTTCACAGAGCTTCTGTTCCCTGTAGAAAAGGGAAGGCAAATACCAGGAGTCACAGGAAAACTAGAAAGGAAGTCTGGGGGAGGGAGAGGCGTAGTAAGGCCAGAGAACTGTATCTATTACATCTGCCTCAGCTATGATGTTTAGTTCTAAAAGTAAACCAGGGTACAGACTCCCTCAAATGCCAGCTACAGCTAGGAAGTACAGAACTCTACATGTGTGGAACATAATGTGTGAATAAGCGGATGTACAGCCATAAAGCTTTGTGCGTGCTTATGCTGAATAGATTATATGAGTCTAGAACATAATGTGAGAACAGGAATCTAGCACCTACATTTTGAAAAATAAATTGGGGGGAGAGTAGAATTATCATTTTTGTTTTTGTGTGCAAAGACGTTTATAGAGAAGCTATGTTGTGTGTGTGTGTGTGTGTCTGTGTGTGTCTCAGTCATAGCTGGAGACAGATTCTCGTCTCCTCTGCTGCAGCTCATTGGCTTTGCCTGCTGCATGCCATCAAGGGTACAAGAACATCTGATGGGCCACCCTTTGCATTTCCCATTTCCCCAACTTATTTGGAAGAATTTATCACGTGGAATCTGCTCTTAAATGTGGTTGATGCTGATTTTGGGACACAGCAGACAGAATTCAGCTCTATGCATATGCAGGCATGAGTACATGGCAAAGGCAGGAAGGACAGGACCCTGAAAGCAGGCCTGCTCAACTTAGGCCTGCCTGCTGTTTTTGGACTACAATTCCCATAATCCCCAGCTACAGTGGCCAACAGCCAGGGATTATGGGAATTGTAGCTCAACATCTGCCCTGCAGAAGGGCTGAAGATGAGCAGCCCTGCTAGAGCCTCCCTACCAGCTCCCACTAGGCACACACACGGCCATCAATAAGAACCCCCCAGAATTCCCGAGGAGACTCCGAGGGCCTCCCATATCCCCATCCAGCCCCTCCTCTCATTTTGAGTCCCTGATGCCACCTGGGGCGGGGGGGGGTTGCCAGTCAAGAGGGGCTTGGAATTCCCCGAGTATTGGCAACAATCTTTAGGTGACACTTGAAAGCAGTTCTAGTCGAGATGGCGGGGGCGTGATCCTGGGGAAAGACCTCCTGGAGCAGCTTCAGGCAGAGCTGGCAAGCAAGGCAAGCCCACCACCCCCGCAGCAGCAGCAGGGCCTTTCCTTGGCAGAGCCGGCTGGGCCAGCGAGCCTCGGGTGCCCCCACGGCCGTCGCCTGTCCCTGCTTGCCCCACTCTCTCCTCCCACCCTGCCGGCTGCCGAGACCGAGAGGCCAGGGAGACACACAGACTGACGGAGGAGCACGCCCTGCTTGCTGCTCAGTGTGGAAGGAGAAACCTGGCGGGACGCTCCTAGCATGCGACCGGCCGGGAGGAGGAGCAGGCGGGCGGGCGGCACCCAGCGCCAAGCCCTGCGGCGGGCGGTGGAGACGGATCAGGGCTGGGAGGTGGCGGCGGCGGCCGCAAAATGGGCGACGTACGCTGCCTTTCCTGCTCTGCTGCGGCTGCTGAGTGGGGGGAGGGCGGCGGCAGGCACTGGCAGGCATCTCTCCTCCGTCCGGCGGTCAAGAGCGGCGAGTCCCAGGCGCAGCTTCCACCCCGCTCCTGCTCTCCCTCCGCCCAGCCCTGCCGGCTTCCTCCCAGCCCCAGTGACCTGTCTGAGGAAGGGACGGGCTCCGGTTCCCACCGCTCTCTCCCCCTGCACGATCCGGCGGGGGGGGACGGGGGGGGGGAAGGGAGTGCGTTCAGCGTCTACGGGGGGGCGGCTGGATGGTGGGGCGAGGAGTGCATTGAGAACTCACCACCAGACCCCAGGAAGAAGAAGAGAAGGAGGAGCCTGGAGCCCACACGCATCCCAGGCCCCTTTGCAGAAAAAGAGGCGGGGGCAGGCAATGACTTCCCGCTTCCATGCCTTCACTTTAACCCTTCGAGGGATCCCACACTAGAAAACACTGCGGACTAGCTGCTTGGTGACTTCCGCAAGAGCTGAGCTGCAGCACTTTTGCCTTCCAGATGGTCTTGGTACTACAACTCCCATCATCCGCAGCCACAGACAGTGCACAATAGTCAGCGATTATGGGGTTTGTAGCCCCAGCATCTGCAGCAGGACTGAAGCTGTACAGCCCTGCACGGAGGCCTGCCAGAAAGAAACCCTTGAGGACTAGCCGTGAACACGTGGTCTGAGAGAACTGCACTGGAGACCAGTGTTCCCTCTAATAGGGATTCCTAGATGTTGTTGACTACAACTCCCAGAATCCCCAGCCAAAGGCCATTGCAGCTGCAGATGCTGGGAGTTGTAGTGAACAACATCTGGGAATCCCTGTTAGAGGGAACACTGCTGGAGGCATTTAAAAGTACTTGCCAAGAAATTACTTTTCAGTAAATAAAGAAAAAAATAAATCTGTACCTGCATCCTTTTATTTATTTATTTATTTATTTATTTATTTATTTGCCATCTCTCCTACACATCTTTCTCAAAATCTGTCTCATGCAAAACCTCTGTCTGTAAGTTTCAAAGCAGCATCGAATGAAACAAGAAATGTCCTGGTTCTTTTTAGCTTTGATAAGAATTTATCTGCACTTGTGTTGATACCTGAGGAATTCTAAAGTGGTGGAGAGGTCAGATTTCCCCTTGTGGATTCTGCCGCAGCAAGGCTGGGTTTTCCCATAATTTCAGCTTTAATCAAGACTACCCCTAAATTCCCCAAGCTTACAGCACTCTGTTCTTAACATTCACAGTTCACTCCTCCATGGATGCCATGTTTTTGCATGTGAGAGAAGCGAAAGAGACACATCTGTTGTGAGGAGACACTTAACTATGTACACTGCTCTAGTCCCCTTGGAGGAAGAGCAGAACACAAATGTAAAAATAAGTAAATCCTGACTCAAATGCGGCTTTCAGAGAGCATCTGTTTTGGGAGTCCCTATTTAGATAGAGGAACAGGAAAAGCAGCCATCTTGAAACTGGCAAAACACAGCAACTGCCTTCCTTTGGGAACACTTCTTCTTTTAAAAGGAAATCTGCTCAAAATGCATGGAATTTCAGCAGAAAATACCAAAAGGAAACAGCCATTTCTATTTCCTGCCATCACAGATGATCTTAACCAGCAAGGCTTTGGGAAAGAATGCGGATATCTGGCGGCCAATGAAAGTGGCCACATAATCACTGAAAGCACAAAACATATGAAAGGCCAGGCTTCACCACAGGTTTAGACTGATCTAGCCTTTAATCCCTTCTGCATGGGAAATCCTGGGGATTGTAGGTCAGCAACAATGGGGTCTCATCCTTCCTAAGAGAAGTCTCACCATTTCTACAACACTACAATTCCCAAGAGTCTTTGTTGGGGGAGTACAGTGAGAGGCACAAAACAAGTTATTCTAAGTGGTCTCTGTCCATCACACAGATGAGCGTCACGCCTGCGTGGAGAACCTACCGTAACACACACAAGCGTGGTGTAGAGGTTAGAGTGCTGGACTAGGACCGGGGAGACCCGAGTTCAAATCCCCATTCAGCCATGAGACTTGCTGGGTGACTCTGGGCCGGTCACATCTCTCTCAGCCTAACCTACTTCACAGGGTTGTTGTGAGGAGAAACTTCAGTATGTAGTATGCCGCTCTGGGCTCTTTGGAGGAAGAGTGGGATATAAATGAAATTAGTAATAATAATAATAATAATGATAATAAATAAATAAATAAATAAATAAATAAATATCACCCCATCCCCCACATTCCGGTCCTTCACAATGAGAACCTCCATCTTTCTTGGATTCAGCTTCCCCATTGAGCCCATTACTGCCTATAGGCAGGCGTTTAGGGAATGGGTACCATTCCCTGATGATGATGATGATAAGGAGAAATAGGTGTGTGTCATCAGCATACTGATAACACCCAGCACCAAATCCCCTGATGACCTCACCCAGAAGTTTCATGTAGATATTAAAAAGCATTGATGACAGAATAGAGCCCTGAGGGATCCCATATAATAGCTCCTGTGTAGAAGAGATACTGTCACCAAGCACCATCATCTGGAATCTGCCCGAGAGATAGGAGCAGAACCACTGCAAAGCAGTGCCTCCTATCCCCAACTCCCCTAGGTGATCCAGAAGGATACCATGGTTGATGGTATCAAAAGCCGCTGAGAGATTCAAAAGAACCAGCAAAGTCACACTCTCTCTGTAGATTCCACAATAGAGGTCCTCCATCAGGCCGACCAAGGCTGACTCAACCCCATAGGTCTAAAGTCAGTTGGAAGTGGGTCTAGATAATCAGTTTCCTCCAAAACCACTTTGAGCTGATTAGGCACCACTCTCTTAATCACCTTGCCCAACCATGGGAGATTGGAGAAAAGCCTATAGCTATCCATCACCGAGGGATCCAAGGTAGGCTTCTTAAGAAGCAGTTTAACCACTGCCTCCTTCAAACAAGAGGGCAATCTGTCCTCCCTCAGCGATGCATTAATGATGTCAATTTCCCTACAAGACGAAAGCAGCCAAATTGGGCAAGGATCCAAAGAACAAGTGGTAGGCCACACTGCCCCAAGTAGCTTGTCCACATTCTCAGGAGTAACAGATTGAAACTGATCCAATCTAATGCAGCAAGTGGGATTGCTGGACACCCCCTCAATAGACTCTGCAGAAACACTGGAGTCCAAGTTGGCCCGGATACAAGAGAATTTATCTGTAAAGAGTCCACCAAAAACGTGACAGCAGGATATAGTGACCGTGTGTGTTTGTGCGACTAATAATGACTAATTAATTAGTCACCATTGCTACTCGGAGGTATTCACACCTAGCAGAATGTGATGGGCCTCTCCTTCTCCATGGGTTTGTCCAGTTCTTTTAGAAACCCAACTAAACCAATTATGGAGCATATACAGGTGAAACTCAGAAAATTAGAATATAGTGCAAAAGTCCATTAATTTCAGTAATGCAAATTAAAAGGTGAAACTGATATATGAGACAGACGCATTACATGCAAAGCGAGATAAGTCAAGCCTTAATTTGTTATAATTGTGATGATCATGGCGTACAGCTCATGAAAACCCCAAATCCACAATCCCAGAAAATTAGAATATTACATGGAACCAAGAAGACAAGGATTGTAGAATAGAACAATATCGGACCTCCGAAAAGTATACATTATACTGTGCTTGATTGGCCAGCAAACTCGCCTGACCTGACCCTATAGAAAATCTATGGGGCATTGCCAAGAGAAGGATGAGAGACATGAGACCAAACAATACAGAAGAGCTGAAGGCCGCTAATGAAGCATCCTGGTCTTCCATAATACCTCATCAGTGCCACAGGCTGATAGCATCCATGCCATGCCGCATTGAGGCAGGAATTGCTGCAAAAGGGGCCCAAACCAAGTACTGAATACATATGCATGCTTATACTTTTCAGAGGTCCGAATAAATGTACAATAAAACACTTTGAACATGTCTATACAAATGCTTGCAGCCAAAAAATTCTCATTACACAGTTGAAGCAACCATATAAATAAGACATTAAATATAAATCAAATAAAATATAGACTCAATTTGTTTACAATCATGATAGTCACCATAGAAATAAATATTGACAGAAGGATGTAAATCATATCTTTAAAAGACTGCAATAGCCAATTGGCATTTTTGTAAGTAGTGCAACTTACTACTCAATAGCTAATTGGTGTTTTTGCAAGTAGTACAACAGGATCACACCATGGTAACACCTGTGCCTAACTTGCTGTAAGAGGGGGGAAATGGGTTACTTATAATCACTTATTCCTTACAATGACTCCATCATCTTTAGAAACTTGAGTTATTTATGGTGGGGAAAACCAAACTTATGGTTTCTATACAAACAGCCAAGCAATAGAGCTCCTTTTCTCAATTTTGAGGATTGATCATACACAATCCTTATTAGTATCATGCCCTTTAATATGTTCTCCAAAGAGTCTACATTGTGAGCTCCCCGCTTGTTGGCATATTGGGGAACAGTTGCTCAGTAGGCAGTGGGCAGTTACCCCTAGATTTAGCAACTGCAAAAGAGCCAAATTGAAAGGGAGCTCGCCTTGCCCATGCTGGGATACCTGAAGAGACTCCTGAAGTTAACTCACCTCAGTTAACTCTCTGTTCAAGGTCTCTCTGCAGGATTGACCCTCCTTTGATTTACCTCCTCTCCATAGATGCCTCAAATGAGCAAAAAACCAATTACCTCAGCAGGAAGTCAGATAAGGCTCCACAAATGTGCATTCCCTCCTTGTCAAAAGCAGGCTAGAGTGGGCGATAGGAACTCAGAGAAGTACCCATTAAAACACTGATTCGTTTGCACATTCAGCCACTCCATTTGCATTATCCCATTCATGCATTGTGTTGTAGTGCAGCACAACAGACAAAACAATGGGATCTTTTGAGACTTCCTGGAACTGCCCTAGCCAAGAAAGAAGGTCAATTGGAATGTCCCCTCAGGACACGTTTTGGGCTTTATGTGCCCCTGGATTCTTCAGCCAGTGTGCTCCCCTTGGTTTCCAGTGCTACCCACTTGGTTACCACCTTGTGGAGTCACCCCTTACTTGGACACTTCAGCGGGCACTTGCTATACCACTTAGCTGGTGTTCTGCTCTGCAGGTCACCCTTGCTTCCAGGCCCTAGATCAGTTACCTTGCCAGATCCGATCTCCTCGCTAACACCTAGAGCTGGCTTCACGAGAACAGATGCCCTCTGGATCCATCCCAGCTATCTAACTCCCTTAATTCTTCACTGCTACTTGCTGCTCCCTGGTCTGCTTCCCAAGAAAAGTCGTCTTTCTTTCTTTTTTCAAATTCAATTTTTATTAATTTTAACAGTATTATTATCATTCATTGCAAATACACACAAAAAGGTGGACTTCCCGCACACATCTCTTCGTGAATCATCAACTATAAAATTTACCCTTGCTATAATAATAATTCAAAACATAAATTCAAACCCTTACAAACATAGCTAATCTACCCAACCTGCAGTTTTTTTTTACTAAATTTCAAACCCTGCTGTAAAGTCCATAGTAGGAAAGTAATTCTTTAGATACAACAAGAATGGTTTCCAATCTTCTTTAAAACATTCCAAGTTTGGGTCTCTTATTACTTGTGTAAGTTTTGCCATCTCCGCATATTCCAAAATTTTTATCAGCCATTCTTCTTTTGAAGGCAGTTCATTACTCTTCCATGTCTGTCCATATATAATTCTGTCCGCCGTAGAAGCATACATAAAAAATGTTAAATTAGTTGTAGAAAATACTCCTTGTGTTATTCCCAGCAGGAAGGATTCTGGCTTCTTAAGAAATGTCATTTTAAATATTTTCTTTAATTCATTATATATCATATCCCAATAGGCTTTAGCCTTCCCACAGGTCCACCACATATGAAAAAAGGTGCCTTCAGAATGTCCACACTTCCAACATTTGTTTAAAACATTTTTATACATTAATGCCAATTTTTTTGGTGTCAGATACCATCTATACATCATTTTATAATAGTTTGCTTTTATAGCATAACATGCAGTGAATTTTAAATCATTTTTCCATAACTTTTCCCAGGCTGCCATTTCTATATTACGCCCCACATCTTGAGCCCACTTTATCATAGTCATTTTAACCACTTCCTCTCTTGTCTCCTCCAGAAGCAACAGTTTATACATTTTAGAAACTAATTTTTCATCATTTTGACATAATTCCTTCTCAAAATTTGAAGTCTGATCCTCAAATCCGACTTTAAAGTCTTTCTTATATATCTCATTTAACTGATGATACTGAAACCAATCTCTAACCAAATCTTGTATTTCAGTTAAACTTTTTAACTTACAATCCTTTTCCTGAAAATGTAACAAATCCCTATAGGTACCCCAACACATTTGCATATTTACTTCTTTATGTGATAAGGCCTCAATCGAAGATATCCATAACGGAGTTTTAGGTTCAAACCAATTTTTGTATTTTAACCACAGCCTCATTAAACTCCTTCTCACATAGTAGTTCAAAAAGTCTTTATGTATTTTACTTTTTTCATACCACAGATACGCATGCCATCCAAACCTTCTGTCAAATCCTTCCGAATCAAGAATTCTAGGGTTCCTTAATGTTATCCATTCTTTTAACCATGTCAAACAAACAGCATCAAAATATAACCACTGAATTTCACCACTGAGATTCTTCCCATTAAAGACAAATTCATTTTAGACCATCTTTGTTGATCAATTTTCACTGAATTCTATATTTTAACATAGTTGTTTATGAACAACAAGGAGTTATTTGATAACCAGACCCCCAGATATTTAACTTTCTTCTCCACTTTCAACTCAGTTATTTCAGAGAATCTGTCCTTAGTTTTCTGATCCATATTTTTAGTTAAGACCTTGGTCTTAGTCTCATTTATATAGAATCCAGCCAGCTGACAAAATTGTTGTATTTTATCCAAGAGTCTTTCAATCTTATGCATTGGATTCTCTAAAAACAGCACAACATCATCTGCAAAGGCTCTCAACTTGTAATCCTGTTTCCCAATTTTGGGACCATGTATTTTATCATCTTCTCTGATAGTTCTACAAAGCACTTCTAGAACCAATATGAAAAGCAATGGGGAAAGTGGACATCCTTGTCTAGTCCCTTTTTGTATTACACAGTTGTCTGATAGTTCCCCATTTACAATAACCTTAGCATATAGCTCTGAATAAATTGTCTTAATTGCCCTAATAAAATTGTTGCCAGCAGTCATTACCTCTAGTAATCTCCACATAAATTGTCACAAAATATTGTCAAAAGCTTTCTCTGCATCCAAAAAAATCATCGCCATCTGTTTATCATTATGTTTTTCATAGTACTCCAATACATTCAAGACTGTTCTGACATTGTCTCTCAGTTGTCTCTTTGGCAAAAATCCAGCTTGATCTTCATGAATAAAATGCCTTAATATAACCTTCATTCTTCTTGCCAAAATGGCAGCAAAAAGTTTGTAATCATTATTTAAAAGTGAAATTGGTCTATAGTTTTTAACTGACGTTATGTCTTGATCGGGTTTTGAGATTACTGAAATATTTGCATACTTCCACAAATCCGGCATAATCCCTTTTTGTAGAATATCATTCATAGTCCATTGAAGAGGTTGTAGGATTTGATCTTTAAATGATTTATAGTACAAAGCTGACAGTCCATCAGGCCCTGGGGCCTTGTTGGGCTTAGCTTGATTTATTGCTTCTGTTAATTCCATAATTGTTATCGGAGCATTCATAATTTCTATTTGTTCCTTAGTAAGTTTTGGAATATTTTTGGTCCTGAGAAACTGCTCAATTTTTTTATCTTCAACTATTTTGCCTTTAAATAATTCTGAATAATATTTTTAAAATTCCGCTCTTATTTCCTTTCCATCATAAGAGAACCCATTTTTTGTAAGTATTTTTGATATATAATTTTTCTTCTTCTCAGATATAATTTTCCAAGCTAAAAGAAAAGTCGTCTTTCAGTCACTCCCGAGCAGGGTTTCCTCTAACAGGGATTCCCAGATGTTCTTGATTACAACTCCAGAATGAATCGTTGGCACTTACCTGAATGGTCATTCTCCTCAGACGTATGGATTGTATCTGAGCAACATGGGTTGTCACCACCTACTGCTCTGAGACAGGGCCAATCAGGAAAGATCTTGTCAGCAGAAGGGAGGGACAACCCCCTCGCCTCCTCAGTCGATAACATAGCGCTTCAATGCTCCATAAAAGTCTAGAAACAGAGACACTGCAGAAACCAGAACGATAGACAGTGCACACTCAGAAGAAACAATTCCCCCCCCACAAAGAGAAAAAAGGGGAGAAACGGCACATGTGCCAGTAACCTAACTCTCAATAACCCTTTCTTGAAGAAAAAACCCCACGGAGTAGGAAAACACCACCCCACATATAAATGGGGGACAGTGAGAGACGGATAAAAGAGGGAAATAGGATCAGACATACAATCGGGCGGGTCGGATACAATCCATATGTCTGAGGAGAATGACCATTCAGGTAAGTGCCAACGATTCATTCTCTCTCAGACAAGGATTGTATCTGAGCAACATGGGACATACCCAAGCTGTTACCCATCGCGGGAGGGCCAAAAATAGAAGGTCTGATCCTAAGACGGAACTACCCTCTGTAACACACACCAGCCAAAGGATGCGTCTGCAGTGGCCCAATCGTGTATCTTGTAATGTTTTACAAAGGTAGAGATGGAAGCCCAAGTGGCGGCCCTATAAATGTCCGCTAGGGGCGCCAAGGTGGACAGCGCCGCAGAGGATGCCGAGTGGGCAGTAATGCCCTCAGGAGCAACCTCTCCCGCCGTAGCGTAAGCCAGTTGAATGGCTTGACAGATCCAGCGCAATAAGGAAGAGTTAGAAACCTTCCTTCCCAAGGAACAGGCACGAAAGGAAACGAAAAAGGATTGAGAAACCCCTAAAGGATTTAGTTCGCCTCAAATAGATGCAAATAGCCCGCTGGATGTCCAATTTGTGCCAGTCTCTCTCCCTGGGGGAAGAAGGACTGGGACAAAAGGAAGGGAGCATCAGCTCTTGCGGCCTATGAAATACTGAGTTAATTTTAGGAAGGTAGGTCGGATCGGTGCGAAGCACCACATGATCAGGGGAAACCAAACATAACTCTTTCCAAACCGACAGGGCGCCCAGGTCGGAAAAACAACGAGCCGATGTGATGGCTACCAGAAACAACACCTTCAGGGTAAGGATGCTCAAAGAAACGGTGCGCAGTGGCTCAAAGGGAGCCTTGGTCATGACCCTGAGCACCAAGCTGAGGTCCCAAGTGGGAAAACGGTGGACAGGCGGAGGTTTCAATACAGCCGCCCCCTTCAGAAAACGCTGTATGTGTGGATGTGCAGCCAGGGAAGAAAACCCCGGGACTTGCAGCACGGACGCTATGGCAAACATTTGGCGACGTAGGGTATTGGGACGAAGGCCCTTATCTAACCCCCTCTGCAAGAACCCCAAGACCTGTGTAACAGAAGCTGTTCTGGGATCCGACCCACACCCTTGGCACCACTGCGAAAACGCCTGCCACGTTGACTGATTAATGCGGGCTGTGGAAGGACGCCTGGAAGCCATGATGGTATCCTGGACAGCCGAGGAATAACCACAGAGTGCTAAGGAGCCCCGCTCAATCTCCAGGCGTGAAGATTGATCCACTCTGGATCGGGATGAAGAACGGGCCCCTGATGCAGGAGATGGGCCCGATTCCCCAAGGGAAGGGGAGGCTCCCTCGAGAGAGCCATCAGGTCTGAAAACCACGGCCGACGTGGCCAACGAGGGGCCACAAGAATGACCTCCACCCTCTGATGTCGTATTCTTCTCATCGTCTAGGAGAGCACAGCAAAGGGAGGGAAGGCATACAGAAGCCCCCGAGGCCAGGGAGACAGTACAGCATCCACACCCTCCGCCCCTGGAGAGGGATACCTTGAGAAAAATCTGGTTACCTTGGCGTTGGCTGGGGTCGCAAAAAGGTCGACCAGGGGCACACCGAACCTGTGAATGATGTCCCTGAAGATCTGATTGTCCAGAACCCATTCCCCCTGATCTAGATGGGACCAGCTCAACCATCCTGCCAGAGTGTTGTCCACTCCACTGACGTGGTCGGCCTCCAGAGAGCAGAGATGCCTCTCCGCCCAGTTCAGAAGAAGCTCTGCCTCGCGCATCAACGCCCAAGACTTGGTCCCCCCCGGCGGTTGAGGTGCGCCTTGGCGGTGGCGTTGTCGGTGCGGACCAGAACGTGGTGGTTGCAAATCTCGGGGAGGAACCGCACGAGAGCCAGCCGAACGGCCCAGAGTTCCAGCCAATTTATGGACTGACTCTGCTCCGCCTCTGACCACCGACCCTGAACCATCTGGTGCCCGCAATGAGCTCCCCAACCCGTGAGGGAAGCGTCAGTGGTGACCACGATGTGGTCTACTGACAGGAAGCTTACGCCCTTGTAAAGTGCCTGAGATGTCCATCACTGGAGAGACAGGCGTACCTGGGGGGTGAGGGTCACCCTGAGTCTTGACCTGCTGACGATTAGTCCCTGGAGGGAGAGGAGCAGCCATTGAAGAGGGCGAGAGTGAAACCGTGCCCACGGTACGATCCCGATTGAAGAGACCATCAGACCCTGTAACTGAGATAGAAAAAGGATGCTCGATTGAGAGTGGCTCAGGAGACCGCGACAAGCAGAGTACAGTTTCCGCCTGCAGTCGTTGGTCAAGTGAACAGACCCATGGGTGGAGTCGATGATCACCCCCAAATGCTGGATCCTGGTCTGAGGAACGAGGGAACTCTTTTTGAGATTCACCAGGAAACCGTGGGCTGCCAAGACCGACAGGGTCTCCCTGACATCCGACCGTGCCCCTTGCCAAGATGGCGACCGTATTAAAAGGTCATCCAGGTAAGGGTAAAGATGCACCCCCCTGGTCCTCAAGTGTGCCACGAGTGCCGCCATGATCTTGGTGAACACCCGTGGCGCAGTCGAGAGACCAAAGGGGAGGGCCCAGTATTGATAGTGCACCCCCGCATAGGCGAATCGCAGAAATTAACTGTCCAGGGGATGGATGGGGACATGGAGGTAGGCCTCCTTGAGATCTATAGAGGCCATGAAATCCCCTTCCTGAAGAGCCATCAGAATTGAACGGAGCGTCTCCATCCTGAATCTCCTCCTCCTGAGAAACTGGTTGACAAATTTCAAATCCAGGATGGCCCTCCACTCCAAATTCTTCTTTGGCACCAAGAAGAGAATAGAGTAGACTCCATATCCTGCTTCCTCTGGAGGAACTCACTCGATAGCCTTGATGTTGATCAGGTTTGGATGGCGCTCACCATCAGGGAGTGCTTGTGTGGGTTGCTGGACTGAGGGGAAGACAGGAACCAATTCGGTGGGTGTGAGAGAAACTCCAGGCTGTACCCCAGGGATATGGTGCGTAAAACCCAGGCGTCTGTGCACGTCCTGGCCCACTGCTGGGCAAAGGAAACCAGCCGGCCTCCCACTTGTTGTCCCGCATCTGAGTCATTGAGGGGCAGCGCGCTTGAAGCCTGACTTGGAGTATTGACCTGACTGTTGAAACTTCTGCTGGGCACGGTCCCGGGCAAAACCCTGGTTTCTGGGTCAGGAAGGCTTGTCTTGCTTGCCTTGACGGGGACGAAAATTAGCCCGTAACTCCCTGTTCTCCCCACTGTTGAAGGAATAGGAGGAAGAAGAAGAAGAAGAGGCAGTAGAAAAAGATCTACGATCCTGGCGCTGTGTGGAGGAAGGCATAGCTTTCTTTTTATCTTTCGTTTCTATCAGTACCGGCTCTAGCGCCTCTCCAAATAATTTACCCCCCTTGAAGGAAGAGTTGGCTAAGTTGCTTCTCGACTTCTGATCCACCTTCCAGTTCTTTAACCATAAGTGTCTCCTGACCGTAATGTCAGAAGCCATGGCCCGGGCAGACAGTTGGACTGTGTCGAGGGAATTATCAGCAATAAAGGCGGAGGCCTTCCCTAACTTGTTAAGCCCCTGCCTGAGTGCCACCAACTCGGGCGAAACCAGGGGCAGAAGATCCCTCACCCAGAGGACAGAGGCCCGAACAAATATAGAGGAGGCAACGGAGGCTCTTACGGCAAGCACGGTGGCATCATGGGACCTGCGCAACGCAGCATCGCACTTCTTATCCTCCACATTACGCAGAACCTCCTCCCCATCCCTTGGGAGGATCGCCCCAGTTACCAGCGATGCAACCTCCTTGTCCACAGGCGGGACCTGTAACTTGTCCATAATTGCCTTGGGGATCGTGTAAAGGCGCCTGACCCCAGGTGGAGGGCCTTTACTTTCCAAGGGACGATCCCACTCACCCTGGATGATATCCATGAAAAGCTGAGGACAGGGCACTGCTACTTCTGGCGCTTTCAATGAGGGCAAAACAGCGGGGTCCTCCTCCGAAGTGTCCTGTAGGGTAGGCACCAGTCCCTCCAAGCGCAGTGACTTGCGCGCCTTAAATCCGCTTGGTAAAACAACCTATAGGGGGCCTGGGATGGCGGCAAGGTCCCCTCCTCGACCCCAGAGAGTCCCCCCTCCTCCCTGCGAGTCCTCTGTGTGTTCCCTATCCTCAACCGGGAACAAAACGGGGGCCGGCAAGCCGGGACCCTGGACCGGCTTGGGCCACAGGGGGACAGCGTAGGCGGACCCAAAGGTGCCCGGGTCAACCCGGACCGAAACGATCTCTTGTGCCGGCGGCAGAGGAGATATCCCCTGACTGGTCTCCCCTGAGCGTGGCCAACGATCTCCAGCTGGGGAACTGCAGCCGCTTGCGGTGCGATCCGCTTGGCAGCGCGTGCCGCTGCTTATTGCTCCTTAGAGAGCTTTTTGATTTTCTTGGCCTTGGGGGGCTGAGATTTGGGCGCGGGGGAGGTAGCCGCAGCCCACTCAGCGCGGCACGCCGCCAGTGCCACTGAGTCCTCGGAGAGGGAGGGAGAGGACTCACTCTCATCGTGCGACATCTGGGCTTCCATAGGCCCCAACAACCGCCGCAAATGCAGAGAAGATTGCGAACGGAGCGCTAGGACAGTTCACTCCTCAGAAACCTAACTATTCCCCAACAAGCAAGGAACAACAGAAGGAGCACAGGAGCGAAGCGAAGAAGCACCTGCTTGGAGCAAGACAGGGCGATCGACTGAGGAGGCGAGGGGGTTGTCCCTCCCTTCTGCTGACAAGATCTTTCCTGATTGGCCCCGTCTTGGAGCAGTAGGTGGTGACAACCCATGTTGCTCGGATACAATCCTCGTCTGAGGGAGAATTCCAGAGAATTCCACAAGTTGATTATGCGTTGTGTGAAAAAATCTGCCACAAGATGTGATGACAGCTAACAACCTGGATGGCATAAAGAGGAGTTAGGATAACTTTATGGAGGAGAGGTCTATCATCGGCTACTAGTTGGAGGGCTATAGGCCACCTCCAGCCTCAAAGGCAGGATGCCTCTGAGTACCAGTTGCAGGGGAGTAACAGCAAGAGGGAGGGCGTGCCATCAACTCCTGCCTGTAGGCTTCCAGCGGCATCTGGTGGGCCACTGTGTGAAACAGAATGCTGGACTAGATGGGCCTTTGGCCTGATCCAGCAGTGCTGTTCTTATGTTCTTATGACAGGAAACAGAGGGTAGGTATAAATGGAGAGTTTTCACAATGGAGGGAAGTCAGAATTGGGGCCCCGCAAGGATCTGTACTGGGACCGGTGCTTTTTAATTTATTCATAAATGATCCAGAAGTTGGGGTAAGCAGCGAGGTGGCAAAATTTGCAGATGTGCGGCAGATGTGGAAAAGGCCAATTCCATGCGAGGGACAATAAGGAAAGGGATTGAAAATAAAGCTGCTAATATTATAATAAAACTATGGTGTGGCCACACTTGGGAGGACTGAGTAAAATTCTGATCACCATATCTTAAGAAGGACATTGTAGAACTGGGAAAGAGGGCAACCAAGAAGTTCAGGGCCTAGAGCACCTTCCTTATGAGGCAAGGCTACAACACCTGGGGCTTTTTAGTTTAGAAAAAAAGATGACTGCGTGAAGACACGACAGAGGTCTAAAAAATCATGCATGGTGTGGAAAAAGTGTATAGAGAGAAATTGTTCTCCCTCTCCCATAACACTAGAACCAGGGGTCATCCCAAGAAATTGATTGCCAAGAATTTTAGAACCAGCAAACAGAAGTACTTTTTCACACAACGCATACTTAACTTGTGGAATTCTCTGCCACAAGAGGCGGTGACAGCCAACAACCTGGATGGCTTTAAGAGGCATTTGGATAATTTAATGCAGAGGTCTTTCAATGACTACTACTCTGAGGGCTATGGCTCACCTCCAGCCTCAAAGGCAGGATGCCGCTGAAAACCAGTTACAGGGGAGTAACAGCAGGAGAGAGGGCATGCCCTCAACTTCTGCCAGTGGGCTGCTAGGAGCATCTGGTGGGCCACTGTGTGAAACAGTATGCTGAACTAGATGGGCCATGGGCCTGATCCAGCAGGGCTGTTCTTATATTCTTAAATTAGGGAATGTCTCCAACCAAAGCTCTTCCCACACGGCAGGCATTTATATGGGAACACTAGTATGAAGCTTTTGATGAGAAGTCAGGTTTCTGTTGTGTCTGAAGCCCTTTCCACATTCCAAGCAAATATATGGTTTCTCTCCTGTGTGAATCCTTTGATGTAAAGTCAGGCTTACTCTAAGAAAGAAGCTCTTTCCGCACTCCAAGCACCTATATGGTTTCTCCCCTGTGTGAACCATCTGGTGTGAAGTGAGATATGTCTCTCCCGTGTGAATCCTTTGGTGTGAAATCAGGCCTGATCTATAACTGAAGCTCTTTCCACACTCCAAGCATGTATATGGTTTCTCAGCTGTGTGAATCCTTTGGTGTGTAGTGAGATATCCAATCTGAATGAAACCCTTACCACACTGCAAACATTTATATGGTTTCTCTCCCATGTGAATCCTTTGGTGTGAAATCAGGCTTGATCTATAACTGAAGCT
The DNA here is from genome assembly GCF_027244095.1 of Hemicordylus capensis. Taxonomy (NCBI): domain Eukaryota; kingdom Metazoa; phylum Chordata; class Lepidosauria; order Squamata; family Cordylidae; genus Hemicordylus; species Hemicordylus capensis. Next base: position 243,781,779 of record NC_069658.1, on the reverse strand, counting down.
CTTTCCACATTCCAAGCATGTATAAGGTTTTTCTCCTGTGTGAATTCTCTGGTGTGTAGTCAGGCCTGAGCTCTGATGGAAGCTCTTTCCACACTCCAAGCATGTATATGGTTTCTCTCCTGTGTGAATCCTTTGATGTACAGTGAGATCTGTACTTTTACTGAAGGCCTTTCCACACTCCAAGCATGTATATGGTTTCTCTCCTGTGTGAATCCTTTGATGTACAGTGAGATCTGTACTTTTACTGAAGCCCTTTCCACACTCCAAGCATGTATATGATTTCTCTCTTGTGTGAATCCTTTGGTGTGAAGTGAGGGAGTCAGATCGATGGAAGCTCTTTCCACACTCCAAGCATGTATATGGTTTCTCTCCCCTGTGAATCCTTTGATGTGTATTGAGGTGTGAACTCACACTGAAGCTCTTTCCACATTCCAAGCATGTATAAGGTTTTTCTCCTGTGTGAATTCTCTGGTGTGTAGTCAGGCCTGAGCTCTGATGGAAGCTCTTTCCACACTCCAAGCATGTATATGGTTTCTCTCCTGTGTGAATCCTTTGATGTACAGTGAGATCTGTACTTTTACTGAAGCCCTTTCCACACTCCAAGCATGTATATGGTTTCTCTCCTGTGTGAATCCTTTGATGTACAGTGAGATCTGTATTTTTACTGAAGCCCTTTCCACACTCCAAGCATGTATATGATTTCTCTCTTGTGTGAATCCTTTGGTGTGAAGTGAGGGAGTCAGATCGATGGAAGCTCTTTCCACACTCCAAACATGTATATGGTTTCTCTCCCCTGTGAATCCTTTGATGTGTATTGAGGTGTGAACTCACACTGAAGCTCTTTCCACATTCCAAGCATGTATAAGGTTTTTTTCCTGTGTGAATTCTCTGGTGTGTAGTCAGGTTTGTGCTGCGACTGAAGCTCCTTCCACACTCCAAGCATGTATATGGTTTCTCTCCACTGTGAATCCTTTGATGTGTGTTGAGGTGTGAACTCACACTAAAGCTCTTTCCACATTCTAAGCATGTATAAGGTTTTTCTCCTGTGTGAATTCTCTGGTGTGTAGTCAGGCTTGTGCTGTGACTGAAGCTCTTTCCACACTCCAAGCATGTATATGGTTTTTCTCCTGTGTGAATTCTCTGGTGTCTAGTCAGGCTTGTGCTGTGACTGAAGCTCTTTCCACACTCCAAGCATCTATATGGTTTTTCTCCTGTGTGAATCCTTTGGTGTGAAGTCAGGCTTGTGCTGTGACTGAAGCTCTTTCCACACTCCAAGCATCTATATGGTTTCTCTCCTGTGTGAATCCTTTGGTGTGAAGTCAGGTCTGTGCTGCGACTGAAGCTCTTTCCACACTCCAAGCATCTATATCGTTTCTCTCCTGTGTGAATCACTTGGTGTGAAGTGAGATGTGCACTTTGACTGAAGCTTTTCCCACATTCCAAGCATTTGTATGGTTTCTCCTCTGTATGTATATTCTCATGAGGTTGACGATTGGATTCAGAACTGAAGCTCCTCCTGTAGAAAGGGCAAAGAGTCTTCTCTACTACGTTCTCCTTTCCCCCCAGTATTGTGACTGTATGCAATTGATCATGAGGAGAAGCAGGAGATCCATTCCTCCTCTTCTGTTTGACCTGAATTTTTATTCTTTGCTGTTCCCTCTGTGTTCTTCCAGCACTTCCCAACAATACTCTGTGGCAGTTTCCCTCATTCTCAATATCCCAACTGGCACCTGCTGGAATGAAGAGAGGAAACTGATCAGGTATGAGACAGTCAAGAGGCGTCAGGTCCATGAATAAGCCCCGGTTACATGTCGTCTTGATGGGAGAAGGACCCAGACAGACTGGTCTGTATTCCCCAGGCATGGGTGGAGGCAGCCCAGGGCCAGCCCTGGGATTTTGGGTGCCCTGGGTGGAGTATGATTTGGCACCCTCCAACTCAGGATAGAGAAAAACGAGATATCTAGCTTGAAGAAGTATTTACTTTGAAATCTACATGAACACTATAAAGAGAAAAACAAGCAGTTTAGAATGGACCTTTACACATATCTAAATAAGAATAACCTAACATCTATCTAAAATAAATAAAAACAACCATTTTAATAGATCTTTAAATAACAATAAAGAACAACTTTGTTGTTGCAACTTGCTACACTGATTTCTGAGCAATCTTCTGGGCTAGGAAGCACGGCTCTGAGTAAGGCAGAGGGGAAGGTCTCCCAATGGCTGCTACAGCATGCCACAGCAACAATCAGACTTTGTCCCACCCAACTGAAATGAACACTGTAAATTTCAAGGAGCATTGACAATGTGGAGGGGAAGTGCAGCAGGAAAACTTATCCTTGGACCTGTCCAGGGCCTCCACAGCTCCTGGGCCCCCTCAAATCCTCTTTAGTCTGCCCCAGGTGGTGTGACCGCCTAGCAGACCATGATGATGCTTAATTTGCAGGGGAGGGGGCCCTCCAAAGGTCGAGGCTCCAAAATTACCTAGGTGCAACCTCTGAGGAGTAGCAACGCCCAGCAGAGCCCATCGATGGCCACTGAGGAAGTCACTGGAGGAGTGCAAAAAGTGACCAAGAGCAAACTTTCTAGTCCATGCAGTAGTGGATGAGCTACGGAGTGAGCCGATGAGTGAGTGGATGAGCCAATGGAAACATAAGCGATCTCATAAACCTGCTTCACTTTGGAAAGTATGCAAAACATGACATAGTTGAAAGTTTCAGATCTAAAACCATGTAACCTAAGCAGCTGTTCCTGCCACCAGATTGAGAATCCATTTACCTCGTACCAGGCTGGAAAATTTATTTTGGCTGGCCTGCCCAAAGTCACACCATGAGTTTCACTGTTGTAGGGTGGGTGGGATTTGAACCTGGATCTTCTGGGTTGCTTTTGAACTCTGACTACTATACCACACTGGCTCTCTGGCCTGTACGTGGATCGAAACCATGAACTTGGCATTATTCCCACTACACTTCCCCAGCTGAGTGAACCAGCCTCACACACTCTCTCCCTTCTACTCTCCCCTTTAAAAGGTTCACTGAAAGTATGTTTGATTAAACAAACAACATAAAAATCCTGCAAAGACATGAGAATAGAAAGGGAACATCGAAAGAGGTAAAGGGGGGGGGGGAGAAACAGTATTATTTATTCTGCACATTTAAAAGACATTATATCAAATGGCGGGGTGGGGGGATATCTTACTCAGAGAATCCAGATTTCTAAAATTCTCCTCCATGACTTCCTTGTGCAGGGCTCTTTGGTCTGGATCCAGCACAGCCCACTCCTCCTCCGTGAAACCAACGGCCACCTCTTCAAAAGTCACCAGACCCTGAAAAGAGAAGAAAAGTGTTTCTTGCTCTCAGATCACATGATTCTTTCCCTTCTAAGCACAATCCAAAAGGGTCCTTAAGGTGAGGTAAGGTGAGAAGGGTATCAGTTAGAGAACATGCTCCCTTGCAGAGTTGTTATTTTTATATACCACTGTTTAACAAAAAGAGTCAAAGTGGTATAAATAGCAAAAGAAATGGGGGGCAGGGGATGGTTCCTTGTCCCAGAAGAGCTCAAAGACTTGCAAAAAAGACGGAAGTCTAGATACCAGCACCAGCTACAGCAAAAGACATTATCCTGGGATGAAGTACCCTCGCTCTCCCCCTGGGATGAAGGACCCTCGCTCTCCCCCTGCTAACTACCTGACAGTCAAACTCTTCCAAAGCTGCCTCCTTGCCCAGTTGGCAAGTTTCATGCCTTCAAGAGCGGCCACAACTTTCCTAGCAGGCAGCTTTGACAGAAGCCAAAAGGAAAGAGATTCCTTCAGGTCTAGCAGGATGTGCCAGGAACTGTCCGTCCCACATTCTCCTCCCCCAATGTTCCTTCCCCTACCTGTTCTAGTCCTATTGAAGATTCGTCACCTCCAACAGACAGAAGAGGTGGCTGAGGATGCACTGGCAGTGTCATTTCACCACCTGCAAAGGACACAAATGTGATGGGAATGAAATATAAATAAGTTTCCCCCCCCAAAAATGCATACTGGCTCTGTGCACAGTTCAAAATGCCGGTTTGGATGCATCAAGTCTACAACTCCTGTAATTAAACAGATTTTTAGCCTACTTAGGAGATCACTTGGCATTCCATGTATGTGTCCGTGTGTCTGTCCCCCCCCCCATCAACTCTGCAATGCCTGGACCAATATGAACCAAATTGGGTTCAGCCATAGGGACGGTTGTAGTGTGTGACACACAGGGACACCTCAGTGGTGTGGTTTGTGATGATGTCATCCACCCAAGTTCAAAACAGCATGCACATGAACATTTAAGGCACAACTGGGTTAACCTGTGAAGCACCTAACCGATTTGAACCAAATTTGAACACATTGAGGTGCAAATGGGAACTGATTTGGCCCAAACTGGGTACAGTTGTAGGGACACATAGGGACACCTCAAACGCATAGTTTGTGATGATTTCATCCACCCCAATTCAAGCTTTTAAAATTTACTTATTTAAAATATTTCTATACTGCCCAAAACTTGCATCTCTAGGCGGTTTACAATTAAAATCATTTAAAACATCAAATCAATTAACAATTAAAATCATTTAAATCATTAAAAACCCAGGATTAAAATTATTTAAAACTATAAATCTAATTAAAAGCCTGGGTGAATAAATGTGTCTTCGTGCCTTTTTAAAAGTGGCCAGAGATGGGGAGGCTCTGATTTCAACAGGGAGCCCCTTCCAAAGTCCAGGAGCAGCAAGGGAGAAGGCCCGTTCCCGAGTAGCCGCCAGACAAGTCTCTCCATTTGACCTTCACAGGAGGTGGGGCTCATGGCCGAGAAGAAGTTCTTTTAAATGCTCAGAGTGGAGGCATGAACGTTTCTCGCAAGTGGGCTAACATGTGGACAGCCTAACCAAATGAATTTGGACCTCATTTAGTCCAGTTCTAGGGATAATACATTGTACACTACCCAGAGCCTCTGGATGGGGCGGTTTATAAATGAAATGAAAGGAAATGAAATAAAGGAAAGTAGGCAGATTAGTTCTTACTAGTCAACTTTTTAAACTGTGGAAGAATCTGTGACTACATTCTGCCCCCCACCCCCCCAAAAGGAGCACGGTAGCACAAAAGCAGGGCAAGGATTTCAGTTGACCTCCCTCCATCAAGTGAACCAGCCAAGAAGAAGGGAAAGAGATTAAAAGAGGAACGCGACACAGAAACACCGGGGTGGGGAGGGCTAGATTGGGGACATTTCCCCCTCCCCAGAAAAGGCAGGCAAATGCTGGAAGAGCCATTATTATACTAGAGGCCTGTGGTGGGTGAGAATCAAAAGATCAGAGTGGGCAGAGACCTTGGATGGCTCCTAGTCCAGCCCACTGCTCAGTGCAGGAAACTGTTCCAAGCACCCCTGGCAGATGCCTCTTCAGCCTCTGAAAGAAAACCTCCAGCAAAGGGGAGCCCACCACTGCAGGAAGCAGATTGCCCCATGGTCAGGCAGCTCCCACAGCTCTAATAAATTCTTCCCCCTGTCTTGCCTCAATCTGCTTCCGTGTAATTTCAGCCTATGAGTTCCAACCTGGCCCTCAGGAGCAACAGAGAAAAAAGTTGTGCTTCCTTCTGTGGGACAGTACTTCAGAGAAGGCTGACACATGTGAGGAGGCGGAGGTCCCTTCCCAAGGGGAAACTGTGAGATGGAAATTCCTGCTCAGAGAATTTTGCTGAATTTGCTAAGTCACCCATCTTTGGGCGGGTCTGTAGAAAACTGTGATGAATGACGTACCTTGCTTCATTAGCATGGCGTCAAGTGATAGGTTGAAACTGCTCTCTGAATTGTAACTGTTCTGCTTTCTAGGAATGAGGAAGTGCTTTCTGCCAAGCAGTTAACTTTTTACTGTGAAATTGAGAACTCAGGACAAAAGTCCAACCTTAAGACATGCATATGCAAGAATGTAATGAAAGGATTGGTCCCTTGGGGCTGAATGTTGACGCCCAGCTATGTAACAATGCCAAGGTATAAAAACTCAAAGCACTGGTATTTGGCGCGATTCCCTGGCTGGCCATTAGGCACAGGGAAAAGCCACCAGCGCTGGTTTTTCCTTTTTTTGCAAAATAAAAGGTGATTTTGCTTCCTTCAATCATCCTTGTCTGGTTTATGGGAACTGGGTTCTCCAGGTAACAAAACTGCAACCCACATCCTGCAATTTGGTGGCATGGGGTGGGAGCGTCACACTATGTATCAGCCCTGCCAGTCCTCTGCCCAAATACCTCTGCGTGATCTCCTGCTCTCAATCATTCTTTGAGGTCCTTGGAGCATAGCACTATAGAACAGGGATTCTCAGCGTTGGGTCCCCAGATGTTATTGGACTTCAACTCCCATAATCCCCAACCAAAGGCCACTGGGACAGGGGATGATGGGAGTTGAAGCCCAATAGCATCTGGAGACCCATTGTTGAGAATCCTTGTGAAACCAGGACAGACACCAGGAGAAATATGGGGGGGGGCATAAAACTCCATTCTTGGGGGCAGTTGTGAAAAGTGCCTTTCTCTGAAGTACACAGGGGCCCAGCAATGGGAGAGGAGATGGGAACACTTGCCCCCTCGCCCACCCTCACCTTCTGGTGTTGCTGATGCAGAAGGAGCTCCTTTTTCTGTAGGATACCAGCCCAGAGAAGATGCCTTTCCACTGATGAGTTATCCTAAGGTTTTTCTTTGTTTTAGTACAGTTTTTTAAATATGCTTTGTGGCTCACTGCACAATCTCTGGAAGTACAGGTTGGCATGCATAAATCCTAAAATTGATCAAATGAACGGTTTATGAAACCTTGTGAGAAGCTGCAGGTGAGCATCATCCTCAAAAGGCCTCGGAGGAACATCAAAGCAGACTACAGATTGAAGGTATTTCAGTGAGAGAGATAGAAAGCTGACATCTGCCCCATTCTTCCTTACCCAGTAAGGTGGCACCTCTGTCACCCTCCTGCAAGATCCCCCTGGGAAGTGGCCTCTGCCGGGTGTCTGATGGAGCCTTCTGTGCCTCCGCAAAATCAGGGACCATTTCAAACAACAATCCTTGTATCTGAAACAAAGAAGAGGAGATCCCAGGCAGGGAACAGGGAGGAGAGGAATTAGAAAGGAAATGGAGCAGGACAAGGCCCGAGAAGGGGCTGGGTTGGGTCGGCCAATTCCTTGACTGATTTCCCAGTTGTTTGCTTGGACAGCTTCTGGCCTTTCTTGAGCATCTCCTGCCTGACAGTTACAGTTCTCAGAATGTACTACTCTCTCACCTGTTGCTCTCCCTGCTTCTTCTCCTCTGCCTGGCTCAGAAGGAAACCTTCGGCCAGGGCCACCGCCTGGGAACTGGTCTCTGCTCCGCATTCCCTGACCCAGCTCTCCATCTCCTGGGGCAGGATGGCCAAGAACTGCTCCAGGACCACCAAGTCCAGGATCTGATTCTTGGTGTGTTGCTTTGGCTTCAGCCATCCACGGCAAAGGCTGTGGAGTCGGCTGCAAAGCTCTCGGGGGCCCTCAGCTCCTTGGTAGCGGGACTGCCTGAAGTGCTGGCGCTGCACATCTGAACTGCTGGTGTCTTTGCCCAGGACCTTCTGTGGAGATGTGTAGAAGTCCTCACTGTTCCCAGCCTGGATGGCATCATCAGGGCCTTCTTCTGCTTTGGGGCCAGCAGAGTCCTCCTCTCTCATCTTTGATCTGTGCTCTAAGGCAATCTCCAACAAGGCCCAAAGATCTCCTTGTTCTTTCCTGAGGGAAGGAGGTTTTTTACATATCAAAATTCCACTTCACAGAGCTTCTGTTCCCTGTAGAAAAGGGAAGGCAAATACCAGGAGTCACAGGAAAACTAGAAAGGACGTCTGGGGAAGGGAGAGGCGTAGTAAGGCCAGAGAACTGTATCTATTGCATCTGCCTCAGCTATGATGTTTAGTTTCAAAAGTAAACCAGGGTACAGACTCCCTCAAATGCCAGCTACAGCTAGGAAGTACAGAACTCTACATGTGTGGAACATAATGTGTGAATAAGCGGATGTACAGCCATAAAGCTTTGTGCGTGCTTATGCTGAATAGATTATATGAGTCTAGAACATAATGTGAGAACAGGAATCTAGCACCTACATTTTGAAAAATAAATTGGGGGGAGAGTAGAATTATCATTTTTGTTTTTGTGTGCAAAGACGTTTATAGAGAAGCTATGTTGTGTGTGTGTGTGTGTGTGTGTGTCTCAGTCATAGCTGGAGACAGATTCTCGTCTCCTCTGCTGCAGCTCATTGGCTTTGCCTGCTGCATGCCATCAAGGGTACAAGAACATCTGATGGGTCACCCTTTGAATTTCCCATTTCCCCAACTTATTTGGAAGAATTTATCACGTGGAATCTGCTCTTAAATGTGGTTGATGCTGATTTTGGGACACAGCAGACAGAATTCAGCTCTATGCATATGCAGGCATGAGTACATGGCAAAGGCAGGAAGGACAGGACCCTGAAAGCAGGCCTGCTCAACTTAGGCTTGCCCGCTGTTTTTGGACTACAGTTCCCATAATCCCCAGCTACAGTGGCCAACAGCCAGGGATTATGGGAATTGTAGCTCAACATCTGCCCTGCAGAAGGGCTGAAGATGAGCAGCCCTGCTAGAGCCTCCCTACCAGCTCCCACTAGGCACACACACGGCCATCCATAAGAACCCCCCAGAATTCCCAAGGAGACTCCGAGGGCCTCCCATATCCCCATCCAGCCCCTCCTCTCATTTTGAGTCCCTGATGCCACCTGGGGCGGGGGGGTTGCCAGTCAAGAGGGGCTTGGAATTCCCCGAGTATTGGCAACAATCTTTAGGTGACACTTGAAAGCAGTTCTAGTCGAGATGGCGGGGGCGTGATCCTGGGGAAAGACCTCCTGGAGCAGCTTCAGGCAGAGCTGGCAAGCAAGGCAAGCCCACCACCCCCGCAGCAGCAGCAGGGCCTTTCCTTGGCAGAGCCGGCTGGGGCAGCGAGCCTCGGGTGCCCCCACGGCCGTCGCCTGTCCCTGCTTGCCCCACTCTCTCCTCCCACCCTGCCGGCTGCCGAGACCGAGAGGCCAGGGAGACACACAGACTGACGGAGGAGCACGCCCTGCTTGCTGCTCAGTGTGGAAGGAGAAACCTGGCGGGACGCTCCTAGCATGCGACCGGCCGGGAGGAGGAGCAGGCGGGCGGGCGGCACCCAGCGCCAAGCCCTGCGGCGGGCGGTGGAGACGGATCAGGGCTGGGAGGTGGCGGCGGCGGCCGCAAAATGGGCGACGTACGCTGCCTTTCCTGCTCTGCTGCGGCTGCTGAGTGGGGGGAGGGCGGCGGCAGGCACTGGCAGGCATCTCTCCTCCGTCCGGCGGTCAAGAGCGGCGAGTCCCAGGCGCAGCTTCCACCCCGCTCCTGCTCTCCCTCCGCCCAGCCCTGCCGGCTTCCTTCCAGCCCCAGTGACCTGCCTGAGGAGTGGACGGGCTCCGGTTCCCACCGCTCTCTCCCCCTGCACGATCCGGCGGGGGGGGGACCCGGGGGGGGGGAAGGGAGTGCGTTCAGCGTCTACGGGGGGGCGGCTGGACGGTGGGGCGAGGAGTGCATTGAGAACTCACCACCAGACCCCAGGAAGAAGAAGAGGAGGAGGAGCCTGGAGCCCACACGCATCCCAGGCCCCTTTGCAGAAAAAGAGGCGGGGGCAGGCAATGACTTCCCGCTTCCATGCCTTCACTTTAACCCTTCGAGGGATCCCACACTAGAAAACACTGCGGACTAGCCGCTTGGTGACTTCCGCAAGAGCTGAGCTGCAGCACTTTTGCCTTCCAGATGGTCTTGGTACTACAACTCCCATCATCCGCAGCCACAGACAGTGCACAATAGTCAGCGATTATGGGGTTTGTAGCCCCAGCATCTGCAGCAGGACTGAAGCTGTACAGCCCTGCACGGAGGCCTGCCAGAAAGAAACCCTTGAGGACTAGCCGTGAACACGTGGTCTGAGAGAACTGCACTGGAGACCAGTGTTCCCTCTAATAGGGATTCCTAGATGTTGTTGACTACAACTCCCAGAATCCCCAGCCAAAGGCCATTGCAGCAGCAGATGCTGGGAGTTGTAGTGAACAACATCTGGGAATCCCTGTTAGAGGGAACACTACTGGAGGCATTTAAAATTACTTGCCAAGAAATTACATTTCAGTAAATAAAGAAGAAGGAAAATCTGTACCTGCATCCTTTTTTTGGGGGGGGGGCATCAAAATCTGTCTCATGCAAAACCTCTGTCTGTAAGTTTCAAAGCAGCATCAAATGAAACAAGAAATGTCCTGGTTCTTTTTGGCTTTGATAAGAATTTATCTGCACTTGTGTTGATACCTGAGGAATTCTAAAGTGGTGGAGAGGTCAGATTTCCCCTTGTGGATTCTGCCGCAGCAAGGCTGGGTTTTCCCATAATTTCAGCTTTAATCAAGACTACCCCTAAATTCCCCAAGCTTACAGCAGTCTGTTCTTAACATTCACAGTTCACTCCTCCATGGATGCCATGTTTTTGCATGTGAGAGAAGCGAAAGAGACACATCTGTTGTGAGGAGAAACTTAACTATGTACACTGCTCTAGTCCCCTTGGAGGAAGAGCAGAACACAAATGTAAAAATAAGTAAATCCTGTCTCAAATGCGGCCTTCAGAGACCATCTGTTTTGGGAGTCCCTATTTAGATACAGGGACAGGAAAAGCAGCCATCTTGAAACTGGCAAAACACAGCAACTGCCTTCCTTTGGGAACACTTCTTCTTTTAAAAGGAAATCTGCTCAAAATGCATGGAATTTCAGCAGAAAATACCAAAAGGAAACAGCCATTTCTATTTCCTGCCATCACAGGTGATCTTAACCAGCAAGCCTTGAAGAGTTGAAGGAGCCATCTTATGTATTGGGTGACTATATACATGGCTGGGAAAGAATGCGGATATCTGGCGGTCAATGTAAGTGTTACCTGGGGAACCCAGTTCTCATAAACCAGACGACAAGGATGATTGAAAGAAGCAAACACTTTTTTAATTGTTTTACAGCCAGTGCTGGCGGCGAACTTCTCTGTGCCTCACGGCTGTTCCAGAGAGTCATACGCAGCTGCCTTTGTCTCAGGTTTTTTATACTTTGGCATAGTTACATTCAGTGGATACAATCTCATTGGTTAGCATCATTGTCCATCATATTACAAATATTATAATCATTTGCTAATTAGACAACATTCCTCTATTACAATCAAGCCTTTTTCTACTGCCTATTGATAAGCGGAACCATCTCCCTTCTTTCTCTAGCTAGATGTGTCCTTGAGGTGTTATTTTTGCAGGCTTTTGCAGGCTTGGCTTTTCAGGAGATACAAGGAAAGGGGGGCCTCCCTCACATTCCAGCCAAGTCAGCTAATTTATGATTTTACAACTGGCAATTAGCAACAAGATAACTTACAAACCCTATTAACTATTTCTTGACCAGTGCAAACCTGAGTTCTGTCTCACACTCTTTGCGGCTGAACCATCGCCCTAAACTCCGAGCAGTTTCTATCTCAGAAAATGGAGAATGGAACGATTACAAAGGCACTGGATTGTAAAGGCACTTTCCCATTCCATGAGAACAAAGTAATTACAAAGCAGCTTTCAGAAAAGGCATTTTCCCTTCATTCCACATTTGTGGCCACATAATCACTGAAAGCACAAAACATATGAAAGGCCAGGCTTCACCACAGGTTTAGACTGATCTAGCCATTAATCCCTTCTGCATGGGAAATCCTGGGGGTTGTAGGTCAGCAACAATGGGGTCTCATCCTTCCTAAGAGAAGTCTCAGCATTTCTACATGCGTGGAGAACCTACAGGAACACTCACAAGCGTGGTGTAGTGGTTAGAATGCTGGACGAGGACCGGGGAGACCCAAGGAGAAATAGATGTGTGTGTCATCAGCATACTGATAACACCCAGCGCCAAATCCCCTGATGACCTCACCCAGAAGTTTCATGTAGATATTAAAAAGCATTGGTGACAGAACAGAGCCCTGAGGGATCCCATATCATAGCTCCTGTGTAGAAGAGATACCGTCACCAAGCACCATCATCTGGAATCTGCCCGAGAGATAGGAGCAGAACCACTGCAAAGCAGTGCCTCCTATCCCCAACTCCCCTAGGTGATCCAGAAGGATACCATGGTTGATGGTATCAAAAGCCGCTGAGAGATTCAAAAGAACCAGCAAAGTCACACTCGCTCTGTAGATTCCACAACAGAGGTTCTCCATCAGGCCGACCAAGGCTGACTCAACCCCATAGGTCTAAAGTCAGTTGGAAGTGGGTCTAGATAATCAGTTTCCTCCAAAACCACTTTGAGCTGATTAGGCACCACTCTCTTAATCACCTTGCCCAACCATGGGAGATTGGAGAAAAGCCTATAGCTATCCATCACCGAGGGATCCAAGGTAGGCTTCTTAAGAAGCAGTTTAACCACTGCCTCCTTCAAAGAAGAGGGCATTCTGCCCTCCCTCAGTGATGCATTAATGATGTCAACTGATGTCAATTTCCCTACAAGACGAAAGCAGCCAAATTGGGCAAGGATCCAAAGAACAAGTGGTAGGCCACACTGCCCCAAGTAGCTTGTCCACATTCTCAGGAGTAACAGATTGAAACTGGTCCAATCTAATTCAGCAAGTGGGATTGCTGGACACCCCCTCAATAGACTCTGCAGAAACAGTGGAGTCCAAGTTGGCCCGGATACAAGAGAATTTATCTGTAAAGAATCCACTAAAAGCGTGACAGCAGGATATAGTGACCGTCACTGTGTGTGTGTGTGTGTGTGTGTGTGTGTGACTAATAATGACTAATTAGTCACTATTGCTACTCGGAGGTATTCATACCTAACAGAATGTGATGGGCCTCTCCTTCTCCATGGGTTTGTCCAGTTCTTTTAGAAACCCAGCTAAACCAATTATGGAGCATACTAGTATTTTTAAGCCCGTTATGATAACGGGCGCTAGCTTTCTATCCCGTCTTTTCTGTCTCTCTCTCTCTCTTTCTGTCTCTTCCCCCCCCCCCTTGTCCCCTCTCTCTTTTTGTTTTTTGTTTTGTTGTTGTTCTCTGTTTTTGTTCTTCCTTATTTTGCTTTTACTTTTTTTTTGGGGGGGGGTGGATGAATAACGGCCAAAATGGCCCATGAGAAGGTGGCCGCCCCCGCCTATCGCCCTCCCGCGCACCCAGCTGCCGGAGCCCACCTTACCCGCTCCAGCCCGAAGGAGAAGAGAGGAACTCGGGAACAGAGCTATTCTCTGTGTTAAGCTGCTGCCTATACTGTCGCAATGGACGCAATAGGCGTCCTTTGCGTCCATAGCGGCAGTTTGAGCAGTGACTTAGCACAGAGAGGAGCTCTGCTCGTGAGCTCCTCTCTTTTCCCTCGGGCTGGAGCGGGTAAGGTGGTCTTCAACAGCTGGGAGGGCGATAAGCGGGGGCGGCGACCTTCTCATGGGCCATTTTGGCCCTTAATCTTTTTTGGGGGGGAGCGGGGAAGGTGATTTTGGGCAGCTGGGAGGGCGGGTGAGCAGGCGGCGGCGGCGGCTGTGAGCGGGTGGGAGCCTCGTTAGCGGCTTCGCCGCCACCTCGCCCAGCTTCATTTTGGGCAGCTGGGAGGGCGGGTGAGCAGGCGGCGGCGACGGCTGTGAGCGGGCGGGGGCCTCCTTGGCGGCTTCGCCGCCACCTCGCCCAGCTTCCCCCGTCTCGGTCTTCCCCCGCCGCCATTGCCCTCGCCTTTTTCAGGGCGGCTGCTTCTGGTTGCCTCGGCCTCCTCTCGCCGTGCCATAGCTCATGGCTGAGGCGGCGGCTCCGCCGCCGCCTCGGCCACTTTCCCCCGCCGCCACACACCGGCTAATGGCCACCCGTGGCTGTGGGACACTGGTGTCTGAGGTCCTGTGTCCCTTGGGCTCTTCTGGGCCTGCGCTTCGCGCAGGCCCAGAACAGCCCAGGGAGGCAGGGACGCAGATCCCCAACGTTCCAAAGCCACGGCCACTCACTTAGCCTTTTATTATATAGGATACAGTAGCTGAAGCAGTTTGGAGACTCCTGAGAATGTGGACAGGTCTGAGGTTCTGAACATGCCTGAAAAGAAATGCTGCTTCTTTTATGGTGGCTGAACACACCTCACAATTCTGTCTACATCCCGCTTTCAAAATGCCTCTTTCAATTCTGTGCCTAGCTCTGGGAGATAGACAGCTTCACCAAATGTGGGCACAATCATTAGTCTGAGGCCTCAACCAGGAAGAGCTGGGTTCAAATCTTCTCATGCAATAGCATGCTGTAGCGAGTACTAATGGGAAATGCTTTAATACAGTGTAATAAGTATGTGAAATACCACTTAGGTGTGAATAGCTAAAACTCAAGAACAATTTATCCACAAGTTACAACCCTCTCAATAAATGTACAATAAAACACTTTGAACATGTCTATACACATGCTTGCAGCCAAAAAATTCTCATTACACAGTTGAAGCAACCATATAAATAAGACATCCTCTCTAATAAAACGCTTGGTGTCCGTCCGTGGACGGGCACCAAGCGTGTGTTCGTGCCTCCCTGCCCTGTTCTGCGCCTGCGCGAAGCGCAGGCGCAGAACAGCGCAAGGGAGACATGAGGGCCGGCACCCGGTGGCCATCTTGGGCGGCCAGAAGCGGCCGCCCCGAAGAAGCCGGGAATGCGGGGAAGGAGGAGACTGGCCGAGGCGGCGGCAAAGCCGCCGCCTCGGCCAGAGGACGCAGCGCGGCCAAGGCGGCGGTGGAGCCGCGCCGCCGAAGCCGGGCGGGGGGAGGAGGTGATGGGGTAAGCCGGCCGAGGTGGCGGCAGAGCCGCCGCCGAGGCCTGGCACCGCCGCCGCAGCCAGGCGGCTGCAAGTCCTTGGGGCCCTTGCCCGTCCGGGGAGACCGGCCGGGAATGTGAGGCGGGGGCGGACCGGACCGGCAGCGCCGCCCCCAGAGTCTGCCCGGCCACTGCCACCGCCCACTCTCCCGCCCTCCCAGCTGCCCACATACTCCTTCCCCGCTCCCCCCCCGCAAATGATTAAGGGCCAAAACGGCCCAGAAGAATGCCTCCGCGGCCGCCGCCATGGCCGCCAACCGCCCTCCCAGCTGGCCGAGACCTCCTTACCCGAAGCAGCCCGCGACAGTCGGGCGAACTAAAAGCTGTTTTTGCGAAGAAGAGAGGAGCTCCCGAACAGAGCTCCTCTCTGTGCTAAGTCTCTCCCCGAAGTGGTGCTTTGGGCGCAAAGGACACCTATTGCGTCCTTTGCGTCCATAGCAGCAGTTTGGGCATTGGCTTAGCACAGAGAGGAGCTCTGTTCCGGAGCTCCTCTCTTCTTCGCAAAAAATGGATTTTTGATCGCCCGACTGTCGCGGGCTGCTTTGGGTAAGGAAGTCTCGGCCAGCTGGGAGGGCGTGGGGGGGGGGAGGCCAGAGGAAGTGG
The DNA here is from genome assembly GCF_027244095.1 of Hemicordylus capensis. Taxonomy (NCBI): domain Eukaryota; kingdom Metazoa; phylum Chordata; class Lepidosauria; order Squamata; family Cordylidae; genus Hemicordylus; species Hemicordylus capensis. The sequence continues at coordinate 243,766,338 of NC_069658.1, read as the reverse complement.
GGCGGGGGGGGGAACTCTCCCCTACTAGCGCCCGTTATCACAACGGGCCTGAAACACTAGTTAAATATAAATCAAATAAAAAATAGACTCAATTTATTTACAATCATGATAACCACCATAGAAATAAATATTGCCAGAAGGATGTAAATCAGATCTTTAAAAGATTGCAATAGCCATTTGGCATTTTTGTAAGTAGTACAACAGGATTACACCATGGTAACACCTGTGCCTAACTTGCTGTAAGAGGGGGGAAATGGGTTACTTATAATCACTTATTCCTTGCAATGACTCCTTCATCTTTAGAAACTTGAGTTATCTATGGTGAGAAAAACCAAACTTATGGTTTCTATACAAACTGCCACGCAATAGAGCTCCTTTTCTCAATTTAGTGGGTTGAACATGCACAATCCTTATTAGTATCATGCCCTTTAATATGTTCTCCAAAGGTGAACATATCGTGAGCTCTCCGCTTGTTGGCATATTGGGGAACAGTTGCTCAGTAGGCAGTGGGGCAGTTACCCCTAGATTTAGCAACTGCAAAAGAGCCAAATTGAAAGGGAGCTCGCCTTGCCCATGCTGGGATACCTGAAGAGACTCCTGAAGTTAACTCACCTCAGTTAACTCTCTGTTCAAGGTCTCTCTGCAGGATTGACCCCCCTTTGATTTACCTCCTCTCCATAGATGCCTCAAATGAGCAAAAAACCAATTACCTCAGCAGGAAGTCAGATAAGGCTCCACAAATGTGCATTCCCTCCTTGTCAAAAGCAGGCTAGAGTGGGCAATAGGAACTCAGAGAAGTACCCATTAAAACACTGATTCGTTTACACATTCAGCCACTCCATTTGCATTATCCCATTCATGCATTGTGTTGTAGTGCAGCACAACAGACAAAACAATGGGATCTTTTGAAACTTCCCAGAACTGCCCTAGCCAAGAAAGAAGGTCAATTGGAATGTCCCCTCAGGACACGTTTTGGGCTTTATGTGCCCCTGGATTCTTCAGCCAGTGTGCTCCCCTTGGTCTCCAGTGCTACCCACTTGGTTACCACCTTGTGGAGTCACCCCTTACTTGGACACTGCAGCGGGCACTTGCTATACCACTTAGCTGGTGTTCTGCTCTGCCGGTCACCCTTGCTTCCAGGCCCTAGATCAGTTACCTTGCCAGATCCAATTTCCTCGCTAACACCTAGAGCTGGCTTCACGAGAACAGATGCCCTCTGGATCCATCCCGGCTATCTAACTCCCTTGATTCTTCACTGCTACTTGCTGCTCCCTGGTCTGCTTCCCAAGAAAAGTCGTCTTTCTGTCACTCCCGAGCAGGGTTCCCTCTAACAAGGATTCCCAGATGTTCTTGATTACAACTCCAAAATTCCAGAGAATTCCACAAGTTGATTATGCGTTGTGTGGAAAAATCTGCCACAAGATGTGATGACAGCTAACAACCTGGATAGCATTAATAGGGGTTTGGATAACTTTATGGAGGAGAGGTCTATCATCGGCTACTAGTTGGAGGGCTATAGGCCACCTCCAGCCTCAAAGGCAGGATGCCTCTGAGTACCAGTTGCAGGGGAGTAACAGCAGGACGGAGGGCATGCCCTCAACTCCTGCCTGTAGGCTTCCAGCGGCATCTGGTGGGCCATTGTGTGAAAAAGGATGCTGGACTAGATGGTCCTTTGGCCTGATCCAGCAGTGCTGTTCTTATGTTTTTATGAGAGGAAACAGGCGGTAGGTATAAATGGAGAGTTTTCACAATGTAGGGAAGTCAGAATTGGGGTCCCGCAAGGATCTGTACTGGGACTGGTGCTTTTTAATTTATTCATAAATGACCCGGAAGTTGGGGTAAGCAGCGAGGTGGCAAAATTTGCAGATGTGCGGCAGATGTGGAAAAGGCCAATTCCATGCGAGGGACAATAAGGAAAGGGATTGAAAATAAAACTGCTAATATTATAATAAAACTATGGTGTGGCCACACTTGGGAGTACTGAGTAAAATTCTGATCACCATATCTAAAGAAGGACATTGTAGGGATGTGCATGGTCCGGAGCAGTCCGGACCGGCACCGAAGGGGGGCCTTCCTTTTAGGGCGGGGAGGGCTTGCTTACCCCTCCCGCCTCTTTGCCCCCTCCAGCGCCTGTATTCTATTGTATAATTGGGGCACTGGAAACCAGCCGCCCCAGCCACCTCCCCCCCCCCCCGCGAGCGGATTAGGGGCAAAGAAAAGCTACTCCCGCCCTCCCGCCGCCCCACCCGAGTGCTCACCACGTTTGCCAAAAAAAGAGAGGAGCTCGCGAACAGAGCTCCTCTCTTGCCAAAGTCTCCGGCCCAACTGGGGTCTTGGGCACGCGCGCACGCACAATAGGAGTCCTCAGCTAATGGAACTTTCGCCGGAGGCCCGGTCTACCCGCCGGGAAGAAGTGGGAGGGCGGGAGTAGCTTTAATTTGCCCCTAATCCGCTCGCGGGGGGGGGGGCGTTGGAGGCGGCTGGTTTCCAGCGCTCCAATTATACAATAGAATACGGGCGCTGGAGGGGGCAAAGAGGCGGGAGGGGTAAGCAAGCCCTCCCGCCCTTAAAGGAAGACCCCCCACCCGGACCCGGACCGACCAAGTCCGAACCGGTCTGGAAGTTCGGAGGCCTTTAGAATGGCCTCCAGACCGGTTCGGACACACCCCTAGGACATTGTAGAACTGGGAAAGGTGCAGAAGAGGGCAACCAAGAAGTTCAGGGCCTAGAGCACCTTCCTTATGAGGCAAGGCTACAACACCTGGGGCTTTTTAGTTTAGAAAAAAAGATGCCTGCGTGAAGACACGATAGAGGTCTATAAAATCATGCATGGTGTGGAAAAAGTGTATAGAGAGAAATTGTTCTCCCTCTCCCATAACACTAGAACCAGAGGTCATCCCAAGAAATTGATTGCCAAGAATTTTTTTTTTAATTGAATATTTATTAATTTTAACAATAATCATTCACAACACATTAAACAAATACAGACTTCCCGCTCACACCTCCTTGTGAATTACCAACTATATAATTAACCCTTGCTATAATAATAATTCAAAACATAAAATTTAAATCTTACAAACACAATTTTGATCTACTCAACCTGCTAATATTACTAAATTTCAAACCCTGTTGTAAAATCAATATTAGGAAAATAATTCTTTAAATACAATAAAAATGGTTTCCAATCTTCTTTAAAACATTCTAAATTTTGTTCTCTTATCAGTACTGTAAGTTTTGCCATCTCCGCATATTCCAGAATTTTTATCAGCCAATCGTCTTTTGAAGGCAGTTCATTACTCTTCCATTTCTGTGCATATATTATTGTGGCCGCCCTGGTAGCGTACATAAAACATGTTAAATTAGTTGTAGAAAACACTCTTTGTGTTATTCCCAGCAGGAAGGATTCTGGCTTCTTAGGAAATGTCATTTTAAATATTTTCTTTAACTCATTATATATCATGTCCCAAAATGCTTTAGCCTTCCTACAAGTCCACCACATATGAAAAAAGGTTCCTTCAGAGTGTCCACATTTCCAACATTTGTTTGAAACATTTTTATACATTAATGCCAGGTTTTTTTGCTGTCAAATACCACCTATACATCATTTTATAGTAATTTTCTTTTAAAACATAACATGCAGTGAATTTTAAATCATTTTTCCATAATTTTCCCCAGGCTGCCATTTCTATATTACACCCCACATCTTGAGCCCACTTTACCATAGTCGTTTTAACCACTTCATCTCTTGTCTCCTCCAAAAGCAAGAGCTTATACATTTTAGAAACTAATTTTTCATCATTTTCACACAGCTCTTCCTCAAATCTCGACATCTGATCCTCAAATCCAACTTTAAGATCCTTATTATAAACTTCATTTAACTGATGGTACTGAAACCAATCACTAACCAAATTTTGTACTTCAATTAAACTTTTTAACTTACAACCCTTTTCTTGAAAATATAACAGATCCCTATAAGTACCCCATTGCGCTTGCATATTTACCTCTTTACGTGCTAAAGCTTCAATCGGAGATACCCATAACGGAGTTTTAGGTTCCAGCCATTTTTTATATTTTAGCCACACCCTCATTGGACTCCTTCTTACATAGTGATTCAGAAAATCTTTATGTATTTTACTTTTTTCATACCACAAATATGAATGCCATCCATACCTTCTATCAAATCCTTGCAAATCAAGTATTCTAGGATTTCTTAATGTTATCCATTCTTTTAACCACGTCAAACAGACAGCATCAAAATACAACCTTAAGTCTGGTAGGGTAAGACCACCTCTTTCCTTTGCATCTGTTAAATTCTTAAAATTACTTCTTGGTCTTTTCCCTTGCCAAACAAATTTGGTTATGTCTCTCTGCCATTGCTTCAAACAAGTTAAGGTATTTATTATAGGAATAGTCTGAAATAGAAATAACATTTTAGGCAAGACGTTCATTTTCACCACTGAAATTCTTTCCATTAAAGACAAATTCATATTAGTCCATCTTTGTAAATCAGTTTCCACTGTATTCCATATTTTAATTTAATTATTTGAGAACAACAAAGAATTATTATTTGTCAGCCAAACCCCCAGATATTTAATTTTCTTCTCCACTTTCAACTCACTTATTTCAAAAAATCTATCCTTAGATTTCCGATCCATATTTTTAGTCAGGACCTTTGTTTTAGTCTTATTTATATAAAACCCAGCCAATTGGCCAAATTGTTGTATTTTTTCCAAGGGTCTTCCAATCTTGTCCAGTGGATTTTCTAAAAAGAACACAACATCATCCGCAAAGGCTCTTAGTTTATACTCTTGTTTCCCAATTTTCGGGCCCTGTAATTGATCGTCTTCTCTAATATTTCTACAGAGCACTTCTAAGACTAATGTAAAAAGCAATGGGGAAAGTGGACATCCTTGTCTAGTCCCCTTTTGTATTTTGCAATTATCTGATAATTCCCCATTTACAATAATCTTAGCATATTGTTCCAAATAAATTGTCTTGATAGTCCTAATAAAATTGTTGCCAACGCCCATTGCATCCAATACTCTCCACATAAATTGCCAAGAAACGTTGTCAAAAGCCTTCTCTGCATCCAGAAAAATCATCGCCATCTGTTTGTCATTATTTTATTTATTTATTTATTTGATTTATATACCACCCTTCCGAAATGGCTCAGGGCGGTTTACAATTAAAACAGAAAACATTAAAAACAATTAAAACAGAGATACAAATATAAATACCATTTTAAAACAACTTAAAATACAATTAAACTATCAATACAATTAAAACCCTGAAAACCAGGTATTAAAACAATTAAAACTAATTAAAAACCCTGAAAGGCCAGGCCAAACAGGTTTTAAGGGCTCTCTTGAAGGGCAGCAAAGAATCAAGATTATGAATTTCCGCTGGGAGTGCATTCCACAGTCCAGGAGCAGCTACAGAGAAGGCCCGCCTCTGAGTCGTCACCAAATGAACTGGTGACAACTGGAGACGGACCTCCCCAGATGACCTTAACGTGCGGTGGGGATCATGTAAAAGAAGGCGCTCTCTAAGATATCTTGGACCCAAGCCGTTCAGGGCTTTAAAGGTAATAACCAGCACTTTGTATTTTGCCCGGAAACATATTGGCAGCCAGTGTAACTGTTTCAAAACAGGCATCATATGGTCTCTCTGGGTTGTCCCAGAGACCAATCTGGCTGCCGCATTCTGAACTAACTGAAGTTTCCGGACTATGTACAAAGGCAGCCCCACGTAGAGCACATCGCAATAGTCAAGCCAGGAGGTTACCAGCTGATGCACCACTGTTTTGAGGTTATCCTCTTCGAGGAATGGGCGCAGCTGTCAAATCAGCCGAAGCTGGTAAAAAGCACTCCTGGCCATGGCCTCCACCTGAGAAACCAGGGTGAGGCCTGGGTCCAGGAGTACTCCCAAGCTGCATGCCTGCTCCTTCTGGGGGAGTGTAACCCCATCCAGCACAGGAAGATCTAACTCACCCCTCAGATTCTGAGCCCCCACAATGAGCACCTCCGTCTTGCTTGGATTCAGCTTCAATTTGTTCTCCCTCATCCAGCCCATTACTGCCTGTAGGCAGGCATTTAGAGAATGAGTGCCATTTCCTGGGGATGAAAAGGAGAAGTAGATTTGGGTGTCATCAGCATACTGATAACACCCAGCACCAAACCTCCTGATGACCTCACCCAGCGGTTTCATGTAGATGTTAAAAAGCATTGGTGACAGAATGGAGCCCTGAGGGACTCCATATAACAGCTCCCGTTTTGAGGAGCAACTGTCACCAAGCTCCACCATCTGGAATCTGCCCGAGAGATAGGAACGGAACCACTGCAAAGCAGTGCCCCCTATCCCCAACTCCCCCAGGCGATCCAGATACCATGGTCGATAGTATCAAACGCCGCCGAGAGATCCAGAAGAACCAGCAGAGTCACACTCCCTCTGTCAATTCCCCGGTAAAGGTCATCCGACAGGCCGACCATGGCTGTCTCAACTCCATAGCCCGTTCTAAAGCCAGTTTGAAATGGGTCTAGATAATCAGTTTCCTCCAAGACTGCCTGGAGCTGGTCAGCCATCACCCTCTCAATCACCTTGCCCAACCAAGGGAGATTGGAGATTGGCCTGTAGCTGTCCATTGCTAAGGGGTCCAGGGAAGGTTGCTTTAAGAGTGGTCTAATAATTGCCTCCTTCAGGCAGGGAGGCACCCTACCCTCCCTCAGCGATGCATTTATGATATTAATTAGGCCACCTCCAACTATCTCCCTGCTAGATAGAAGCAGCCAAGTCGGGCAAGAATCCAGAGAACAGGTGGTAGGCTGCACCGCCCCAAGCAGCTTGTCCACATCCTCAGGAGTCACAGATTGAAACTGATCCAATCTAATACTGCAAGAGGGATTGCTGGACACCTCCTCCATAGACCTTGCAGAAATAGTGGAGTCCAAGTCAGCCCGAATACAGGAGATCTTATTTGCAAAGAACCCACTAAAGGTATCACAGCAGAGCAACCCCGGGGATTGATTGGAAGTAGAAGGAGGAGAAACCAAACTCCTCACAACCCGGGATAGCTCCGCCGAGCGTGAACCTGCAGCTGCAATGTGCGCATACCAGAATCTCTTTTTCGCTGTGCGCACTGCCACCGCATAAGCCTTCAAATGGGTCACGTGCTGAATCCTGTCAGATTCTGACCGAGTTCTCTTCCACTTGCGCTCTAGTCGCCTACCCAACCGCTTCAGCCCCCGCAGCTCCTCAGTATACCAAGGGGCCCTTTTTGCAGCAGGTCGGAAGGGACGCTTAGGAGCAATCGTGTCTACTGCCCTGTTGAGTTCCCTGTTCCAGGTTCCCACCAGGGCATCGACAGAATCACCGGCCGCACCAACATCAAAATCCTCCAAGGCCTTTTGAAATCCCACTGGGTCCAGCAGCCTTTTCGGACGGACCATCCTAATAGGTCCACCACCCCTGCAGGGGTGGATTGCGGCTGTGAGACCAATCTTAACCAGGTAGTGGTCCGTCCATGACAATGGGGAAACCACTGGATTCCCCACCCACGGAACACCCCCCTGATCCGAACAGAAGACCAAATCAAGTGCATGGCTGGCAATGTGAGTCGGTTCAGAAACTAGTTGAGATAGGCCCATAGTTGTCATGGCTGCTATGAACTCCTGAGCCACACCAGACAAGCCAGCCCCAAAGTGGATATTGAAGTCCCCCAGCACCAAAAGTCTAGGAGACTCCAACACCAACTCCGCGACCAGCTCCTTCAGCTCAGTTAGGGAGTCAGTTGGGCAGCGGGGTGGACAGTACACCACCAGAATCCCCAGTCTATTCCTAGTTCCCAGCCTCAAAAATATGCACTCAATATAAGTCAGCTGTCTCACAGGGGCCCTGGTAAGGGAAATGGTATTCTTATGGACCACAGCCACTCCACCCCCCCCGCCCACTTCCCCTGGCCTGTTCCACGACAGAGTAACCTGGTGGGAGAAGCTGAGCCCACACTGGACCACTCGCCTCCCCCAACCAGGTCTCCGTTATACATGCCAGGTCAGCTCCCTCATCCACGATCAAACCGTGGACAATTTCGGTCTTATTCTGAACTGACCTGGCATTGCAAAGGAGCAAGACCAGATTCTGTGGGTCGTTGGAGCTGCTCCCCAAGGCCAAAGAGTTGACAGAACAGTTGGAAGTGGAAACAGTTATTAAATTACTGACTTCCCTTCCCCTGTAACGGCCAGCTGCTCTGCCAGCGCCAATTCTTCTATTCCCCACCACTACAGTAATAGCTGCCCCTGAACCGCTAGGCACACCCCCAGCACCATCCCCCCCAAGAGAGCCCAAACACATGTCTGCAAGAGGCCTGGCCCAACCCAACCCCCCAGCCCCACCCCCAAAGGCAGGCCCCCTTTGGCGGCCGGCTTTGGCGGCTGCCAACAGGTGGCCTGACGGACACGCCAACGGCTACGCCTATGGCGAGCCTCCTTGCTTTTAAGCCTGCAAGCCCCAGAAGCCACTCCTCACACAAGCAGCTCCCAGGACAGGCGGCAGGTGGTAGAACTTAAGCAATCTTCAGCAAGCTGGGAGGCTGGCAACCAGCCAGCTGGAACTTGGCAGCCAACAAGCAGGCTGCACTCCGGCTGAGCTGGAATGTCCACAGGAGGCAAAGGGACTAGATGGTAGGTCCCAGCAAGGTAGATGGAATAACCCTGCTCCCCTGTTACCTATTATGTTTTTCATAATACTCCAATACATTCAAAACTGTTCTCACATTATCTCTTAATTGTCTCTTTGGCAAAAAGCCAGCTTGATCCTCATGAATAAAAAGCCTTAATATAGTCTTCATTCTTCTTGCCAGAATAGCGGCAAAAAGTTTATAATCATTATTTAAATGTGAAATTGGCCTGTAGTTTTTAACTTGCGTTAAATCTTGATCCACTTTTGGGATGACCGCAATATTTGCATACTTCCAAGAATCCAGCATAATTCCTCTTTGCAAAATATCATTCATAGTCCATTGCAAAGGCTGTAAACTTTGATCTTTAAATAATTTGTAGTACAAAGCTGACAGTCCATCAGGTCCTGGCACCTTATTCGCCTTGCTTTGATTTATTGCTTCAGTTATTTCCATTATTGTTATCGGAGCATTCATAATTTCTATGTGTTCCTTAGAAAGTTTTGGAATATTTTTGGTCTTAAGAAATTGCTCAAGTTTTGTGTCTTCAACTATATTCCCTTTATAAAAATCTGAATAGTATTTTAAAAATTCTCCTCTTATTTCCTTACCATCACAAGAAAGCCCGTTTTTGGTAAGTATTTTAGATATGTAATTTCCCCCCCTCTCAGATCTAATTTGCCAAGCCAACAACTTGTCTGGTTTATTTGCAAACTCATATGACCTTTGCTTGACATATTTTAAGTTCTGTTCAACTTCATTTGCTACTAACATAGAAAGTTGTTGTTGGAGCATTTTGATAGCTTGAGTAATCGTCTTCTTATCTTTAGTCCATAATAATTCTCTTTCCTTTTTAGAAATCTGCATTAGGGGTGTTTCCGAACCGGTCTGGAGGCCATTCTAAAGGCCTCCGAACTTCCAGACCGGTTCGGACTTGGCCGGTCCGGGTCCGGGTGGGGGGTCTTCCTTTAAGGGCGGGAGGGCTTACTTATCCCTCCCGCCTCTTTGCCCCCTCCAGCACCCGTATTCTATTGTATAATTGGGGCGCTGGAAACCAGCCGCCCCAGCTGCCTCCGCCGCCCACCCCGCGAGCGGATTAGGGGCAAAGGAAAGCTACTCCTGCCCTCCCGCCCCTCCTCCCTCCCGCCGCCCCCCCCCCCCCGAGTGCTCACCACGTTTGCCAAAAGAAGAGAGGAGCTCGCAAACAGAGCTTCTCTCTTGCCAAAGTCTCCGGCCCAACTGGGGCCTTGGGTGCGTCCGCACGCGCGATAGGACTCCTCAGCTAATGGAACTTTCGCTGGAGGCCTGGTCTACCCGCCGGGAAGAAGACAATAGAACAATAGAATACAGGCGCTGGAGGGGGCAAAGAGGCGGGAGGGGGCAGCAAGCCCTCCCCGCCCTAAAAGGAAGGCCCCCCTTCGGTGCCGGTCCGGACTGCTCTGGACCATGCACATCCCTAATCTGCATCAGTAATGTCTCTTTTTGCAATCCTCTTTGCTTTTTAAAGTATGCATTTTGCTGTATAAAGAAACTTCTCATAACCGCTTTACCTGCATCCCAAATTGTTTTATTGTCCATTCATTGATTTAAATTCAATTCAAAATAGTCCTTTAGCTTCTTTTTAGCTTTCTCCACAACATCTGATTTTTTCAGCAGATATTCATTCAATCTCCAACGAAATGAAACCATTCCTTTCTTCTTCCATGTAAAACAAATTGGATTATGATCTGAAAAAGTCCTGGGTAAAATATCCATTCTTTTTATACATGGCGTAATAGATTTTGATGCCCAAACCATATCAATCCTTGAGTGAGATTGATATCTTTCAGAGAAATAAGTATATTCTTTTGCATTTGAATTTTTAATTCTCCACAAATCATAAAGATCCATATGTTCTGCTAAATCAAAAAATACTTTAGGGAGCTTGCCTTGCAGGTTCCTTTCAGATATATCAAATTTTCTATCCAAAGCTGTAGAGACAACACCATTAAAGTCTCCCAATATAATCAAATTAATATTTGAAAACTCAGCCATCTTCTGCTCCAGATAATTATAAAATTCAACTTTCTTTTCATTAGGTGCATACATTCCAATTGGAATTGGAGGTTGGAGGACTATAGGCCACCTCCAGCTTCAAAGGCAGGATGCCTCTGAGTACCATTGTGCCATTGTGTGAAAAAGGATGCTGAACTAGATGGGCCATGGGCCTGATCCAGCAGGGCTGTTCTTATGTTCTTAAATTAGGGAATGTCTCCAACCAAAGCTCTTCCCACACGGCAAGCATTTATATGGGAACACTAGTATGAAGCTTTTGATGAGAAGTCAGGCTTCTGTTCTGTCTGAAGCCCTTTCCGCACTCCAAGCACCTATATGGTTTCTTCCCTGTGTGAACCATCTGGTGTGAAGTGAGATATTTACTTCGACTGAAGCCCTTACCACACTCCAAGCATGTATATGGTTTCTCAGCTGTGTGAATCCTTTGGTGTGTAGTGAGATATTCAATCTGAATGAAACCCCTACCACACTGCAAACATTTATATGGTTTCTCTCCCATGTGAATCCTTTGGTGTGAAATCAGGCCTGATCTATAACTGAAGCTCTTTCCACATTCCAAGCATGTATAAGGTTTTTCTCCTGTGTGAATTCTCTGGTGTGTAGTCAGGCCTGAGCTCTGACAGAAGCTCTTTCCACACTCCAAGCATGTATATGGTTTCTCTCCTGTGTGAATCCTTTGATGTACAGTGAGATCTGTACTTGTACTGAAGGCCTTTCCACACTCAAAGCATTTATATGGTTTCTCTCCAGTGTGAATCTTTTGATGTGTATTGAGGTGTGAACTCACACTGAAGCTCTTTCCACATTCCAAGCATGTATAAGGTTTTTCTCCTGTGTGAATTCTCTGGTGTGTAGTCAGGCTTGAGCTCTCACGGAAGCTCTTTCCACACTCCAAGCATGTATATGGTTTCTCTCCTGTGTGAATCCTTTGGTGTGAAGTCAGGTTTGTGCTGCGACTGAAACCCTTTCCACACTCCAAGCATCTATATCGTTTCTCTCCTGTGTGAATCCTTTGGTGTGAAGTCAGGTTTGTGCTGCGACTGAAACCCTTCCCACACTCCAAGCATCTATATCGTTTCTCTCCTGTGTGAATCCTCTGGTGTGAAGTGAGATGTGCACTTTGACTGAAGCTTTTCCCACATTCCAAGCATTTGTATGGTTTCTCTTCTGTATGTATATTCTCATGAGGTTGAAGACTAGATTGAGAACTGAAGCTCCTCCTGTAGAAAGGGCAAAGAGTCTTTTGATGAGAAGTCAGGTTTCTGTTGTGTCTGAAGCCCTTTCCACATTCCAAGCATCTATATGGTTTCTCTCCTGTGTGAATCCTTTGATGTAAAGTCAGCCTTACTCGATGAAAGAAGCTCTTTCCACACTCCAAGCATGTATATGGTTTCTCTCCTGTGTGAATCCTTTGATGTGTAGTGAGATATCCAATCTGAATGAAACCCTTACCACACTGCAAACATTTATATGGTTTCTCTACCGTGTGAATCCTTTGGTGTGAAATCAGGCCTGATCTATAACGGAAGCTCTTTCCACACTCCAAGCATATATATGGTTTCTCTCCTGTGTGAATCCTTTGATGTGTTTTGAGGTGTGAACTCACACTGAAGCTCTTTCCACATTCCAAGCATGTATAAGGTTTTTCTCCTGTGTGAATTCTCTGGTGTGTAGTCAGACCTGAGCTCTGATGGAAGCTCTTTCCACACTCCAAGCATGTATATGGTTTCTCTCCTGTGTGAATCCTTTGATGTACAGTGAGATCTGTACTTTTACTGAAGGCCTTTCCACACTCAAAGCATCTATACGGTTTCTCTTCTGTGTGAATCCTTTGGTGTGAAGTGAGGGAGTCAGATCGAAGGAAGCTCTTTCCACACTCCAAGCATGTATATGGTTTCTCTCCTGTGTGAATCCTTTGATGTACAGTGAGACCTGTACTTTTACTGAAGGCCTTTCCACACTCAAAACATCTATATGGTTTCTCTCCCATGTGAATCCTTTGATGTGTATTGAGGTGTGAACTCACACTGAAGCTCTTTCCACATTCCAAGCATGTATATGGTTTCTCTCCTGTGTGAATCCTTTGATGTACAGTGAGATGTGCCCTTTGACTGAAGCTCTTTCCACACTCCAAGCATGTATATGGTTTCTCTCCTGTGTGAATCCTTTGGTGTGAAGTCAGGTTTGAGCTGCGACTGAAACCCTTCCCACACTCCAAGCATCTATATCGTTTCTCTCCTGTGTGAATCCCTTGGTGTGAAGTGAGATGTGCACTTTGACTGAAGCTTTTCCCACATTCCAAGCATTTGTATGGTTTCTCCTCTGTATGTATATTCTCATGAGGTTGAAGGCTGGATTCAGAACTGAAGCTCCACCTGTAGAAAGGGCAAAGAGTCTTCTCTACTACGTTCTCCTTTCCCCCCAGTATTGTGATTGTATGCAATTCATCATGAGGAGAAGCAGGAGATCCATTCCTCCTCTTCTGCTTGACCTGAGTTTTTATTCTTTGCTGTTCCTTCTGTGTTCTTCCAGCACCAGCCAACAATCCTCTGTGGCAGTTTCCCTCATTCTCAATATCCCAACTGGCACCTGCTGGAATGAAGAGAGGAAACTGATCAGGTATGAGACAATAAAGGGGCATCAGGTCCATCAAAAAGCCCCAGTTACAGATTGTCTTGATGGGAGAAGGACCCAGACAGACTGGTCTGTGTTCCCCAGGCATGGGTGGAGGCAGCCCAGGGCTAGCCCTGGGATTTTGGGTGCCCTAGGTGGAGTATGATTTGGCACCCTCCAACTCAGGATAGAGAAAAACAAGATATCTAGCTTGAAGAATATTTACTTTGAAATCTACATGAACACTATAAAGAGAAAAACAAGCAGTTTAGAATGGACCTTTACACATATCTAAATAATAATAACCTAACATGTATCTAAAATAAATAAAAAAAAAACATTTTCATAGATATTTAAATAACAATTAAAAACAACTTTGTTGTTGCAACTGGCTACACTGATTTCTGAGCAAACATCTGGGCTAGGAAGCACGGCTCTGAGTAAGGCAGAGGGGAAGGTCTCCCAATGGCTACTACTGCATGCCACAGCAACAATCAGACTTTGTCCCACCCAACTGAAATGAACACTGTAAATTTCAAGGAACATTGGCAGTGTGGAATTTGCAACTTAGGGTGCAGTGGGTAAAGTGTTGGACTAGGACTGGAAAGACCCGAGTTCAAATCCCCCATTCGGCCATGAAACTCACTGGGCGACTCTGGGTCAGTCACTTCTCTCTCAACCTAACCGACTGCACAGCGTTGTTGAGGATAAACATAACCATGTAAAGTGCTCTGGGCTCTTTGAAAGAAAAGCGGACTATAAATGCAAAATTCAGAAATCCAAAACCCTTTGGTTTAAAACGAGAGTTTAAAAATCCGGCAGTAACAGCCTTTCCTTTCCTGTAAAGAGTGAACTGGAAGTGAACCCCATCCTGACTGACAGGCAGTGAGCTCTAGGGATCAGCCACTCAGCACGTGTTGGGTGGGTCCTAGAGGGACATGGGGCAGGAAGAGAGGGTTTCTTTGTTCTCAAGGAGCTTGGTGGGAGGTGAGGGAAGCACGGGCAAAAAGGCTTAGTGAGGAGCAATGAAATCTAAATGAATACTATCCAGAGTATTGGTTCAGGTGCTGGGCCCAAATGGGGACTCTCCTCTAGTGGAAGGTAATTCACAGGACTTGGCTTGCAATCTGCTGCTTGCGAGATGTCCTATTATATAGCTGTGAGGATGAAATGTTTGCTAGGACCAGTCTCTGCTTGGATTCCAGATCTCCCTCTCCTAACCGATCACCCCCTCCCTCCAGACTGTAAAACTTCTTAGGGAAGGGGCTGTAGTTGAGAGGAGGAGCATGTGTAGAAGGTCTCTGCTTCAGTCTCTGGCAGCATCTCCAGGTAGGACTGGGGAAAACCCCATCTGAAACCCTGCAAAGCTGCTTCCAGTCAGTGCAGAGAACCATGAATTTGATGGACCCATGCTCTGACCCCAAATAAAGCAGCTTCATATTTTCAGAGTCTGTCAGACGAAATCTCCCCAGGGTTCCATTTTATGGAATGGATTCCAGATCTCCCCCTTCTAACCGATCTCCCCTCTCTCCAGACTGTAAAAGGTCTATCAGCAACTACTAGTCTGAGAGGTATGGGTCACCTCCAGCCTCAAAGGCAGGATGCCGCTGAATACCAGTTGCAGGGGAGTAACAGCAGGAGAGAGGGCATGCCCTCAACTCCTGCCAGTGGGCTTCCAGCAGCATCTGGTGGGCCATTGTGTAAAACAGGATGCTGGAACTAGATGGGACGTGGGCCTGATCCAGCAGGATTGTTCTTATGTTCTCCTTGATACTCACAAGAACCCTGTGAGGAAGGTTAGCCTGAGAGATTATTGGCTCAAAGTCACCCAACAAGCTTCATCTCTGAGGAGTATTTGATCCCAGGTCTTCAAGATCTTTAACACTCTGACTGCTACAGCACACTGGTTCTCTGGCCCACAAGTGAACTGAACCCAGTTATCTACACCATGCTCTCACCAACTTCAGCAAATCAGACCCATCTCTCTTTTCCTATTTCAGTCTCCCCTGCAGCAAAGAAGAGGGAGCCTTACCCAGAGAGGACACATTCTCATAATTCTCCTCCATGACTTCCCTGTGCAGGGCTCTTTGGTCTTGATCCAACAGAGCCCACTCCTCCTCCGTGAAATGCACAGCCACCTCCTCAAAGGTCACCAGAGCCTGGAAGAAGAAGAAAACATTACCTCCTTCACAAAACACACACTGATCCTTTCCCTTCCAAGCACATGCCAAATGGGCAGTTAATGTACGTTGGGAGATGAATGGCAGGAAAGATTCCCCTGCAGTGTCATTAATCCTATTTATATACTACTTTTCACAAAAATCTTCAAAGGGGTTTACGTAGCAAATAAAAAGAAATGGAGAGGGAAGGTGCTTTGTTTCAAAGGTGCTCCAAATTGTTTCAAAAATAGCACATAAAAATAGACACCAGGGAGACACCAGGAACTGACTCTAGAAAACACACTATCCTTCAACGGCCAATTGCCATCCTCCATAGCCCTCCCAGCCAGAAGTTTTGTTTGTTTGTTTTTTAATTCCGGCAGAAGCCAAAGGAGAGATGCTTTCACACTCAGGGGAATATGGGACAGAAAACGGTGATCTCTTCATTCCCTGTCCTCCTCCTCGGCCAGCGATCTCTCCCCTACTTGATCTGCTTGCATTGAATCCTCTTCCATTCCAACAGCAAGAAAAGATGGCCGACAATCCATTGACAGAGTCGTTCCAGTACCTGCAAATCACACAAGAGTGATAGAAAGATGCTGGTGAAAGAAATAGAGAGACAATTAAGTATAGTTTTAAGTATAGTTTTTTTTACTGGTCCCACTACAGATCCATGGGGGTCCCCACTTCTTTCTTCCCTCCATTTGGTGCCAATGTTCCCATCAACTAGTGGTTGATGGGAAAGATGCCGGTCTGGGGATTTGATAATCTCCAATCATGATTAATTTTTGATTTACATTTCCTGTTTCTGTACAAATTTATATTTAAGCTCCATGCAAGAAAAATGGTCTCCCCCCAGTCTCTGCAAGTACAGGTTTGGACGTATAAATCCAGAAAAAAATTCTTTTAAATTTTTTTTGCAAGAGGCTAGAAGGCAGCATCCTCTTCAAATGGGCTCAAAGAAACATCAAAGCATGCCATGTATTTCAAGGATATTTGAGCAAGAGGGAGACCAAGGGGACTTCCAACACATCCCTCCTTACCCAGCAAGGTGGAAGCTCCACCAACTTCCTGCAAGGTCCACCTGGACAACGGCCTCTGCTTGACATCCAATGGAGCCCTCTCTGCCTCGGAGAAACCAGGAGCTGCTTCTGACAACAGTCCTGGAATCTGAAATAGAAGAAGTGATTGCACACAGGGAACAGGGAGAGGTAGAGATTAGGACAGGAATGGTGCAGAACAAGGCCTGAGAAGGGGTCAGCTGGGAGGGTCATCTCCTGCAAGGATTCTCCAGTTGCCTTCTTGGACAACTAGTGGCTTCTTCCAGGATCTCCTGGCTCACATTCTAGGCCTGTTGCAACGCCCAGCATGAAGCGCTCTCTTACCTGTTGCTCTTCCTTCTTCTTCTCTGCCTGGCTCAAACCTTGTGCCAGGGCCACCACCTGGGAACTATTCTTCGCTCTGTATTCCCTGACCCAGCTCTTCATCTCCTGTGGTAGGGTGGGCTGGAACCTTGCCAGGACCACCAGGTCCATGGTCTGATTTTTCGTGTTTTTTTCTGGCATTACCCATTGACTGCAAAAGTTGTTCTGTTGGTTAAAAATCTCTTGGGGGCCCTTGGCATCCTGGTAGCCACTCACGATCTTCTGTGTGGTCCTTTCCCAGAATCCCCCACTATTCTCAGAATCCCCCACTGCCTGGGTGGCATCAGGGCTGTTTCCTGCATCAAGGCCAGCAGAATCTTTCTTTCCCATCTTTAATCTGTGCTCCAGGGCAGCCTCCAACAAGATCCAAAGAACTACTCCTTCTCTCTTGAGGGATGAAAGTTTTTGACACCCAGATACCACTTTGTGGACCTTCTTCCTGTGCAAAAAGGAGACAAATGCCAGGAGTCAAAGAGAAACTAGAGAGGCAATGTGTGGGGGAGGAAGTGGGGGCAGAACAAAACCTTCATCCAATACAACCTCTTTTCCTTTGGTCGGACTCCAAGAATTGCAAAGCCTTCCTACTCCTCTGGGCTTCCTTACAGCCCCCCTCACCCCACTTGCTCCATCAACACTCCTCCCCTCCAGACCTCTGTCTCCTTTACTCCTCCAATTGAGGAGGAATTGTAGCTCAGTGGTTTCTTTGTCCTAGTCCCAAGTAGACAATCCTGGCCTAGTTGGGCCAGAGCTTTGACTCAGAAGGCAACTTCATCAATGTTCTTCAGCTGCCTCTAAGGGAAAATGAAAATAGCTTGAAACTGAACTGAGTCAACCCAAGGGAGCTCCTCAGACAAAGGGAGCTCCTGGCTATTGACAAGGGAGAATAATCCCACAGAACAGGGAAATATGTGAGGGGTAAGGAAGGTGGTGCATCTTCCAATGGGGTGAAAGGGGACAGGGGTGGGAGTGGAGAGATCAACCTTCCTCCCATCTCCCTCCCTCCCCCCCGCTCTATGCTCCCACATCAGCAGCTGCCTTTCCAGGCCCCATTACTTTTAGGCACCTAGCCACAGCGGGGAAGTAACTTGTCTAACGAGCAAAAGGTTGCTGGTTCAAATCCCCAGACTATGGGAAACACCTATATCAGGCAGCAGCGATATAGGAAGATGCTGAAAGACATGGTCTCAAACAGTGCAGCAGGAGGCAATGGGAAACCCCTCCTGTATTCTATCAAAGAAAACCACAGGGCTCTGCGGGCGCCAGGAGTCGACACCGACTCCGCCCCACAAATTTCCTTGAAGCAACTCCTAGTCTGAAGAGGGGCGAGCTCAAACTTGCTCCTCTAAGCAGAGGCCCCCTTTGTTCTCTCCCTTCCTGCTGGGTCTCCCACCCACAGCATTACTTCTCCACTAGGCATTGCGATCATGCCTTCGGGTGCCCCCCTCCCCACCCCCCAACACACAGGGGACTCACCAGATACCCCCGTAAGGGCGGAGAAGGCACTTGGACCCCAATACCACCACCACCAGAAGAAGAAGCAGCGTGAGAGCTTCAGTTCCCCCTTGAACGGGCTTCAGGCAGCAGCTCCGGATTTTAGTCCAGGCAGCAGCATTCCCAGCTAGGCCATCCTACCCTCCAGCGGATCCAGCCAGAAATCCCAAGGTGTGCCCAGTGCAGGTGCAGCCTAGCTTGAAATGCTGCAGAGTGCCGACGCTGAAATCCGGAGCAGTGCATTTTGGGGCACGTAGTTCTGAGAATGACTACAATGCATGCACTCATTCAACGGACTACATGTCCCCAAATGCACTGCTCTGGACTTTGGCCTCTGCTTGCCCTTCCGGCTACGCTCCACCCCTAGAGAGAGGGAGGGAGGGAGTGGGGGGATTGCCATTGCCAAGCAAGAGCAGCAGGAAGGGAATGCCGCTTTGGGCTTGATGCAGGGCTCCCTGGTAGCAGAGAAGGGAAGGTCCTCCTGTCTGCTGTCTTCTGCCCCCAGAGAGAGAGGGAGGCACGGCAGGGAAAGGGCGGAGGACGGGAAGGGCTCCCAAGAAGGCGACAGATATAGTGTGATTTGGGTTTGCCAACGTTTAGTTCCCTGAATAAGGGTAGCGACACAGGTTGTGGAGGTGGGGGGATCTTGATATTTCAAAATCCAACTTGAACATAGTGCATTGTCCCACTTGCTAAGCAGGCACCACCCTGGTTTGTATTTGGATGGGAGTCTACATGGGTGAGCACTGTAAGGTATTCCCCTTAGCAGAGAGGGCCACTCTGGAAAGAACATCTGCATAAAGAAGGTTCCAAATTCCCTCCCTGGACTCCCCAGACAGGGCGGAGAAAGACTCCTGGCTGTAACCTTGGAGAAGCTGCTCTTCCCTCTGTGTAGACAAAATGAACTAGATGGACCACTGGTCGGACTAGGTATAAGGGAGCTTCCTAAATTCCTATCAGGATTGCATCTTTCTCTCTGAGTATACTGTAACAGTATAATTCCCCCCTGTTTCTGCCTGGGGCTGGCATACCTGTCATACCATGGCACTTAATCTCCCTCCCTGGATTGACAGAGTCTGCCTCCGTGTAGTGCTGAGCTGGGCCAGACCCCCTTCCTAGCCCACTCCCTCCCTAAGAGTCTCCCAGCCAGGTCCAGCTTGTCCAAAGTCAAAGACGGGAAACAAAAATGGCACTTTAGGAGGAGCCTTGAGTGCAGGCCAACAGCTTGTTCACCCCTCTCTTGATCTCTAATGCCTAGAGGTCTCTGAAGAGATTGTTTGGGAGGAAGGATCATCAAGACAAGGCACCCTTTCAAACATGCTAGAGAGGACATTCCGGCAAATCTAATCCAAAACGATTAATTTAGGAAATGTCAGATTCCCCAGACTGAGTCACTCCCAAAGGCTAAAACAAGCACCCAATCAATCAATCATTTATTTATTTATCTATCATATTTCTATGCCGCCTTATATAAACATCTCTAGGCGGTGTACAAAGTTAAAACTCAGCAAATGTAAAATATAAAACCATTAACATTCACAAAATAAAACAAGTAAAAAACAATCTCAAAAGATAAGCATATTAAATAAAATTAAAATTTTCAGTTAATAGCCTAGGAGAACAGGTAGGTCTTGAGGTTATTCCTAAAAGCAAGAAGAGATGCTCTTATTTCAAGAAGGAATGTATTCCAGAGCCCTGGGAATACATGAACCACAGAGAAGGTACAGTAGTCACGAGTTGCCACCAAGCGAGCTGGCGCCAATCAATTAGGCTGATTAAGCAGACTTGCCCAGGGAAGGAGATGGGTTCTCTCCATTGTTCCCTTTAACAGGGATTTACAGATGTTGTTGACTACAACTCCCATAATCCCCAGCTGCAATGGTCAAAGGGGACCGGATGATGGGAGTTATAGTCAGCAACATCTGGGAATCTCTGTTACAGGGGATATTCCTCCTCGGGCCAACCTAGAACCAAATCTCCAAAACCAAACACTTGCTTCAGTAGCAAGATCATCATATTCGCTTAGGCCAGCTAGAAGAGAAATCAACAGGTTGCTTCCCTGTAACTTTGGTTCTTCTAGTGGCCATTTGTGCTCTTACATGAATGGATTTTGCGCCTGCGCAGAGACCATGTTGGAAATCTCTGGATATGATATCAAGGATTTTGGTGGTAGCCTCGCCCCCTATGGTGATATGACCATGCGTTGGCTTTCCCCCTTCGGTCCCCCCGAGTCCATAGGCACCATTGTTCTTCGATGTGGTCTGCTCCTCAATTTGCCGCCCCTCTCTGGGGGCGAGGGGAGAGCCGCCCGCCTTGTCCTTAAAAACCACTGCTGTGTGGTGGAATAAGGTCAGCGAAGGCTGCACAGCGGGAGCTGCAGGGAGAGGGTGAGGGGAAAGTCCCCTGCTTTATCTTTAAAACGCCACACAGCGGCTGCATCTGGAAGGGTGGTAGTGGGCCGAGGGGAAAGTTCCCCCTTTTAGCAATGCTGTAATGCGGGCGGCGAGGGAGAGCTCCTTCCATCTCCACTCCTCCCTCCCAAATGACTGCATGCCCCATCTGCATGGGTCTTTCTCCGCAGGTTTCTCCGCTATGGGTCTTTCTCCGCAGGTGGAGAGGAAGACCACCCTGTCACCTGCACAACGTTCTAAAGGTAAAGGGGGCGACTTTCCCCTCTCCCCTCCCTGCAGCCACCACTGTGCGGCCTCGTTGACCTTATCTCACCACCCACAGTGGTGGTTTTTAAGGAGAAAAAAAGGGGGTCTTCCACCCCTACCTTCGCTGCAGTGGTGGGGGCAGCAAATCCTTGGCTGCCTGCAAGCCACAAAAGGCTTAATCAGCCCCTGGTTCTAGGAATTCCGTTTCCTGTAGTCTTCAGCCATTTTAGCTAGTACTAACATTTCCCACTAGACTGTACTGGAGAGGAGAGCTGGTCTTGTGGTAGCAAGCATGACTTGTCCCCATAGCTAAGCAGGGTCTGCCCTGGTTGCATATGAATGGGAGACTTGATGTGTGAGCAATGCAAGATATTCCCCTCAGGGGATGGATCCACTCTGGGAAGAGAAGAAGGTTCCAAGTTCCCTCCCTGGCTTCTCCAAGATAGGGCTGAGATTCCTGCCTGCATCCTTGGAGAAGCCACTGCCAGTCTGTAAAGACAATACTGAGCTAGATAGACCAATGGTCTGACTCAGTATATGGCAGTTTCCTATGTTCCTGTGTACTATTTAGCAGCTCCATCTTCCAGAACTCAGTCGTTCTCAATACAATTTTAATGATCCTAATTGCATGTGCTGTCTTATTTTGCTAATTCCCCATGTGTATGATTTTGCTGGTTCACTCATCAATGTGGAATTTCTAATTCTCTTTTTAAATAACTATGATTGATTCTTCATTAGAAACGTATCTCACCTTCTCTTTTGTTCTGCTCTCACTAAAGTGGTTAGCCTATGGGAGCGATGGTTCCAACACGCACACCTGTGTTCAGCCCACGTGTAATAACAGCTGAATTCCATCCTGGGGTGGAGAGGTTTTTGTTTTTTTAATTAAAACAACTCTTACATGTTGTTGAGAACTCTGTTACTGGAAACGCTAAGTACACAATAAATTCACCTTAATGCAGTACATTGGAACCAGAGGAGCTTAGATGGAGAAACAAATCAGGGTAAGTACAGAGCTAAATACATATTTAAGTATACAGTAAACACTAAATACAATTTCTATAATAAAGAGATCCTATATATGTTTCCTCTGGCTTAAAGAAGCCTTGCAACATGAAACTGTGTCCCCATCAACTCAAGCATTAGGTGGAGGAAGTTCTACAGATCACGTCCACATTCTCTCCCCATTACAATAAGGTGTATGCTCTTTCTCATACCATGAAAATTCCTTCAGTTTATTATGCACATATGACTTGGCCCACCTAGTGTCCACACATCTGGCAAATCTTCCTTGCTCAAACTCTTTGGGACCCATCTCTACCTTCCCATTATGCACTGGAAACCTTTGTTCATTGCAAGGCCCTTTGTCTAATGGGGCTCTGGATTTCATGGCCTCCGTTCGTAGTCACCAAGTTCTATCCGGCTGTATGTATTTGGTAACAGAAAGCTTAGATCTGACATTTTGCTCAGGTATGGACAACTGTGTGGAGGATGATGATGGGGATTCAAAATAGTTAGTTACTTGTGGACAAATTATTACCTGGGACCATGAAACTGTGCAGGGGTTGAGGATCAGTCATGGTCCCCACAGGCCTGGGCAAGCTCAAACTTGATCCAGACTTGACAGACCTTTTTGAGACATCTGAGCAGGAGATTAATACACACACACACCTAGTTCACAGCCTTGGGATGTGAGGTGCTGGGCCCAAATGGGAACTCTTCTCTGATGGGGGGCAACTCACAGGACTCGCCTTGCTATCTGCTGTTCAGGTGAGGGTCCCATTCCATAGCTAGAGGGAGGACCTGTTCCTAGGACCAGTCTCTGCAGAAATGCTGGATCTCCCCTTCCTGAGATGCTCAAGAAGCCATTGGACCAGTCTTCCAAGGATCTACCAAGCTAGCTATCTTAAATTCCAATAACTGCTGGAGATGTGGATCCCCAGAAGCCAACACGACTCACCAGTTAATTATGCTGTCTATGGTGAAGCTCTCCATATAAACATCTTAGCTCTACAGTCTCTTCCGGCGCTCTAGGAATTGTGAATATGTGGTTTTTAACCATATTGTATCTGTGGATACTTGAAATGGGTGTCTATCAAACACCCTGCGGATACACGGAACTGTGAATAGTGGTTCCTTGAATAACAAGGTTATCCTGTATCATATAATAATAAATGATTATTTTTTTTTAAAGACAGAGATCCCCCTCCTCCAGACTGTCGGACTCCTTAGGGCAGGGGCTATAGCTCAGTGGCAGAGCACCTACTCTGCTTACAGACCATCTCAGTCTCTGGCAGCATCTCCAGCTGAGCATGGGGGAAAACGCATCTGAAAGCCTGAAGAGCTGTTTCTGGTCAGTGTCAAAAATGCTAGATGGGCAATGGTCTGACCCCTTTAAGGCGAATCTCCCCAACGAGGTTCGCCTTAATGGTTCACCTAGCTTCATCACTTTGTTCTTTTAGATGCCAGGTAAAGACCTTTTGGTTCACTCAGGCATTTTTAAATGTTCATTTTTAACTGGTTTTTAAAATGTTTTTTAAATTGCTCTGTATTGTATTTGATATTTTTCTTTTCCAAACCCCGCCCTCACCCGCCTTTCAGGTCTGTTATGATTTAATGTGTTATGTGTTTTTATTTCACATTTTAATGGTGTGTTGTGAGCCGCCCAAAGTACAATTTGTTATGGGGCAGCTAACAAATAAAGTTTTTTATTAATTAATAAAATAATATTATCATTATCATTATCATTATGGCAGTTTCACACATTCTGAGTCTGTCAGACAGAACCTCCTCAGAGTTCAGGATGTTTCATTTCTTGCATTTATATCCTCCCACTTCCACCACTCTGAGCTTCATATTTTGTCCTCACAACAACACTGTGAGGGGGAACAGGCGGAGAGATTAATGGTTTAAAGGAGGATAGAAATTAAAGCAAGGAGTGTGGGCCAAGGTCCCAGTCCTAATAGGACCACATGACTTCACTGGCCCAAACAAACCAGATACAACAAAGAGGTCCTGATTGTTAATGTCTTCCAGAAGTAGAAGAGAGTTTTGCATTCTATTAGTGGGCATGAAAAGGGTTAATAATCCAACAGAGGGTGGCTGCGGGCCTGAGTCAAAACTGCTAAACTGCTGCTATTTACTATCGGGATTAACTTAAGCACAATCAAAAGGTGGTTAAACCACACACACACACACACACACGTGCCTCCAGTACTCAAAGTCAGTGGTGTAACTATAATAGGGCAAGGGGAGACAGTTGTCGGGGTGCCCACTGCCTTGGGGTGCCCCCAGAGGCAAGTCACATGACTGACTCCCCCAGCCACACACCCGCCCGGACATTTTAAAATCTTGTCTCTGGGCCCACTACAACCTGCTACGCCCCTGCTCGAAGTGCCTTGCCAAGTGCACACTTAGTGACACACTCAGAGGCTATTCTCAGGATGGGGGGAAACCAGGCTAAAGAAGCCCAGCCCGGTTTTCCCCATTGTGAGAACCAGCTGGCCCGCAGGTGAGCCCGGTGGTTCTCTGGTGGTTAGCCCGCCAAAGTAGCCCTCCCCTTAGCCCAGGTTAGCAGAGCGAGCGCTCCACTAACCAGGGTTTTCTGATCATGTGCTGCCACAGTGCTGTTCCTCACCATGGTGACACATGAGGAGACCCCCGCCAGGAGGCTGCAAGAAGCCTCCCAGGCTTGGGGGGTCTCTCCAGGATGCTTTGCGTGCTCGCACAGGGCATCCTAGAACTTCCCAGGGGCCATGTGGCCCCTTATCCCAGCTGCCCCTGCAGGCTCGAGCCAGCAGTTGTGTGGTTGGCTGATCTGGCTGCCCAGCTACGAACGGGCTGCTCATCTGCAGGGATCTCCCGAACTCCCTGCGGTTAGCCTCAAAGCTCTTCTCAATGATCATGAGAAAAGCTTCTGAGTGTGACACCCAGGCACACACGGAGGCTTGCCTCAGCAACTGCAGGTTTTTCTATGCCTTGGCTTAAGAGGCAAGGGAACAGGAACAGAAACTGATCAGGTATGAGACAATAAATGGGCATCAGGTCCATCAAAAAGCCCCAGTTACAGGTCGTCTTGATGGGAGAAGGACCCAGACAGACTGGCCTGTATTCCCCAGGCATGGGTGGAGGCAGCCCAGGGCCAGCCCTGGGATTTTGGGTGCCCTAGGTGGAGTATGATTTGGCACCCTCCAACTCAGGATAGAGAAAAACGAGATATCTAGCTTGAAGAAGTATTTACTTTGAAATCTACATGAACACTATAAAGAGAAAAACAAGCAGTTTAGAATGGACCTTTACACAATGGCTGCTACTGCATGCCACAGCAACAATCAGACTTTGTCCCACCCAACTGAAAAGAACACTGTAAATTTCAAGGCGCATTGGCAGTGTGGAATTTGCAACTTAGGGTGCAGTGGGTAAGGTGTTGGACTAGGACTGGAAAGACCCGAGTTCAAATCCCCCATTCGGCCATGAAACTCGCTGGGCGACTCTGGGTCAGTCACTTCTCTCTCAACCTAACCGACTGCACAGCGTTGTTGAGGATAAACATAACCATGTAAAGTGCTCTGGGCTCCTTTGAGGAAGAACGGAATAGAAATGCAAAATTCAGTAATCCAAAGCCCTTTAGTTTAAAACGAGAGTTTAACAATCCAGCAGTAACAGCCTTTCCTTTCCTGTAAAGAGTGAACTGGAAGTGAACCCCGTCCTGACTGACAGGCAGTGACCTCTAGGGATCAGCCACTCAGCACGTGTTGGGTGGGTCCTAGAGGCCCATGGGGCAGGAAGAGAGGGGTTTTTTGTTCTCAAGGAGCTTGGTGGGATGTGAGGGAAGCATGGGCAAAAAGGCTTAGTGAGGAGCAATGAAATCTAAATGAATACTTTATTACACATTACACACACTTTATTACACATTAATTACACATTATTTGGCACTTTGAAAGGGAAACATGGATGCTTTGCTGCTCAAAAGAAAAACAAGACCATGCTTGTTAACCCCCATGTGGCTGCAGAGGACTCGGGGCAAAAAAAAGCAGTAGCTGCCATGTAAGCTTGTAAGCTTAGGGGTTCCCAACCTGTGGTATTCCAGCTGTTGCTGAACTACAACTCCCATCAACCCCAGCCACAATAAATTATAGCTGGGGATGATGGGAGTTGGCATTAGCAACATCCTGAGAACCATAAGCTGGAAACTCCTGTCCTGTGGAAAAGCCTAATCAACTTCACCTTGCTCAACAAACATGCAGGAGAACAGCATGAGAAAGTGCTTTAAAAAAAAAAAAAAATCCAAGCTGGTCTTAAACACACCACTTAGTGCAGCATCATTTGCAGGAGTTGCGCGCCCAGCTGCTCCTCTGCCGTGCCTTCTCCTCTGGGCGTGCTCCCCCCTCCCTCCGCCTTGGCTGGCATGCATGGCTTTCTCTCCCCACCCCCCGCTCCCCGACACACCTTCTTTGCCTTCCAGTCAATCATTTGGGGCGCACCCCAGGTCCTCCAACCACCCCACCCCCTCACCACAATCCCCAACAATAAAATAGAAGTTCAGCAAAATTAGCTCTTCTGTGCTTTGTTCCTAAAAAGAGAGGTGAACTGTAGAACTTGGCAGCATGCACTCTTTAAAAGGGGCAGATCGCAACTGGCTTAGTTTCTCTGGACTCTGAGGTCCCCAGCAACTCCCCAGCAGCCGTTGCTTGTTCTCCACATTAGGCATTGTAACTCCTAGCTTGCCGAAGCACGTTCAGTTTGAAAAATTGTGGGGGTGGAGAGGGGCTAGCTATCTCTTTAAGAGAAAGGACTACTGCGACAACGTTGGGTTTTGCGGTGGCAATATGCAAACAAGGGAGGACTCATGCAGCTAGGACAATTTAGTTGCAGATACTGAGGCTGCGATCCTTAGTAGCCTTATTTGGAATTTTAATTGTCTCTGAAAGTAATGGGTCTTGTTTCCAAGAAAGTGGCTTGGGAAGGATCGAATTATTAAAATGACCAAGAAAAGACGAACTATGTCCTCCTAGCCCGGGTAAGAATCTTTTCACGGGTGAAGGCAGGAAGCAGACTAAACCAGAGTGAGTGGGTGGGGAGGGATCCCTAAAACTCCAACCTTTTAGACAAAGGAGGCCTTTCAAAATGGGCTTTCTCAGGGGACACGTACCTCCTGGTAATCTTAGAAGCCCGAAGGGGGAATTTGGAGGGGCAGCAGCGGAGAAGAGCTGCCTGCTACAGCTGGAAAGGAAGGTGTGTAGGTCCCTCGCATGTGCTTTGCTGCCCTCACAGTGTTGGCGGCTCGATCTCCACACGCTGCTCTGTCAGGGTCTGTGATGTTAGGAAGGCGGGAGCAGCAGCTGTGTGTGTGGAGAACGCTGAGGAGTCCAGCCAATGAGAGCCTTTCTCTGAGCCCAGAGAAGGGTCAAGGCTGGCTGGCTGGGGCCAGGTCGGGGAAGGAGGAACCTACTCGGCAATAGTGAGATGGGGAAAAGAGAGAAGGGAGACAAGGAATACTGCGTAAGGAAAAAATACCGAAGGAAGCCCAGGGCTGGAAGTGGGCTGCAATCGAGAGGGCGGCGACAGCTGGGGAGTAGGGATGTATCATGTGACTTGCCTCTGGTGGGCCCCTCGAGGCGGGCGGGCCCCGAGACATCTGCCTCCCCTTGCCCGGTCATAGTTACGCCCCTGCTTTGATTTACCTCCTCTCCATAGATGCCTCAAAGGAGCAAAAAACCAATTACCTCAGCAGGAAGTCAGATAAGGCTCCACAAATGTGCATTCCCTCCTTATCAAAAGCAGGCTAGAGTGGGCAATAGGAACTCAGAGAAGTACCCATTAAAACACTGATTCATTTACTAGTGTTTCTGACTGAAAAGAGTCCACTCCATTTGCATTATCCTATTCATGCATTGTGTTGTAGTGCAGCAAAACAGACAAAACAATGGGATCTTTTGAGACTTCCCGGAACTGCCCTAGCCAAGAAAGAAGGTCAATTGGAATGTCCCCTCAGGACACGTTTTGGGCTTTATGTGCCCCTGGATTCTTCAGCCAGTGTGCTCCCCTTGGTCTCCAGTGCTACCCACTTGATTACCACCTTGTGGAGTCACCCGTTACTTGGACACTGCAGCGGGCACTTGCTATACCACTTAGCTGTGTTCTGCTCTGCGGGTCACCCTTGCTTCCAGGCCCTAGATCAGTTACCTTGCCAGATCCAATCTCCTCGCTAACACCTAGAGCTGGCTTCACGAGAACAGATGCCCTCTGGATCCATCCCGGCTATCTAACTCCCTTGATTCTTCACTGCTACTTGCTGCTCCCTGGTCTGCTTCCCAAGAAAAGTCGTCTTTCAGTCACTCCCGAGCAAGGTTCCCTCTAACAGGGATTCCCAGATGTTCTTGATTACAACTCCAGAATTCCAGAGAATTCCGCAAGTTGATTATGTGTTGTGTGAAAAAATCTGCCACAAGATGTGATGACAGCTTACAACCTAGATGGCATTAAGAGGGGTTTGGATAACTTTATGGAGGAGAGGTCTACCATCGGCTACTAGTTGGAGGGCTATAGGCCACCTCCAGCCTCAAAGGCAGGATACCACTGAGTACCAGTTGCAGGGGAGTAACAGCAGGAGGGAGGGCATGCCCTCAACTCCTGCCTGTAGGCTTCCAGCGGCATCTGGTGGACCACTGTGTGAAACAGGATGCTGGACTAGATGGGCCTTTGGCCTGATCCAGCAGTACTGTTCTTATGTTCTTATGACAGGAAACAGAGGGTAGGTATAAATGGAGAGTTTTCACAATGGAGAGAAGTCAGAATTGGGGTCCCACAAGGATCTGTACTGGGACCGGTGCTTTTTAATTTATTCATAAATGATCCAGAAGTTGGGGTAAGCAGCGAGGTGGCAAAATATGTAGATGTGCAGGAGATGTGAAAAAGGCCAATTCCATGCGAGGGACAATAAGGAAAGGGATTGAAAATAAAACTGCTAATCTTATAATAAAACTATGGTGTGGCCACACTTGGGAGTACTGAGTAAAATTCTGATCACCATATTTAAAGAAGGACATTGTAGATTTGGGAAAGGTGCCAAAGAGGGCAACCAAGACGTTCTAGAGCACCTTCCTTATGAGGCAAGGCTACAACACCTGGGGCTTTTTAGTTTAGAAAAAAAGATGACTGCGTGAAGACACGATAGAGGTCTAAAAAATCATGCATGGTGTGGAGAAAGTGTATAGAGAGAAATTGTTCTCCCTCTCCCATAACACTAGAATCAGGGGTCATCCCAAGAAATTGATTGCCAAGAATTTTAGGACCAGCAAACGGAAGTACTTTTTCACACAACGTATAATCAACTTGTGGAATTCTCTGCCACAAGTGGCGGTGACAACCAAGAACCTGGATGGCTTTAAGAGGCATTTGGATAATTTAATGCAGAAGCCTTTCAATGACTACTACTCTGAGGGCTATGGCTCACCTCCAGCCTCAAAGGCAGGATGCCACTGAATTCCAGTTGCAGGGGAGTAACAGCAGGAGAGAGGGCATGCCCTCAACTTCTGCCAGTGGACTTCTAGCGGCATCTGGTGGGCCACTGTGTGAAACAGGATGCTGAACTAGATGGGCCATGGGCCTGATCCAGCAGGGCTGTTCTTATGTTCTTAAATTAGGGAATGTCTCCAACCAAAGCTCTTCCCACACGGCAAGCATTTATATGGGAACACTAGTATGAAGCTTTTGATGAGAAGTCAGGTTTCTGTTGTGTCTGAAGCCCTTTCCACATTCCAAGCATGTATAAGGTTTTTCTCCTGTGTGAATCCTTTGATGTACAGTGAGTTCTGTACTTGTACTGAAGGCCTTTCCACACTCCAAGCATGTATAAGGTTTCTCCCCTGTGTGAACCATCTGGTGTGAAGTGAGATATGTACTTCAACTGAAGCACTTTCCACACTCCAAGCATGTATATATTTTCCCAGCTGTGTGAATCTTTTGATGTGAACTGAGATGTGCATTTCGACTGAAGCCCTTTCCACACTCCAAGCATGTATATGGTTTGTCAGCTGTGTGAATCCTTTGGTGTGTAGTGAGATATCCAATCTGAATGAAACCCTTATCACTGCAAACATTTATATGGATTCTCCCTTGTGTGAATCCTTTGGTGTGAAGTGAGGGAGTCAGTTCAAAGGAAGCTATTTCCACACTTCAAGCATGTTTCTCTCCCTTGTGGATCCTTTGGTGTGATTTATAACTGAAGCTCTTTCCACATTCCAAGCATGTATAAGGTTTTTCTCCTGTGTGAATTCTCTGGTGTGTAGTCAGGCCTTAGCTCTGGCGGAAGCTCTTTCCACACTCCAAGCATCTATATGGTTTCTCTCCTGTGTGAATCCTTTGATGTACAGTGAGATCTGTACTTTTACTGAAGCCCTTTCCACACTCCAAGCATCTATATGGTTTCTCTCATGAGTGAATCCTTTGGTGTGAAGTGAGGGAGCCAGATCGAAGGAAGCTCTTTCCACACTCCAAGCATGTATATGGTTTTTCTCCCCTGTGAATCCTTTGATGTGTATTGAGGTGTGAACTCACACTGAACTCACACTGAAGCTCTTTCCACATTCCAAGCATGTATAAGGTTTCTCTCCTGTGTGAATCCTTTGGTGTGAAGTCAGGTTTGAGCTGCGACTAAAACCCTTCCCACACTCCAAGCATTTTGTATGGTTTCTCCTCTGTATGTATATTCTCATGAGGTTGAAGACTGGATTCAGAACTGAAGCTCCGCCTGTAGAAAGGGCAAAGAGTCTTCTCTACTACGTTCTCCTTTCCCCCCAGTATTGTGATTGTATGCAATTCATCATGAGGAGAAGCAGGAGATCCATTCCTCGTCTTCTGCTTGACCTGAGTTTTTATTCTTTGCTGTTCCCTCTGTGTTCTTCCAGCACTTCCCAACAATACTCTGTGGCAGTTTCCCTCATTCTCACTCTCCCAACTGGCACCTGCTGGAATGAAGAGAGGAAACTGATCAGGTATGAGACAGTCAAGGGGCGTCAGGTCCTTGAACAAGCCCCAGCTACAGGTCGTCTTGATGGGAGAAGGACCCAGCCAGACTGGCCTGTATTCCCCAGGCATGGGTGGAGGCAGCCCAGGGTCAGCCCTGGGATTTTGGGTGCCCTAGGTGGAGTATGATTTGGCACCCTCCAACTCAGGATAGAGAAAAACGAGATATCTAGCTTGAAGAAGTATTTACTTGGAAATCTACATGAACACTATAAAGAGAAAAACAAGCAGTTTAGAATGGACCTTTACACAATGGCTGCGACTGCATGCCACCAGACCCTGGAAAAAGAAGAAAAAGGTTTCTCGCTCTCAGATCACATGATTCTTTCCCTTCTAAGCACAATCCAAAAGGGTCCTTAAGGTGAGGTAAGGTGAGAAGGGTATCAGTTAGAGAACATGCTCCCTTGCAGAGTTGTTATTTTTATATACCACTGCTTAACAAAAAGAGTCAAAGTGGTTTAAATAGCAAAAGAAATCTGGGGCAGGGGATGGTTCCCTGTCCCAAAAGAGTTCAAAGACTTGCAAAAAAGACGGAAGTCTAGATACCAGCACCAGCTACAGCAAAAGACATTATCCTGGGATGAAGGACCCTCGCTCTCCCCCTGGGATGAAGGACCCTCGCTCTCCCCCTGCTAACTACCTGACAGTCAAACTCTTCCAAAGCTGCCTCCTTGCCCAGTTGCCAAGTTTCATGCCTTATCTACATGAATGAAATATATAGATAGGTTTGTCCAAAAAAAAATCCATACTGGCTCTGTGCACAGTTCAAAATGCTGGTTTGGATGCATCAAGTCTACAACTCCTGTAATTAAACAGATTTTTAGCCTACTTAGGAGATCACTTGGCATTCCATGTATGTGTCCGTGTGTCTGCCCCCCGCCCCATCAACTCTGCAATGCCTGGACCAATATGAACCAAATTGGGTTTAGCCATAGGGACACACAGGTACACCTCACCGGCATAGTTTGTTATGATGTCATCTACCCCAATTCAAGATGGCAAAGACGTAAACATCTGAGGCACAAGTGAACTGCCTATCCAATTTGAATCAAAGTTGCTACAGCTGTAAGGACACATAGGGATGGCTCAATGGCATAGTTTAGGATGATGTCATCCACCCTGATTCAAGATAGTGGATGCTTGAGGTGCAAGTGGGCTAACTTGTGGGCTATCTAACCGATTTGAACCAAATTTGGTACAGTTGTAGTGTGTGACACACATGGACACCTCAATGGTGTGGTTTGTGATGATGTCATCCACCCAAGTTCAAAATGAACTTGAACATTGAACAAAATGAACTTGAACAAAATGCACATGAACATTTGAGGCACAACTGGGCTAACCTGTGAAGCACCTAACCGATTTGAACCAAATTTGAACACCCTGAGGTGCAAATGGGAACTGATTTAGCTCAAACTGGGTACAGTTGTAGGGACACATAGGGACACCTCAAACGCATAGTTTGTGATGATGTCATCCACCCCAATTCATTTAAAATATTTCTATACCGCCCAAAACCTGTGTCTCTGGGCGGTTTACAATTAAAATAATTTAAAACATCAAATCAATTAACAATTAAAATCGTTTAAATCATTAAAAACCAAGTATTAAAATTATTTAAAACTATAAATCTAATTAAAAGCCTGGGTGAATAAATGTGTCTTCAGTGCCTTTTTAAAAGTGGCCAGAGATGGGGAGGCTCTGATTTCAACAGGGAGCCCCTTCCAAAGTCCAGGGGCAGCAACGGAGAAGGCCCGTTCCCGAGTAGCCGCCAGACGAGTCTCTCCCCATGACCTTAACAGGAGGTGGGACTCATGGCTGAGAAGAAGTTCTTTTAAATGCTCGGAGTGGAGGCATGAACGTTTCTCGCATGTCAACAGCCTAACCAAATGAATTTGGACCTCATTTAGTCCAGTTCTAGGGATAGTACGTTGTACACTGCCCAGAGCCTCTGGATGGGGCAGTTTATAAATGAAATGAAATGAAATAAAGGAAAGTAGGCAGATCAGTTCTTACTAGTCAACTTGTTAAACTGTGGAACAGGCGCGTAACAACGATCGGACAAGGGGAGACAGTTGACTGGGGGCCCCACTGCCTGGAGGGGCCCCCCAGAGGCACCTCATGTGACTCCCCGTTGCCCCCTGCCCAGCCCCAAGGCCCCTCAGCCACTTGCCCTGTTCGCCTCTCTCCAGCTTGTTCTCCTGGCTGGCAATCGAGGCAGCAGGCAAGCTGCAAAGAGCTCCTTTTCTCCCGCCTCTCAGCTGATCGGCGGGTGGGCGGGGCTTCCACTGAGGCCTCCGTGTAGGCCTCTGTGAAGCCTGAACTCCAGTAGGGCCCAAGCCAGCCAGGAAGGAGGAGGCAGCCAGAGAGGCCTCCACTGTTCTCTGCAGCAGAAGACCCCTTGCTGCCAGGTAGAGTGTGAACTCCTTTTTGTGGTTACCTTCCCCGCCCCGGATATATAGGCATCTGCTTGCCATAGGGCTTTGATATGGGGGAGGGGGAGGGACTGAGAAATATTTATTTTTAAACAGCTTGGAAAATTTGCTGGCTTAAAAAAAACTATCTAAAAAGTCCTATAAGTGGCTTGTTTCATGGCAGAAAATTACAAAAACTTCTGGAAGAAACAGTATTATATTTATTTTATTCATTCATTCATTCATTCATTCATTTATAAATGCACTTATGTTCAAGTTGTTTTGCAACCCAGAAGGTCTGAGTGAGAACTGTGAAGCATGTGTGGTGCTTTTATTTTATTTTTCTTGTGTGTGAACTGCTCCCCAGTAACTTGCAGGGACTTCAGGGTAAATCTGGCCAACATGTGAATGCAGCACCTCCATTCCAGAGGAGATGTGTGTTAAAGGGCTTTAAAAGCCTCCTGTGAAAAACCTCCTGGAATCGAACTTGACTGAATTTGTTCAGAATTCTGAGAAAACAAACATAGGCTCACCCTGCATGGTTGAAAGTCTCCTTTGCTAATCTGCAGCGAGGGGCCCATTTTAATAATTCATCTTTCTAGTGTGTTCTAGGCATTAAAAGTAATACAAATGTATAGTACTCAATGTATATCACTATATATTGTGATGTGTGTGTGTGTATTCAGTGAAATGTATTTGCAGGCAGCATACTTATTTTGGAATATCAGACTTAAATCCTTGGGGGCCTGGGGTGTGCGGAGGCCCTGAACTTTGAGTGGGGGGGCCCCATTTTAAAATCTCGTCTCTGGGCCCACTCCAACCTTGCTACGCCCCTGCTGTGGAAGAATCTGTGACTGTGCAGGCACTGGCAGGCATCTTCTCCTCCATCCGGCAGTCAAGAGCAGCGAGTCCCAGGCGCAGCTTCCACCCCGCTCCTGCTCTCCCTCCGCCCAGCCCTGCCGGCTTCCTTCCAGCCCCAGTGACCTGCCTGAAGAGGGGACGGGCTCCGGTTCCCACCGCTCTCTCCCCCTGCACGATCCGGGGGGGGGGGACACTGGGGGGGGAAGGGGGTGCGTTCAGCGTCCACCATGCGGGGTGGCTGGACGGTGGGGCGAGGAGTGCATTGAGAACTCACCACCAGACCCCAGGAAGAAGAAGAGGACGAGGAGCCCGGAGCCCACACGCATCCCAGGCCCCTTTGCAGAGAAAGAGGTGGGGGCAGGCAATGACTTCCCGCTTCCATGCCTTCACTTTAACCCTTTGAGGGATCCCACACCAGAAAACACTGCGGACTAGCCGCTCGGTGACTTCCGCTAGAGCTGAGCTGCAGCACCTTTGCCTTCTAGAAGGTTTTGGTACTACAA
Source organism: Hemicordylus capensis (assembly GCF_027244095.1). Taxonomy (NCBI): domain Eukaryota; kingdom Metazoa; phylum Chordata; class Lepidosauria; order Squamata; family Cordylidae; genus Hemicordylus; species Hemicordylus capensis. The sequence continues at coordinate 243,731,464 of NC_069658.1, read as the reverse complement.
CTCCCATTATCCACAGCCACAGACAGTGCACAATAGTCAGCGATTATGGGGTTTGTAGCCCCAGCATCTGCAGCAGGACTGAAGCTGTACAGCCCTGCACGGAGGCCTGCCAGAAAGAAACCCTTGAAGACTAGCCGTGAACACGTGGTCTGAGAGAACCACACTGGAGACCAGTGTTCCCTCTAATAGGGATTCCTAGATGTTGTTGACTACAACTCCCAGAATCCCCAGCCAAAGGCCATTGCAGCAGCAGATGCTGGGAGTTGTAGTGAACAACATCTGGGAATCCCTGTTAGAGGGAACACTGCTGGAGACATTTAAAAGTACTTGCCAAGAAATTACATTTCAGTCAATAAAGAAAAAAATAAATCTGTACCTGCATCTTTTTCTTTTTTGCCATCTCTCCTACACATCTTTCTCAAAATCTGTCTCATGCAAAACCTCTGTCTGTAAGTTTCAAAGCAGCATCGAATGAAACAAGAAATGTCCTGGTTCTTTTTGGCTTTGATAAGAATTTATCTGCACTTATGTTGATACCTGAGGAATTCTAAAGTGGTGGAGAGGTCAGATTTCCCCTTGTGGATTCTGCCGCAGCAAGGCTGGTTTTTCCCATAATTTCAGCTTTAATCAGGACTTCCCCTAAATTCCCCAAGCTTACAGCACTCTGTTCTTAACATTCACATTTCACTCCTCCATGGATGCCATGTTTTTGCATGTGAGAGAAGCGAAAGAGACACATCTGTTGTGAGGAGAACTATGTACACCGCTCTAGTCCCCTTGGAGGAAGAGCAGAACACAAATGTAAAAATAAGTAAAGCCTGACTCAAATGCGGCCTTCAGAGAGCATCTGTTTTGGGAGTCCCTATTTAGATAGAGGAACAGGAAAAGCAGCCATCTTGAAACTGGCAAAACACAGCAACTGCCTTCCTTTGGGAACACTTCTTCTTTTAAAAGGAAATCTGCTCAAAATGCATGGAATTTCAGCAGAAAATACCAAAAGGAAACAGCCATTTCTATTTCCTGCCATCACAGGTGATCTTAACCAGCAAGCCTTGAAGAGTTGAAGGAGCCATCTTATGTATTGGGTGACTTTATACACGGCTGGGAAAGAATGCGGATATCTGGCGGCCAATGAAAGTGGCCACATAATCACTGAAAGCACAAAACATATGAAAGGCCAGGCTTCACCACAGGTTTAGACTGATCTAGCCATTAATCCCTTCTGCATGGGAATCCCAGAGATTGCAGGTCAGCAACAATGGGGTCTCATCCTTCCTAAGAGAAGTCTCAGCATTTCTACAACACTACAATTCCCAAGAGTCTCTGTTGGGGGAGTACAGTGAGAGGCACAAAACAAGTTATTCTAAGTGGTCTCTGTCCATCACACAGATGGGCGTCACGCCTGGGTGGAGAACCTACCGGAACACTCACAAGCGTGGTGTAGCGATTAGAGTGCTGGACTAGGACCAGGGAGACCCGAATTCAAATCCCCATTCAGCCATTAAACTTGCTGGGTGACTCTGGGCCAGTCACATCTCTCTCAGCCTCACCTACTTCACAGGGTTGTTGTGAGGAGAAACTTCAGTATGTAGTACGCTGCTCTGGGCTCTTTGGAAGAAGAGTGGGATATACATGAAATTAGTAGTAGTAGTAATAGTAATAATAATAATAATAATATCCCATCCCTCAAATTCCGGTCCTTCACAATGAGAACCTCCATCTTACTTGGATTCAGCTTCCCCATTGAGCCCATTACTGCCTATAGGCAGGCGTTTAGGGAATGGGTACCATTACCTGACGATGATGATGATGATAAGGAGAAATAGGGGTGTGTGTCATCAGCATACTGATAACACCCAGCACCAAATCCCCTGATGACCTCACCCAGAAGTTTCATGTAGATATTAAAAAGCATTGGTGACAGAACAGAGCCCTGAGGGATCCCATATAATAGCTCCTGTGTAGAAGGGATACCGTCACCAAGCACCATCATCTGGAATCTGCCCGAGAGATAGGAGCAGAACCACTGCAAAGCAGTACCTCCTATCCCCAACTCCCCTAGGTGATCCAGAAGGATACCATGGTTGATGGTATCAAAAGCCGCTGAGATATTCAAAAGAGCCAGCAAAGTCACACTCGCTCTGTAGATTCCACAATAGAGGTCCTCCATCAGGCCGACTAAGGCTGACTCAACCCCATAGGTCTAAAGTCAGTTTGAAGTGAGTCTAGATAATCAGTTTCCTCCAAAACCACTTTGAGCTGATTAGGCACCACTCTCTTAATCACCTTGCCCAACCATGGGAGATTGGAGAAAAGCCTATAGCTATCCATCACCCAGGGAACAAGGTAGGCTTCTTAAGAAGCAGTTTAACCACTGCCTCCTTCAAACAAGAGGGCATTCTGCCCTCCCTCAGCGATGCATTAATGATGTCAATTTCCCTACAAGATGAAAGCAGCCAAATTGGGCAAGGATCCAAAGAACAAGTGGTAGGCCACACTGCCCCAAGTAGCTTGTCCACATTCTCAGGAATAACAGATTGAAACTGATCCAATCTAATGCAGCAAGTGTGACAACAGGATCTAGTGACGGGGTGTGTGTGTGTGTGTGTGTGTGTGTGTGACTAATAATGACTAATTAATTAGTTACCATTGCTACTCGGAGGTATTCACACCTAGCAGAATGTGATGGGCCTCTCCTTCTCCATGGGTTTGTCCAGTACTTTTAGAAACCCAGCTAAACCAATTATGGAGCATATACAGTAGCTGAAGCAGGTCTGCAAGTTTGGAGACTCATGAGAATGTGGACAGGTCTGAGGTTCTGATCATGCCTGAAAAGAAATGCTGCTTCTTTTATGGTGGCTGAACACACCTTACAATTCTGTCTACATCCCGCTTTCAAAATGCCTCTTTCAATTCTGTGCCTAGCTCTGGGAGAGAGCCAGCTTCACCAAATGTGGGCACAATCATTAGTCTGAGGCCTCAACCAGGAAGAGCTGGGTTCAAATCCTCTCATGCAATAGCATGCTGTAGCGAGTACTAATGGGAAATGCTTTAATACAGTGTAATAAGTATGTGAAATACCACTTAGGTGTGAATAGCTAAAACTCAAAAACAATTTATCCACAAGTTACAACCCTCTCAATAAATGTACAATAAAACACTTTGAACATGTCTATACACATGCTTGCAGCCAAAAAATTCTCATTACACAGTTGAAGCAACCATATAAATAAGACATTAAATATAAATCAAATAAAATATAGACTCAAATTTGTTTACAATCATGATAACCACCATAGAAATAAATACTGCTAGAAGGATGTAAATCAGATCTTTAAAAGATTGCAGTAGCTAATTGGCATTTTTGTAAGTAGTGCAACTTATTACTCAATAGCTAATTGGCGTTTTTGTAAGTAGTACAACAGGATTACACCATGGTAACACCTGTGCCTAACTTGCTGTAAGAGGGGGGAAATGGGTTACTTATAATCACTTATTCCTTACAATGACTCCTTCATCTTTAGAAACTTGAGTTATCTATGGTGAGAAAAACCAAACGTATGGTTTCTATACGAACAGCCAAGCAATAGAGCTCCTTTTCTCAATTTTGTGGGTTGAACATACACAATCCTTATTAGTATCATGCCCTTTAATATGTTCTCCAAAGAGTCTACATCGTGAGCTCTCCGCTTGTTGGCATATTGGGGAACAGTCGCTCAGTAGGCAGTGGGGCAGTTACCCCTAGATTTAGCAACTGCAAAAGAGCCAAATTGAAAGGGAGCTCGCCTTGCCCATGCTGGGATACCTGAAGAGACTCCTGAAGTTAACTCACCACAGTTAACTCTCTGTTCAAGGTCTCTCTGCAGGATTGACCCTCCTTTGATTTACCTCCTCTCCATAGATGCCTCAAAGGAGCAAAAAACCAATTACCTCAGCAGGAAGTCAGATAAGGCTCCACAAATGTGCATTCCCTCCTTGTCAAAAGCAGGCTAGAGTGGGCGATAGGAACTCAGAGAAGTACCCATTAAAACACTGATTCGTTTGCACATTCAGCCACTCCATTTGCATTATCCCATTCATGCATTGTGTTGTAGTGCAGCACAACAGACAAAACAATGGGATCTTTTGAGACTTCCCGGAACTGCCCTAGCCAAGAAAGAAGGTCAATTGGAATGTCCCCTCAGGACACGTTTTGGGCTTTATGTGCCCCTGGATTTTTCAGCCAGTGTGATCCCCTTGGTCTCCAGTGCTACCCACTTGATTACCACCTTGTGGAGTCACCCGTTACTTAGACACTGCAGCGGGCACTTGCTATACTACTTAGCTGTGTTCTGCTCTGCGGGTCACCCTTGCTTCCAGGCCCTAGATCAGTTACCTCTGAGGGAGGCAAAAAGAGAGTTTGAGGAACATTTAGCCAAAAGTATCAAGGGGAATAACAAAAACTTCTTTAAGTACATCAGAAGCAGGAAACCTGCCAGGGAGGTGGTTGGGCCATTAGACAATGAGGGAGTGAAAGGGATTATTAAGGAGGATATGGAGGTTGCAGAGAAACTGAATGAGTTCTTTGCGTCGGTTTTCACGGCAGAGGATAGAGAGCATATACCTGTACCTGAACCAGGCTTTTTAGGGATGGAGGCTAGAGAGCTGAGTCTGATAGAAGTGACAAGGGATGATGTTCTAAACTGTCTGGAAAAACTGAAAGCTAACAAATCACCAGGGCCGGATGGCATCCATCCAAGAGTCCTAAAAGAAATCAAATGTGAAATTGCTGACCTCCTTGCTAAAATATTTAACTTATCCCTGAAATCGGGCTCTGTACCAGAGGACTGGAAAGTAGCAAATGTAACACCAATTTTCAAAAAGGGATCCAGGGGCGATCCGGGAAGTTACAGGCCAGTTAGCCTAACGTCCATTCCAGGCAAATTGATGGAAAGCATCCTCAAGGATAAAATTGTAAAGCACCTAGAAGAACAGGCCCTGCTGGGAGTGAGCCAGCATGGCTTCTGCAAAGGTAAATCTTGCCTCACCAGCCTTTTGGACTTCTTTGAGAGTGTCAACAAGTATGTGGATCAAGGTGATCCAGTTGACATAGTCTACCTGAACTTCCAAAAAGCTTTTGACAAAGTTCCTCATCAAAGACTCCTGAGGAAACTTAGCTGTCATGGGATATAGGGACAAGTACATGTGTGGATTGCTAACTGGTTGAAAGACAGGAAACAGAGGGTAGGTATAAATGGAGAGTTTTCACAATGGAGGGAAGTAAGAAGTGGGGTCCCCCAGGGATCTGTACTGGGCCTGGTGCTTTTTAATTTATTCATAAATGATCTAGAAGCAGGGGTAAGCAGCGATGTGGCCAAATTTGCAGATGATACCAAACTCTTCCGGCTAGTGAAATCCAAAATGGATTGTGAGCAGCTCCAAAAGGATCTCTCCAAACTGGGGGAGTGGGCAACAAAATGGCAAATGCGGTTCAATGTTAGCAAGTGCAAGGTGATGCACATTGGGACAAAAAAACCCAACTTCAAGTATATGCTGATGGGATCCGAGCTGTCGGTGACGGACCAGGAGAGGGAACTTGGGGTTGTGGTGGACAGCTCGTTGAAGGTGTCGACTCAATGTGCGGCAGCTGTGAAAAAGGCAAATTCAATGCTAGGGATCATTAGAAAGGGGATTGAAAATAAAACAGCTAACATTATAATGCCCTTATACAAAACTATGGTGCGACCACACTTGGAGTACTGCGTACAATTCTGGTCACCACATCTTAAAAAGGACATTGTTGAACTGGAGAAGGTACAGAAGAGGGCAACCAAGATGATCAGGGGCCTAGAGCACCTTTCTTATGAGGCAAGACTACAACACCTGGGGCTTTTTAGTTTAGAAAAAAGACGACTGCAGGGAGACATGATAGAGGTCTATAAAATCATGCATGGCGTGGAGAAAGTGGAGAGAGAGAGATTCTTTTCCCTCTCACACCACACTAGAACCTGGGGTCACTCCATGAAATTGATTGCCAGGAGGTCTAGGACCAACAAACGGAAGTACTTTTTCACACAACGCGTGATCCACTTGTGGAACTCTCTGCCACAGGATGTGGTGACAGCCAACAACCTGGATAGCTTTAAGAGGGTTTTGGATGACTTCATGGAGGAGAGGTCTATCAATGGCTACTAGTCAGAGGGCTGTGGGCCACCTCCAGCCTCAAAGGCAGGGTGCCTCTGAGTACCAGTTGCAGGGAGTAATGGCAGGAGAGAGGGCACGCCCTCAACTCCTGTCTGTGGCTTCCAGAGGCATCTGGTGGGCCACTGTGCGAAACAGGATGCTGGACTAGATGGGCCTTGGGCCTGATCCAGCAGGGCTGTTCTTATGTTCTTATGGTTTCCAATCTTCTTTAAAACATTCTAAAAAAATTTTTTGTCCTATACTTTTTATTCGAGTTTCACAACACGAAAGGACAAACACATATTATACAAACATTCACAAAGACATACAATAAAGACTTCCATCTCATCATTGGAACAAGTGTTATTGACAATAACCGGGTCTTGCCTATAGATTAAACATTCTCTCCCCAGTAATTCATATAAAAAACAACTTAAGAATATTTTTAAAACATTTGTTAATAGCCCTCATAGGCCTGACAAAAATCCATTTTATGATGTATTTTTAAATAGACAAGAAGAGGGTCCCATTCTTTTTTAAATTCTTCAAATTTATTTCTTAGTAGTGATGTTAATTTCGCCATTTCTGCCAATTCTAGTACTTTAAGAATCCAATCCTCTTTAGACGGGCATTGACTATCTTTCCATTTGCGTGCAAATGTCAGTCTTGCTGCCGCTGTTAGGTACATGAAGATGGTCCAATATTTCCTCGGGAGAGCATTGTTATCAATACCTAATAGTATTGATTCTGGACTCTTAGGAAAAGTCATTTTGAATACTTTTTAAAGTTCGTTATATATTAAGTCCCAATAACATCTCGATTTATTGCATGTCCACCATAAATGAAAATAAGAACCCTCTTCTTTCTTACATTTCCAACATTTATTTGACATATTCCTGTAGATTACGGCCAACTTTTTGGGCGTAAGGTGCCATCTGTACATCATTTTCAAAATATTTTCCTTTAAGTTAGAGCAAGCAGTGAAATTTATATCTTTTATACAAAGTTTTTCCCATTTTTCAAAATCAATGTTATAACCAAAATCCTGGGCCCATTTAATCATTGAGGTTCTTACTACCTCCATTCTTGTATCTTCCATTAGTAATAGGCCATACATCCTGGATACAAGTTTTTCTTCCTTATCGCACAACTGTAGTTCGAATTCTGACTTTAGTTGGTTAAAACCCCTTTTACAGTCTTGCTTAAATAAAGCATTGATTTGATGGTATTGGAACCAAGAAATATTCCAATCCTGCATATGTTCTAACTTTTAAAGTTCATAATTTACACCTTGAAGGATGAGCAATTGTTGATACGTGGGCCAAGATAGTTGCATATTTTTCTGTTTTCTAGATATAACTTCTAATGGGGATACCCAAAGTGGGATTTTTGCTTCTAACAAAAATTTATTTTTCATCCATACCATATATAGACTTCTTCTAACATAATGATTTAAAAATTCTTTATTTACTTTTACCTTGTCGTAAAATAAATATGCATGCCACCCGAATCTTAAATCAAATCCTTCCAAATCCAGCAATCTTGGATTTTTTAATGTAATCCATTCTTTTATCCAGGTTAGGCAAATCGCTTCGAAATACAACTTAAAATTTGGTAGGGCAAATCCTCCTCTCTTCCTATCATCTGTTAAATTTTTAAAGTTTATCCTTGGTTTTTTGCCTTGCCAGACAAAATTCCTTACATCTTTGTACCACTGGACGAAAATTGACATTGAATTTATTATTGGTACTGTCTGGAGGAGATATAACATTTTAGGAAGAACATTCATTTTAATAACAGAAATCCTTCCGCTTAATGATAAATGCAGTCTATTCCATCTGCTCAAATCCATCTTTATTTCTTTCCAAGTTTTGATATAATTATTTTGAAACAACAATGCATTGTTTGTGGTAAGTGTCACTCCTAGATATTTTACCTTTTTCCCCACTTTAAAGCTAGATCTCAGAGCAAATCTTTCAATGTCTTCTTTATTCATGTTTTTAGTTAATACCTTTGTCTTGTCTTTATTTATATAGAACCCTGCCAGGTTCCCATATGATTCTAATATCTCCAATAGTGTATCAATTGATTCTAAAGGGTCTTGTAAAAATAACACTATATCACCTGCAAAGGCTCTTAATTTGTAACTTTGTGTCCCTATTGTCAATCCTTGTATTTTAGTTTCTTCCCTTATCATCCTACACATGATTTCCAAAACCAATATAAATAATAATGGAGATAGGGGACAACCTTGTCTAGTACCTTTTTGAATACTGAAATAATCTGTAAGTTATCCATTAACCTTAATATTTGCTTTTTGTTCAGAATATATAGACCCAATCGCCCTTATGTAGTTAACTCCAAACCCTACAGTTTCCAAAGTTTTCAACATGAATTGCCAAGAGATATTATCGAATGCTTTCTCTGCATCCAAAAATAACATGGCCAGTTGTTTATCATTACATTTTTCATAATATTCTAGTACATTCAAGACAATTTGTACATTATCCTTAATTTGCCTTTTAGGTAAAAATCCCGCCTGATCTTCATGAATTAACTCTGCTAAGACCCCCTCCATTCTTTTAGCAAGTATAGAAGCATATAATTTGTAATCGTTATTAAGCAGGGAAATTGGTCTATAATTTTTAACCAAAGATGTATCTTGACCAGACTTTGGTATTAATATAATAGTCGCCTGCCTCCATGACTCAGGAAACCAACCCTTCATCATAATTTCATTCATTGTCCATTGTAATGGTTGGGACAATACTTCACTAAAGGTTTTATAATATATAATTGGGAGCCCATCTGGCCCTGGCGATTTCCCCCCTTTTGCTCGCTTAATAGCATCCTTAACTTCTTCATTGGAAATGGGAAAGTTCAATTTTCCCCATTGTTCAGAATTTAATTGTGGTAAGTTTCTTAATTGTAAAAATTGTTCTACTTTATTTAACTCAACCTTTCTTTTTTGATAAAAGTCCTTATAGTATTTGTAAAATTCTCTTTTAATCATTGACTGTTGGTTAATAATACCACTGGAGGTGCACAAACTCATTATATAGTTCTTTTGCCGTTCAACTCTTAGTTTCCAGGCCAAATATTTTCCCGGTTTATTTGCCTGTTCAAAAGATTTGTTTTAAGAATTTTAGATTTCTTTCCATCTCCTCCACCGTCAACATGGAGTATTTCTGTTTTAATACCTTTAGGTGTTGAATCAAAGTTTGATCACCTTTTTTCTCAATCAGTTTCCCTTCCAAATCTTTAATTTGAATCTGGATTAAAACCTTATTCTCTTGTTTCTTTTTCCCCCAGTATGCATTTTGTTGAATAAAAAAACCCCTCATCACCGCCTTACTTGCACCCCATATTGTCTTCATTTGTAGATCGTCCTTTAAATTTATCTCAAAATATTCTCTAAGTTTTTGTAAACCTACTTTCACAACTTTAGATTGATTCAAAAGGGACTCATTTAATTTCCATTGATAATTTTTCTTTATTCCAATTTTCTACTTTAATTCTATAGGATTACGATCAGAAAATATTCTTGGCAATATATTGATATCTTTCATTGTTATCAACACGTCTACATTGGCCCAAATCATGTCTATTCTCGTATGCGTCTTGTGCCTATCTGAAAAGAAGGTATACTCCGTCGCATCTGAGTTTTTAATTCTCTATATGTCATGTAAACCAAAATGCTCAACCATGTTTTAAAAAGCTCTTGGTAATTTCCCATCATTTTTCCTCAAATCTATTGTATCTCTGTCAGCCTGCGTTGAGACAATTCCATTAAAATATCCCATTAATATAATCCGTTGCCTATCTATCTCTGTTAGTTGTTTTTCCAATTTTCTCTGGAATTCTGCTTTTACCTCATTAGGGGCATATATGCCCACTACTATGTATTTTAGATCTCCCACCTTTATCTCTACCACCAATACTCTTCCATAATCATCTTTGTATAACAATTTTGGCTCTAAGAAGTCTTTTATATAAAAAAAATACGCCCCTTTTTTCTTAATATCTAGGGTTTCAAATTGCTGACCTAGTGCTTTGTTCTGTAAATACTTTATATCTCTCCTTCTTATATGCACTTCCTGTAAGCAAATCAAATCCAATTTTCTTTTTCTCAAATCATGAAATATTTTTTGGCGTTTTGTTTTTATGTTTAAGCCATTTACATTTAAAGAGAAGAATTTTATTTCCATAGTAACTATTTGTTTATATTGCTAATTCCTCCCTTATTTAGCGCCTTTTGTCTTTTGTATGTCCTCTGAAATCTGAAGATCGTTCCTATACCTACGAAGAAATTGTTTTACTTTTAAGTCTTCAGTTAGTCTATATTTCTTATTTTTAAAGGTAAAGGCAACCCCTTGAGGGAACTCCCATCTGAAGGGGATTTTGTTTTGTTTTAGAATATCAGTCAAGTCTTTGTATTCTTTTCGTTTCATAAGAAATCTCTCTGGGATTTCTTTCATCACCATTATAGTTTGACCGTTAATTTCCCATTTGTCTTGAAAATGGGCTTGTATAATACGATCTCGGGTAAATTTGGAATTAAGTTGAATTACACAATCTCTAGGGACTTTATGGGCAACTGCAAAATTGTGGTTTACTCTGTAGGCATTTTCAACCAGTCCTTCTATATTAGGTATGTCCACCTGCAAGAGTTTAGCTAATTCATTTGTCAGAACATCTAGTAAATTTTGAGTTGTACTTTCTGGAATTCCCCTTATTCTGAGCATTCTTTCCCTCTGTGCCATTTGCAAAAATGCAAGTTGGTCAGCTAACTCTTCCTTTTCCTTTTCCAATTCTTTTATCTCCTGACTTACAACTTCTACGTTTTTAGAAGTTAGCTTAGTATCCTCCACCGTTCTCTTACTTATTTCTTCCAAGTTGTTACATTTGTTTGAATTGTCTATGATCCCTTGTTTCATCACTTGTACCTCCTTATTCAACTGCAACATATCTTGCTTTAAGACCTGTGAATCTGCTTTTATCTGTTGTATATCCTCTTTAAGAGTTTGCATATCATTGACCATAGACTGTACTACTTCGTTATTTGTATCTAATTTACTATTAATGGCTTGAAGCAGCTCCCAAATTTCACCAGTGGACCTTTCCACTTGGGGAATCGTTCCCACTGATAATCTTCTAGCCATATGGGTTTGGATTCCGGTTGGAGTATTCTTATTCTTAGACATTCTGATATATAAGGCTACAGTAACAAATTGGATATTTACAACAAGATTAACTCTTTAGCCAATATACCCCTCCTGTAACTTCAAAGGGGGAGGTATAGTTTCCACTTTGAATCCAGTTCACCCTTTAACTCTTTTGAGTTTTTCTTTACTCAGAGTGTGTACGTTTATTCACTCTATTATATAGACACAGGTTACCTCAAGTTCGTATTTGTAGATGAACCAACTAAAGCAGAATCAACTATACCAAAAAGAGGGTAGAAGCTATACTTCACGCTCTTCAAAACATCACAAAACGCCCAGGAGTTCGCTGTAGTCACCTCCGTGTTGTCCAACGTCGACTCTTTCCACTTAAAATGAAATTGTAGACTGACAATTTAGTATCTTAAACTACTTTGATTAGCTTTGGCAAGATTTAGTTCACTATAAGTTACTTCAGCAGAATTGGTAGCCGTGTGAAAACATAAAGGTTAGAGTAGGCGTTAAACCTCCCTCTCTTCAAAAAAATACTGTAAAGGTATAGCTCTTCTTCTCTGTAGATATACTTGAAAAGTCTTAATCACTCTCTATATAGAGCTATAGTATCCCGACCGTACCTTGGCATCCAAAGGCAGTCAGAAAACATTGTTGGGTAGAGCTCTCCGCAAGTTGTTGTTTTCCTGGTTCTTTTAGATGAGATTCTTAATAAATCCCTTTGTTACTTCATTGGCATTTCGTAGAAATTGCAACGCTTCTGAGCTTGGTTTTCAGGCAGCCTGAACTCCACACTGCAGAACTCTCCTTGACTCTAGCCCTGTCGTTCAACTGGTGTGAAGAGTCTGCAGCTTCCTCGCACCCCTTCGCAACAGGAGCTGACTTCTCCAGGCTGGTGAGTCTTTTACACCTCCCACTTTAATCCAGTGGGGTGGGGGTAATCTTCCTTAAAGCATTCTAAATTTTGATCTCTTATCAGTACTGTAAGTTTTGCCATCTCCGCAGATTCCAGAATTTTTATCAGCCAATCGTCTTTTGAAGGCAGTTCATTACTCTTCCATTTCTGTGCATATATTATTCTGGCCACCGTGGTAGCGTACATAAAAAATGTTAAATTAGTTGTAGAAAACACTCCTTGTGTTATTCCCAGCAGGAAGGATTCTGGCTTCTTAGGAAATGTCATTTTAAATATTTTCTTTAACTCATTATATATCATGTCCCAAAATGCTTTAGCCTTCCTACAAGTCCACCACATATAAAAAAAAGGTTCCTTCAGAGTGTCCACATTTCCAACATTTGTTTGAAACATTTTTATACATTAATGCCAGGTTTTTTTGTGTCAAATACCACCTATACATCATTTTATAGTAATTTTCTTTTAAAACATAACATGCAGTGAACTTTAAATCATTTTTCCATAATTTTTCCCAGGCTGCCATTTCTATATTGCACCCCACATCTTGAGCCCACTTTACCATAGTCGTTTTAACCACTTCATCTCTTGTCTCCTCCAAAAGCATGAGCTTATAAATTTTAGAAACTAATTTTTCATCATTTTCACACAGCTCTTCCTCAAATCTCGACATCTGATCCCCAAATCCAACTTTAAGATCCTTATTATAAACTTCATTTAACTGATGGTACTGAAACCAATCACTAACCAAATTTTGTACTTCAATTAAACTTTTTAACTTACAACCCTTTTCTTGAAAATATAACAGATCCCTATAAGTACCCCATTGCACTTGCATATTTACCTCTTTACGTGCTAAAGCTTCAATCGGAGATACCCATAACGGAGTTTTAGGTTCAAACCAATTTTTAATTTTAGCCACTCCCTCATTAGACTCCTTCTTACATAGTGATTCAGAAAATCTTTATGTATTTTACTTTTTTCATACCACAAATATGAATGCCATCCATACCTTCTATCAAATCCTTCCAAATCAAGTATTCTAGGATTTCTTAATGTTATCCATTCTTTTAACCACGTCAAACAGACAGCATCAAAATACAACCTTAAGTCTGGTAGGGTAAGACCACCTCTTTCCTTTGCATCTGTTAAATGCTTAAAATTAATTCTTGGTCTTTTCCCTTGCCAAACAAATTTGGTTATGTCCTTCTGCCATTGCTTAAAACAAGTTAAGGTATTGATTATAGGAATAGTCTGAAATAGAAATAACATTTTAGGCAAATGAACAAAGAATTATTGTTTGTCAGCCAAACCCCCAGATATTTAATTTTCTTCTCCACTTTCAACTCACTTATTTTAAAAAAATCTATCCTTAGATTTCCGATCCATATTTTTAGTCAGGACCTTCGTTTTAGTCTTATTTCTATAAAACCCAGCCAATTGGCCAAATTGTTGTATTTTTTCCAAGAATCTTGTCCAGTGGATTTTCTAAAAAGAACACAACATCATCCGCAAAGGCTCTTAGTTTATACTCTTGTTTCCCAATTTTTGGGCCTTGTACTTGATCATCTTCTCTAATATTTCTACAAAGCACTTCTAAGACTAATATAAAAAGCAATGGGGAAAGTGGACATCCTTGTCTAGTCCCCTTTTGTATTTTGCAATTCTCTGATAATTCCCCATTTACAATAATCTTAGCATATTGCTCCGAATAAATTGTCTTGATAGCCCTAATAAAATTGTTGCCAACGCCCATTGCATCCAATAATCTCCACATAAATTGCCATGTTCTTAAATTAGCTTATGTTCTTAAATTAGGGAATGTCTCCAACCAAAGCTCTTCCCACACGGCAAGCATTTATATGTGAACACTAGTATGAAGCTTTTGATGAGAAGTCAGGCTTCTGTTCTGTCTGAAGCCCTTTCCGCACTCCAAGCACCTATATGGTTTCTCCCCTGTGTGAACCATCTCGTGTGCAGTGAGATATTTACTTCGACTGAAGCCCTTTCCACACTCCAAGCATGTATATGGTTTCTCAGCTGTGTGAATCCTTTGGTGTTTAGTGAGATATTCAATCTGAATGAAACCCCTACCACACTGCAAACATTTATATGGTTTCTCTCCCATGTGAATCCTTTGGTGTGAAATCAGGCCTGATCTATAACTAAAGCTCTTTCCACATTCCAAGCATGTATAAGGTTTTTCTCCTGTGTGAATTATCTGGTGTGTAGTCAGGCCTGAGCTCTGACAGAAGCTCTTTCCACACTCCAAGCATGTATATGGTTTCTCTCCTGTGTGAATCCTTTGATGTACAGTGAGTTCTGTACTTGTACTGAAGGCCTTTCCACACTCAAAGCATCTATATGGTTTCTCTCCTGTGTGAATCCTTTGATGTACAGTGAGATCTGTACTTTTCCTGAAGCCCTTTCCACATTCCAAGCATGTATAAGGTTTTTCTCCTGTGTGAATTCTCTGGTGTGTAGTCAGGCTCGAGCTCTCACGGAAGCTCTTTCCACACTCCAAGCATTTATATGGTTTCTCTCCTGTATGAATCCTTTGGTGTGAAGTCAGGTTTGTGCTGCGACTGAAACCCTTTCCACACTCCAAGCATCTATATGGTTTCTCTCCTGTGTGAATCCTTTGATGTACAGTGAGATCTGAACTTTTACTGAAGCCCTTTCCACACTCCAAGCATCTATATGGTTTCTCTCCTGTATGAATCCTTTGATGTACAGTGAGATCTGTACTTTTACTGAAACCCTTTCCACACTCCAAGCATCTATATCGTTTCTCTCCTGTGTGGATCCCTTGGTGTGAAGTGAGATATGCACTTTGACTGAAGCTTTTCCCACATTCCAAGCATTTGTATGGTTTCTCCTCTGTATGTATATTCTCATGAAGTTGAAGACTGGATTCAGAACTGAAGCTCCTCCTGTAGAAAGGGCAATGAGTCTTTTGATGAAAAGTCAGGTTTCTGTTGTGTCTGAAGCTCTTTCCACATTCCAAGCATCTATATGGTTTCTCTCCTGTGTGAATCCTTTGATGTAAAGTCAGCCTTACTTGATGAAAGAAGCTCTTTCCACACTCCAAGCATGTATATGGTTTCTCAGCTGTGTGAATCCTTTGATGTACAGTGAGATCTGTACTTTTACTGAAGGCCTTTCCACACTCCAAGCATGTATATGGTTTTTCTCCTGTGTGAATCCTTTGGTGTGACGTGAGGGAGTCAGATCGAAGGAAGCTCTTTCCACATTCCAAGCATGTATAAGGTTTTTCTCCTGTGTGAATCGTTTGGTGTGAAATCAGGCCTGATCTATAACGGAAGCTCTTTCCACACTCTAAGCATGTATATGGTTTCTCTCCCGTGTGAATCCTTTGATGTGTATTGAGATGTGAACTCACACTGAAGCTCTTTCCACATTCCAAGCATGTATAAGGTTTTTCTCCTGTGTGAATTCTCTGGTGTGCAGTCAGGCCTGAGCTCTGACAGAAGCTCTTTCCACACTCCAAGCATCTATATGGTTTCTCTCCTGTGTGAATCCTTTGATGTACAGTGAGTTCTGTACTTTTACTGAAGGCCTTTCCACACTCAAAGCATCTATATGGTTTCTCTCCAATGTGAATCCTTTGATGTGTATTGAGGTGTGAACTCACACTGAAGCTCTTTCCACATTCCAAGCATGTATATGGTTTCTCTCCTGTGTGAATCCTTTGATGTACAGTGAGATGTGCCCTTTGACTGAAGCTCTTTCCACACTCCAAGCATGTATATGGTTTCTCTCCTGTGTGAATCCTTTGGTGTGAAGTCAGGTTTGTGCTGCGACTAAAACCCTTCCCACACTCCAAGCATCTATATCGTTTCTCTCCTGTGTGAATCCTCTGGTGTGAAGTGAGATGTGCACTTTGACTAAAGCTTTTCCCACATTCCAAGCATTTGTATGGTTTCTCCTCTGTATGTATATTCTCATGAGGTTGAAGACTGGATTCAGAACTGAAGCTCCTCCTGTAGAATGGGCAAAGAGTCTTCTCTACTACGTTCTCCTTTCCCCCCAGTATTGTGACTGTATGCAATTCATCATGAGGAGAAGCAGGAGATCCATTCCTCGTCTTCTGCTTGACCTGAGTTTTTATTCTTTGCTGTTCCCTCTGTGTTCTTCCAGCACTTCCCAACAATACTCTGTGGCAGTTTCCCTCATTCTCAATATCCCAACTGGCACCTGCTGGAATGAAGAGAGGAAACTGATCAGGTATGAGACAGTCAAGGGGCGTCAGGTCCATGAACAAGCCCCAGTTACAGGTCGTCTTGATGGGAGAAGGACCCAGACAGACTGGCCTGTATTCCCCAGGCATGGGTGGAGGCAGCCCAGGGTCAGCCCTGGGATTTTGGGTGCCCTAGGTGGAGTATGATTTGGCACCCTCCAACTCAGGATAGAGAAAAACGAGATATCTAGCTTGAAGAAGTATTTACTTGGAAATCTACATGAACACTAAAAAGAGAAAAACAAGCAGTTTAGAATGGACCTTTACACAATGGCTGCTACTGCATGCCACAGCAACAATCAGACTTTGTCCCACCCAACTGAAATGAACACTGTAAATTTCAAGGAGCATTGGCAGTGTGGAATTTGCAAGTTAGGGTGCAGTGGGTAAAGTGTTGGACTAGGACTGGAAAGACCCGAGTTCAAATCCCCCATTCGGCCATGAAACTCGCTGGGCAACTCTGGGTCAGTCTCTTCTCTCTCAACCTAACCAACTGCACAGCGTTGTTGAGGATAAACATAACCATATAAAGTGCTCTGGGCTCCTTTGAGGAAGAGCGGAATAGAAATGCAAAATTCAGTAATCCAAAGCCCTTTGGTTTAAAAAGAGAGTTTAACAATCCGGCAGTAACAGCCTTTCCTTTCCTGTAAAGAGTGAACTGGAAGTGAACCCCGTCCTGACTGACAGGCAGTGACCTCTAGGGATCAGCCACTCAGCACGTGTTGGGTGGGTCCTAGAGGGACATGGGGCAGGAAGAGAGGGTTTCTTTGTTCTCAAGGAGCTTGGCGGGAGGTGAGGGAAGCACGGGCAAAAAGGCTTAGTGAGGAGCAATGAAATCTAAATGAATACTATCCAGAGTATTGGTTCAGGTGCTGGGCCCAAATGGGGACTCTCCTCTAGTGGAAGGTAATTCACAGGACTTGGCTTGCAATCTGCTGCTTGCGGGGAGTCCTATTATATAGCTGAGAGGATGAAATGTTTGCTAGGACCAGTCTCTGCTTGGATTCCAGATCTCCCTCTCCTAACCGATCATCCCCTCCCTCCAGTCTGTAAAACTTCTTAGGGAAGGGGCTGTAGTTGAGAGGAGGAGCATGTGTTGAAGGTCTCTGCTTCAGTCTCTGGCAGCATCTCCAGGTAGGACTGGGGAAAACCCCTATCTGAAACCCTGGAAAGCTGCTGCCAGTCAGTGCAGAGAACCATGAATTTGATGGACCCATGCTCTGACCCCAAATAAAGCAGCTTCATATCTTCAGAGTCTGTCAGATGAAATCTCCCCAGGGTTCCATTTTATGGAATGGATTCCAGATCTCCCCCTTCTAACTGATCTCCCCTCTCTCCAGAAAGGTCTATCAGCAACTACTAGTCTGAGGGGTATGGGTCACCACCAGCCTCAGAGGCAGGATGCCACTGAATAACAGTTGCAGGGGAGTAACAGCAGGAGAGAGGGCATGCCCTCAACTCCTGCCAGTGGGCTTCCAGCAGCATCTGGTGGGCCATTGTGTAAAACAGGATGCTGGAACTAGATGGGACTTGAGCCTGATCCAGCAAGATTGTTCTTATGTTCTCCTTGATACTCACAAGAACCCTGTGAGGAAGGTTAGCCTGAGAGATTATTGGCTCAAAGTCACCCAACAAGCTTCATCTCTGAGGAGTATTTGATCCCAGGTCTTCAAGATCTTTAACACTCTGACTGCTATAGCACACTGGTTCTCTGGCCCACAAGTGAACTGAACCCAGTTATCTGCACCTTGTTCTCACCAACTTCAGCAAATCAGACCCATCTCTCTTCTCCTATTTCAGTCTCCCCTGCAGCAAAGAAGAGGGAGCCTTACCCAGAGAGGACACATTCTCATAATTCTCCTCCATGACTTCCCTGTGCAGGGCTCTTTGGTCTTGATCCAACAGAGCCCACTCCTCCTCCGTGAAATGCACAGCCACCTCCTCAAAGGTCACCAGAGCCTGGAAGAAGAAGAAAACATTACCTCCTTCACAAAACACACACTGATCCTTTCCCTTCCAAGCACATGCCAAATGGGCAGTTAATGTACGTTGGGAGACGAATGGCAGGAAAGATTCCCCTGCAGTGTCATTAATCCTATTTATATACTACTTTTCACAAAAATCTTCAAAGGGGTTTACGTAGCAAATAAAAAGAAATGGAGAGGGAAGGTGCTTTGTTTCAAAGGTGCTCCAAATTGTTTCAAAAATAACACATAAAAATAGACACCAGGGAGACACCAGGAACTGACTCTAGAAAACACACTATCCTTCAACGGCCAATTGCCATCCTCCATAGCCCTCCCAGCCAGAAGTTTTGTTTGTTTGTTTTTTAATTCCGGCAGAAGCCAAAGGAGAGATGCTTTCACACTCAGGGGAATATGGGACAGAAAACGGTGATCTCTTCATTCCCTGTCCTCCTCCTCCCCCAGCGATCTCTCCCCTACTTGATCTGCTTGCATTGAATCCTCTTCCATTCCAACAGCAAGAAAAGATGGCCGACAATCCATTGACAGAGTCGTTCCAGTACCTGCAAATCACACAAGAGTGATAGAAAGATGCTGGTGAAAGAAATAGAGAGACAATTAAGTATAGTTTTAAGTATAGTTTTTTTTACTGGTCCCAGTACAGATCGCTGGGGGTCCCCACTTCTTTCTTCCCTCCATTTGGTGCCAATGTTCCCATCAACTAGTGGTTGATGGGAAAGATGCCGGTCTGGGGATTTGATAATCTCCAATCATGATTAATTTTTGATTTACATTTCCTGTTTCTGTACAAATTTATATTTAAGCTCCATGCAAGAAAAATGGTCTCCCCCCAGTCTCTGCAAGTACAGGTTTGGACGTATAAATCCAGAAAAAAATTCTTTAAAAAACTTTTTGCAAGAGGCTAGAAGGCAGCATCCTCTTCAAATGGGCTCAAAGAAACATCAAAGCATGCCATGTATTTCAAGGATATTTGAGCAAGAGGGAGACCAAGGGGACTTCCAACACATCCCTCCTTACCCAGGGAGGTGGAAGCTCCACCAACTTCCTGCAAGGTCCACCTGGACAGCGGCCTCTGCTTGGCATCTAATGGAGCCCTCTCTGCCTCAGAGAAACCAGGAGCTGCTTCTGACAACAGTCCTGGAATCTGAAATAGAAGAAGTGATTCCACAGAGGGAACAGGGAGAGGTAGAGATTAGGACAGGAATGGTGCAGAACAAGGCCTGAGAAGGGGTCAGCTGGGAGGGTCATCTCCTGGAAGGATTCTCCAGTTGCCTTCTTGGACAACTAGTGGCTTCTTCCAGCATCTCCTGGCTCACATTCTAGGCCTGTTGCAACGCCCAGCATGAAGCGCTCTCTTACCTGTTGCTCTTCCTGCTGCTTCTCTGCCTGGCTCAAACCTTCTGCCAGGGCCACCACCTGGGAACTATTCTTCGCTCTGCATTCCCTGACCCAGCTCTTCATCTCCTGTGGTAGGGTGGGCTGGAACCTTGCCAGGACCACCAGGTCCATGATCTGATTTTTTGTGTATCTTTCTGGCATCACCCATTGACTGCAAAAGTTGTTCTGTTGGTTACAAATCTCTCGGGGCCCCTTGGCATCCTGGAAGCCACTCACGATCTTCTGTGTGGTCCTTTCCCAGAATCCCCCACTATTCTCAGAATCCCCCACTGCCTGGGTGGCATCAGGGCTGTTTCCTGCATCAAGGCCAGCAGAATCTTTCTTTCCCATCTTTAATCTGTGCTCCAGGGCAGCCTCCAACAAGATCCAAAGAACTACTCCTTCTTTCTTGAGGGATGAAAGTTTTTGACACCCAGATTCCACTTTGTGGACCTTCTTCCTGTGCAAAAAGGAGACAAATGCCAGGAGTCAAAGAGAAACTAGAGAGGCAATGTGTGGGGGAGGAAGAGGGGGCAGAACAAAACCTTCATTCAATACAATCTCTTTTCCTTTGGTCGGACTCCAAGAATTGCAAAGCCTTCCTACTCCTCTGGGCTTCCTTACAGCCCCCCTCACCCCACTTGCGCCATCAACACTCCTCCCCTCCAGACTTCTGTCTCCTTTACTCCTCCAATTGAAGAGGAATTGTAGCTCAGTGGTTTCTTTGTTCTAGTCCCAAGTAGACAATCCTGGTCTAGTTGGGCCAGAGCTTTGACTCAGAAGGCAACTTCATCAATGTTCTTCAGCTGCCTCTAAGGGAAAATGAAAATAGCTTGAAACTGAACTGAGTCAACCCAAGGGAGCTCCTCAGACAAAGAGAGCTCCTGGCTATTGAGAAGGGAGAATAATCCCCCAGAACAGGGAAATATGTGAGGGGTAAGGAAGGTGGTGCATCTTCCAATGGGGTGAAAGGGGACAGGGGTGGGGGTGGAGAGATCAACCTTCCTCCCATCTACCTCCCTCCCCCCCCCATGCTCCCACATGAGCAGCTGCCTTTCCAGGCCCCATTACTTTTAGGCACCTAGCCACAGCGGGGAAGTAACTTGCCTAGCTATCAAGAGATTGCTGGATGGAATCCCCAGACTATGGGAAACACCTATATCAGGCAGCAGCGATATAGGAAGATGCTGAAAGACATCATCTCAAACAGTGCAGCAGGAGGCAATGGGAAACCCCTCCTGTATTCTACCAAAGAAAACCACAGGGCTCTGCGGGCGCCAGGAGTCGACACCGACTCCGCCCCACAAATTTCCTTGAAGCAACTCCTAGTCTGAAGAGGGGCGAGCTCAAACTTGCTCCTCTAAGCAGAGGCCCCCTTTGTTCTCTCCCTTCCTGCTGGGTCTCCCACCCACAGCATTACTTCTCCACTAGGCATTGCGATCATGCCTTCGGGTGCCCCCCTCCCCACCCCCCAACACACAGGGGACTCACCAGATCCCCCTGTAAGGGCGGAGAAGGCACTTGGACCCCAATACCACCACCACCAGAAGAAGAAGCAGCGTGAGAGCTTCAGTTCCCCCTTGAACGGGCTTCAGGCAGCAGCTCCGGATTTTAGTCCAGGCAGCAGCATTCCCAGCTAGGCCATCCTACCCTCCAGCAGATCCAGCCAGAAATCCCAAGGTGTGCCCAGTGCAGGTGCAGCCTAGCTTGAAATGCTGCAGAGTGCCGACGCTGAAATCCGGAGCAGTGCATTTTGGGGCACGTAGTTCTGTGAATGACTACAATGCATGCACTCATTCAACGGACTACATGTCCCCAAATGCACTGCTCTGGACTTTGGCCTCTGCTTGCCCTTCCGGCTACGCTCCACCCCTAGAGAGAGGGAGGGAGGGAGTGGGGGGATTGCCAATGCCAAGCAAGAGCCGCAGGAAGGGAATGCCGCTTTGGGCTTGATGCAGGGCTCCCTGGTAGCAGAGAAGGGAAGATCCTCCTGTCTGCTGTCTTCTGCCCCCAGAGAGAGAGGGAGGCACGGCAGGGAAAGGGCGGAGGACGGGAAGGGCTCCCAAGAAGGCGACAGATATAGTGTGATTTGGGTTTGCCAATGTTTAGTTCCCTGAATAAGGGTAGCGACACAGGTTGTGGAGGTGGGGGGATCTTGATAATTCAAAATCCAACTTGAACATAGTGCATTGTCCCACTTGCTAAGCAGGGACCACCCTGGTTTGTATTTGGATGGGAGTCTACATGGGTGAGCACTGTAAGGTATTCCCCTTAGCAGAGAGGGCCACTCTGGAAAGCGCATCTGCATAAAGAAGTTTCCAAGTTCCCTCCCTGGACTTCCCAGACAGGGCGGAGAAAGACTCCTGGCTGTAACCTTGGAGAAGCTGCTCTTCCCTCTGTGTAGACAAAATGAACTAGATGGACCACTGGTCGGACTAGATATGAGGGAGCTTCCTAAGTTCCTATCAGGATTTCATCTTTCTCTCTGAGTATACTGTAACAGTATAATCCCCCCTGTTTCTGCCTGGGGCCGGCAGCATACCTGTCATACCATGGCACTTAATCTCCCTCCCTGGATTGACAGAGCCGGCCTCCATGTAGTGCTGAGCTGGGCCAGACCCCCTTCCTAGCCCACTCCCTCCCTAGGAGTCTCCCAGCCAGGTCCAGCTTGTGCAGAGCCAGAGACTGGAAACAAAAATGGCACTTTAGGAGGAGTCGTGAGAGCAGGCCAACAGCTTGTTCACCCTTCCCTTGATCTCTAATGCCTAGAGGTCTCTGAAGAGATTGTTTGGGAGTAAGGATCATCAAGACAAGGCACCCTTTCAAACATGCTAGAGAGAACATTCCGGCAAATCTAATCCAAGATGATTAATTTAGGAAATGTCAGATTCCCCAGACTGAGTCACTCCCAAAGGCTAAAACAAGCACCTAATCAATCAATCAATTATTTATTTATCTATCATATCTCTATGCCGCCTTATATAAACATCTCTAGGCGGTGTACAAAGTTAAAACTCAGCAAATGTAAAATATAAAACCATTAAAATTCACAAAATAAAACAAGTAAAAAACAATCTCAAAAGATAAGCATATTAAATAAAATTAAAAATTTCAGTTAATAGCCTGGGAGAACAGGTAGGTCTTGAGGTTATTCCTAAAAGCAAGAAGAGATGCTCTTATTTCAAGAAGGAATGTATTCCAGAGCCCTGGGAATACATGAACCACAGAGAAGGCTCAGTAGTCACGAGTTGCCGCCAAGCGAGCTGGCGCCAATCAATTAGGCTGATTAACCAGACTTGCCCAGGGAAGGAGATGGGTTCCCTCCATTGTTCCCTTTAACAGGGATTTCCAGATGTTGTTGACTACAGCTCCCATAATCCCCAGCTGCAATGGTCAAAGGGGACCGGATGATGGGAGTTATAGTCAGCAACATCTGGGAATCTCTGTTACAGGGGATATTCCTCCTCGGCCAAACCTAGAACCAAATCTCCAAAACCAAACACTTGCTTCAGTAGCAAGATCATCATATTCGCTTAGGCCAGCTAGAAGAGAAATCAACAGGTTGCTTCCCTGTAACTTTGGTTCTTCTAGTGGCCATTTGTGCTCTTACATGAATGGATTTTGTGCCTGCGCAGAGACCATGTTGGAAATCTCTGGATATGATATCAAGGATTTTGGTGGTAGCCTCTCCCCCTATGGTGATATGACCATGCGTTGGCTTTCCCCCTTCGGTCCCCCCGAGTCCATAGGCACCATTGTTCTTCGATGTGGTCTGCTCCTCAATTTGCCGCCCCTCTCTGGGGGCGAGGGGAGAGCCGCCCGCCTTGTCCTTAAAAACCACTGCTGTGTGGTGGAATAAGGTCAGCGAAGGCTGCACAGCGGGAGCTGCAGGGAGAGGGTGAGGGGAAAGTCCCCTGCTTTATCTTTAAAACGCCACACAGCGGCTGCATCTGGAAGGGTGGTAGTGGGCCGAGGGGAAAGTTCCCCCTTTTAGCAATGCTGTAATGCGGGCGGCGAGGGAGAGCTCCTTCCATCTCCACTCCTCCCTCCCAAATGACTGCATGCCCCATCTGCATGGGTCTTTCTCCGCAGGTTTCTCCGCTATGGGTCTTTCTCCGCAGGTGGAGAGGAAGACCACCCTGTCACCTGCACAACGTTCTAAAGGTAAAGGGGGCGACTTTCCCCTCTCCCCTCCCTGCAGCCACCACTGTGTGGCCTTGTTGACCTTATCTCACCACCCACAGTGGTGGCTTTTAAGGAGAAAAAAGGGGGTCTTTCTCCTTCCACCCCTAACTTCGCTGCAGAGGTGGGGGCAGCAAATCCTTGGCTGCCTGCAAGCCACAAAAGGCTTAATCAGCCCCTGGTTCTAGGAATTCCGTTTCCTGTAGTCTTCAGCCTTAGCTAGTACTAATATTTCCCACTAGACTGTACTGGAGAGGAGAGCTGGTCTTGTGGTAGCAAGCATGACTTGTCCCCATAGCTAAGCAGGGTCTGTCCTGGTTGCATATGAATGGGAGACTTGATGTGTGAGCAATGCAAGATATTCCCCTCAGGGGATGGATCCACTCTGGGAAGAGCAGAAGGTTCCAAGTTCCCTCCCTGGCTTCTCCAAGATAGAGCTGAGATTCCTGCCTGCATCCTTGGAGAAGCCACTGCCCGTCTGTGAAGACAATACTGAGCTAGATAGACCAATGGTCTGACTCGGTATATGGCAGTTTCCTATGTTCCTGTGTACTATTTAGCAGCTCCATCTTCCAGAACTCAGTCGTTCTCAATACAATTTTAATGATCCTAATTGAATGTGCTGTCTTATTTTGCTAATTCCCCATGTGTATGATTTTGCTGGTTCACTCATCAATGTGGAATTTCTAATTCTCTTTTTAAATAACTATGATTGATTCTTCATTAGAAACGTATCTCACCTTCTCTTTTGTTCTGCTCTCACTAAAGTGGTTAGCCTATGGGAGCGATGGTTCCAACACGCACACCTGTGTTCAGCCCACGTGTAATAACAGTTGAATTCCATCCTGGGGTGGAGAGGTTTTTGTTTTTTTAATTAAAACAACTCTTACATGTTGTTGAGAACTCTGTTACTGGAAACGCTAAGTACACAATAAATTCACCTTAATGCAGTACATTGGAACCAGAGGAGCTTAGATGGAGAAACAAATCAGGGTAAGTACAGAGCTAAATACATATTTAAGTATACAGTAAACACTAAATACAATTTCTATAATAAAGAGATCCTATATACGTTTCCTCTGGCCTAAAGAACCCTTGCAACATGAAACTGTGTCCCCATCAACTCAAGCATTAGGTGGAGGAAGTTCTACAGATCACGTCCACATTCTCTCCCCATTACAATAAGGTGTATGCTCTTTCTCATACCATGAAAATTCCTTCAGTTTATTATGCACATATGACTTGGCCCACCTAGTGTCCACACATCTGGCAAATCTTCCTTGCTCAAACTCTTTGGGACCCATCTCTACCTTCCCATTATGCCCTGGAAACCTTTGTTCATTGCAAGGCCCTTTGTCTAATGGGGCTCTGGATTTCATGGCCTCCGTTCGTAGTCACCAAGTTCTATCCGGCTGTATGTATTTGGTAACAGAAAGCTTAGATCTGACATTTTGCTCAGGTATGGACAACTATGTGGAGGATGATGATGGGGATTCAAAATAGTTAGTTACTTGTGGACAAATTATTACCTGGGACCATGAAACTGTGCAGGGGTTGAGGATCAGTCATGGTCCCCACAGGCCTGGGCAAGCTCAAACTTGATCCAGACTTGACAGACCTTTTTGAGACATCTGAGCAGGAGATTAATACACACACACACCTAGTTCACAGCCTTGGGATGTGAGGTGCTGGGCCCAAATGGGAACTCTTCTCTGATGGGGGGCAACTCACAGGACTCGCCTTGCTATCTGCTGTTCAGGTGAGGGTCCCATTCCATAGCTAGAGGGAGGACCTGTTCCTAGGACCAGTCTCTGCAGAAATGCTGGATCTCCCCTTCCTGAGATGCTCAAGAAGCCATTGGACCAGTCTTCCAAGGATCTACCAAGCTAGCTATCTTAAATTCCAATAACTGCTGGAGATGTGGATCCCCAGAAGCCAACACGACTCACCAGTTAATTATGCTGTCTATGGTGAAGCTCTCCATATAAACATCTTAGCTCTACAGTCTCTTCCGGCGCTCTAGGAATTGTGAATATGTGGTTTTTAACCATATTGTATCTGTGGATACTTGAAATGGGTGTCTATCAAACACCCTGCGGATACACGGAACTGTGAATAGTGGTTCCTTGAATAACAAGGTTATCCTGTATCATATAATAATAAATGATTATTTTTTTAAAAAGACAGAGATCCCCCTCCTCCAGACTATCGGACTCCTTAGGGCAGGGGCTATAGCTCAGTGGCAGAGCACCTACTCTGCTTACAGACAATCTTAGTCTCTGGCAGTATCTCCAGCTGAGCATGTGGGAAAACGCATCTGAAAGCCAGAAGAGCTGTTTCTGGTCAGTGTCAAAAATGCTAGATGGGCAATGGTCTGACCCCTTTAAGGCAAATCTCCCCAGCAAGGTTCGCCTGGTTTCATCACTTTGTTCTTTTAGATGCCAGGTAAAGACCTTTTGGTTCACTCAGGCATTTTTAAATGTTCATTTTTAACTGGTTTTAAAAATGTTTTTTAAATTGCTCTGTATTGTATTTGATATGTTTCTTTTCCAAACCCCGCCCTCACCCGCCTTTCAGGTCTGTTATGATTTAATGTGTTATGTGTTTTTATTTCACATTCTAATGGTGTGTTGTGAGCCGCCCAAAGTACAATTTGTTATGGGACAGCTAACAAATAAAGTTTTTTATTAATTAATAAAATAATATTATCATTATCATTATCATTATGGCAGTTTCACACATTCTGAGTCTGTCAGACAGAGCCTCCTCAGAGTTCAGGATGTTTCATTTCTTGCATTTATATCCTCCCACTTCCACCACTCTGAGCTTCATATTTTGTCCTCACAACACCACTGTGAGGGGGAACTAGGCGGAGAGATTAATGGTTCAAAGGAGGACAGAAAGTAAAGCAAGGACTGTGGGCCAAGGTCCCAATCCAAATAGGACCACATGACTTCACTGGCCCAAACAAACCAGATACAACAAAGAGGTCCTGATTGTTAATGGCTTCCAGAAGGAGAAGAGAGTTTTGCATTCTATTAGTGGGCATGAAAAGGGTTAATAATCCTACAGAGGGTGGCTGCGGGCCTGAGTCAAAACTGCTAAACTGCTGCTATTTACTATCGGGATTAACTTAAGCACAATCAAAAGGTGGTTAAACCACACACACACACACACACACACACACACACACACACACACGCGCCTCCAGTACTCAAAGTCAGTGGTGTAACTATAATAGGGCAAGGGGAGACAGTTGTCGGGGTGCCCACTGCCTTGGGGTGCCCACTGCCTTGGGGTTCCCCCATAGGCAAGTCACATGACTGACTCCCCCAGCCACACACCCGCCCGGACATTTTAAAATCTTGTCTCTGGGCCCACTACAACCTGCTACGCCCCTGCTCGAAGTGCCTTGCCAAGTGCACACTTAGTGACACACTCAGAGGCTATTCTCAGGATGGGGGGAAACCAGGCTAAAGAAGCCCAGCCCGGTTTTCCCCATCGTGAGAACCAGCTGGCCCGCGGGTGAGCCCGGTGGTTCTCTGGTGTCTAGCCCGCCAAAGTAGCCCTCTCTTTAGCCCAGGTTAGCAGAGCGAGCGCTCCACTAACCAGGGTTTTCTGATCATATGCTGCCACAGTGCTGTTCCTCACCATGGTGACACATGAGGAGACCCCCACCAGGAGGCTGCAAGCAGCCTCCCAGGCTTGGGGGGTCTCTCCAGGATGCTTTGCGTGCTCGCACAGGGCATCCTGGAACTTCTCGGGGGCCATGCGGCCCCTTATCCCAGCTGCCCCTGCAGGCTCGAGCCAGCAGTTGTGTGGTTGGCTGATCTGGCTGCCCAGCTACGAACGGGCTGCTCATCTGCAGGGATCTCCCGAACTCCCTGCGGTTAGCCTCAAAGCTCTTCTCAATGATCATGAGAAAAGCTTCTGAGTGTGACACCCAGGCACACACGGAGGCTTGCCTCAGCAACTGCAGGTTTTTCTATGCCTTGGCTTAAGAGGCAAGGGAACAGGAACAGGCTCCACTGAGTTCCAGCTGGTCACAAAACACTCCCCAGTCTTTCAGCAAACACTCAGTTTTACTTATCCAAATGGAGGGGTTGGCTGTGGGCCGGAGCCAGGCCCTGAAGGCCTAGGCCTCAGATCTTTTAAGCATCTAGCAATGCCTCTGGCACGACTCCATCTTTCCCTCATGAGGCAGAGTGCGGGGAGGTCTCCAAATACTACTTTGAGAATTCAGGCTATTAAACCTGAAAGGTTTCTTAGACAGGAAGTCGGAGGATAGTATGGTCACCATGGCATACAGTATGTAGGGTTGTTCACTTTGGCCCACCTGCAGATGTTGGCCTACAACTCCCATAATCTCTGGCTGTTGGCTACTGTGGCTAGGGATTTTGGGAGTTGGAGGCCAACATCTGCAGGAGGGCTGAAGATGAGCAGGCTTGGTGTAAGGACACAGCACCAAAACTAGGTATTAATACTGTAATAGAGAGGGAATTACTTTTTTTTTTTAAGGGATGAGAGGCCTTTAAAACATCTAAATATAGTGGGTGAACATCAGTGGGCAATATCGATGCTCTGACCACCTTTTAAGAGAAGATGAGTGATTCATTGCTGAGTCTGCATCGAAGAGAGAAGTACCGCCCTTCATAAGCAAAGCCCTTCTTTGCTCATGCCTTAAAATGTAAGCTTTTAAGGTGGGCATAGTTTTGGCTCTTTTTTCAAACACAGATTAATGTAGATTTTTTTCCAGGAATTCATACACAACATGAACAAGTAGAGTGGCACTTCAGTGAGAAATAAGAGAATGCCTCCAGCCAAAGCTCTTCCCACACTACAAGCATTTATATAGTATCACCAGCATGAAGTTTTTGATGAGAAATCAGTCTTGTGCGGTGTCTGAAGCTCTTTCCACACTCCAAGCATCTATATGGTTTCTCTCCTGTGTGAATCCTTTGATGTACAGTGAGGGAGTCAGTTCGAAGGAAGCTCTTTCCACACTCCAAGCATGTATATGGTTTCTCTCCTGTGTGAGTCCTTAGATGTAAAGTAAGGTGCTTCTTATGGCTAAAGCTCTTCCCACATTCCAAGCATGTATAAGGTTTCTCTCCTGTGTGAATCCTTTGGTGTGAAATCAGGCCTGCTCTCTGAATGAAACCCTTCCCACATTCCAAGCATATATAAGGTTTCTCTCCTGTATGAGTCCTTTTGTGTGAAGTCAGGTTTGAGCTGTATCTGAACCTCTTTCCACACTCCAAGCATGTATATGGTTTCTCTCCTTTGTGAATCCTTTGATGTACAGTGAGATCTGTACTTTTACTGAAGGCCTTTCCACACTCAAAGCATCTATATGGTTTCTCTCCTGTGTGAATCCTTTGGTGTGAAGTGAGGGAGTCAGATCGAAGGAAGCTCTTTCCACACACCAGGCATGCATATGGTTTCTCTCCTGTGTGAATCCTTTGGTGTGTAATCAGGCCTGACCTCTGACTAAAACCCTTTCCACATTCCAAGCATGTATAAGGTTTTTCTCCTGTGTGAATCCTTTGGTGTGAAGTCAGGCTTGTGCTGTGACTGAAGCTTTTTCCACACTCCAAGCATCTATATGGTTTCTCTCCTGTGTGAATCCTTTGGTGTGAAGTCAGGCTTTTGCGGCGACTGAAGTTCTTTCCACACTCCAAGCATGTATAAGGTTTCTCTCCTGTGTGAATCCTTTGGTGTAAAGTGAGATCTGTCCTTTTACTGAAGTTTTTCCCACATTCCAAGCATTTGTGTGGTTTCTCCACTGTATGCATTTCCCCCTGAGATTGAAGGCTGGATTTAGAAATGAAGCTCCTTCTTTTGAAAGGGCAAAGAGTTTTCTCTGCTACTTTCTCCTTCTTTTCCTGGATTGTGATTGTATGCAATTCATCATGCAGAGAAGCAGGAGATCCATTCCTCCTCTTCTGCTTGACCTGAGTTTTTATTCTTTGCTGTTCCCTCTGTGTTCTTCCAGCACTTCCCAACAATCCTCTGTGGCAGTTTCCCTCATTCTCACTCTCCCAACTGGCACCTGCTGGAATGAAGAGAGGAAACTGATCAGGTATGAGACAGTCAAGGGGCGTCAGGTCCATGAACAAGCCCCGGTTACATGTCGTCTTGATGGGAGAAGGACCCAGACAGACTGGTCTGTGTTCCCCAGGCATGGGTGGAGGCAGCCCAGGGTCAGCCCTGGGATTTTGGGTGCCCTAGGTGGAGTATGATTTGGCACCCTCCAACTCAGGATAGAGAAAAATGAGATATCTAGCTTGAAGAAGTATTTACTTGGAAATCTACATGAACACTAGAAAGAGAAAAACAAGCAGTTTAGAATGGACCTTTACACATATCTAAATAATAATAACCTAACATGTATCTAAAATAAATAAATAAAAACATTTTCATAGATATTTAAATAACAATAAAGAACAACTTTGTTGTTGCAACTGGCTACACTGATTTCTGAGCAATCTTCTGGGCTAGGAAGCACGGCTCTGAGTAAGGCAGAGGGGAAGGTCTCCCAATGGCTGCGACTGCATGCCACAGCAACAATCAGACTTTGTCCCACCCAACTGAAATGAACACTGTAAATTTCAAGGAGCATTGGCAGTGTGGAATTTGCAACTTAGGGTGCAGTGGGTAAAGTGTTGGACTAGGCCTGGAAAGACCCGAGTTCAAATCCCCAATGCGGCCATGAAACTCACTGGGCAACTCTAGGTCAGTCACTTCTCTCTCAGCCTAACCGACTGCACAGCGTTGTTGAGGATAAACATAACCATGTAAAGTGCTCTGCGCTCCTTTGAGGAAGAGCGGACTATAAATGCAAAATTCAGTAATCCAAAACCCTTTGGTTTAAAACGAGAGTTTAACAATCCGGCAGTAACAGCCTTTCCTTTCCTGTAAAGAGTGAACTGGAAGTGAACCCCGTCCTGACTGACAGGCAGTGACCTCTAGGGATCAGCCACTCAGCACATGTTGGGTGGGTCCTAGAGGCCCATGGGGCAGGAAGAGAGGGTTTCTTTGTTCTCAAGGAGCTTGGTGGGAGGTGAGGGAAGCACGGACAAAAAGGCTTAGTGAAGAGCAATGAAATCTAAATGAATACTATCCAGAGAAAAACAAGCAGCTTAAAATGAACTTTTACATGTATATAAATAATAACCTAACGTGGATCTAAAATAAAAACCATTTTAATATGTATCTAAATCATAATAAAGAACAACTCTGTTATTATTGCAACACGCTACACAAATGTCCGAGTAAACTTATGGGCTAGGATGCACAGCTCTAAGTAAGTCAGAGGCGAAGGTTTCCCAATGGATGCTACTCCCTGCCACAGCAACAGTCAGACTGTGCCTGCTACTGAAATGAACACTGTGGATTTCAAGGAGCATTGGCAGTGTGTTCTTTGCAACTCAGAGAGCCAAAGTAGTGTAGTGGGTGAAGTGTTGTACTAGGACTGGAAAGACCCGAGTTCAAATCCCCCATTCAGCCATGAAACTTAATGGGCGACTCTGGGTCAGTCACTTTTCACTCAGTCTCACCTACCTACTGCCCAGTGTTGTTGAGGATAAACATAACTGTCTAAAGTGATCTGGGCTCTTTACTCTGTAAAGTGCTCTGTGCAGACCAGAATATTTATTTATTATTTATTTAATACATTTCTATTCTGCCCAAAACGCAGGTTCTCTGGGCGGTTTACAAAACAATAAAAACAGCCAATAAAAGATTAAAACATTTCAACAATTAAAATTAAAAAGTTAAAACTTAAAACACAATTAAAACAGTATCTGATTAAAAGTGTCGATGAACAAATGCATCTTGACTGCCCTTTTGAGAGTTGTAAGAGATGGGAAGGCTCTTATTTCAGCAGGAAGTGTGTTCCAAAGCCTCGGGGCAGCAATGGAGAAGGCCTGTCCCTGAGTAGCCACCAGACGAGCCAGTGGCAACTGCAGACAAACCTCTCCAGACGATCTCAATGGGTGGTGTGGTTCATAGCAAAGAAGATGTTCTCTTAAATACCCAGGGCCCAAGGTGTTTAGGGCCTTATAGGTTATAACCAAAAACCCCGTACTCTGCCCGGAAATTTGCCAGCAGCCAGTGTAGATGTTTTAAGATAGGAGTGATATGGTCTCTCTGAGATGACCCAGAGACCAATCTGGCCGCCACATTCTGGACTAACTGCAGTTTCCGGACTACGTACAAAGGCAGCCCTACATAGAGTGCATTGCAGTAGTCAAGTCTGGAGGTGACCAGCAGATGTACTACTGTTCTGAGGTCATTTATCTCAAGAAATGTGTATCAGCTGGCGTATTAATGCAAAATTCAGTAATCCAAAAATCTTTGGTTTAATATGAGAGTTAAGATGCATTACATTTTCACTCATACTTTAGAAATTGCAAGTTAAGGTGCCCATTTAACTTCTGTGCCATATAAGCGGTAGACTTTGTACAGTCTGGTATATGATGATGGCTTTAGAAATGCACCCACACTTTGCCTTTCAGTTATACATTGGGCTGGCGAGGGATGCATCCGGGCAAGGCATTTAACAGATGCAGTTTCCCTCATCACTTCCTAGAGATGCCTCTGATTAAGGCAAAGTGTGTGTGCACAGAGCCTCATTTCTTGTCACCTTGTGAATGTGTGCTGATGGCCAGGCAGATTGGACAAATGGATTTGATTTTATCAGCAAAAGCATGTTCAGAGCTTATAGCAATAGCAATAGCACTTACATTTATATACCGCTCTATAGCCAGAGCTCTCTAAGCGGTTTACAATGATTTAGCATATTGCCCCCAACATTCTGGGTACTCATTTTACCAACCTCAGAAGGATGGAAGGCTGAGTCAACCTTGAGCCCCTGGTCAGGATTGAACTTGTAACCTTCTGGTTACAGGGTGGCAGTTTTACCACTGCGCCACCAGGGGCTCTTATAATGGTGGAATGCTGAAAACACTCTCCTGCTTAACTATACTGGTGCTATTTTCAGCCAAGAAGGAAAGATGTGGAATGGGAAGTACTGTAAACTTGCAGAAGCATAAAATCATGGAGGCAACGTTAAACTAACTTTGTTTGGTTTGCACCTTTGAATGATGTAAGCTGTGTTAATTATTCTGTCCTCTGCAGCTGTGATGTGTTTCTCCTTCTGTTCTCCCCCACCCATAGCTTCCATCACAGGAAGGAATTTAATCCATTGAGATATTCAGTCTGTATTAGCAGCTGAAGTTACTATTTATGCACTGAAAATGTTCTGCTTTTTTTACCTGCAACATCTGGTGATTTTTAACTGTTTCACAAATAAAGAGGAAAGAACCACTCAGAAATTCTCTTGTTAGCCTACTCCTGCTTCCTCACTGATTTTCCTTCCCCCCACTCACTGCTTCCACCACTCACTACCAGTCTATCTTCCCTTACTCCATCACTCTCTCTCTTCATCAGCTTCCCCCTCCCTTCAGAATTCTAGGAATTCTTTCTCTTGTTTTTGCTACAATTCTCAGCCTTTTTAGAAAGTCCTAACATTGGCCCCAGACCACCATATCTAGCGGCTCTGCCTCCCAGAACTCAAAGGTTTTTCAATACAATCTAATTAGACCAATTGAAGGTATTGCTTTATTCTCGGCTGGTGTAGGAGGTCACCCAACGTGGGATTAGATCCCTCCACATGCTCCAAAAGGCAGGAAGTAGTAATACTTGAAGATCCTTAACCCCATGCATGTGGGCGGATCCTCCCAATTCTACTTCCTGCCTTAGCTCCAGAGGACTCGTTTGCTGTAGCTCGCTTCATCTCTCTACTCCTTCTTCTTACTTCACCTTTGAGTCTCCTTTCTGGAATTTTTACTGTCTCTCACTTCTCGTGTAGCTTCTTCTTCTACTGTTTTTTTAAAAAAGGATATTTCTTTCCTTGTAGTTCTTCCTCTCCCTCTACTGTCACCCCTGTTTGCCCGCTCCCCCCCAACTGCTCTGAGGAGACGATTGATGGCAACCAAGAAGGGCCTGGGCCTCCTCGTGAGGAGGGAGCAATCGGCCCGCCAACGGCTTTTCCCGTCAAAACAGCGGGACGCCGCGGAGGGTGGAGACAAAATGGCAGCCACTAGGGGGAGCCTTGCTGGCGCCGTCGAGCCTCAGCGGCCATACCCCCGTGCGGACGGCCGGGATTTGGATGCTCACAAACTGGCTGGGCACGATAATCTTCAGGCCTTGCCCCCCATCAAGAAGAAGAAGAAAAAGAGGCTCGCCGACAAGGAGCACTCGCCGGCCGCTGTTGAGCGCCGCGTGGCTCCGCCGCCCCACACTTCCATGGTGCCGGAGCAGGAGGCGGTCTTCCATTCACTGCCCCTTCTCTCCCTGGCGGCCGCTCGACCCGCCGCAGAGGCTGTGGGTGGGCCGGAGCAAGAACTCCTAAGGTCCCTGAGCCTTCGCGGGGACGAGGCCGGGGCGGAGGGGCCATCAAGCCGCGAATCGGCAGAGGCGATCGTGCTGAGGATCGGCAGTCACGGAGGCAGCTCGGCCGGACCAGCCTTGGTGAGAGTGGGACCTGCTAGGGGGAGCGGGGATGAGGAGAGCCAAACCCCCATAGGGAACCACCCTGACACCTCATGGATGGCGGGGGAGCACTCCGTGGGCAATTCTGGGGGCACTCTTAACCCGGCAGTCTTGAAGGGCTGGATTGAGGAGGCAGTGCTTAAAACTGTTAATGCAGCTCTCAAGGGGCGCTCCTCGACTAGGGCGCGCAGGACACGGGGGGAAAGCCCTTCATCTTCAGACTCACATGAGGAGTCCCCGCTGCATAAGCGCCTCAGGCACACTATGCAGGTCACCCCCTACGCAGAGTCCAGGGGGCTACATTCTTCCGCAGAATCGGGGGAGGAGTCTCCGGACGTTTACCAGCCCAGAGGCTCCCAAGCAGGCTCAGGGCTCGGGGATGAGGATGCGGTATCATCCTCTTGTGAAGAGGGGGAGATCCCTCAGGATCAGGAGTCGGGTGCTAACAGCCAGAGACTTTCCCTTATGGAGGATGCTCAACCGGTCATCAACCAATCTTTGCTGGCATTGGGCCTTAGGCCAGTTACACCTGAGGAGGCTAACACAGTTTCAAATGGTTCCCTGGTACTGCCACAATCTAAAGCTCCCAAGTACAGAGCAGTCATGCCAGAGGGGTTTACTTCTTCTATTAAAGAGGAATGGGAGGTCTTGCCTGCTGCTAAGTGTGCAACAGCATCTGCTGCCAGATTATACAATTTTGAGGAGGACACGCTGCAGCTACTGAAGGTCCCACTTACGGATGCTCCTTTCGGGGCCCTTCTCAGTGGGGTGGTGGTACCAAAAGATGGGGACTCCACTTTCAAGGATCCAGCCGATAAGAAGGCTGAAGCGGCCCTCCGCAGGGCCCATGAGTCGTCTGCCATGGTAATCCGGGCTGACACTATGGCTTCCCTTGTCTCCAGGGCATCAGTACTGTGGTTGGATGAGCTGCTTAATGACCCACCTGCAGATCAGTCCAAGATGCACAAGAAGCTTCTTCGCTTGCAAAGGGCTGCTGCCCTCGCGGCAGACGCTACTTTTGATAGCGTGCGTTTTTCAGCTAGAGCCATAAGTGTGGGCGTTTCAGCCAGGCGTAATATTTGGTTAAAATATTGGAAGGTGGATAACACGTCCAAGGCTAACCTGGCAGCTGTCCCTTATGTGGGGGGAAAACTGTTCGGAGATGATGCCCTGAAGGAGGTCTTGATAGAGACCAAGGATAAGAAAAAGGCGCTGGCTGCAGCACCACGTAAGGAAGACAAGAGCTCATTTCGTAGGACCCCTCAGGCACCTAGAGCATTCAGAACCCAGTACAGGCAGAGGGACTCCTTTCGACCCTATAGGTCACAGTGGGGTAGGCCTAGAGGCCAGGGTAGACAATTTTTCTCCCCCCCAGGGTTGGCAGTCCTTCTCCACCCAGGGCAGGGGGGCCAAGCAGCAATCCTGACGGTCCAAGTATCAAGGTGGGGGCTCGTCTCTTGGACTTCTGGCCCGTTTGGAAGGAATCCATCGCAGATTGAGGGGTACTTTCCATAATAAGACTAGGCTACAAAATAGAGCTACTCAGAACTCCCGGAAACAGGTTCCTCCTCATGCCCACATCACGGAACATTACAAAACACAGAGGCCTCGTCCTAGCCATTCAGCACCTTCTGGATATAGGGGCCGTAGAGCGGGTCCCCCTGGACCAAAGGGGATCGGGAGTGTACTCCGTGATCTTTACAGTTCCAAAAAAGGATGGTTCTGCAAGAGCAGTCTTAAACCTATGCCCCGTCAACAAATTTGTAATCAAGAAGCACTTTCGAATGGAGACCTTACGCACCATTGCGGAGGCGCTGCAAGCAGGGGACTTCATGGCGTCCATAGATCTACAGGACGCGTATCTACATGTCCCGATCCATCTGCTAAGCCGCCCACTTCTGCAGTTCTGCTACAGGGGCAGGTACTTTCAGTATTGTGCTCTGCCTTTCGGTCTGTCCTCTGCGCCCAGAGTCTTTACAAAGGTGCTGAGCCCCCTGGTGGCCATTCTTCGCACAGAGGGCATCCCTCTTTATTGTTACCTGGACGATCTTTTGATCCGAGCAGGATCGGCGGAGGCTGTAGAGCTGGCGTTGGCCAGGACCATGTCCCTCTTGAGGGAACACGGGTTCTTGATAAATGCAGGCAAGAGTCACCTCATCCCGTCTCTACGTCTCCGTCATCTGGGAGTGGTTATAGATACTGCCGTCTGCAGACTGTTTCTACCACAAGACAGGAGGGAGGTCCTTGTTTCCCTGGTTCTAGAGGTCTTGAACCGCCCATCCATCAGCATCCTAAAGTTAGCATGTCTACTGGGTCTCATGGTGGCGGCCATGGACTTGGTGCCTTGGGCGAGGTTCCATCTGTGCCAACTGCAGTGGACGCTCCTTCCTTTTCAGCACAGGATTGCCCTCAAACGGGACAAGTGGATCCAACCGCCCAAGCGTCTGCAGGAGTCCCTTGTTTTGTGGACTTGGTGGGAAAACCTTGTCAGAGGGAAGCCCTTTGTGGAACCGGATCGTGTTCGAGTGACAACAGACGCCAGACTGTCGGGCTGGGGGGCACATTGCCTGAACAGGACCGCGCAAGGCCTATGGTCAGTGGAGGAAGCTCACCACAGTATCAATTGGCTGGAGTTGCGGGCAGTCTTCTTGGCACTGCAGGCATTCCAACCAGCAGTATCAGGGAAGAATGTGTTGGTGTGCATGGACAACATGGCCACAAAGGCGCACATAAACAGACAAGGGGGGACGAGGTTCAAGTCTCTTCACCTGCAGGCAGTGGAACTTCTATCTTGGGCAGAGAGTCACCTCCTATCCATTCTTGCTCATCACATCAGCGGCGCATCCAACATCCAAGTGGATTGGCTGAGCAGGCAAGAGATCCATCCGGCCAAGTGGAGCCTTCACAATTCAGTATTCCACTGGGTGACTCGGAGACTGGGCGCTCCGCAGATAGACCTCTTCGCTTCGCCTCAGAACTCCAAGCTGCGCAGGTTTTACTCTCGTTTTCCAACCTGGGGAGCGGAAGCGACGGATGCTCTTTCAGTGCAGTGGCCTCCGTGTCTTCTGTATGCCTTTCCTCCGGTGCCATTGCTCTCTTGGTGTCTAATGAAGCTGCGGGCATCGGGAGCCTCAATGATCTTCATCGCACTTTATTGGCCCAGGAGACCGTGGTTCTCCGAGATTATCGCTCTCGTAGTAGAAAGACTGCTCAGACTACCGGTGCGTCCAGATTTACTGAAGCAAGGGCCCATCCTTCACCCGGACCCGGAGTGGTTGCAGTTGACCGCTTGGAAGCTGAGAGGTCCTTGTTAAAGAGGGAAGGGTTGTCGGGCGGCGTTATCCAGACCATCCTCGCCTCCCGGAAGGTATCTACTAACAAGATTTACCAGTCGACGTGGCGTTCTTTCTTGCGATGGGCTTCTAGACGTTCTGTGCAAATCAAGGATTGTCGGCTACGGGAATTGTTGGACTTTCTTCAAGATGGCCTTTTGCTGGGCTTGAAACCCAACACCCTCAAGAGGCAGGTGGCTTGTTTGGTGCAGATGCTGTTCCCTCAACGCAGGTCCTTCCAGGCTAGGCACCCCCTGCTACGGAAATTCCTGAGGGGAGCGGTCCAGCTTTCCCCACCAGTTTGCCACTGTTTCCCGTCCTGGGATCTACAGTACATGTGGTCTTGAGGGGGCTGCAGTTTCCTCCGTTCGAACCTCTCTGCTCCATTTCTCTGCAATTGCTGTCCTGGAAGGTGGCCTTCTTGGTCGCGATTACATCAGCTAGAAGGGTGTCTGAGCTGCAGGCCCTGTCGGTGAAGAGCAACTTGTGCATTTTTTCCAGGGATTCAGTGAGACTTATTCCGTATCCTTCGTTTGTTCCTAAAGTGAATTCGTTTTTTCATAGGGCTGCAGATATTTACCTTCCATCGTTTTGCCCCGATCCAAAACATCAGTCTGAAAAAGAGTGGCATCGTTTGGATGTTCGTCGTGCATTGAGGATTTATCTGGATAGGATGGAACCCTTCTGCAAATCTGATGCGCTGTTTGTGGCCTTTAAGGAGGCAAAACGGGGATCCAAGGTGTCGGCCACCATCATTGCCAGATGGGTACAATCCGTATTTCGGAATCATACAAGGCTCAGAATCTTCCAGCACCTAGGCAGGTCACGGCCCATTCAACAAGGTTGGCGGCGACATCTGCTGCCTTGTCGTCGGCTGCCTCTCTTGAGGAGATTTGTAAGGCGGTGACTTGGTCTTCCCCGTTCACGTTCTCCAGACACTACAAGCTGGATTATCACGATGCGGCCAGAGCTGCCTTCGGTCGGAGGGTCTTGCAGAAGGTCCTTCCGGGTCAATAGCTCCTCTCTGTCTGTATCTTCCCCTCCCGTGGTTGGTGCTGTGGTATTTCCCACGTTGGGTGACCTCCTACACCAGCCGAGAAAGGTACATTGGTACTCACCGTGAAGGTGTCTTCTGGCTGGTGTAGAAGAGGTCACCCAAGGCCCACCCGGGTTGTTCTTTCTGAGTCTGTTTGGCTGCTGGTGCGCCCTATAGGCTCTTCTGTATCGCTACGTGTTTCTGATGTTTTTTCTACCACTTGGTGTTGCTCTGGTTGTGGTCGGTGTTTATTCATGTTATTGATGTTTTTCCAAAGCTTGAGCTGTTTTAGGTACTGAGAGGATCTGCCCACATGCATGGGGTTAAGGATCTTCAAGTATTACTACTTCCTGCCTTCTGGAGCATGTGGAGGGATGTAATCCCATGTTGGGTGACCTCTTCTACACCAGCCAGAAGACACCTTCACGGTGAATACCAATGTACCTTTTTCCCAATTCCCTGACAAAGTGTAATTTCTAATTCCCTTTTTAATCAATGGGATTGATTGTTCATACAAGCTTGTCCTGCCTTCCCTTTTGTATGGCTTTGGCTCCCACTGCAGAGATCAGCCCTTCAGAGTGATGGTCCCAACACTGACAAGCCAGTTTAGCTCACGTGTCTTAACAGCCAAATTCCCACCTGCCTACTTACCCTTCAAGATTTCAATATTCCCTCCAAGGCCTGCTTGACACATGGAGCTCTGGATTTTGAGGCCTCCATTTGAAGGTCTCAACTTCTATGGCCTGATATATATTAGGTAGGGGAAATTCTAGTTCTCAAGTTTTGCTCAGGTATGGAGAACTGTGTGGATGCTGAAGGGGATTAAAAACAATTCTTCCCTCATAGCCAGATAATTATTGGAGACTTACAGTGACCATGAAACTTTGTAGGGGTTGGAGATCAGTCATCGATTCCATGGGTGTGAACAAGCTGGAACTTAATCCAGGCCAGAGAGACCTTTTTGGACATTTGAGCAGGAGATATGCTGAACACACAATATACCCATGATGCAGAAAATTGGTTCACAGCCTTGATTCAGGTGCTGGGCCCAAATGGGGACTCTCCTCTAGTGGAAGGTAATTCACAGGACTTGGCTTGCAATCTGCTGCTTGCGGGGAGTCCCGTTACATAGCTGAGAGGATGAAATGTTTGCTAGGACCAGTCTCTGCATGGATTCCAAATCTCCCTCTCCTAACTAATCCCTCCCTCCCTCCCGACTGTAAAACTTCTTAGGGAAGGGGCTGTAGCTGAGAGGCGGAGCACCAGTAGGAGCTCTCTGCTTCAGTCTCTGGCAGCATCTCCAGGTAGGACTGGGAAAACCCCTATCTGAAACCCTGCAAAGCTGCTGCCAGTCAGTGCAGAGAACCATGAATTTGATGGACCCGTGCTCTGACCCCAAATAAAGCAGCTTCATTTCTTCAGAGTCTGTCAGACTGAATCTCCCCGGAGTTCCATTTTACTTCTTGTACTTCTATCTCAGCTTTCCTCCACTGGGTGCCTCCTCTCTCCAGGTGGGCAGAGAGAAATTTTTCTCCCTCTCTCACAATACTAGAACCAGGAGTCACCCCATGAAACTGAAGGTCGGGGAATTTAGGACCGACAAGAGGAAGTACTTTTTCACAAAGTGCATAATTAATCTATGGAATTCTTTGCCATGGGATGTGGTGATGGCCACCAGCTTGGATGGCTTTAAAAGGGGCTTAGACAGATTCATGGTGGACAGATCTATCAATGACTATTAGTCCGGTGTCTGAGGGTTATTTCCAGCCTCAGAGGCACAATGCCTCTCAATACCAGTTACAGGGGAGCAACAGCAGGAGAGAGGGCATGCACAGTCCTCTTGCCTGTGGGCTTCCCCGAGGCATCTGGTGAACCACTGTGTGAAACAGGATGCTGGACTAGAAAGGCCTTGTCCCTGATCCAGCAGGGTTGTTCTTATGTTCTCCTTGATACTAACAAGAACCCTGTGAGGAAGGTTAGCCTGTGAGATTATTGGTTCAAGGTCACCCAACAAGCTTCATTGCTGAGGAGTATTTGATTCCAGATCTTCAAGATTTTTTAACACTCTGACTGCTACAGCACACTGGTTCTCTGGCCCACAAGTGAACTGAACCCAGTTATCTGCACCCAATTATCTACACCATGCTCTCACCAACTTCAGCAAATCAGACCCATCTCTCTTTTCCTATTTCAGTCTCCCCTGCAGCAAAGAAGAGGGAGCCTTACCCAGAGAGGACACATTCTCATAATTCTCCTCCATGACTGCCCTGTGCAGGGCTCTTTGGTCTTGATCCAACAGAGCCCACTCCTCCTCCGTGAAATGCACAGCCACCTCCTCAAAGGTCACCAGAGCCTGGAATAAGAAGAAAACATTACCTCCTTCACAAAACACACACTGATCCTTTCCCTTCCAAGCACATGCCAAATGGGCAGTTAATGTACGTTGGGAGACGAATGGCAGGAAAGATTCCCCTGCAGTGTCATTAATCCTATTTATATACTACTTTTCACAAAAATCTTCAAAGGGGTTTACATAGCAAATAAAAAGAAATGGAGAGGGAAGGTGCTCTGTTTCAAAGATGCTTCAAATTGTTACAAAAATAACACATAAAAATAGACACCAGGGAGACACCAGGAACTGACTCTGGAAAACACACTATCCTTCAACGGCCAATTGCCATCCTCCACAGCTCTCCTAGCCAGAAGTTTTTTGGTTTTTTAAATTCCGGCAGAAGCCAAAGGAGAGATGCTTTCACACCCAGGGGAATATGGGACAGAAAACGGTGATCTCTTCATTCCCTGTCCTCCTCCTCCCCCAGCGATCTCTCCCCTACTTGATCCGCTTGCGCTGAATCCTCTTCCACTTCACCAGCAAGAAGAGATGGCCGAGAATCCATTGGCAGTGTCATTCCAGTACCTGCAAATCACACCAGAGTGATAGAAAAATGTTGGTGAAAGAAAGAGAGAGACAATTAAGTATAGTTTTAAGTATAGTTTTTTTTTACTGGTCCCAGTACAGATCGCTGGGGGTCCCCACTTCTTTCTTCCCTCCATTTGGTGGCAATGTTCCCATCAACTAGTGGTTGACGGGAAAGATGCCAGTCTGGGGATTTGATAATCTCCAATCATGATTAATTTTTGATATACATTTCCTGTTTCTGTACAAATTTATATTTAAGCTCCATGCAAGAAAAATGGTCTCCCCCCAGTCTCTGCAAGTACAGGTTTGGACGTATAAATCCAGAAAAAAAATCTTTAAAAAACTTTTTGCAAGAGGCTAGAAGGCAGCATCCTCTTCAAATGGACTCAAAGAAACATCAAAGCATGCCATGTATTTCAAGGATATTTGAGCAAGAGGGAGACCAAGGGGACTTCCAACACATCCCTCCTTACCCAGCAAGGTGGAAGCTCCACCAACTTCCTGCAAGGTCCACCTGGACAGCGGCCTCTGCTTGGCATCTAATGGAGCCCTCTCTGCCTCAGAGAAACCAGGAGCTGCTTCTGACAACAGTCCTGGAATCTGAAATAGAAGAAGTGATTCCACAGAGGGAACAGGGAGAGGTAGAGATTAGGACAGGAATGGTGCAGAACAAGGCCTGAGAAGGGGTCAGCTGGGAGGGTCATCTCCTGGAAGGATTCTCCAGTTGCCTTCTTGGACAACTAGTGGCTTCTTCCAGCATCTCCTGGCTCACATTCTAGGCCTGTTGCAACGCCCAGCATGAAGCGCTCTCTTACCTGTTGCTCTTCCTGCTGCTTCTCTGCCTGGCTCAAACCTTCTGCCAGGGCCACCACCTGGGAACTATTCTTCGCTCTGCATTCCCTGACCCAGCTCTTCATCTCCTGTGGTAGGGTGGGCTGGAACCTTGCCAGGACCACCAGGTCCATGGTCTGATTTTTCGTGTATCTTTCTGGCATCACCCATTGACTGCAAAAGTTGTTCTGTTGGTTACAAATCTCTCGGGGCCCCTTGGCATCCTGGAAGCCACTCACGATCTTCTGTGTGGTCCTTTCCCAGAATCCCCCACTATTCTCAGAATCCCCCACTGCCTGGGTGGCATCAGGGCTGTTTCCTGCATCAAGGCCAGCAGAATCTTTCTTTCCCATCTTTAATCTGTGCTCCAGGGCAGCCTCCAACAAGATCCAAAGAACTACTCCTTCTCTCTCAAGGGATGAAGGTTTTTGACACCCAGATTCCACTTTGTGGACCTTCTTCCTGTGCAAAAAGGAGACAAATGCCAGGAGTCAAAGAGAAACTAGAGAGGCAATGTGTGGGGGAGGAAGTGGGGCAGAACAAAACCTTCATTCAATACAATCTCTTTTCCTTTGGTCAGACTCCAAGAATTGCAAAGCCTTCCTACTCCTCTGGGCTTCCTTACAGCTCCCTCACCCCACAGCTGCACTTGCTCTACTCTCTTTCCTCTTCAAAACTCCTCCTCTAATCCTCTCTCCTTTACTCCTCCACTTGAGAAGGAATTGTAGCTCAGTGGTTTCTTTGTTCTAGTCCCAAGTAAACAATCCTGTTTAGATGAACCAGAGCTTTGACTCAGAAGGCAACTTCATCAATGTTCTTCAGCTGCCTCTAAGGGAAAATGAAAATAGCTTGAAACTGAACTGAGTCGACCCAAGGGAACTCCTCAGCCTTGGGCTCCTGGCTATTGAGAAGGGGGAAGAATCCTCCAGAACAGGGAAATATGTGAGGGGTAAGGAACGAGGAGCATCTACCAATGGGGTGAAGGGGACAGGGGTGGGGAGATCAACCTTCTTCCTGTCTACCTGCCCCCCCCCCATGCTTCCACATCAGCAGCTGCCTTTCCAGGCCCCATTACTTTTAGGCACCTACCTACCTAATGGCACAGCGGGGAAGTAACTTGCCTAGCAAGCAAGAGATTGCTGGATGGAATCCCCAGACTATGGGAAACACTTATATCAGGCAGCAGCGATACAGGAAGATGCTGAAAGACATGGTCTCAAACAGTGCAGCAGGAGGCAATGGGAAACCCCTCCTGTATTCTACCAAAGAAAACCACAGGGCTCTGTGGGCGCCAGGAGTCGACACCGACTCCGCCCCACAAATTTCCTTGAAGCAACTCCTAGTCTGAAGAGGGGCGAGCTCAAACTTGCTCCTCTAAGCGGAGGCCCCCTTTGTTCTCTCCCTTCCTGCTGGGTCTCCCACCCATAGCATTACTTCTCCACTAGGCATTGCGATCATGCCTTCGGGTGCCCCCCTCCCCACCCCCCAACACACAGGGGACTCACCAGATCCCCCCACCCCCGTAAGGGCGGAGAAGGCAAAGGTCACTTGGACCCCACCACCAGAAGAAGAAGAACCAGCGTGAGAGCTTCAGCTGCCTCCTTCAGACAGCAGCTCCGGATTTTAGTCCAGGCAGCATTCCCGACTAAACTACCCTCAAGCGGATCCAACAAGAACGGTGTATCCTAGCTAGAAATGCGGCGCACGCTGGAATTCAGAGCAGTGCATTTTGGGGCACGTAGTTCTGTGAATGACTTCAATGGATGCATTCAATGAACTACATGTCCCAAAATGCACTGCTCTGGACTTTGGCCTCTGCTTGCCCTTCCATCTACGCTCCACCACTGGAGGGAGGGGGTGGGGGGATTGCGACTTCAAGACAGGAGCAGCAGGAAGGGAATGTCGCTTTGGGCTTGATGCAGGGCTCCCTGGTAGCAAGGAAGGGAAGATCCTGTCTGCTGTGCTATGTTCCCAGAGACTCCCAAGTAAAGAAGGGAGATGGAGAGAGGGAGAGAGAAGGCCTGGAATAAGGACGGAGAAGGCTGCAGCGATGCTATATTGCGGGGTTTAATAGTGTCATTTGGGGTTGCCGACATTCAGTTCCCCGAATATGGGACACAAATCAGTGGGTCTGTTGGGCGGGGGTAGA
The DNA here is from genome assembly GCF_027244095.1 of Hemicordylus capensis. NCBI lineage: Eukaryota > Metazoa > Chordata > Lepidosauria > Squamata > Cordylidae > Hemicordylus > Hemicordylus capensis. The sequence continues at coordinate 243,686,585 of NC_069658.1, read as the reverse complement.
ATTTTGATAATTCAGATTCCAACATAGTGATTGTCCCATTTGCTAAGTAGGGTGCACCCTGGTTTGCATTTGGATGGGAGACTACATGGGCGAGCACTGTAAGATATCCCCCTTAGGAGACAGGGCCCCTCTGGGAAGAGCATCTGCATAAAGAAGGTTCCAAATTACCCCTCCCCACCCCCGCAAGCTCCCTCCAGCGACACAGTCACCATTCCAATCCCTCATCTCAGGAATCCTGGGGGTGTGTGTGTGTGTGTGTACGTAACAAAACATTAAATTAAATTAAAAGCAAATAAAGAAGAGCACTTAGCCAGGGGGGTTCTTTTGTGGGAGGAGGGCACTGGAGATTGGAGGACTTTGCAAGATGAAAGAAAGGTAATTGTTATGCGGGAGGAGGAATTTCTCTCCCCCTCCCCCCCTTCTCGCTCTCCAGTAACTTGGACGACAGCAGCCCCCTCCCCCTCCCTTCCAAGCCCCTCCCCTCATGTGCTGGTGCCAGCGCCAAAGGAGTGGGAGGCAGATGCGGCCAGTCGGTAGAGGGAGGCAGGCAGTAACCCCTGGCCTCTCCCCACCAAGAAAAGAAAGCAAGCTCGGCCCAAGTTAAAACTTACTGCTCTCTGCAGAGCCAGCACGGAAACGAGAGAACTCTCCCTCCCAGGGCAAGCTGACAACAGCCCCCTGAAGTCGGGAGCTCCCCCCACCCGCTCCTCGCAGCTGCCTCCAGCCCCACCCCCTCGCTGCTTTGCAACCTTTTCGAGCCATTCCTGCTCTGATTCCTGCAAAGAAATACAGGGCAAGCGCACAGCACTGGCCGCGGCCTCAGGGGGGCGCTCAAGCGTCAGAAAGGGACGGACTTCGGACCTGATTGACTCCGTGCAAGCCAGCTTCCTATGTCCTTGTCAAACTTATGGAAGAGAGCTCCTCCTGCTTTTCACACGGCAAGTGCCAGGTCCTTCAGCTCCCCCCACCCCCAGCCAGCATGGTGTAGTGGTTAGAGTGCTGGACTAGGACCGGGGAGAACTAAGTTCAAATCCCCATTCAGCCATGATGCTAGCTGGGTGACTCTGGGCCAGTCACTTCTCTCTCAGCCTAACCTACTTCACAGGGTTGTTGTGAAAGAGAAACTCAAGTATGTAGTACACACCACTCTGGGCTCCTTGGAGGAAGAGCGGGATATAAATGTAAAAATAAAATAAAAATAAGAATAATAATAACCCCATGGCTCCTCTTTCCTCGGTCTTGGAGGATTGGAGGAGGGCCAGTCTGTTTGAAATCCCAACTTCTGAGGAAATCCCAACTTCTGGGCACCCTCCCCCTCTCACTGTTCTGCACAGACCCCCGCCCAGCATGAGGCCACCCCAAAATGTTTTGACCCCTGCAGTTGCAGTAGGCTTCAAGTGCCCCCCTCCCCAAGCTGGGGGCTGGTTGGTGGTTGCTCCTGCTCTCCACAATCTCTCCTCACCATCCCCTAGCCAGCTATCCATCCTATTCCACATGTGGCTTCCCAAATGCTGACTGGCACACACACAAAAAATGACTAAAGAGATTTTCTAAATTACACTCGAACTCGAGGCCGATCAACAAGGCAGTAGATTCAGACAATTTAAAAATGTTATTTTTCATGTAATACATATTTAATCTTAGGAACCCCCTGCAACAAAATGTGGAGATAGTCAAGAGGTACACCTAGGTAATTTGGGAGCCTGGACCTTAAGGTCTTTGGAGGCCCCCCTCCCCTACAAATTAAGCATCATCATGCTTGGCCTGGCTACCATACCATCCAGGACAGACTAAAGAGAATTTGGGAGGCCCCCAGGGGCTGTGGAGGCCCTGGACATCAGCACAGAAGTCCAGGGGTACAGCACCTCTGGTTACAGTCAACTGCTTAGATGACTTTGAAAGGTGGTATATACATTTAACAATAAATAAATAAATAAAATAAAATAAAATAAAATAAATAAATAAATGGGAAGCCCACAAGCAGGAGTTGAAGGCATGGCCCCTCTTCTGCCATTACTCCTCTGCAACTGCTATTCAAAGGCATCCTGTCTCTGAAACTGGAGGATAGCTTATAGCCATCAAGACTAGTAGCCATCAATAGACATGGAATATGTCTAAGCCCCACTTAAGGTTGTTTTTTTTAAACCACCCAAACCAATGGGCACCACCATATCCTATGGGAAGGAAGTTCCCAGATAAATTGTTCATTGTGTAGAAACGTCCTTCCTTTTGTTGGTCCTAAATTTCCTGGCAATCAGTTTCATGGGATGACCTCTGGTTCTAGTGTTGTGACCCCTGCTCTAATGTGGTGCGAGAGAGCAAAACTACTCCCTATCCACTCTTTCCACACCATGCATCCTATATAATAAAGGGCTAAGTGAGTGGCCGTGGCCTTGGAACGTTGGGGATCTGCGTCCCTGCCTCCCTGGGCTGTTCTGGGCCTGCGCGAAGCGCAGGCCCAGAACAGCCCACTGGAGACAGGACCACTGACACCAGGTGGCCATGCTGGCCGGTTCTATTGCTGCCGCATCTGTCCGCCCGGAGGAAAGGACACCGGGAAGGGAAAGACGGCAGGGGCGGGCAGCAATCGGGACGGCACTCTGGGCGGCACTCTGGGAGGCAGGGCCAAGGGGAAGACGGCAGTTGCGGGCGGCACTGATGGCAGCGGGGCCGGCACTCACCATCCGACCAGAAGCACAGAGACAGCGATGGCGCACCCTACCCGGCTGCAGGGAGGCAATTCAGCGGGGAGGAAGGCGCGGGAGGCGGTCCTCTTGCCGCCGCCTCCTCACCCCGTCCGGCGCCGGCGGCCGCAGCGGCACCTCTGCCCGGCTTCTTCCTATGCCTCCTTTTCCGGGTGGGGGGTTCCTCTAAAAAGGCTTTTCTGCTCCCAGCCTCCTCAATTTGTTTGCCAGCAGGTGAGAGAACAAGGAGGTAACTCTTTCCTCTTTGCACTTCTCTCACTCCAGCAAGGGCGAAGCTCAGTCATGCTCTCTGCGCTGTTTCCCCCACTGGAGAGAAACACCAGCACTTCTTCTCCCCGCGAACCCAAGCCTCTCTCTACTACACTACAGCAAGCATATACTAGGCAAGGCTGGCTTGCTTAGTGTGTGTCTGTGTCACATCGCCGCCCGCACCGCAGCTTGCAAAGGAGATGGGTGGTGGTGTGTGTAGAATACTTCCAGCCTGAGTCTGCAGTGTGCACATTTACTCGGAAGTAAGCCCTACCGATTTCAACAAGGCTTACTCCATAGTAAGTTATTGCATGCAGAAGACCCCAGGTTCAAGCCCTGGCAGCATCTCCAGGGAGGGCTGGGAAAGACTGCCTGGAACTTTGGGGAGATGCTGCCAGTCAGTGTAGTAGGCAATAGTGAGGTTGATGAACGGATCAAGGGTCTCTGACTTGATATACAACTTCCTACACAGCCAATGTAAAGTAGACCATAGTTTCAAAGAGGTAACTGCAGAGGAAAGGAAAGAAAGGAAGAGAAAGAAATAAAAAAGAAACCAAAAAAAAGGGCAAGAGCAAAGGAAGAAGGAATAAAGGGGGGGGGAACCTAGCGCCCGTTATTATAACGGGCTTAAAAATACTAGTAATTTTATAAATCTCTATCATGCCTCCCTTCAGCCACCTATACTTGCCCATCCATACTCCAAAACAGTCTTTTTATGTGGGCCCATTAAAAGTTTTGCATGTCTTGTAATCCACACGCCATATCCTCCACAGGAATTGTAGTCGTATGCAAGGTCAAAGTCATCACCTTTGTGTCCCCTCAAAAAAGCAGAACGATGTCAAAGCTTCCTAGAGTGTCCAGGTTGAAGGAGTCCACTCTGCATGCTGCCTAGACTTTTGGTATGCATGATGCAACGTTAAACATCAGTCTCTTTCAAAGCTGGAAGTTGAATCACTACTGTCACTTTGTCCAAAGGAAAAAAACAATTTTTTTAGGGGGGGGAGATGGGGGGGATGATCAGACGTTTTAAGATATATTACCTGGAGCACCGTGCAGGTTCATATGTAAGAAAAGCCCTGCTGGATCAGGCCCAAGGCCTATCTAGTCCAGCATCCTGTTTTGCACAGTGACCCACCAGATGCCTCCCAGAAGCCCATAGGCAAGAGGTGAAGGCATGTCCTCTCTCCTGCTGTTCTCCCGATTTAGAGACATGTCTCTGAGGCTGGAGGTGGCCTATAGCCCTCAGAGTAGTAGCCTATGATAGACCTGTCCTCCATGCATTTATCTAAACCCCTCTTGAAGCCATCCAGGCGGGTGGCTGACACCACATCTTGTGGCAGAGAATTCCATAGGTTAATTATGTGTTGTGTGAAAAAGTACTTCCTTTTGTTGGTTCTAAATTTCTTGGCAATCAGTTTCATGGGATGACCCCTGGTTCTAGTGTTATGTGAGAGGGAGAAGAATTTCTCTCAACCTCAGGAGCAGTGAAGAGAGGGGGGTCAGCTTGAACATTATAAGACCTGAAAAGTATGCTTTTGGAAAGACATCCAGGCAAAGTGACATATGTACTCAAGCACCCTACCTGTTCATCTAAGTCAAGGGTCCCAAAGAGGGGCTACTAGTATCTCTAGGGACACTTAGAGGGCTCTCAGGGAGTACTCGGAGCCCTCAGCTTCCTTATGCTGCAGCCACACTATTTGTTCCCCATCTGAGGATCATCAGCTTGAAGCCAATGCATCCTCAGCAATGTGCCCACTGCAGAAGGAGAGGGAGGGGGTCCTGATTGGGTGGCTATGCACTGGAAGTCAATGTATTCCTTCCTTCAGCCTGACTCACAGACTTCAGAAAATTGGCACTGAATACTTCCATTAAATTTAATGGGACAAATATAGTTGTTCAATTAATTTCAATGGGAGTACTCATGAGTAACTTAGTCTGGATGTAAGTCAGTGACTGGAGTAGCCTGTCTCAGAATGGTAACATTTAGATGTGTGTCTGTGTGCACACATAACTATGGGGTACCTAGCTGAAGGTTTGCAGCACTTTAAACACTTGTTTTAAAAGGTTGGGAACCCCTGATTTGAGTTTCCTTAGGCCTCACTGATCTGTATTGGTTACTGTAATTAAATTTGGGGTGTGTGTGTTTGTTTGTCTGTCTGTCTGTCTGTCACACACACACACTCACAGCTTAGCACGAGAAAGAGAACATTTAGAGTCTGGCTAAAATATACCTCTTCCTAAATTTGCTGAGCCAAGTCTCTGTAGATGTAAGTGCTAAATGTAAGTGCTATATACTGGGGGGAAGCTGGATAAAAGGAGCAGAAAGATACAACAAATCCCCTGAGATAACAGTCAGAATCGCAAAGCAGGCTGCATAAGTCCCAACTGTCTCAGAGTTCAATCTCTTACTCTAAGTATAGGAACACTTAGGTTTAGTGTCCAAAGATGCCATAAAGATTATAGGAAGTCCTTGTACTCCTAAAAGGGTTGATCATAGTTCTGAACCATATAACTGGGCTGGCTTAAATAGGGCATTTCCCAGAACATCCCTGGATTCCAGCAGGACATTTGATGGAGAAAAACATTTTTGCTTGGAGCCAATTTCATTTCATATTCAATCAGGCTGTTTGGTATGTGTAAACTGCCCTGAGCCATTTTTGGCTCGTATAGAAATCGAACAAACAAAACAAACATTGCAGCAACTTCTTCCTTGCACTGGAGAGATTATGCATCTTTGGACATCCCTGGCAGTGTTGGATCTTTTAATTTAACCTTAAAGACTGGAAACTCTAACTTGAAATACTGTTGTCAGTGAAGGGAAGAGAGGAGAAGGAAACTGCCCTGCAGCCTGTTGCTCAAAAAGTTTCTAGCTGTGTTACAGCAGAGGGTTCAATGTGGCAGGCTGTAATTCAGCCTGCCACAGTCAAATATGTCAATACAGAAGCATTTGACCAGGGCTGCATGTTTTCATCCCTCCTGCAAATGTTGGACTGCAGCTCCCATTATCTCTCACTATTGGCCATTATGGCTGAGGACGAGGAGAGCTGTAGTCCAAAAACAGCTGGAGGGACAATGTTGTACAGTCCTACGTTTGCCTATGACTGGCTGCTTCCCTTGTGAAAAATTTCACTCCAACCAGTATCTTTTACCTAAGCTGAAGAAATAACTTAGTGAAGAATATCCTAGTCTTCTTCACTAGGTGGCCCATCGCCCATTGAGATCATCTGGAGAGGTTCATCTGCGGTTGCCATCAGCTCCTTCTTGTGGCTACTCAGGGACAGGCTTCTCTGCTACCACTTGCCACCCCAAGACTGGAATGCACTCCCTGCTGAAATAAGAGCCTCACCATCTCTGACAACTTTTTAAAAGTCTCTAAAGACCCATTTATTCACCCAAGCTTTTTAACTAGACTTGTGGTTCTAAATTGTTTTAGTTCCTATTTTAATTGGTTTATGTTGCTGTAAACTGCCTAGAGAAAGAAGTTTGGTGTACAAATAAAATACATACATACTAACATAAAATATCAAACCACAAATGGTGCACTGAAAAAGGCACTTTTATTTCCTTGACAAAGGTTTACAAAACAGAATCATGTACTTCTAACCCAAACATAATGAAGAAAACAAACTAAAATCCAACAGATCTGCTCAATGTGGCAATGCCTATTTTCTTGTACCAGCATGCATGCACACATTCACTAACTAGAATAATGCCTCAGCTTACCAACTGTAACTTTATATTACAGTTATTTATTAAGCTAGTCTTACCTGCTACACTACACTGCTTTCTATCACAGTGCTGACCAGGCACTGGACAAAAGTCAGAAGTCAGGGAGTTTGGAAGATGCTCTTCACATGGACAGCATGGGTATCAGCTACGTGGGATGAAAAGTCCCTTTTTGGACCACCTAAGAATCGCTCTTTTGTAGTCTAAACTGTCCAGGGACCTGTGAGGCAATAGTGGGGTGACCCACAACAACTGGTCAGATGCCCTTGTGACTCCAACCCCAGTCCATGGGTCTCTCTTATACAACTCATCACATACCACTTCATGGTTGTCTTCATCTCCTCCTAATTGGCCCACCTACACTTTCTGGTCCTCAGCTTTCCTTAACATGTGTAACTTCTACTTAGTTCAAAACAACTAAGATAATTACCCAATATTATCTATGCAATTCCTAATTTCTAGACGCACCACTCAAACCTCACTCAAGCATGCAAAATACCAGAATACATATATTTCAAAGCAACGAATATACGATCCAAAGCAGCATCACACACAGAGATACACTTTCAAAGCATTTCTCATCTTGCTGGCTTCAGCAGGTGCCGTTCTTGAGATTGTTTTAATGAAAGGCGGTATATAAATTTAACAATAAATAAATGAATAAATTAAAATTCCTAACAGAAATCCCCTTGTCATATTTATTTTCTTCGATCTCTTCCCCAATGTAAGAATCGTCATGGTATTCCATGTGGGCCTTCCAGTCATTTGAGCAAGGAAGCAAAACTCTGCTTTACCGGGCATTGCTTCTAAAACCACAACTGCCTTTAAGTTGAGCTTACAGATTGGCGGGAGCAGTGGGGGAGTGAAAATAGGTTGCAGGAACCAGTGTTCCCTCTAACAGGGATTCCCAGATGCTGTTGACTACAACTCCCAGAATTCCCAGCCAAAAGCCACTGCAGCTGAGGATTCTGGGAGTTGTAGTGAACAACATCTGGGTAAGTTGGAGGGAACAGTGGCAGGAACTGTAACAAACTCTTTTGTCTCTCCCAAATCGACTGCCAGTCAGTTTTATGGAATGATCCCCGGTTCTAGTGTAGGAAGGGAGAAAAAAAACTTCTACCCATTTTCTCTACACCATGCACAGCTTCATAAGTCTCAAACATGTTTCCTCAACTTAGTGTTCTCTCTCCTCTCCCCCCCCCACCTTTACAAACTGCCAAACATTGTAGCCTTTTCTTACAAGGAAGGTGCTCCAGAACTTTGATCATTTTGTTTACCCTTTTCTGCACTTTCCCCAGCTCTACAATATCCTTCCTGAAATATCATATCCACCACTGCGCCAGGATCTTGCAATCAGAATGCATGAACACATGTGTCTCCCCATTCACAGTGTACCAGGACACTTACACCAGAGGAAGGCAGTGCATCATCCAAAACACTCCTCTACCCATGCGTCAAATACTCATTTAAACTTAGACTGCTCAATCTGAAACTTACCCAATACAAGAGGACCAAACAGGGTCTCAGAAAACTACAGGTATCATCAGGGGTCAAGAAATGTTGGCTCAGTTTATCAGCCAGACAAAATATTTCACTCAGTGAGGTATGTTGGTACATTGCTCATTGGGACTTTTTTCACTTGTCAGGCATCATTTTTCACTAGTCACAGACTAGTAGACTAGTGGATTTCTGAAGCCCTGGTCATCATGGTGTAAGAACATAAGCATCAGGTGGAGCATTGTCCTGTCAATCTGCAATGGAGAGAGTTGCTAGGGCTTACACCTTTTACTTAAAAGGGAAAGACAGTCTAAAAAACATTGTCCAACTAAATGCATGTGTGAAGACATAAAGTTAATGCTACTTTAAGAGAGAAGGGGCTACTTTAAGAGAAAAGGAGTCCAAATAGGATCTCCAGCACTGGGTTTGACATTCACAATGAAGCATTTCGTTTTATAAGCAAGGACCCTATTTATCAAATGCTTCCCTGAAAAGCTCATGCCAAAATACAAATTTAAGTTTTTTAGATACATTGGATTCTCTCTTGTTTTTGCGACAGGTAATTACTGTGACACTTTCCCCTCAATTTGGTTATAACTTGAATTGCCAGAGTGGATTCTTTGATGTGAAGTGAGGTATGCACGTTGACTGAAGCTCTTTCCACACTCAAAACATTTATATGGTTTCTCCCCAGTATGGATTCTTCGGTGTCTAGTAACATCTGAGCTGTGACTGAAACTTTTTCCACATTCCAAGCATTTATGTGGTTTCTCCCCAGTATGAGTTCTTTGATGTTCAGCAAGACTTCCACTTCCCCTGAAGCTCTTCCCACACTCCAAGCATGTATACGGTTTCTCCCCTGTATGAATCCTTTGATGTGAATTGAGGTTGGAACGCACACCAAAGCTCTTTCCGCATTCCAAGCATTTATATGGTTTCTCTCCAGTATGGGTTCTTTGATGCACAGTAAGCTTTCCACTCTCTCTGAAGCGCTTTCCACACTCCAGGCATTTATATGGTTTCTCTCCAGTGTGGATTCTTTGATGAAAAGTAAGGTGTCTACTTTGGTGGAAACTCTTTCCACACTCCAAGCATTTATATGGTTTCTCTCCAGAGTGGGTTCTTTGATGTAAAGCAAGAATTCTACTCTGACTGAAGGTCTTTCCACATTCCAAGCATTCATATGGTTTCTCTCCAGTGTGGGTCCTTTGATGCACAATAAGTTTTCCACTATCACTGAAGCTTTTTCCACACTCCAAGCATTTATATGGTTTCTCCCCAGTGTGAATCCTTTGATGTGCACTAAGGTTTGCACTTTGACAGAAGCTCTTTCCACACTCCAAACATTTATATGGTTTTTCTCCAGTGTGGATTCTTTGATGAAAAGTAAGCTGTCTACTTTGTCTGAAGCTTTTCCCACACTCCGGGCATTCATATGGTTTTTCTCCAGTGTGGGTTCTTTGATGCACAGTAAATTTTTTACTATTGCTGAAGCTCTTTCCACACTCATTACATTTATATGGTTTCTCTCTATTGTGAATCCTTTGATGTGAAGTGAGGGTTGCACTCTGACTGAAGCTCTTTCCACACTCCAAACATTTATATGGTTTTTCACCAGTGTGACTTCTTTGATGCAAAGTAAGTTGTCCACTTTGGCTAAAGCTCTTTCCACACACCAAGCATTTATATGGTTTCTCCCCAGTGTGGGTTCTTTGATGCACAATAAGTTTTCCACTCTCTTTGAAGAACTTCCCACACTGAAAGCATTTGTATGGTTTCTCCCCAGTATGAATTTTTTGATGAAAAGTAAGGTGTCGACTTTGTCTGAAGCTCTTTCCACACTCCAAGCATTTATATCCTCTCTCACCAGTGTGGGTTCTTTGATGATGAGTTAGACGTACTCTGTCTCTGAAGCTTTTCCCACACTCAAGACATTTATATGGTTTCTCTCCAGTGTGGGTTCTTTGATGTGAAGCAAGTATTCTACTCTGATTGAAGCTCTTTCCACATTCCAAACATGTATATTTCTCTCTAGTGTGGGTTCTTTGATGCACAGTAAGTTTCCCACTTTCTCTAAAGCTCTTTCCACACTCACTGCACTGATATGGTTTCTCCCCAGTGTGAATCCTTTGATGTGAAATGAGTTTCGCACTTTGACTGAAGCTCTTTTTGCACTCCAAGCATTTATATGGCTTTTCCCCAGTGTGTGTTCTTTGATGCAAAGTAAGATGTCCCATTTGACTGAAGCTCTTTCCACACACCAAGCATGTATATGGTCTTTCTCCTGTGTGGGTTCTTTGATGCACAGTAAGATGTCCAAGTTGGCTGAATTTTTTTCCACACTCCAAGCATTTATGTGGTTTCTCCCTGGTGTGGCTTCTTTGATGTAAAGTAAGAGAGTTAGGTTGCTTGAAGCTCTTTCCACTCTCAAAGCTTTTACATGGGCTCTCCTCTATGTGCATTTTCCACTGATCTGGAAGGCTTGATTCAAAACAGAGGCCTCTTTCTTTTTCTTTCCCCACTTTGTTTTGGGTTAGGATTTCATGGAGCTCACCATGCTGAGAAGCAGGAGATGCACCACTTCTCTTCTGTTTGCCTTCAGTTTTTCTACTCTGCTCTTTCCACTTTTTAGATGTGGGACTTCCCATCAATTCTTTCTGGATTTTCCCCTCATTCACACTCTCCCACCTGGTACCTACTGGAATGAAAGGAGAAAACAGGTCAGAGCCCGAGAAAGAAAAGGAGCCCCATGTCAATGAAGAGCCCCCATTTACACCTTCTGGCAATGGAAAAACAACATGGGATTGCGCTGTTCTATTTTGATACAGGTGGGTGGGGCAGACAGACTCCTAGCTATCTCCATCTAGGTTCTTCGACAGGCAGCATGCTACTCAGCCTCAATGGGTGGGCGAGTCACCATGAGGATTTCATCTCACTCACCCCATTGAGAGATCCTCGTTTCCATTGTTTGTACTGAATATTGCCATAGCTGTCATACATTGGAGCTTAACAAGCTCCATTCCTGGACTGATCCAAGGTTGCCTCAGGGGGATGTTGAAGTCCTGGTAGTTACTTATCACAAGGGATCTCAAAAAAAAAAAAAAATAATCAATATTTTTATTTATATGGCCATCCCCAAACAAACTGTTCTCTGGGTGGCTCGCAAAATAAGTTAAAGAAGGGTAAAAAAAAACTACCCAAAAATACAACTGAAGAGTACGAGCACTTAAACATTAAAAAAAACTTGAGTGAACAAGGTCTTAAGACCTGGCATCCAAAGGAGCATAGTGATGGTGTCAGGCAAGCCTCACTGGGGAGACCATACCGTGAGGTGCCACTACCAAAAAGGCCCTCTCCCTAATTGCCACCTGCCTCACCTTATTTGGTAGGGGCACTCAGAACAGGGCCTCTGTAGAGGATCTTAAGGTCTGGGGAGGGACAAGTGCGGTAAGGTGCTCTTTCAGGTAACCTGGCCTGAAGCCATTTAGGGCTTTAAAGGCTAAAGCCAATACTTTAAATTGGACCTGGAACAGGACAGGAAACCAGTTCAACTGATGAAGCAATGGTATAATTGTATAAAAATGCCCAGCACCAGTTAATAATCTTGTAGCCCTATTTTGGACCAACAGCAGTTTCCAAACTGTTTTTAGAGGCAGCCCCACATACAATGCATTACAGTAATCAAAACATGCAGTCACCAGAGCATGGGCAACTGTGGCCAGTCTATCTCCTTGCAAGTAAGGTTGTAGTTGGCCAAAGCTGATAAAAGGCACTCCAAGTCAGAGAGGCCACTTGAGTCTCTAGTGGCAATGCTGGATCACTGAGCTCTCTCAGACAGTGAACCTAATCCTTTAGGGTAGGCTGGGCAAACTTGGTCTTCTAGCTGTGATTGCACTATAACTCCCATCTTCTCCAGTTACAATAAGTTGTGGCTGGGGATGCTGGGAGTTGTAGTTTGCCCACCCCTGCTTTGCCCACCCCTGCTTTGCCCACCCCTGATCAACTCCATCAAGAACAGACTGAACATCCCTTACCTGGGTTGAGGAACCACCAACCAACAGTACTTCTGTCTTGTCTGGACTGAGCCTCAGTTGGTTGATTCAGGACAGTCACTGTCTCACCTGTATCTGACGAAAAAGAGAGAGATAGCTGGATGTCCTCTGCATACTGATGATGCCTGAAGCCAAATCTCTGGATTAGCTCTTCCAGTGGTTTCATGTAGATATAAACAGCATGGGAGAAAGAATGGAACCCTGTGGCACCTCAAAGCATAACCATCAAGGGGTTGAGCAGTAGTCCCTCAGCACCAACTTCTGGAGACGACCATCCATGTAGGAGCAGAACCACTGTCAAGCTGCCACACCAACCCAGCCAACCTATCCAGAAGGATATCATGGTTCTGAAAGCCACTGAGGGATCCAAGAGAATCACAGGGCTGCACTCCGCCCACCCCACCCCCAATCTAATTCTCAGCAAAGGTCATCCCACAGGATAGTCAAGGCAACTTCTGTTCTAAAACCAGGCCTGAAGCTTGATTGAAACAGATCTAGATTCTAGATTATCAGTTTCCTCCAAGAAAGTCTGGAGTTGATCAGCGGCTATTCTCTCAAGCAGCTTGACCAGGAAAGGGATACTGGCCACAGGCCTATAGCTGTGAATATCCTCCAAGTCCAGACTAGGTTTCTTCAGGAGTGACTTTGAGACCACCCTTCCTGGTGTGGCTCTGGATTTTGTGGCTTCCAAGGATAGGCCCCAAGCTATATCTGGCCATAAAACTTGAGCAAGGGGAACTCCAGAAGTGAAATTTTGCTCCATTATAGAAAATGGTGTGACTGGTGAAAGGGATGCAAAATAATTCTGGGGCAGATCATTATCTGGGACTTATAGGGACCACAAGATTCTGCAGAAATGGGAATCAGTGATGGTCTTGATGAGCCTAAACAAATTGGAACTTAATGCAGACCAGACAGACCTTTTTGGACATCTGAGCAGGAGATTTATATTTAAAACATACCAAAAACTGTGGTTCACAATCTTGGCTGTAGGGTCAACATGGGGACTTTCCTCCGACTAAGGCACCTCCCAGGACTTAGCCTGCAATCTGCTGCTCAGGTGAAAGTCTTGCTCTATAGCTGAGGGAGGGAACCTTTTCCAGGACCAATCTCCATGCAGATATGGGATCTCCCTCTCCTAAACACACTCAAGAAGTCCGAGGCCCTCACTCTTTCCAAACCATCATAGGAGCAGGCTGTAGCTCTGTGGATGAACATCTCCTTTGCATGCAGAAGGTCTGTTTCATTCTCTGACAGCATCTCCAGGTATGGCTGGGAAAACCTTCACCTGTAATACTGGAGAGCTGCTGCTAATTAGGGGAGAGAATACTGAACTAGATGGCCCCAAGGTCAGACCCTCATATAAAATCAGTTTCATATCTTCAGGGTGTGTCAGAGAGAGCCTCCTCAGAGTTCAGAAAGACTTATTGCAGTGATACCTGGCAGAATATTGCAGTGATACCTGCCTGAGATGCACTCTGAAGAAGGGGAGGATCGAACTCATGACAACAGCATTCTCAGCAACTGAGCAATCCTAACTGATCTCCCTCTCCCCTTTAACTACCCCGCTACCCCAGCTCACTGGGCAAAGAGACACCTTTTCAACATGGTGATTCTCTTTATTGAGCAGGGGGAGAGTAACTGGCCCTACCCACCCCCAGCACAGTACCTCCAGTGACTGTTGCGGGCATCTATCTTACGTTTCTTTTTAGATTTTGAGCCCTCTGGGGACAGGGATCCATCTTTATTTATTTATTGTTTCTCTATGTAAACCACTTTGGAAACATTTGTTGAAAAGCGATATATAAATATTTGTCGTTGTTGTTTAAGGGAAAAGGATGAAGCCTTACCCAGAGAGGCCACAATTGCAAAATTCTCCTCCATGACGGCTCTGTGCAGGGCTCTTTGGTCTGGATCCAGCAGAGCCCACTCCTCCTCCGTGAAATACACAGCCACCTCCTCAAAGGTCACCAGTCCCTGAAAAAGAAGAAAACATTTTCTGCCTCACAGATCACATAATGGAAATCTTCCTTCTAAGCACAATCCAAAAGACTTGTTAAGGGGAGGCAGTGCGAAAAGACTAGGGCTATGCTCCCCTGCAGAACTCTTAATTATACATACTGGTTTTCAATGAAAATGTTTGAAAGTTTTAATAAAGCAAAAGAAGTGGAGGAAAAAAGCATTAAGCATTTCCCTGTCGCAAAGTGGGTTCAAATTCTGACAATGGAAGCACCAGGAACAGCCACTATGCTGGGAAGGAAAGACACACTTGCTCTCCTCCAGCTCAATATTAAAGAGCTAAACTTTTCAAAGAATTCTTGCCCATTTGGAAATACTGAGTCATAAGAACAGTCCTGCTGGCTCAGGCTCAAGGCCTATCTAGTCCAGCATCCTGTTTCACAGAGTGGCCCACCAGATGCCGCTGGGGAGCCCACAAGCAAGAGCAGAAGGCATTTGGAAATACGGAGTCCACTAACTTGGGTGGCTTTAATAGAGGCTTAGACAAATTCATGGAGGACAGGTCTATCAATGGCTACTAGTCTGGTGGTGATAGGCCACGTCCAGCCTCTAAATACCAGTTGCAGGGGAACAAGAGCAAGAGAGAGAGCATGCTCTCATGCGCTCATGCCTGTGGGCTTCTCAGGGGCCACTGTGTGAAACAGGACGCTGGACTGGATGGGCCTTGGGCTTGATCCATCAGGACTGTTCTTATGTTCATGAGTGGCTTTCACAGCCTTCATAGCAGGCAGCTTTGGCAAAAGCCAAAAGGGAAAATTCTTTCAGGCACAGGGGGATGTGGAGGCAGCACAAGCTGTCTTATGAGGGGCAGAGGAAGCCTGTCTGTCCCCCCATCCTTCACCCCCCACAATCCCTCCCCACCTGATCTACTTGTATTGAAGCTTCTTCCACTCCACCAGAAAGAAATGGTTGAGAATGCCTTGCCAACATAATTCCAGCACCTGTGAAGGATGCAAAATGGGGAAAAATTAGGAAAATGAGAAAATGGAGGAACAGGAATGGAGTAAAAAAGAAAAAAATCTTCATATTTCCCTTTGTGGAAAATTAAAAATGTGGATTTGGATGCCGGAAGTCTAAAACTGTGTTAACTCAATATATTTTTAAACTGTGGGAGAGGCAGGAGAAAATTGTCTCCCTCCCCAAAAATAAAACTCAAAGGAGCATCAAAGCGGGGGAAGATTTCACATGCGATCAAGTATCACACAGGAAAAAAGGTTAAAAGAGGAATGGGACAGGGCAACACCTGGGGGTGGTGGTTTAGGGACATTGCCCCCTTTCAGACGATGATGTTTTTTTCAAATAAAGATGGGTGATTCCCATTAGTTTCCAGGTTTCCCCTTGCAGAAAAGGCAGGCAAATGCTATAATTAAAAGATAAACTGGAACTGTGGCAGGTCCCTTCACCTGAGGATGCAGAGCAAATCTTGTCGTTGTGTGTGTGGCAGGGAGTATATGCAACACAAAGGAGAAGCTTTATCAGTTATCTGCCCAAATAACTTCCACCTTGCACATCCTCCCACTCTGTGTTCCCTTGAAGTGTATTCAGAGCTTGGAACTGGGCTGTTCCCAGTGTTCCAGGCTTGGAGCAGAAGGGCCTGTTCTGAGCTCGGAATGAATGACCCTGCTCTGAACTCTGAACACTCAAAATGTTTCAAGCACCTTTTATGAATCCAAAATGGTGCTCTTCTGGCCTCTGCATGCACACGGCCATTTGTGTGGTCAGCACCACCACACAAATAGCTGCCGCACGTGTGCAGATTCCTAAATGGCACTCCAACAGAATGTTCTGCAGATCTTGAGTTCTGTTCCAAGCTCGTTTCGTGCACATCCCTGGTGTACATTATGCACAGATGGTTTGAGTAATGTGTGAAATGTGTGTGAGCATGTGTGAATGAAAGAGGGCTTTTCTGCTAAAATGTTAAAAAATAAGGGATGGTTTTCAGGATGAAGC
This sequence comes from Hemicordylus capensis, assembly GCF_027244095.1. Classification (NCBI taxonomy): domain Eukaryota; kingdom Metazoa; phylum Chordata; class Lepidosauria; order Squamata; family Cordylidae; genus Hemicordylus; species Hemicordylus capensis. The sequence goes on along the minus strand of NC_069658.1, from coordinate 243,670,387 downwards.
GAGTCACACACACAGACAAGGGTTGCTGCACATAAGCAAGGAAAGCCCTGCTAGAATCCTGGGAAACAAGAGACAGTTTGCAAGTGAGGAGCTATGAGCTGGGGAGAGAGAAGGGTTATGACTGGGAGGGAAAACACCAGGGAGGGTATTTTGAAGACAAGTTGGAGGGGGGAGGCAAGAAAGGAATAGGTCAATTTGCATTGTGAAGACTGGAATGATATATTTTTATTTTTTTATTTATTTATACATCTCTTATAATAAAAGTCTCAAAGAGGTTCACAATTAAAACAGCCAAACGTTTTAAAACAAATTTAAAAACTTATATAGAATTCAGTTAAAAACCTGGCTCAGTAAAAAAAAATCAGCTAAAAGTATGGCTGAATCAGTGTGGCTTCATTAATGTCCTATTGAAGACACACTAAAAGCAGTTTTAAGATTGTGTTAAATTTTTTAAATTTTAACCTTTTAATTTTGTTTTAATTTGTATTGTTTTATTGTAAACTGCCCAGAGACACAAATTTTGGATAGTATAGAACTATGTTAAATAAATAAAATAATTATCCCCTAATTGGGATAGAGCAGTCCTTATTTCAACCCCAGGGTGACCATAGAGAAGGTTTGCCTCTGAGTTGCCACAAGGCAAACTTCCTTTGATTATTTTAATAGGTGGCAGGATTCATAATAAAAGAAGGCTCTCTCTCAAAAGCCCTATTTATTTATATTTAATATAGAGAAGAGGTTACAAAGTAGTGCCATAAAAATAAAATAGAAATAAGGACTATAACACAGTTGTGACCAGTACTGTGTGTTGTTGAAAGGAATTTATTTAGAATTTGATGCTTATTAAATAATCCTTTGTTCAAAAGAAAGTTTGTTGTTTAATAGTGTATATTGTCTCCTTAGAAACTATGCACCATGTTATGATGGCAGGCTCAGTGATGCAGGTTAAAGGAGTCTACGAGTGATGGAGCAGATATTTAAGCCATAACAAGGCTATTCTGTCACTCAGACACCTCACCACACCTGGTCTACCCACTGGGGTCTGATAAATATAGATGACTCTTTCCGCAGAGAGAGTGTCTGATGGTGAAGATGCCTTTCCACTGATTATGTATCCTTGATAAGAAATTTGTATTTTCATATAATTCTATATTTAAGTTTTTTTTGGGGGGGGGATTTCCCTGCAATATCTGAAAGTGTAGGCGGTTGTATAAATTCTTTAACTGCTGAAATGAAATCTTTCATTTTATGTGAGATGGTGGAAATGAGCATCTTCTTCAGATGGGTTCAAGGACATAAAAGCAGCCCACAGACTTTGAAGATATTTGAGAGAAAGGGAGACCAAGTGGAAATTTCTGTCACCAATGCTTTACATGAAATCTACATGAAACCTCTGGGTAACCTCTGGGGTTATCTACATGAAACCTCTGGGTAAGATAATCAAGAGATTTGGTGCTGGGTGTTATCAGTATGCTGATGACAGCCAAATCTACTTATCTTTTTCATCTGTATCATCAGGAAATGGCATTCATTCTCTAAATGCCTGCCTAAAGGCCTTAATGGGCTGGATGAGGGATAAATTGAAACTGAATCGAAGTAAGATGGAGGTGCTCATTGTAGTGGATCAGAATTTGAGGGATGAGTTAGATCTTCATGTGCTGGATGGGATTACACTCCCCTGGAAGGAACAGGTATGCAGTCTGGGAATACTCCTGGACCCAGGCCTCACCCTGGTATCTCAGGTGGAGGCTATGGCCAGGAGTGCTTTCTACCAGCTTTGGCTGATTTGACAGCTGCACCCATTCCTTGAAGACGATGATGTCAAAACAGTGGTGCATCAGCTGGTAGCCTCCAGGCTTGACTATTGCAATGCACTCTATGTGGGGCTGCCTTTGTACGGAGTTCAGAAACTTCAGTTAGTTCAAAATGCGGCAGCCAGATTGGTCTCTGGGGTAACCTGGAGATACCATATTATTATGCCTGTTTTAGAACAGTTTCACTGGCTGCCGATATGTTTCCGGGCAAAATACAAAGTGCTGGTTATTATCTTTAAAGCCCTGAACAGCTTAGGTCCAGGTTACCTTAGAGAGCACGTTTTTCTGCATGATCTCCACTGCACTTTAAGGTCATCTGAGGAGGTCCATCTTCAGTTACCAGCGGTACATCTGGCGGTGATTCAAAGTTGGGCCTTCTCTGTAGCTACTCCTGGGCTGTGGAATGCACTCCCGGCAGAAATCCGTAGTTTGAGTTCATTGTTGGTTTCAGGAGAGCCCCTAAAACCTATCTGTTTGGCCTGGCCTTCCAGGGTTTTAAAACAGTATTAAATGTTTTGTTAATGGCTTTATACTGTTCTGTAATGATTGTTTTTAAAAGGATTGGTTTGTGAGCTTTATTTTTGTGGTTGTGCCCCACCCAGAGCCATTTGGCTGAGGTGGCATATAAATATAATAAATAATAATATATATATACCATCCCTCCTTACCTGGCAAAGTGGCACCTCCATCCACATGCTGTGAAATCCTCATGGACTGCAGTCTCTGCCTGGTGTCTGATGGAGCCTCTTCTGCCTCAGGGAGATCAAAGGCCACTTTTAACAGTCCTTGTATCTGAAAGATAAGAGGAGATCCCAGGCAGGGAACTGTGAGGAGAGGGGTTAGAAAGGGAGTGATGAAGGACAATGCCTGAGAAGGGCATAAAGTAACTGGGTCATCTCCTTGCATGATTTCCAAGTTGTTTTCTTGAGTAACAACTGGGTTCTTTTTGGAGTCTCCTGGCTCACATTCTCAGCTCTTTGCAACTCCCAGAATGAACCACTCTCACCTGCTGCTCTTCCTGCTTCTCATCTTCTGCCTGACTCAAGCAGGAATCTGTCAGAGTCACTGACTGGGAACTGGTCTCTGCTTTGCATTCACTGACCCAGCTTTCCATCTCCAGGGCCAGAATGGCCAATAGGTGGTCCAAGATTTGATTCTTGCTTGCGGCTTCAGCCACCTATGGCAAAGGCTTTGAAGTAGGCTGCAAACAGAAATAGCTTGAATGTACCCAAAGAGAAGGGAGCTCTTGGCTTTACAAAAGAGAGGAAACTGCCTGATGTGGTTGCTGGGGAGAAATCCAGGATGGGTAAGCAGCAAAGAGCATTTTCCTATGGGCTGAAAGGGATGGGCGGCAACAAAGAGATCACATTTGCTATTCTAAGCCTAAACCCCCTCTCCCCCATCAGAAGCACCCTGATTTGCTTGCCTCTGTTCTGTGTCTGGTCTCCCTCACTTGCTCACCTGTTTTCCCACTAAACCACCCCTGTAGCCCTCTCTCTCCAAATCCATGAGGAGAGCTGGTCTTGTGGTAGCAAGCATGAACTGTCCCCTTTGCTTAGCAGGGTCTGCCCTGGTTTGCACTTGAATGGGAGACTACATGTGAGCACTGCAAGATATTCCCCTTAGGGGATGGGGCCGCTCTGGGGAGAGCATCTGCAAGCTTGGATGCAGAATCTTCCAAGTTCCCTCCTTGGCATCTCCAAGGCAGGGTTAAGAGAAAACTCCTGCCTGCAACCTTAGGGAAGCCTCTGTCACTCTGTGTGGACAATACTGAGCTAGATGGACCAATGGTGACTCCGTGTGAGGCAGCTTCCTATGTGCCTATGACTCACCGGATCCTGCCCAGGGGTGGGGTGAAACAAGGGCGCCGCTCCTTCTCCCTTCCCCACAGAAGAAGTGTGGAAGCTCCAGCTCCCTGCGAAAGGGGAAAGCGTTGCTTCCTCTTGACATCGGTCTCCACTCCAGCTCCTCCCTGAAAAAACGCACAAAGTGGAAAGGCTTAAGCTTGGGCTCTGGCTCTGTCCGAGAGACCCTGCTCCGCTCCGCTCCCCTCTTCCTTCTCGGACGGAGCATGATAGAGTCGGAAAAGAGAACGTCCCCATCGCTACACATGCGACTGACCCGCAAAAACGGCAGCAGACAAACCGGAAGCGGAAGCAACTGCTGTCTGTGTCTCTGATCTTTGTCTCTGCTGTAGTAGTCCTCTTACCTGCAAAGCGAGAAAGTCTCCACTTGCGAGGAGTTAGGGGGGCAAAGAGTTAAGGGTGCAAAATTGGGGTGTGTGTGTGTGTGTGGGATGAGTGGGGGGGGGAAGAGGCTGCTTGATGGGATGAGGCGGGGGGAGGAAGGGGGCAACGCGCGCCAGTATGTCTGAGCTTCTTCAATCCCACTGCGCTTGGAGCCCAATAAATGCCCAATAAATGCCCTTGTTTCCACCGGCTCCCCAGTGCGAGTCTGTCTCGCAGACGTATCCAGGCGCCTGTGTTCCTTCTCCTCTCCATGGTCCCTCTCTTTTGCTTTTGGCTTATAAAACAATGCAATTGTTTTAAGATCATGCATGGTGTGGAGAGAGTGGACAGAGAAACATTTTTCTCCCCCTTTCACACTAGGACCGGGGGTCATCCCATGGAACCGGTTGCCTGAAAATTTAGGACCAACAAAAGGAAGCATTTTTTTCCACACAGCATTTAATCTGTGGAATTCTCTGCTACGGGATGTGTTGGTGGCCTGCGGCTTGGATGGCTAAGCAGGGCTTAGACAAACTTAATGAGGATGGACAGGTCAATCAATGGCTACTAGTACTGATGGTGCTAGAACTACCTCTCTATTTAGAGGTAGGATGCCTCTGGATACCAGTTGCAGAGGAGCAAAGGCAGGAGAGGGGGCATGTCTTCTGCATTTGGGTTTCCTCAAGGTATTGGGTGGGTCACTGTGGGAAACAAGTTTCAACCATTTCTGAGGCTGTAATGTAAGAACAGCCCTGCTGGATCAGGCCATATCTCCTATATATTTAAAACCAACATTTAAAATTACATATTAAAACAAGATTAAAAAGAGGTTAAAACAGGCATCCCCAACCTGTGATACTCCAGATATTGGGGCTGCTAGGAGTTGTAGTTCAGTAACTTCTGGAATACCACAAATTAGGAACGCCTGGGTTAAAAGGTTAAAAACTGACTAGATATAGTTACAGCTAAAATGTTAAAATATGTTTCTAACAAGATAGCTCTTCAACCATTTCTTAAAGACCCTAAGGGAAAAGTTCTTCTGGGAGGGTGTTCATAAGGGAGCATGGCAAAACTCTTCTGGGAGGGTGTTCATCTAGGAGGGTGTTGAGGGGCCACAACCAAAAGGGCCCTGTCTTTAGTCCCCACTAATTGGATCTCTGTTAGTGGTGGGACCATGAGCAGGGCCTGGGCAGGTTCATATAGACCAATGTGGTCCAACAGATATCCCAGACTCAGACTGTGTGGAACTTGGCCAAGACCATCACCTTGAATCTAACCCAGAAGCAGACTGGTAACCAATGAAGCTGCCACAGGATGGGTGTAACACTCCTGAAGTGTCTTGCGATCGTGAGCATCCTTGCAGCAGCATTCTGGATCAGCTGAAGCTTTCGCATCATCTTCAAGGGCAACCCTACTCTGAGCACACTGCAGTAATTCAATATGGATGTTACCAAAGCATGAGTGACTGAAGTCAGGTCTGACTTTTCCAAGTAGGGGTGTAGAAGGTAGAAAGCACTCCTGCACACCACCACCACCACCTGTGCCTTGAGGGACAGTGTTGGGTTCAGAAGCATTCCCACGCTACAAACTTTGTTCTTCAGGAACAGGACCTCCTCCAAGACCAGATTTACCTCACCACTTGGATGATCAGTTTTACTCATCCAGAGCACTTCTGTGTTATCTGGATTAAATTTCAGCTTGTTGGTTCCCCATCCAGCACAGCACAGCCTCCAAACACTGGTTAAAAATATCCACTGCTCATGAGCACCCTGTCTCCCAATAGCCCACTAGATGCCTCTGGGACACCCAGAACCAGGAGATGGAGGCATGCCCCCTCTCCCACTGTGGCTCACCTGCAACTAGCATTCAGAGGCAACCTGCCTCTGAACCCAGAGGTCCCCTAGTAGCCATTGATAGACCTGTTCACGAATTTGTCTAAAGTAAAGTTGTGCCGTAGAGTCAGTGTTGACTCCTGGCAACCACAGAGCCCTGTGGTTGTCTTTGGCAGAATACAGGAGGGGTGTACCATTGCCTCCTGCTGCGCAGTATGAGACAATGCCTTTCAGTATCTTCCTGTATCGTTGCTGCCCAATATAGGTTTTTCCCCATCGTCTGGGAAACATACCAGCGGGGATTCAAACCAGCAATCTCTTGCTCCCAAGGCAAGTTACTTCCCTGCTGTGCCGTTAGGTGGCTGACTGAATTTGTCTAAGCCCTGCTTAAAACTATCCAAGCTAGTAGCAGCAGACACATCCCATGGCAGAGAATTCCACAGATTATGTGCTGTGTGGAAATGTGCTTCCTTTTGTCAGAACTAAATTTCATGGCAGTTTCATGGGGTGACCTCTACTTCTAATGTTGTGTGAGAGGATTTCTCCCTATCCAGTCGTTCCAAACCATAATTATATACACTGTCATATTTCCCTTTAGTCATTTTTCTAAATTAAAAAAGCTCCAAATGCAACTGTATATTGTAAGGAAGGTGCTTTAGCCCCTTGATGATTTTGGTTGCCCTCTTCTGCACCTTCTCCAGTTATAATATCCTTTTTGAGATATGGTGATCACAGGGTTGGCTCCAAGAGGTAGCAAAGGTCAGGAAGTGCTCCCCCAAAATATCTCCCACTCCCCCTTTCACTCCTCCATCCACCAAACTGGAATTTTATAGCAAAGTGTCAGATAATACAGTCATAGTACATGGTAATCTTGTAGCTTGAATTTTTAAAGGCCGCTATTGTTTCAGCAAGCCTCATTCACTCACTCCTCTGCCCCATAACAAGCAGCAGAAGCCAGCACAGCCAGGTAGGTAGGAGACTCCTCAACCCTCCCAGGAGTAGTATTCTCTCTAACTTTTTTCACCTGTGTAAAAAATGACTTTATTCTCATTTCAATGAGAACTCATTTCAGTGAGTTTTGTTCTGGGCAGCAATATCAAGGCAGTGTGTGCGCACGTGCATTGAGTGGGACCTTCCTGATTCAATTTGAGTGAGATCTAAAATTGACTGAACAGACATTAAAAAGCTTGTATGCACACGCCTTAGAGGGAACACTGCCCAAGGGCGAGGCCAAACCCTTATCTTCCTTCTAGGCCTGGAACTGGGCTGAGTGAAACCATGTGGGTGAGGACATGATGCTCCTATCTCTGGGACAGCTCATCCATAAAAATTGGGTTCTTTTATCCCCACCCCCACCCCCGCCGCCCGGTAGGCTAACCTGAGGGTACATATAGCTCAACAGATGCCAACACACGGTTTTATGAAAAGAAATTAAAGCTGTTTGTTTTTGATACCAGTTGTTCTACACAGGAATTAAAGAGAGATAAGTACATATGAATCAAAACAGCACGAGAAAACAAAAAGCAAGGGAAAGAGAATTCACAATGTGTTAGAAAGAAGCAGTTTTCTTAGAGACAGGTGACACACTTCTTATCAATTGAAGCAGTTAATTTGTCTCCTCCTGCATTTACTGCTTAGAAGTTCTAAAATTCCTGGCATTCAAATTCTTACATGAAAATAGGACAAAATGAATTTGGACAACACAGAAGAATGATTTATAATAAAAAGAAATACCAACATCTCTTGTAACCCCTTAGCAACTTTACTATCAAATTATCATATACGTAATATTTGGTATCTACTAAGTTCTAAGTGAGAGGCACTTCAGAAATCTCCAGAAGTCAGAAGTATTCTATTGATCCTCCAGGAAAGTAGATTAACTGTTTTTGGCCTTACAAAATGAGAAAAAGCCCCAAAAGCAGCACATAAGAGCAAAATCTCCAGCTATGAATGAAGCTTATTGCTTCAGAAGAGGAAAAATGTCTCTAAAACCTTGAATCAAAACAGCATGAGAAAACAACAAGCAAGGGAAAGTTCCTTTAAGTTGAAAAGAGTCAAGAAACAGGAGCAAGGAACTCAAAACACTGGGCTGCCTAAAGAACAAAGAAGGTTTAAATGAGCAGCAATGTAAATGAGCAGCAAGGGGGGAGAGATAAAATCAAAGCATTATTAGAGGTAAGGCAAAATGTAATAATCAAGAGAAAAATATAAACGTTGCCACATGGAAAAGAAAGTCTAGCTAAAACAGAACACTGAGGTAAAACAGGGAAGGAATCACTCCATTAGGAATGCTTTTGCTTCTTGGAGTACACATCAAAATCATGGGTGTCCCCAGGATGGGGCTGCTCTGGGAAGAGCACCTACATGCTTGCATGGAAAAGGTTCCAAGTTCCCTCCCTTGCTCCTGCCTTGGAGAAGCCGCTGCCAGTCTGTGTAGACAATACTGAGCTAGATGGACGAATGGTTTGACTCGGTAGAAGGCAACTTCTTATATTCTTATGTTCCTAAGATGAATCCTGATAGGTCAAGCCTTTTTCTTTACAAACTTGGGGCTAAAATTATGTCGTGGCTTAGTATGAATTACTCCTTTAATGATGGCCCAAAAACTACTGAAAACTCAGCCTGCTCAAGTGAAAACATCTTTAATACAAGAGGACCAAAAGGTGCCTGAGGAAAATAGAGCCATAAAATGACCAAACATGGTAGTATCCTGCAACCACATTATGAAGGGAGGTCAGTTGCCTTTCAGGGGTTTTCACCTTTACCCCTTATTTAAAACAGAGAAGTAATAAGATGCATGTTCTTGAAAAAAAGTTCTTAAAAACCGTCATCATACTCAAGCTCCACAACATGCATCAGTGTGGGTCAACCAATCACATTGCTGCTCCACACCACTTTAAGAGAGGAAAATGGGTGAGTGAGTGCTTTACCTCTAAGCTTAAAGTGAGCAGTAAAGTATTAGCATTTCTAAGCAAGGCCCCCCTTTGGTCAACCCCCCCCCCCAAGGCTCATGACACAACCAATGTTTGCATTTTTAAGGTGTCACAGGCAGGGCTGGATTATCCATTGGGCACAACAGGCATAGTGCCTAGGGCCTATGAAGCTCCCAAAGGCCACAAAAAGGTGTTTTAAATGAGATTTCTTCCCCTTGCTTAGAAGCCACTGTGTGTCTCTCTTTCCCAGTTGTATGAATTGCGTGTTCATGTGCGAGATAGAGAGACATTTCACCACCCACTTGAAAGCCTTCATTTGTGTGTTTGTGTTCCATTTGGAACTCTTTGTGTGAGAAAGATTCTCCCTGTCCACCCACCCACCTGAAGCCTCCGTTTGTGTTTTCTTCCTTTGTTTGTGTGTGACTTAAAAAATGATTTCCAATCAGTATAACAAGGTGCCAACAAGCATAAGCTAAAACTGTAAGAGTACAAACTTGTAAGAAAAACTATCTCTACCTCACCATATAGCTTCTTGTGAGGAAATAATGAATAATCCAGCCAGAGGTGTAACTATAGCACCCTTGCTAACTGGGCACCTTTTACCGTGGTGATTCTCTTTATTTAGCAGGGGGAGAGTAACTGGCCCTATCCACCCCCAGCACAGTACCTCCAGTGACTGTTGCTGGTGTGTGTCTTAAGTTTCTTTTTAGAATGTGAGCCCTTTGGGGACAGGGAGCCATCTTGTTTGTTATTTCTCTTTGTAAACCGCCCTGAGCCATTTTGGAAGGGCGGTATAGAAATTGAATTATTATTATTATTATTATTATTTATTATAGGGCAAGGGGAGACAGTTGTCTTGAGGCCCCCCCCCAGAGGCAAGTCACATGACTGACTCCCCCAGCCGCGCACCCACCCAGGATTCCTTCAGTTGTATTCATCCTCCGAAATTGATGTGAGTGTTAAGACCTGGAGCGACCAGAACAGCATGTCTTTCTCTAGTACCTTTAAATGACTTGCATAGTCCACAATTAACTTCATGAGCTGAGCTTCAGTGAGGTAGGGAGGCCCATTTAAAAATCTTGTCTCTGGGCCCACTCCAACCTTCCTACGCCCCTGAATCCAGCCCTGTGGATACCCATTCTGACACAGACATATTATGGGTCATATTCGGGGACCAATACATTGTACACAATGCAAATATTTATCTATAGATCTATCTTGGGGGCCTACAATTATGAGAGTGCCTAGGGCTTACAAATACTTTATTCTGGCCCTGGACACAGGATTCTTTGTAGTTTTTGTCACAGCAAATTAATGTGACTTATTTCCTGGAATCCATTTACAATGTGAATCACTGGAGTGCATTCTTTGGTGAGAATTAAGGGAGCGTCTCTGACAGAAGCTCTTTCCACACTCCAAGCATGTATATGGTTTCTCCCCTGTATGGATCCTTTGGTGTGATGTAAGATGTATTCTTTGACTGAAGCTCTTTCCACACTCTAAGCATTTATATGGTTTCTCCCCACTGTGGATTCTTTGATGAGAAACAAGGGATTTCCTGCGTCGGAAACTCTTTCCACACTCCAAGCATTTATAAGGTTTCTCCCCAGTGTGGATTCTTTGATGAGAAATAAGGCATTGCCTGCGACGGAAACTCTTTCCACACTCCAAGCATTTACATGGTTTTTCCCCTGTATGAATTCTTTGATGCAAAGTAAGGTATACACTTTCTCTGAAGCTTTTTCCACACTCCAAGCATTTGTATGGTTTCTCTCCAGTGTGGATTCTTTGATGTTTAGTAAGGCTTCCATTTTCCCTGAAGCTCTTTCCACACTCAAAGCATTTAAAAGGTTTCTCCCCGGTGTGAATCCTCTGATGTGAGGGAAGCTGTGAACTTTCCTTGAAGCTCTTTCCACATTCCAAGCACGTATAAGGTTTCTCTCCTGTGTGGATTCTTTGATGTGAAGTAAGTTTTATTCTTTGGCTGAAACTCTTTCCACACTCCAAGCATTTATATGGTTTCTCCCCAGTGTGAATCCTCTGATGCGAGGTGAGTTGTGAACTCACCCTAAAGCTCTTCCCACACTCCAAGCACATATATGGTTTCTCCCCTGTGTGGATTCTTTGATGTGAAATAAGAGATTTCCTGCGACAGAAACGCTTTCCACACTCCAAGCATTCATATGGTTTCTCCCCAGTATGGATCCTTTGATGCAAAATAAGGTATCCCTTCTCTCTAAAACCCTTTCCACACTCCAAGCATCTATATGGTTTCTCCACAATGTGATTCCTCTTATGGAAAATAAGGGAGGAACTTCGAGCGAAGCTTTTATCACACTCCAAGCATTTAAAGGGTTTCTCCCCTGTATGCATTCTTTGATGCAAAATAAGGTATCCACTCTCTCTGAAGCTCTTTCCACACTCCAGGCATTTATATGGTTTCTCCCCAGTGTGAATCCTTTGATGTAAAGTAAGGGACGAATTTCTAGTGAAGCTCTTTTCACATTCCAAGCATTTATATGGTTTCTCTCCAGTGTGGGTCCTGTGATGTAAAGTGAGGTGGGAACGCTCTCCAAAGCTCTTTCCACACTCCAAGCATATATATGGTTTCTCTCCAGTGTGAGTTCTTTGATGTACAATAAGATTGCTATTATGATAGAAATGCTTTCCACATTCAACACATTCATAAGTTTTCTCCCTTGTGTGGATTTTTTGATGTAAAGTAAGGGAGGAAACTTGAGCAAAGCTCTTCCCACACTCCAAGCATTTATATGGTTTCTCCTCCGTATGAATTTTTTGATGCAATGTAAGATATCCACTCTTTTTGAAGCTCTTTCCACACTCAAAGCATTTATACGGCTTTTCCCTTGTGTGCATTATTTGATGTAAAGCAAGGGAGGACTTTCGAATGAAGTTCTTTCCGCACTCCAAGCATTCATATGGTTTCTCCTCAGTGTGTATTCCCCACTGAGCTTGAAAACCTGGTTCAGAACTGAAGCTTTTCCTACTGACAGTACAAAGGGTTCTTTCTGTTACTTTCTCCATGGTTTTTTGGACATCACCATGCTGAGAAGCAGAAAATCTATTCCGCCTCTTCTGTTTTGCTTCAGTTTTCATTATCTGTTCCCTCTTTTTCCGTCTGGCATCTCTGAACAATCTTTCACGGAGTTTTCCCTCATTCTCACTCTCCCACCTGTCACCTGCTGGAATGAAGAGAGAGAACTTCTGGTCAAGGCCTGGGGAGCCTCAGATCAACAAACAACCCTCAGTTACAAGTCCTCTTAATGGGAGTATTAAAAAAACCCAACCTGAACTGAATTACTGGGACATGGGTGGAGGCCACAGGCAGAGTCATAATGTTATGAGGTGCACTGCTGTACCCCTTGGATATTGTAAGCACAGGACTAAAACAGGCAGTTTCCCAGGAAAATGACACCCCAGTTTTAAAAAAACCTAACAGAAATATATTTTATTAAATACAGAGTGAGGCTAGACTACTATGCTAATAAGGGGATTTCCACACTACACAGAACATGCAAGATGGAAAACATTATCTGTGCACTGTCACTTAACCTGTGCTTTAAGTTACATGGGCTATTTAAAAGGCTATTTAAAGGGGCATTGTATACAAAGAAAGTACACTATCCTACCAGGCGGAGGAAGGGAAAGCAGGGAAAGGATGGCAGGTGAGATAGGGGGCAGACACCATCTTAGAGATTCATAGACACAGTGGGGACAGCTAGACAAGAGATCCAAATAGGTTTGGGTCCAGAGCACCCATTGCAGTCACTCGGGAGAGCAGGAGGGCAGAGACAGTCTAAGCTGGGTAAAATCTAAAACAGAATCAGGGACAGGGAGAAGGCAGGGTCAGTGAAAAGGTCCAGAAAAGGACAGGACAGACCCGAATAGTTTGGGTAGAGATGGAGGGAACAGATGGTTCAAAAGAACCGGCAGAAGAGCAAGAAAGAGCAAGCAGAGATGGACAAAATACTTCTAAAAAATATTTTAGATACAAAATACTTGAGCAAATGTATTTTAGATAGAAGATACAAAATATTGAGTAAACAACCAATAAAAATACAAAATAGTATTTTAAATTACAAAATGAAATGCCTGAAAAAAAGGAAACAATTTTGAGAAGTTCATTACTTATCCAAACTTGTTTCCATTTCCTTTAAGCAATACATATTTTTCAAAGATTAAGTTACTCATGTTGTGCCTTCTGGGGCTGTGAATCATCCTAACAAAGAAAAATAACTATTCTACGGGACCACTTGATGTTAGACCTGTATTATATCTTTAAAAATAGCCATGGGACAATAGGATACCCATCCAACATATTAATGAGGGGTGGGGGCAAAATATACACAAAGTATGTCAATAAAAATCAAAACACAACAGGATGTATCCAATGTTAATCCTGCTTAGAGGAATAAGGTCAAGTGTGCTATCAAGTCTATTTTGACTCCTGTTGTCCACAGAGCCCTGTGGTTTTGTTTGGTAGGAGGGGTTTACCATGCCTCCTCCCGCACAGTATGAGATGATGCCTTTCAGCATCTTCCTATATGGCTGCTGCCCGATATAGTACCAGCGGGGATTTGAACTGGCAGCCTCCTGCTTGTTAGTCAAGCATTTCCCCATTGCGCCACTTAAAGTGGCGCTTAGAGGAGTAAACCCACTGAAATAATTGAAAGTTAGTCATGACAAATGTTGCAATCTTATAGCCACAGCTATAGGAATGAGCATCAAGTTGTATTTATGGTGAAGCAATTATGAGAAGGTGAACAATTCCGCTTCCTACTTTCCTCTCTTCCCAGCCTATACTATCCTTGAAGCACTGAGAACAATGTGTTGGGGGTTGTTTTACAGGAGTGACTCTGAAGGATTCCTTGGCTTAAACCCAAGTTGTTACTCAGTAAGAACACTAAAGAAAGCTGCTAGTTTATATACAAATCAAAAGCATGCATTTGTATATCCTCCTACAAATCAGAAAATAAAAAAGATTATAACTTCCACATAAGCCAATGTGGTGTAGTGATTAGGTTGTTGGATGAAGACTGGAAGACTGAAGCCCTCTCTCAGTCATGAAATCCTCACTGTCGGATCACTGGGTGATCTTGGCCACTCTCTGAGCCCTTTCTCATGATCCTTGTGAAAGCGCTTGGGGCACATGGAGTGGGAAACTGTAAGATCTTACCTCCCCCATAGCCAATTGCCTTGTGGATCAGGCACCCACACGGACCCCAGCTCTCCCTGGCAGCAGCAGAAGGTTGGGGCTGGGACTCATTGCTCCACCCCCCAGAAATCCCATAATGCACCACACAAGTGCACAGTGCATTATGGGGATCGACCCAATGCTGGGAGCCCTGCAGTCTCCTAATCCTAGCTGCAAGCAAAATCAACAAAATGGGGCCAAGAGAGTATATGCTCCCTTAACAACATTTTGGAGGTGGGTTCCAGAGATGGGTTTGCCGCTGTGCCACCACTAAGAGCCGCACGGCTCCTGATGGTTCACACGCACAGCAAAGATCGGAATAAGGCAGCCAAACTTGATCTTTATTGCGCAGGTGAACAGCCTCACTATTTCTCAGCCTAGCCTACCTCAAAGGATTGTTGTGAGGATAAAATGGGGGAAAACAAACTTGGGAGACTGTCATGGAGTCATCTGCTCCTGTAAGGCAGGCAGTCTCTCTCTCTCTCTCTCTCTCTCTCTCTCTCTCTCTCTCTCTCTCTGACTGACTTTACAGGCTGTTGTGTGTGTGGGGGGGGGGGGGGAGATGGCTTTTAAAACTTTAGAAGCTTTTAAAATCCAGTCTAAGCGGGCATGGCTGCTGGATTTCCTGTATTGTTCCGTCGGTCCCACAGTGAAACCGATGCTGTTCTCACGACTGGCCTGACCCAGGCTAGGGCAGCCAAGCATGGGTTAGTCTCGTGCAAAGTGTTGGGATCCTCACGGATCCCAGTGCTCTCTTGCAGTCTGACCCCATCACTAAACCTGGCTGTTAGCCAAGGTTAAGAGTGCAAACACACCCTTAACTCAGCTGCGGGGTATCATGCAGCCCGAGGAGACACAGAGATTGGGGAATCCCCCAATGCACTGTGCACAGTGCATTGTGGAATACGTGGCATCCGGAACAATGAGTTCTGGCCGAATATCACTGTGTTCCCACATGGAACGCTGGTCGTCTGGGGAGAAGGGGAGTTAAAAGCAGCCTTCCTTCCTTGCCCTCCTCTCTTGGCAATCCTGAGAATGGCCTCAATGTGTCCCACTCCCACTGTAGCCAGGTAACCTGGAAAGCCAGCTAAGCACTCTGCATGCCCTCCAGCAATCTGAACACAAAGCTCTCTAAAGCTAAACAACGAGGCTGCCAATGCTTTGTTTCACAGAGAGGAAAGAAATGGAAATTTGCTACCATCAGTCAGCCACCGTAAACAATGGGGGACACAGACAAGGATGGATGTGTAAACTACTCTGCAAAACAACCTGCATAAGCCTTAGGCAAGTTGCAAATTTACACAGAGAGTGGAACCAGAAGAACTTCAGCCTCTTTAGGTCTGCAAACCCACATTCATACATGAAACCAGGGGGTGACTCTGGGCCAGTCACTTCTCTCTCAGCCTAACCTACCTCACAGGGTTGTTTGTTTGTTTGTTCGATTTCTATACTGCCATTCCAAAAAATGGCTCAGGGTGGTTTACACAGAGAAATAATAAATAAATAAGATGGATCCCTTTCCCCAGAGGGCTCACAGTCTAAAACGAAACATAGGATAGACACCAGCAACAGTCACTGGAGGTACTGTGCTGGGGGTGCATAGGGCCAGTTACTCTCCCCCTGCTCAATAAAGAGAATCACCACATTAAAAAGGTGCCTCTTTGCCAAGTTAGCAGGGGTGATTTGGGGAGAAACAAATATATATATCGCTCTGGGCTCATTGGAGGAAGTTATAAATATAAACAAATAAAGATTGATGTGATTTTTCAGAGACCAATACCTGCCCTGTACTTTGCCACCTCAGTTCCAGAGACCACCAGCCACCACAGATACATCCATGGGGAAGTGTTTGTTTGTGTGGCGCGGGGGAGGGTTTACCAGAAGTGGAGGAGAGAAACTCCCTATGCAACCTGACTTCACGGAGGAGGAAGCTGGGTTCTTTGGGAGCACGGAGATTGGAAGAAGTAGGGTGGCCAGAGCCTTGGGGTGAACCCCAAGACTGCACAACGTGGGCCTTTTGGCTCACTCATCTAATAGGGAGAAAAAGATGCCTGTAAAAGGGAGGGCTGTGGGCAAGAGCGGGACTATGGTTAATGGCTACATGTGGGAGCTTTTGGCTGAGAACAATGGGTTTGCAAGTTAGCTTTAACTACATGATGGGATTTCCTGATGCTGGAAGCTGAACGTTTACTCTAAGGATTTTGGCCTGTTGACTCTGGAGATTTGATATCTTCTGGAAGGGGTGACAGAGGACTAGAGGTCAGGAGTTCAGCTGGGGGAAAAAGGGTAAACTTTGGCTTCTTTGCCCTTTGTCTTCAGGATGGCCAAAGTTCCACAAAGGAAGCTAGTAAATATTGGGGTGCCCAGCAGTGTTCCTTCCAACAGGAATTCCCAGGTGTTGTTGACTACAACTCCCATAATCCTCAAGCAAAAGCCATTGCAGCTGGGGATTCTGGGAGCTGTGGTCAACAACATCTGGGAATCCCTGTTAGAGGGAATCCTGGTGCCCAGGCTGAGCTGTTCAAAAATGGGGAGCAACTGTTTGGGTACTTTCTTAGCTAGTCTCCTTGGGAAGCTCTTGACTGCAGTGGTAAGAACAGGTAAGAATGGTAAGAACAGTCTCATCCCTGGACCCTTAAGCCAGGTCAAGCTGGGCTAGGCACCTCTGTGAGGGTGGGTGGTGGTATACAAACAGTGGGTGGTGGTATACAAACAGTCCAAAAACGATCCTCTGTAGTTGTGTCCATCTGGGTTCTCACACCAGCAGCAAGAAATGGCTCGATGGGGAGGTCACTCTCAGGATATCATTTCCCTTATTTTATTTCTCTTACCTTGTTGGGCAATTCCCAGTGTATGTACGTAGATCTGGCATACCTGTCAGACACTGGTGCCTAAGAATCTCCTTCTGTGGGCCAACAGGGCTGGCCTCAAGGTAGTGTTGAAGCACTCTGATTACTTATCATGGGGCATTTCAATATTGATTCTGAGACCCACTTGTCTGGTGGAGCTCTGAGTTTTATGGCTTCTGTGGGTAGGTCCCCAGTTACATCCGGCCATATATCTTTGACGGGGGAGACTCTAGACCTGACATTTTGCTCGGGTAAGAACAATTGTGTGCATGATGAAAAGAGATTCAAACGAATTCTTTACTCATGGGCAGATCCTTACCTTAGACTTATAGGGACCCTAAAACTCAGCAGGGCTTATTTATTCAACATATTTGTATACTGCTCAAAACGCAGGTCTCTGGGCGGTTTACAACAATACAATAAAGACAAATAAAAAGATTAAAACATAACAATAATTTAAAATTTAAAAACAATGTTAAAACTATTAAAAACCATCAAACTATTAAAACAGTATCTAATTAAAAGCCTGGGTGAACAAATGTGTCTTGACTGCCTTTAAGAAAGTTGTAAGAGATGAGGAGGCTCTTATTTCAGTGGGGAGTGTGTTCCAAAGCCTTGGGGCAGCAATAAAGAAGGCCCATCCCCGTGTAGCCACCAGATGAGCCGGTGGCAACTGCAGACGAACCTCTCCTGGCTATCTCAATACAGGCTTGGGGATCAGTCACAGACTTGAACCCGAAGAAAGCCCTTTTCAGACATTATGTTGCCCTTGCATTCATATGCCTGTACACTTATACGTTTTTGTGTGAATGATGGCACCCGTATTCATTTTTTAAGCAAGTCTGGGTTCATTCGCCTCAAATGTAGGGTACAGAGAGGAAGTGTAAGGGAAATCTTCTCTTAGGGCCAGTCTCTGTGCAGATGCTGGAGCTCCCTCTCCTAGTAGGCCAACGATGGCTTAGCTCTCCTTCCTTCTGGACTGTCACACTCCAGAAGCCTGACAGTCTGGAAGGGGCTGTAGGGAAGGGCTTGTAGCTGAGTGGCTAAGCACCTGTTTTGCCTGCTGTAGTTCTCTGTTTCAATCTCTAGCAGCATCCCCAAGCAGGACTGGTAAAAACTACCACCTGAAACCCTAGAAAGCTGCAGCTTGTCAATGCAGAGAATGCCCAACTACCTGGACCAAGGGTCTGCTCCCAAATAAGGCAGCTTCATATGCTCAGGGTCCGTCAGACACAGCCTTCTCAAAGAGTTCACAAAGCTTTATTTCTTGCATTTATATTCTCCCATTCCTTCATGGTCTCTCTCCCATTTTATCCTTACGGTGCGAGGAAGGTTAGCCAAGCAATTAAGGGCCCCAAGCCACTCAGTGAGCTTTATCACTGACGGGGTATTTGAATGGGTATTTTGACACTAACAACCATGCTGCACTGGCTCTCTATTCTCCCCATTCGCCTCTCTCTCTCTCTCTCTCTCTCTCTCTCTCTCTCTCTCACACACACACACACACACACACACACACACACACACACACACACACACTTTCACTCTCCCCTTTAAGGGAAAAACAGCAAGTCTTACCCAGAGAGGCCACAGTCTCATAATTCTCCTCCATGACTTCCCTGTGCAAGGCTCTTTGGTCCAGATTCAACAAAACCCACTCCTCCTCCGTGAAGTGCACAGCCACATCCTCAAAAGTCACCAGACTCTGAAAAAGAAGAAGGAAGCATTTTCTCTCTCACAGACAACATA
The DNA here is from genome assembly GCF_027244095.1 of Hemicordylus capensis. Taxonomy (NCBI): domain Eukaryota; kingdom Metazoa; phylum Chordata; class Lepidosauria; order Squamata; family Cordylidae; genus Hemicordylus; species Hemicordylus capensis. The sequence goes on along the minus strand of NC_069658.1, from coordinate 243,651,767 downwards.
ATGCTTCTTTCTCTTAGAAGCAGAATCCACAAAGGTTTTGATGAGCTGCAGGGGGAAGTTCACCTGCAGGCTTGTTAATTATATTTACATACCACTTTTTGATAAAAAATATTCCAAGTGGTTAGATAGCAAAAGAAAAGCGGGGGGGGGGGGGAGTGGCCCCCTGCCCCAAAGCAGATCAAATTCTTGCCCAAAAATACACAGTGGAGACACCAGGAACAGCTGCAGGAAGAGATACTCTGTTGGGATGAAGAGGCAGATTTGCTCTTCCCTTGCTAAATATTTGAGCATCACCCACACTCTCAAAGGCACCTCCTTGCCCAGTTGGCAAAATGCAGCTTTTTAAAACTTCAGTGATTCTTGGATGTGAAAGGTTTTTTTGCCGCAATTTTCTGATGCTAGTGCGATTTCAGCTTAATCTTTTAAAAATCATTAAACATGGACCGATTTTCTTGGAATTCAATACACACCATCTTGTCATCCTCCATACCTGTGTGCCAATTTTCAGAGATCTCTGCCCAGCCATTATCATGTTATAAAGTTTTTTCTCTTTCCCCCATAGACAGCTGTGGGGTTTTTTGGTTTGAGAAAGTGCTCTTGTGCAACTGCATTACTTCAGAAGGATTTCTGACTTGTTTTCTTCCTTTTGCAAAAGCAGAGGTGAGCAAGAGCACCTTGCCAAACTAAACAAGAAAAGAAAAAGCTCAGAGAAGAGATATTGCAACTGTGATTGGGGCGGGGGGGCAGGGATTGCTATAACTGTGGAATGCGGCTGAAGACGCCATTTTGTATTTCTGCCACCATTTTCTAGTCTGATATTTTAATTGATATTTTTACTGTACTACAGAGCATGAAAGCTGCTGTGGATTTTGGATTTGCCTGTGTGGTATGCCTGTCCGTTGTTTTAGCACACCACTGGCAGTGTGCAAATATATTCATGTATTTGTCATATTTATATACTGCCGGAGGTCTGTATCTCTAGGTGGTGTACACAACTTAAAACACAACAAAAAGAAAACAGAGTAAAAAGAGTTAACAATTTCACAGAATTAAAAAGTTAACACAATTTCATGGGATAAAAACAATTAATCAGTTTAAAATTAATTTCATTTAAAAGCCTGGGAAAGCAGGTGTGTTTTGAGGGTCTTTTAAAAAGCAATTAGAGATGGTCTTATTTGAGCAGGGTGTGTATTCTAAAGCCTTGAGGCAACCACAGAGAAGGCCCAGTCCCGAGTCACCACAAAATAAGCCGGTGGCAACCATAACTGAATCTCCCCAGATGATCTTAATAGGTAGCTGGGTTCATGACAAAGAAGGAGCTCTCCTAAGTACCCTGGACTCTAGCCATTATAGATGGAACAAAATATAGATATTTTGCTGTAGGCAAGAAGTTGACTGTAGGGCACAGAAAACAAATCTGCCCAGTTAGTGGAATCTCTCCACATGGCCCCACAAAAATGCTGGAGTATACCACACAACCATTTTCAACACTGCAGCAAAGTGCAACTTTAAAAGACGCTTATGTTACACATTAAGGGCCAATATTCATGTAAACAGGCCAAATAATGCCACTAGCAGTATGAACAGCACCAAACTGAAAGCGTTGTAAATGCCTCCTTCATATGAACTCACCCCTACCCCAAGTGTTGTGAAGTGGGAGTAAATCATTGCTTGGAAAACCTCCTGCACAACTTTTGCCCTTCAGCTGCTGTTGGACTACAATGCCTATCATCCCTGGCTATTGGCCAGTATGGCTTGGGATGATGGAAGTTGTAGTCCAACAACAGTTGGAGGGCCAAAGCTATGCAGCCCTGGATTAAAGAAATGCTAATCCATTCATGGTGTGCTGCTCTCTCTCTTGCTCTCTCTCTCTGGGTTTCCCCCTTTTGCCTGCCTCTCTCTCTCCTTTCTCTCTGGCCTCCCCCTTCCCCCCACCTCTCTCTGGCTCCCTCCCGCCCTCCACTTTCATTCATAAACATTACAGGTTTTTGTTTTTTTTTGCAGTTTACTGAACTCACACTCAGCTCTCTCCAAACTGGTCAGTTTCCAACTCTAACTGAATTTAGCTTTGCCTGGTACATAGGTAGGGGCAGAGCGCGATCAGGAGACAAATATCAAAGAGCCAAAGGGCTGGCTGTTGGTCAGGAAAACAAACCCAAATTCCTGTGGGCAGAGCGGGGAGTGGCAAGTCGAGCTGTCATCATTAACAACCACCAGTAAAAAAGAAAAGATTCCTAAGGGCAAGAGCGCATCCTGCCATTCCAAAAAGGCCCGTAAATGTGCCACCAAAGGCAATTGCCTCCGCTTGCCCAGTGAGGAGCTGCCCCTGCCTTCAGGAATAGTCTTTACAGCCTTCCTAGTGGACAGCTTCGGAGAAGAGCCTAAAGGAAAGAGATTCTTTCATGGCCAGAGAGATATGGAGGGGACAGAGGCAGCCTGCCCATCCCACATCTTCTACTCAGCCAGAAGAGGTGTAGAGGTGAAGAGCCAGCGTGGTGTAGTGGTTAGAGTGCTGGACTAGGATCGGGGAGACCCGAGTTCAAATCCCCATTCAGCCATGAGACTAGCAGGGTGACTCTGGGCCAGTCAATTCTCTCTCAGCCTAACCTACTTCACAGGGTTGTTGTGAGGAGAAACTCAAGTATATAGTACACCGCTCTGGGCTCCTTGGAGGAAGAGCGGGATATAAATATAAAAAATAATAAATAAAAATAATAATACCCTCAGCCATTCTTCCCCTACCTGATTTGGTGGTGTTGAAGCTTCTTCCACTGCACCACAAAGAAAAGATGGCTGAGAATGTATTGCCAACACAATTCCAGAACCTGTGCAAAGCAGGGAAGATTTATTATAGATAGATAGATATAGATATATAGATATATAGATAGATAGATATAGATAGATATATAGATATATATAGTTACCCACAGGGGTGTAGCAAGGTTGGAGTGGGCCCAGAGACAAGATTTTAAAATGCCCCCCCCCCTCACTGAAGCTCAGCTCATGAAGTAAAGAAATTTCAGAGGATGAATACAACTGAAGGAAGCCCGGGCGCGTGCGTGGCTGGGGGAGAGAGTCATGTGACTTGCCTCTGGGGGGCCCCCAAGAGAGTGGGCCCCCAGACAACTGTCTCCCCTTGCCTTATTATAGTTACGCCCCTGGTTCCCCAACATAAAATGAAAATGAAAATATAACGAAAAGATAGGGCCCTCCTCCACCCGTGGATGGTTTTTTCCCAAGCAAAGATTGAATTTTCCAGCTAGCTTCTAGATTTCCCCTTGTAAAAAGGCACATGATTGCTAAAACTGCAAGATAAACCAGAGCCTGTGGCAGGTGGGAGCTGTCTTCACCTGAGGACTAAATCTTTTTGTCTGGTTGAGTGGGGTGAGGGAGGGGGAGATATGTCACAAAATGAAGCAGCCTTGCCCAAATCACTGCCCCCTGCCCACCCACCCACTCTCTGCCTCTCCTTGAGTTCCTCTGAGCGCAGCACTGTAGAAGTTCAATAAAGGTCCAGTGGCAACAAACAAAAATTAAGCGGGGGAGGCACAGAGTAATGCATTTTGAGAGGGGAGCCTATGAAAAGTATCTTTCCTTCAGGTCACTACAGGGGTCTAGCAGTGTGGGGGAGCAGGTGGGAACACCCGGCTCCTCTGACAAAATGGAGAAAGAGAAGACATTTTTTTGGTCAAAATGTTTGCCAAACAACAAAAATGATTGAGATTTTCAAGACGAAACAAATGACCATTGATTGACAGAGAAAACAGCCCCTGCACATAAGCAGGAAAAACCCCTGTTAGAATCTTGAAAGAGAAGGGGAAACAAATTGGTGAGTGTGGCTGGTGGAGCGGCCAGTGGCGGGACAGTGAACTGAGGGCTGGAGAGAGGAGCGGGATTAGGGCTGGAAAGGGAGAAGCCAGGGAGAATATTTTGAGGAGAAATTGGAAGAAAGAAGGCAACAAAGGGATGGGCCAGCCAGGTGGCGAAAGACTAGCTTGATAGAGGGGAGGTTTCAAAGCAGCATCATAAAAATAAAGAGAAATAAGAAATACTGTAGCTCTGCCATGATTTCAGTATTACATGTTACTGACATGATTTCTGCTTATTTTTAAGTAACCTTTTGTTTAAAATAAGATATGTTTTTTCCCTGGCATACCTTGTTCCTGTTGCATACTTATGAACCCACTACAGGTTAAGACTGCAGACTCTGAGATGCGGGTTCAAAAAGTCTCCAAGAGGTTGATATTTCAGCAATAACAGGGCTGTTCTGAGTCTCTCTCTCTCTCACACACACACACACACACACACACACACATACCATCTGGCATTGCTGATGCAGATGTAGTGTCTCATGCCCAGAAAAGACAAATTTCCACTAATGATGTATTTCTGTAGAGTTTCATGGAAATAAAATTCTCACCACAATATCTGAGAGTGCAGATTTAGATGTAGAAATTCCTAATCTGTTGAAACCGGAGGGGGGGGATTTAAGCCTTGTTTGAGGCTAGAGGTGAGCATTTTCTTCCAACAGGCTGAAGGCAACATCAAAGCAGCACACAGATTTCAAGGATATGTGAAAGAAAGGGAGACCCAGGGGACAGCTGTCCCATTCCACCTTACCCAGCAAGGTGGCAGCTCCATCACTCTCCTGCAGGATTCCCCTGAACAGCAACCTCTGCCTGGTACCTGGAGCCTTCTCTGCCTCTGGGAAACCAGGGGCCGCTTCTGACAACAATCCTTTTATCTGAAAGGGAAGATCCCAGGCAGGGAATGGAGAACAGAGAGATTAGAAAGGGAATGGTGCAAAACAAGTCTGGAGAATGAGTTAGGGTGCATTGAAAGCGGCTTCCCTTGGGCAATTCTAGGTTATCTTAGGATCTCTTGGCACATACCCTCAGCCATTTGCAACACCCAGGATGAAATGCTCTCTCACCTGCTGCTCTCCCAGCTTCTTCTCCTCTGCCTGGCTCAGAAGGAAGCCTTCTGTCCGGGCCACCGCCTGGGAACTGCTCTCCAGTTCACCGTCTTCCATCCCTGATCTGTGCTTTGACTCCAACAAGGTCTAAAGATCTCCTCTCCTGAGGGATTAGGCTTTTTAACAACCCAATTCCACCTCCTGAATCTTTGCCCTGTAAGAAAAGTAGACAAATGCAGGAGTCAAAAAACTAGAAAGGCAGTGTGGGGGAAGGCGTTCCCTTGAGGCCACAGAACAAAGCCTTAAATGCAGTCCAGCATCCTACCCATCACGTCTGTTCCCAACAGCTCAGCCCCTTGCTCTGCCTTCCCTTGAGCCCCCTCCCACCACATCTACACCTGCTTCATCTTCTTTCCTCTACAGCAGTCCCCATCCATAACTCCTCCTCCTCTATCCCTTCATTTGGGGATCAACACAATGGTAGCTCAGTGCAGTGGCAATGGATCTGATTTGCATGCAAGAAGTCAGAAGTTAAGTCCCTGGCATCTGCAGGGTGGCCCCTGCCTGGAAACCTGGAGAGCCACTGCCGGCCAGTATATACAATACTGAGCTAGTCTGACTCTGTTGGCAGATTTGTGGATGTTCTTTAGTTGCCCCTTTCTCCTTAGAGCAAACAGAAACAGCTTGGAATCAATAGCTAGAATCAACCAAAATGGAACTGAGCTCTTGGCTTTGTGGAGGGGAGGAAAGAAACTAAAGGGCGAAAGCAGCTGCTGGAGGGGTGGGGAAGAAATCTCATTTGCTCTTCTAAGCTTCTAGCCTTCCCTATCAACAGCTGCTTACTGAGGGGGCCACAGCTTTGTGGCAAAGCATCTGCTTGGCATGCACAAGGTCCCAGATTCAATCTCTGCTGTCTTCAGAGTAGACTGAGAAAATCCCTTGCCTAAGACCTTGCCGAGCGCTGCATAGACAATGCTAAGCTGGATGGACAAATGGTCTGACTCGGTATAAGGCAGCTTCCTCTGTTCCGGTGCCTTACTTAGTTCTTGTTATTCTTGGCCTGGATCTCTCCCATACTCCCCCATACCCACCTGACATTTCCTATCAATCCTTTGTTGCAGCCCCCTCTGGTCCCCTCCCCACAAGGGGGACTCATTCCCCTGGACTGGTGAAGAGTCAATAGCACAAATGAGGCTGGAAACTTTAGCTCCTTATTCAAGGACTGCATGCAGTTTTATGTGGAAGAGCAAATGGGAAATCTTTGCTCCATCAACCTCCAGCTCTGATCTAAGCAAAAGCCCAAGGCGGGAATAGTGGTCCCTTTGTTTTGACAGGCACCCTGACCGGTCCCCTCCTCTTTCCCCCTCAATATCTTTCCTCTCTGTAGCAGACCATGATACAACAAGAGAGCATCTTTCTGCTGTCTACATTACACAACTGTGGGCTTGTTGACCACTCTTCCCCCTGTTTTTGGTTTGGGCCCTAGTATAGGCCCTAGTGTAGAAAACCAGATAGAAGTTTCTCTCTTGGTCTCTCATTACACTCAAACTCTCGGCTAGTCAGTTACACTTATTGGTGGTAGATTCAGAACAGGTAAAAGAGAGTACTCCATTGCATGCAGAGCTCCTTGGAGGAGGATGCACAATAAGCGTCAATGATTAATCATCATCTTCCTAAGAACTGCAAGGATCTCTCACAGGCCAACACAGTGTAGTAATTAGAGCATTGGGCTGAGCCCAAGGAGCCCCAGACACAAATCCCCATTAAGCCACAAAACTCACTGGGTGACACTAAGAGTCATTTCTCTCTCAGCATAACATCCTTCAGAAGCCTGTTGTGAGGATAAACGTAACCATGTACACCACCCTGGGCTCCTTGGAGGAAGAGCAAGATAACTTCACAGGGTTGTTGTGAAAGAGAAACTCAAGGATGTAGTACACCACTCTGGGCTCCTTGGAGGAAGAGCGGGATATAAATGTAAAAATAATAATAATAATATTCTACGACGATATCTATAACAACAGCAACAACATTAACAATAAAATTCAGCCATCCCAGGTCCTTGGGAAGGACTCGATGTCTAGATAAAACAAACCAGTCAATAACACCTGACTGACTGTGTAAATAAATATAATAATAATAATAACAACTGTGGATGGATGGATGGATGAATGAATGAATGAATGGATTCCTGCTCCAGGAATTCTTCTCTCCCTCTGCCTTCAGCATGTCATGGAACTTGGAAGAGAATGGGCATCTTCTGTCCTCACTGTGACATGTGACATCAGAGGCAGCCTTTCAGACATAAAGCAAAAGGTTTCCTTGTAAATTTTGGAAATGTAAAGATTATTACCCACTCTTAGATGAGCCCCCTCCGCTTCCCCCAGTGTGTCTAAGTGTGCACTTTATTTAATAAATGTTTGTTCTGTATTTCCTCCCATGGACTCAGAGCAGCATACATGGTCTCTCCATCCCTATTTTAGCCTCACAACAGCTTAGCAGCCGTATTCCTGGGGTTTCCAGGAATGAGCATTAATCTCAGCAAGGACTGAAAGCAATCCTGGAAAAAGCAATCCTGAAAGCAATCATCAATGGCTTGATATCGTGAAATATCTTGACGGGAGTGGGCGGAATCTGCAGGAAAAGCTTCAGCAACAACCCATCCCTCCAGACAGACTGAGAGATAAATGAGTGAGGTGGAGAGGATTGTCCCTTCCATGCTCAAACTGTTCCAACATCAACAATGACCAGTTAATGTTTAAAAGGGCACTTTGTTCTTTTATCAACAAAATAATTTTCCTCTCCAGGAAATAGCTCAACACACAGTGCTTTAAAGAACAGACCCATTCCCTATTTCATTTAAAACAACACTTTGCTGTCTTTTAATTACAATAGTAAATACACACACACACACCACAACTGGTTTGCAACGTGTTTGAATAATCTGGAATGTGCTTTCATCACATCTGTGTGTGAGAATCATTCTAATTTATAGTTACTGGATTTATGATAGCAAGGGATGTGGCATGGATCTGTCAGACACAGCTTACACAGAAAGGAATTGTATATAAAATTGTAATGGTTTCAGAGCCCTGTAGTCATATGTCACTCTTTCCAAAAATGTGAAAGTTAGTACATTTGTGGTAAGCAATAACTTAGCAATTCAGCACTTTCATATAGGTTCACTATGAAATCATATAGCATCCAGTTTCAAAATCACCTGTTCAAAACTGCACACTTTGGAATAAAGTGTGTGTGTGTGTGGCCACTGAAGTAGGTTCCACTTGTCTGCCCTAGCCCCAGTTCTGCCTGGTCTTCCATCCCCCTTCCTTTGCCCACTCTCTGATCCCAGCAGCCCTCCCCACAAGTGTGCATATAACTCACCAGATATGGAACTCTGGATATGGAAATCTGCTGCAATTCACCAGATATGGAACTCTGGAACTCTCTTGCCCCACCAGATTCGGTCTGCCTCCTCCCTTTCAGCCTTTAAATCCTTACTGAAGACATTTCTTTTCCACCTGGTGTTTGCGCTTTAATTTTTTTAAAAAAAATCTCAGATGCTCTTCTTGCCTTGTACAGACTCAATCCCTGAGTCTGTGGATTGGGCAGTATATTAAGTTTTTTAAAATACATAAATATGGTCCCGGGAAGAGACAGCCGCCCAGAAGAGCTCAGATAATTAATTCTGGCTGCTCTAGGCAGCGCTGTGTTAAAGTGGCAACTTAAGCGATGGCTCTCTAAACATTAACTTTCAGCTCCTCCTCCACAACGAAATTCACCAGGCAGGCCAGGGAGGTGCATTTGCTCTGCAAGGCGACCAGCCATATCCCCAAATTCCCTTCCTCTCTAGGAATCATAGCTTCCTTCATGTAACTCTTAGAAGTTTAGGCAGCAGTAGCCTCTATTTGAGTCTCTCTAAAGCCCAAACCTGAGTAGGGCTGTAGCAAGGTTGGCTTGGGCCCTGGAAGTAAAGATGGCCCCCTGGCTTCCCTCTCCAGGCAGAGGGACATAAGTACTTAAAAGATCCTGAGCTTGGGCTCAAAGGGCTTGGTTCAGGCCCACAGCCTCTCCCTCCACCTCTGCATTTTCATAATTAACCCTTTTCATGCTGTCTAAAGCAAAAGAAAACTCTCTTGGACACTTACACTCTCGCAGGAGGGAGATTTATGCATATATGTATGCAAAGATGGGCAAAATACTTCTAAAATGTATTTTAGATACAAAATACCTGAGCAAATATATTTTAGATACAGATTTTAGATTTGTCCTGCAAAAACCAGAGCATTTCCAGTTTTTAAAACAATCAGATCAATAAGTCCAAAACATCATAATACCCTGTTTCTTTTTGCTGTGCTTGCTATGTTTCTCTTTTTGATGCAGGCATTTTTCTGGGGGTTGGGTTGGGGGAAATTTACATAAAGTAACTCCTCGTATGTTTCCCAGACTATGGGAAACACCTATGTCAGGCAGCAGCGGTATACCCCACCCCTCTGCCAAACCGGCTCAAACACCAGACCGGTTCGGAGGTCTGGAAAAGGACCTCCAAACCATAAGAACAGCCCTGCTGGATCAGGACCAAGGCCCATCTAGTCCAGCATCCTGCTGCACACAGTGGCCCACCAGATTATTATTTTTATTATTATTATTTCTTGTTTACACAGTCAGACAAGTGTTATTGACTGGTTTGTTTTATCCAGACATCGAGTCCTTCCCAAGGATGATGATGATGATGATGATGATGATGATGATGATGATGATGATGATTTTTACATTTATATCCTGCTCTTCCTCCAAGGAGCCCAGAGCGGTGTACTACATACTTGAGTTTCTCTTTCTCAACAACCCTGTGAAGTAAGTTAGGCTGAGAGAGAAGTGACTGGCCCAGAGACACCCAGCTAGTCTCATGGCTGAATGGGGATTTGAACAGATGCCGCTGGAAGCCACAGGCAGGAGTTGAGGGCATGCCTTCTCTCCTGCTGTGACTCCCCTGCAACTGGTATTTAGAGGCATCCTGCCTTTGAGGCTGGAGGTGGCCTATAGCCCTCCAACTAGTAGCTGTATATAGACTTCCATGAAGTTATCCAAACCCCTCTTAAAGCCATATATAGATAAGATAGACTCTTACCAGAAAGCACAGAGTGCGTCCCATGCACAGACCAAAAGGGAGACTGCGTAACCAGGGTATCTCAATCATGGGCCCCCAGATGTTGATGGACTACAACTCCCAGCATCCCCAGTTGCAATGGCCTTTGGCTGGGAATTCTGGTAGTTGTAGTCCAACAACATCTGGAGGCCCCAGATTAAGAAACTTTAGCAGATTCAATGCAGCATGTACTGCTCAGGCTCTTTTGGGATGCTTTGTCATTTTGTTTTCTTCCCTGCATTAAGTTAGGAGAATTCTGGTAGTGGAGACGCTGCTCTCTTTTGTACTTTTCTTGGGGGCATTTCTTTTTCTTTTCAAGGTATAGAAACCGCAGAATGTGATACACCCGCCACCCACCCACCAGACCTCTTGGGAATCACTGGTAGGGGCGTATCTAGGGTAGGGTAGGCAGGGCACGTACCCCTGGTGCCACTTGAAGGGGGCGCCAGTTTTTAAAATTAAAAACCTTTTCTAAAATGCTCAAATGGCCTCTGTGAGGCCCTAGGCCATGCCAGGCCTCAGAGGGGCCATTTGAGCATGCGCGGTGGCCATTTTGTTTTCAGCCGCCATGTTTTTTTAAAAATTATTTTTAAAAATGGCCACCTCACATGCTCAAATGGTCCCTGTGAGGCCCTAGAGGCCAGCGGGTGGGAGGGGGACTTTGCAGACCCCCCCATAGCCTATATATATATATATATATATATATATATATATATATATATATATATAAATAAAATAAGTCACTGTACACATATTCAGATATGTGACTTGTATGTGACCTTCAGACTTGTATTTTTCAGCTGATATTATGGTAAAGTTATCTGAAAGATGAGTGTCAGATGTTTGGACAGGGGGCACAATTTCAGTGCTATTTTCCCTAGATATGCCTCTGACAACTGGCCTAAGGGGTCTCACACTCAGTCAGGTTACAATATAGGGACTCTTCTGAATCAAACCTGGCCTCGAGAAGGGCACTTAATGCGAAGCACGAGAACAAGGCACCCCAGAGATGTGGTACTTACCTATAGAATTGTTTCTCGTATTTTCACATGCCGCTGTTCCAGTATATGGTGAAGTGCAACAGCGAACTGGAAATGGGCACTAAGCGTTCTCTTTTTCTACCTCTATGGTTCTCAATGCCTGTGTTGTCACGTTAGAAAGAGGGGGATTCTTCTCCTGCTGGCTTTCCTTGGTGGGGAGCTAGAGCAGAAAAAAGGGGTTCTTCTTCAAGATGCAATATTTGGAAGGTGAGAGGAGTAAACGGGACAGGGGAAGGAGACCTGGCTGGTGGAGTCTTGCCTTCCAAAGCAGACACCCACACTGCCACGTGTCTTTGCATGGTCTTCCTCGCTCTGCATGCATGGGTTTATTTTGGAGACTAGGTATACAGCACCAAATCTCTCTGGAGAGCTACTGCCCTCTCCCCTCCCCATCCAGGCCTCTGGCTTAGCTGCTCCAATGAGCCCTCTGTGTCGCTGCTAGCACAATCTGGAAGAAGGCTGGAGCAAACGCCCTGTGGCCAGTCCACCGGTCTAGGGTTGCTAGCTAGCCAGATCCTCGCACAGGCTGGTGGCTGCCTTTCAGTGCTTGTGCTCACATGGCGATTGATCTTTTTATTCAGCATATATGCTTCTTTTCAGCACAAAAAGTCCATATTGGGTTTATAGCATAAACCTGGTGTGTGTTCCCAGACAGTGGACTTAAATGTGGGAAAGAGCAAATCTATTAGCCAACCCACCCACCCCTCCAAAAGATGCAAAAACTTGATTTATTTACCCCAGACCTAAATCAGGTTCCACTGTGCAATGGGAAAACCCAAATCGTGTAATTGAATGTTTCCCAGTAGTTTGCAGGGACTTTGCATAAACCTGGACGATATGTGAATACACACCTGGCCTTCTGTGGGGAAGCAAAGTAAGATCACCATCTGGGAACAGCCTTGGGCAACAATACTCTGTAAAGAACATTACAGAGCAAAAAAAAAAAAAGTTTGAAACACTTTCATTGCCTCACGGAGCATTAGCACCAGTGGTTCTTGGCTCTCAGGACTCTTAGTAGAGCAGTGGTGTCCAAAAGTGGCCTTGACAGGCCTGCAGAGGCCACAGAGGAATGATGTTCCTGTCCTGAAATGCGTCTATTCCAAGCACCAGTGCCACTGCCATGCTTCCTACATATCCCTCCCTCCATAAGATGAGGAGTGTGGAGGTGATTGGGGTCATTTTGCAGGATGTAGTTGGCAGGGCTACATATATTTATTTAGTACATTTATATTTATTTTATTTTCACATTTTATACCCCGCTCTTCCTCCAAGGAGCCCAGAGCAGTGTACTACATACTTAAGTTTCTCCTCACAACAACCCTGTGAAGTAGGCTAGGCTGAGAGAGAAGTGAGAGGCCCAGAGTCACCCAGCTAGTATTATGGCTGAATGGGGAGTTGAACTCGGGTCCCCCTGGTCCTAGTCCAGCACTCTAACCACTACACCACGCTGGCTCAGCCACCTAATGGTGCAGCGGGGAAATTACTTGGTTAGCAAGTCAGGGGTTACGGATTTGAATCCCTGCTGGTATGTTTCTAAGACTATGGGAAACACCTATATTGGGCAGCAGCAATATAGGAAGGTGCTGAAAGGCATCTCATACTGCACGGGAGGAGGCAAACCTGTATTCTACCAAAGACAACCACAGGGCTCTGTGGTCACCAGGAGTTGGCACACTTTACCTTACATTTATATCCCACACCAGATTCCAAAGCAGAGGGGCAAAGTTCAAGTTTGCCTATCCCCAAAATGACTTTTGAGTCTAATTGTTCTTATTAACTTATACGAGTCAACCCGAGTTCTAAACGTCTGGTACGTAGGGGTAGGCACAAAACTCAAACCAAAGTTTGTTCTGTTGTTATTGATGCAGGATGTCCTCAGCTCCCTGAAGTGTAGTATTGTGGGCTCTGTGCCTTTAATGCCTGAGGTGATAATTTGATTTATTGCTGAGTCATCTATCTATATGCGTGCATGTTTGATTGATGACATCACATACAGCTGTGGAAAACCCTTTCTAGAGGAGTATAAATTAGAGAAGTTTTCACAAGCACATATACCGGCTAATACTGTAAGGCGTTATTTAGCTCTAGGAATGAGGTACTGGTATGAAGGAGGTTTGTATGTAATTTTGTATCAGGGTACCTTCTTTGTGACATATTCACTGTTGGGACTCACTATCGGCTGACTGTATTTATGTTTATTAACAGGCTGATGAAGCTTTGCCCGCGAAACGGCGAGTATCCGGAATAGCTGTTCTACTTTGACTTGTTTAGTTTACATTCCTCCACAGTGGGCTTTATCTTTGATTTACAACATCTTTTGAAGCCACGTTCAACTGGTTCTCTACAATTTGCGTGTTAGCTATTGGGAATTTTCACTCCTGTGTGGATGACACTGAGCATTTTCTTACTAGGCAGCACCCCTCTTTCTTTTGCCCTCAACTACTTCTCTACACGTTTAGTGTGTATTCTCTTGAATGGCCATGAGGGTTAAGTCAAGTGAATGCTGACTTCCACACCTCATTGAGACTACGTTTGATGCGGCTTTTCTGCAGTTTGGAACTTTCATTACTGTATGGATAACATTGAACTTTACCCATTTATTCAGCAGCCCTATTTTGTCTTGCTGGTCACACCTCCTCTGGAAATGTTGGAGTGTTATTGCATATGTTTATATTCTTCTATTTTGTATTATGTGATGGTTTGAATATTATTGTACATATTATTATTATTGCCCAATTCTGTGATTTTTGGTTCATGCGTATCAGTAATTAGAGATTATTTTACTATTGGTTCATTGTTTGCAATATATATTTCCACAGTTTGGTTGCTTTATATTATTTGTATATGTTTGGGATTTTCCCAGTGGGATTTTCCTCCCCTCCTTTTCTCTTTTTTGGCATATGGTAAGGACATCATTCAAAAGAGAAACCTCCCTTTGTATTAAAGAGTCCAGACAGCTGGGAGTTGGGGTGTATCAAGGGCACAGGATGGGAACCAAACAAAGAATAAGAGGAACACATCTAATGCTAGTCAGGATGGGAACCCGCATGTCATTCCAACTGAAGAAGAAAAAACAGATGCCAAATATGTGGAAATACCTTCAGTCGTAAATCAAGCCTCTTCTTCGCTATGAGCCCCACCGGCTGCTGAGGTCACTTGAGGAGGTCTGTCTCCAGTTGCCACCAACTCCTTTGGTGGCTACACAGTGATGGGCCTTCTCGGCTGCTGCCCCAAGATTGTGGAATGCGCTCCCTGCTGAGATACGATCCTCCCCATCTCTGGCAATTTTCAGAAAACACCTGAAAGCACATCTCTTCAACCAGGCTTTCCCAGCTTTTTAAAACTTGTTTTTAAATTGTTCTGATTATTTTATTGTTGTTTTATGATGTTTTTAATTGTTAGTCATTGTTTTATGCTTTATAATTTCTGTTTAATTATTAATTGATTTTAATGGTGTTTTAATGTAAACTGCTCTGAGCCTTTTGGAAGGGCGGTATAAAAGTTTTAATAATAAATAATAAATAAATAGAGACATCAAAATATTCACACAAGAGAGAGACTGTACAAATGTGGAGATTGTGGCGACAGCTTTCGTCAAGAAGCAGACATCAAACTGTTCACACAGGAGAGAACCGATATAAATGCTTGGAATGTGGAAAGAGTTTCAGCCATACTGGAAAACTAACTGTGCATCAAAGAACCCACACAGGAGAGAAACCATATGAATGCTTGGAATGTGGCAAGAGCTTCCATGTGAAATCATCTCTTACTAAGCATTAGAGAATTCACACAGGAGAGAAACCATATGAATGCTTGGAATGTGGCAGGAGCTTCAGTGAGAAATCATTTCTCCCCCCCCTTTTTTTGGGGGGGGGAACATCTCTAAGCCTCTATATACTGTAGTAAAATACAATTGAAAAAATACAGATTTACTGTCTATATCATAAGAATTGACCATGTAATAACAATCAGATTTAGGACTGGTTTATGTGTTCTTTCAGATATCAAACCGAGTTTCAACCAACAGACATTAAATAATTGCTCCAGTGCAGCTTTTCATTAGTTAGTACATTCTAAAAAAGAGGCGGGGGAAAGAAAAATAAAAAGAAGGAATCTTAAAATTATTATCTTAGAAAGATTAACATAAAAAGATAAGGTTATGTATCATAAAAAGGTGCATAACCAAAAGACTGCCTGAAACAGTCAGTCTGCAAACTCAACTACATTGTAGACCAAGAAATGAAAAAGATTTTTTGTCAATCAGCCAGTCCAATAGTCAGAGCCGTCTATAAGTTTAAAAAAAAGGAAAGGTCATACAGCCAAAACTTATTTTGAATCTAAAACAAAAATATCCACTTTCTTCTAAATACATGAAAGGGTTAGGGTGCCCAAAGGTCAGTGTCCATCTATGTTTGATTCGGTTAGAGAAAAATTCAGCTGTGAACAGTATTAAATGCATATTCTTTGCCACTTGTAAACCCACCATGTGCTCATCACCAAAATCCGGTACATAAACTTGACTGTCAACACAGTTAACCTGCAGAATGGTGTTACATTGTTCGGATTGTATTTCCTTTTCCAGAACCATCTAGGTATAAGTCCCTAAATCTGTCTGAGACACCTCCTGATCTAAAGATATCTTTGCACTCAACTTATCTATTTGCAGAGAAATCTTGTTAAGCTCCTCCACAGCTGTCTGGAAAAAAAGAATGTAAGACATTGTTTTACAAGCTTAATGATCCCTAACCAAAAGTAGTCTTTTATAAAAGGTTCTTCTTTAAGTAACCGTCTGCAAGAGAGACAAAAATTGAGATGGCCAGTCCTTATTCCCTACTTTGTTTGACAGAAATTTTTATCACAGGGAATAAAAAGTTATGCGCATGTGTAGCCTTCAAGAAACTACCCTTTAAAAAGTTATTCGAATTAGTATAAATGATATGCCCAAAAGTAAGTATCACATCAAATAGTCTATTACAGTAAAAATACAAGTCCAGACACATCCATTAAAATCTAGTAGTTACCAATAAGAACAATCCCAAACAGAAAGAGATAACTCCTTCAATTCAAACTTAAATGTTTACAAAGAAAAAATTGGATTGTCCCAGCTGGGACAATAATGACTTTCTCCGTTTGCTTTGTCTTCTTATAAACCACAGTCTGTAGCTGTACTGCCTAAAGATAAGAAGAAAGGGTTCTCATAACCAAGAAGCTGGGCAAAATTCTAATTCCCTAGTTTGTCTGACTAAAATTTTTGTCACAGGGAATCAAATGTTCAATTCTTGTAAGGCCCACAAAACACTGCCTTTAACAAAACAAAACAAAACAAACAAAAAGTGCCAAAAATGAATTCCCTAGTAATGAGAGAGCATCAAATATCTACACACTGGGAAAATCTCTGACACATCTATACTAAAATAGCATAGTTCAATGCATATAAGGCTTTTTAGGAATAAAAGTCAGATTAATACACATCCATTGAATCTGGTAAATAACAATGAGAACAATCCTTCGTGAGAAAAGAGTTCAGCGGCTTTAGACTGAATGTTTACAAAACAAGCAAACTGTCCCAGGAAAAGGAATTATAGCTTTCTCAGATTGCTTTATCTTTTTGAGTCACAGTCTACAGCTGTTCTACAGGAAGATAAGGAGGGATAGTTCTCATAACAAAAGGTCCAAGGCCTCCATGAGTTCTTTCAATAAAAAACAAGGAAAGATGGGGGAGGAAATAGATCTCTGAAGCCAGAAAGTTTCGACTCCAACCATCCAACCAGTCCTGAAATAGTAGATATCCTCAGTTCTGAAAAGAATAATATCCTTCGCTTAACTGCCATATAATGTTCATATGACATCCATAAAAGAGTTTTTCTTTTTAATGTAGTAGCATAATAGAATAATCATCCAGAAGGCATTCCCATATAGAAAACAGACTACACCTGTTCCTCTTTGATGTACAGCAAGGAAATTCTCACAGTCAGAAACCTCCCACAAAACAAAGAAAAATTCCTTCTCTTTCTCAATGATCATCCATACAGTAACACTTGGATAATAATAAAATAACTTGACATCGACTTATGATCAGTCCTAAAGTAATTGGTGTCCTTCACCTTTCTGGCATATAATGTTCCTGTAAGATCACAAAAAACTTTGATATGTTAATGAGAAGATATTCTTGTACTTAAGGCTTTAAAGAATCTTTAACTTTCAACTTTTCATGTCAGTAATCATCTAAAAAACGCACATAGTGTGGACATAAAATGTAACAATGCTGGGTAAATAGCTTAAGTCCAATGTCTGATATCTGAAATATGCGTAAAGAAAAGTTTAAATCTTGATTAATGTCTCAAAAACTGTCTCCGTCGGTGTTCTAAAAACAAGAAGAGTTAAAAACTGCATACTTATAAAAGAAAAACAAACCTTGACCTAACAGACTAATTGCTTCTTCCTTGTTTAAGATGGTTACTCAAAGCAGTGCTATAAGCCAATCCAGAGAGTTAAGCAGGACTCATTACCCAAAAGTTATAAATCCTTCATTTAGATTGTAAAACCATTTATTTGCCAATAAAGTCATTCTCCAATTAACCAAAATAAAGTTACTGACTGAAAGCTGAGTCCACAATCCAGTTCCGTTCGGTTAATAACAATAAAGTTTGACATCAGAATCCTCAGACAGCCTGGTTAAGACAGTTGAAGGCTTCTATAATCCATCAATAATAGACATCAAGAAAAACATCATTGTTATAGTAAAATGTTAATCATTGTTGATCCAGTAAAATGTAATAAAATGTTGATCATTACTCCACTGTTTATTATAGTAAAGTGTTCAAGAAATGTCTCCATTGGTGTTCCAAAGGCAAAGGGGGGGAAAAAAGTTAAAATCTGCATACTTATAAAAGAGGAACAAACAAACCTTGACTAAACGTGCTAGTTGCTTCTTCTGGTTTAAGCTGGTTACTCAGAGCAATGCCATAAACCAATCCAAAAAGTTCCAAAAAAGTTCCAAAAGGTTGAACAAGGCTCATTACCCAAAAGTAGTATATCCTTCATTTAGATTGTAAAGCCATTTGGTTGCAAATAAAATCATCCTCCAAAGACTAAAACTTACGTTCTTTTCCAGGTTACTAAAAGTTAGCTTCAAGCAGATCTTCAGTCCCAGAGATTAGAGAAACAAATAGTTGAGCGTTATTGAGGCTTAGAGAACAAAAAGCAGAAGAAAGGAGAGAGAAATAAAGAATAAAGGGTGGGTTGGGTGGAGAGGCTGTTGTTAATAGGCAGGTGGATGCCTTCTTCTCTTCGAGTGGGGAATGGCAAAGTCTCTCCCGGGTTCGCCAGGCGTTCTTCAAGGCACTTCATGGTTGTTTCTAATACAATTCTTCAAAACGTTTCTCACCTTGAGACCACCAAAGGCAGCTCCCAGGAGGGCAAGCACCATTATTCCTCTGGTATCAATCCTTCCAGATTGAAATTGGGATAAACATGTCGAAGAGCGAAATGCAGCTGGAGGCAAGCCTCCAAGCTGCTCTCACAACGCCATCATCCAAGCAACTCCCATCTACTACCTTGAGAAATCATCTCTTACTAAGCATGAGAGAATTCACACAGAAGTGAAACCATATGAATGCTTGGAATGTGAAAAGAGCTTCAGAAAAAGTAAACTAAATATTGAGCATCAAAGAACCCACACTGGAGAAAAACCATATATATGCATATATAAGCTTCAGTCACAGCACAAGCCTGACTTTTCACCAAAGGATTCACTCAGGAGAGAAACCATAGAAATTCCCGGAGTGTGGCAAGAGCTTCTCTCATCAAAGAATGCACATCACAGAGACACTATGCCCGCCCTATTGTAAATGTAACAAAAGGGCCACACCTGTAAAGAACAAACCAAAACTAGCAATAAACCATGTGCAAACAGCAAATAACTATAAACATGCAAATTCAGAAATTAAATAAATATTTTTGTATATATGTGTGCTAAATTCTTTAAATAAACATACATATTTCAAAGGAACACTAAAAAATATCCAAAGTAGCCCAGAGCACAGAATAATGAAGATGGTAAAAGTATATCAATCTTGCTGAATCAGTATAAAGGACTGTGATGTTACAACAGAACATCAAAACACCCTATTGTAAAAGTTTTCACAATTCATCAAACCTTCCTAGGTATCAGTGAATCTACACAGAGAGAGTGAAACTGTATAAATGATTTGTTAGGAAGAAACCAGTTATTGCTGAATTCAGAAGGTGAAAACTAAGGTCATATCTCTATTTGTTGCAAACCCGGCATGATAAACTTGGTCTCATTCATTCTGCTGCTGTATATGTTGTTCTATTAATAACTCCATAAAGGTGGCTAAGAAAATGTTCCAGTGCCAGCACTGGTTGATTAGTATAGATAGATTTGTAATTTAGCATTATTAATAAAATTGACTTATTATGGTCAAGCTAAGTAGAATATAAATGCAGACAAATTTAATTGTGTTTTAATAGTTTTAACTATTTAAATTTTAATTGTTGAAATATGTTAATCTTTTTATTGTCTTGTAAACTGCCCTGAGAACTTGCATTTGGGGTGGTATAAAAATATGCTAAATACATACATACATACATACATACATTTTGTTAATAATTTGATTTTATGTTTTGATCCTTGGAGTACAGAGTTCAGTGCAGTATTTACCCATATGCTTTTCTTCAGTTTTGAAAAACGGAGTCAAGCTCTTAGTCCAATTAGCTCAGTATTCTCTACACTGACTGGCAGCAGTCTTTTATGTCTTCAGGCAGAGCTAAAGCCTCATCACTGTATTGAATCAAATAAGTTTCAGATTGTAGAACCATTATTTCCAGGCAATGCATCTAATGTCTTTACGTCTCTCATCTCCACCATTTTAGATATCTCCTCCATTTTAGGATCCTTGACAGGGTCATCCCTATGGGGCTACAGGACTGGGGTGTGGGGCTCCCAGCAAGGTATGGCATCCTGGAGATTCCCGTCCCAGTGGGATGTGGCCGGCAGGGGCAGAATCAGCATCTGTAGCTGCTTCTCTTCTCTTCTCTTCTCTTCTGGCTGTAACTTGAGCTGAGTGTCAATGCAGAGCCCCCTCAGCCCATGTTAAGACTGGGCAAAAGCAGAGGGAGAGGAAAGCAGCCACGGTGGAGCGATGGGGGCGGGGGGGGAGTCAGCTGTGTCTGGTTCCACCTCGGCCAGCCTCAGTTTCACTGGTGGGCACACCACCCACCCAGGGCTGCTGCACTTCAACCCAGCCAGACACAGGGCACACTCTGCTCAGCTGGCACAGAGCGAGGGGCAAGGGGCCAGATTAAATCTGCCTAGGGAAGCCTCTGTTCCTCAGAAATTGCCTTA
This sequence comes from Hemicordylus capensis, assembly GCF_027244095.1. Lineage (NCBI taxonomy): Eukaryota > Metazoa > Chordata > Lepidosauria > Squamata > Cordylidae > Hemicordylus > Hemicordylus capensis. The sequence goes on along the minus strand of NC_069658.1, from coordinate 243,631,299 downwards.
CAATGAGTGGAGGCACTGGTCCATGGGCTGTGACCCCTCAGAAGGTAGATTGGGTCACTACCGGCCATTCTGTGATAAGATTGCTGCATTACGGTTCTCACGTTGAAACAAATTTATCCTCTGATTTGTTCTTTATGTACAGTATGAAGTAATCTTAGCCACTGATGCATATGCCCAAAGTTTAAGTTGCCAGTCTTCTAATGATGGAATTAAACTAACTTTCTAATATGTAGCATAGATAATTCTAGCAGCAGTAATCATATATAAAGAGAGTTCAGTATATTTTACAGGTATATAAGGTTTGTAATATTGTTTGTTTGTTTGTTTAACATATTTTTATACCTGCCCAAAACCTACATCTCTGGGTGGTTCACAACAAAACAAAATAAATGGCAACCGAACAATTAAAATGTTAATTAAAACAAATAAATGATAACAGAAAACATTAAAACATTAGTTAAAATAAATGACAGTAAAAAAGTTAACACATTACAAGAATTTAAAATTTTTAAAAAATGTTTTTAAAAAATGTTAAAACTATGAAAACACCATTTAATTAAAAGCTTGGGTGAAAAGATGCATCTTTAAAGATTTCTTTAAAATTGTAAGAGATGAGGAAGCTCTTATTTCAGCAGGGAGCGCGTTCCAAAGCTTTTGGCCAGCAGCAGAGAAGGCCCATCCCCAAGTAGCCACCAGATAAGCCAGTGGCAACTGCAGACGGACCTCTCCCGATGATCTCAATAGGCGGTGGGGTTCATGACAAAGAAGACGTTCTCTTAAATATTTATTCATTCATTTATTCAATTTCTATAACACCTTTCCAAAATGGCTCAGAGCACTTAGCCCACTCTCCCCACATACAGGCAGGGTGGCTGGATCCACCATGGATCCACCCAGTCCATGGGTGGATCTACCCAGTCCATGGATCCACCCAGTCCATGGGTGGCTGGATCCGCTGCCCACACGATTGCTGGCTCTGTCACAGAGCCGGTAGGGGCGATGGGGATTGGAGGCCAGCCAGCCCCTGGAAGTCCCAGGATGCCCTGCGCAAGTGCACGGGGCGTCCTGGAAAGACCCCCAAGGCCAGGAGGCTTGTTGGAATCTCCCAGCGGGTGCTCCATTAACCTTGTTTAAGGGGAGGGGGTTATCAATCAGGTTAGAACTAATTGTTGGGAGTGATGTGAACATGGTTAGTCCCTGGGTCCGCCTCTTAGTCAATCAAACAGACTCAGTGGGAATCATCTAGAGGCTTTATTGCTACTGCAGTTTAGCAATAGGTAATCAATAGGCTAACGCTCTCGAACCGATTACAGTTTGGTTACAGGTGCATCTTACATTTATACAGACAATCTGAATGATGCTGACACCCTAGACATAGTATACGTGACAATAAAATGGTGGTCTAAGTATCTAGTACACATGCAAATGATTCATTGTTCATCGGGTGATTACTCCTCATTTGGTTATATCCATTTTTCTTACAATGGGAAGCTTGGCTGTCTCAGCAAGTTTCATAGATACATTTTAGCTGGAGAGAGATAATGACTCCAGTCATGAGAGGCAGTGATGTCCCTGAGCTGGGCTGGGGTTACTTTAAGTTAGAATAAGGTCTTCTGGGCAAACATGGAGTTTCTTTGGTTTTCTAAACACATCAGGAGGAGATATGATAGGGAGCTGGAATCCAAGTTGATGTATTAGATTATCGTGAGATGTCATATGTGTTTCTTTTCTTTTTTCCCTTTTCTTTCTTTGTTGGCTGTTCTTTATTATTTCTTTAAATAAATAAATTTCCATTCCATTCCATTCCATTCCTTTATTACGGTCACAGACCAGCACAGTTTACACACAGAAGTTTTAAAAACCCTACATTTAAAAAAAACAACCAACCCTACATAACCTACAGATTTATAATACAGTGGTTAAGCACATACTTTAGCATAACAATGATTCTTAATGAACTCCTGGTGGATTTTACTGTCTATCAAACAGAATTTAGACACATTATAGAATCTCAGGTCATTCTGGTCGTTTAAAAGATTATCAAGATAAAAAGAATCTGTACAACCTGGATGGCAATTAATAAAAGGGGTTATATTTTTACGCCACATATCTTGGTAGAATTGACGGTAAAGGAGCACATGAGCCATTGTCTCGATATCTCCCAATTTGCAGGGACAAGTACGCTCTTTGTAGGGGATTTTTTGATATCTCCCTTCCGGGATTACTGAATGCAAGGCATTGCATCATGCCTGTGTCAGAGCTCTGTGGTATTTTAGCACGATTATCTGGTTTAGATATCTGGCAGGGCTGAAACTCAGAACTTGGTTGTCCAAATGGACACCAACAGAAACTGAGCCCTGATCAACTTGATGCTCCATATCATATTCTTTGTCTGAGTTTGACCTTGGCATTTTCATACCCTGGAGTTAGGGGAGAAACCATAATGATGCAGCCTTTCATTGATCCAGCTCTCTTTTCCACCTGGAGTGATAGCCATCCTTTAACACAAGTGGAGCTAGGCCTGCAGGCTGGAAAACCAGCTTCAGCCTGAATTCAAAGATATTGATCCATGCTCTGGCTTCTACTTTTAGCAATCCTGCTTCCATACCAAAGACAGCACTGGTCACACACCAGGGTACCTGAAAAATGTTCTTCAGGAACTTAGATTGCACAGCTTCAACCTTAGAGAAGTTAATATGCCAAGCTGAGCTCCATATAGGAGCTGTATTCATACTTTGGCCGAGGGATATTGTTTAGCGATATTGTTTAAAGACAGACCTGATCTCAAAATCGAGAGGGTATTAGAAATTGATCAGGGCAGACTAATGTATGTAGATTTTACTGTCAGGGGTGACCCAAGCTCGGCAACCACTCAAAGGCTTGACCGAGCCTTCAGACTCTGCACCATATATGCCCCGGTACATTCACACTTTAGGAAGATTCTTTGGGCTAAATTAAAGATATATGTGACACCAAACACCACCTTCTGATCGCGGGGGATTTTAATAAGAGAGCCCAACTGAGCGACAGTAAAGTCTTTTCGGGAGGTCTCCCAGTCTCCCCCTCAAATCCCTCTCTAACGAATGAGGAAAAAGCTCTCCAAAGTTTTCTGAGTGAGACTCTGGGTTTAGAGGATAAGGCCTTGGGGGCATATAATGATTTTGATTTTTCCCCAATCCGTCACGAAAATAATTTTAAATCGCAGTATAGACATAAATTTCAATCTGGAGTCAAATTTACATATTACCACCCGAGATCAGCTAGCCGGCTAGATAGACTCTGGGCTCCCCCTTCTTTTGAAGTCTACAGGTGTAAACTAGTATTTACCCCATGGTCAGACCATGTGGCTGTGGGATTTATTTGTAATCTCTCTGAGGTAATGCCACATGGTAAGCCCTTGTGGTGATTACACCCAAGGATTTTAAGTGATGAATATCTCAAAGGTGTCCTTTTATCAGAACTGAGGCGACAGACCCCTCGGCTATTAGATGCAGAAGATGATCTTTTGGGAGCCTGGGAGACATTTAAAAAGAGGGTGGGCTGCCATACTAGGGCAGTGACCAGCCGGACATATAAGATAGGGGTCAAAAATTATCAGAAAGCGATCACCCAACATATGAGAATTGTCAATAAGATGAACAGGGGAGAAGCCTTCGATGTGGAATCATGCCACCGCTACAAAGAGACAATCAGGACATTTCAAAATGAGCTGCGGCACAGGCGTTTAGAAAATAAGCTGTATCGCTTCAAAGGGTCTGTAGTTGAAAAAGGGGAGTGGGCAAAGGACAAGATGCATGCATTTAGTTTGACATTCCAAGGCCTGCAATCGGATGGAAGTAGCCCACTAAAGGCCGACCCCCACGATACGTTAAAGATCATGGCCCAGTTTTATACAAACTTGTATGCATTGAAGGATATTTCTGTAAAGGACATTCAATCTTATCTAGATAGGTTCTGCAGTCTGAATGAATATGGTCTCGGCTATTCCCTCACTGAGGGGGGGAAATGCTCTTTGACCTATCCTGTAATGATAGAATTGGTCAGAGCAGTTATCTCAGCGGGAAAGAACACATCGGCCCCAGGGCCTGATGGTCTGACATGGCCTTTCTATAAGTTTTACACAGACCAGCTACTACCAGTCTTAGTAAAATTATTTAATTTTGTCCTAGACAATGGGCATTTAAATAGGTCTTTTGGGGATGGCCTCTTAATTTTTCCCCCCAAGAAAGGTGACACCACTTTACCATAAAACTGGAGACTGATAACCCTCACAAATGTTGATTACAGAATCTTTGCCAAAATCCTAAATAATAAATTGGCGAAAGTGGCCCCTAAATTGGTCCACAGCTTGCAGACAAACGCCATCTCGGGAAGAAAGATGACAGACTCATTGTGTCTGCTGAGAGAACTTTTTTACTCTATACAGAATGAAAGTTTTCATGAATGTCCATAATATGTCCAACCTCCTGCAAAAAAACCTGGGTCTTGCTTTTCGCTCTGCATTGGCGCAAGTCAGCATGGGGCATAGCATGGTGAGGGAAAGGATTTTTCAATGGTAATATCACACAAGTATTAAAAAGAGAACACCCAGACTACTTGAGAGATTTGTTATTCACACTTTAAAAATGGAAGGTTGAACCGGATCTATTTAAAGGATCCTCCTCAGTTAAGCCGCTAAGGAAAACAATTTATGGAGAGATTCTAGAAGTGGGTTTTTAAAAACCTGATTTAGAACGTAAACGCTACAAATGCTACAAACAAACAAAATACTTCACAGTACTTGTTGCAACCCGATCACCCTATCGCTCTCTTTAAGGAGAAAAAGGTCCTTTTCCATTTATGGGAAACGAGGTGGCGTTTATACCACCAAGTACTACCGCTTAATACGGCTACGCCATGGCTCCCAGAGGACCAGCAAGAGTGCCCTAAAATCACCTGCAAACAGAAAGCTAGTGAGCTAGGCAAAACATTCAGGGAAACCCATTCACATTTCTTAAAAGAGTGTGTGGTAGCCAAAAGAGTGTGGCAGTAAGCAAGTTGTTAGAGTGGCCTGATTTGGAAAAACAGACTTGGGAAGAACTAACCTCGGGTTTGAGCGTTACAACCTCTTTTCAAGGTCCCAGAAAGAAACCTTCAAGGAAACGGGACGGAACAGGTGTCCTCATACTAGGGAATTGGAACGTTCCCCTTCTCGTAATCAGGTTAGTAGACTTGTATGTCATTTATGCAATACTCCTGCATAGGAATAGGGAGGGAAGACGTGACCAAGAGATTCACGCAGATGAGACAGTAAATCTCTTCTGGGAAAGTTTGTATGGTTATGTGCAAAGAGACAAGTGTATCTCTTCTAAACAGCAATGGGACAAATTATGGAAATGGACGTTGGACGTAACCCCCCCAATTACCTGATGTGCCTTGTATTCCCCCATCCCCGAGTTACAGTACTGCCTGCATATACTTTATAACCCTGTGGGTTTCCAAATCCTTGTGTGTAAATCTTTGTAGATATATGATGTACAAACAACCACTTTGTATATAATTGTGCTTTGGCAACATACTGTATGCTTTGGTAGTTTGTTGGTTCAATATTTGTCCTATTAAAAAAAAAGTCTTGTTCTATCTTGGAGATGCCAGGGAGGGAATGTGAAACCTTCTGCTCTTCCCAGAGTGGCTCCATCCCCTGAGGGGAATATCTTACAGTGCTCACACTTGTAGTCTCCCATTCATATGTAACCAGGGCAGACCCTGCTTAGCTAAGGGGACAAGTCATGCATGCTACCACAAGACCACACATCCATGCTACCACAAGACCACACATCCATGCTACCACAAGATCAGAAATGCATGCTCAACCCTCCACAAAGTCAACCTCTTCCTGCACCTGGGGTTACTCTTATTGAGAAAGACATAAAGCCAGCCAGATGTGGTTCCTCAGATAGCCATGTCTCCTGCAGGAACAAAAGGTCATAATCAGAAATATATTTAACAAATGAAGTATCCCTTAGCCTTGACTTTGGTTTATTTGCTGCTTCCAACAATGCCTTGATTTCATCCAATTTAAACAAAATAGATGATAGCCTTTGAAAAAGACAAATCAAAGTTTCTGTCCTTAGAACTGAGAGTTTTAAGAGAGGGTCTGTCTCTGAGTCAGTAAGAGGCGGGATGGCATAAGTGGCTTGAAGCAATCTGGGCAGAATCTTTAGCTGATTAAACCCATTTATGCTCTTTAAAGCCTCCTGATAAGCCGAGCTGTCCTCCCCAAAAGGTAAATGCTCAAGGTCTGAGGGTAAATCATTGATGCCAAGGTCTGGCTGGGAAGAAATATCCAAAAGGGAGGGTTTTGCAGTCTTAGCAGATTTAGCTTTCATGGAAGAAGTCAAAGAAAAAACATTTTCTAATACTTCAAATCTATTTGCTAGTGTAATATTATTATTTACAGTGTCATGGGATGTCAATTTTAGGTTGTTTAGGAAGTTTGTGTCCCAGTAGCTAATTTCTGCAGCATTTCTTGCCTCCCATTTTTGGCTGAGGAGGAGACATACCAGTCCCTCAAAAAATTATAGCCAGCCAGGTCAAAAACCCATCATAAAAACATCCAAAATAGATATTAAATACACAGCAATTAAAATCCAACTGATAAAACAGTCATCCAGCTGAAAAAAGGAGAAATGAAGGGGAAAATGCAGATTCCAGAGAAGAGCACATACCAGGAGCAGAGCTCTCTAGCTGCCATCTTGACTCCTCCGTTAAAAAAAAATAAATGATTGCTGCATGCCATTTTATAGTGGGCTGCCCTTGAAAGGTATTTGTAAGCTACAGCTGATGCAAAATGTGGTGGCTAGCTAGGCTGTTCTATCTCTCAGAGTGAGCCTATCAGGAGCCACAGAGAACAGCCCTCCTTCTATGGGATAGCCCTTCAGATAGCCGAAGACAGTTGTCATATCTCCCTTTAGACTTACCTTCTTATTATTTGGAATTCATCACCCATCAGTTATCTCAGCCATAACATGTACAGCCTCTGAAAAATCTGGGTCCTTCAACTATTAAAGACAGTTTAACAATGGAGGATTAGCAATGTTTCTGATGGAGCACATGCATTATAGACATTTCAAAGGTAAGGATGCAGGGGTCCAATTTATTGGAAAATGGTTTTTCTTTTAATCTAGTACTAAAATGATAGGTTCCAAGAGAATGTCTATTCACATTTGCTGTTTTCTTTATTGTAGAGCGTGCAACCTTATGCATTCCTATGTTGTAGAATGGCAGAAAATTTCAGATCAACGGCTTTTCTTTCCTCTCTGTTTAATGTTTCCATTTTTCTGTGGAAAACAAAGAATAAAAAGGGAATCCTTTGTTTCACATACATGTAGACATGTATTCTGGGATAGGTTTTTGCAGGATGCCATGTGTGAGTCGGAGCAGGGGAATATGGCATTTGGTGTGGGTATATACCACATTCCCAGATGTTTGTGTGTGTCTGCATGTGCGCCCTTGTATCAAGCTGCCTTCTGTTCACACAGACCCTTGGTCCATTGAGTTCAGCACTGTCTACAAAAGATACAGGACCTGGAATCACCAGGCTTGGCTCAGACCCATAACCTCTCCGCTCCATTTTTGATAATTTATACTTTCCATGCTCTCTGAAGGACTGGAAAGGTTGTGCCGTTGAATTAGTGTCGACTCCTGGCGACCACAGAGCCCTGTGGTTTCCTTGGGAGAATGCAGGAGGGGTTTACCATTACCTCTTCCTGCGCAATATGAGATTATGCCTTTCAGCATCTTCCTATCACTGCTGCCTGATAGAGGAGTTTCCCATATTCTGGGAAACACACCAGTGGGGATTTGAACCAACAGCCTCCTGCTCTCTAGGCAGGTTACTTCCCTGCTGCGCCATTATGCTCTCTAAAGCAAACCAAAATTCTCTTCTATGTTTTGAAGCCATTAGTCACCAGGACATCCTTGTTACAGCTGGCACGTTTGGTCCACAGTACTTGCTTTATTTTAACATTCTTCTCCCTTTTGCAATCACTTGTTACAGCAGCCTACCACTGCATTGAATTGGAGTGGTTGGGGTTTACTGTGCATTAGTATCTTATCCCTCAAGCTTTATTTTATTTGCCACAACTTTGCTACTGTAATTTAAAAAAAAAAACAGAGTTTGGGGGGGAGATGGTTATTTTGGGGACGGCTATCCACCTCCCTACTCCTGGGTCATTGCCATCTCCTCCTCCACAGAGCCCAGCAGCTGGGTTGCTACCGGTTTCAAGATCCACACAACAGCTACAGAGCCAACCTGTACTGAACTGAATCTTCCAGAAGTCTAGTTGTGTGATATGGGTCATCTTCAAGGATTAGGTGAAGGATCAGACTAATATTTGCAAATAAGAACATGACTGCAAAGAATAATAGGAATTGTAGTCTGGAATGTGGAAGGAGTTTCAGCAGAACTGGAAAACTTACTGTGCATCAAAGAAACTACGCACAGGAGAGAAATCATATGAATGCTTGGAATGTGAAAAGATTCAATGAGAAATTAAATCTTACTAAGCATCAAATAACTCACACAGGAAAAAAATATACATGTTTGGAATGTGGGAAGGGCTTCAGTGGCAAAGCAAGCCTTATTAAACATCAAAAAACCCGCACTGGAGAGAAACCATATATTTGACTGGAGTGCGGAAAGAACTTTAGTGTGAATACAGGCCTTAAAATGCATACAAGGATCCACTTGGGGGAGAAAACCATATAAATGTTTCAAGTGTGGAAAGTGCTTCAGACTGCACCAGAGCCACACACTTCTCCTCTCATCAAAGCGTGCACAACACAGAGATACCATACAATGCTCATACTATGATAAAGGTTTGGTAATGCATCACACTTTTCTAGACATCAGCAAATCAACACACAGAGAGAAACTGTAAAAATGATTACATTTTTAATCATTTAAAAATGATGGAAATCATTTTTCAAAACGATTCTTCATTAGGGAAAAACTAATAAGTGCTCAGACCATAACTTCAGAGAATTCACAAAGTGAACACTAAGGTCATTTCTATATATATTGCAAACTTTGCATGGCCTGCTCAACGTAGGCCCCCCCCCGCTGTTTTTGGACTACAACTCCCATAATCCCTAGCCACAATGGCCATTGGCCAATAGCCAGCTGTTGTAGGCCAACATCTGCAGGAGGACCAAAGTTGAGCAGCCCTGGCCACTAGCAACAGTCCCTGGCGGGATACTGTACTGTGGATGGATAGGGCCAGTTGCTCTCCCCCTCCTCAGTAAAGAGAATCACCACTTTTAAAAGGAGCCTCTTTGTTCAGTTAGCAGGTGCTAACTTCTTATTGAGGTTAGAACTCAATAGGCCTGTTGTTCCCTCCCTGGTTAAAGGAAGCCCTCATTTTTAAAGGGTTTGTGCTGGCAATTCGGAAGCCAAATCACATCTTGGCACATCCCTGTCACATCCGAATCACATCTTGGCACATACACAACTGGCTAGACTTCAGTGTTTTTAACAGCTGCATAACAGGCGGAACCTGTTATGAGGGCTTCCTCCCAGCTCCTCTGCACCCCAAGCATCTCCCAGCTCCCCTGCACCTGATGCCTGCACACACACGGCATGTGTGTATGCACGACGGTCATAGTTGCGTGAGCAACGGAAGCCAAATCACATTTTTGGGCACATCCCTAGTGTGTGTGTGTGGGGGGGGGTTATTTATCAGGAGAGCCAGTGTGGTGTAGTGGTTAGAGTTCTGGACTAGGACCGGGGAGACCCGAGTTCAAATCCCCATTCAGCCATGAAACTAGCTGGGTGACTCTGGGCCAGTCACTTCTCTCTCAGCCTAACCTACTTCACAGGGTTGTTGTGAAAGAGAAACTCAAGTATGTAGTACACTGCTCTGGGCTCCTTGGAGGAAGAGCAGGATATAAATGTAAAAATAATAATAATTATTATTATTTTAAAGGATGTTAACACTAATCCAGGGGTTCTCAACCTTGGGACTCAAATCAGCTTTATTGATCAAAACTTGCTTTAGGATCCATATATACAGAGAAGCAGGTTACAAACATCTGAAAGTGGCATAGAGCTAAAGATCACATATCTACAGATTTTTGAAGTTTCAACCATGAAAAGTATGGGGGGAAAGATAACTCTCACACCTTCATTCAGGTAATTGGCGGAGTAACTCCTTCCATCCATGGCCAGAATTTGCATCACTTCTGGCAAGACTCGCCCTGTGCCAGGCTGAGTCCAAACAATTCTGTGGCCATGACCCAGATCAATCTCTGGGCTGTCCTCCACCCAGGCCCAAAGAGATGCAACTAGGCATGACATATTACCTGTGTGAGGCTGTGAGATTTTTCTAGGCCACATGTAGAATTATGCTAGCTTTGTGATAGTAGTGATGCATAAAGTACTTGGCTAACTCGCAAGTTTATAAAGATCCGGAAATAAGAAACAATATATTAATTTGTAACAGTGAAATACTTGGCTGAATCGCAAGCTTATAATGATCTAGAGATAAGAAACAATATACTAATTTGTAATAGCTCATTTCTGCAACCCTATGAGCCATGTGATCTTGACAAATTAAGAAACTTAGGTAGTGCTTACAAACAGTATGTATGGAGGAATGCATGAGTGAGCAACATCAAGTGTGCCCCAGCCCCACTCCCTCTCGAACACGAACAATGTTGGGAAAGATGTCAAAGGCCTGAAGAATCGGTGAAAACCGGGGAGAACTGCCAAAGACATTGTAAAGGAGAAAGAACTGGGAATAGAACAAAAAGATAAGATGAGTACATCTTGTGATCACGGAAATGGAAGTGGACTGCAGATGTACTAGCTGGAGTGGAACCATCGCTTTATAAGTCAGGCAGGAAACCAGAAGATCCCTGAGAAGCATCATCACCCAGAGTGAGGCCTCCACGCTTCTTCCAACACCCCTTTCAAAGACTGATCATCTTTGAAGTGGGGCTGGTAAGTATGAGTGTGTGTGTGTGTATGTGTGTGTGTGAATTAGGAGCTAGCTTGCTGTTTAACTGACTATAATAAACATGAATCATTGATTGACTAAAACCAGCTGATGTCTTTGTCCATTTTCCTGGGGCTACCTTGTTGTTGGGCCGTGCAATGCTAGAGGACTTAGAGTAAATAAAGGGTCCCACACAGAGATCCTTGCCTAAGGCAGATTGTGATGTCTTGCATCCTGAGGAGAGCTGACTTCCTCCATCTTCCTATTGAGGTTATTGTCTTCCAAGGAGAGGTCAGATGATCTCCCTGTATTGTCTGACTGATCTCCTGATTGTGTCTGATATAGCTGGACAATTGTTGAACCATTCACTCCCAGGTTTAAAAGTTTGTATTCATTCTGCTCTAGTCTGGTCTCTGTGGAGGACACAGCTCTTTTTCCTGACTGCTGTAACTGAGGGGGAAATCCATCTGCAAGGAAGATTGCTGATTTCCATTCTGGAATGTAAGTAGAAATTAATCTTCATGTGTTGTACATTTTCTTTTTATTGGAAAACTTCTTCCTTGATGATCCTGCATGTATTATGTTTGTGTTACGTTCTGTGTGCTGCTGGTGCCGGCCGGTTTTAGGTTACAAGTGAAAGAAATGACAAATAAATATATTTAAACAGCGCTTGTGCAGGAGAACTTCCCAGTCAGTTTCCCCCCAAAATAAATATTGTAAAGAAACCATACATTCTCATAGCTTTAAGGAAAGTGTTTTAATTAGGTCACCATCATTCTCTATACTTTATGCTTAGTGGTGCTTCATATAAATATCAAATGGAAGCAGATAACCTGCAGAACCTTTAGAGAGTGAATTATCACTGGCTATTTCATTATTTCTTGGGATCACCTTTTTTCTTGAAGGTCTCCAGTGGCCTGTTTCACAGATGGATGAAGGAGAGATTAGCACAAGATTATTTTCCCAGCACAGAGATACAGTGATGAGGAAAGCTTCATTTGAATTTGTTCTTGAAGTGGAGCTGTGAAAATACAGAAACCTTGCCCTTAAAACACAAGTTAGCAAATTCATAGGATTTCCTCATTTCAAGGTATTGACTTTTATTAAAGGCATTGACTTCGAGAATTGCAATTTCTGTAGCCTTTTTTTCACTACTTCAGTATAAGTAGTGCAAATTGTATTTAAAAGGCCATATAAGCTTAGCCGGACAACCAAAGATGGACCTGCCCCACCCCATTATTTGTCATTGCCCACTCCAAGATTCCTTCTAAACCTAAAATTCTGTGGTTCTATATGTGATGTAATAAATCATATACAAGAGGACTCAAACTTCTCCTTACCCCATCACATCCGTTGCCCTTATGATTGTGGGGCATTATATTGTTCTTCTGTAGCTTATCCCTTCCACCTGTAAGAATTTATTTTTTCATTCAGTTTTTGTACACTCACTGTTGTCTCCATGAGGTTTTCCAAAAAATTAAAAACTACTCTTAAAGACTTAACATGATTAAAAGTATTAAAACAATCCAATTGATAGCAATGGATTATTTTCAGCCAGGATGTAAAGGCTTAACTTACTTTTTGGAGGTAACATAAGCTGGTGTGTGTGTTGCCTGGCAAGCAACCTTGGACATGCTAATCAATTCTTGCATTCCAGCAGTGTAGGCTGATAAGGGTAAACACCCCACCCAGGACTGGCATACCATACTGGAATGTGGCGGTCGCACCCTGATAAGCACTCTTCCCATACTGCGGCAAAATAGAACCAATCCGCTCTTTCCACGTTGCAGAACCAGTCGCAGAACCTTAATCGGTCCATGCTATTTTCCGACCCCCCAGGTGAATTGAATGCAATGACGTTCCGTCTTTTACGGTATCGTCGCGCGCTCCCAGGCCTTTGCTTCTGTTGCCATAATTCTGGCACCTGGGATAACAAGTGGAAAGGTCATAAAAAGGCGGGCTATTGGAGAAAAGGCGCAGGCAACTACTCGGGATGTACTGATCGGTTTTATCTGTATGGAACGTATAATAATTCTTACGTGTTTAATGTAACAGCTTTGAATGGCTCTTTAGATGATCTTTACACCGCCTTCCCCATGTTCACACCCAACTTGACTGGCCTCTCTGGGGGCTCCATCTGCAACGGATGGCAAATCAAGGACCCCAACTTATGGTTCTTTTTTAACTCCACTGCCACAAATTATCATCCCGGCCAATACCTGTGCGCGGCAGTGGGCTACCTAACGCTTCCGGTGCAAGTTGTGACACCGGCAGCAACCCGTCCCAGCCCGCAACGAGCCCGTAGGGAGGCCATGGGGCCACAGTGCCAAGATGAGGTCATTGTGGGACCTCAACTCTCTGAGGGCTCTTCGGAAGGGTGGGCCTTAGCAGGGTTGTTTACTGGATTTCTGACTCTTGGCTCCTATCCAGGAATCATAGCGCAGGAAAACTGGCGGTCCATTATTGGTCTCACGTGCCGCTTAGAAAAAACCATCAATGCTACTGGACGCATAGCTCGCGACCTCCAGGAGGAACTAGCTGGCCTCCACCAAGATCAAATGCAGCTTCGATTTGCAGTAGACTTTCTTTTAGCTAAGAGTGGAGGATTCTGCTCTGTTGTAGGCTCCTCCGGCTGTCAGGTACACTACCATGATTTAAACCGCACAATTGAAGATGAGCTTGCTCATCTGCAATCCCTGATCACAAATAATGTGGCAGGCGCCCAGAATCCCTTCGCCTGGCTTTGGGACTGGTTGCCTGGCCTCCCTTGGCTTCGCTATGTCCTCCTGACTATCGTCGGTGTATTGAGTGTCGGGGTTCTGTTATGTTGCTGTATACAATGTGTCCCCTCCTTTTTTACCCTTCTCCGACCCCACACTCCTACACGCCGAGAGCTTTATTATGCATATCACCGTGTGAAAACAGAAAAGGGGGAGATGTAGGCTGATAAGGGTAAACACCCCACCCAGGACTGGCATACCATACTGGAATGTGGCGGTCGCACCCTGATAAGCACTCTTCCCATACTGCGGCAAAATAGAACCAATCCGCTCTTTCCACGCTCTCTCCCTATACATTTGCACCACCTCTTTTGTACTCTATAAATAAACGCACCCTTCTGATGTTCAGGAGGTCCTGCATTGACACCGTTTCCGCCTTGTTTGTTCCCTCACAGCAGGCTAACTTCCTCTATCCCAGCACATCTAGCTTAGCTGTCTTATCCAACACAATTAGGTTTCACTACATTTTTCTGTCTGGATTTTTCAGAACCAGCTCTGCTAACATCACCCACCATCTTATAGGAAGCTGCCTTATCCCAGATCAGACCATTTAGCTCACTGTTGTGGTGTAGTGGCTAGAGTGCTGGACTACGGCCGGGGAGACCCGAGTTCAAATCCCCATTCAGCCATGAAACTAGCTGGGTGACTCTGGGCCAGTCACTTCTCTCTCAGCCTAGCCTACGTCACAGGGTTGTTGTGAAAGAGAAACTTAAATATGTTAGTACACCGCTCTGGGCTCCTTGGAGAAAGATATATAATCTTTTACATATAAATGTAAAAATAAAAATAATAAATAAAATAAATTGAGCCTGGTCTTGAGGAGGGCCTCTAATGTGAAGAGAGAGAGAAAAAGGGCAGCCCTGATGTGTACTGTTTGTAGAAGGGTGGGGTGTGTTTTTTTGGGTGTTTTTTTTTTTTTGGCATGATGCTATTTCCCATACATGGCAGAGTCCAACTGGGAACCAGAAATGCCTTTCACCATAATAAGTTCAGATCAGGTTTATATAGTAAATCTGGGCAGCAATAATCAGATTCTCTCTCTTTCCTTTTCCTTTTGTTCTCTCTAATGTTTCTTTGCCTTCTTCCTTGTAGCTTTAGGCCTCACCAGGCAATAGCATGAGTGATTCTTGCCTCTGGGGACTCTTGATGGAGGTACATGGGGAGCAGGGGGGTCCCAAGTCCTCTCTCCAGCCCTCTTGTAGCCTTGTCTTTCCTGCAGCAGCCACAGAAGAACGATGCGTCCCAAGCAGCGAGGCCACTGCAATGCTGCCTATCAATCAGTCCCCCCCTCTATACAATGAGGAGCCTGGAAGTGGCTGGAGCCATTTTGCAAGGCGCTGTTGGCAGGGCTACAGATGTGCTTGGTGGTCTCCCAGATGTCACCCATTGGAGGCAGCCAGCAGAAAGCAGAGCCCGAGCTTCTTCCTCGCACCTGAAGGGCTGCCTCACTCCTCTCCCCCAGCCCCTTCTCATGAGGTGCAGTGCCTGTGGTACCACTGCCACCCTATGTGGGAAGGCAAAGGTTCCAAAACACAGGGGAGGAAGCATTCCCGTTTCACGGCAAAGGCACTCTGTTCATGTCCTGGGAGAGCTTTGCACTCAGGTCCTTTTCAGGAAACCTGCTTTCTTCTATAAGAATTCTGCCCATTTTCTGAGGCACACAGCCTGGGGGGGGGATAGCCCTCTGAGCATGTGCAGAATCCCTTTCTAAAGTCACAAGTGCCAGGAGCTGGGACTGCCCGAAGAGTTAATTGGCTGTGCTGTGGGAAGAGGGGCTTCTGGCTGGTGGGCTGTAAAGCTTCACAGGGGGAGGGCCTGGACTGTAGAGTTTTCTAGAAAGTCACATTCATGATCAGTGTCCTTTGTACCATTTACTAAAACACTGTTTTAAAAATGTGAGTATGATTTGATAATATGCGATGTCATTAAGCTGAGTGTTCATTAGCCTAATACATGCAAACCTTTCATGAAGTTTTTAGTCTGTAAATACTGTTATCTGACCTTCATTTATATTTTCAGCTTGTGAGTGAAAGTGTGTGTGTGTGTATAACACTTTCTTTACACCATGCATGAGTTATCTTCCAATTGGCAGTGTAATCCTGCCTTGTGTGATTTCTAACTTTCCATATAAATGAAACACAACCATAACAACAATTAAATTATAATTGCACTTTTAAAATGTCTTTCTTAATACAAACAACAGAATTAGCAAAATAAAATAAAAAGGGTTACGGAGACTTGCTCAGACTCATGTGTCCAAACGGAGGTTTTTCCTTTTGGTGTTGTTGTTGCCTTGTTTGGAGTTCTTTCTTTGCTGTGGCGTTAAAATATACAGTCTGCTTCTGCCTCCCCTTCTTGAAAGCCTGAAAGTAATAAATATAGGCTTCACAAATAACCAGCCCACAGGAGCAATCTATGCAGGAACGTTCTTCACCAGGCCTCTGTATCCTCTGAGGAGGGCTGCACCTTTTCCACCATATTTGGTAGTCCCTATTCAACATGCGGGCCCAGGCCCCTACTGGACAAGCCTGTATCATCACCTGATGTTTTGACCCTTAAAGAGCAGGGTACAGAAATGTGCACAGAAATGCATACATGTATAGGAGAGGGAGAGGGAAGATATGATTTGTGAGGAGAATATACGATTTCCTTTTTTCAGGAGGTAATGAATGACCTTTGAGGAGCTGGTGGTGCATTTCACTGAGGGGGAATTGCTGTATCCAGACCCAAGAGCTCTGCACGAGGAAGTGACGGTAGAGAGTTTCGGCAACATGGCCTCCCTGGGTAAGTTTCTCTTTGCTCTGAGATGCTGGAAGGTATCAGTTGCTGCTGGGGTTGTTTTCCATTGTAAAGATCTCCCCTGCAGCAAATGGATGGCCAGGCCACATGCCCTGGAAGTACCTGCTTTGCCTCCAGATGTCAGACCAGAACTTACATGTGCTGACTCCCATTTTGGGAAATGTGAAGCTTGCAGTCGGTCATTCGTAACTGAGAATGTTTGCAAGAGCTCATCTTTCCCCTTCCTTTTGCCTGATTTGCTCTCTTCCCCCATGAATCAGTGAGATGTCTAAGGCCAGGCTCTGCTGAGGAAAGCTGTTTTAATATCCTACCTGCCCTTCCTCTCCCCATTGGCAATGTGAATAGCCAGCCATACCTGCAGGGGGTGTGGTCACAGCTCCTAGGAAGCTGCCTTATACTGAGTCAGACCATGGTTCATCTATAGTTCAAGGGAGAGGAGAGCTGGTCTTGTGGTAGCGAGCATGACTTGTCCCCATAGCTAAGCAGGGTCTGCCCTGGTTGCATATGAATGGGAGACTTGATGTGTGAGCACAGCAAGATATTCCCCTCAGGGGATGAAGCCCCTCTGGGAAGAGCAGAAGGTTCCAAGTTCCCTCCCTGGCAGCATCTCCAAGATAGGGCTGAGAGAGATTCCTGCCTGCAACCTTGGAGAAGCCACTGCCAGTCTGTGAAGACAATATTGAGCTAGATAGACCAATGGTCTGACTCAGTATATGGCAGCTTCCTATGTTCCTATGTTCCTATCTACCTCAGTACTGCTTACACTGACTGGCTGTGATTCTCCAAGGTTTCAGGCAGGAGTCTCTCCCAGCCCTACCTGGAGATGCTGCCAGGGATTGAACCTGGAACCTTCTGCATGCCAAGCAGATGCTCTGCCCCTGAGCGATGGGCTTCATGCCCTCCCGGCCTGATGGCACCACTGACACACTGGCTTGTGCCTGTTGCACTGCAGGTCTGATCTGGATACACACATGATAGCTTTGTGTTGAAACAAGAAATGAAATAAACAAGGAGAACTCAGAGTGAGGTAGATTCTTTTGCTTTCACCTGATGTCAGCTTAGGAAGTCTTAGAATCCAGGCAGAATCACCAGAGTAACTCCTGGGCATGTGGCTGATGCCATCTTGTCATCATATTAGCATAAGAGGTATGGGTTTTCTGGGAGGTTTTCTCATACAAATTCTTCCTCATTTGTATAAAATTTGCATTTACGTAAGAACAGCCTTGCTGCATCAGGCCCAAGGCCCATCTAGTCCAGCATCCTGTTTGACACAGTGGCCCAACAGATGCCTCTGAGAAGCGCACAGGCAAGAGGTGAGGACATGCCCTCTCTCTTGCTGTTGCTCCCCTGCAACCAGTATTTTGGAAACATCTGAGGCTGGCCTGTAGCCATCAGACTAGACCTGCCCTCCATGAATTTGTCTAGGCCCCGTTTAAAGCCATCCTAGCTAGTGGCCATTACCACATTCTGTGGCAGATAATTCCATAGGTTAATTATGCACTGTGTGAAAAGGTACTTCCTTTTGTCTGCCCAAAATGTCCTGACAAGTGGTTTTTCCTGATACCCTAAACAGATTATTATCTGATCTGGCAGGTTATTTGGACTACCATATTTTTCTGATTCTAAAATGCCTGCATGCATAATACGCACCTACAAGAGGGACATGAGGGAACTACCTCTGGTTTTTATAGGAACTGAAATGCTGCCACTCCTACCTAATTTGAGATGGTGAAAAGGGGAGGTTTTCCACCGGGGCATCTAGGAACCTAACTCCCCTTCTCCCTAATTCCCCCCGCCCCTGGGGGCGGTCTGGGGGGAGCATGTAATAAACAGAACAAGACACTAATTATTTAGTGAAAAAACCCCTCACCATTATTAGTTTCCCATGCTATTTCAAATGTGTTTCCAGTAGCTGGAATATTTTATTTGCAAGGCGTGGGGGGATCACTAAATACACTTAATGTGGTTTAAACAGTAACCTCCAGACTGGATTACTGCAATGTGTTCTATGAGAGCCAGCATGATGTAGTGGTTAGAGTGCTGGACTAGGACAAGGGAGACCCGAGTTCAAATCTCCATTCAGCCA
The DNA here is from genome assembly GCF_027244095.1 of Hemicordylus capensis. Classification (NCBI taxonomy): domain Eukaryota; kingdom Metazoa; phylum Chordata; class Lepidosauria; order Squamata; family Cordylidae; genus Hemicordylus; species Hemicordylus capensis. The sequence continues at coordinate 243,612,658 of NC_069658.1, read as the reverse complement.
TGATGATACTTGCTGGGTGACTTTGGGCCAGTCACTTCTCTCTCAGCCTAACCTACTTCACAGGGTTGTTGTGAGGAGAAACTTAAGTATGTAGTACACCGCTCTGGGCTCCTTGGAGGAATAGTGGGATGTGAATGTAATAATAATAATAATAATAATATGTGGGGCTGCCTTTCTATGTAGTCTGGAAAATACAGTTGATCCAGAATGCCACAGACAGGTTGGTCTCTGGGTCATCTTGGAAAGACCAGATTACACCCCTATTGAAAGAGCTACACTGGCTGCTTATAAGTTTCCAGGCAAAATACAAGGTGTTGGTAATCCTCTATAATAAAGAGCTAAAGTGTGCGCCCGTGTCTCTGCGCCCGTGTCTTTCTCGGGCGTTCTGGGCATGCGCCGGCGACACTCTCGGGCCCAGCCGCCCGCCTAGCTACCATGGGCAGGGACTGAGGGAGGAAGGCAAAGACAGAGAGAGAGAAAGAGGAAGGAAGGAGTGAGGGAGGGAGCCAGGACAATAGAAAGATGGAAAGAAGAAAAGAGAGAGAAGGGAAGGAAAAGGACAAAAGAAACAAGAAGGGAGGGAGGGAAAGTAGGAAAGAGAGAAGTAAGGAAGGAAGGAAGAAGAAAGAAAAAGGAGAAAGGAGTGAGGGAGAAGAACAAAAAAAAAACAGAAGGGAGGGAGGAGCAGCCAGCCCCAAAGAGCTAGCCCGTTAAAGAAAGAAAAGAGGAAAAGAGAAAGAAAACAGAAAGGAGAGAGAGGGAGAGGGAGATAGAACAAAGGAAGGAAAGGAAAGAGAAGAAGAGGGAGAGAAAAGGAAGGAATGAAAGAGAGAGACGAGGAAAAAAAAGGGAAGGAAAGGAGGGCGAGAGAGAGAGGGAGAAGGAAAAAGGAAACAAACAAACAAAAAGATTCTAGTGCAGTTATTTTAACGGGCTAAAAAATACTAGTTACCTATAAAGCCCTAAACAGTTTAGGCTCCGGGTATTTAAGAGAACACCTTCTTTGTTATTAACCCCACTGCCCATTGAGATAATCAGAGGTCTGTCTGCAGTTGTCACCAGCTCCTCTGGTGGCTGCTTGGGGACAGGCTTTCTCTGCCGCTGCCCCAAAACTTTGGAATGCGCTCCCTGCTGAAATAAGAGCCTCCCCATCTCTGTCAACATTTTAAAAGTCTTTAAAGACGAATCTGTTCACCCAGGCTTTTAATTATATACTGTTTTAATAGTTTTAACGTCATTTTAAAATTTTAAATTGTTGTAACGTTAGAATTTTTCCTGTTGTCATTTGTTTTGTTTTATTGTAAACTGCCCGGAGATGTAAGTTTTGGGTGGTATAAAATGTGTTAAAATAAAATAAAATGTTGGAAAAATAAAAAATACTTTAAGTGGAAAGGAATTATTTTCATTAGGCTTGTGCATCAGAATCTCTGACAGAAATGCACATCTCACTGGTGCCATGCAGAGGCAGATCCTCCTGGCAGTACTTGTTTTCCAAGGTTGGGGGGGGGGCTTTCCATCAGAATCAGAGGCTACGCATGGGATGCTGGGAAGCTGCAATATTGCTGGGAGGGTGAGAAAAGGACTCTAGTCTTCCAGGATACACGTTGTCCCTTTTGCTGCTGCAGATGCCTGGTTTTTTGTTTGGCTGAACCCCCTTCAGCCTCCTAGGCACAGACCCTCGGAGGCTGCTCTGATGTCACCTTCCTTCTTCCTCCGCAGTCTTGCCTCACAGTCTCTTCTGCTAGCCTTCTCCTCTGCCTCAATCTCCCTTGAACCTCCCCAGCTGAACTTCATTGCCTGTCATATACAGCCCTAACTGCCTTTTTCTCTCTGGAGCCCCTTTAGCCTCTTTTGGCAACCACTGTTAGCACCTTCTAGCCACACTTCCTGCATATAAGTAGTCTTGGAACAAGAAGTAGTAGCAGTAGTAATGGGAGGCAGGCAGAAGATTGGGCACAGAGGAGAAGAGAGACTGTGGGTTAGAGTGGGCAGGAGGGGTGGGAATTGTGGCAGCATGTGGGGTCTTGATCTACGCCTGGTCTAAGGGAATCAACAGAGAAGCATTTATTTTGTATTTCTCCAGGCTGATAGTACACAGGGCCACCAAATCTTTATCCATCTAAAGAACAAGTCAGAAACCATGTAGTAATGAACCAAACAACTGCATTAGTGTGAGTTCACTCCACAAATCAATGAATTGACCACTGTTATCTCTCTCTCTCTCTCTATCTATTCATTCATTCCAGCAGGTGATAGAAAGGACCATGAGGACAATATGAGACCGTTTGGGCTATTTTTGGAAGCGACCAATGATGAAGCAGCAGAAAAGTCCTCTGGGAAACAAAATGGATCAACGAGGCGGGAGATAAACCAAAGGGACTTCCATGAAATTCCAGGCCAGCACGCATATTACAAAGGTGGTGGAAGAAATAAGTCCCGTGTTTCTACAGAGACCAGCCATAAACCAAGCTTTAAAATAAATCACCGAATTCACACAGCAGAGAAAACAGACAGATGCTTGACATATGGAAAGGGCATCATTCAAAACACACAGTCCCCCTTGCATCAAAGAGCTCAGAGAGCAGAGAATGCTGGGAGTCAGGGTGGATCAAAGGCACAGGATGTTAACCAAACAAAGAATAAGAGGAACACATCTGATGCTTGTCAGGATGGGAACTTGCATGTCATTCCCACTGAAGAAGAAAAAACAGATGGAAAGAGGAGGAGTAAGTGCCAAATATGTGGAAATACCTTCAGTCATAAATCAAGCCTTAAGAGACATCAAAATATCCACACAAGAGAGAGACCATACAAATGCGAAGATTGTGGTGACAGCTTTAATCAAGAAGCAGACCTTGTTAGACATCAAACTGTTCACACTGGAAAGAACCCATATAAGTGCTTGGAATGTGGAAAGAGCTTCAGCCGTACTGGAAAACTAATTGTACATCAAAGAACCCACACAGGAGAGAAACCATATGAATGCTTGGAATGTGGCAAGAGCTTCCATGTGAAATCATCTCTTACTAAGCATCAGAAAATTCACACAGGAGAGAAACCATATGAATGCTTGGAATGTGGAAAGAGCTTCCGAACAAGTGAAAAACGTACTGTGCATCAAAGAACTCACACTGGAGAAAAACCATATATATGCTTGGAATGTGGAAAGAGCTACCATGAGAAATCAGCTCTTACTAAGCATCAGAGAATTCATGCAGGAGAGAAACCATATCAATGCTTGGAATGTGGAAAGAGCTTCAGAACAAGTGAAAAACGTACTGTGCATCAAAGAACTCACACTGGAGAAAAACCATATATATGCTTGGAGTGCGGGAAAAGTTTTTGTGATAGTTCAGGCCTTAAGTCACATACAAAGATCCACACAGGGGAAAAATCATATAAATGCTTGGAATGTGGAAAGAGCTTCAGTCACAGCACAAGCCTCACTTCACACCAAAAAATCCACACAGGCGAAAAATCATATAACTGCCTGGAATGTGGAAAGACATTCAGTCACAGCTCAAGCCTCACTTCACACCAAAAAATCCACACAGGCGAAAAATCATTTAACTGCCTGGAATGTGGAAAGACTTTCAGTCACAGCTCAAGCCTCACTTCACACCAAAGAATCCACACAGGGGAGAAGCCATATAAATGCTTGGAATGTGGAAAGAGATTTAGTCAGGGTTCACATCTGATTTCACATAAAAGGATACACACAGGTGATAAACCATATAAGTGTTTGGAGTGTGGAAAAAGCTTCACCCAGAGCTCACATCTTAAGGAGCATAAGAAAAAGCATACTGGGGAGAAACCGTATAAATGCTCAGATTGTGGAAAGTGTTTCCGTTTGAGCACATGTCTTACTTTACATCTAAGAACTCACACTGGAGAGAAACCATATAAATGCTTTGAGTGTGGCAAGAGTTTCAGTCAGAGCTCAGCCCTTTCTACACATGAAAGACTCCACACAGGGATGAAACCATATAAATGCTTTGAGTGTGGCAAGAGCTTTAATTGTAGCTCAGACCTTGTGACACATCACGGTATCCACACAGGAGAGAAACGATATAAATGCTTGGAGTGTGGGAAAAGCTTCAGTCACAATAGGAGCCTGATTTCACACCAAAGGATTCACACAGGAGTGAAACCATAGAAATGCTTGTAGTGTGGAAAATGCTTACACTATGGTAAAAACTTTCACGATGCATCCGACTTTCCTAGACATTAATGAATCTACAGAGATAGAGTGAAACTGTATAGAAACCAATCACTGCTTTCTAGGGGAAAAAACAAGTTATTGCTGAATTCACAAGGTGAACACTAAAGTCATATCTCTATTTGTTGCAGTCCCTGCATGATAAGCTTGGTCTCATTTATTCTGCTGCTGTATACGTTGTTCTAATAATAACTCCATAAAGGTGGTTAAAAAATGTTCCAGTGCCAATGCACAGATGGATTTGTGGTTTAGCATGTATATATTTAAATCAAATCAAATCTTTATTGTTACAGTCATTACCAGCAAACTATATATTTAATTCTCCTAGATGTACCCGTCACTAATCCCATGTGTGGCAGCTCTCGTGAGAGTTTGCGAGCAGCTGCGGATAGGATAGTGACGGGGATGGGGAGAAAATAGGGATACTGGCTGGCAGCCACAGGAGGCAGCGGCGGCGGGCCAGACCAGCAGGAGGCTGTGGCAGGCCAGGCCGGCCGCCGGGAATAGCAGGAGGTATCATGGCGGTCCAGCCGGGGGAAGGAGGCGGGCGGGCGGGTGGGAGGAAGTGCCAGCCAGAAACCGCGGGGGGGGGGGGGGGAGAAGCGGACCAGCAGGCTGGCCAGAAAGCCGAGTGGGCTTGCGGCGGGGGGAGAAAAAGGCAGCGGTGGTGGATAGGCTGCCACTAGTTATTAACAAAATTGACTTATTCAGCCCAGCTAGTTATTAATAAAATTGACCTATTCTGGACAAGCTTAGGAAAATACAGATACAGACAAATTTTGCTAATAATTTGATTTCACATATTGATCCTTGGAATATAGAGTTCAGTGCAGTATTTACCCACATGCTTTTCTTCATTTTTGAAAAACTGAGCCAAGCTCTTAGTCCAATTAGCTCAGTATTCTCTACACTGACTGGCAGCAGTCTTTTATGTCTTCTCTTCTCTTCTCTTCTGGCTGTAACTTGAGCTGAGTGTCAATGCAGAGCCCCCTCAGCCCACGTTAAGGCTGGGCAAAAGCAGAGGGAGAGGAAGGCAGCCAAGGTGGAGCGATGGGGTGGCAGGGAGAGAGAGTCAGCTGTGTCTGGTTCCACCGCTGCCAGCCTCAGCTTCACTGGTGGGCACGCCACCCACCCAGGGCTGCTGCACCAACCCAGCTAGGCACACAGCACACTGCTCATCTGGCACAGAGTGAGGGGCCTTGGCACAGATTAAATCCACCTAGGGAAGCCTCTGTTCCTCAGAAACTGCCTTACAGTGAGTTGGGGCACTGGTCCATGAGCTACGACCCTTCAGAAGGTAGATTGGGTCACTGTCGGCCATTCTGTGATAAGATTGCTGCATGCCATTTTATAGGGGGCTGCCCTTGAAAGGTATTTGGAAGCTACAGCTGATGCAAAATGTGGCGGCTAGCTAGGCTCTTCTTTCTCTCAGAGTGAACTGCCCTTCTATGGGACATCCCTTCAGATAACTGAAGACAGTTGTCATATCTCCCTTTAGTATTATCATCTTATTTGGAATTAATCACCCATCAGTTTTCTCAGCCATAACATGTACAGCCTCTGAAAAATCTGGGTCCTTCAACTGTTAAAAGACTGGCTGATTCATGGAGGGTTAGCAGTGTTTCTGATGGAGCCCATGCATTATAGACCTTTCAAAGGTAAAGATGTAGGGGTCCAATTTATTGGAAAATGGTTTTTCTTTTTATCTAGTACTAAAATGATAGGTTCCAAGAGAATGTCTATTCACATTTGCTGTTTTCTTTATTGTAGAGCGTGCAACCTTATGCATTCCTATGTTGTAGAATGGCAGAAAAATTCAGATCAACGGCTTTTCTTTCCTCTCTGTTTAATGTTTCCATTTTTCTGTGGAAAACAAAGAATAAAAAGGGAATCCTTTGTTTCACATACATGTAGACAAGTATTCTGGGATAGGTTTTCGCAGGATGCTGTGTGTGAATCGGAGCAGGGGAATATGGCATTTAGTGGGTATATATTACATTCCCAACTGTGTGTCTGCATGTGCGCCCTCATATCAAGCTGCCTTCTGTTCACACAGACCCTTGGTCCATTGAGTTCAGCACTGTCTACAAAAGATACAGGACCTGGAATCACCCGGCTTGACTCAGACCCATAACCTCCCAGCTCCATTTTTGATAATTTATACTTTCCATGCTCTCTGAAGGACTGGAAAGGTTGTGCCGTTGAATTAGTGTCAACTCCTGGCAACCACAAAGCCCTGTGGTTTCCTTGGGAGAATACAGGAGGGGTTTACCATTACCTCTTCCTGCGCAATATGAGATTATGCCTTTCAGCATCTTCCTATCACTGCTGCCTGATAGAGGAGTTTCCCATATTCTGGGAAACACACCAGTGGGGATTTGAACCAACAGCCTCCTGCTCTCTAGGCAGGTTACTTCCCTGCTGCGCCATTATGCTCTCTAAAGCAAACCAAAATTCTCTTCTATGTTTTGAAGCCATTAGTCACCAGGACATCGTTGTTACAGCTGGCACGTTTGGTCCACAGTACTTGCTTTATTTTAACATTCTTCTCTCTTTTGCAATCACTTGTTACAGCAGCCTACCACTGCATTGAATTGGAGTGGTAGGGGTTACTGTGCATTAATATCTCATCCCCAGGAGCGTAACTATAATAGGGCAAGGGGAGACAGTTGTCTGGGGGCCTACCGCCTTGGGGGGCCCACCAGAGGCAAGTCACAGGACTGACTCCCCCAGCTGCACACCCACCCTGGCTTCCTTCAGTTGTATTCATCTTCTGAAATTGGTGTGAGTGTTAAGACCTGGAGCTACCAGAACATCATGTCTTTCTCTAGTACCATTGAATGACTTGCACCGTCCACAATTTACAAAACCTTTTAATAAACTGCAGAGCCAACGTGTACTGAACTGAATCTTCCAGAAGTCTAGTCGTGCGATATGGGTCATCTTCAAGGATTAGGTGAAGGATCAGACTAATATTTGCAAACAGGAATGTTTGGACTGCAAAAAGATTCAGTGAGAAGTTAAATCTTACTAAGCATCAAAGAACTCACACTGGCGAGAAATTTGATTGGAGTGCAGAAAGAACTTTAGTGTGAATACAGGCCTTAAAATGCATACAAGGATCCACTTGGGGGAGAAAACCATATAAATGTTTCGAGTGTGGAAAGTGCTTCAGACTGCACCAGAGCCACACACTTCTCTAAAGCGTGCACAACACAGAGATACCATACAATGCTCATACAATGATAAAGGTTTGGTAATGCATCACACTTTTCTAGACATCAGCGAATCAACACACAGAGAGAAACTGTAAAAAATGATTACATGTTTAATCATTTAAAAATGATGGAAATCATTTTTCAAAATGATTCTTCATTAGGAAAAACTAATGAGTGCTCAGACCATAACTTAAGAGAATGTCCATAACCGCTTGGTGCCACTTCCATAACACCAGCGCTCCTCCCAGCTCCCCTGCACCCGATACCTGCACACACACACAGCATCCGTGTATGCATGGACTCAAATCAGCTTTATTGATCAGAACTTGCTTTAGGATACATATATACAGAGAATCAGGTTACAAACATCAGAAGGTGGCATGGAGCTAAAGATCACATATCTATAGATTTTTAAAGTTTCAACCACAAAAAGTATGGGGCGGGGGAGATAACTCTCACGCCTTCATTCAGGTAATTGGCGGAGTAATTTCTTCCATCCATGGCCAGGATTTGCATCACTTCCGGGAGGGGAGTCTCCCCCTTTTGGTGAGGGCAAAACTATTCACATGATGTAACATAAACTTTACAGATATACGACAGTATTGTTCCTTTTGAGAGTGCTGTTCTCAGGACCTCTGGAAAGCTAGAGCCAGCATGGGGGAATTCTGAATCCCTCCAATTGTTATCCCAAAAGGGGTACCGGACCATGCATGGTATCCAAGGATTCTCCTGGCTCACTTTGTAACACAGGTGTTCCCATTGTGATTGGAGTTACGGTCGCCAGGTTATAAGCCATGGACCGAGGCCCCTTGCTGCAAATCTTCATTGTTTTCAGTGGGGCCACACCTGAAAATTCTCGAGGTTTTTTAACCCAAATCCAGGGGACCCTGGACTATCTCTGTGTCATCATCATCTCTGGCTCCCGGTGGAGGTGGGGTGGCAACAAACCGCGAGTCTATAGCAGCTCCAGGAATGAAGAAAACCCCTCACTTAGTAATTGAACCTGACAAATCTAGCCCATGGGAATTTAAGGCTTTGCTGTGTCCAACGTTTGTGTAGGCCTCGATTCACTTGGAACTCTGGAACCCCGGGTCTGAAACACTCGGGGTTTGAAGTGGCCATCTCCTGGAACCCTTCCCTGATGAGGGAGCTCCCCCAGATGCCCTCCCTGGACTCCTCCCTCAAAATAGGTGTTTGCAGCAGGTCTTTGGCTGCTGGGACAGTGCCCCAGCGTGGTTCCTAGAACGTGCTCCATCACCCCCAGCGAAAATAGCCTGGGGAGAAAGGGAGTTGTACTCCAACAACATCTGGGAACCTAAGGCTGAGAACCACTGGAACTTATTCTTTCTCAAATAATAAATGGCTTCTAACCAGGAATTCCTTGCCAGATGAAGCCTTGACTTTTAGTTGGCATCCATTTTGCTTCATCCTCCTCCTTAGCTGCCATATACTGCGTTCCTATGTTCCAAGTCTAACATACCTCAAAGGGCTCTTGTGGGGATAAGCTATGGTTGCCATATTCTGGTTTTACAGATCTGGGTGCCTAACTTGCATATTATGTAAATTGGCTTGAAAATAATTTTTGAGCAGAATAGTGCACATTTTGCTCCATAACTCCGCTTCTGCAAGGGCTAGAGATTAGCTTCTTTCTTTCTTTCTTTCTTTTTTAATGAAAGCTGAAATCCTGGAGAATCTGGGTGGGCTAAGCAATCTGGGTGAGATGCGTAAAATCCGGGTGAAACCTGGAATTTCGGGGGGGGGGCATGGCAACTCTATGATAAGCATAATGTACACTGCTCTGGGCTCCTTGGAGGAAGAGTGGAATATAAATGTTTAAATAAATGAAAACCTGTAAGAGCTGTTTGAGAGTGGAACAGTCTAGTCGTGCGATATGGGTCATCTTCAAGGATTAGGTGAAGGATCAGACTAATATTTGCAAACAGGAATATGGCCTCAAAGAATAATAGGAATTGTAGTCTGGAATGTGGAAGGAGCTTCAGCAGAACTGGAAAACTTACTGTGCATCAAATAAACTACACAGGAGAGAAACCATATGAATGTTTGGACTGCAAAAAGATTCAGTGAGAAGTTAAATCTTACTAAGCATCAAAGAACTCACACTGGAGAGAAACCATATATTTGATTGGAGTGCAGAAAGAACTTTAGTGTGAATACAGGCCTTAAAATGCATAAGCATAATGTACACTGCTCTGGGCTCCTTGGAGGAAGAGTGGAATATAAATGTTTAAATAAATGAAAACCTGTAAGAGCTGTTTGAGAGTGGAACAGTCTGCCTTGTCACTGCAGATCTCCTAACAGAGGCTGCATGAGCATCTGTTAGGAATCTTCTGGCAGTTTCCTGTGCTGAGCAAAGGGTTGCACTAGAAATCCTCAGGTTTGTAGCCAGGCCTGGCCATACTGTGCCAGGCTGAGTCCAAAAATTCTGTGGCCATGACTCTGATCAATCTCTGGGCTGTCCTCCACCCAGGCCCAAAGAGATGCAACCAGGTGACATATTACCTGTGTGATTTTTCTTGGCCACTGATCATTGCCTAAGGCAAATTGTGATCTCTTGCATCCTGAGGATAGCTGAATTCCTCCATCTTCCTATTGAGGTTATTGTCTTCCAAGGAGAGGTCAGATGATCTCCCTGTATTGTCTGACTGATCTCCTGATTGTGTCTGATATAGCTGGACAATTGTTGAACCATTCACTCCTAGGTTTAAAAGATTGTATTCGTTCTGCTCTGGTCTCTGTGGAGGACAGAGCTCTTTTTCCTGACTGCTGTGACTGAGGGGGAAATCCATCTGCAAGGAAGATTGCTGATTTCCATTCTGGAATGTAAGTAGAAATTAATCTTCATGTGTCGTACATTTTCTTTTTATTGGAAAACCTCTTCCTTGATGATCCTGCATGTATTATGTTTGTGTTACGTTCTGTGTGCTGCTGGTGCCGGCTGGTTTTAGGTTACAAGTGAAAGAAATGACAAATAAATATGTTTAAACAGCGCTTGTGCAGGAGAACTTCCCATCAGTTTCCCCCCAAAATAAATATTTTAAAGAAAACATGCATTCTCATAGCTTTAAGGAAAGTGTTTTAAATTCACTGGATTTCCTCATTTCCTGAGCAAAGCCACCTCTGCCTGCTCCTATGCATCTTAATAACTGAAAGTCAGCAAATGAAGCTGATTTCTGCAGAAGCGTAAAGATGAGCAATGTGTGTAGAAAAAAGGTGCACAAGTAAAGTGACTGTGATTACAGGGTATAGTTTTTTAGCAGCTGAAATAGGCACAGGAACAACAGCTAGTAATAAAGTTGGCAATCCAATTAAAGTGTGCCCTCTAGTAGACTCCTGGCAACCACAGAGCACTGTGGTTGTCTTTGGTAGAATACAGGAGGGGTTTACCATTGCCATCTCCCACGCAGTATGAGATGATGCCTTTCAGCATCTTCCTGTATCGCTGCTGCCCAATATAGTCTGGGAAACATACCAGTAGGGATTTGAACCAGCAACCTCTTGCACCCTAGCTAGGCAAGTTACTTCCCGGCTGTGCCATTAGGTGGTTCAGGCACTCCTATGGAATGTGGTAAATTCCTAGAGGGGAAGCCCTGTTTCCAGCTATGTTAGCTTGCGACACACAACACTTCTTTATCAGCATTCATAAAGATGCACTACTTTTCAGCAGTTTTCATAATAGGCAATTTAGTCCCTCTTTGAGATTCAGTACACACTAGGCAAGTCTGCTGATGCTGTGAGTTTAATATCGAATGGGGAAAGAAGCAAAGGTGATGGGTTGCTCTGCTGTCCGAGCAATGTGATAAACAGCAAGTAATCCAGATGGGTTGTTGAGGTTGGTGTATGACCCCTTCTCCTAAGAGTGTTTGTTGTTACTGAGGCCAAGTGCTCAAAATGAGAGGGGATGCTTGGTAGGATTTTTGTTTAAAATGTATTTATTCACTTTCTATACCACCCTTCCAAAAATGGCTCAGGGCAGGTTTACACAGGGAAATAATAAATAAATAAGATGGCTCCCTGTCCCCAAAGGGCTCACAATCTAAAAAGAAACATAAGATGGAGCTACTGTGCTGAGGCTGGATAGGGCCAGTTACTTTCCTCCTGCTCAATAAAGAGAATCACCACGTTAAAAAGTGCCTCTTTGCCAAGTTAGCAGGGGTTATTTCATATATTTATTTTTTCATTCAATTTTTATACACTCACTGTGTCTCCATGAGGTTTTCCAAAAAATTAAAAACTACTCTTAAAGACTTAACGTGATTAAAAGTGTTAAAACAATCCAATTGATAGCAATGGATTATTTTCAGCCAGGAAGTAAAGGCTTAACTTACTTTTTGGAGGTAACATAAGCTGGGGTGTGTGTTGCCTGGCAAGCAACCTTGGACATGCGAATCAATTCTTGCATTCCAGCAGGCTGACTTCCTCTATCCCAGCACATCTAGCTTAGCTGTCTCATCCAGCACGATTAGGTTTCACTACATTTTTCTGTCTGGATTTTTCAGAACCAGCTCTGCTAACATCACCCACCATCTTATAGGAAGCTGCCTTATCCCAGATCAGACCATTTAGCTCACTGTTGTGGTGTAGTGGTTAGAGTGCTGGACTAGGGCCGGGGAGACCCGAGTTCAAATCCCCATTCAGCCATGAAACTAGCTGGGTGACTCTGGGCCAGTCACTTCTCTCTCAGCCTAGCCTACTTCACAGGGTTGATGTGAGGAGAAACCTAAGTATATAGTACACCGCTCTGGGCTCCTTGGAGGAAGAGCGGGATATAAATGTAAAAATAAAAATAATAAATAAAATAAATAGAGCCTGGTCTTGAGGAGGGCCTCTAATGTGAAGAGAGAGAGAACAAGGGCAGCCCTGATGTGTACTGCTTGTAGAAGGGTTTTTTGGGGTTTGTTTTTTTGCATGACGCTGTTTCCCATACATGGCAGAGTCCAACTGGGAACCAGAAATGCCTTTCAACATAATAACTTCAGATCAGGTGTATATAGTAAATCTGGGCAGCAATAATCAGATTGTCTCTCTTTCCTTTTCCTTTTCTCTCTCTAATGTTTCTTTGCCTTCTTCCTTGTAGCTTTAGGCCTCACCAGGCAATAGCATGAGTGATTCTTGCCTCTGGGGACTCTTGATGGAGGTACATGGGGAGCAGGGGGGTCCCAAGTCCTCTCTCCAGCCCTCTTGTAGCCTTGTCTGCCCTGCAGCAGCCACAGAAGAACGATGCATCCCAAGCAGCACGGCCACTGCAATGCTCCCTATCAATCAGTCCCCCCCTCTATAGGATGAGGAGCCTGGAAGTGGCTGGAGCCATTTTGCAGGGCGCTGTTGGCAGGGCTACAGATGTGCTTGGTGGTCTCCCAGATGTCACCCATTGGAGGCAGCCAGCAGAAAGCAGAGCCCGAGCTTCTTCCTCGCACCTGAAGGGCTGCCTCACTCCTCTCCCCCAGCCCCTTCTCATGAGGTGCAGTGCCTGTGGTACCACTGCCACCCTATGTGGGAAGGCAAAGGTTCCAAAACACAGGGGAGGAAGCATTCCCGTTTCACGGCAAAGGCACTCTGTTCATGTCCTGGGAGAGCGTTGCACTCGGGTCCTTTTCAAGAAACCTGCTTTCTTCTATAAGAATTCTGCCCAAGCTCTGAGGCACACAGCCTGGGTGGGGGGGATAGCTCTCTGAGCATGTGCAGAATCCCTTTCTAAAGTCACAAGTGCCAGGAGCTGGGACTGCCCGAAGAGTTAATTGGCTGTGCTGTGGGAAGAGGGGCTTCTGGCTGGTGGGCTGTAAAGCTTCACAGGGGGAGGGCCTGGACTCTAGAGTTTTCTAGAAGACAGCTGCATTCGTGATCAGTGTCCTTTGTACCATTTACTAAAACACTGTTTTTAAAATGTGAGTATGATTTGATAATATGCGATGTCATTAAGCTGAGTGTTCATTAGCCTAATACATGCAAACCTTTCATGAAGTTTTTAGTCTGTAAATACTGTTATCTGACCTTCATTTATATTTTCAGCTTGTGAGTGAAAGTGTGTGTGTGTGTATATAACACTTTCTTTACACCATGCATGAGTTATCTTCCAATTGGCAGTGTAATCCTGCCTTGTGTGATTTCTTTAACTTTCCATATAAATGAAACACAACCATAACAACAATTAAATTATAACTGCACTTTTAAAATGTCTTTCTTAATACAAACAACAGAATTAGGAAAATAAAATAAAAAGGGTTACGGAGACTTGCTCAGACTCATGTGTCCAAACGGAGGTTTTTCCTTTTGGTGTTGTTGTTGCCTTGTTTGGAGTTCTTTCTTTGCTGTGGCATTAAAATATACATAGGAACATAGGAAACTGCCACCTACTGAGTCAGACCATTGGTGTATCTAGCTCAGTATTGTCTTCACAGACTGGCAGTGGCTTCTCCAAGGTTGCAGGCAGGAATCTCTCTCAGCCCTATCTTGGAGAAGCCAGGGAGGGAACTTGGAACCTTCTGCTCTCCCCAGAGCGGCTTCATCCCCTGAGGGGAATATCTTGCAGTGCTCACACTTCTAGTCTCCCATTCATATGCAACCAGGGCAGACCCTGCTTAGCTATGGGGACAAGTCATGCTTGCTACCACAAGACCAGCTCTCATCTCCTCACAATCTGCTTCTGCCTCCCCTTCTTGAAAGCCTGAAAGTAATAAATATAGGCTTCACAAATAACCAGCCCACAGGAGCAATCTATGCAGGAACGTTCTTCACCAGGCCTCTGTATCCTCTGAGGAGGGCTGCACCTTTTCCACCATATTTGGTAGTCCCTATTCAACATGCGGGCCCAGGCCCCTACTGGACAAGCCTGTATCATCACCTGATGTTTTGACCCTTAAAGAGCAGGGTACAGAAATGTGCACAGAAATGCATACATGTATAGGAGAGGGAGAGGGAAGATATGATTTGTGAGGAGAATATACGATTTCCTTTTTTCAGGAGGTAATGAATGACCTTTGAGGAGCTGGTGGTGCATTTCACTGAGGGGGAATTGCTGTATCCAGACCCAAGAGCTCTGCACGAGGAAGTGACGGTAGAGAGTTTCGGCAACATGGCCTCCCTGGGTAAGTTTCTCTTTGCTCTGAGATGCTGGAAGGTATCAGTTGCTGCTGGGGTTGTTTTCCATTGTAAAGATCTCCCCTGCAGCAAATGGATGGCCAGGCCACATGCCCTGGAAGTACCTGCTTTGCCTCCAGATGTCAGACCAGAACTTACATGTGCTGACTCCCATTTTGGGAAATGTGAAGCTTGCAGTCGGTCATTCATAACTGAGAATGTTTGCAGGAGCTCATCTTTCCCCTTCCTTTTGCCTGATTTGCTCTCTTCCCCCATGAATCAGTGAGATGTCTAAGGCCAGGCTCTGCTGAGGAAAGCTGTTTTAATATCCTACCTGCCCTCCCTCTCCCCAATGGAATTGTGAATAGCCAGCCATACCTGCAGGGGTGTGGTCACAGCTCCTAGGAAGCTGCCTCATACTGAGTCAGACCATCGTTCATCTATAGTTCAAGGGAGAGGAGAGCTGGTCTTGTGGTAGCGAGCATGACTTGTCCCCATAGCTAAGCAGGGTCTGCCTTGGTTGCATATGAATGGGAGACTTGATGTGTGAGCACTGCAAAAGATTCCCCTCAGGGGATGAAGCCGCTCTGGGAAGAGCAGAAGGTTTCAAGTTCCCTCCCTGGCAGCATCTCCAAGATAGGGCTGAGAGAGACTCCTGCCTGCAACCTTGGAGAAGCCATTGCCAGTCTGTGAAGACAATATTGAGCTAGATGGACCAATGGTCTGACTCAGTATATGGCAGCTTCCTTTGTTCCTATGTTCCTATCTACCTCAGTACTGCTTACACTGACTGGCTGTGATTCTCCAAGGTTTCAGGCAGGAGTCTCTCCCAACCCTATCTGGAGATGCTGCCAGGGATTGAACCTGGAAACTTCTGCATGCCAAGCAGATGCTCTGAAGAAGTCTTCGAATCCAGGCAGAATGACCAGAGTAACTCCTGGGCATGTAGCTGATGCCATCTTGTCATCATTTTAGCATAAGAGGTGTGGGTTTTCTGGAAGGTTTTCTCATACAAATTCTTCCTCATTTGTATAAAATTTGCATTTACGTAAGAACAGCCCTGCTGGATCAGGCCCAAGGCCCATCTAGTCCAGCATCCTGTTTGACACAGTGGCCAACCAGATGCCTCTGAGAAGCGCACAGGCAAGAGGTGAGGGCATGCCCTCTCTCTTGCTGTTGCTCCCCTGCAACCGGTATTTTGGAAACATCTGAGGCTGGCCTGTAGCCATCAGACTAGACCTGCCCTCCATGAATTTGTCTAGGCCCCGTTTAAAGCCATCCTAGCTAGTGGCCATTACCACATTCTGTGGCAGATAATTCCATAGGTTAATTATGCACTGTGTGAAAAGGTACTTCCTTTTGTCTGCCCAAAATGTCCTGACAAGTGGTTTTTCCTGATACCCTAAACAGATTATTATCTGATCTGGCAGGTTATTTGGACTACCATATTTTTCTGATTCTAAAATGCCTGCATGCATAATATGCACCTACAAGAGGGGCATGAGGGAACTACCTCTGGTTTTTATAGGAACTGAAATGCTGCCACTCCTACCTAATTTAAGATGGTGAAAAGGGGAGGTTTTCCACCGGGGCATCTAGGAACCTAACTCCCCTTCTCCCTAATTCCCCCTGCCCCCGGGGGCGGGCGGAGGAGCATGTAATAAACAGAACAAGACGGTTATTATTTAGAGAAAAAAACCCTCACCGTTATTAGTTTCCCATGCTATTTCAAATGTGTTTCCAGCAGCTGGAATATTTTATTTGCAAGGCATGGGGGGACCACTAAATACACTTAATGTGGTTTAAATAGTAACCTCCAGACTGGATTACTGCAATGTGTTCTATGAGAGCCAGCATGGTGTAGTGGTTAGAGTGCTGGACCTCAATCTCCCTTGAACCTCCCCAGCTGAACTTCATTGCCTGTCATATACAGCCCTAACTGCCTTTTTCTCTCTGGAGCCCCTTTAGCCTCTTTTGGCAACCACTGTTAGCACCTACTAGCCACACTTCCTGCATATAAGTAGTCTTGGAACAAGAAGTAGTAGCAGTAGTAATGGGAGGCAGGCAGAAGATTGGGCACAGAGGAGAAGAGAGACTGTGGGTTAGAGTGGGCAGGAGGGGTGGGAATTGTGGCAGCATGTGGGGTCTTGATCTACGCCTGGTCTAAGGGAATCAACAGAGAAGCATTTATTTTGTATTTCTCCAGGCTGATAGTACACAGGGCCACCAAATCTTTATCCATCTAAAGAACAAGTCAGAAACCATGTAGTAATGAACCAAACAACTGCATTAGTGTGAGTTCACTCCACAAATCAATGAATTGACCACTGTTATCTCTCTCTCTCTCTCTATCTATTCATTCATTCCAGCAGGTGATAGAAAGGACCATGAGGACAATATGAGACCGTTTGGGCTATTTTTGGAAGCGACCAATGATGAAGCAGCAGAAAAGTCCTCTGGGAAACAAAATGGATCAACGAGGCGGGAGATAAACCAAAGGGACTTCCATGAAATTCCAGGCCAGCACGCATATTACAAAGGTGGTGGAAGAAATAAGTCCCGTGTTTCTACAGAGACCAGCCATAAACCAAGCTTTAAAATAAATCACCGAATTCACACAGCAGAGAAAACAGACAGATGCTTGACATATGGAAAGGGCATCATTCAAAACACACAGTCCCCCTTGCATCAAAGAGCTCAGAGAGCAGAGAATGCTGGGAGTCAGGGTGGATCAAAGGCACAGGATGTTAACCAAACAAAGAATAAGAGGAACACATCTGATGCTTGTCAGGATGGGAACTTGCATGTCATTCCCACTGAAGAAGAAAAAACAGATGGAAAGAGGAGGAGTAAGTGCCAAATATGTGGAAATACCTTCAGTCATAAATCAAGCCTTAAGAGACATCAAAATATCCACACAAGAGAGAGACCATACAAATGCGAAGATTGTGGTGACAGCTTTAATCAAGAAGCAGACCTTGTTAGACATCAAACTGTTCACACTGGAAAGAACCCATATAAGTGCTTGGAATGTGGAAAGAGCTTCAGCCGTACTGGAAAACTAATTGTACATCAAAGAACCCACACAGGAGAGAAACCATATGAATGCTTGGAATGTGGCAAGAGCTTCCATGTGAAATCATCTCTTACTAAGCATCAGAAAATTCACACAGGAGAGAAACCATATGAATGCTTGGAATGTGGAAAGAGCTTCCGAACAAGTGAAAAACGTACTGTGCATCAAAGAACTCACACTGGAGAAAAACCATATATATGCTTGGAATGTGGAAAGAGCTACCATGAGAAATCAGCTCTTACTAAGCATCAGAGAATTCATGCAGGAGAGAAACCATATCAATGCTTGGAATGTGGAAAGAGCTTCAGAACAAGTGAAAAACGTACTGTGCATCAAAGAACTCACACTGGAGAAAAACCATATATATGCTTGGAGTGCGGGAAAAGTTTTTGTGTGAGTTCAGGCCTTAAGTCACATACAAAGATCCACACAGGGGAAAAATCATATAAATGCTTGGAATGTGGAAAGAGCTTCAGTCACAGCACAAGCCTCACTTCACACCAAAAAATCCACACAGGCGAAAAATCATATAACTGCCTGGAATGTGGAAAGACATTCAGTCACAGCTCAAGCCTCACTTCACACCAAAAAATCCACACAGGCGAAAAATCATATAACTGCCTGGAATGTGGAAAGACTTTCAGTCACAGCTCAAGCCTCACTTCACACCAAAGAATCCACACAGGGGAGAAGCCATATAAATGCTTGGAATGTGGAAAGAGATTTAGTCAGGGTTCACATCTGATTTCACATAAAAGGATACACACAGGTGATAAACCATATAAGTGTTTGGAGTGTGGAAAAAGCTTCACCCAGAGCTCACATCTTAAGGAGCATAAGAAAAAGCATACTGGGGAGAAACCGTATAAATGCTCAGATTGTGGAAAGTGTTTCCGTTTGAGCACATGTCTTACTTTACATCTAAGAACTCACACTGGAGAGAAACCATATAAATGCTTTGAGTGTGGCAAGAGTTTCAGTCAGAGCTCAGCCCTTTCTACACATGAAAGACTCCACACAGGGATGAAACCATATAAATGCTTTGAGTGTGGCAAGAGCTTTAATTGTAGCTCAGACCTTGTGACACATCACGGTATCCACACAGGAGAGAAACGATATAAATGCTTGGAGTGTGGGAAAAGCTTCAGTCACAATAGGAGCCTGATTTCACACCAAAGGATTCACACAGGAGTGAAACCATAGAAATGCTTGTAGTGTGGAAAATGCTTACACTATGGTAAAAACTTTCACGATGCATCCGACTTTCCTAGACATTAATGAATCTACAGAGATAGAGTGAAACTGTATAGAAACCAATCACTGCTTTCTAGGGGAAAAAACAAGTTATTGCTGAATTCACAAGGTGAACACTAAAGTCATATCTCTATTTGTTGCAGTCCCTGCATGATAAGCTTGGTCTCATTTATTCTGCTGCTGTATACGTTGTTCTAATAATAACTCCATAAAGGTGGTTAAAAAATGTTCCAGTGCCAATGCACAGATGGATTTGTGGTTTAGCATGTATATATTTAAATCAAATCAAATCTTTATTGTTACAGTCATTACCAGCAAACTATATATTTAATCCTCCTAGATGTACCCGTCACTAATCCCATGTGTGGCAGCTCTCGTGAGAGTTTGCGAGCAGCTGCGGATAGGATAGTGACGGGGATGGGGAGAAAATAGGGATACTGGCTGGCAGCCACAGGAGGAAGCGGCGGCGGGCCAGACCGGCAGGAGGCTGTGGCAGGCCAGGCCGGCCGCCGGGAATAGCAGGAGGTATCATGGCGGTCCAGCCGGGGGAAGGAGGCGGGCGGGCGGGTGGGAGGAAGTGCCAGCCAGAAACCGCGGGGGGGGGGGGGGAGAAGCGGACCAGCAGGCTGGCCAGAAAGCCGAGTGGGCTTGCGGCGGGGGGAGAAAAAGGCAGCGGTGGTGGATAGGCTGCCACTAGTTATTAACAAAATTGACTTATTCAGCCCAGCTAGTTATTAATAAAATTGACCTATTCTGGACAAGCTTAGGAAAATACAGATACAGACAAATTTTGCTAATAATTTGATTTCACATATTGATCCTTGGAATATAGAGTTCAGTGCAGTATTTACCCACATGCTTTTCTTCATTTTTGAAAAACTGAGCCAAGCTCTTAGTCCAATTAGCTCAGTATTCTCTACACTGACTGGCAGCAGTCTTTTATGTCTTCTCTTCTCTTCTCTTCTGGCTGTAACTTGAGCTGAGTGTCAATGCAGAGCCCCCTCAGCCCACGTTAAGGCTGGGCAAAAGCAGAGGGAGAGGAAGGCAGCCAAGGTGGAGCGATGGGGTGGCAGGGAGAGAGAGTCAGCTGTGTCTGGTTCCACCGCTGCCAGCCTCAGCTTCACTGGTGGGCACGCCACCCACCCAGGGCTGCTGCACCAACCCAGCTAGGCACACAGCACACTGCTCATCTGGCACAGAGTGAGGGGCCTTGGCACAGATTAAATCCACCTAGGGAAGCCTCTGTTCCTCAGAAACTGCCTTACAGTGAGTTGGGGCACTGGTCCATGAGCTACGACCCTTCAGAAGGTAGATTGGGTCACTGTCGGCCATTCTGTGATAAGATTGCTGCATGCCATTTTATAGGGGGCTGCCCTTGAAAGGTATTTGGAAGCTACAGCTGATGCAAAATGTGGCGGCTAGCTAGGCTCTTCTTTCTCTCAGAGTGAACTGCCCTTCTATGGGACATCCCTTCAGATAACTGAAGACAGTTGTCATATCTCCCTTTAGTATTATCATCTTATTTGGAATTAATCACCCATCAGTTTTCTCAGCCATAACATGTACAGCCTCTGAAAAATCTGGGTCCTTCAACTGTTAAAAGACTGGCTGATTCATGGAGGGTTAGCAGTGTTTCTGATGGAGCCCATGCATTATAGACCTTTCAAAGGTAAAGATGTAGGGGTCCAATTTATTGGAAAATGGTTTTTCTTTTTATCTAGTACTAAAATGATAGGTTCCAAGAGAATGTCTATTCACATTTGCTGTTTTCTTTATTGTAGAGCGTGCAACCTTATGCATTCCTATGTTGTAGAATGGCAGAAAAATTCAGATCAACGGCTTTTCTTTCCTCTCTGTTTAATGTTTCCATTTTTCTGTGGAAAACAAAGAATAAAAAGGGAATCCTTTGTTTCACATACATGTAGACAAGTATTCTGGGATAGGTTTTCGCAGGATGCTGTGTGTGAATCGGAGCAGGGGAATATGGCATTTAGTGGGTATATATTACATTCCCAACTGTGTGTCTGCATGTGCGCCCTCATATCAAGCTGCCTTCTGTTCACACAGACCCTTGGTCCATTGAGTTCAGCACTGTCTACAAAAGATACAGGACCTGGAATCACCCGGCTTGACTCAGACCCATAACCTCCCAGCTCCATTTTTGATAATTTATACTTTCCATGCTCTCTGAAGGACTGGAAAGGTTGTGCCGTTGAATTAGTGTCAACTCCTGGCAACCACAAAGCCCTGTGGTTTCCTTGGGAGAATACAGGAGGGGTTTACCATTACCTCTTCCTGCGCAATATGAGATTATGCCTTTCAGCATCTTCCTATCACTGCTGCCTGATAGAGGAGTTTCCCATATTCTGGGAAACACACCAGTGGGGATTTGAACCAACAGCCTCCTGCTCTCTAGGCAGGTTACTTCCCTGCTGCGCCATTATGCTCTCTAAAGCAAACCAAAATTCTCTTCTATGTTTTGAAGCCATTAGTCACCAGGACATCGTTGTTACAGCTGGCACGTTTGGTCCACAGTACTTGCTTTATTTTAACATTCTTCTCTCTTTTGCAATCACTTGTTACAGCAGCCTACCACTGCATTGAATTGGAGTGGTAGGGGTTACTGTGCATTAATATCTCATCCCCAGGAGCGTAACTATAATAGGGCAAGGGGAGACAGTTGTCTGGGGGCCTACCGCCTTGGGGGGCCCACCAGAGGCAAGTCACAGGACTGACTCCCCCAGCTGCACACCCACCCTGGCTTCCTTCAGTTGTATTCATCTTCTGAAATTGGTGTGAGTGTTAAGACCTGGAGCTACCAGAACATCATGTCTTTCTCTAGTACCATTGAATGACTTGCACCGTCCACAATTTACAAAACCTTTTAATAAACTGCAGAGCCAACGTGTACTGAACTGAATCTTCCAGAAGTCTAGTCGTGCGATATGGGTCATCTTCAAGGATTAGGTGAAGGATCAGACTAATATTTGCAAACAGGAATATGGCCTCAAAGAATAATAGGAATTGTAGTCTGGAATGTGGAAGGAGCTTCAGCAGAACTGGAAAACTTACTGTGCATCAAATAAACTACACAGGAGAGAAACCATATGAATGTTTGGACTGCAAAAAGATTCAGTGAGAAGTTAAATCTTACTAAGCATCAAAGAACTCACACTGGAGAGAAACCATATATTTGATTGGAGTGCAGAAAGAACTTTAGTGTGAATACAGGCCTTAAAATGCATACAAGGATCCACTTGGGGGAGAAAACCATATAAATGTTTCGAGTGTGGAAAGTGCTTCAGACTGCACCAGAGCCACACACTTCTCTAAAGCGTGCACAACACAGAGATACCATACAATGCTCATACA
The DNA here is from genome assembly GCF_027244095.1 of Hemicordylus capensis. NCBI lineage: Eukaryota > Metazoa > Chordata > Lepidosauria > Squamata > Cordylidae > Hemicordylus > Hemicordylus capensis. Next base: position 243,590,424 of record NC_069658.1, on the reverse strand, counting down.
ATCATAAAGGTTTGGTAATGCATCACACTTTTCTAGACATCAGTGAATCAACACACAGAGAGAAACTGTAAAAAATGATTACATGTTTAATCATTTAAAAATGATGGAAATCATTTTTCAAAATGATTCTTCATTAGGAAAAACTAATGAGTGCTCAGACCATAACTTAAGAGAATGTCCATAACCGCTTGGTGCCACTTCCATAAAACCAGCGCTCCTCCCAGCTCCCCTGCACCCGATACCTGCACACACACACAGCATCCGTGTATGCATGGACTCAAATCAGCTTTATTGATCAGAACTTGCTTTAGGATACATATATACAGAGAATCAGGTTACAAACATCAGAAGGTGGCATGGAGCTAAAGATCACATATCTATAGATTTTTAAAGGTTCAACCACAAAAAGTATGGGGCGGGGGAGATAACTCTCACGCCTTCATTCAGGTAATTGGCGGAGTAATTTCTTCCATCCATGGCCAGGATTTGCATCACTTCCGGGAGGGGAGTCTCCCCCTTTTGGTGAGGGCAAAACTATTCACATGATGTAACATAAACTTTACAGATATACGACAGTATTGTTCCTTTTGAGAGTGCTGTTCTCAGGACCTCTGGAAAGCTAGAGCCAGCATGGGGGAATTCTGAATCCCTCCAATTGTTATCCCAAAAGGGGTACCAGACCATGCATGGTATCCAAGGATTCTCCTGGCTCTCTTTGTAACACAGGTGTTCCCATTGTGATTGGAGTTACGGTCGCCAGGTTATAAGCCATGGACCGAGGCCCCTTGCTGCAAATCTTCATTGTTTTCAGTGGGGCCACACCTGAAAATTCTCGAGGTTTTTTAACCCAAATCCAGGGGACCCTGGACTATCTCTGTGTCATCATCATCTCTGGCTCCCGGTGGAGGTGGGGTGGCAACAAACCGCGAGTCTATAGCAGCTCCAGGAATGAAGAAAACCCCTCACTTAGTAATTGAACCTGACAAATCTAGCCCATGGGAACTTAAGGCTTTGCTGTGTCCAAAGTTTGTGTAGGCCTCGATTCACTTGGAACTCTGGAACCCCGGGTCTGAAACACTCGGGGTTTGAAGTGGCCATCTCCTGGAACCCTTCCCTGATGAGGGAGCTCCCCCAGATGCCCTCCCTGGACTCCTCCCTCAAAATAGGTGTTTGCAGCAGGTCTTTGGCTGCTGGGACAGTGCCCCAGCGTGGTTCCTAGAACGTGCTCCATCACCCCCAGCGAAAACAGCCTGGGGAGAAAGGGAGTTGTACTCCAACAACATCTGGGAACCTAAGGCTGAGAACCACTGGAACTTATTCTTTCTCAAATAATAAATGGCTTCTAACCAGGAATTCCTTGCCAGATGAAGCCTTGACTTTTAGTTGGCATCCATTTTGCTTCATCCTCCTCCTTAGCTGCCATATACTGTGTTCCTATGTTCCAAGTCTAACATACCTCAAAGGGCTCTTGTGGGGATAAGCTATGGTTGCCATATTCTGGTTTTACAGATCTGGGTGCCTAACTTGCATATTATGTAAATTGGCTTGAAAATAATTTTTGAGCAGAATAGTGCACATTTTGCTCCATAACTCCACTTCTGCAAGGGCTAGAGATTAGCTTTTTTCTTTCTTTCTTTCTTTTTTAATGAAAGCTGAAATCCTGGAGAATCTGGGTGGGCTAAGCAATCTGGGTGAGATGCGTAAAATCCGGGTGAAACCTGGAATTTCGGCGGGGGGGGGGGCATGGCAACTCTATGATAAGCATAATGTACACTGCTCTGGGCTCCTTGGAGGAAGAGTGGAATATAAATGTTTAAATAAATGAAAACCTGTAAGAGCTGTTTGAGAGTGGAACAGTCTGCCTTGTCACTGCAGATCTCCTAACAGAGGCTGCATGAGCATCTGTTAGGAATCTTCTGGCAGTTTCCTGTGCTGAGCAAAGGGTTGCACTAGAAATCCTCAGGTTTGTAGCCAGGCCTGGCCATACTGTGCCAGGCTGAGTCCAAAAATTCTGTGGCCATGACTCTGATCAATCTCTGGGCTGTCCTCCACCCAGGCCCAAAGAGATGCAACCAGGTGACATATTACCTGTGTGATTTTTCTTGGCCACTGATCATTGCCTAAGGCAAATTGTGATCTCTTGCATCCTGAGGATAGCTGAATTCCTCCATCTTCCTATTGAGGTTATTGTCTTCCAAGGAGAGGTCAGATGATCTCCCTGTATTGTCTGACTGATCTCCTGATTGTGTCTGATATAGCTGGACAATTGTTGAACCATTCACTCCTAGGTTTAAAAGATTGTATTCGTTCTGCTCTGGTCTCTGTGGAGGACAGAGCTCTTTTTCCTGACTGCTGTGACTGAGGGGGAAATCCATCTGCAAGGAAGATTGCTGATTTCCATTCTGGAATGTAAGTAGAAATTAATCTTCATGTGTCGTACATTTTCTTTTTATTGGAAAACCTCTTCCTTGATGATCCTGCATGTATTATGTTTGTGTTACGTTCTGTGTGCTGCTGGTGCCGGCTGGTTTTAGGTTACAAGTGAAAGAAATGACAAATAAATATGTTTAAACAGCGCTTGTGCAGGAGAACTTCCCATCAGTTTCCCCCCAAAATAAATATTTTAAAGAAAACATGCATTCTCATAGCTTTAAGGAAAGTGTTTTAAATTCACTGGATTTCCTCATTTCCTGAGCAAAGCCACCTCTGCCTGCTCCTATGCATCTTAATAACTGAAAGTCAGCAAATGAAGCTGATTTCTGCAGAAGCGTAAAGATGAGCAATGTGTGTAGAAAAAAGGTGCACAAGTAAAGTGACTGTGATTACAGGGTATAGTTTTTTAGCAGCTGAAATAGGCACAGGAACAACAGCTAGTAATAAAGTTGGCAATCCAATTAAAGTGTGCCCTCTAGTAGACTCCTGGCAACCACAGAGCACTGTGGTTGTCTTTGGTAGAATACAGGAGGGGTTTACCATTGCCATCTCCCACGCAGTATGAGATGATGCCTTTCAGCATCTTCCTGTATCGCTGCTGCCCAATATAGTCTGGGAAACATACCAGTAGGGATTTGAACCAGCAACCTCTTGCACCCTAGCTAGGCAAGTTACTTCCCGGCTGTGCCATTAGGTGGTTCAGGCACTCCTATGGAATGTGGTAAATTCCTAGAGGGGAAGCCCTGTTTCCACCTATGTTAGCTTGCGACACACAACACTTCTTTATCAGCATTCATAAAGATGCACTACTTTTCAGCAGTTTTCATAATAGGCAATTTAGTCCCTCTTTGAGATTCAGTACACACTAGGCAAGTCTGCTGATGCTGTGAGTTTAATATCGAATGGGGAAAGAAGCAAAGGTGATGGGTTGCTCTGCTGTCCGAGCAATGTGATAAACAGCAAGTAATCCAGATGGGTTGTTGAGGTTGGTGTATGACCCCTTCTCCTAAGAGTGTTTGTTGTTACTGAGGCCAAGTGCTCAAAATGAGAGGGGATGCTTGGTAGGATTTTTGTTTAAAATGTATTTATTCACTTTCTATACCACCCTTCCAAAAATGGCTCAGGGCAGGTTTACACAGGGAAATAATAAATAAATAAGATGGCTCCCTGTCCCCAAAGGGCTCACAATCTAAAAAGAAACATAAGATGGAGCTACTGTGCTGAGGCTGGATAGGGCCAGTTACTTTCCTCCTGCTCAATAAAGAGAATCACCACGTTAAAAAGTGCCTCTTTGCCAAGTTAGCAGGGGTTATTTCATATATTTATTTTTTCATTCAATTTTTATACACTCACTGTGTCTCCATGAGGTTTTCCAAAAAATTAAAAACTACTCTTAAAGACTTAACGTGATTAAAAGTGTTAAAACAATCCAATTGATAGCAATGGATTATTTTCAGCCAGGAAGTAAAGGCTTAACTTACTTTTTGGAGGTAACATAAGCTGGGGTGTGTGTTGCCTGGCAAGCAACCTTGGACATGCTAATCAATTCTTGCATTCCAGCAGGCTGACTTCCTCTATCCCAGCACATCTAGCTTAGCTGTCTCATCCAGCACGATTAGGTTTCACTACATTTTTCTGTCTGGATTTTTCAGAACCAGCTCTGCTAACATCACCCACCATCTTATAGGAAGCTGCCTTATCCCAGATCAGACCATTTAGCTCACTGTTGTGGTGTAGTGGTTAGAGTGCTGGACTAGGGCCGGGGAGACCCGAGTTCAAATCCCCATTCAGCCATGAAACTAGCTGGGTGACTCTGGGCCAGTCACTTCTCTCTCAGCCTAGCCTACTTCACAGGGTTGATGTGAGGAGAAACCTAAGTATATAGTACACCGCTCTGGGCTCCTTGGAGGAAGAGCGGGATATAAATGTAAAAATAAAAATAATAAATAAAATAAATAGAGCCTGGTCTTGAGGAGGGCCTCTAATGTGAAGAGAGAGAGAACAAGGGCAGCCCTGATGTGTACTGCTTGTAGAAGGGTTTTTTGGGGTTTGTTTTTTTGCATGACGCTGTTTCCCATACATGGCAGAGTCCAACTGGGAACCAGAAATGCCTTTCAACATAATAACTTCAGATCAGGTGTATATAGTAAATCTGGGCAGCAATAATCAGATTGTCTCTCTTTCCTTTTCCTTTTCTCTCTCTAATGTTTCTTTGCCTTCTTCCTTGTAGCTTTAGGCCTCACCAGGCAATAGCATGAGTGATTCTTGCCTCTGGGGACTCTTGATGGAGGTACATGGGGAGCAGGGGGGTCCCAAGTCCTCTCTCCAGCCCTCTTGTAGCCTTGTCTGCCCTGCAGCAGCCACAGAAGAACGATGCATCCCAAGCAGCACGGCCACTGCAATGCTCCCTATCAATCAGTCCCCCCCTCTATAGGATGAGGAGCCTGGAAGTGGCTGGAGCCATTTTGCAGGGCGCTGTTGGCAGGGCTACAGATGTGCTTGGTGGTCTCCCAGATGTCACCCATTGGAGGCAGCCAGCAGAAAGCAGAGCCCGAGCTTCTTCCTCGCACCTGAAGGGCTGCCTCACTCCTCTCCCCCAGCCCCTTCTCATGAGGTGCAGTGCCTGTGGTACCACTGCCACCCTATGTGGGAAGGCAAAGGTTCCAAAACACAGGGGAGGAAGCATTCCCGTTTCACGGCAAAGGCACTCTGTTCATGTCCTGGGAGAGCGTTGCACTCGGGTCCTTTTCAAGAAACCTGCTTTCTTCTATAAGAATTCTGCCCATTTTCTGAGGCACACAGCCTGGCGGGGGGGGGGGGGATAGCTCTCTGAGCATGTGCAGAATCCCTTTCTAAAGTCACAAGTGCCAGGAGCTGGGACTGCCCGAAGAGTTAATTGGCTGTGCTGTGGGAAGAGGGGCTTCTGGCTGGTGGGCTGTAAAGCTTCACAGGGGGAGGGCCTGGACTCTAGAGTTTTCTAGAAGACAGCTGCATTCGTGATCAGTGTCCTTTGTACCATTTACTAAAACACTGTTTTTAAAATGTGAGTATGATTTGATAATATGCGATGTCATTAAGCTGAGTGTTCATTAGCCTAATACATGCAAACCTTTCATGAAGTTTTTAGTCTGTAAATACTGTTATCTGACCTTCATTTATATTTTCAGCTTGTGAGTGAAAGTGTGTGTGTGTGTATATAACACTTTCTTTACACCATGCATGAGTTATCTTCCAATTGGCAGTGTAATCCTGCCTTGTGTGATTTCTTTAACTTTCCATATAAATGAAACACAACCATAACAACAATTAAATTATAACTGCACTTTTAAAATGTCTTTCTTAATACAAACAACAGAATTAGGAAAATAAAATAAAAAGGGTTACGGAGACTTGCTCAGACTCATGTGTCCAAACGGAGGTTTTTCCTTTTGGTGTTGTTGTTGCCTTGTTTGGAGTTCTTTCTTTGCTGTGGCATTAAAATATACATAGGAACATAGGAAACTGCCACCTACTGAGTCAGACCATTGGTGTATCTAGCTCAGTATTGTCTTCACAGACTGGCAGTGGCTTCTCCAAGGTTGCAGGCAGGAATCTCTCTCAGCCCTATCTTGGAGAAGCCAGGGAGGGAACTTGGAACCTTCTGCTCTCCCCAGAGCGGCTTCATCCCCTGAGGGGAATATCTTGCAGTGCTCACACTTCTAGTCTCCCATTCATATGCAACCAGGGCAGACCCTGCTTAGCTATGGGGACAAGTCATGCTTGCTACCACAAGACCAGCTCTCATCTCCTCACAATCTGCTTCTGCCTCCCCTTCTTGAAAGCCTGAAAGTAATAAATATAGGCTTCACAAATAACCAGCCCACAGGAGCAATCTATGCAGGAACGTTCTTCACCAGGCCTCTGTATCCTCTGAGGAGGGCTGCACCTTTTCCACCATATTTGGTAGTCCCTATTCAACATGCGGGCCCAGGCCCCTACTGGACAAGCCTGTATCATCACCTGATGTTTTGACCCTTAAAGAGCAGGGTACAGAAATGTGCACAGAAATGCATACATGTATAGGAGAGGGAGAGGGAAGATATGATTTGTGAGGAGAATATACGATTTCCTTTTTTCAGGAGGTAATGAATGACCTTTGAGGAGCTGGTGGTGCATTTCACTGAGGGGGAATTGCTGTATCCAGACCCAAGAGCTCTGCACGAGGAAGTGACGGTAGAGAGTTTCGGCAACATGGCCTCCCTGGGTAAGTTTCTCTTTGCTCTGAGATGCTGGAAGGTATCAGTTGCTGCTGGGGTTGTTTTCCATTGTAAAGATCTCCCCTGCAGCAAATGGATGGCCAGGCCACATGCCCTGGAAGTACCTGCTTTGCCTCCAGATGTCAGACCAGAACTTACATGTGCTGACTCCCATTTTGGGAAATGTGAAGCTTGCAGTCGGTCATTCGTAACTGAGAATGTTTGCAGGAGCTCATCTTTCCCCTTCCTTTTGCCTGATTTGCTCTCTTCCCCCATGAATCAGTGAGATGTCTAAGGCCAGGCTCTGCTGAGGAAAGCTGTTTTAATATCCTACCTGCCCTCCCTCTCCCCAATGGAATTGTGAATAGCCAGCCATACCTGCAGGGGTGTGGTCACAGCTCCTAGGAAGCTGCCTCATACTGAGTCAGACCATCGTTCATCTATAGTTCAAGGGAGAGGAGAGCTGGTCTTGTGGTAGCGAGCATGACTTGTCCCCATAGCTAAGCAGGGTCTGCCTTGGTTGCATATGAATGGGAGACTTGATGTGTGAGCACTGCAAAAGATTCCCCTCAGGGGATGAAGCCGCTCTGGGAAGAGCAGAAGGTTTCAAGTTCCCTCCCTGGCAGCATCTCCAAGATAGGGCTGAGAGAGACTCCTGCCTGCAACCTTGGAGAAGCCATTGCCAGTCTGTGAAGACAATATTGAGCTAGATGGACCAATGGTCTGACTCAGTATATGGCAGCTTCCTTTGTTCCTATGTTCCTATCTACCTCAGTACTGCTTACACTGACTGGCTGTGATTCTCCAAGGTTTCAGGCAGGAGTCTCTCCCAACCCTATCTGGAGATGCTGCCAGGGATTGAACCTGGAAACTTCTGCATGCCAAGCAGATGCTCTGAAGAAGTCTTCGAATCCAGGCAGAATGACCAGAGTAACTCCTGGGCATGTAGCTGATGCCATCTTGTCATCATTTTAGCATAAGAGGTGTGGGTTTTCTGGAAGGTTTTCTCATACAAATTCTTCCTCATTTGTATAAAATTTGCATTTACGTAAGAACAGCCCTGCTGGATCAGGCCCAAGGCCCATCTAGTCCAGCATCCTGTTTGACACAGTGGCCAACCAGATGCCTCTGAGAAGCGCACAGGCAAGAGGTGAGGGCATGCCCTCTCTCTTGCTGTTGCTCCCCTGCAACCGGTATTTTGGAAACATCTGAGGCTGGCCTGTAGCCATCAGACTAGACCTGCCCTCCATGAATTTGTCTAGGCCCCGTTTAAAGCCATCCTAGCTAGTGGCCATTACCACATTCTGTGGCAGATAATTCCATAGGTTAATTATGCACTGTGTGAAAAGGTACTTCCTTTTGTCTGCCCAAAATGTCCTGACAAGTGGTTTTTCCTGATACCCTAAACAGATTATTATCTGATCTGGCAGGTTATTTGGACTACCATATTTTTCTGATTCTAAAATGCCTGCATGCATAATATGCACCTACAAGAGGGGCATGAGGGAACTACCTCTGGTTTTTATAGGAACTGAAATGCTGCCACTCCTACCTAATTTAAGATGGTGAAAAGGGGAGGTTTTCCACCGGGGCATCTAGGAACCTAACTCCCCTTCTCCCTAATTCCCCCTGCCCCCGGGGGCGGGCGGAGGAGCATGTAATAAACAGAACAAGACGGTTATTATTTAGAGAAAAAAACCCTCACCGTTATTAGTTTCCCATGCTATTTCAAATGTGTTTCCAGCAGCTGGAATATTTTATTTGCAAGGCATGGGGGGACCACTAAATACACTTAATGTGGTTTAAATAGTAACCTCCAGACTGGATTACTGCAATGTGTTCTATGAGAGCCAGCATGGTGTAGTGGTTAGAGTGCTGGACCTCAATCTCCCTTGAACCTCCCCAGCTGAACTTCATTGCCTGTCATATACAGCCCTAACTGCCTTTTTCTCTCTGGAGCCCCTTTAGCCTCTTTTGGCAACCACTGTTAGCACCTACTAGCCACACTTCCTGCATATAAGTAGTCTTGGAACAAGAAGTAGTAGCAGTAGTAATGGGAGGCAGGCAGAAGATTGGGCACAGAGGAGAAGAGAGACTGTGGGTTAGAGTGGGCAGGAGGGGTGGGAATTGTGGCAGCATGTGGGGTCTTGATCTACGCCTGGTCTAAGGGAATCAACAGAGAAGCATTTATTTTGTATTTCTCCAGGCTGATAGTACACAGGGCCACCAAATCTTTATCCATCTAAAGAACAAGTCAGAAACCATGTAGTAATGAACCAAACAACTGCATTAGTGTGAGTTCACTCCACAAATCAATGAATTGACCACTGTTATCTCTCTCTCTCTCTCTATCTATTCATTCATTCCAGCAGGTGATAGAAAGGACCATGAGGACAATATGAGACCGTTTGGGCTATTTTTGGAAGCGACCAATGATGAAGCAGCAGAAAAGTCCTCTGGGAAACAAAATGGATCAACGAGGCGGGAGATAAACCAAAGGGACTTCCATGAAATTCCAGGCCAGCACGCATATTACAAAGGTGGTGGAAGAAATAAGTCCCGTGTTTCTACAGAGACCAGCCATAAACCAAGCTTTAAAATAAATCACCGAATTCACACAGCAGAGAAAACAGACAGATGCTTGACATATGGAAAGGGCATCATTCAAAACACACAGTCCCCCTTGCATCAAAGAGCTCAGAGAGCAGAGAATGCTGGGAGTCAGGGTGGATCAAAGGCACAGGATGTTAACCAAACAAAGAATAAGAGGAACACATCTGATGCTTGTCAGGATGGGAACTTGCATGTCATTCCCACTGAAGAAGAAAAAACAGATGGAAAGAGGAGGAGTAAGTGCCAAATATGTGGAAATACCTTCAGTCATAAATCAAGCCTTAAGAGACATCAAAATATCCACACAAGAGAGAGACCATACAAATGCGAAGATTGTGGTGACAGCTTTAATCAAGAAGCAGACCTTGTTAGACATCAAACTGTTCACACTGGAAAGAACCCATATAAGTGCTTGGAATGTGGAAAGAGCTTCAGCCGTACTGGAAAACTAATTGTACATCAAAGAACCCACACAGGAGAGAAACCATATGAATGCTTGGAATGTGGCAAGAGCTTCCATGTGAAATCATCTCTTACTAAGCATCAGAAAATTCACACAGGAGAGAAACCATATGAATGCTTGGAATGTGGAAAGAGCTTCCGAACAAGTGAAAAACGTACTGTGCATCAAAGAACTCACACTGGAGAAAAACCATATATATGCTTGGAATGTGGAAAGAGCTACCATGAGAAATCAGCTCTTACTAAGCATCAGAGAATTCATGCAGGAGAGAAACCATATCAATGCTTGGAATGTGGAAAGAGCTTCAGAACAAGTGAAAAACGTACTGTGCATCAAAGAACTCACACTGGAGAAAAACCATATATATGCTTGGAGTGCGGGAAAAGTTTTTGTGTGAGTTCAGGCCTTAAGTCACATACAAAGATCCACACAGGGGAAAAATCATATAAATGCTTGGAATGTGGAAAGAGCTTCAGTCACAGCACAAGCCTCACTTCACACCAAAAAATCCACACAGGCGAAAAATCATATAACTGCCTGGAATGTGGAAAGACATTCAGTCACAGCTCAAGCCTCACTTCACACCAAAAAATCCACACAGGCGAAAAATCATATAACTGCCTGGAATGTGGAAAGACTTTCAGTCACAGCTCAAGCCTCACTTCACACCAAAGAATCCACACAGGGGAGAAGCCATATAAATGCTTGGAATGTGGAAAGAGATTTAGTCAGGGTTCACATCTGATTTCACATAAAAGGATACACACAGGTGATAAACCATATAAGTGTTTGGAGTGTGGAAAAAGCTTCACCCAGAGCTCACATCTTAAGGAGCATAAGAAAAAGCATACTGGGGAGAAACCGTATAAATGCTCAGATTGTGGAAAGTGTTTCCGTTTGAGCACATGTCTTACTTTACATCTAAGAACTCACACTGGAGAGAAACCATATAAATGCTTTGAGTGTGGCAAGAGTTTCAGTCAGAGCTCAGCCCTTTCTACACATGAAAGACTCCACACAGGGATGAAACCATATAAATGCTTTGAGTGTGGCAAGAGCTTTAATTGTAGCTCAGACCTTGTGACACATCACGGTATCCACACAGGAGAGAAACGATATAAATGCTTGGAGTGTGGGAAAAGCTTCAGTCACAATAGGAGCCTGATTTCACACCAAAGGATTCACACAGGAGTGAAACCATAGAAATGCTTGTAGTGTGGAAAATGCTTACACTATGGTAAAAACTTTCACGATGCATCCGACTTTCCTAGACATTAATGAATCTACAGAGATAGAGTGAAACTGTATAGAAACCAATCACTGCTTTCTAGGGGAAAAAACAAGTTATTGCTGAATTCACAAGGTGAACACTAAAGTCATATCTCTATTTGTTGCAGTCCCTGCATGATAAGCTTGGTCTCATTTATTCTGCTGCTGTATACGTTGTTCTAATAATAACTCCATAAAGGTGGTTAAAAAATGTTCCAGTGCCAATGCACAGATGGATTTGTGGTTTAGCATGTATATATTTAAATCAAATCAAATCTTTATTGTTACAGTCATTACCAGCAAACTATATATTTAATCCTCCTAGATGTACCCGTCACTAATCCCATGTGTGGCAGCTCTCGTGAGAGTTTGCGAGCAGCTGCGGATAGGATAGTGACGGGGATGGGGAGAAAATAGGGATACTGGCTGGCAGCCACAGGAGGAAGCGGCGGCGGGCCAGACCGGCAGGAGGCTGTGGCAGGCCAGGCCGGCCGCCGGGAATAGCAGGAGGTATCATGGCGGTCCAGCCGGGGGAAGGAGGCGGGCGGGCGGGTGGGAGGAAGTGCCAGCCAGAAACCGCGGGGGGGGGGGGGGAGAAGCGGACCAGCAGGCTGGCCAGAAAGCCGAGTGGGCTTGCGGCGGGGGGAGAAAAAGGCAGCGGTGGTGGATAGGCTGCCACTAGTTATTAACAAAATTGACTTATTCAGCCCAGCTAGTTATTAATAAAATTGACCTATTCTGGACAAGCTTAGGAAAATACAGATACAGACAAATTTTGCTAATAATTTGATTTCACATATTGATCCTTGGAATATAGAGTTCAGTGCAGTATTTACCCACATGCTTTTCTTCATTTTTGAAAAACTGAGCCAAGCTCTTAGTCCAATTAGCTCAGTATTCTCTACACTGACTGGCAGCAGTCTTTTATGTCTTCTCTTCTCTTCTCTTCTGGCTGTAACTTGAGCTGAGTGTCAATGCAGAGCCCCCTCAGCCCACGTTAAGGCTGGGCAAAAGCAGAGGGAGAGGAAGGCAGCCAAGGTGGAGCGATGGGGTGGCAGGGAGAGAGAGTCAGCTGTGTCTGGTTCCACCGCTGCCAGCCTCAGCTTCACTGGTGGGCACGCCACCCACCCAGGGCTGCTGCACCAACCCAGCTAGGCACACAGCACACTGCTCATCTGGCACAGAGTGAGGGGCCTTGGCACAGATTAAATCCACCTAGGGAAGCCTCTGTTCCTCAGAAACTGCCTTACAGTGAGTTGGGGCACTGGTCCATGAGCTACGACCCTTCAGAAGGTAGATTGGGTCACTGTCGGCCATTCTGTGATAAGATTGCTGCATGCCATTTTATAGGGGGCTGCCCTTGAAAGGTATTTGGAAGCTACAGCTGATGCAAAATGTGGCGGCTAGCTAGGCTCTTCTTTCTCTCAGAGTGAACTGCCCTTCTATGGGACATCCCTTCAGATAACTGAAGACAGTTGTCATATCTCCCTTTAGTATTATCATCTTATTTGGAATTAATCACCCATCAGTTTTCTCAGCCATAACATGTACAGCCTCTGAAAAATCTGGGTCCTTCAACTGTTAAAAGACTGGCTGATTCATGGAGGGTTAGCAGTGTTTCTGATGGAGCCCATGCATTATAGACCTTTCAAAGGTAAAGATGTAGGGGTCCAATTTATTGGAAAATGGTTTTTCTTTTTATCTAGTACTAAAATGATAGGTTCCAAGAGAATGTCTATTCACATTTGCTGTTTTCTTTATTGTAGAGCGTGCAACCTTATGCATTCCTATGTTGTAGAATGGCAGAAAAATTCAGATCAACGGCTTTTCTTTCCTCTCTGTTTAATGTTTCCATTTTTCTGTGGAAAACAAAGAATAAAAAGGGAATCCTTTGTTTCACATACATGTAGACAAGTATTCTGGGATAGGTTTTCGCAGGATGCTGTGTGTGAATCGGAGCAGGGGAATATGGCATTTAGTGGGTATATATTACATTCCCAACTGTGTGTCTGCATGTGCGCCCTCATATCAAGCTGCCTTCTGTTCACACAGACCCTTGGTCCATTGAGTTCAGCACTGTCTACAAAAGATACAGGACCTGGAATCACCCGGCTTGACTCAGACCCATAACCTCCCAGCTCCATTTTTGATAATTTATACTTTCCATGCTCTCTGAAGGACTGGAAAGGTTGTGCCGTTGAATTAGTGTCAACTCCTGGCAACCACAAAGCCCTGTGGTTTCCTTGGGAGAATACAGGAGGGGTTTACCATTACCTCTTCCTGCGCAATATGAGATTATGCCTTTCAGCATCTTCCTATCACTGCTGCCTGATAGAGGAGTTTCCCATATTCTGGGAAACACACCAGTGGGGATTTGAACCAACAGCCTCCTGCTCTCTAGGCAGGTTACTTCCCTGCTGCGCCATTATGCTCTCTAAAGCAAACCAAAATTCTCTTCTATGTTTTGAAGCCATTAGTCACCAGGACATCGTTGTTACAGCTGGCACGTTTGGTCCACAGTACTTGCTTTATTTTAACATTCTTCTCTCTTTTGCAATCACTTGTTACAGCAGCCTACCACTGCATTGAATTGGAGTGGTAGGGGTTACTGTGCATTAATATCTCATCCCCAGGAGCGTAACTATAATAGGGCAAGGGGAGACAGTTGTCTGGGGGCCTACCGCCTTGGGGGGCCCACCAGAGGCAAGTCACAGGACTGACTCCCCCAGCTGCACACCCACCCTGGCTTCCTTCAGTTGTATTCATCTTCTGAAATTGGTGTGAGTGTTAAGACCTGGAGCTACCAGAACATCATGTCTTTCTCTAGTACCATTGAATGACTTGCACCGTCCACAATTTACAAAACCTTTTAATAAACTGCAGAGCCAACGTGTACTGAACTGAATCTTCCAGAAGTCTAGTCGTGCGATATGGGTCATCTTCAAGGATTAGGTGAAGGATCAGACTAATATTTGCAAACAGGAATATGGCCTCAAAGAATAATAGGAATTGTAGTCTGGAATGTGGAAGGAGCTTCAGCAGAACTGGAAAACTTACTGTGCATCAAATAAACTACACAGGAGAGAAACCATATGAATGTTTGGACTGCAAAAAGATTCAGTGAGAAGTTAAATCTTACTAAGCATCAAAGAACTCACACTGGAGAGAAACCATATATTTGATTGGAGTGCAGAAAGAACTTTAGTGTGAATACAGGCCTTAAAATGCATACAAGGATCCACTTGGGGGAGAAAACCATATAAATGTTTCGAGTGTGGAAAGTGCTTCAGACTGCACCAGAGCCACACACTTCTCTAAAGCGTGCACAACACAGAGATACCATACAATGCTCATACAATCATAAAGGTTTGGTAATGCATCACACTTTTCTAGACATCAGTGAATCAACACACAGAGAGAAACTGTAAAAAATGATTACATGTTTAATCATTTAAAAATGATGGAAATCATTTTTCAAAATGATTCTTCATTAGGAAAAACTAATGAGTGCTCAGACCATAACTTAAGAGAATGTCCATAACCGCTTGGTGCCACTTCCATAAAACCAGCGCTCCTCCCAGCTCCCCTGCACCCGATACCTGCACACACACACAGCATCCGTGTATGCATGGACTCAAATCAGCTTTATTGATCAGAACTTGCTTTAGGATACATATATACAGAGAATCAGGTTACAAACATCAGAAGGTGGCATGGAGCTAAAGATCACATATCTATAGATTTTTAAAGGTTCAACCACAAAAAGTATGGGGCGGGGGAGATAACTCTCACGCCTTCATTCAGGTAATTGGCGGAGTAATTTCTTCCATCCATGGCCAGGATTTGCATCACTTCCGGGAGGGGAGTCTCCCCCTTTTGGTGAGGGCAAAACTATTCACATGATGTAACATAAACTTTACAGATATACGACAGTATTGTTCCTTTTGAGAGTGCTGTTCTCAGGACCTCTGGAAAGCTAGAGCCAGCATGGGGGAATTCTGAATCCCTCCAATTGTTATCCCAAAAGGGGTACCAGACCATGCATGGTATCCAAGGATTCTCCTGGCTCTCTTTGTAACACAGGTGTTCCCATTGTGATTGGAGTTACGGTCGCCAGGTTATAAGCCATGGACCGAGGCCCCTTGCTGCAAATCTTCATTGTTTTCAGTGGGGCCACACCTGAAAATTCTCGAGGTTTTTTAACCCAAATCCAGGGGACCCTGGACTATCTCTGTGTCATCATCATCTCTGGCTCCCGGTGGAGGTGGGGTGGCAACAAACCGCGAGTCTATAGCAGCTCCAGGAATGAAGAAAACCCCTCACTTAGTAATTGAACCTGACAAATCTAGCCCATGGGAACTTAAGGCTTTGCTGTGTCCAAAGTTTGTGTAGGCCTCGATTCACTTGGAACTCTGGAACCCCGGGTCTGAAACACTCGGGGTTTGAAGTGGCCATCTCCTGGAACCCTTCCCTGATGAGGGAGCTCCCCCAGATGCCCTCCCTGGACTCCTCCCTCAAAATAGGTGTTTGCAGCAGGTCTTTGGCTGCTGGGACAGTGCCCCAGCGTGGTTCCTAGAACGTGCTCCATCACCCCCAGCGAAAACAGCCTGGGGAGAAAGGGAGTTGTACTCCAACAACATCTGGGAACCTAAGGCTGAGAACCACTGGAACTTATTCTTTCTCAAATAATAAATGGCTTCTAACCAGGAATTCCTTGCCAGATGAAGCCTTGACTTTTAGTTGGCATCCATTTTGCTTCATCCTCCTCCTTAGCTGCCATATACTGTGTTCCTATGTTCCAAGTCTAACATACCTCAAAGGGCTCTTGTGGGGATAAGCTATGGTTGCCATATTCTGGTTTTACAGATCTGGGTGCCTAACTTGCATATTATGTAAATTGGCTTGAAAATAATTTTTGAGCAGAATAGTGCACATTTTGCTCCATAACTCCACTTCTGCAAGGGCTAGAGATTAGCTTTTTTCTTTCTTTCTTTCTTTTTTAATGAAAGCTGAAATCCTGGAGAATCTGGGTGGGCTAAGCAATCTGGGTGAGATGCGTAAAATCCGGGTGAAACCTGGAATTTCGGCGGGGGGGGGGGCATGGCAACTCTATGATAAGCATAATGTACACTGCTCTGGGCTCCTTGGAGGAAGAGTGGAATATAAATGTTTAAATAAATGAAAACCTGTAAGAGCTGTTTGAGAGTGGAACAGTCTGCCTTGTCACTGCAGATCTCCTAACAGAGGCTGCATGAGCATCTGTTAGGAATCTTCTGGCAGTTTCCTGTGCTGAGCAAAGGGTTGCACTAGAAATCCTCAGGTTTGTAGCCAGGCCTGGCCATACTGTGCCAGGCTGAGTCCAAAAATTCTGTGGCCATGACTCTGATCAATCTCTGGGCTGTCCTCCACCCAGGCCCAAAGAGATGCAACCAGGTGACATATTACCTGTGTGATTTTTCTTGGCCACTGATCATTGCCTAAGGCAAATTGTGATCTCTTGCATCCTGAGGATAGCTGAATTCCTCCATCTTCCTATTGAGGTTATTGTCTTCCAAGGAGAGGTCAGATGATCTCCCTGTATTGTCTGACTGATCTCCTGATTGTGTCTGATATAGCTGGACAATTGTTGAACCATTCACTCCTAGGTTTAAAAGATTGTATTCGTTCTGCTCTGGTCTCTGTGGAGGACAGAGCTCTTTTTCCTGACTGCTGTGACTGAGGGGGAAATCCATCTGCAAGGAAGATTGCTGATTTCCATTCTGGAATGTAAGTAGAAATTAATCTTCATGTGTCGTACATTTTCTTTTTATTGGAAAACCTCTTCCTTGATGATCCTGCATGTATTATGTTTGTGTTACGTTCTGTGTGCTGCTGGTGCCGGCTGGTTTTAGGTTACAAGTGAAAGAAATGACAAATAAATATGTTTAAACAGCGCTTGTGCAGGAGAACTTCCCATCAGTTTCCCCCCAAAATAAATATTTTAAAGAAAACATGCATTCTCATAGCTTTAAGGAAAGTGTTTTAAATTCACTGGATTTCCTCATTTCCTGAGCAAAGCCACCTCTGCCTGCTCCTATGCATCTTAATAACTGAAAGTCAGCAAATGAAGCTGATTTCTGCAGAAGCGTAAAGATGAGCAATGTGTGTAGAAAAAAGGTGCACAAGTAAAGTGACTGTGATTACAGGGTATAGTTTTTTAGCAGCTGAAATAGGCACAGGAACAACAGCTAGTAATAAAGTTGGCAATCCAATTAAAGTGTGCCCTCTAGTAGACTCCTGGCAACCACAGAGCACTGTGGTTGTCTTTGGTAGAATACAGGAGGGGTTTACCATTGCCATCTCCCACACAGTATGAGATGATGCCTTTCAGCATCTTCCTGTATCGCTGCTGCCCAATATAGTCTGGGAAACATACCAGTAGGGATTTGAACCAGCAACCTCTTGCACCCTAGCTAGGCAAGTTACTTCCCGGCTGTGCCATTAGGTGGTTCAGGCACTCCTATGGAATGTGGTAAATTCCTAGAGGGGAAGCCCTGTTTCCAGCTATGTTAGCTTGCGACACACAACACTTCTTTATCAGCATTCATAAAGATGCACTACTTTTCAGCAGTTTTCATAATAGGCAATTTAGTCCCTCTTTGAGATTCAGTACACACTAGGCAAGTCTGCTGATGCTGTGAGTTTAATATCGAATGGGGAAAGAAGCAAAGGTGATGGGTTGCTCTGCTGTCCGAGCAATGTGATAAACAGCAAGTAATCCAGATGGGTTGTTGAGGTTGGTGTATGTCCCCTTCTCCTAAGAGTGTTTGTTGTTACTGAGGCCAAGTGCTCAAAATGAGAGGGGATGCTTGGTAGGATTTTTGTTTAAAATGTATTTATTCACTTTCTATACCACCCTTCCAAAAATGGCTCAGGGCAGGTTTACACAGGGAAATAATAAATAAATAAGATGGCTCCCTGTCCCCAAAGGGCTCACAATCTAAAAAGAAACATAAGATGGAGCTACTGTGCTGAGGCTGGATAGGGCCAGTTACTTTCCCCCTACTCAATAAAGAGAATCACCACGTTAAAAAGTGCCTCTTTGCCAAGTTAGCAGGGGTTATTTCATATATTTATTTTTTCATTCAATTTTTATACACTCACTGTGTCTCCATGAGGTTTTCCAAAAAATTAAAAACTACTCTTAAAGACTTAACGTGATTAAAAGTGTTAAAACAATCCAATTGATAGCAATGGATTATTTTCAGCCAGGAAGTAAAGGCTTAACTTACTTTTTGGAGGTAACATAAGCTGGGGTGTGTGTTGCCTGGCAAGCAACCTTGGACATGCTAATCAATTCTTGCATTCCAGCAGGCTGACTTCCTCTATCCCAGCACATCTAGCTTAGCTGTCTCATCCAGCACGATTAGGTTTCACTACATTTTTCTGTCTGGATTTTTCAGAACCAGCTCTGCTAACATCACCCACCATCTTATAGGAAGCTGCCTTATCCCAGATCAGACCATTTAGCTCACTGTTGTGGTGTAGTGGTTAGAGTGCTGGACTAGGGCCGGGGAGACCCGAGTTCAAATCCCCATTCAGCCATGAAACTAGCTGGGTGACTCTGGGCCAGTCACTTCTCTCTCAGCCTAGCCTACTTCACAGGGTTGATGTGAGGAGAAACCTAAGTATATAGTACACCGCTCTGGGCTCCTTGGAGGAAGAGCGGGATATAAATGTAAAAATATAAATAATAAATAAAATAAATAGAGCCTGGTCTTGAGGAGGGCCTCTAATGTGAAGAGAGAGAGAACAAGGGCAGCCCTGATGTGTACTGCTTGTAGAAGGGTTTTTTGGGGTTTGTTTTTTTGCATGACGCTGTTTCCCATACATGGCAGAGTCCAACTGGGAACCAGAAATGCCTTTCACCATAATAAGTTCAGATCAGGTGTATATAGTAAATCTGGGCAGCAATAATCAGATTGTCTCTCTTTCCTTTTCCTTTTCTCTCTCTAATGTTTCTTTGCCTTCTTCCTTGTAGCTTTAGGCCTCACCAGGCAATAGCATGAGTGATTCTTGCCTCTGGGGACCCTTGATGGAGGTACATGGGGAGCAGGGGGGTCCCAAGTCCTCTCTCCAGCCCTCTTGTAGCCTTGTCTTTCCTGCAGCAGCCACAGAAGAACGATGCGTCAAAAGCAGCATGGCCACTGCAATGCTCCCTATCAATCAATCCCCCCCTCTATAGGATGAGGAGCCTGGAAGTGGCTGGAGCCATTTTGCAGGGCGCTGTTGGCAGGGCTACAGATGTGCTTGGTGGTCTCCCAGATGTCACCCATTGGAGGCAGCCAGCAGAAAGCAAAGCCCGAGCTTCTTCCTCGCACCTGAAGGGCTGCCTCACTCCTCTCCCCCAGCCCCTTCTCATGAGGTGCAGTGCCTGTGGTACCACTGCCACCCTATGTGGGAAGGCAAAGGTTCCAAAACACAGGGGAGGAAGCATTCCCGTTTCACGGCAAAGGCACTCTGTTCATGTCCTGGGAGAGCGTTGCACTCGGGTCCTTTTCAAGAAACCTGCTTTCTTCTATAAGAATTCTGCCCATTTTCTGAGGCACACAGCCTGGCGGGGGGGGGGGATAGCTCTCTGAGCATGTGCAGAATCCCTTTCTAAAGTCACAAGTGCCAGGAGCTGGGACTGCCCGAAGAGTTAATTGGCTGTGCTGTGGGAAGAGGGGCTTCTGGCTGGTGGGCTGTAAAGCTTCACAGGGGGAGGGCCTGGACTCTAGAGTTTTCTAGAAGACAGCTGCATTCGTGATCAGTGTCCTTTGTACCATTTACTAAAACACTGTTTTTAAAATGTGAGTATGATTTGATAATATGCGATGTCATTAAGCTGAGTGTTCATTAGCCTAATACATGCAAACCTTTCATGAAGTTTTTAGTCTGTAAATACTGTTATCTGACCTTCATTTATATTTTCAGCTTGTGAGTGAAAGTGTGTGTGTGTGTATAACACTTTCTTTACACCATGCATGAGTTATCTTCCAATTGGCAGTGTAATCCTGCCTTGTGTGATTTCTTTAACTTTCCATATAAATGAAACACAACCATAACAACAATTAAATTATAACTGCACTTTTAAAATGTCTTTCTTAATACAAACAACAGAATTAGGAAAATAAAATAAAAAGGGTTACGGAGACTTGCTCAGACTCATGTGTCCAAACGGAGGTTTTTCCTTTTGGTGTTGTTGTTGCCTTGTTTGGAGTTCTTTCTTTGCTGTGGCATTAAAATATACATAGGAACATAGGAAACTGCCACCTACTGAGTCAGACCATTGGTGTATCTAGCTCAGTATTGTCTTCACAGACTGGCAGTGGCTTCTCCAAGGTTGCAGGCAGGAATCTCTCTCAGCCCTATCTTGGAGAAGCCAGGGAGGGAACTTGGAACCTTCTGCTCTCCCCAGAGCGGCTTCATCCCCTGAGGGGAATATCTTGCAGTGCTCACACATCAAGTCTCCCATTCATATGCAACCAGGGCAGACCCTGCTTAGCTATGGGGACAAGTCATGCTTGCTACCACAAGACCAGCTCTCATCTCCTCACAATCTGCTTCTGCCTCCCCTTCTTGAAAGCCTGAAAGTAATAAATATAGGCTTCACAAATAACCAGCCCACAGGAGCAATCTATGCAGGAACGTTCTTCACCAGGCCTCTGTATCCTCTGAGGAGGGCTGCACCTTTTCCACCATATTTGGTAGTCCCTATTCAACATGCGGGCCCAGGCCCCTACTGGACAAGCCTGTATCATCACCTGATGTTTTGACCCTTAAAGAGCAGGGTACAGAAATGTGCACAGAAATGCATACATGTATAGGAGAGGGAGAGGGAAGATATGATTTGTGAGGAGAATATACGATTTCCTTTTTTCAGGAGGTAATGAATGACCTTTGAGGAGCTGGTGGTGCATTTCACTGAGGGGGAATTGCTGTATCCAGACCCAAGAGCTCTGCACGAGGAAGTGACGGTAGAGAGTTTCGGCAACATGGCCTCCCTGGGTAAGTTTCTCTTTGCTCTGAGATGCTGGAAGGTATCAGTTGCTGCTGGGGTTGTTTTCCATTGTAAAGATCTCCCCTGCAGCAAATGGATGGCCAGGCCACATGCCCTGGAAGTACCTGCTTTGCCTCCAGATGTCAGACCAGAACTTACATGTGCTGACTCCCATTTTGGGAAATGTGAAGCTTGCAGTCGGTCATTCGTAACTGAGAATGTTTGCAGGAGCTCATCTTTCCCCTTCCTTTTGCCTGATTTGCTCTCTTCCCCCATGAATCAGTGAGATGTCTAAGGCCAGGCTCTGCTGAGGAAAGCTGTTTTAATATCCTACCTGCCCTCCCTCTCCCCAATGGAATTGTGAATAGCCAGCCATACCTGCAGGGGTGTGGTCACAGCTCCTAGGAAGCTGCCTCATACTGAGTCAGACCATCGTTCATCTATAGTTCAAGGGAGAGGAGAGCTGGTCTTGTGGTAGCGAGCATGACTTGTCCCCATAGCTAAGCAGGGTCTGCCTTGGTTGCATATGAATGGGAGACTTGATGTGTGAGCACTGCAAAAGATTCCCCTCAGGGGATGAAGCCGCTCTGGGAAGAGCAGAAGGTTTCAAGTTCCCTCCCTGGCAGCATCTCCAAGATAGGGCTGAGAGAGACTCCTGCCTGCAACCTTGGAGAAGCCATTGCCAGTCTGTGAAGACAATATTGAGCTAGATGGACCAATGGTCTGACTCAGTATATGGCAGCTTCCTTTGTTCCTATGTTCCTATCTACCTCAGTACTGCTTACACTGACTGGCTGTGATTCTCCAAGGTTTCAGGCAGGAGTCTCTCCCAACCCTATCTGGAGATGCTGCCAGGGATTGAACCTGGAAACTTCTGCATGCCAAGCAGATGCTCTGAAGAAGTCTTCGAATCCAGGCAGAATGACCAGAGTAACTCCTGGGCATGTAGCTGATGCCATCTTGTCATCATTTTAGCATAAGAGGTGTGGGTTTTCTGGAAGGTTTTCTCATACAAATTCTTCCTCATTTGTATAAAATTTGCATTTACGTAAGAACAGCCCTGCTGGATCAGGCCCAAGGCCCATCTAGTCCAGCATCCTGTTTGACACAGTGGCCAACCAGATGCCTCTGAGAAGCGCACAGGCAAGAGGTGAGGGCATGCCCTCTCTCTTGCTGTTGCTCCCCTGCAACCGGTATTTTGGAAACATCTGAGGCTGGCCTGTAGCCATCAGACTAGACCTGCCCTCCATGAATTTGTCTAGGCCCCGTTTAAAGCCATCCTAGCTAGTGGCCATTACCACATTCTGTGGCAGATAATTCCATAGGTTAATTATGCACTGTGTGAAAAGGTACTTCCTTTTGTCTGCCCAAAATGTCCTGACAAGTGGTTTTTCCTGATACCCTAAACAGATTATTATCTGATCTGGCAGGTTATTTGGACTACCATATTTTTCTGATTCTAAAATGCCTGCATGCATAATATGCACCTACAAGAGGGGCATGAGGGAACTACCTCTGGTTTTTATAGGAACTGAAATGCTGCCACTCCTACCTAATTTAAGATGGTGAAAAGGGGAGGTTTTCCACCGGGGCATCTAGGAACCTAACTCCCCTTCTCCCTAATTCCCCCTGCCCCCGGGGGCGGGCGGAGGAGCATGTAATAAACAGAACAAGACGGTTATTATTTAGAGAAAAAACCCCTCACCGTTATTAGTTTCCCATGCTATTTCAAATGTGTTTCCAGCAGCTGGAATATTTTATTTGCAAGGCATGGGGGGACCACTAAATACACTTAATGTGGTTTAAATAGTA
Source organism: Hemicordylus capensis (assembly GCF_027244095.1). Lineage (NCBI taxonomy): Eukaryota > Metazoa > Chordata > Lepidosauria > Squamata > Cordylidae > Hemicordylus > Hemicordylus capensis. Next base: position 243,567,578 of record NC_069658.1, on the reverse strand, counting down.
ACCTCCAGACTGGATTACTGCAATGTGTTCTATGAGAGCCAGCATGGTGTAGTGGTTAGAGTGCTGGACCTCAATCTCCCTTGAACCTCCCCAGCTGAACTTCATTGCCTGTCATATACAGCCCTAACTGCCTTTTTCTCTCTGGAGCCCCTTTAGCCTCTTTTGGCAACCACTGTTAGCACCTACTAGCCACACTTCCTGCATATAAGTAGTCTTGGAACAAGAAGTAGTAGCAGTAGTAATGGGAGGCAGGCAGAAGATTGGGCACAGAGGAGAAGAGAGACTGTGGGTTAGAGTGGGCAGGAGGGGTGGGAATTGTGGCAGCATGTGGGGTCTTGATCTACACCTGGTCTAAGGGAATCAACAGAGAAGCATTTATTTTGTATTTCTCCAGGCTGATAGTACACAGGGCCACCAAATCTTTATCCAACTAAAGAACAAGTCAGAAACCATGTAGTAATGAACCAAACAACTGCATTAGTGTGAGTTCACTCCACAAATCAATGAATTGACCACTGTTATCTATCTCTCTATCTATTCATTCATTCCAGCAGGTGATAGAAAGGACCATGAGGACAATATGAGACCGTTTGGGCTATTTTTGGAAGCGACCAATGATGAAGCAGCAGAAAAGTCCTCTGGGAAACAAAATGGATCAACGAGGCGGGAGATAAACCAAAGGGACTTCCATGAAATTCCAGGCCAGCACGCATATTACAAAGGTGGTGGAAGAAATAAGTCCCGTGTTTCTACAGAGACCAGCCATAAACCAAGCTTTAAAATAAATCACCGAATTCACACAGCAGAGAAAACAGACAGATGCTTGACATATGGAAAGGGCATCATTCAAAACACACAGTCCCCCTTGCATCAAAGAGCTCAGAGAGCAGAGAATGCTGGGAGTCAGGGTGGATCAAAGGCACAGGATGTTAACCAAACAAAGAATAAGAGGAACACATCTGATGCTTGTCAGGATGGGAACTTGCATGTCATTCCCACTGAAGAAGAAAAAACAGATGGAAAGAGGAGGAGTAAGTGCCAAATATGTGGAAATACCTTCAGTCATAAATCAAGCCTTAAGAGACATCAAAATATCCACACAAGAGAGAGACCATACAAATGCGAAGATTGTGGTGACAGCTTTAATCAAGAAGCAGACCTTGTTAGACATCAAACTGTTCACACTGGAAAGAACCCATATAAGTGCTTGGAATGTGGAAAGAGCTTCAGCCGTACTGGAAAACTAATTGTACATCAAAGAACCCACACAGGAGAGAAACCATATGAATGCTTGGAATGTGGCAAGAGCTTCCATGTGAAATCATCTCTTACTAAGCATCAGAAAATTCACACAGGAGAGAAACCATATGAATGCTTGGAATGTGGAAAGAGCTTCCGAACAAGTGAAAAACGTACTGTGCATCAAAGAACTCACACTGGAGAAAAACCATATATATGCTTGGAATGTGGAAAGAGCTACCATGAGAAATCAGCTCTTATTAAGCATCAGAGAATTCATGCAGGAGAGAAACCATATCAATGCTTGGAATGTGGAAAGAGCTTCAGAACAAGTGAAAAACGTACTGTGCATCAAAGAACTCACACTGGAGAAAAACCATATATATGCTTGGAGTGCGGGAAAAGTTTTTGTGTGAGTTCAGGCCTTAAGTCACATACAAAGATCCACACAGGGGAAAAATCATATAAATGCTTGGAATGTGGAAAGAGCTTCAGTCACAGCACAAGCCTCACTTCACACCAAAAAATCCACACAGGCGAAAAATCATATAACTGCCTGGAATGTGGAAAGACATTCAGTCACAGCTCAAGCCTCACTTCACACCAAAAAATCCACACAGGCGAAAAATCATATAACTGCCTGGAATGTGGAAAGACTTTCAGTCACAGCTCAAGCCTCACTTCACACCAAAGAATCCACACAGGGGAGAAGCCATATAAATGCTTGGAATGTGGAAAGAGATTTAGTCAGGGTTCACATCTGATTTCACATAAAAGGATACACACAGGTGATAAACCATATAAGTGTTTGGAGTGTGGAAAAAGCTTCACCCAGAGCTCACATCTTAAGGAGCATAAGAAAAAGCATACTGGGGAGAAACCGTATAAATGCTCAGATTGTGGAAAGTGTTTCCGTTTGAGCACATGTCTTACTTTACATCTAAGAACTCACACTGGAGAGAAACCATATAAATGCTTTGAGTGTGGCAAGAGTTTCAGTCAGAGCTCAGCCCTTTCTACACATGAAAGACTCCACACAGGGATGAAACCATATAAATGCTTTGAGTGTGGCAAGAGCTTTAATTGTAGCTCAGACCTTGTGACACATCACGGTATCCACACAGGAGAGAAACGATATAAATGCTTGGAGTGTGGGAAAAGCTTCAGTCACAATAGGAGCCTGATTTCACACCGGAGTGAAACCATAGAAATGCTTGTAGTGTGGAAAATGCTTACACTATGGTAAAAACTTTCACGATGCATCCGACTTTCCTAGACATTAATGAATCTACAGAGATAGAGTGAAACTGTATAGAAACCAATCACTGCTTTCTAGGGGAAAAAACAAGTTATTGCTGAATTCACAAGGTGAACACTAAAGTCATATCTCTATTTGTTGCAGTCCCTGCATGATAAGCTTGGTCTCATTTATTCTGCTGCTGTATACGTTGTTCTAATAATAACTCCATAAAGGTGGTTAAAAAATGTTCCAGTGCCAATGCACAGATGGATTTGTGGTTTAGCATGTATATATTTAAATCAAATCAAATCTTTATTGTTACAGTCATTACCAGCAAACTATATATTTAATCCTCCTAGATGTACCCGTCACTAATCCCATGTGTGGCAGCTCTCGTGAGAGTTTGCGAGCAGCTGCGGATAGGATAGTGACGGGGATGGGGAGAAAATAGGGATACTGGCTGGCAGCCACAGGAGGAAGCGGCGGCGGGCCAGACCGGCAGGAGGCTGTGGCAGGCCAGGCCGGCCGCCGGGAATAGCAGGAGGTATCATGGCGGTCCAGCCGGGGGAAGGAGGCGGGCGGGCGGGTGGGAGGAAGTGCCAGCCAGAAACCGCAGGGGGGGGGGGAGAAGCGGACCAGCAGGCTGGCCAGAAAGCCGAGTGGGCTTGCGGCGGGGGGAGAAAAAGGCAGCGGTGGTGGATAGGCTGCCACTAGTTATTAACAAAATTGACTTATTCGGCCCAGCTAGTTATTAATAAAATTGACCTATTCTGGACAAGCTTAGGAAAATACAGATACAGACAAATTTTGCTAATAATTTGATTTCACATATTGATCCTTGGAATATAGAGTTCAGTGCAGTATTTACCCACATGCTTTTCTTCATTTTTGAAAAACTGAGCCAAGCTCTTAGTCCAATTAGCTCAGTATTCTCTACACTGACTGGCAGCAGTCTTTTATGTCTTCTCTTCTCTTCTCTTCTGGCTGTAACTTGAGCTGAGTGTCAATGCAGAGCCCCCTCAGCCCACGTTAAGGCTGGGCAAAAGCAGAGGGAGAGGAAGGCAGCCAAGGTGGAGCGATGGGGTGGCGGGGAGAGAGAGTCAGCTGTGTCTGGTTCCACCGCTGCCAGCCTCAGTTTCACTGGTGGGCACGCCACCCACCCAGGGCTGCTGCACCAACCCAGCTAGGCACACAGCACACTGCTCATCTGGCACAGAGTGAGGGGCCTTGGCACAGATTAAATCCACCTAGGGAAGCCTCTGTTCCTCAGAAACTGCCTTACAGTGAGTTGGGGCACTGGTCCATGAGCTACGACCCTTCAGAAGGTAGATTGGGTCACTGTCGGCCATTCTGTGATAAGAATGCTGCATGCCATTTTATAGGGGGCTGCCCTTGAAAGGTATTTGGAAGCTACAGCTGATGCAAAATGTGGCGGCTAGCTAGGCTCTTCTTTCTCTCAGAGTGAACTGCCCTTCTATGGGACATCCCTTCAGATAACTGAAGACAGTTGTCATATCTCCCTTTAGTATTATCATCTTATTTGGAATTAATCACCCATCAGTTTTCTCAGCCATAACATGTACAGCCTCTGAAAAATCTGGGTCCTTCAACTGTTAAAAGACTGGCTGATTCATGGAGGGTTAGCAGTGTTTCTGATGGAGCCCATGCATTATAGACCTTTCAAAGGTAAAGATGTAGGGGTCCAATTTATTGGAAAATGGTTTTTCTTTTTATCTAGTACTAAAATGATAGGTTCCAAGAGAATGTCTATTCACATTTGCTGTTTTCTTTATTGTAGAGCGTGCAACCTTATGCATTCCTATGTTGTAGAATGGCAGAAAAATTCAGATCAACGGCTTTTCTTTCCTCTCTGTTTAATGTTTCCATTTTTCTGTGGAAAACAAAGAATAAAAAGGGAATCCTTTGTTTCACATACATGTAGACAAGTATTCTGGGATAGGTTTTCGCAGGATGCTGTGTGTGAATCGGAGCAGGGGAATATGGCATTTAGTGGGTATATATTACATTCCCAACTGTGTGTCTGCATGTGCGCCCTCATATCAAGCTGCCTTCTGTTCACACAGACCCTTGGTCCATTGAGTTCAGCACTGTCTACAAAAGATACAGGACCTGGAATCACCCGGCTTGACTCAGACCCATAACCTCCCAGCTCCATTTTTGATAATTTATACTTTCCATGCTCTCTGAAGGACTGGAAAGGTTGTGCCGTTGAATTAGTGTCAACTCCTGGCAACCACAAAGCCCTGTGGTTTCCTTGGGAGAATACAGGAGGGGTTTACCATTACCTCTTCCTGCGCAATATGAGATTATGCCTTTCAGCATCTTCCTATCACTGCTGCCTGATAGAGGAGTTTCCCATATTCTGGGAAACACACCAGTGGGGATTTGAACCAACAGCCTCCTGCTCTCTAGGCAGGTTACTTCCCTGCTGCGCCATTATGCTCTCTAAAGCAAACCAAAATTCTCTTCTATGTTTTGAAGCCATTAGTCACCAGGACATCGTTGTTACAGCTGGCACGTTTGGTCCACAGTACTTGCTTTATTTTAACATTCTTCTCTCTTTTGCAATCACTTGTTACAGCAGCCTACCACTGCATTGAATTGGAGTGGTAGGGGTTACTGTGCATTAATATCTCATCCCCAGGAGCGTAACTATAATAGGGCAAGGGGAGACAGTTGTCTGGGGGCCTACCGCCTTGGGGGGCCCACCAGAGGCAAGTCACAGGACTGACTCCCCCAGCTGCACACCCACCCTGGCTTCCTTCAGTTGTATTCATCTTCTGAAATTGGTGTGAGTGTTAAGACCTGGAGCTACCAGAACATCATGTCTTTCTCTAGTACCATTGAATGACTTGCACCGTCCACAATTTACAAAACCTTTTAATAAACTGCAGAGCCAACGTGTACTGAACTGAATCTTCCAGAAGTCTAGTCGTGCGATATGGGTCATCTTCAAGGATTAGGTGAAGGATCAGACTAATATTTGCAAACAGGAATATGGCCTCAAAGAATAATAGGAATTGTAGTCTGGAATGTGGAAGGAGCTTCAGCAGAACTGGAAAACTTACTGTGCATCAAATAAACTACACAGGAGAGAAACCATATGAATGTTTGGACTGCAAAAAGATTCAGTGAGAAGTTAAATCTTACTAAGCATCAAAGAACTCACACTGGAGAGAAACCATATATTTGATTGGAGTGCAGAAAGAACTTTAGTGTGAATACAGGCCTTAAAATGCATACAAGGATCCACTTGGGGGAGAAAACCATATAAATGTTTCGAGTGTGGAAAGTGCTTCAGACTGCACCAGAGCCACACACTTCTCTAAAGCGTGCACAACACAGAGATACCATACAATGCTCATACAATCATAAAGGTTTGGTAATGCATCACACTTTTCTAGACATCAGTGAATCAACACACAGAGAGAAACTGTAAAAAATGATTACATGTTTAATCATTTAAAAATGATGGAAATCATTTTTCAAAATGATTCTTCATTAGGAAAAACTAATGAGTGCTCAGACCATAACTTAAGAGAATGTCCATAACCGCTTGGTGCCACTTCCATAAAACCAGCGCTCCTCCCAGCTCCCCTGCACCCGATACCTGCACACACACACAGCATCCGTGTATGCATGGACTCAAATCAGCTTTATTGATCAGAACTTGCTTTAGGATACATATATACAGAGAATCAGGTTACAAACATCAGAAGGTGGCATGGAGCTAAAGATCACATATCTATAGATTTTTAAAGGTTCAACCACAAAAAGTATGGGGCGGGGGAGATAACTCTCACGCCTTCATTCAGGTAATTGGCGGAGTAATTTCTTCCATCCATGGCCAGGATTTGCATCACTTCCGGGAGGGGAGTCTCCCCCTTTTGGTGAGGGCAAAACTATTCACATGATGTAACATAAACTTTACAGATATACGACAGTATTGTTCCTTTTGAGAGTGCTGTTCTCAGGACCTCTGGAAAGCTAGAGCCAGCATGGGGGAATTCTGAATCCCTCCAATTGTTATCCCAAAAGGGGTACCAGACCATGCATGGTATCCAAGGATTCTCCTGGCTCTCTTTGTAACACAGGTGTTCCCATTGTGATTGGAGTTACGGTCGCCAGGTTATAAGCCATGGACCGAGGCCCCTTGCTGCAAATCTTCATTGTTTTCAGTGGGGCCACACCTGAAAATTCTCGAGGTTTTTTAACCCAAATCCAGGGGACCCTGGACTATCTCTGTGTCATCATCATCTCTGGCTCCCAGTGGAGGTGGGGTGGCAACAAACCGCGAGTCTATAGCAGCTCCAGGAATGAAGAAAACCCCTCACTTAGTAATTGAACCTGACAAATCTAGCCCATGGGAACTTAAGGCTTTGCTGTGTCCAAAGTTTGTGTAGGCCTCGATTCACTTGGAACTCTGGAACCCCGGGTCTGAAACACTCGGGGTTTGAAGTGGCCATCTCCTGGAACCCTTCCCTGATGAGGGAGCTCCCCCAGATGCCCTCCCTGGACTCCTCCCTCAAAATAGGTGTTTGCAGCAGGTCTTTGGCTGCTGGGACAGTGCCCCAGCGTGGTTCCTAGAACGTGCTCCATCACCCCCAGCGAAAACAGCCTGGGGAGAAAGGGAGTTGTACTCCAACAACATCTGGGAACCTAAGGCTGAGAACCACTGGAACTTATTCTTTCTCAAATAATAAATGGCTTCTAACCAGGAATTCCTTGCCAGATGAAGCCTTGACTTTTAGTTGGCATCCATTTTGCTTCATCCTCCTCCTTAGCTGCCATATACTGTGTTCCTATGTTCCAAGTCTAACATACCTCAAAGGGCTCTTGTGGGGATAAGCTATGGTTGCCATATTCTGGTTTTACAGATCTGGGTGCCTAACTTGCATATTATGTAAATTGGCTTGAAAATAATTTTTGAGCAGAATAGTGCACATTTTGCTCCATAACTCCACTTCTGCAAGGGCTAGAGATTAGCTTTTTTCTTTCTTTCTTTCTTTTTTAATGAAAGCTGAAATCCTGGAGAATCTGGGTGGGCTAAGCAATCTGGGTGAGATGCGTAAAATCCGGGTGAAACCTGGAATTTCGGCGGGGGGGGGGGCATGGCAACTCTATGATAAGCATAATGTACACTGCTCTGGGCTCCTTGGAGGAAGAGTGGAATATAAATGTTTAAATAAATGAAAACCTGTAAGAGCTGTTTGAGAGTGGAACAGTCTGCCTTGTCACTGCAGATCTCCTAACAGAGGCTGCATGAGCATCTGTTAGGAATCTTCTGGCAGTTTCCTGTGCTGAGCAAAGGGTTGCACTAGAAATCCTCAGGTTTGTAGCCAGGCCTGGCCATACTGTGCCAGGCTGAGTCCAAAAATTCTGTGGCCATGACTCTGATCAATCTCTGGGCTGTCCTCCACCCAGGCCCAAAGAGATGCAACCAGGTGACATATTACCTGTGTGATTTTTCTTGGCCACTGATCATTGCCTAAGGCAAATTGTGATCTCTTGCATCCTGAGGATAGCTGAATTCCTCCATTTTCCTATTGAGGTTATTGTCTTCCAAGGAGAGGTCAGATGATCTCCCTGTATTGTCTGACTGATCTCCTGATTGTGTCTGATATAGCTGGACAATTGTTGAACCATTCACTCCTAGGTTTAAAAGATTGTATTCGTTCTGCTCTGGTCTCTGTGGAGGACAGAGCTCTTTTTCCTGACTGCTGTGACTGAGGGGGAAATCCATCTGCAAGGAAGATTGCTGATTTCCATTCTGGAATGTAAGTAGAAATTAATCTTCATGTGTCGTACATTTTCTTTTTATTGGAAAACCTCTTCCTTGATGATCCTGCATGTATTATGTTTGTGTTACGTTCTGTGTGCTGCTGGTGCCGGCTGGTTTTAGGTTACAAGTGAAAGAAATGACAAATAAATATGTTTAAACAGCGCTTGTGCAGGAGAACTTCCCATCAGTTTCCCCCCAAAATAAATATTTTAAAGAAAACATGCATTCTCATAGCTTTAAGGAAAGTGTTTTAAATTCACTGGATTTCCTCATTTCCTGAGCAAAGCCACCTCTGCCTGCTCCTATGCATCTTAATAACTGAAAGTCAGCAAATGAAGCTGATTTCTGCAGAAGCGTAAAGATGAGCAATGTGTGTAGAAAAAAGGTGCACAAGTAAAGTGACTGTGATTACAGGGTATAGTTTTTTAGCAGCTGAAATAGGCACAGGAACAACAGCTAGTAATAAAGTTGGCAATCCAATTAAAGTGTGCCCTCTAGTAGACTCCTGGCAACCACAGAGCACTGTGGTTGTCTTTGGTAGAATACAGGAGGGGTTTACCATTGCCATCTCCCACACAGTATGAGATGATGCCTTTCAGCATCTTCCTGTATCGCTGCTGCCCAATATAGTCTGGGAAACATACCAGTAGGGATTTGAACCAGCAACCTCTTGCACCCTAGGCAAGTTACTTCCCGGCTGTGCCATTAGGTGGTTCAGGCACTCCTATGGAATGTGGTAAATTCCTAGAGGGGAAGCCCTGTTTCCACCTATGTTAGCTTGCGACACACAACACTTCTTTATCAGCATTCATAAAGATGCACTACTTTTCAGCAGTTTTCATAATAGGCAATTTAGTCCCTCTTTGAGATTCAGTACACACTAGGCAAGTCTGCTGATGCTGTGAGTTTAATATCGAATGGGGAAAGAAGCAAAGGTGATGGGTTGCTCTGCTGTCCGAGCAATGTGATAAACAGCAAGTAATCCAGATGGGTTGTTGAGGTTGGTGTATGACCCCTTCTCCTAAGAGTGTTTGTTGTTACTGAGGCCAAGTGCTCAAAATGAGAGGGGATGCTTGGTAGGATTTTTGTTTAAAATGTATTTATTCACTTTCTATACCACCCTTCCAAAAATGGCTCAGGGCAGGTTTACACAGGGAAATAATAAATAAATAAGATGGCTCCCTGTCCCCAAAGGGCTCACAATCTAAAAAGAAACATAAGATGGAGCTACTGTGCTGAGGCTGGATAGGGCCAGTTACTTTCCTCCTGCTCAATAAAGAGAATCACCACGTTAAAAAGTGCCTCTTTGCCAAGTTAGCAGGGGTTATTTCATATATTTATTTTTTCATTCAATTTTTATACACTCACTGTGTCTCCATGAGGTTTTCCAAAAAATTAAAAACTACTCTTAAAGACTTAACGTGATTAAAAGTGTTAAAACAATCCAATTGATAGCAATGGATTATTTTCAGCCAGGAAGTAAAGGCTTAACTTACTTTTTGGAGGTAACATAAGCTGGGGTGTGTGTTGCCTGGCAAGCAACCTTGGACATGCTAATCAATTCTTGCATTCCAGCAGGCTGACTTCCTCTATCCCAGCACATCTAGCTTAGCTGTCTCATCCAGCACGATTAGGTTTCACTACATTTTTCTGTCTGGATTTTTCAGAACCAGCTCTGCTAACATCACCCACCATCTTATAGGAAGCTGCCTTATCCCAGATCAGACCATTTAGCTCACTGTTGTGGTGTAGTGGTTAGAGTGCTGGACTAGGGCCGGGGAGACCCGAGTTCAAATCCCCATTCAGCCATGAAACTAGCTGGGTTACTCTGGGCCAGTCACTTCTCTCTCAGCCTAGCCTACTTCACAGGGTTGATGTGAGGAGAAACCTAAGTATATAGTACACCGCTCTGGGCTCCTTGGAGGAAGAGCGGGATATAAATGTAAAAATAAAAATAATAAATAAAATAAATAGAGCCTGGTCTTGAGGAGGGCCTCTAATGTGAAGAGAGAGAGAACAAGGGCAGCCCTGATGTGTACTGCTTGTAGAAGGGTTTTTTGGGGTTTGTTTTTTTGCATGACGCTGTTTCCCATACATGGCAGAGTCCAACTGGGAACCAGAAATGCCTTTCAACATAATAACTTCAGATCAGGTGTATATAGTAAATCTGGGCAGCAATAATCAGATTGTCTCTCTTTCCTTTTCCTTTTCTCTCTCTAATGTTTCTTTGCCTTCTTCCTTGTAGCTTTAGGCCTCACCAGGCAATAGCATGAGTGATTCTTGCCTCTGGGGACTCTTGATGGAGGTACATGGGGAGCAGGGGGGTCCCAAGTCCTCTCTCCAGCCCTCTTGTAGCCTTGTCTGCCCTGCAGCAGCCACAGAAGAACGATGCATCCCAAGCAGCACGGCCACTGCAATGCTCCCTATCAATCAGTCCCCCCCTCTATAGGATGAGGAGCCTGGAAGTGGCTGGAGCCATTTTGCAGGGCGCTGTTGGCAGGGCTACAGATGTGCTTGGTGGTCTCCCAGATGTCACCCATTGGAGGCAGCCAGCAGAAAGCAGAGCCCGAGCTTCTTCCTCGCACCTGAAGGGCTGCCTCACTCCTCTCCCCCAGCCCCTTCTCATGAGGTGCAGTGCCTGTGGTACCACTGCCACCCTATGTGGGAAGGCAAAGGTTCCAAAACACAGGGGAGGAAGCATTCCCGTTTCACGGCAAAGGCACTCTGTTCATGTCCTGGGAGAGCGTTGCACTCGGGTCCTTTTCAAGAAACCTGCTTTCTTCTATAAGAATTCTGCCCAAGCTCTGAGGCACACAGCCTGGGTGGGGGGGATAGCTCTCTGAGCATGTGCAGAATCCCTTTCTAAAGTCACAAGTGCCAGGAGCTGGGACTGCCCGAAGAGTTAATTGGCTGTGCTGTGGGAAGAGGGGCTTCTGGCTGGTGGGCTGTAAAGCTTCACAGGGGGAGGGCCTGGACTGTAGAGTTTTCTAGAAGACAGTCGCATTCGTGATCAGTGTCCTTTGCCATTTACTACACCAGTGTTTTAAATATGTGAGTATGATCTGATAATATGTGACATCATTAAGCTGAGTGTTCATTAGCCTAATACATGCAAACCTTTCATGAAGTTTTTAGTCTGTAAATACTGTTATCTGACCTTCATTTATATTTTCAGCTTGTGAGTGAAAGTGTGTGTGTGTGTATATAACACTTTCTTTACACCATGCATGAGTTATCTTTCAACTGGCAGTGTAATCCTGCCTTGTGTGATTTCTTTAACTTTCCATATAAATGAAACACAACCATAACAACAATTAAATTATAATTGCACTTTTAAAATGTCTTTCTTAATACAAACAACAGAATTAGCAAAATAAAATAAAAAGGGTTACGGAGACTTGCTCAGACTCATGTGTCCAAACGGAGGTTTTTCCTTTTGGTGTTGTTGTTGCCTTGTTTGGCGTTCTTTCTTTGCTGTGGCATTAAAATATACATAGGAACATAGGAAACTGCCACCTACTGAGTCAGACCATTGGTGTATCTAGCTCAGTATTGTCTTCACAGACTGGCAGTGGCTTCTCCAAGGTTGCAGGCAGGAATCTCTCTCAGCCCTATCTTGGAGAAGCCAGGAAGGGAACTTGGAACCTTCTGCTCTTCCCAGAGGGGCTTCATCCCCTGAGGGGAATATCTTGCAGTGCTCACACATCAAGTCTCCCATTCATATGCAACCAGGGCAGACCCTGCTTAGCTATGGGGACAAGTCATGCTTGCTACCACAAGACCAGCTCTCCTCTCCTCACAGTCTGCTTCTGTCTCCCCTTCTTGAAAGCCTGAAAGTAATAAATATAGGCTTCACAAATAACCAGCCCACAGGAGCAATCTATGCAGGAACGTTCTTCACCAGGCCTCTGTATCCTCTGAGGAGGGCTGCACCTTTTCCACCATATTTGGTAGTCCCAGGCCCCTACTGGACAAGCCTGTATCATCACCTGATGTTTTGACCCTTAAAGAGCAGGGTACAGAAATGTGCACAGAAATGCATACATGTATAGGAGAGGGAGAGGGAAGATATGATTTGTGAGGAGAATATACGATTTCCTTTTTTCAGGAGGTAATGAATGACCTTTGAGGAGCTGGTGGTGCATTTCACTGAGGGGGAATTGCTGTATCCAGACCCAAGAGCTCTGCACGAGGAAGTGACGGTAGAGAGTTTCGGCAACATGGCCTCCCTGGGTAAGTTTCTCTTTGCTCTGAGATGCTGGAAGGTATCAGTTGCTGCTGGGGTTGTTTTCCATTGTAAAGATCTCCCCTGCAGCAAATGGATGGCCAGGCCACATGCCCTGGAAGTACCTGCTTTGCCTCCAGATGTCAGACCAGAACTTACATGTGCTGACTCCCATTTTGGGAAATGTGAAGCTTGCAGTCGGTCATTCGTAACTGAGAATGTTTGCAAGAGCTCATCTTTCCCCTTCCTTTTGCCTGATTTGCTCTCTTCCCCCATGAATCAGTGAGATGTCTAAGGCCAGGCTCTGCTGAGGAAAGCTGTTTTAATATCCTACCTGCCCTCCCTCTCCCCATTGGCAATGTGAATAGCCAGCCATACCTGCAGGGGGTGTGGTCACAGCTCCTAGGAAGCTGCCTTATACTGAGTCAGACCATGGTTCATCTATAGTTCAAGGGAGAGGAGAGCTGGTCTTGTGGTAGCGAGCATGACTTGTCCCCATAGCTAAGCAGGGTCTGCCTTGGTTGCATATGAATGGGAGACTTGATGTGTGAGCACTGTGAGATATTCCCCACAGGGGATGAAGCCGCTCTGGGAAGAGCAGAAGGTTTCAAGTTCCCTCCCTGGCAGCATCTCCAAGATAGGGCTGAGAGAGATTCCTGCCTGCAACCTTGGAGAAGCCACTGCCAGTCTGTGAAGACAATACTGAGCTAGATAGACCAATGGTCTGACTCAGTATATGGCAGCTTCCTATGTTCCTATGTTCCTATCTACCTCAGTACTGCTTACACTGACTGGCTGTGATTCTCCAAGGTTTCAGGCAGGAGTCTCTCCCGACCCTACCTGGAGATGCTGCCAGGGATTGAACCTGGAACCTTCTGCATGCCAAGCAGATGCTCTGCCCCTGAGCGATGGGCTTCATGCCCTCCCGGCCTGATGGCACCACTGACACACTGGCTTGTGCCTGTTGCACTGCAGGTCTGATCTGGATACACACATGATAGCTTTGTGTTGAAACAAGAAATGAAATAAACAAGGAGAACTCAGAGTGAGGTAGATTCTTTTGCTTTCACCTGATGTCAGCTTAGGAAGTCTTAGAATCCAGGCAGAATCACCAGAGTAACTCCTGGGCATGTGGCTGATGCCATCTTGTCATTATATTAGCATCAGAGGTGTGGGTTTTCTGGGAGGTTTTCTCATACAAATTCTTCCTCATTTGTATAAAATTTGCATTTACGTAAGAACAGCCTTGCTGCATCAGGCCCAAGGCCCATCTAGTCCAGCATCCTGTTTGACACAGTGGCCCAACAGATGCCTCTGAGAAGCGCACAGGCAAGAGGTGAGGACATGCCCTCTCTCTTGCTGTTGCTCCCCTGCAACCAGTATTTTGGAAACATCTGAGGCTGGCCTGTAGCCATCAGACTAGACCTGTCCTCCATGAATTTGTCTAGGCCCCGTTTAAAGCCATCCTAGCTAGTGGCCATTACCACATTCTGTGGCAGATAATTCCATAGGTTAATTATGCACTGTGTGAAAAGGTACTTCCTTTTGTCTGCCCAAAATGTCCTGACAAGTGGTTTTTCCTGATACCCTAAACAGATTATTATCTGATCTGGCAGGTTATTTGGACTACCATATTTTTCTGATTCTAAAATGCCTGCATGCATAATACGCACCTACAAGAGGGACATGAGGGAACTACCTCTGGTTTTTATAGGAAATGAAATGCTGCCACTCCTACCTAATTTGAGATGGTGAAAAGGGGAGGTTTTCCACCGGGGCATCTAGGAACCTAACTCCCCTTCTCCCTAATTCCCCCTGCCCCCGGGGGCGGGCGGAGGAGCATGTAATAAACAGAACAAGACGGTTATTATTTAGAGAAAAAACCCCTCACCGTTATTAGTTTCCCATGCTATTTCAAATGTGTTTCCAGCAGCTGGAATATTTTATTTGCAAGGCATGGGGGGATCACTAAAGACACTTAATGTGATTTAAATAGTAACCACCAGACTGGATTACTGCAATGTGTTCTATGTGGGGCTGCCTTTGTATGTAGTCTGGAAACTACAGTTGGTCCAGAATGCCACAGCCAGGTTGGTCTCTGGGTCATCTCGGAAAGACCAGATTACACCTCTATTGAAAGAGCGACACTGGCTGCTGATAAAGCTTCTGGGCAAAATACAAGGTGCTAGTAATTACCTATAAAGCCCTAAACAATTTAGGCTCGGTATTTAAGAGAACATCTTCTTTGTTATGAGCCCCACTACGGCCCATTGAGATAATCAGAGGTCTGTCTGCAGTTGCCACCAGCTCGTCTGGTGGCTAGGGGCGTAACTATAATAGGGCAAGGGGAGACAGTTGTCTGGGGGCCCACTGCTTTGGGGGCCCCCCCAGAGGCAAGTCACGTGACTGACCCCCCCATCTGCACACCCGCCCAGGCTTCCTGCAGTTGTATTCATCTTCTGAAATTGGTGTGAGTGTTAAGGCCTGGAGCTACCAGAACAGCATGTCTTTCTCTAGTACCATTAAGTGACTTGCATCGTCCACAATTTACAAAACCTTTTAAAAAATAATTTAGGATGATGTTCTGTTGTGGCACATAAGATGGATGTGTGTGTGTGTGTGTGTGTATGTGTGTGTAAATTTTACTATGCTTTTTGTTACCACTATTCAGCCTCATTTAAGACTTCTTTACTTCATGAGCTGAGCTTCAGTGGGGGGTGGGCCCATTTTAAAATCTTGTCTCTGGGCTCACTCCAACTTTGCTATGCCCCTGGGACAAGCTTTCTCTGCTGTTGCCCCAAAACTTTGGAATGCGCTCCCTGTTGAAATAAGAGCCTCCCCATCTCTGTCAACATTTTAAAAGTCTTTAAAGATGCATCTGTTCACCCAGGCTTTTAATTAAATACTGTTTTAATAGTTTTAACATCATTTTAAAATTTTAAATTGTTGTAATGTTAGAAGTTTTCCTGTTGTCATTTGTTTTGTTTTATTGTAAACTGCCCAGAGATGTAAGTTTTGGGTAGTATAAAATATATTAAAATAAAATAAAATAAAATAAAATGTTATACTGGAAAAATAAAACACTTTAAGTGGAAAGGAATTAATTTTCATTAGGCTTGTGCATCAGAATCTCTGACAGAAATGCACATCTCACTGGCGCCATGCAGAGGCGGGTCCTACTGGCAATACTTACCGTGTTTCCCCGAAAATAAGACAGTGTCTTATATTAATTTTAGCCCCCAAAAATGCATTAGGGCAATTAGTGGTACATCAGAAATTACTGCTAGGTCTTACTTTCGGGGTAGGTCTTACTTTCGGGGAAACAGGGTACTATTCCAAGGTGGGGGGGGCCTTCCATCAGAATCAGAGGCTACGCATGGGATGCTGGGAAGCTGCAATATTGCTGGGAGGGTGAGAATGGGACTATAGTCTACCTGGCTACAAGTTGTGCCTTTTGCTGCTGCAGATGCCTGGTTTTTTGTTTGGCTGAACCCCCTTCAGCCTCCTTGGCACAGACCCTAGGAGGCTGCTCTGATGTCAGCTTCTTTCTCCCTCCGCAGTCTTGCCTCACAGTCTCTTCTGCTAGCCTTCTCCTCTGTCTCAATCTCCCTTGAACCTTCCCAGCTGAACTTCACTGCCTGTCATACACAGCCTTAACTGCCTTTTTCTCTCCAGAGCCCCTTTAGCCCATTTTGGCAACCACTGTTAGCACCTTTTAGCCACACCTCCTGCATTTAAGTAGTCATAGTAGAAGGAGTATTACTAGTAGTAATGGGAGGCGGGCAGAAGATGGGGCAGGTAGGGGAGGAGAGACTGTGGGTTAGAGTGGGCAGCGGGGGTGGGAATTGTGGCAGTATTTTGCATTTCTCCAGGCAGAGAGTACATAGGGCTACCAAATCTTTATCCATCTCTAAAGAACAAGTCAGAAACCATGTAGTAATTAACCAAACAACTGCATGATTTGTTCACTCCACAAATCAGTGATTTGACCACTGTTATCTATCTATCTGTCTATCTATCTATCCATCTATTCATTCCAGCAGGTGATAGAAAGGACCATGAGGACAATATGAGACTGTGTGGGCTATTTTTGGAAGCGACCAATGATGAAGCAGCAGAAAAGGCCTCTGGGAAACAAAATGGATCAAAGAGGCGGGAGATAAACCAAAGGGACTTCCATGAAATTCCAGCCCAGCATGCATATTACAAAGGTGGTAGAAGAAATAAGTCCCGTGTTTCTACAGAGACCAGCCGTAAACCAAGCTTTAAAATAAATCACAGGATTCACACAGCAGAGAAAACAGACAGATGCTTGGCATATGGAAAGGGCGTCATTCAAAACACACAGTCCCCTTTGCATCAAAGAGCCCAGAGAGCAGAGAATGCTGGGAGTCAGGGTGGATCAAAGGCACAGGATGTTAACCAAACAAAGAATAAGAGGAACACATCTGATGCTTGTCAGGGTGGGAACTTGCATGACATTCCAACTGAGGAAGAAAAAACAGATGAAAAGAGGAGGAGTAAGTGCCAAATATGTGGAAATACCTTCAGTCGTAAATCAAGCCTTAAGAGACATCAAAATATCCACACAAGAGAGAGACAATACAAATGTGGAGATTGTGGTGGCAGCTTTCGTCAAAAAGCAGAACTTGTTAGACATCAATCAGTTGACACAGGAGAGAACCTATATAAGTGCTTGCAAGGTGGAAAGAGCTTCAGCAGTATTGGAAATCTTACTGTGCATCAAAGAACCCACACAGGAGAGAAACGATATGAATGCTTGGAATGTGGAAAGAGCTTCAGAACAAGTAAAAAACGTACTGTGCATCAAAGAACACACACTGGAGAAAAACCATATATATGCTTGGAGTGTGGAAAAGGCTTTTGTGTGAGTGCAGGGCTTAAGTCACATACAAAGATCCACACAGGGGAAAAATCATATAAATGCTTGGAATGTGGAAAGAGCTTCAGTCACAGCTCAGGCCTCACTACACACCAAAGAATCCACACAGGCGAAAAATCATATAACTGCCTGGAATGTGGAAAGAGCTTCAGTCTGCGCCAAAGCCTCACTTTACATCAAAGAATCCATACAGGGGAGAAGCCATATCAATGCTTGGAATGTGGAAAGATCTTCCGTTACAGCTCAAGTCTCACATCACACCAAAGAATTCACACAGGGGAAAAACCCTATGAATGTAAGGAGTGTGGAAAGAGCTTCAGTCAGGGTTCACATCTGGTTTCACATAAAAGGATACACACAGGTGATAAACCATATAAATGTTTGGAGTGTGGAAAAGGCTTCACCCAGAGCTCACACCTTAAGGAGCATAAGAGAATGCATACTGGGGAGAAACCGTATAAATGCTCAGAGTGTGGAAAGTGTTTCCGTTTGAGCATATGTCTTACTTTACATCTAAGAACTCACACCAGAGAGAAACCATATAAATGCTTTGAGTGTGGCAAGAGCTTCAGTCAGAGCTCAGCCCTTTCTACACATGAAAAACTCCATACAGGGAAGAAGCCATACAAATGCTTTGAGTGTGGCAAGAGCTTTTATTGTAGCTCAGACCTTACTTCACATCACAGAATCCACACAGGAGAGAAACCATATAAATGCTTTGAGTGTGGGATGAGCTTCAGTCACAGCACAAGCCTAACTTCACACCAAAAGATTCACTCAGGAGAGAAACCATAGAAATTCCTGGAGCGTGGCAAGAGCTTCTGGTGAGCTATACACATCTCTCATCAAAGAATGCACAACACAGAGACACTATGCTCACCTAATGGTAAAAGCTTTCACAATGTATCAAACCTTCCTAGGTATCAGTGAAAGAGTCTACTGCACATTTTATTCTTTACTGTGACCTCTACAGGGATGCCCGTTTAGATTTTATTTCACCTTTGTTGAAGTCTTTTCCTGGCCGCTCAGATGACTTTTATCTTGATTTATTATTGTCTAAATTTGATATTGTGAGTAGTAATTGTGAGTACTAATTCTATATTGCATGCAAGTTGTGTATTGCCATTTTATGATGTCTCTTTTCTTTTTTGTTCTGGTCCTTTATCGAAATAAAAGCTGATTGATTGGTATCAGTGAATCTACAGAGAGAGTGTGAAACTGTATTAATGATATGTTAGGAAGAAAACAGTTATTGCTGAATTCACAAGGTGAACACTAAGGTCATATCTCTATTTGTTGCAATCCCTGCATGATAAGCTTGGTCTCATTTATTCTGCTGCTGTATATGTTGTTCTATTAATAACTCCATAAAGGTGGCTAAAAAATGTTCCAGTGCCAGCACTGGTTGATTAGTATAGATGGATTTGTGGTTTAGCATTATTAATAAAATTGACTTATTATGGATTATGGACGAGCTAAGGAGAATATAAATGCAGACAAATTTAATTGTGTTTTAATAGTTTTAACGTTTTAAATTTTATTTTTTGAAATATGTTAATCTTTTTATTGGTTGTTTTTATTGTCTTGTAAACCACCCAGAGAACTTGCATTTTGGGTGGTATAAAAATATGCTAAATAAATTAAAAAAATATTTTTTTTGCTTTTAAAATTTTATTGGTTTTTACAATATCTTAACAATCTCCAATTAAACCAATGTTCTTCCCGCTCGCCAATCTGTGCGAATCACTAATTATACAATTCAACCATTGCTATAGTAATTCAAAACATATATCCTATACCTTACAAACTCGATTTTACTCTACTCAACCTGCTATTATTACTAAATTTCAAACCCTGCTGAAAAATCAGTATTAGAGAAATAGTTCTTTAAGTATAGTAAGAATGGTTTCCAATCTTCTTTAAAACATTCCAGGTTTTCATCCCTTATCAGTACTGTAAGTTTTGCCATCTCAGCATATTCCAAAGTTTTTATCAGCCAATCTTCTTTTGAGGGCATTTCATTGTTCTTCCATTTCTGCGCATATACTATTCTAGCCACTGTGGTTGCATACATAAAGATTGTTAAATTCCTTCTGGAAAACTCTCCTTGCATTATTCCCAGCAGGAAGGATTCTGGTTTCTTAGGATATGTCATTTAAAAACTTTTCTCATTATATATCATATCCCAGAAAGCCTTTGCCTTCCTGCAAGACCACCACATATGAAAAAAAGTTCCTTCACAGTGTCCACATTTCCAGCATTTGTTTGGAACATTTTTATACATTAATGCTAATTTTTTGGGTGTCAAATTGTGGGACCTTTATTCACTCTAAGTCCTTTTAGCACTGCACCACCAACAACAAGGTAGCCCCAGGAAACAGACACAGACACCAGCTGGTTTTACTCAATCAAGGATCCATGTTTATTATAGCCAACAAAACAGCAAGCTAGCTTCTAACTCATGCACACACACACACATACTCACCCAGCCCCACTCCAAAGGTGATCAGTCTTTGAAAGGGGTGTTGGAAGAAGCGTAGAGGCCTCGCTTGGGATGTTAGTGCTTCTCCGGGGTCTTCTGGTTTCCTGCCTGACTTATAAAGGGAAGTTTCCAGTCCAGTTCCGGTTGGTACATTTGCAGTCCACTTTCATCTCTGTGATTACAAGATGTACCCATCCTGTCTCCTTCACCTCTTTCTTCCCGTGCAGTGTCACTGGCAGTCCTCCCTGGTTCCCTTCGGGCCTTGGCGTCTTTCCAAACATTGTCTATGTTAGAGAGGGAGTGGGGGCCAGGGGCGCTCTTCATGTTGCTCACTCATGCATTCCTCCATACATACCGTTCGTAAGTACTACCTAAGCATTCCAATTTGTCAAGATCACATGGCTCATTGGGTTACAGAAGTGAGCTAGTACAATTGATACATTGCTTCTTATCTTTAGATTGAGAGCTTGCAGTTCAGCTAGTTATTTCTATGTTAAACATTAATACATTGCTTATTGTTAATATATTCCTGCATTTTATAACTTGCAAGTTAGCCAAGTACATTATATATCACTACTATTACAAAGCTAGCATAATTCTACAAAATACCACCTGTACATCATCTTATAATAATTTTATTTTAAGGTATAACATGCGGTAAACTTTAAATTCATTTTCCATAATTTCCCCCAAGCTGCCATATCTATATTGTGACCCAGTTCTTGAGCCCATTTTATCATAGTCGTTTTAACCACTTCATCTCTTGTCTCCTCCAGAAGCAGCAGCTTATACATCTTAGAAACTAATTTTTCATCATTGTCACACAGCTCCTTCTCAAATCTCGACATTTGATCCTCAAATCCAACTTTAAGATCCTTCTTATAGATATCATTTAACTGATGGTAGTGAAACCAGTTACTAACCAGATTTTGTACTTCAGTTAGGTTTTTTAACTTACAGCCCTTTTCTTGGAAACATAACAAATCCCTATAGGTACCCCAATGAGGTTGCATATTTATCTCTTTACGTGCTAAAGCTTCAGTTGGAGATAGCCATAATGGAGTTTTAAATTCCAACCATTTTTTATATTTTACCCACACTCTCATTAGACTCCTTCTCACATAGTGGTTAAGAAAATCTTTATGCACTTTAGTTTTATCATACCACAGATATGAATGCCATCCAAACCTTCTATCAAATCCTTCCAGATCAAGTATTCTGGGATTTCTTAATGTTATCCATTCTTTTAACCATGTCAAACAAACAGCATCAAAATACAACCTTAAATCTGGCAGGGTAAGACCACCTCTTTCTTTAGCATCTGTTAAATTTTTAAATTTAATTCTTGGTCTTTTCCCTTGCCAAACAAATTTGGTTATGTCCTTTTGCCATTGCTTAAGGTATTAATTATAGGGATGGTCTGAAAAAGAAAGAACATTTTAGGTAAAACATTCATCTTCACAACTGAAATTCTTCCCATTAAAGATAAGTTCATTCTAGTCCATCTTTGCAGGTCAGTTTTTACTGTATTCCATATTTTAATATAATTATTTGAAAACAACAAAAGAGTTTTTGTTTGTCAACCAGATGCCCAAGTATTTAATTTTCTTCTCAACTTTCAGCTCACTTATTTCAAAAAGTCTGTCTTTGGATTTCTGATCCATATTTTTTGTCAACACCTTCGTTTTAATCTTATTTCTATAAAACCTGGCCAGTTGGCCAAATTGTTGTATTTTTTCTAAGAGTCTTTCGATCTTCTCTAATGGATTTTCTAGAAAGAACACTACATCATCTGCAAAGGCTCTAAGTTTATACTCCTGTTTCCCAACTTTTGGGCCTTGTATTTGATCATCTTCTCTAATACTTCTACAAAGCACTTCCAGTACTAATATAAAAAGTAATTGAGAGAGTGGACAGCCTTGTCTAGTTCCTTTTTGTATTTTACAATTATCTAATAGTTCCCCATTTATAATAATTTTAGCATATTGCTCTGAATATATTGTCTTAATAGCCCTAATAAAATTATTTCCAACTCCCATTACATCCAGTAGCCTTGACATAAACTGCCAGGAGACATTATCAAATGCTTTCTCTGCATCCATAAAGATCATAGCTATCTGTTTATCATTATGTTTTTCGTAATACTCCAGTACATTCAAGACTGTTCTCACATTGTCTCTTAATTGCCGTTTTGGCAAAAAGCCTGCTTGATCTTCATGAATATAAAGTCTTAATACAACCTTCATTCTCCTTGCCAAAATGGCAGCAAACAGTTTATAATCATTATTTAAGAGTGAGATTGGCCTGTAGTTCTTGACTTGCGTTAAATCTTGATCTGGTTTTGGAATTACTGCAATATTGGCATACTTCCAAGACTCCATCATAATTCCTCTTTGCAAAATATCATTCATTGTCCATTGTAAAGGCTGTAATATTTGATCTTTAAAAGATTTGTAGTACGAAGCTGGTTACCCATCGGGGCCTGGCGCCTTATTAGCTTTGCTTTGATTTATTACTTCTGTTATTTCCATTATTGATATCGGTGCATTCATAATTTCTATATGATCCTTAGAAAATTTTGGAATATTTTGTGTTTTGAGAAATTTGTCAATTTTTGTATTTTCTGCTTTGTTTCCTTTATATAATTCAGAATAATATCTAAAAAATTCCCTTTTTATTTCCTTTTCATCATAGGAAAGCCCATTTTTTGTTAATATTTTGGATATATACTTATTCTTTTTCTCACTTCTAATTTTCCAAGCCAACAACTTGCCTGGTTTGTTTGCAAATTCAAATGACTTTTGCTTCACATATTTTAGGTTCCGTTCAACTTCATTTAATAATAACATAGAGAGCTGCTGCTGAAGCACTTTAATGACTTGAATAGTCTTCCTCTTGTCCTTAGCCCATAGAAGTTCTCTTTCTTTTTTAGAAATCTCCATCAGTAATCCCTCTTTTTTCAGTCCCCTTTGTTTTTTAAGGCATTCATTTTGTTGTATAAAAAAACCTCTCATAACCGCTTTTCCAGCATCCCAAACAATTTTATTGTCCATTCCTTGGTTTAAATTCAATTCAAAATAGTCCTTTAACTTCCTTTTGGCTTTCTCCAAAACTTCTGCTTTTTTCAGCAAGTATTCATTCAATCTCCAGCTAAAGGGAACTGTTCCCTTCTTCTTCCATGTAAAGCAAATTGCATTATGATCTGAAAAGGTTCTGGGCAAAATGTCCATTCTTTTTATACATGGCGTAATAGATTTAGATGTCCAGACCATATCTATCCTTGAATGAGATTTGTATCTTTCAGAGAAATAAGTATAGTCCTTTGCATTTGAGTTTTTGATTCTCCACAAGTCATAGAGATCCATATGTTCTGCTAGATCAAAAAAAGCTTTAGGTAGCCTGCCTTGCAGATTCTTTTCAGACGTATCAGATTTTCTATCCAAGGATGTAGAGACAACTCCATTAAAATCTCCCAGTAAGACTAAATTAACATTCGATAACTCAGCCATCTTCTGTTCTAGATATTTATAGAATTCTACTTTTTTTTCATTGGGTGCATAAATTCCAATTATCACTGTTTTAATTCCAGAAACTAAGATTTCCAAAGCTAGCACCCTACCTTCTTCATCTTTAAAAATCAACTTGGGTTCAAATTGTTGTTTCACATAAAACACTACCCCTCTTTTTTTTTCTTATCAGAGGAAACAAATTCTTGTCCCAAGGTCTTATTGACCAAATATTTTCTGTCTTGTTTTCTAATATGTGTCTCTTGTACGCTTAGAATGTCCAAACTTTGTTTTTTAAGAAAATGAAAAACTTTTGCTCTTTTGGTTCTGTCATTTAACCCATTAATGTTCCATGAAGCTATTTTATGATCCATCTTGTCTAATTAGAATTATGTGTTGAAGGCACTGGGTGCTCAGAGGTTAAAGTTTTTTTTGTATTTCTGCCAAAATTCTTGAGCTTTGAGGAGCTCTGTAAATTTGTTCTTCTTCCCTTTGTAAAAAAAGGAGAGCCCCTCAGGTAGTTCCCATCTAAAACATATTCCATTGGGGTTTAAAGCATCTGTTAAAAATTTGTAATCCTTACGTTTCCTTAAAATCCTGGATGGTATTTCTTTCAGAACTTTTACCTGTTGAGCTTCAATGGTAAGGGCTTTGGCAAAATGTGCTTGCAGTATCCGCTCTGTAATTGATTTGGAGTTGAATTGAACCATGCAATCCCTAGGTAATTTGTTTTTTGTGGCAAATTCAGAATTCAGACGAAAAGCTGCATCTATCTGGTGTTTTTTATTTATTTATTTATTTATTTTATTTTTGCATTTTTATACCGCCTTTCGTCAAAATATAGCCCCAAGGCGGTTTACAAAAGTTAAAAACATACAATAAAAACACAATAAAAACAACATGCTAAGAGTATAAAAACATATAAAAACAGGCATAAAACAGTACAACAAATAAAACACCCAGAAGCAGCAGTAAAAACGATTATGTAAAAGCCTGGGTAAAAAGCCAAGTCTTTACAAGCTTTCTAAAAGCCATGATGGAGTCCGAGGAACGAATGGCCACTGGGAGAGCATTCCAGAGTCTGGGGGCAGCAACAGAGAAAGCCCTGTCCCGAGTGCATGACAGCCGGGCCTCTCTCATTGTCGGCACCTGGAGCAGGGCCCCCTCAGATGTCCTCGTCAAGCGGGCAGCAACCCTTGGGAGCAGGCGGTCCCTCAAATACCCTGGGCCCAAACCGTTTAGGGCTTTAAAGGTCAAAACCAGCACCTTGAATTGGACCCGGAAACGAACCGGTAGCCAGTGCAGCTCTTTCAAAATGGGGGTGATATGTTCCCAACGGGCAGCTCTGGATAAAACCCTCGCTGCCGCGTTTTGCACTAGCTGCAGTTTCCGGATATTCTTCAAGGGCAGCCCCACGTAGAGCGCCTTACAGTAATCCAGCCGTGACGTGACTAAGGTGTGGGTAACCGTGGCCAGATCTGCCTTCTCGAGAAAGGGACGCAGCTGGCGCACCAGCCGAAGCCGTGCAAAGGCACCCCTGGCCACCGCCTCCACCTGAGCTTCCAAAAGCAGAGCCGGGTCCAGTAGTACCCCCAAGCTGCGTACTTGCTCCTTCAAGGGGAGTGCAACCCCATCCAGAACCGGTAAAATCTCCTCATCCCGATTGGCTCTCCTACTGACCAACAGTACCTCCGTCTTATCCGGAATCAATTTCAGTTTGTTAGCCCACATCCAACCCATCACGGCCTCCAGCCCCCGGTTCAGGACATCCACCGCCTCCCTAGGATCAGATGACAAGGAGAGATAGAGCTGAGTGTCATCCGCATATTGCTGACAACTCAGTCCAAATCCCCGGATGACCTCTCCCAGCAGCTTCATGTAGATGTTAAACAGCATGGGGGACAAGACCGAACCCTGCGGGACCCCACAGGCCAATGGCCACGGGGCCGAGCAGTAGTCCCCCAGCACCACCTTCTGGACCCTCCCCTCAAGAAAGGACCGGAACCACTGCAACGCAGTGCCTCCGATTCTCATACTCGAGAGGCGGCCCAGAAGGATACCATGGTCGATGGTATCGAACGCCGCCGAGAGGTCCAGCAGAACCAACAGGGACGCACTCCCCCTGTCTAGTTCCCGGCGTAGGTCATCCACTAGAGCGACCAAGGCAGTCTCAGTCCCATATCCGGGGCGGAAGCCAGATTGAAAAGGGTCCAGATAATCCGTATCATCCAAGACCCTCTGCAGCTGGGACGCCACCACACGCTCTATCACCTTGCCCAAAAAGGGAAGGTTAGACACAGGTCTATAGTTGTCCAGGCTGGAGGGATCAAGGGAGGGCTTTTTTAATAGAGGTCTTACCACCGCCTCCTTAAGGCACGATGGCATCCTGCCCTCCCTTAATGAAGCATTAACGATCACCTCCAGCCATCTGCCTGTCCCCTCCCTGGCAGCTTTTATTAGCCATGAAGGGCAAGGGTCAAGAGCGCACGAAGTCTAACCCTAACCCTAACCGAAGTCGCCCGCACACTGCCCAGGATCTTGTCCACATCCTCAGGCCGCACCAACCGAAAAGAATCCAACACAACGGGACCAGATGGTAACAAAGGCACGTCTGCCGGAACTGCCAAAACTCTGGAGTCCAGGTCAGCACGGATGCAAGCGACTTTATCTGCAAAGCGACAGGCAAACCGATCACAAAGAGCTGTAGATGGCTCCTCCCCCATTGTCTGGGGGGATGTGTGGAGCAATGTTTTCACCACACGAAACAGCTCTGTTTGCCTGCACTGAGCAGACGCAATGGAGGCGGAGAAAAAATGTTTCTTTGCTGCCCCCACCGCCATGGCGTAGTCCCTAAAATGGGTTCTAGCCCGTGTTCGATCGGATTCATGACGACTCTTCCTCCAGCGTCGCTCCAGCCGTCGTCCGAGTTGCTTCATCGCCCTAAGCTCCGAGGAAAACCAAGGAGCGGAACGGGCTCCACCAAGCCGGAGAGGGCGCTTGGGGGCAACCGTGTCAACAGCCCGGGCCATCTCTCCATTCCAGAGATCAACCAAGGCGTCGACAGGGTCACCAGCTCTGGACACTGGAAACTCCCCGAGGGCTGTCTGAAATCCAAGCGGATCCATAAGCCTCCGGGGGCGGACCATCTTAATCGGCCCACCACCCCTGCAGAGGGCAGACGGAGCAGTCAAACTAAACCCCACCAGGTGATGATCTGTCCATGACAAGGGAGTGGTCTCAAATTCCCCCACCTCCAGATCATTTATTTCCCGGTCGGCAAAAACCAGATCCAGAGTGTGTCCTGCCACGTGGGTAGGGCCCGATACCAATTGAGACAGGCCCATGGTTGCCATGGAGGCCATGAAATCCTGAGCCGCACCCACTAGGGGGGCCTCAGCGTGGACATTGAAATCCCCCAAAACAATAAGCCTGGGGGAACCCAAGGCCACCTCCGAGACCACCCCCGCCAGCTCAGGTAGGGAGACTGAAGTGCAACGGGGTGGTCGGTACACCAACAGAATCCCCAGCCTATCTCGGAGGCCCACCCTCAAGGACAAACACTCGAAATTCTGAGATTGCCTGACTGGGCACCTGGAAACGGGGAGGGTCTCTCGAAAGATGACTGCAACACCTCCTCCCCGACCCTCAAGGCAGGGCTGGAAACCTGGAGGACAAAGCTGAGAGAGACCGACCCCCGCCCAGCGCATCCAACCAGGTCTCCGTCACGCAGACCAGGTCAGCACGCTCATCCACAATCAGATCGTGGATGAGAGATGTTTTTGCGTTAACTGACCTGGCATTCAGCAGCAGCACCCTAATCCTCGAAGGAGTGATTTCAGAGCTCCCTAGGGTCAGAGGGTTGGGAGAAGGGCCGGAAAAAGGAACAGGACCGTTTTCCCCTGTAACGGCCTGCCCAACTCCCACCGCCATACCTCCCTCTGCCCGCTACCTGTGATATTGCTGCCCCCACTCCAGACCCACTTTTTTGCTCCCCCAGACACATCTCCCCAGACTAACCCACCACGGCTTCTTGGCTTAATTAAAAACAAAACAAAACCAGGCTTGCGTAGTCTCCTGCTGACTTCTTAATTGTGAGAAGATGGCTCTTCAGGGCAGAAGGAGAGAGATCTTCTGGGCCTCAGGCAGCTCGCCCCACGGCAGAGAGCCACAAGGACGAGAGCCCTTGGGCTAGCCTGCCCTATATAGCAGCAGCAGCAGCAGCCAAAGCCCCAGCAGCAGCCCAAGGAGATGTTACACACACCTGAGGAAAGGTGGGGCAGGGGCAAAGACAGCAGTCAGTCAGTGCCCCACCCAAGCTGTTCTCCTTCTGTCTTCTTCTGTTTCATCTCTTCACTTGTAATTCCCAAAAGTAATGCAAGTTCCTCACTAAGCACTTTTTAAAGTTAAACTCTCTCAGGAGGTACTAAAAAAACCAAACTAATAATTCCCACTGCTTTGGTTTTTTAAGTTTTGAAACTTCAGTTCAGTTTTTAAGTTCCAGTATTTAATGCACAGATTGAATAGCCATCCTTAATTTATGGTTAGCAGACTTAAGACATCTTCACAGCAACGGCTTGAGATCTGTCCAATCTTTATAGCAACAGCAGGTAAAATTCCAGAACTTTATCACTAATCATGCTGAGAGGTGAGCTTCTTGAACTTTAACCATTAATTATAATCCAAACCGAAAGAAATTGGACGCCAGACCGGCTTCTGTCCATTGGATTTCCAATGAAGGAGTGTAGCTTGATGAATCCCAGCCCCCACCACTCAACTTAAATCAAAGCTGTACTTTCCAGCGCAGCCTTGAGATAAGGAGCAGGCTCCGGGGGGATGCAGTGGTCAATCTTGATCCAAACCCTCTAATCCAGGGTGGTGTGGAGGGGGTTATGAAGGCTCAAAAAAACCCAAAATACTCCTCCTCGGTCTCCCCTATCGGGAAGCGTGCAGCCTCGTTGGCAGTCCAACCGGAAGTCAATAAATAAATAAATTTTCTTAATAATTTGATTTTATGTATTGATCCTTGGAGTACAGAGTTCAGTGCAGTACTTAGCCATATGTTTTTCTTCATTTTTGAAAAACTGAGCCAAGCTCTTAGTCCAATTAGCTCAGTATTCTCTACACTAACTGGCAGCAGTCTTTTATGTCTTCAGGCAGAGCTAAAGGCTCATCACTGTATTGAATCAAATAAGTTTTGGATTGTAGAACCATTCTCTCCAGGCAAAGAATCTAATGTCTTGACGTCTCTCATCTCCACCATTGTAGATCTCTCCTCCATTTTAGGATCCTTGACAGGGTCATCCCTATGGTGCTGCAGGACCCAGGACTGGGGTGTGGGGCTCCCAGCAAGGTATGGCAGCCTGGAGATTCCTGTCCCAGTGGGATGGGGCTGGCAGGGGCAGAATCGGCATCTGTAGCTGCTTCTTTTCTCTTCTGGCTGTAACTTGAGCTGAGTGTCAATGCAGAGCCCCCTCAGCCCACGTTAAGGCTGGGCAAAAGCAGAGGGAGAGGAAAGCAGCCACGGTGGAGCTGTGTCAGGTTTCACCTCTGCCAGCCTCAGCTTCACTGGTGGGCACACCACCCACCCAGGGCTGCTGCACTTCAACCCAGCCAGGTGCACAGCACACTCTGCTCATCTGGCACAGAGTGAGGGGCAAGAGCCCAGATTAAATCCGCCTAGGGAAGCCTCTGTTCCTTAGAAACTGCCTTACAGTGAGTGGAGGCACTGGTCCATGAGCTACGACCCTTCAGAAGGTTGATTGGGTCACTATCGGCCATTCTGTGATAAGATTTCTGCATGCCATTTTATAGGGGGCTGCCCTTGAAAGGTATTTGGAAGCTACAGCCAGAGGCGTATCTAGGGAAAATAGCGCCTAGGGCAAACAATGAAATTGTGCCCCCGTCCAAGCATCTGACACACATCTTTCAGATAACTTTACCATAATATCAGCTGAAAAATACAAGTCAAGCTCGTTAATCTTTTAATATTTCAAAAACTATTTTAGCAGTGGACTTAGTCAGACCAAAAAACGCTGGAAAACTACACATTTCTTGGAAAACTAAACAGAAGTGCCTAATTCTCTACTATGCATTGTAGCATCACCATTACATAAGTTTTAAAAATCAATGGAGAATTTGACTTTTCCCAGATTCTCTGTACATAATTAAAGGATATGCAGAGTAAACTGTGTCACTGCTTGGAATATATTCTAGTCTTTCAGAAAGACAGTTAAAATGAGAGAAAGAGAGCAAGAGACTCCCAGTGGGCCTTAATATTAAGGGTTTCACACTGATTCAAAGACAAACTCACCATTAACAGCCATATTAGCAAGACATCACATTTAACTCACTTATCACAAGAAGCAAAGTAAGAGCAAATGAATACAATCCTAGGTCATAAGAGTCAGCTCAGTATTCACAAGCCCTGATTCTCTGTACATAGTGCCAATCTGAATATGTGTACAGTGTCTTATATTATATTTTTATTATTATTATTTTTACCCGTAGCCCCTTTGGGGGGCTTTTGCAAAGAAAGGCTGGGGGGGTTTGCAAAGATTCCCCCTCACCCCACTGGCTTCTAGGGCCTCGCAGGGACCATTTGAGCATGTGCAGTGGCCGTTTTAAAAAATAATCTTTTTTTTTTTTAAAGGCCACTGAAAACAAAATGGCCACCGCGCATGCTCTGCAAAGCCTGGCATGACCTAGAGCCTCACAGAGGCCATTTGAGCATGCACGGTGGCCATTTTGATTTTGGCAGCCTTTTTTTTTTTAAATTAATGTTACAAAATGGTGCTCCCTTCAAGTGGCGCCCGGGGCACGTGCCCTGCCTGCCCTACCCCTAGATACACCCCTGGCTACAGCTGATGCAAAATGTGGTGGCTAGCTAGGCTCTTCTTTCTCTCAGAGTGAGCCTATCGCTCAAATTTGGAAAGGTCTGCACTGACGTCTGATCTGTTTCTAAGTACAATTCAAGGTGCAAGCCCTGAGTGGTTTAGGCCCTAGATAGTTTTAGGACTGCCTACTCCTGAGTGAGTCTGTCTGCTACACAAGACCTTCTGGAGTGGTTCTGTGTGCTGTTTCTCACAGAGGTTTGATTACATCATGTATACAATCACAGAATTTTAGAGCTGGAAGGGAGCTTGGAGGGTGACTGGTACAACCCACTGCTCAGAGCAGGAAACTGCTACCAAATTCCTGACAGTCTGATGCTCATTTAGCCTGTGTTAGGAAATCTCCAGTGACAACAAGGAAGTCTCTACTGCTGGTGCTCTTTTAATTAGGAATTTATTCCTAATATCCAGCCTAGGTTTTCTTCTTTATTATATCCCCCCATTGGTTCTAGTCTTGCCCTCAGGAACCACAGAGAACAGCCCTCCTTCTATGGGTCAGCCCTTCAGACAGCTGAAGACAGTTGTCATATCTCCCTTTTACTTTAGTCTTTTCTTCTTCTTTGGAATTGATCACCCATCAGTTATCTCAGCCATAACATGTACAGCCTCTGAAAAATCTGGGTCCTTCAACTTTTAAAGACTGGAGGTCTAGCAGTGTTTCTGATGGAGCCCATGTATTATAGGTAAAGATGCAGGGGTCCATTTTATTGGAAAATGGTTTTTCTTTTAATCTAGTTCTAAAATGATAGGTTCCAAGAGAATGTCTATTCATACTGTATTTGCTGTTTTCTTTATTGCAGAGTGTAACCTTATGCATTCCTATGTTGTAAAATGGCAGAATATTTAATATCTCCTGCTTTTCTTTCCTCTGTTTAATGTTTGCATTTTTCTGTTGAAAACAAAGAATAAAAATATACTTTATTTCACATGTATGTAGTCATGTATTCTGGGACAGGTTTCGCAGAATGCCGTGTGTGAGAGTCGGAGCAGGGGAACATGGCATTTGGTGAGTATATACTGCATTCCCAACTGTGTGTCTGCATGTGTGCCCTCATATCAAGCTGGTTTCTGTTCACACTGACCCTTGGTCCATTGAGTTCAGCACTGACTACAAAAGATACAGGACCTGGACTCACAGGGCTTGGCTCAGGCCCACAGCCTCTTCCTCTCCAGTTTTGATAATGTATACTTTCCATGCTCTCTAAAGCAAATCAAAATTCTCTTCTATGTTTTGAAGCCATTAGTCACCAGTAAGAACATAAGAACAGCCCTGCTGGATCAGGCCCAAGGCCCATCCAGTCCAGCATCCTGTTTGACACAGTGGCCCACCAGATGCCACTGGAAGCCTACAGGCAGGAGTGGAGGGCATGCCCTCTCTCCTGCTGTTACTCCCCTGCAACTGGTACTCAGAGACATCCTGCCTTTGAGGCTGGAGGTGGCCTATAGCCCTCCGACTAGTAGCTGTTGATAGACCTCTCCCCCATGAAGTTATCCAAACCAAGTTATCCAAAGAAGACTAAACTAATGACAACGGGTGCAGCAACCAGCCTTAGAATTGATAATGAAGACATTGAAGTGGTGTATAGCTTCTGCCTTTTGGGATCAACTATCAACTGTAAAGGATCCAGCAGTCATAAAATATGCCACAGACTAGTACTTGGTTGGGTTGCAATGAAGGCCTTGGAAAGGATATTTAGATGCCATGGCGTGTCTATAACTACAAAGATTAGAATTGTTTGGACAATGGTTTTTCCCATGACAGTCTGTGGATGCGAAACAAGGACTTTGAAGAAGCAAGATAGAAAACGTATTGTTTGGGTAGAGGCTTTGTGTATCAATGTTACAGTGTAGAATGGGGAACTGTGTATAGAGAGTCCAACCAGTCGGTGTCGACTCTTAGCAACCACATAGATAGATTATCTACAGGATGATCTGACTTCAATTTGGCCTTTAAGGTCTCTCAGTGGTGCATTCATTGCTGTCGTAATCGAGTCCATCCACCTTGCTGCTGGTCATCCTCTTCTTCACTTGCCTTCAACTTTTCCCAGCATTATAAACTTCTCAAGAGAGCTGGGTCTTTGCATAATGTGCCCCAAGTATGATAATTTGAGCCTGGTCATTTGTGCCTCGAGTGAAAATTCTGGATTGATTTGTTCTATGATCCATTTGTTTGTTTTCCTGGCTGTCCATGGTATCCTCAAAAGTCTTCTCCAGCACCAAAGTTCAAAAGGGTCAATGCTTTTTCTATCTTGCTTTTTCAAAGTCCTGGTTTCGCATCCATAGAGGGTCACGGGGAAAACCATTGTCCAAACTGATGTGTTTTAGAAAACCAAAGTAACTCCATTTTACTTAGAATACCAAAGCATCTCCAAATTTGCTTAGAAAACCTAATTCTAACTTAAAGTAACCCCAGCCAAGCTCAGAGACATCAGGCCAATGTCATTATCTCTCTCCACTAAAATGTATCTATGAAACTTGGTTCTCACAAGATTCTCATTGTTCTTTGCTGACAAGTTAATAAAACAGGATGTAACCAAATAAGGAGTGATCACCAGATGAACAATGAATCATTCGCATGCGTACTAGATACTTAGTCCACCATTTTGTTGCCAAGTATACTATGTCTAGGATGTCAGCATCATTCAGATTGTCTGTATAAATGTAAGATGCACCTATAACCAATTTGTATTCAATGTGGAGCGTGAGCCCCATTGTCTACCTGCTTCTGCAGAGCATTAAACCAAGCCTCTAATTGATTCCCACTGTGTCTGTTTGATTGGCTTAAGGCGGACCCAGGGACGAACCGGTATTCACATCAAAACTATTCTAATTTTTGTAGGTGTAGACATGTCACAGGATCTAAATATCCTTTCCAAGGCTTTCATTGCAACCCTACCAAGTGCTAGTCTGCAGCGTATTTCTTGACTGCTAGATCTCTATACTTAGGACTGGCTCTTTACATTGGTTGCTAGGTGGCCATTTTGGTTGCCAAGGGAATGGAGAGAAGGGTGTCAGCTTGAAGTAAAGGCTTAACTCCAAAACAGCTCTTTTCTCTCAAAGAGCATATCTCTTGAGTGTCAGGCACCAAATCTTACTAACTTCTCATGACAAAGCCTGTGAACTGCCCTCTCCTGCTAACATTCCATACAGGGTTTCCTTAGCAACACAGGGGCTGCTCTACTAAAAAGCACACCCCATATTCTGCTTCTCTTTAAAGAGCAAACCACATTAACCAAGATGCCATACACAAACCGGAACTTACATTCAACCAACATTTCTCCACAGCCCACAACTGGGGGAAAGCGAGTAAACCCCCCACCCCCACACCTCCCGTTGGCAATCTCTAGCACCTGGTGTTCAGGGACATGTCGTCATTAACAGGTTGTTTACTCACTTCTGAATAGGGAGCACCTCAGCTGCCAAGATCTATGACAGGAGCCAGACCTCCAGTTACGTCCTCAGCAGTAGGGGTGTGTCCGAACCGGTCCGGAGGCCATTCTAAAGAATGGCCGAACTGCCGGACCGGTTCGGACCTGGCTGGTCCGGGTCCGGGTGGGGGGTATTTCTTTAAGGGCGGGAGGGCTTGCTTACCCCTCCCGCCTCTTTGTCCCCTCCAGCGCCCGTATGTCACAGAGTAACGGGGCGCTGGAAACCAGCCGCCCCCACCGCCCCGAGCAGATTAAGCTAAAAGCTACCACTACCACTGCCGCCGCCGTCGCCCGCCAACCCTCCCTCCCTCCCAGCCGCCTGCCTGCCCGAGTCCTCACCGATGCTGTTGAAAATAAAGAGAGGAGCTACCGAACAGAGCTCCTCTCGCTTTCAAGTCCTGCAGGCTACTGAGGCTTTGCGTGCGCGCATGCGCGCGCCGCAAAGGACACCGATCACCGGAGGCCTGGTCTACCCGCCGGGAAAAGGCGATCGGAGGCCCGGTCTACCCGGCCTTTTCCCGGCGGGTAGACCGGGCCTCCGGCGATCGGTGTCCTTTGTGGCGTGTGCATGTGCGCGCGCAAAGCCTCAGTAGCCTGCAGGACTTGAAAGCGAGAGGAGCTCTGTTCGGTAGCTCCTCTCTTTATTTTCAATAGCATCGGTGAGGACTCGGGCGGGCGGGCGGCTGGGAGGGAGGGCTGGCGGGCGACAGCAGTGGTAGCTTTTAGCTTAATCTGCTCGTGGCGGGGGGGGGCTGGTTTCCAGCGCCCCGTTACTCTGTGACATACGGGCGCTGGAGGGGACAAAGAGGCGGGAGGGGTAAGTAAGCCCTCCCCGCCCTAAAAGGAAGGCCCCCCTTCGGTGCTGGTCCGGACTGCTCCGGACCGTGCACATCACTACTCAGCAGCCTCGTGCACACAGCAGTGAATTATCTTTCTGGGGGGTTATTTTGCACAGCTCAGCTTTGCCAATCACGGAATTTTGATTTCTGATTTGCATGGAGCCATTTTGCGCAGCTGCATAAAAGTAATGCCAGCTGCACCATAAAATTATTTGCAGTGCCATCATACTGATATTCCTTTTCTTTGGTGGTATCTCTGATCATGTCCAATAAGATCTTGGCTCTATATGAAGCTGCTCTTCCACACCCCAGTACATTTATTTAGTCTTACTCCCAAGGGCTTTCTTGATTCATAATATAATGGTGTTGCTCTGATAGAACTTTTTCCTTCATTAAATATTTTCTAGGATTTCCTCTCCTGCATGAATTACCTTGTCCAGATACCCAACAGCCCTCTTTATGCCAAAAGTAAAGTCTTCAGCTCTATATACCCAGGTTGTGAAAGGCTTTCTCCCAATAATCAGAGACAGGTGTTGAAAGCAAGGTCAGTTTTATTTAAATTGTGTTCACTGTGCACAAATAAAAACACTGAAAAATGTAGGAAATACCTGGCAGTTATCAATATCTTTTTGAGTCACAATCCAGCACAGGTATATTCAGGTCCAGTGAAATCCCAAACTCCATTAAAACAATAGTTTCATATATCTAAGGAGGACGCTGTTGCAAGATTCCAGCTGCGGACTTGGGTATGTCTATCCATCTTCATCTCCTGTGCTTCCATGGGCAACAATGTATTGTTCAAAAATACAAGGATCAGAGTGGCCCAAGGTACAGAATCTTAATGCTGTGGATTGCCTCAAATAGATTTTCATATCCTTAGTATTTAGACCAGGCCACCTTAAGTGGCGCAGCAGGGAAGTGCTTGACTAACAAGCAGAAGGTTGCCAGTTCAAATCCCTGCTGGTACTGTATTGGGCAGCAGCAGCGATACAGGAAGATGCTGAAAGGCATAATCTCAAACTGTGCAGGAGGAGGCAATGGTAAAACCCTCCTCTATTCTACCTTGGGAAAAGAAAGAAAACCTCAGGGCTCTCTGGGTGCCAGGAGTAGAAATCGACTTGACGGCACACTTTACTTTAGTATTTAGACCAGCCTTATACTATTCAGCTAGCCAAGGAGTACAAAATCCCCAGTCTAGAAAATACATACAACATGAGTACATCTTCAGTAGGGTATTGTACTGACAGTCATTAAAGGTGTATAAAAACTGTGGAGAAAAAGCTTCCATAAAAATACTCATTTACTTACATAGCTTCTATAGACAATAAATGTAGACAAAGCATAAAACATCAAAATAGAATTCATTATAAAGAGCTTGACATGGAAGATAATGTCAGGGATAATTTATTACTTACAAACTAAAATAAAGCGACGTGCTAAAAGCAATCTGACATTTCTCTGAACCGCCACTCTTTTTATCCTAAAATTTCTAATAATCAACAAGAAAATCCTAAGAGAAATACGTAACAGGGATATTCAGATGTTGTTGACTACAGCTCCCAGAATACCCAGCTGCAATGGCCTTTGGCCACAGATTCTGGGAATTGTAGTCAACAACATCTGGGAATCTTATGCACTTGGCTCATCCCTTTCCCTATTCCTACTCCTTTACTTTTTAAAATAACTGATTTAGGGATACCACCACAAACCACCCTGGGTTTGCTGCAAAGGAAACGGTCACAGCTCAGTGACCAGAAGGTCCCACATTTGATCCTTGGCATATCCAGGTAGGTCTGGGAAAGAGCCCTGCCAGAAACCCTGCCGCTATACCTAATTTGGTTCAAATTGGATAGGCAGTTCACAAGTTAGCCCAGTTGTGCCCCAAATATTTACACATCCACCAACTTGAATTGGGGTGGATGATATCATCACAAACAACACCATTGAGGTGTCCCTATGTGTCCCTACAACTGTACCTGACTTGGTTCATACTGGTCCAGTCGCTGCGAAGTTGATAGTGGGGGACACACAGACGGACACATGGGATGTCAGGTGATCTCATAAGCCTACAGCAAAGTGGACTAAAAATGTAAAAATATATGGATAGAATAGATATGAATCACTGAACTTTGTATTCCAATGTTCAACATACAAAAATCAAAATCTTAAATTTGTCTGCATCTATATTCTCCTTAGCTCATCGATAAGCGAATATATATCAATTTCATTAGTAACGCTATATCGCAAATCCATTTATACTAATCAGCCAATGTGGCACTGAAGATTTTTGGTTTCATTTATACAATTATTGTATAATTGTATAACAATCTATAACAGCAGCATCATAAATGAGGCTTAGTTTATCACACAAGGTTTGCGACCAATAGAGAAATGACATTAGTGTTCAACATATGAATTTTCTGATGTTATGGTTTAAGTAGTAATTGAAGTTTCTTCCTAATTAATGGTTTATATAGTTTCTCCCCTGTAGATCCATTGATGCTAGGAAAGCTTGATGCATTACAAAATTTTTACCACAAGGGGAGCATTTTATGGTATCCCTGTGTTATACATTCTCTGAGAGGAGAAGTCTGCAATCTGCCAGAAACTCTTTCTGCATGCCAGGATGCAAATGGTTTTCCTCCTGTGTAAATTAACCAATAAAAATTGAGCTGTGAGCTCACTTAACACTCTTTCCATGCTCCAAACATTTATATGGTTTATCTCCCATGTGTATTCTTTTATGTGAAATCAGATGTGAACCCTGACTGAAGCTCTTTCCACACTCCTTACATTCATAGGGTTTTCCCCCCTGTGTGAATTCTTTGGTGTGATGTGAGGCTTGAACTGTAACTGAAGATCTTTCCACATTCCAGGCATTTATATGGCTTCTCCCCTGTGTGGATTCTTTGGTGTGAAGTGAGGTTTGAGCTGTGACTGAAAGTCTTTCCACATTCCAGGCAGTTATATGATTTTTCACCTGTGTGGATTTTTTGGTGTGAAGTGAGGCTTGAGCTGTGACTGAACCTCTTTCCACATTCCAAGCATTTATATGGCTTCTCCCCTGTGTGGATTCTTTGGTGTGAAGTGCAGCTTGAGCTCTGTCTGAAGCTCTTGCCACACTCCAGGCACTTATATGATTTTTCACCTGTGTGGATTTTTTGGTGTTCAGTGAGGCTTGTGCTCTGACTGAAGCTCTTGCCACACTCGAAGCATTTATATGGTTTCCCTCCTGTGTGAGTTCTTAGATGTAAAGTAAGGTATGTGCTCAAACGAAAGCACTTTCCACAATCTGAGCATTTATACGGTTTCTCCCCAGTATGCTTTTTCTTATGCTCCTTAAGATGTGAGCTCTGGGTGAAGCTTTTTCCACACTCCAAACATTTATATGGTTTATCTCCCGTGTGTATTCTTTTATGTGAAACCAGATGTGAAGCCTGACTGAAGCTCTTTCCACACTCCTGACATTCATAGGGTTTTTCCCCCGTGTGAATTCTTTGGTGTGATGTGAGGCTTGAGCTGTGACTGAAGCTCTTTCCACATTCCAAGCATTTATATGGCTTCTCCCCTGTGTGGATTCTTTGATGTGAAGTGAGGCTGTGGTGCAGACTGAAGCTCTTGCCACATTCCAGGCAGTTATATGATTTTTCGCCTGTGTGGATTTTTTGGTGTGTAGTGAGGCCTGAGCTGTGACTGAAGCTCTTTCCACATTCCAAGCATTTATATGATTTTTCCCCTGTGTGGATCTTTGTATGTGACTTAAGGCCTGAACTATCACAAAAACCTTTCCCACACTCCAAGCATATATATGGTTTTTCTCCAGTGTGAGTTCTTTGGTGCACAGTAAGTTTTCCAGTTCTTCTGAAGCTCTTTCCACATTCCAAGCATTGATATGGTTTCTCTCCTGCATGAATTCTCTGATGCCTAAGAAGATGTAGTCTTTGATGAAAGCTCTCACCACAGTCTCCACCATGGTATTGTCTCTCTCTTGTGCGGATACCCAGATGTTTCTTAAGCTGTGGTTTTCTAGTGAACGTCTTTGCACATTGAGTGAATTGAAAGTCCTCATCCTGAGAAGAATCTGATTTGTTCTTCTTATTCTCTCTTTGGTTTCCATCCTGTGTCTTTGCTCTATTTGGACTTTCAACATTTTCCATTGTGTGGATTCTTTGATGCAAAGTCAGGAGTCTTCTTTGATTGAAACCTTTTTCATTTGCTAAGCTTTTATCCATTTTCTCTCTTGTGTGAAGTATATGCTTTATCTTAAGACTTGATGTATGACTGATGGTCTTTGTAGTAACATGCCACTTATTCCTTCTGCGATATTCTTGGGCTGGGATTTCTGCTTGGTTTATGTCCTGCCTCTTCGATCCCTTATGATCTCTGGATGTCTCTTCTGCCACTTCATCAGTGGATGTTTCCAAAAAGCCCCCACACAGCTCCATATAAATGCCATTGTCCTTTTCATCACCTGCTGGAATAAAGAAGTGATGCTGATTAACTGAGAAACTCAGCCTCAAATCAATGGTCAATAGCAAATTGAAAGTTGTGGAGAATTCACACAAATTGCTTTGCTCTTTTTAATCTGGTTTTTTACTTGGTCATGAGACAGCATAGGTATAGGTTTTTTACTAGGTCAAGAGATGGAGACAGCATAGGTAGGCCTGTGGACAATCTGCTTGGACAGCTGACAGGGGAAATTCCTACCTATTGATTCTCTTAGACCAGACTTAGACCAAGACCACCCTCTGCACCAGCAGTAAACCACTGCCATAACCCCTCCCCCATAACCCCTGCCCAGTCTCCCCCCTACCCCACCGACTCTCTTCCCATCTCTGCCCCATGTTCTGACAATCTTCTATTATATGATGTTGGTGGCGGTGGCGGTGGCAGGAACAGCTGTGGCTGCTGCTTCTCTTGTCCTACCTTAAAAAGAGAGAGAGAGATTCAAGACATTTTGTGTTGCTCCATGCTGCCGCCTGCTTTTTTGGGAAGAGGGTGGGATGAGCAGAAAGGGAGGAGGGAGGAGGAGGACTAGATGGGCTGTCATGCATTGCTAGGCAATGTTTGGGAGAAGCAGTGGGCCTGCTGAGGCAGCTGGAGGCTGCAGTCTAGGGGAGAGAGTAGGTGAGCTATTTGCCACCTTCACCAAACTGCCATCTGAAACAGTTGCCTCACTCAGTCTCATCAGAGGGCTGGTTGTGTCTCAAGGGTGGCTCCAGAGGGAGGGGACAGGGATGGGCAAGTGGTCCCACAGAAATGTGACTTGCCCCCATCTCTTTTCTCTTTCAGAAATCTAATATGTAGGATACAGCTCAGCCATCCATAAATGCACAGTGCCCTTTCTGTGCCCTCCCTCAGGTGTTTTTCTTCTTCCTGGTGCTGTGTTTTAGGTCTCCCAGAAGCTTTTGACATTGTAGAACATTCTATCTTATTGCTAGGTCTGGAATAGGTGATCCATTTAATCCAAATGGTTTGTGAGTGGTTTCACTCTTTAAAAAACAAAACACACCACCAGCTGGAGGACATTTATTGGCCAAACAAGTTCAGTCCCATATGAGGAGCCATGAGTTAAGATCCCAAGTGGCCTTTTCCTCTATTTCATTTAATATCTATATGACACCACAGGGAGAAATCACCTGGAGCCCCAGAGGTGGGTGTCATCAAGAAGTCTAGAATAACTCAGGTCTATTACTTTTTAGATTGTGAGCTCCCACTTTGGGACCATCTTCTCATTCTTTTTGGTATGTAGGCTGCTGTGACAATTTTGGTTGAAAAGCAGTATACAAATAATAAGATTTGGAACCTGGATTTGGAAGCAGTTTTGAGCCAATGAGGCTAAATGGAAAATGAGACCAGACAAGAAGACAGAGGTGATGCTGGTGGGGAAATACAGTGCTACGGAAGAAGGGTAGATTGACCTGCGGATGAGATGGTAGTGGTGGTA
Organism: Hemicordylus capensis; assembly: GCF_027244095.1. Lineage (NCBI taxonomy): Eukaryota > Metazoa > Chordata > Lepidosauria > Squamata > Cordylidae > Hemicordylus > Hemicordylus capensis. The sequence continues at coordinate 243,527,076 of NC_069658.1, read as the reverse complement.
CAAGTGCCATGCCAGCCAGACATTTCTAGGTTCTTTCTTGCTCGGACAAGAAGAAAACTGGTTGCCACGAGCAGAGGCGTAACTATAGGGGGGGCAGGGGGGGAACGTGCCCCGGGCGCCATCTTTTCTGGTCACGTGGGGGGCGCCGCCATGACCAAATTTTTAAAAAGTTTTTAAAATTTTTTTTGTTAATACAAATGTTTCCTGCTCAGTGCAGCAGCGCTGCAGCAGTCAAGGGAGCGCGTCGGTGCCCCCTTCCCCACGAGCGGTCCCTTCCGCGCCGCCTGTGCCCCCCCCCATTGCTTTGCTGGCGCCTGGCGGCCAGTCAGTGGCCTGGCTTGGCGGCGGCAGCGGGCGCTTGTGAGGAAAAACCTAAGTATAATGTAGTATGTTGGGGGGGCGTGGGGGGCGCCATTGCAGTGCTTGCCCCGGGCGCCGTTTTCCCTAGTTATGCCTCTGGCCACGAGTGCTTTATATCAGCTCCAATAATATTTACCAATCTATTATAGAATTTGAAGAGAGTGAGTTTGTGTGAAATAAAGTCATACTTCCCAATTACCTACCGATACCAAATTTGGCAGTCACAGTCCTGCCACTTATATTAGCTGAGTGCACTACCTTTGACACTGGAATATGCTGGGTGAATGTGTAAATACTTTAAAGTCATGACTATTGTGATTGGATGGATTATATATTTTGAGAAGGGTTTGTTTCTGGATGTGTTTATATGAAATATAGTTATAATTCATGATGATGTATGGACACCAAATGTTGCATCAACTACCTTGTCACTTAAATTACCTGAATGCTCTGCTTTTAACACTGAAATGTGGGGTGGAAGGTATAAATAATTACTTTAAATTATTTTTAATTAAAGCAGAGCCAAGGAGCCCATCTATGCCAGCAGCCTCTTCCTGGTTCTTTTAATTGGAAACAAGTCATGACCATTATGCTTAATTTTCATGAAGAAATATTTGCTAATAAAATTAAAATGGAGTTACCTATTCAACTGTCATTTTAGTGCAAGAAAATTTTTTACTGATACAAATCACAATTCAAATTAATTACGGAAAGAATAACGGAAGATTTACTTGATAGGAGTTACCTTTTTCAGCTTTCATATTTGTTCTTAATTCCTATAAATGTAATCTATGCAAAATGACTTTGCGCGGTCAACAACAGGCCTTGCCTGTTAGTACTAAATATTTCTTAACCACAGCTGACACATGGTGTCATATCCTGGAGTGAAAAGGTCTAACACACTCTTCCTGTTCTTGTAGCCTCTGGGATTGACTACTGCCATGTATGCTGTAGGGGTTGCCCTTGAAGATGACATGGAAGCTTCAAAAGGTGCAAAATACCCCAGCGGTCCATCTCCTTGCAGGTAGGTGGGAGCATATTCAGCCTGTCTTGGGACAATCTCACTGGCTTTCAGTACCAAATCAAGATGATGATATTAATACTGAAGGTCCTTTAATCTGATGCTACTGCTTTATTTTTATTATTTGTATGCTTATATTCATTTTTAGATGTTGGGAGCCTCATTGAGCTTAGGAACTGACAGGACAGAAATGCAGCAAATGAATTAATTAATTTATCTTTTCCCACTTCCCAAGGAAACACAGCAGTCATAAGACAAATTAGGGCTGGTCGCACAACTGTTGTGGGGTGGAAAAGAGCACAGGCGAGATGTTACCCTGTAAGCCATGTGTGATCAACATCTCTGCTGGCTCTGCTGGCCCACAATCACAGATGGTGGCAGGTCCTTGCCTGAAATCAGAAGCTGCAAGCCCCCTCCCTCCATGCAAGGTCCTCCAAGGGTCTGGATGCATTCCCAGCAACCTGTGTGCTGCCAGCAGAATGGAAAAGCTTCATGACATCAGCAGCTGCCCTCCCATTGGCCCTGAAAGAGCAGGAGACAGATGCAGCCCTGCTGAGTGGATATAGATGTATGCTCCAGCCCCACCTCCTAGCTGCCTCTGGAACCCAGAGAGAAGGCACTTAACCTTTTCCTGGCCCTCCATGTGGCTCGTGAGGTAGTGAACTCTGCTCTGACCCACCTCTGATTGCTGGGAGGACAGCAGGAAAAGAGGGCCACTCCCACACTACACAGGCAGCCCAACAATCCAATCACAAACCACATGCACACAAGTCCCAGGTGGGAATAGGCCAACTGAACCCACACAGCACACGGTGGTTGGCACACCTGCATTCCATGGAAGCAGAGGCACTGCCAGATGTAAGTGGGGGGGGGCATAGGTCCCATCCCACAAGGCACACATTTGAAACACAGAGATGCCCAGAGGAAATGGGGGGGGGGAGGTCAACAGCAGTCCCACTGCTCTGCAGCTGAACTTGTACAGATGTGGGTGCCCGCCAGCCTAATCAACTTGGGTGCCCACACCCTTCTCCAGCCCAGTGAGTGACCATGCTTGTGATCCCCCTCTTCCAAGCATTCCTCAGCATGACAGTTAGTTTGTGAAACAAATTTTTGGAAGAAGGTTTCTGTCTCCACTGTTCTGGTTCAAAAATAGCACACGCACACACACACACACACACACACACACAACTTAGGAGCAAGTAGAGTCTGCTGTTCCACTCCATCCCTCCCCACACAGTGCAGCCACACAACCACCCTGCACACCCCAGTGGGTGGCATGTACCCACCCCAACCCTGCCACCCCTTGCCCAATCCAGAGGCAACATATTCTTCCCCACATCCTCATCTGCATCCCACACTGGTACAGTGAGCCCTGGGATTCCAGTGAGGAAGCCACTGCTGCACAGGTGACATTGTGGCCATGCCACCCATGAGGACTGTTCAGGAAGGGAGCAGGTACCTGTACTGCAGGTGCCCATCCAGTCATCACAGGGGGCAGCCTCAGAACCCCATGATGGGATGCAGTGAGTGGGTACACAGGGGCTCCCTACATCAGACCCCATTAGATCTGCTCCAGTTGTGGGCCTGCTAGAGACTGCTTGGGGAGGCAGATGTGGATGGGTGTGGTTGGCAAAGGTGATGTGGAATGTTTCCAGGCAGATTTCTGCTGGAGGTGCAGGGGATTGGGGGAGCATAGAATGTGCTTTGGCGGTTAGCATGACCCTTGCCGATGGCTGCTCTGGGCTTAGTTATCTATGGCTGCCATGAAGGTGTGGGTGTGGCACATACTGGTAGTCCAGGTGGGAGCAATGTTCGGGTTCACACAACTGAAGGATCTGGGTATAAGGGCTTTGCTCTTCTCCTCCCTTGGTAGAAACCTGAACATAAAAGCTGGATAGTCCTGCCAGGAGCAACCTAGGGCGGAGGAAAATGCATGCATTCTTGCAATCATGCAAATCGTGGTGGCCCACTTCCTATGCTGATTGTAGCAGTTGTGTGAACCACACTAATGGACTGATGGACATTACCTAGGACTACTTTAATCACCCAAGAAAGTGTTTTGTTGTAGCTGGGACAGGTTCCTTCCTTCCCTCCCATGTCCAAGTGGCTCCCAAATCCTGTTGCTTCTCCCATTTCAGCATCCCCAAAATAGGAACATAGAAAGCTGCCATATATTGAGTCAGACCATTGGTCCACCTAGTTCAGTATTGTCTACACAGACTGGCAGCAGCTTCTCTGAGGTTGCAGGCAGGAGTCTCTCTCAGCCCTCTCTTGGAGATGCCAGGGAGGGCACTTGGAACCTTCTGCATGCAAGTATGCAGATGCTTTTCCCAGAGCAGCCCCATCCCCTAAGGGGAATATCTTACAGTACTTGCATGTAGTTCCCCATTTAAATGCAACCAGGGTGGGCCCTGCTTAGCAAAGGGGACTATTCATGCTTGTGACCACAAGAGATCCTTCCCATATCCACAACAGAAATCCAGACTGTGCTCTGGAGACCTTTACTATGGACTACTGTCTAATAGAGCATCTCCCCATCTGCTCTGGATAGGGAGAGCAAAAAGCCATCTGGAGAATTCAGACAGGATGGGGTCAACCTGCCTTTTACAAAACTACACACAATCTGAAACAACCCACCAGCCTTGCAAGGCATCTGCACGATTCCCAGACAAAGGGTCCCATTACATACCTAAGCAGCTGCCCAATGATTTCTCTTCTTCACTGACGTTCCAGACAGATGGATCTCGAAGCCCATCTTCCAGCCAGGAGATAAGACCAGGTTTGGGAATTTCTTTGCGAGAAGAAACAGGCAGATTAGGCATGTCTGATTACAAAACATCCAGGCAACCTCCCCCTACCGAAATCCCATAAGGCAAGAGGAGAGTAGGCAAGGTCTTTAAATTCCCACAGGCAACAGAATTGTGTGGGCACGAAAGCATCCATTTCATGAACATGGGGATCTATCTGCTTTTAAAAGGATTCTCTGAGGTTAAAAGTCACATTTATGCCTCAGAGTAAATTCAGTAAGGATACTTCATTGTTTTGTGTTTACTGTTCAGAAAGGCTATGCCACTCTTTATTGACACAGGTAACTCCACTGCTAAGCAGCACTCACGGATGATATGGTTGCTAAGCAGGAGGTGTGGCTAGAAGGTGCTGACAGTAGTTGCCAAGGGAGGCTAAAGGGGCTCCAGAGAGAAAAAGGTGATTAAGGCTGCTTAACACAGGCCGTGAAGTTCAGCTGAGGAGGTCGAAGGCAAATTGAGGCAGAGGAGAAGGCTAGAAGAAGAGACTGAACAAGCACTGTAAGATACCCCGCTCAGGGGATGGAGCCAGTCTGGGAAGAGCACCTGTCTACTTGCATGCAGGAGGTTTCAAGTTCCCTCCCTGGCATCTCCAAGATTGGGCTGAGAGAGATTCCTGCCTGCAACCTTGGAGAAGCCTCTGCCAGTCTGTGTAGGCAATACTGAACTAGAGGGACCAATGATCTGATTTGGTAGGAGGAAGGAAGAAGCTGGAATCACAGCAGCCTCCCAGGGTCTGTGCCTGAGGCTGCAGAGAGTCTGACAAAAGGACAGGAGGAAGGAGAAGATATCTGCTGCAGCAGGGACAACCTGCAGCCAGTCAGACCAGGAAGAAGAAGGTGACACCAGGTTCCTGGCTGGCAAGGGGACACAGGGCCTGACTGAAAAGTCTGGCCTGAACACAGCCTGCATTGAAGGAAGACTGGACTATGGCCTTGAAGAGCAGCCTTTTAAGCTCACATTCCGGAGGCCTGCATCAAGGAACCCACAGGCCTGTGCGTGTGAGTGACCACTGGGAGGAGATGGTATTTTTCTATAATAAGAAACATTATACCCTCTGATCAAAAGACACCTAGTCTCCTTTATTGGTCTTGGTTCTTTCCTATACCCAAAGCTCATCAAAAGGTGTTTAAGAATTATTAACCAGAATTAAAGAATAATGGTGGCAGCACGATCATAAAGAGAAGTAATATATTTTACTAGTGGGCCCGGGCACAGAGCATCTGTGCCTCTAGCTGGCCCGCTGCCTTGCCTCCGCAGCCGGGCCCGCCCAGCCCTGCCGCCTTGCCTCCGCGGCCGGGCCCGCCTGGCTCCCCGGCCATGGCTGCCGCTGTTCTCCTGGGTGCGCCAGCCAATCAGGTGCCCCTGCAGCCCAGCCAATCAGCTGGGCTTCCGGGATGCATTTTTGCCTGGCACACCCAGGAGAATTAAATATATAGATAAAGGAACATCCATGAGAAGTTAACAAGGGGAGACTCCTAAGGGAATCACCACGGTGAGAATATTCACAGAGCTCAGGAAACCTAGACTGAAATGCAGGTGAGCAGTTCAGCTATGGAACTGAAAATAGCCATGCACTTTTCAGACATATTTATTTGTTTATTACATTTTTATACCGCCCCATCCAAAGGCTCTGGGCAGTGCACAACAACAACAAAACCCCAAACAATCATTTAAAACAATCAATACAAAAACAAATTTAAAAAGCAGTTTAAAACCACTGGTGGCTAATTCTTATTTATTTATTTATTTAGTCATTTATTCATTCGATTTCTATACCGCCCTTCCAAAAATGGCTCAGGGCGGTTTCTTAGTGTTTAGCTTTTTAAAAGCTTTTAATTCTTAGTTTTTAGCTTTTAAAATAACTTTTAATGGTTTTTAACCTGACTTTTTAACTTGTTTACTCACTTTGATTAATTTTATTACTTTTATTGTGTAGAGCATCTATTTTATTATTATGAGCCGCACTGAGAAGTAGTGTACTGGAGGCGTGGGGTATAAAATTAGTGACGTGCATGAACTGGTTTGAAGGCCATGCAACCAGGAGCCGGTTCTAAGGTTCGGTGCCGGGGGTAGCTCTTTAAGGGCGGGGGAGGGTGCACTTACCCCTCCCGCCGCTTTTTCCCCATCAGCGCTTTTAAAAAAAACTCCTTGGGGCGGCAGCGTACCTCCTTGCCGCCCCTGCCCCTGTTTGTGGCCAGAAGTACCATCCGCGCATGCGCAAGTCGCGCGCACACACTTGTCAAACGGGTGCGTTCATGAGCGGACAGTACTTCCAGCCACAAATGGAGGCAGGGCTGGCAGGGAGGTACGCTGCCACCCCAAGGAGTTTTTTAAAAAAGGAGTGCCGGCGAGGGGAAAGCAGTTACCCCCCTGGCGCTGAACCACAGAGGCGCGGTTCCATGCACACCCCTAGTATAATTAATTAACACAACTGAAAACATTTAAAAGCCGTTTAAAAACCCTGAAAAGCCAGACCAAACAAATAGGTTTTAAAGGGCTCTCTTGAAGGCCAACAATGATTCCAAACTGCGAATTTCTGCCGGGACTGCATTCCACAGCCCAGGAGCAGCTACAGAGAAGGCCTGGTTCCGAGTCGCCACCAGACGAACCAGTGGTAACTGGAAACGGACCTCCTCAGATGAGATCTAAGCCATCCAGGGCTTTAAAGGTGATAACCAGCACTTTGTATTTTGCCCGGAAACATATTGGCGGCTACTATAACTACTACTACTATTATTATTATTATTATTATTATTAATTTGATTTCTATACTGCCTTTCCAAAAATGGCTCAGGGCAGTTTACACAGAGAAATAATAAAGAAATAAGATGGATCCCTGTCCCCAAAGGGCTCACAATCTAGAAGAAACATAAGCTAGACACTAGCAACAGTCACTGGAGGTACTTTGCTGGGGGTGGATAGGGCCAGTTACTCCACCCGCCCCCCCCGCTAATTAAAAAGAATCACCAGGTTAAAAGGTGCCTCTTTGCCAAGTTAGCAGGGGTTAATATAGAAGGGAAATATATTAATATGACAAATACGTATATACCGCTTTTCATCTCAGGTTCCCAAAGTGGTTTACATAGCTATAAATAAAAAAATAAAATGGCTCCCTGTCCCCAAAGGGCTCAAAATCTCAAAAAGAAACCTAAGATAGACACCAGCAACAGCCACTGGAAGGACGTTGCGCTGGGGATGGATAGGGCCTGTTGTGGTGCCTCTTTGCTCAGTTAGCAGGGGACCCAGACAAAAAGCTACTCTTCTTCTTCCCCCCTCTATGAAGGCAGTTCTCCTTATTCGGCAGGCTAAAGCCAAGAGCAAAGTTTGCTTTATTGCTTGCCACAAGTAGAGTGTAGGCACCTATGAATGCCCCCCTCCCTCCGTAAAATGAGTACAATATCTTAAATTAACAAAGAAGTGTACAATAAGTAGAGAAAGTAAGATATGGGAAAAGAGAGTGAAGAATTACTTAAGGGGGGTTTCCTCTATTGCTTTCCATTAAGTGGCCCAATGTTCTTTTTAAACACCAAAACATGAAAGGCCCAAGATGGCAGCAGCCACATACCCTGGAGTTGCTCCAGTGATTCTACCTGAATTCAACACACACACACCCTGCCCCCCATGGCCATCAGGTAAAGGCAAAACCATCTGTCATTCCGGGCCCACCTCTTTTTCAACCCCAAACTCTCACATGGTTATCCAGATTTGACCTGCATTGCCATGGGCCAATCACAGTCCAGTGCGTCACTGGTGACATCAGGCAGAGGAGCTGAGTAACTACGCCCCCTTCAGGTAAGTCTGGTTGTTTACACACTGCCAGTGGGGAGAGGAAGGGCACAAGGGATATTAAGACATCTCTCCCCAGCAGTGCTGGCCCTAGGCAGCTTGCCAATTATACACATATTTATTTATAAATAAATTGATTTATTTATATTTACAAGTATATACATATTTATTTGTACATAAATGTAAAAATAAATAAATAAATAAATAAATGGGCTAAGAAAGCAGAGGAAGGAGAATGAAGAGGTCTTGTAAACATTATAAGATACATAAACTTTGTGAGCTTCACGGCTCCTAATACGGGACTCGGGCCAAATTCGGGTCTGTAATCTGGAGCCCAGCAGGTGACTCCAGGATGCATGGCTGGGCCACTCATTTCCCCAGGGGGGCAGTGGGGATTCTTACAGTGAAAAACAGCAGCAGCAGCAGCAGGCGCTTTCAACATTGATCAGCAAAGAGCACCTTACCCAGGGAGGCCACGTTCTCATAATTCTCCAGCATAACTCCCTTGTACAGATCCCTCTGGGCTGGATCCAGCAGGGCCCACTCCCCCTCTGTGAAACGCACAGCCACCTCCTCAAAGGTCACCAGCCCCTGAAAAAAAATGGAAATAGTCTCTCCTCACAAATAATTCACACAGATGCACACTTTCACTCACAATCCAAAAGGAACAAGGAAGGTCTGGGAACCATATTTTCTCACAGGACTCAAAGCTTCACGGAAGGTCAACATATGTTGGGACTAATAAACCCCAGGCTGTTAAAAAACACTCAAGTATTTAAAAAAAACACAAAGGACACCAACCTCAAGCACTCTAGGAGGACTCCATCATCCAGCCCCTCCCCCTGTGAAGCTTTACAGACTGTCAGGCCAAGTTGCATATAGAAGCACCACTGCCTGCAGCAGATGCAAGGATGTCCGGGGCAGTTCTGACTTTTGGGGCACTTGTGATCTTGGAAAGCAACTCTGCACATGCTGCACCCCCAACCTGCATGCCTCAGAGTACGTACAGAATTCCATTCCAAGGGCAAGAGGCCTCTCTAAGAAGGATCTCAGTGCAAAGCACCCTCACACACATGCAGAGTGTTTTTTTCTTGCAAAGGGAATGCTTCCTCCCCTAACCTGTGGAACCTGGTGTCCTGCATATCATTTTCAGCCTGCACACATAAGGGGCAGCAGTGCCACAGACACTGCCCAGCCTGGGAAGTAAGAACATAAGAAAAAAGAGTCTTGCTGGATCAGGTCCAAGGCCTATCTAGTCCAGCACTCTCTCTCCCACAGTGGCTCACCAGATGCCTCTAGGAAGCCCCCAAGCAGGAGATGAAGGCATGCCCTCTCTCCCACTGGTGCTCCCCTACAACTGGCATTCAGAGGTATCCTGCCTCCAGACCTGGAGGTAGCCTAGAGCCATCAATACTACCGTAGTAGCCATTGATAGAAACACCTTCCATGAATTTGTCTATTCCCTGATAAGAAGTGACCATATGAGAGATGTGAGATAGTGCTTCAGGTGAGAGGAAGAAGCTCAGGCTCTACCCTTGACTGGGTGGCATCTGGGAGACCAACAAGCACATATGCAGCCCTGCCAACAAGACCCTGCAAAATGGCCCCGGGTACTATCTTGCTCCTCATCTTAAGCTCAGTGGCTCAAGTGCTTGGGAAGCACTTCCAGGGCGGGAGCATCATTTCTCTGTGAACACCACAGGCCTGATGAAGGAGCAAGAGGGCCAGAGAGAAAGCTTTGGGCACAAGTTTTTTGAGGTCCGCTCAGTTAATTTTAGATCCTGCTCAGGTTGATTCAGGAAGGTGTGTTCAGAACTGCCTTGATACTGAACATGCATTCAGAATGGGGCCTTTCTGAATCAACCTGAGCAGGGTCTAAAATTAACTGAGTGGACATCAAAAAACTTGTTCGGGCAGGCACATCCGCACACCTTAAAGGGAACACTGCTTTTAAGCCTTAAATACAGTAATCAAACAGAAAGTAGAAACAACTGAGATGAGAAAGAGGAAGCAGGCAAACCCTTTAATCTTTTCAAGGACCAATATATCTCATAGCTTCTTTCATCTCTTCCTTTACATTAATATTTGGCTGAAACTGCTTTATAAACATTGCTTTTCAATCTTACATCCCATTAATTTCCCTTCAACTGACAATATTGACACTTCTTTTCTTGTTACTTCTCCTTGATGTCTTTCCCTCATGTGCATTGCCCATTATTTAATTCAATTTTTATTATGCTGCATATCAGCCAAATGTTTTTAATATCTTTTCATTAATGGCCTTCCTGTTTCCCCAATATAAAATGCTGCGCATTCCACACATTTTGTCTTATAGGTTGTCCCCTTCACCTTACACCACCCCTTATCTTCCTCACAGATGGAACCATCCTTCCCCTCACATTTATCATGATATAATCGGGATTTAACTAGATGTTGTTTTAATATCTTAGGTGCTGTGCATAAATTAGCCCTAAACATAAAGGTAAAGTGTGCCGTCAAGTCGATTTTGACTCCTGGCGCCCACAGAGCCCTGTGGTTTTTCTTTAGTAAAATACAGGAAGGGTTTACTATTGCCTCCTTCCGCATAGTATGAGATGATGCCTTTCAGCATCTTCCTATATCGCTGCTGCCTGATACAGTACCAGTGGGGATTTGAACTGGCAACCTTCTGCTTGTTAGTCAAGCATTACCCCGCTGCGCCACTTAAGGTGGCTACATTAGCCCTAACACCATATCTATTAAGAATTCCTGTACCTGCCATGTAAATCTGTTATAAATGGAATTTTTAAAACCGTCAACCCTTTCTCAAACTTTATCCTCCTACTTCTACACAGTTGAAGTTTATAATCCTTGATTTGGTGATGGTGTTTTACGCCAAAAAGTCTGGTTTGCTTACATGTTTGTAAGTTTATTTTAACAGCTTGTTTTTGCACATTAAAGAGGTTGTTTTGAAGTTTTTGTGAAGTTTTGTCAAGCACATTTCATCACCATTATATTGTTTTAACCCACTAAAACAGAGAAAAAACAAACATTTTTAAAGCCTCTCTAAGAAGATGGGTCTTTCTTTCAGTGATTGTTGCCTTTTGGTCTCCAGCTTCCTTATTCTCAGAGCGTGTCATTTCTTTGGAAACAAATTGCCATGTTGATTTCCCCAAAAACAAAAGTCTTGTTCTCACGATTGTTCAGCAGCTGTGTATGCTCCTGTTTCCTGCTCATGTGAGGGTTAAATACAATATTGGGGGCACCAGCAGTGATCGTGAGAATGATTCATAATTGTGAGCCCAAGTTGGCTGCATTGTAAAACAAATGATTCAGTTGTTTCTCAGAAAACAACTCATCTTGTTTCCTTTAGTTCCCTGATCTTCACTATCCCTTGGCCACAAAGACTGCTTTATTTCTTCCTTATTAGCATCCACATATTTCCCTTCCTGCTTATCTTTAGTCTTGTGTTGGTGTTTCCCTCTCATGCCTTCTTTCCCAAGCACATTGGGTAAATCTCCATTCAACCATTCATTCTGATTATACATGTAATGGATTTCAATTGATTTCCAGTAATTTTTAATATGGATTATTTCATATATTTGATTATACATTCAGTTCACATATGCTGTCTCATGACATGTTGATTCCACACCCACCCACCCACCCCATTTTACTATGTAAACCTGACTTGAGCTCTTTTTTGCCACTGAAAACAGTGGCAACTGTTTTTCAATCAACAGATAAATCTCTATACGAGCACGACCACTGAAAGGCAGCCACCAGTCCCATTCAAAGATCTGGCTAGCTGGCAACCCTAGACCTGTGGCCATGGACGGTGGTTCTGCTCCATGCTTCTTTGAGATCATGCCAGCAGTGAAGCAAAGGGCCCATTGGAGCAGCTAAACCGAAAAGGCAAGATCTATCCAGAGAGACTTGCAGGGCATGTGCAGTGGAAGTTCTGGTTCAGCCCCGCTATAACAAATAAGGATGCCCCCAATCTGCATCCCTCCTTGGTGATTCACCCCTCACCTGAGCAGGCTGCATAGTAGCTGTTTCCACTCCAGCCCAACAAGGAGACGATCTAGAATGCGACACCAATGCCATCCTGCTACCTGTGAGAGGCAGAATAATAGAATTTTAGAGTTGGAAGGGACCTTGGGGGTCTTCTAGTCCAGCCTCTTCAAAGGAGATGGGGAGGCTTTTTATCTTTTCATACACAGTTAGTATTTCATTTCCTTGTGGAATCTGAGTCCGTCTTCCCATTTGCTTCAGTGTCGTGGTTCTCATCTTGAAATGGCTGAATGGGGTGGGCCCTTGCTTGACATTCTCCCACTCTGTTCTTATGCCCTGGACCGGCCTTCTCCTCTCTCTCCCCCTCTTTGAACAATTGCTCTTACTGGCTTGCTTCTCCAAAACTCTAACTCTTCTCCTGCTGCATTTCTGCCTCATCAAGAATGCTGGATCAGGCCCAAGGCCTATCTAGTCCAGCATCCTGTTTCCCACAGTGGCTCACCAGATGCCCCTGAGAAGCCCACAGGCAGGAGCTGAGGGCATGCCCTCTCTCCTACTGATACTCCCCTGCAACTGGTATTGAGAGGCATCGTGCCTCAGGTTAACCCTCCCACTGTTGTTCTTTAATCAAGCCCTGCCTATAAGACTGAAACATCAGTATGCAAGGTGAAGTGGGGGCAGCTTTATCAATACCATCTTCTGACCTGTAAGGAGGAATATGACAACAATTTGAGTCCCTCTATTTGCTTCAGGGCACTGGTTCTGATCCAGAAATGCCCGACTGGGATGAGCTACACCCATCTGGATTATTCTCTCCCACCTTTTTCCTGTATCCATGCAGTGCTTTCTCTTTCTGCCCATCAACTTACCTCCCTCCCGTCCTTGAAACTGCTTACAATTCCATTATGGCCAATCTAGTTTCAAAAGGGGATTAGACAAATTCATGGAGGATAGGGCTATCAGCAGCAATTAGCCTTGGTAGCTGTATGCTTCCATCAGGATCAGAGGAGGCAGACCCCTGTACACCACCAGGAGCTTTCCCAGACAGCAGGCTTGATAGCAGCTTTACTGCGAGGCTTTACAGTAGAGTTTGAAGCTGCCACAAAAAACTGACACAGAAAGTGGATTTTTTAAAACCCCAGATATAAATTGGGCTACCCTCTAATGTGCAATGAAAAACCTGAAGTGTGTGTGAAGTTCTCCCCAAAAGCTTGCTTGGTCTTTGGAGTAAATTTTGCTGATATGTTGAACACATGTGAACGCACACCTCCATTCCGGAGGAGAAGCGAACTAGAAGCCAGGTGTGAAAATTTTTCAGGCAGGGGCGTAGCAAGGTTGGAGTGGGCCCAGAGACAAGATTTTAAAATGCCACCCCCTCACTGAAGCTCAGCTCATGAAGTAAAGAAATCTTAAATGAGGCTAAATAGTGGTAACAAAAAGCATAGTAAAATTATATCTATCTATCTATCTATCTATCTCACACACACACACACAAACCTATGTGCCACAATAGATCATCATCCAAAAAAGGTTTTGTAAATTGTGGACGATGCAAGTCATTTAATGGTACTAGAGAAAGACATGCTGTTCTGGTAGCTCCAGGTCTTAACACTCACATCAATTTCGGAGGATGAATACAACTGAAGGAAGTCCGGGTGGGTGCGTGGCTGGGAGAGTCAGTCATGTGACTTGCCTCTGCCCCCCCCCCGGCAGTGGACCCCCAGACAACTGTCTCCCCTTGCCCTATTATAGTTACGCCCCTGTTTTCAGGTGCATGGCAACACCAACAGAAGGGATGGTTGCCCTATTTCCCTTGCTTGTGGGCTTCCCAAATGCACCTGGTTGTGCAGGATGCTGGACTGGGTGGACCCTGGCCTGATACAACAGGGCTTTTCTTATGCTTTTAAAAATGTGCTTCTGCCAAACCTTTCCTTCTCCATCCAAGATCAACCTTTCTTGCTGGTGTTGGGATATGTGATAGCCTTCTGTGCTGATGGGATTTGTGATAGCTTTTCAAAACATGCTCAAGTTAAAACATTTTCCTGCTCAAGCTTAAGCTGATGTGATATTAGCTGACATTAGTCTCTCTGTAACAGGATGCCGTTGGTTACTGACCGTCTCTGCGACAGAATGTAGCTTAACCACTAAAGTGTTCCAGGAAATGACTGTTTTGCTATGCAGGCGCGAGACGTAGCTTTTGCTAAAATGCTACTACGCCAATATGCAGCAATACAGAAATTGCAAGGAATAGGCCTGACCTTTTTTTAGTGGCAGGAATTAGACACCTGTATAGGAAAGATACAATAAGAGCTATCTCAGCAAATCAAGGCTTGTAGGTCCAAGTGTATAACCATATATGGACGTAGGTATCAGTTGAGCTAAGGTGCGCAGGTGCGAAAATAAGTTGTATACGGCACACTATATAAGGAGGTTGCCCTAAATTCTCTGGGTGGCCGCCACCCTTTTTGAGCTCTGTGCTAACACAATAAACTTTGATTTGAAACTCTGATACTGGTGTCTGGCAAATTACCTAACCAAGAGACCCGAACAAGGGTGGGAAGGGAAGCCCCCTCAGCTTACACTGGATTCCCTGCCCCAAGCCAACCCCCCTGTTGCTGCTCTTTCAACAAGTTAAACGTCTTAAAATTGACACTTAGCAGCATGTAGAGGAAGCAGAAAAGAGGAACCTTCCAGCACCTGCGACTGGAAGGTGCTAAAAATTAACAACAAAATTTCCCCCAACTATTAAAAAAAAAAAAAGGAGAATTGAAGTCAAAATTTTCTCCCCTGCCTGAAAGGAACCCCAAATGTCAGGCATGCTAAGTGGAGACCAGCAAAATTCACAATGAAGAAGAGATGGAGGAAGTGAATTAACAAAAGCGCCCCCCCCCCCCCCGGCCCAGCTCTGGCACACAAAGGCAGCAAAGCTATTGGTGCGCTGTATGCCCCACCTTCCAAATATTCCTTGGAGACTGGAGATAACTCCAAGGTGGGTTTGCAGCAGGAGGGCTGTGCAAAGGAAAGGCGGCAGCTTGGGGCTTTTCAAAGGGTGCAACCAGACAAAAGAAGCCCTTAAAAAAAGAGGAAGTGCAGTTCTCAAAGGGCACTTCTGCAGTTCAAAAATTCAAGTCCTGTAAAAGTTGCATTGTCTTGGATGATTTAAAAAGTGACTGCTAATCATAAGAAAAAGCAAGTAACTTAGGTAAGTCGTCCAGGGGCCTTTAAAACCCAGACAGTGAATTTTAGGTCCTGCTCAGGTTGAATCAGGAAGGCCTCACTCTGCATGCACTTGTGCACTGCTGCCCTGATGGAAACTAATTCTGCACTCAGATGAAAAAAATTAGAAGGAACACTGACCCAGACCCCGATTGAACACAACGTACCTATTTCTTTCCCCCACCCCAAAGTTACCTCCCGCAGACTCCACTGCTACTTCCCAGAGCATCTCCATCAATGAAACCAATGAAACTTTGTGTAAACCGCCCAGAGACACAAGTTTTGGGCGGCATAACAATATGTGTGTGAGGGGTGTGTGTGTGTGGAGCCGGCTTCTGAAACAGCGCTATAAATTATGGGGATTTTCCCCACTCATGGACTCTGAGTCTAGGCAAGAAAGGATGTGTGTGCAAACAAGGAAAATGCACATGCGTGTGTTGTAAGAGCACATGCGATGTGCGCCAATTAGACTCTCACACGCACACACACCATCGCATAGTTCTGAATTTTCCTTTAAAAAAAAAAAAAAGCCCTGCCAATAGGAGAGTTTGGGGTCTTTCGCCCCACCAGCTGTTCTCACTCACCTCCCAACTGCTGCACTTGGAACTCTTTTCGTCCCCCTGCTTTAGGCGTTAACCACGGATCCTGGCCGCCTGGGAAAGTCAGCAGAAGAACTTCGCCAATCCGATGCAAGCGAAAGGATACATAGCCTGGGGCAAGATCAAAGAGATAGAAAAAAGAGGACTTCGACACACAACCCACATCTCAGGTTCCTGGTTGCACACCACCATATGCTGGGCAAGGTCTACATGCGGCATGGGATGGCACAGCAGCTCTCTAGGATACCTGTACTGCGCTGTCCTCTTTCTTCTCAGCGCAGACCGCTGGCCAAGTTTGACTGGCGTGGCATACAAAACAGAGCTCCGTTGCCAGCTTCCTCCTAACTGTACCTCAGGAGCAAAACACTACTTCAGTCAGTACCCAGAAGAGACCAAGAGCAGCGCAGCCCGATCACTGCACACGCGGCATTGGATCCTGCCTGCCTTGCGAGAACAAGGCGCCGGCTGCTGGTCGGTCTTCTAAAGGGTTAACTAAACGCAAGTGCAACTCAAAGAGGACTATGGACATCGAAGACAAGAGTGAGACACGCACAACTTCCACTTCGGGTGCCCATCCCGACTCCGCCCATCAGGCGTTCTGTGCAGAGTGGAGGAAGCCGCTATTCTCTCTGTCCTCTTCCTTTGCAGGAGTGTGTTCTCCACGTTCATGCACGCACTTCTTTCATTCTCGCTTTGGGGGCATGGATGATGGTGTAGCCAAGTCAGTCCTCTTTGGTCTCTGGAAAGAGTCCAACATGTCCCTAAAGTGGCAGGTTGGCGAGGGGAGGGACTGCTCACGTCACATCATATGCTCACACTCCGCATGCGCACACATTATATGCGACGTCATTTCACGCCCCGCCCCTCAGTTTGGAAAGTGAACTTTGTGTTTGCCCCACGAGTCTTGCTGAGTTTCACTGGTGAGTTCATACCCGCGTTGAGGTGGGAGAGGGTGGGAAGATGCCCGGCCAGAAGATGGAAAGAAAAGTAGTGGGGGTTGCAGGTGGTGGGAAGTGAGAAGAAAAATCCTCCCCAACTCATCCACTTGCTAGGGAAGACCAGGAGCTACACTTGTGACACACGTGTATTTACTATTTCTCCTTCAATGAATGGGAAATCCCTTCAGAATTCTCTAAACTTTGTAATATGGCTCAGGGGTCACTCGCACACAAACTTACTCAGTGAAGATATAGGAACACTTATGGTTCCCAATGGTAAAATTCTCTGCCACGGGATGTGGTGATGGCCACTAGCTTGGATGACTTTAAACGGGCTTAGGCACATTTATGGAGGACAGGTCTATCAATGGCTACTAGTCTGGTGGCTATTGGCCACCTCCAGCCTCAGAGGCAGGATGCCTCTAAGTACCAGTTGCAGGGGAGCAACTGTAGGAGAGAGGGCATGTCCTCACCTCTTGCCTGTGGGCTTCTCAGTGGCATCCGGTGGGCCACTGTGTGAAACACAGTGCTGGACTGGAGGGGCTTTGGGCCTGATCCAGCAGCGCTATTCTTATGTTAGGGGTTCACAATCTAAAATGATAAAAGACCTGGATATCTTGGGTGGCATCATTTCATTGATGATCCCCCACCTCCAGAGCTCCAGGTGATTTCTCTCTATGACTTTGTTTAGGTACTGGACAATACTGGAGATAAAAAGACCACTTGGGAGCTCCACATATGGTACCACACACTAATTTTGCAAATAAGCATTCTCCAGAAGGTGCTTAGTTTGAAAAAGGAGCACGAAACTATTCATGGAATACTTGTGGTATACCAGTTTTATGTTCTAGACCTTGCATTAAGATGCTATGGTCTGCATATCTAAAGCTGCATAGAGGTATAAGAAACAACCAGCCCTCTGATAAGGCTGGGTGAGATGGCTGCCTCAAGAGGCATGGAACAATAGGAAGTGTCGAATCTGTTTCTGCCTCTCCATGTTCAGTACTCATACAACAAGTGTACAGTGTGCACAGGTACAGATCTGTGCACAGGTGCAGTCATTCACATGTAGTGCTGAACACAGGTACAGAGGTACACTTCCTATCTATACCATGCATTTGAATCGCCTGTATCCAGGTTCACTTTTAAAATTAACACAGGTACAGTCATTCACACAAACACATGAATGAGTGTACAGGCATCTGTTAACGTACAGCATAATGACTGAATTGGGCTTATGTAGTGAAAGATTGGACAGGGATGGTAAGAGAGCCTGGTCGGAAAGAGGGGTGGAGTGATATGGGGGTGGAGGGAAATTAATCAAAGAGTTGGGGCAGTGGCTCACCATGCCACCTCAGGTGCCAAGGGGCTTTGACTAGGCCTGGTTTAAGAGAATCAAGAGAGGGGTACGTATTTCTCTTGCCATTCCACCAGGCAGTTTGTCTACAGAGCATCCAAAGTGCTCTCCATTAGGAATGTGCATGAACCTGTTCGGAGGCCCTGTTACGGGATTCCGAACAGGTTCGAACATGAGGCTGGTTCGAAGTTCAAAGGCCTCGGGGGTTGGCACTATAAGGGCAGGGGAGGGTGCACTCACCCTTCCCGCCACTTTCCCCCTGCCGTTGCCATTTCCCCCTAAAAACCTTCGGGGTGGCAGCGTACCTCCATACTAGGGATAAACCATATAAATGTCTAGAGTGCGGAAAGAGCTTCACTCATGCTTCACAACTTATTTCACATGAAAGGATCCACACAGGGGATAAACCTTTTATATGCTTGGAATGTGGAAAAAGCTTCAGTCGTAGCTCGCAACTTAATGTGCATAGGAGAATCCATACTGGGGAGAAACCATATAAATGCCTAGCGTGTGGAAAAGGCTTCTTTGTGCGGGCTCACCTCACTTCACATCAAAGAACTCACACAGGAGAGAAACCATATAAATGCTTGGATTGTGGAAAGAGCTTCAGGCAGAGATCAGCCCTTACTATACATAAAAGAATCCACACAGGGAAGAAACCATATAAGTGCTTGGAGTGTGGAAAGAGTTTTTATAGTAGTCCACAGGTTATTGTGCATCAAAGAATTCACACAAGAAAAAACCATATAAATGCCTGATGTGCAGAAAGAGCTTCAGGTGGCATAAAGACTTCTCCTTTCACCAAAGAATTCACAACACACAGATATCATAAAATGCTAAGATGATGGTAAGAGCTTTTGTAATACATCAGGCTACCCAAAACATCAAATACTTCCCAGAGAGAGAAAAACTGTATAAATTATTGGTTAGGAAGGAATTTCAGTGCGTTCTCAGACAGTAGCATTGGAGAATTCACAAGCTGAGCACTAATATAAATTTTTCTATCCGGTGCAAACCCTGTGTGATAAACCTGGCTTAACATATGCTTCTGTTATTACAGACCCTAACCAGAGTTCCTCCAGATGTTGCTGAACTACAACTCTCAACATTCCCAGCTGCAATTTACTGGGGGTAGTGGCTGGGGGTAATGGGAGTTATAATTCAGCAATCTGGAGGAACCCTGACTGGGAACCACTGCTATAGATAATCCTCTATAATAAAGTGCCTGGGTGTGCACCCGTGTCCTCCGGTGTCTGCGGCCGTGCCTCCCAGAGCGCATGCCCAGAACGGCCGAGGGAGAAACAGCCGCAGGCACCAGGCGGCCATGTTGGCCGGTTGGTCGGCCCGGCCGAGGGGAGGCCGGAGGCGGCCACGGGGAGGGCAGAGGTGGCGGCAGCGGGTCCAGCCCGGCCGCGGGGAGAGGAGAGGCGGCAGTGGCAGGTCTGGCCCGCCCGCCAAAAAGGACAGAGGTGGCAGCGGGTCCAGCGGGTCGGCAGGTGGCACTCTTGGCGGCGGCGGAACTCATCGCCCACCCAGAAGGCCAAAGGCGGTGTTGGCGGGCGGCACTACAGCGTCGGCGGGTCCGGCCCTGCCGCAGGGAGGCCAGAGGCGTCGGCGGCGGGTGGCAGTCTTCGCGGCAGCGGCGGTGGAATTTTCCGCCCGGCCGGGAGGCCAGAGGCGGCATTGGTGGGCGGCACTCTTGGCATCGGCGGCGGAACTCTCTGCCCAGCCGCCCACAGCGATGGCGGCCCTCTCGGCCTGGCCGCCCGCAGCGGCGGCGGCACTCTTTTAGCGCCCGTTAATGCGCCGGTGTCTGCACCGGCGTCGGGCTTGGCGGCGTCGGCGTCTGCATCTCCGGCTCTCGCCGCCTGCGCACTCTCCCGGTAGCTCGCCACCAAACGGCTGTTAAACCGACCACACAGGGAAGCAGCCCGCTCCCTCCCCAGCACTGCCTCTAATCTGCCCTCGCCAGTCCGGCTCTCGCCCGGCTCTTCGCTCCTGCATCATCCTTTATCTGCTGCTGCTGCTACTGCTCCTCAGGTTCCCCCCCCCCAACTCTGGCAGCAAATAAAGTGTCTTCATGAACCCCAAGGATGTCCGGGAAGCACTATAAAGGCCCTGAAGTCAGCTGTTGCACCAAGTATTTCATATTTGGCTTCAATGTCATTTCCTGGGAAGGTGGAATGAGTTGTTTGATGTGTATCGCGCTTTGTGTGTACGGGTATATTATGGATGTGATTTGGGGGGGGGGCTGGGGGAGGGGGAAGGGCAAGAGGGAGTGGGGCAGGGGAGGGGGAAGGGCAAGAGGGAGTGGGGCAGGGGGAGGGGGAGGGGCAAGAGGGAGTGGGGCAGGAGGAGGGGAAAGGGTGAGAGGGGGAGGGGAAAGGGGGAGGGGGGAAGAAAGGGCAAGAGGGAGTGGGGCAGAGGGAGGGGGAAGGGAAGGGCAAGAGGGACTGGGGAGGGCAGGAGGGACTGGGGCAGGAGGCTGACAGGGAGGGGAGGGTGAGAGAGAGGGGTGGGAGGGGGAGGGAGGGGAAGAGAGTGTGGTGGGAGGGAGGGGAAGAGAGGCAAGAGTGTGGGGCAGAAGGGAGGGAGGGAGAGTGGGGCAGGAGAGAGAAGGGAACAGCCAGCCCCAAAGTATGAGCCCGTTAATATAACAGGCTAAAGAGGAGTGGGGCAGGGGGAGAGGGGAAGGGACAAGAGGGAGGGGGTCAGGGGGAGGGGGAGGGGCAAGTGGGAGTGGGGGAGGGGAAGGGCAAGAGGGAGTGGGTCAGGGGGAGGGGGAAGGGCAAGAGGGAGTGGGGCAGGGGGTAGGGGGAAGGGCAAGAGGGAGTGGGTCAGGGGGGAGGGGGAGGGGCAAGAGGGGGAGGGGCAAGTGGGAGTGGGGAAGGGGAAAGGGCAAGAGGGATTGGGGCAGGGGGAGGGGGAAGGGCAAGAGGGAGTGGGGCAGGGGGAGAGGGAAGGGAAGGGCAAGAGGGAGTGGGGAGGGGGGGAGGCAGGAGGGACTGGGGCAGGAAGCTGACAGGGAGGGGAGGGTGAGAGAAAGGGGTGGGAGGGGGAGGGAGGGCAAGAGAGTGGGGTGGGAGGGATGGGAAAAGAAGCAAGAGTGTGGGGCAGAAGGGAGGGAGGGAGAGTGGGGCAGTACTCTCAGAAAAGGGCCCCCACTCTTGGCCAGAGGAGGCGGTGGGCCCGGCCGGGTGGAGGAGGATGCTGTGTGGCCGAGGCGGCGGCGGCGGAGCCGCGGCCTTGGCCAGAGGAGGCGGAGTTAGCTGGCCCCAAAGGTCTACTAGCGCCCGTTATTTTAACGGGCTTAAAGTTACTAGTAATCTATAATAACAGAAGAATAAATTAGGCCAGATTTATCACGCAAAGCTGCTTGGGCCTCTCTGACTGACTCAGTTACTCACTCTGATATGGAATGACCAGACCAGACCAGACCACCAAAGATAGAAACATGCCATTTTTGCAAGCAGGTTCCAAACCTTGCCAAGACGGACCACACATAGACCCACTTTGCCCCTTCTCCCTCCCCCCACTTTTCTCCCCCCCCCCGGTGCTGCTACTGGATTGTGAGTCCTTTGGTGACAGGGAACCATCTTATTAGTATTTATTTTATTTCTATATAAACTGTTTTGAGAACGTTTTATTTTATTTTATTTGAAAAGTGGAGTATAAGTAATAACAGGAATGTGTCCCTCTTTTCCAAGTCCTGTACTGTCACTTTGTTGTGTTTCAAGCTGGCCTAAGGAGGCTATAGTATAGAACCTGCCCTCCTCCACCCTTCCCCTAAGCACACAAGAAGCAGGCTCTGGGGCTGTATTTGGCTGAGCAGCCTATTACCATTTCCCCCTAGTGGATAGGGATGGCCATCGTGGAGGAAAGTATATCCTACATGACACAGACATGTCTCTTGCAAGTAAGGGAGCAAGTTGGCTCTAAGTATATACATATAATTAATACATTTATACCCCCACCCCTCCTGCACACTACTGCTCGAGGTGGCTCACAACCTTAATAAAATAGATACAATGTAAAATAAAACACTAATAAAGTTAAACAAGTAGGTTAATATGAATATGATGAATATTGATATATACTGCTTTTCAACAAAAGTTCCCAAAGTGGTTTACATAGAGAAGATAATCATAAATTAATAAGATGGACCCCTGTTCCCAAACGGCTTACAATCGAAAAAGAAACATAAGGTAGACACACCAGCAGCAGCCACTGGAGGGGTGTTGTGTCTTGGGACGGTTAGGAGCAACTACGCTCCCCCTGCTAAATAAAGAGAACCACCACTTGAAAAAGGTGCCTCTTTAAACAAGTTAAAAGACCAAGCTAAAACATTTAAAATTAATTTTTAAAAAGTTTCCACTTCAGTTATTTTAAAAAGCTAAAAACTGAGAACAAAAACCTGCATGCATAGTGTGTGTTTGCTGCACAAAAAAGGGGTAGGTTTGGGGCCCCAGTATGTCCCAGTGGCACCAGACAGACGTTATTGGGAAGCATTGGACTAGGGCTTCTTGTAGGGGAGAATCTCTTGATTGTATGGGGGCATAAACTGGGGTGTTTGAAGGCATATCACCCCAATGCCTTATTTGTAGGTGCTGCTTGGGGGCACCATGTCTCAATGCATTTAGCGCAAAGACCACACTTTGCGTCAGGTAAATCCTTGTGCATCACACAGAGGACAACCTTCTGGTTATGGGGGTATATATCTTAGGAACATAGGAAACTGCCATATACTGAGTCAGACCATTGGTCTATCTAGCTCAGTATTGTCTTCACAGACTGGCAGCGGCTTCTCCAAGGTTGCAGGCAGGAATCTCTCTCAGCCCTTCCTTGGAGAAACTAGGGAGGGAACTTGGAAACTTCTGCTCTTCCCAGAGCGGCTCCATCCCCTGAGGGGAAGATCTTGCAGTGCTCACGCATCAAGTCTCCCATTCATATGCAACCAGGGCAGACCCTGCTTAGCTATGGGGACAAGTCATGCTTGCTACCACAAGACTAGCTCTCCTCTCCTAGACCAGCTCTCCTCTCCTCTCCTCTCTTCTCATATTAGGCATTGGCAAGCCACTCCTCAGTCTCTGTCACAGTTTTCAGAAAACAAGTAAAAATGTGGCTCTTCACCCAGGCTTTTATATGAGAAAACTCATATGAACCTGTCGAGTATATACGTATATATACTCGACAGGGTCATATACGTATATGTATATATACGTATATAATTATATATATATATGTATTATATGTGACCCTGTCGAGGCCCTGGTTGATCTCTGGAATGGAGAGACGGCACGGGCTGTTGACACGGTTGCTCCTAAATGCCCTCTCTGGCTTGGTGGAGCCCGATCTGCTCCTTGGTTTTCCTTGGAGCTTAGGGCAATGAAGTGACTCGGGCGACGGCTGGAATGATGCTGGAGGAAGAGTCGTGACGAATCCGACCGAACACGGGCTAGAGCCCATTTTAGGGACTACGTGACGGTGGGGGTGGCGAAGAAATGTTTTTTCTCTGCCTCCATTGCATCTGCTCAGTGCAGACAAACAGCTGTTTCATGTGGTAAAAACGTTGCTCCACACATCCCCCCAGGTAATGAGGGAGGAATCATCTACAGCTCACTGTGATCAGTTTGCCTGCCACTTTGCAGATAAAGTCGCTCGCATCTGTGCTGACCTGGACTCCAGAGTTTTGGCAGTTCCGGCAGACGTGCCTCTGGTACCAACTGGTCCTGTTGTGTTGGATTCTTTTCAGTTGGTGCGGCCTGAGGATGTGGACAAGATCCTGTGCAGTGTGCAAGCAACATCATGCGCTCTTGACCCTTGCCCTTCATGGCTAATACGAGCTGCCAGGGAGGGTACAGGCAGATGGTTGGAGGTGATCATTAATGCTTCATTAAGGGAGGGCAGGATGCCACCGTGCCTCAAGGAGGCGGTGGTAAGACCACTACTAAAAAAGCCCTCCCTTGATCCCTCCAACCTGGACAACTATAGACCTTTATCTAACCTTCCCTTTTTGGGCAAAGTGATAGAGCGTGTGGTGGCGTCCCAGCTGCAGAGGGTCTTGGATGATACGGATTATCTGGACCCTTTTCAATCTGGCTTCCGCCCCATATATGGGACTGAGACTGCCTAGTGGATGACCTACACCAGGAACTAGACAGGGGGAGTGCGTCCCTGTTGGTTCTGCTGAAACTCGCAGTGGCGTTCGATACCATCAACCATGGTATCCTTCTGGGTCGCCTCTCGAGTATGGGAATCGGAGGTACTGCATTGCAGTGGTTCCGGTCTTTTCTTGGGGGGAGGGTCCAGAAGGTGGTGCTGGGGGACTACTGCTCGGCCCCGTGGCCATTGGCCTGTGGGGTTCCGCAGGGTTC
Organism: Hemicordylus capensis; assembly: GCF_027244095.1. NCBI lineage: Eukaryota > Metazoa > Chordata > Lepidosauria > Squamata > Cordylidae > Hemicordylus > Hemicordylus capensis. The sequence goes on along the minus strand of NC_069658.1, from coordinate 243,502,625 downwards.
GGTCTTGTCTCCCATGCTGTTTAACATCTACATGAAGCCGCTGGGAGAGGTCATCCGGGGACTTGGACTGAGTTGTCAGCAATATGCGGATGACACTTAGCTCTATCTCTCATTATTATTATTTTTACATTTATAACCCGCTCTTCCTCCAAGGAGCCCAGAGCGGTGTACTACATACTTGAGTTTCTCTTTCACAACAACCCTGTGAAGTAGGTTAGGCTGAGAGAGAAGTGACTGGCCCAGAGTCACCCAGCTAGTTTCATGGCTGAATGGGGATTTGAACTCGGGTCTCGCCGGTCCTAGTCCAGCACTCTAACCACTACACCACGCTGGCCCTTGTCACCTGATCCTAGGGAGGCGAGTTGGGGACTGGAGGCCGTGATGGGCTGGATGTGGGCTAAGAAACTGAGACTGAATCCAGACAAGAAGGAGGTAATGTTGGTCAGTAGGAGAGCCAATCGGGATGAGGAGATTTTACTGGTTCTGGATGGGGTTGCACTCCCCTTGAAGGAGCAAGTATGCAGCTTGGGGGTATTACTGGACCCAGCTCTGCTTTTGGAAGCTCAGGTGGAGGTGGTGGCCATGGGTGCCTTTGCACAGCTTCAGCTAGTGCGCCAGCTGCGTCCCTTTCTCGAGAAGGCAGATTTGGCCACGGTTACCCATGCCTTAGTCATGTCATGGCCCCCTACGTGGGGCTGCCCTTGAAGAATATCCAGAAACTGCAGCTAGTGCAAAACACGGCAGCTAGGGTTTTATCCGGAGCTGCCCAATGGGAGCACATCACACCCATTCTGAAAGAGTTGCACTGGCTCCCAGTTCGTTTCCGGGTCCAATTCAAGGTGCTGTTTTTTATCTTTAAAGCCCTTAACGGTTTGGGCCTGGGGTACCTGAGGGACCACCTGTTCCCAATGGTTGCTGCCCTCTTGACGAGGTCATCTGAGGGGGCTCTACTCCAGGTGCCAACAATGAGGGAGGCTCGGCTGTCGTGCACTCAGGACAGGGCCTTCTCTGTTGCTGCCCCCAGCTCTGGAATGCTCTCCCAGTGGCCATTCACTCCTCGGACTCCATCACAGCTTTTAGAAAGCTTGTTAAATCTTGGCTTGTTATCCAGGCTTTTACATGGTTGTTTTTATTGTTGCTTCTATGTGTTTTTACCCGTGTATAGTTTTTATGCTTGTATTTTATAGATTTTAAATTTGGTTTGTTTTCATATTTTTAGCTTCATATTTTTATTGTCATTTTATTGTATGTTTTTTTAAACTTTTGTAAACCGCCTTGAGATTGTTTTTAATGAAAGGCGGTATATAAGTTCAACAATAAATAAAATAAATACAAATATATGCTGCAACTGCTGCTTTGTGTTTTGTGTGTTACTGTTTTATATAGGTTTTCAAACTTTTAAATAGAGAGATATTGTTTGTATTTTGTACTTTGATTGCACATCGTTTTAATTCTCTTGTAAACAGCTTTGGGATTATTTTAATGAAAAGCGGTTTAGAGATGGAACAATAAATAAATAAGTAAACCCAAAGCTGATTTTGGGGTGCAACGGCATGAAAACTTAACCCCATATTCAAGCTGCTGCTCATGCTGTTCCTGGTCTCTGTGAGGAATAAAGAACTAGCTAGGAAACCAGCTTCAGCATCTGAGGAAAAGTGACCGTGAGGCGACCCCAAGGCAAAGAAAGAGGCCCGGGGAAGGGTCTACTTAGAGAAGCCGCCCCTCCTCTGCAGATTCAAACAGGAAACGGTCACGCAACTGAGCGCTCGGCGTGTCTAATTGCTCAACCTCTGCTCTGACTGCGATCCTCATTCGACGCTCTTTTCTGTTCTGGCCGCGTGGGAGAGCAGCAGCGCATCGCCCCCGAGAACTCTTTCCTTGACTGGTCTGGAGCACACAGATGAGGATGCAGAATTGGGAAGGTGAGCGGGAAGGGAACGGGCTATGGAGGGGCGGGGAAGGCATCCCAAGTGCCCCGTCCGAATCGCAGAGCGTGCAATGACTATTACTACTGCTATACGACTTTTTGACAAAAGTTTCCAAAGTGGTTTACACTTAAAAAAAAATAAATGAAATGGCCCCCTGCCCCCCGAAAGGGCTCACAGTTTACAAAAGAAATCTAAGAGAGAGAAACCCCAGCCACAGCCATTGGAGGGATGCTGTGCTGGGGTTGGGTAGGGCCAGTTGCTCTCCTCCTGCTAAAGAAAGAGAATCGCCACTTTTAAAAGGTGCTCTTTGCTCAGTTAACAATCTCTCAGCAGCGTTCCCTGCAATTTCCCCAGCACCCTCTTGAGCGTCCAATGTGCAAGGGGTTGCCATGCTGCAGATGAGTGGGAGCTCAATCCGGTCTCCATGGGGCATTTGCGGGGAGGGGTGCCTTGGCTTGCTCTAGAATAGAAGAAGTAGTTATGCCTGGGGGTGGGTGGGAATAGATCTTATGCTCTGGTTCTCCAGAGTTGGAGAACTTTGACCATTCCTTTGTCCTCCTCAGAGTTTCCTGGGAAGTGTGTGAAAAAGACACGGACAAATGGGGTCTGTGGGGGAGGGCTGTGCATTCCAGCAGCAAAGTGGCCTGTGACTTGTTTTCATGTCACGACCTCCCTTGCTCTCCAGGGGTTGATTGGGGGAGGGGGCTCCTGTTGCAGAGGGAGCAGCTTGGGCAGTGGGCAGAGTTGTCTTCCTGCCTTTTGGCTTGGAAAACATTTTTTAAATTCCTTGACTGGTCAAGTTTCCCCTGGGAGCAGGAGTGACCCCAGAGAGCGCTCAAAAGGCCTGAAGGCGACTTCTAACTCCAGCATCTCCCCAAACAGTGTTAACATTTGAACATATATGAAGGTGCTTTCTAGAGCAGGGGCAGGCATTATGAATATACCCCCCTAGCTCTTCATCCACAAAGCAGCCCCTCTTCCTCCACTCCTGCCCTCCAGCAATATTCCCAGGAAATTCAGGTGTTAGGATCCCCTATTCTGGTTTTGTGTGGGTACAAACTTCTCTCTTGGGACTAACTCTGCCACCTCCAGCTGCTTTTTTGTGTGCCTGTCACTCCCAAGGTTCTGGCAAATATATATATAGAGAGAGAGAGAGAGAGAGCACTCCTAGAAGCCTTAAGTCTGTCCACTTCCCTTGTATAGAGTTCAAATGTGAAAATCTGGGAAAGACCCTTAACTGAAACTGGAAAACTATTGCTAGTCCGTGTGTAAGACAATCCTGAAGAGGGCTATATAGAATTCCATTCAAGCTTTGTTCTCAGATGTTCAGATTATGAACCAGAAACCTTTTGCTATGTAAACTACTTTGTGAACTTCTTTAAGAACATAACAGCCCTGCTGGATCAGGCCCAAGACCTATCTAGTCCAGCATCTTATTTCACACAGTGGCCCACCAGATGCCCCTGAGAAGTCCACAGCTTATAGCTGAGAGCATGCCCTCTCGCTTGCTGTTGCTCCCCTGCCACTGGTATTGAGAGGCGTCTTGCCTCTGAGGTTGGAGGTGGCCTATTGCTATCAGACTAGTACTCCATGAATTTGTCTAAGCCCCTGGTAAAGCCATCCAAGCCAGTGGCCATCACCACATCCCTTGGCAGAGAAGTCCATAGATTAATTATGTGCTATGTGAAAAAGTACTTCCTTTTTGTTAATCCTAAATTTCCTGGCCTTCAGTTTCATGGGATCAGAGAGAAAAATCTATCTGTCCACTCTCTCTACTCCAGGCATAATTTTATAAACTCCCTCTATGTCTCCCTGTAGTTAACTCTTTTCCGAACTAAAAAGCCCCAGATACTGTAGCCTTGCCTCATAAGGAAGCTGCTTCAGGCTCCTGATCATCTTGGTATAGAAGTTGTTGAGAAATGTGTTAGAAATCATTTTCATAATAATAATGCAAATTATTATTATTATTATTATTTTTACATTTATATCCCGCTCTTCCTCCAAGGAGCCCAGAGCGGTGTACTACATACTTGAGTTTCTCTTTCACAACAACCCTGTGAAGTAGGTTAGGCTGAGAGAGAAGTGACTGGCCCAGAGTCACCCAGCTAGTTTCATGGCTGAGTGGGGATTTGAACTAGGGTCTCCCCGGTCCTAATCCAGCACTCTAACCACAACGCCATGCTGGCTCTCCCCATGTTCTCTGAGCTGTGGCCTCTTCCCTGTTACACAGTTTTGCTAGCAGTCCTAGTTGAGGGACAAGACATGCAGTGACACACTGGGACATATCAGACTTGTTGACTGTAGGGATGTGCACAAATCGAGATATGTGCACTGATTCAACACTCAGCCTAGGCACCTTTAAAAGTGAGGAGAGCATGCTCTCTCATTACCCCTCCATGGCGGCAGCGTGCACATGCCCTCTGTGCATGCACAATTTGTGCACATCCCTAGTTGACTGAGCCTGATTTTTTAAAAAAAATTGTAAGAAGGGAGTTGTTGTGAAGCACAAAATAAAGTGACCCTTTGGTGGGCCAGGAAAGGCTTTGTAGCAGCAAATTATGAACATAAGAAGCGTCCTTAATACTGAGTCAGACTCTTGTTCCATCTAGCCTAGGAGTGTCTGCACTGACTGGCAGTTACTCTCCTGGGGTCAGGTTTGAAGAGAGGTTTCAAGGAGGGGAGGAAGGTGAATGGGGGAGCAGAGAAGCATGAGAACTATCTAGAAATCAGAACAGAATGGGAGAAAAACAGTCCAGGTATGTTTCACTTTTCTCAGGCATTTCTAGTTCGGAACCAGCACCCTGAAGCAAACAGGAAGAGGAATGAAACTTGCAGAATGGAAATAAATGCATAAGGAGAATGAAAGTCTTTCCATCCTCTTTCTCTCCCTTGCAGGCAGTGGAAGGGCACCGGTGCCACATTCTGAATCTTCTCTTTTTGGGGATGGAGTAAAAGCAGCCCCTGTGAAGCCACAGGTAGGAGGCAGATTGTCAGGGATGCCCAGAAGGAACAGTTTGAGTGTCGCATTCTTTGTCATGAGACTTACAAGTACTTAAAAAGAACATATCTTGACTCCTGGTGCAACAAGATATCAAAGCTTTGGTAAATGTCAGAATTCCGTTTTGGAATTCCCAGCCATCACCACAAGGAAGCAGCCGCTCATGGGGCAACTGTCCCAGGTAGGAGGGTGGTGGTGGGCTCTTGAAAAGTCGCCCCGCCCAGCACTGGTGTGGGGAAAACTGGGTGGCCACAACACTCCTTGGGAACATCTGTGGGTGAGCAAACAGGGAGTGTTGAAGAGGAAGCTCATTATTTGTGTGGGATGTCTGGGAGCCGCAGGGATGTCTGGGAGATGTAGTTCTTCTGGGTGGCTTTTAAAGAGCCACCACCACCCTCCAACCTAGGGCAGTTGCTCCGTGAATGGCTGCCTCCTTATGATAGGGGTGGGGAATTCCAAAATGGAATTCTGACATGCACAGTTCTAATCCAAGGTGCTGTCTGAGCTTCTTGCATGAAAGGAGCAGCTGGGGCTCTAGTCAATTGACCAGCCAAATGATGTTGACCACGTTGTCTGGCTGGGATTTGATCTTGTCAGATATTCCTTGGAGTCAAGAATAGCCTTGTCTCAGTGGCAGCCTCCCTGGGTGAGGGCATCATGGAGTCACTCAGCAGCATTGCTAGCTCTGGCATACAAGGTAGGGATGTGCACGGAACCACGGAGCTGTGGTCCGGCACTGGGGTGGGGGTTCTTTTAAGGGAGGGTGTACTTACCCTTCCCACCGCTTTTCCCCCACCATTGTGCGTTTTTTTGTAAGCATTTGGGGTTGCAGGATACCTCCCTGCCGCCCCTTCCCCCTCTTGGCAGCAAAAGACTCAGAAAGCCTTTTGCGCGTGCGCATGTTGCGCGCGTGTGTCATGCAGCGCGCACGCAAAAGGCTTTCTGAAGCCTTTTGCTGCTGAGAGGGGGAAGGGGCGGCAGGGAGGTATCCTGCCACCCCAAATGCTTACTAAAAAGCGCGTGCGGGCGGGGAAAAAGTGGCGGGAGGGGTAAGTACACCCTCCCCCCACCATTAAAGGAACCCTCACCCCGGTGTTCAAACCGCCGAACCGCACTATGATCGGACCGGTCTGAAGGCCTGTAGAATGGCCTCTGGACCGGTCCGTGCACATCACTAACAAGGGGTAAAAGGTAAAGTGTGCCATTAAGTCGATTTCGACTCATGGCACCCACAGAGCCCTGTGGTTTCCTTTGGTAGACTACAGGAGGGGTTTACCATTGCCTCCTCCCGTGCAGTATGATGCCTTTCAGCACCTTCCTATATCACTGCTGCCGGATATAGGAGTTTCCCATAGTCTGGGAAACACACCAGCGGGGACTCGAACCAACAGCCTCCTGCTCTCTAGGCAGGTTGCTTCTCCGCTGCACCATTAGGTGGGTTAAAGGAGGCAGGTACCTTCTGTAAAAAACAAATACTTCAAACCTCTGCATCAAAACTCTGTTCTAAAAAAAATGTGATGCAGCAATGCCACCTCAAAACAAGCAGAGAGAAAGGTTGGAGATCTTAAAAGTACAATAAATTGTCTCCCCTGCCCGCTTTCACACAGGGGCAAGGTCATGACAATAAGTCAGACCTACTCAACTCTGGCCCCCCAGCTGTTTCTGGGCCACAACTCCCATAATCCCCAGCCACAGTGGCCAATAGCCAGGGATTATGGGAGTTGTAAGACAACATCTGCAGGAGGGCTGAAGTTGAGCAGGCCTGCAGTAAGTGATTGCGAAGAGGAGGAAATTTTGAAAATGAAGTACTGTGTGCCATGGACCCAATTCCCATAGGACCCTAGCAATGCCCCAGGCCAAAGCATATCCTATATAATAAGATCCTTGGTGTCTGCATCCGTGTCTCTGACGATGGTTGGTGTCTGCGTCCGTGTCTCTGACGGGTGTTCTGGGCATGCATGGTGTGCGTGCGCAGAACACGCCGAGGGAGACACGGATGCAGACGCTGGCCGCCATGTTGGTGCCGGCGGCGGCGCAGAGGCCGGAGGTGAAAGGCCCGGCCGGTGGAGGCCGGTGGTGAAAGGCCCGGCTGCGGAGGCCGGCGGCGAAAAGCCCGGCCTGGCCCCGGCCGGGCTGCAGAGGCCGGCGGAGGCTGGTGACAAAGGGCCCGGCCCGGCTGCAGAGGCTGGCAGCGAAGTGGAGGCCGGCAGAAAAGGGCCCGGCTGTGGACGCCGGCAGCGGCCTGGCCGGAGACTGGGGCGGGGGGACAGAGGTGGCAGTGGGCCCGGCCCGGCCGCGGAGGCCACAGGCGGCGGCCGGCCCGGCCCAGAAAGGGGAGGCCGGCGGTGGCGGGGGCCCTGGCCTGGCCGGGGAGGTCGGCGGTGGCACGGAGGCTGGCGGAGGGGGAATGGCGGCGGCGGGGCCTGGAGCGCACGACTCTTCTGGGCAGGGGGGAGGGGGAAGGGCAAGAGGGAGTGGGGAGGGCAGGAGAGACTGGGGCAGGAGGCTGACAGGGAAGGGAGGGTGAGAGAGAGGGGTGGGAGGGGGAGGGAGGGCAAAAGGGAGTGGGGTGGGAGGGAGGGGAAGAGAGGCAAGAGTGTGGGGCAGAAGGGAGGGAGGGAGAATGGGGCAGGAGAGAGAAGGGAACAGCCAGCCCCAAAGAACGAGCCCATTAATATAACAGGCTAAAGAGGAGTGGGGCAGGGGGAGGAGGAGGGGCAAGAGGGAGTGGGGCAGGGGGAGGGGCAAGAGGGAGTGAGGCAGGGGGAGGGGGAGGGGCAAGAGGGAGTGGGGGAAGGGCAAGAGGGAGTGGGGGAGGGGAAAGGGCAAGAGGGAGTGGGTCAGGGGGGAGGTGGAAGGCCTAGAGGGAGTGGGTCAGGGGGGAGGAGGAAGGGCAAGAGAGAGTGGGGCAGGGAGGAGGGGGAAGGGCAAGAGGGAGTAGGGGAGGCGAGAGGGGAAGGGGGAAGAGCAAGAGGGAGTGGGGCAGGGGGAAGGGAAGGGCAAGAGGGAGTGGGGCGGTGGGAGGGCAGGAGGGACTGGGGCAGGAGGCTGACAGGGAGGGGAGGGTGAGAAAGAGGGGTGGGAGGGGGAGGGAGGGCAAAAGGGAGTGGGGTGGGAGGGAGGGGAAGAGAGGCAAGAGTGTGGGGCAGAAGGGAGGGAGGGAGAGTGGGGCAGTACTCTCGGAAAAGGGCCCCAACTCTCGGCCAGAGGAGGCAGTGGGCCCGGCAGGGTGGAGGAGGACGCGGTGTGGCCGAGGTGGCGGCGGAGCCGTGGCCTCTAATGGGCTTAAAGTTACTAGTCAGATATAAAATGGGTGTCATGGTGATATTTGTACCTTGTGCATTTGTCATGAATGGACACACACACGCCTGTGTACCCTTCAGGAAGAATGGCTGGTGCCAATTTTCAGGATACTTTTGAAGCGATTATCACATATGGTCCTTTTTCAGGGTAGCTGCCAGAGACCTGCGTTTAGGATTGCAGTAAGCTTTCCAGAAAGCTATGTTGTTTAGACAAACCTGTGTCAAAGAGTTGCCCAACCAATCAGTTGTTGGATCCGAAGGATGTCAATGATACCAAAATTCAGGGCCCCCAGGCAGGACAGTCACTATTTTAAAATAGGTGTAAAAGGAAATATCTGTTTAGAGAATTATGCAAAAATAATCAGTGCTCCAAAGCACTCCCATCTTGAGATCACAGAAGCCTGAGGATAGCAAACTTCCCTAGGCTTCTAGCCATACATTTTTAGAATCCATTTTCTCTCCCGGCTCTCCTGTGAGGAGATTTACAGCTTCTAATGACCCTCGATGGCCAAATGTTCTGTAAATACAAAAGCCAAGGGTTATATTCTCCAGGGCAATGTTGGCTGTGTCTTCAATTAACTAGCAGAGAGGAGAGGTTCCTTAGTTTCTAGTAAACCAACAAAGATCAAAAATCTAAGGAAGACAACCTTGCTTGCAACTATTCAGTGTCAGAAACACATATATAAACTGAATGACTCAGGTCCATTGAAACAAGAGATAAACTTGTCAACTGTTAACGCCAAAGTCCATAATTGCAAAGTATCCCTGTGGCACTTGCCTGTTGGGGCTGGCTGCTGCCCTGAGTTCCCTAGGGGAGGCTGTATGTGTCCAGTGAAAGCTGAATCCCACCTCCCCATGTAACCTGCTCCCAGGGCTCCTGGCAGAATTATCTCTATGTAGACATATTAGCCCATATCATTCCTCATGGGCCTGTCAAGCATCCAAACTAGATTTGGACTTTCTTTCTTTCTCTTTCTTTCTTTCTTTCTTTCTTTCTTTATTTTATTTATATACCACCCCAAATGTAAGTTCTCTGGGTGGTTTACAGGACAATAAAATATTAAAACATTTCAACAATTAAAATTAAAAAGTTAAAATTATTAAAACACAATTAAAACAGTATCTGATTAAAAGCGTCGATGAACAAATGCATCTTGACTGCCCTTTTGAAAGTTGTAAGAGATGGGGAGGCTCTTATTTCAGCAGGAAATGTGTGTTACAAAGTGTGTTCCAAAGCCTCGGGGCAGCAATGGAGAAGGCCTGTCCCTGAGTAGCCACCAGATGAGCCGGTGGCAACTGCAGATGAACCTCTCCAGATGATCTCAATGGGCGGTGTGGTTCATAGCGAAGAAGGCGTTCCCTTAAATACCCAGGGCCCACGCTGTTTAGCGCTTTATAGGTTACTAGTAGCTTTAAGCCCGTTTCATTAACAGACGCTAGTAGAGAAGACTCACTTGCCCACTCTCTTGCCCTCCCACCCCTCTCTCACCCTCCCCTCCCTGTCAGCCTCCTGACCCACTCCCTCTTGCCCTTTCCCCTCCCCGCTGCCCACTCTTGCCCTTCCCCCTCCCCCTCCCCACATCACATCCACTCACTTGGGCCCCGAGTCCGCTGCTCAGATGCAGCTTCCTTCCTTTCTCCTCCCACTCCCTCCGTCTCTGGCGGGGCCGAGTGCGGCGGCTGCCTCCAGCAGGCTGGGCCCAGTCCTATCGCCGCCGCCGCCACCATTGGCCCCAGTCACCCCGCAGCAGCCACCGCCACCAGCGGGGCCAGTCTCCCTGCCGCGGCCGCTTGGCCGTACCGTGTTCTCTGGCCGAGGCCGCGGCTCTGCCTCGGCCGGCTTCCCCCACCTCCTCCCCCCGCCTGGCTTCGGCAGCGGCCGGGCTGGACCCGCCGCTGCCGCCTCTGCCCTCTCCGTGGCCGCCTCCGGCCTCCCCTCGGCCGGGCCGGCCAACATGGCCACCTGGTGCCTGCGGTCGTGTCTCCCTCGGCTGTTCTGGGCATGCGCGCTGCGCATGCCCAGAACAGCCGAGGGAGACATGGGCGCAGACACCAGAGACACGGGCGCACACTCAAGGGCTTTATTATATAGGATAACCAAAACCTTGTACTCTACCCGGAAACTTACAAGCAGCCAGTGTAGGGGTTTTGAGATAGGAGTGATATGGTCTCTCCGAGATGACCCAGAGACCAATCTGGCCGCCACATTCTGGACTAACTGCAGTTTCCAGACTACATACAAAGGCAGCCCCACACAGAGTGCATTGCAGTAGTCAAGGCTGGAGGTGACCAGCAGATGTACTACTGTTCATACTGGTCATTTATCTCAAGAAATGGACACAGCTGGCGTAGCAGCCGAAGCTATATGTTTTTGTGAGAATTATTAATTCCAATCTGGGTTTGGGCAGCTTGTTTGACCTTTAAATTGAGCATCATAAAACAAATCCTTGCCCCAGAGCAGGGGTAGGCAGCCAGTAAACCTGGTAGCAGGGGTGCTGCTGGGCAGGAAGCTGAGGGCCCCAACATGCACTGAAAGAGCCAGGCCTGGTCACAGCCACCTCCCCCTTGTGGGCAAATGGGAAAAAGAGGGACAGAGGGGAAGAGGGAATGGGGAGAAGGCTCCATCTTGGCTCCATCCCTCCCCCTTTCCATTACAAGTGATAGCCCAGGGAGGCTCAGAGACTGAGCAGGTAGCAGTGGGGAGCACTCGCTGAGGTATTTTTATTTTATTTTTCAAATTTCTATACCGCCCCATAAACAAACCTCTGGGCAGTTTACAAATTAAAACCTGAGCAACCATTAAAACAACAGATCATTTTATACAGGGGTCCCCAACCTGTGGTACTCCAGATGTTGCTGAACTACAACTCCCATCACCCCCGGCTACAACTTGTTGTGGCTGGGATGATGGGAATTGTAGTTCAGCAACATCTGGAGTCCCACAGGTTGAGAACCCCTGATTTAAAATAACCATCAATAAAACATTATGAACCAAAAGCTGGATAAAAGAGGTGTGTATTCAGATGTTGCTTAAAAACAGTCAGATGAGGAGGCTCTGGTTGAGTTTGGGAGCACATTCCAGAGCCCTGGGGCAACCCTAGAGAAGGCCTGGTTTTGGGCCACCACCTAATGAGCCCGTGATAACCACAACTGGACCTCCTCTGCCATGACCTTAATAGGCATCCGGGCTTATGAAGAAGGCACTCTCTTAAATATACCTGCTGAGGTGCATTTTTAAAATTCCAGCCCAGATTGTCCCCTTTCAGCACCAGGTTGGGCAGGGGTCAGGCTGGCAAGATGTTTGAGGCACCTGGCCAGAAATTTAGGGCATGTGCTCCCTGTGCCCAGTGCTAGCGACGCTGATACCAGTGCATCTCTTTTGAGATGGTGAAAGGACCTTTGCATCTCCTTTCAGATTGTGAATGAAAGTGTGTGGGGGGGATTATTTCCAAGAAGTCTTCGTTTTCTTTTTTCAGGATCTGGTGTCCTTTGATGAGGTGGCTGTGTATTTCACCGAGGGGGAGTGGGCCCTGCTGGATGCAGACCAAAGGGTGCTGTACAAGCAAGTCATGTTGGAGAATTATGAGAACGTGGTCTCTCTGGGTAAGGCACTCTCTGCTCTTTGTCCCTAGGTGTGAATGGCGGTTATTGCTGTTTTTCCCTGCAACGTAAAGAGCTCACCATGGAAATGGGTGGCCAGACCATGTCCTCGGCACACGTATGCTTTGCTTTGATATTACAGACCTGAACTTGGCCTGATACCAGGGTTCCCTCTAACAGAGATTCCCAGATGTTGTTGACTACAACTCCCATAATCCCCAAACAAAAGCCATTGCAGCTGGGGATTCTGGGAGATGTAGTCAGCAGCATCTGGGAATCCCTGTTAGAGAGAACACTGCCTGATACCCATTTTGGGAGATGAGAAACTCGCAAAGTCAGTCTTCTGTTGGTGGTTTTTGTGTTTTGTTTTTGGTCTTTTGATCATGTCTGAAAGACCTCTTAATTCTTTCTCTACTACCTTATCTAATTTCTTACCCCAGGACTGCACAACTTCGGCCCTCCAGCTGTTATTGGCCTACAACTCCCATAATCCCTGGCTATTGGCCACTGTGGATGGGGAAGATGGGAGCTGTAGTCCAACAGCAGCTGGAGGGCTGAAGTTGTGCAGCCCTGTCTTGGCCTATTCAGTCTAATTAATTAATTTTAATTAATTAAATTAACCTTTCACCTTTCTGCAGATGTTTAAGGTGGCTAGTCAAATAACGAAAGAAATTGATGCAACAGTAAAAGCAAAAGCAAGTGAACTGGCAAACTGTTGAGGGCCTGGTCCCGTTGAGGAGAGAGGCCGTCCCTCTCCTCACTGGCAATGTGAATAGCCAGGCTTACCTGAAGGGGGCGTAGTTACTCAGCTCCTCTGCCTGATGTCACCGGTGACACAGTGGACTGTGATTGGCCCGTTGCACTGCCGACCTGATCCAGATACTCAAAACATGAGAGGTTTTATGTTGAAAAAGGGGAGGGACCCAAGTGGGAGAGATTCTTTGGCCTTCACCCGATGCCAGCTTAGGCGGTTTTAGACTCCAGGTAGTGTTACTGGAGTGACTACAGGCATGTGGCTGATGCCATCTTGGGCTTATTCTCTTTGGGTATAAAGAAAGGACTTTGAATTGCATCGTACAAGCCAATAAGAAAAGCCTCCTCAAAAAAGCAAATTGGCAAAATCCTTGTTTGCATAACCAGATCTTATTGTTTTCTTATTAAACCCCTCTTTGTTAATTAGCAGTTTGTGCTTGTTTTGAGAGGGATCCACTGACCTGAAACACTGAGGACTCCATTCGTTGGGGGCTTCCTTTCTGTGTACCAAGGTGTGGCTCATAGATAGTGATGTGCCCGGACCGGTCCGGAGGCTATTCTATAAGCCTCCGGACCGGTCCGGACATGGGGTGGTTTGGTTCGGGAAGATGGGGTGGGAGGTTCCATTAAGGGCAGGGGGAGGGTTTACTCACCCCTCCCGCGCTTTCCACTTTTGTCACCATATTTACTTTAGCAATTGGGCGGCAGGATATTGCCCTGCCGCCCCTTTCTCCCCGCTTGGCTTCTCCGGCTGTTAGAAATGGGGGGGGGGGGCGGGCAGGATACCTCCCTGCCTTTTTCAGCCAAGCGGGGAAACGGACGGCAGGAAGATATCCTGCCGCCCGATTTCTAACCGGAGCAGCCAAGTGGGGAGAAAGGGGAGGCAGGCCGATATCCTGCCCCCCCCATTTCTAACAGCCGGAGCAGCCAAGCGGGGAGAAAGGGGCGGCAGGGCGATATCCTCCCCCCCCCAATTTCTAACAGCCGGAGCAGCCAAGTGGGGAGAAAGGTGCGGCAGGGCGATATCCTCCCCCCCCCAATTTCTAACAGCCGGAGCAGCCAAGTGGGGAGAAAGGGGCGGCAGGGCGATATCCTGCCCCCCCCCCATTTCTAACAGCCGGAGCAGCCAAGCGGGGAGAAAGGGGCGGCAGGGCAATATCCTGCCGCCCAATTGCTAAAGTAAATACGGTGACAAAAGTGGAAAGCGCGGGAGGGGTGAGTAAAATCTCCCCCGCCATCAATGGAACCCCCCACCCCGGTGCCGGACCGCAGCTCCGCAGTTCCGTGCACACCCCTACTCATAGATACATGGCTGGTTTTAACTCTACAGCTGAATTTCTCAATAACATTTCAATCCAAGTTTCATGAGTTCTGTTGTTATCCTTCCCAGCACCAGACCAATGATTTTGCATCCACACAGTCCTGTTGCATGCAGGAGTTAAATGGGTTTGGTTTCCTCCTCCTTGCTTTGTGAGATTTAAACATAAGAACAGCCCTGCCGGATCAGGCCAAGCCCTATCCTTTACCCTGCTAACTGAGCAGAGAGGCACCTTTTCAAAGTTTGTAAATAAAGTCTTTTCTATCCATCCCCAGCACAAGATCCCTCCACTGGCTGTTGCTGGTGTCTCTCTTAGGTTTCTTTCCCCCCCGATTATGAGCCCTTTGGGGCCAGGGAGCCATTTTCTGTATTTATTTATATCTGTGTAAACTGCTTTGCAAACTTTTGTTGAAAAGTGGTATATAAATATTTGTCATATTCATATTTGTATCTAGTCCAGCATCCCGTTTCCCACATTGGCTTACCAGACTCCTCTGGGAAGCCCACAGGCAAGAGTTGAAGACATGCCTTCTATCAGTCCTAAATTTCCTCTCAATCAGTTTCATGGCATGATCCCTTGTTCTAGAGGGGGACTTCACTCTATGCCAGGCCTGCTCAACTCAGACCTCCAGCTGTTATTGAACTACAACTCCCATAATCCCCAGTCACAGTGTCCATTAGCTAGGGATTATGGGAATTGTAGGCCAACATCTGCAGGAGGGCCAAAGTTGAACAGCCCTGCTCTATGCACACCATACATAATTTTATAAATCTCTATCCCCTTAGTCACCTGAACAAAGCTGAAAAGCTCCAAATATTATGAGCCTTATCTCATAAAGAAAGTGCTCTAGTCCCCTGATCATTTTGGTTGCCCTCCCCTGCACCTTTTCCAGTTTCATAATATTCAGTTTGCAGCATGATGACCAGAACTGCATGCCACTACTACACCCACAAATATTTATATACTGATTTTCACAAAGTCCTCAAAGTGAAACCACATATAGAAAAATAAATAATAAACAACATGGTTCTCTGTCTCCAAAGGGCTCACAATCTAAGAAGAAACATAAGGTAGACACTAGTAACAGCCACTGGAGGGATGCTTTGCTGTAGTTGGACAGGGTCAGTTGCTCTCCTCTTGCTAAATATGAGAGAATCATTGCTCTGAAAGGTGCGTCTTTGCTTGGTTAGCAGGGATATTCCAAATGTAGCCGCACTGTAGATTGGTATAAAGGCATTATAACATTAGCAGTTCTATTTCAATCCCCTTTTTGATGATCCCTATGAAGGAGTTCACGTTTTTCACAACTGCTGTGCACTGGGTTGATATTTTCAATGAGTTGAAGGAGGTAGGAGGCACAGAAACAAAGTGGTTTGGGATGCCCGGATATTACGTAGTTGGATGTGCCTGATATGTTTGTTTCCTCCTGCAAAGAAATTAGCAAACCTGACCTCGTCTCCCGGCTGGAAGAAGGGGAAGATTGGTTCGCCTCGAGCTCCGACGAAGAAGAGAAAGCATCAGGTAGCAGCTTAGATATGCAATGGGACCCTTTGTGATCTGGAAGCTGTGCAGTTTCTTTGTAGGTCAGACAGATTCCTTGAATTGGGTTTAGTTTCATAAGGGGCAGGTTGATCCGTTAGGTTTGAATTCTCCTGATGGACATTTCTTATAGCTTTGTGCTATCCAGAACAGATGGGAAGATGTTATACCAGGCAGGAGTCTTTAATAAAGGCCTGCAGAGCACAGCCTGAGTTTCTGTCTTGGGAATGTGGAAATGGAAGATGCAGCAGGATTTGGGAGGAATCCAGAACAATAAGAGAAACCAACTATAACAGAGAAAGATGTATGGTTGTGAAGAATCTGATGCTGGCAAAACAGATTGGCTGAAGGTCTGTGAGGACAATTAGATTTACATGCATTGAGATGGCCTCTGGCTCTGCCCTGCAGTGTGAGCCCTCTGGCTCCCTGCTTCAATTTCCAGTGGCTTTCCCCAGAGCCAGCCCCAGGATTTTTGGTGGCCTAGGCAAAGTATGATAGACAAATTCATGGAGGACAGGTCTATCAGTGGCTACTAGTCTGGGTGGCTGTAGGCCATCTCCAGCCTCAGAGGCAAGATGCCTCTAAATGCCAGTTTCAGGGGAGCAACAGGAGGAGAGAGGGCATGCTCTCACCTTTAGCCCTTGGGCTTCTCAGATGCATGTGGTGGACCACTGTGTGAAACAAGATCCTGGACTAGATAAGCCTTTGGCCTGATCCAGCAAGGCTGGGGAGGACTGGGGAGTCACAAGTTCAAATCCCCACTCAGCCATGAAACTCTTCTCTCTGAGCCCAACCTACCTCACAGAGTTGTTGTGAAGATAAACATAACCATGTACACCACCCTAGGCTCCTTGTAGGAAAGGTTGGATATAAATGCAATTAAAAAATAAAAGAAATCTCCTTGCCACTATTCCCAGATTCCCATACAATACCCATCTTACTTTGGTATACACAAATTGTATCCACTTTAGTGTTTATGTCAGCAGCGCACACAGAGTGAGACAGGCATGCCTGTACGCGCAAAATCTTCTGCACTGAAGGGATCCTTCCAAAACAAGCAGGAAGAGGTGGACTTCCATCTACCACCCTAAACGCAGAACTGAACATACATTGCCACTAGTCTCTGTGAAATGCCCACCCCAGCCAGAGTTTACTGTTAGAACACAAAAGTGCACCTGCAACCGTCCAGGATTGTCCATTCTTCTTCCAGACCCTGAGCCAACCAGTCCAATTTGTCTGATTCCCCTGACTTCCCCACCTTTTTTTAGTTTTGCAGATTTTATCTCTTATAGTGGTGTTCTCCAACTTGCGTAACCAGATGCTTTTGGACTTAAAACACCCATTATCCCCAGCTGCCTCTTATTCTTCTTCCTTCCTTTTCTTTGTAATGAAGCTGATTTTAAAAGGGTATGAGCAACCAATTAATGGGAATTCCCAAGCAGTGCCCAAGCTTGGGTCTCCGCCCCAGGGGATGTTGGGCTTCACCTCCCATCACCCCAACCCGCTTGGTGTGTACAGAAGGTAAGATTGCCCTAAGAGGTAGCGCAGAAGCCTGCAGCAGCATGTGTACTGGGAGTAAGATTGTGCTTGGAGTTTGTGTCAAAGCTTTGGAACATGGGAAGCTGCCTTGTACTGAGCCACACCATTGGTCCATCTAGGTCAGTATTGTCTGCACTGATTGGCAGCAGTTCTCCAAGTTACAGGCAGGATCTCTCCCAGCCCCACCTGGGGCGTTCTGGGGCCCCATTCCCTAAGGAGAATATCTCACAGTGCTCACATGTCATCTCCTATCCGAATGCAAACCAAAGTTGATCTTGCTTAGCAAAGGAGGCAGTTCATGCTTGTTACTAGGGTTGTGTGTGTCAGACATATCAGAATTTTACTTCAACAATAACAACTGTTTATATACCGCTTTTATACCGCAATAACAACTGTTTATATACCGCTTTTAGCCATCTGTGGGGCAGCTGCCCCAGCTAGGATGAGGGGTGGGGGGTCCTTTAAAAGCCATCCCAGCACTGGTGTGGGGAAAGCTGGGCAGCTGAGGTGTGCTGAGAGCATCTGTGGGGAGGGACCCAGAGGAGGCTGGGCATGTGTGAGGTGGCTGGGAAGCGCAGGGATGTCTGGGGGATGTAGTTCTCCTAGAGGAAGGCTCCTCCCCTCCTGTGGAGAAGCGCTGGGAGAAATGACCCCGCCCCCCAATCTCTGTGCTTCCCAGCTACCTAGTCTTCCCTGAGTCACTCCCCCTCACTGGACACTCCTGAGACTTGCCACAGCCACCCAGCTTTCCTTGTGTCAGTGCTGGGGTGGCTTTTAAAGGACACCCACCCAGCCATCCCCATCCTACCCGGGGCCCATTGCTCTGTGCATGGCTGCCTCCTTGTGGTGGGGGGCAGGAATTCCAAAGTGAAAGGCCGATGTTTCTGGCACGCACATTCCTACTTGTTCCCACAAGACCAGCTCTCCTCACCCTTTAAATATCCCACACTTCATTGCCTTATGAAAGCGGCTCTCTCCTGTCACTTCATTAAGCTTAGTGAAGCCCACGTATAAAAATGAATGTGAGAAGTGTTCTCATAATCAGTGCAACAGAAACAGCAGCATCAGATTAAAAAGCTTGTGATATAAATACCAGTACCTTCACTTGGAATTGGAAGCTAACTTGCAGCTGGCAGAATTGTTCCAGAACACGAATACGGCAAATATTTATATGCTGCTTTAAATTTTAAAAAAAGGTCCCAAAGCAGTTTCCATAAGTAAATATATAAAATGGCTCCTTGTTCCCAAAGGGCTCACAACCTAAAAAAGAAACCTAAGATGGACACCAGCAACAGCCATTGGAGGGATGCTGTGCTGGGGATGGATTGGGCCAGTTGCTCTCCCTGTGTTAAATAAAGAGAATCACCACTTTAAAAAGGTGCCTTTTTTACTCAGTTAACAGGTTGAATGTGCTCCCACGTCCCTACATCTGCACAGAGATGGGTCGATTCGGCATTTTGCACCATCTGTAGTTTCCAAGTTCTCTTCAAGGGCAGCCCCATGTAACACACATTGCAGTCATCAAACACAAATACAAGCGCAGGGTCCCTGTGTAGGAAACCATGGTCATTTTCGGTACAAGTCTGATTGAGGATGCCATGGCTACAAGCAGAGGTGTAACTAGGGAAAACAGTGCCTAGGGCAAGCACTGAAATTGCCCCCCCCCCAAAGTTACCATGGGCTGAAAAGGGAAGTTCCTATATAACGCTAAAAAGATGAGTGCATATCAAAGATGAGTGCACATAATCTTTTAAATAGTTTTCCCTGTTAGGGAAAGAGGCAGCTTTTAATGTGGTGATTCTCTTTATTTAGCAGGGGAGAGTAACTGGCCCTATCCACCCCCAGCACAGTACCTCCAGTGACTGTTGCTGGTGTCTCAAGTTTCTTTTTAGATTGTGAGCCCTTTAGGATCCATCTTATTTATTATTTCTCTGTGTAAATTGCCGTTTTTTGAAGGGTGGTATAGAAATCAAATAAGTAAATAAGTAAGTAAGTAAAATACTATACTATACTCTGTTACCCTACCTTCCACCTCAAGTTATACAATTATGATGGAGTCCATTCAAGTGTTAAGAAGTCTCAGACCTTGGGATAAGATAATTCTGTACTCAAGAATACACATTCATAATTCAAATTTGTAATGCATGGCTAAGTATGCACATTGCTGTAATTGGCATTGTCCAACAGAAACCGCAGCAATTTTTTGTTTCCAGACTTGTTCTATGGCTATCATATAGCCCTGGTTCCACATTAGACAACACATTACTGCTGACAAATTGAGTTCCTGCCCTTTAAAGCAGGAATGGACATCCCAATCTGAGAACATACCTCATGGTAAATTCCAGTGAACAAACCCTACTTCCAACTGTGTGTACTCAGAACCACACCAGTATGCACAGAAGAGAGAGAAGAATGTTGCATGCTTGCTATGCTAACAACACAAAAGCCACCACTGAAATCAGAAAATATAACACTCATGTTCTGTCTAAGCCATAGCAAGGCCAATATTGCATGCTTCACTTATAAAATGAGAAGAAGCTAGGGAGAAATCAAATTTCTAACATGGCTTTTACTAATAGATGTAAGTGGTAAGCCACTTGCAAGATAACTGTGGCCATCAAACACATACTGTAATAACAGCTTTAAGCTACTACACATACCTCGCAGGGAACAAGTGCCCCAGTGGGACACAAACTCAGCCAGAGGCTGTACTTTGGAGTGGGGCAGGGGAGGGAAAGGTAACGTCAAGGAATCTGGACTGGCAGTCCAAAATTTCAGTTGTGGTTTTTGGAATTAAAAGACCATTTTACCTCGAGAAGGGACGGGAGACCCTGGTAACCCACTACATAGTTTAGTGAAGGAGAAATCTCACAAGCTCTGAAGGGGAAAGCACTATATACATAACATGAAAATGCGTAGAAGATGCGGAATCTTGGGCTGGAAAGAGGAAGCAAGCATTTTGGTCTCTCTGGTCTAGGAAAAGAAGAAGAAGCACCAGCCCGGCGCACGACTCCACCTGCAAGTAGCTGTCCTTCCTTCCCTCCCTGCCACCCGCACCGCACGCCCTGTCTATCTTGCCAGACTAGCTAGGGGGGAGAAAAGCGGGCAAAGAGCCGGGAAATATGCTGAGCCTGTCTGTATGCAGGGGCGGGGGCGGAAATCACAGTTCTTCTGTGTCGCCTCTGGAGGGAACTGACTTATGTGTTATGTCCCATTCCTCCCCCTAGAAGACGCCACCCATATTTTATTGTGCACAACGGACTTTTGAAGACATGATCAGATTCTTCCCTTCCTAAAACCTCCCTTTATGTGGGGCGGGCGGCTGCATTTCGCTTTGCTTCGCAGTTTTCCACCCAACACTCACAAGGAACGGAAACAAAACACAAGCAGCAAGGAGGCCACGAGACCCCCTCCCCTCTGGATACAGCGCGAGCGCTTCCCTCGCCCTTCCCGCTCTCTTCTTCCCTTTGGAGCCGCGCTATTAGGTTGGGGAGGGGGGAGTCAGTAAAATGAGGAGGAACTCCTCAAATGCTTGGGGGACCTGCACCCCCTCTGTCCAGCAAAGCTCTTCTCATGTGCTTATCGTTCACATTGCTATCCTCCCCAGTAGCTGCACAAACTTGGCAAAGGTTTTCGTCCTCCCCACTCCTCCCCGCCAAATCCCGATAAGCAGGAAGAGCCTAATATATACGCCTCTCTGCTGGGTTCTGTTCCGAAGCCTGTGCCCAACAGCATTCCCTCCCATGCATCCTTGTCACATATTGTATGTCACCTCTCTCGAACTTATGTGTATGGCCTAAGTAGGGACCCAGCTGTGAGGAAACTTTGGAGGAGGGCGGGGACCGACCGAGGTGGGAGACATAGGTGCCGGGAAAGAGAGAGAGCGCGCGCGAGCGAGCACGGCATTTCCACTCACTGATTGGCTATTGGCTCGGATGAAGTCTCCAGTGGAGGACTTAGCTGAGCAGCCTCCTTTCCTCCGCTTGCAGTCTTAATGAAGAGAAGCGCGCACCGTGTTTGTCGCACGCCCTCTGTTCTCTTTCTCTCAAAGTTTCAAGCTCCCACCACGCATGTGTAGTTTCCTTTTTTTGGTAGTCGCTGCCATCCGCGGCGCGGCTGTCTTGTCTCAGCCCCCTCCTCCACAAGGAGCACACAAACAGTAAAAGATCATCACACACACCTCCTTGTCCTTGGCTTGTCCACTACGCTTGCTTTGCGATGATGAATCCTTCGTCAAATCCTTCCTCCGCTCCTGTATGTGCTGCAGCAAAACGCTCTGGTCTGACTCCCACACCCTGCCTCGTGGTCGCCGCGTGCGAATGCAGGCGACCAGGGGCGGGGAGTGAGCAGAGTATGAATGATGGTCCGTTGACGACGCCGATTCACCGAAGCAGCAGCAAGCAGGCAGGCAGGCAAATTTAGGCGCCCGTGCCGCGCCGCCACGCCCAGGAGCAATGGGGGGGTGCTGGGACCCGGGGAGGGGGATGGGGACTGCTCAATGCATCCCGCACTGCCTGCTGCGCACAAAAAAAAAGTTGAACAAAAAAAAAGATTTTTCCGGAAAGGCGGGCGCCCCCCACGTGGTCCAAAAAAGTGGCACCCAGGGCACGTGCCCTGCCTGCCCCCCCCATCGTTACGCCCCTGGCTACAAGAGTGTGCTAGATCTTTTCTCTCCAGGATGTGACCCCATGTATCTGTCAAAACTCCACACAAGCTGAACTCGTTTCACCAATAAGAACTGCTTTGTTTGATAAAAAGGAGTGAAACTGCACACAGTACACTTGGAGTTGTTGCAGCCAGGTGTTCCAGTCCTTCTTGTAAGATAGTACATACTGTATGGAACCTGCTGTCACTCCAGTATTATTGGTTGTGCCCTGTTGATAGAAGAAATAACCACAGCCTTTGTTGGAACATTCCATGACTGCAAAGTAAGCACATGCTTTCCTTTGGTTGGCAGGGGGTTAATTTGGGGAAAAGAACATAAGAACAGCCCTGCTGGATCAGGCCCAAGGCCCATCTAGACCAGCATCCTGTTTCACACAGTGGCCCACCAGATGTCACTGGAAGCCTACAGGCAGGAGTGGAGGGCATGCCTTCTCTCCTGCTGTTACTCCCCTGCAACTGGTACTCGGAGACATCCTGTCTTTGAGGCTGGAGGTGGCCTATAGCCCTCCAACTAGTAGCCGTTGATAGACCTCTTCTCCATGAAGTTATCCAAGGCCCTCTTAAAGGGCTTCCCCTGGGCTTCCCCTCCAAGATCAGCTTTTGGGGCATGCCTTGTAGTCCCTTCCTAACCCCTACTCCCACTTTATGGGAGCTTGCAGAGACCCTGTGCCTATCCACATCCTCTGTGAGCAGCCTGCAGTATTTTAATAGATGATCCACAGGGCCTAGAAGGTCTAAGAGAATGAAAAGTGTGGCATTCCTCTCCTCACTTTTTCAAGCAAAAATGGTGTACCAAAGCAGCTGTCATCACATGAAAAGTCACAAACCAGACTAGAATGGGCCAAGCAACCACACTTGTGTGAATATTTTTGAAGTGGTTCTACTTTTGTTTAAATAAGTTATTTGTCTGTTTTTAGATTTGTGAATGTGAACTGCCTAGAGCCATTTTGGTGAGGTGGTATAAAAATCGAATGAATGAATAAAAAGTCTGCACATCAACTGATTCGCTTGTGAAGCTCGATTTTCATTGATTTAAAGCTCAATTTTCCAATCACAGGCATAATTCGCCTTATTTCTTTATCCTGGCAGGTGATGAAAAAGACAGTGAGGATTATATGAAACTGTGTGAGTTTTTGTTGGAAACTGATTCTGATGAAGTGGAGGAAGAGATCTCCAGGCATCACAAGGGATCAAGGAGGCAGGAGGTAAACCAAGGTTTCTGCTGTGAAATGCCAGCCCTACAAGAGTATCGCAAAGGCAAGGGAGGAAATCAATGCTGTGTTTGTACAAAAACTTTCAGCCATAAATCAAGCCTTAAGATGCATCAGAAAATTCACATGAGAGAGAAATCTGATAAATGTGTAGAAGAGGAAAAGAGTGTCAGTCAAGGCACACACCTTATTTCACATGGAAGAGCCCATCCAGCAGAGAATGGTGAGAGTCAGGGTGGCTCAAACTCTCGCGATGAAAACCAAACAAAGAATAAGAGGAAAAAATCCAGTACATCTCAGGATAAGACTTCTATGTCATGCCAACCAAACAAGAAAAAAATTAATGGAAAGAGTAGGCGTCCACGCCAGGTATGTGAAAAGTCTTTCAGTGAGAAGTCAAAGCTTAAAAGAAATGAAAGAATCCACACCAGAGAGAGAGCATACAAATGTTTGGAGTGTGGCAAGAGCTTCAGGAAGAGTTCCTACCTTACTTCACATAATAGAATCCATACTGGCGAGAAACCATACAAATGTTCAGATTGTGGAAAGAGCTTCCGTATGAAAAAATGTCTTATTTCACATCGAAGAACTCACACAGGAGAGAAACCATACAAATGCTCAGAGTGTGACAAGAGCTTCAGTCAGAGCTCAGCTCTTAAGAACCATGAAAGAATTCACAGTGGGGAGAAACCGTATAAGTGCTTCGAGTGTGGAAAGGGCTTCAGTGAAGGAAGAAGCCTTACTGAACATCAAAGAACCCACACTGGGGAGAAACCTCATGAATGCTTGGAGTGTGGAAAAAGCTTCAGTCAAAGTAGAGCCCTCAGTGCACATCAAATTATTCATACAGGGGGATACCCATTTAAATGCTTGGAGTGTGGAAAGGGCTTCAGTCAAAGTAGAGCCCTCAGTGCACATCAAATTATTCATACAGGGGAATACCCATTTAAATGCTTGGAGTGCGGAAAGGGCTTCAGTCAGAGGGGAGCCCTCACTGTACATCAAAGAACCCACACTGGGGAGAAACCATATGAATGCTTGCAGTGTGGGAAGAGCTTCAGTCAGCGCTCAAACCTTAATGAACATAACAGAATCCATAATAGGGAGAAACCACAGAAAGGATTGATGAGTTCTTCTGAAAAATCAAGCCGTACTTCACACCATAGAATCCATACAGGGAAGAAACCATATAAATGCTTGGAGTGTGGAAAAAGCTTCAGTCAGAGAGTAAATCTCACTACACATGAACGAATACACTCAGGGGAGAAACCATACAAATGCTTGGAATGTGGGAAAAGCTTCAGACAAAATTCCAACCTTGCTTTACATAACAGAATCCATACTGGGGAGAAACCATATAAATGCTCGGAGTGTGGAAAGAGTTTCCGTGTGAGCACACAACTTACTTCCCATCAAAGAATTCATACAGGAGAAAAACCATACAAATGCTCAGAGTGTGGCAAGAACTTCAGTCAGCGCTCAGCCCTTAAATTGCATGAAAGAATTCACACAGGGGAGAAACCATATGAGTGCTTGGAGTGTGGAAAGCACTTCACTGAACATAAAACCTTTCGTAATCATCAAAGAACTCACACTGGGGAGAAACCATATAAATGCCCAGAGTGTGGAAAGAGCTTCAGTCAAAGCTCAGCCCTTGCTACACATAAAAGAATCCATACAGAAGTGAAGCCATATAAATGCCTGGAGTGTGGAAAGAGCTTCAGAATGAGAGGGTTTCTTAATTCTCATCAAAAAATCCACACTGGAGAGAAACCACATCCGTGTTTGGAGTGTGGAAAGAGCTTCCGTCGTAAGCAAAGCCTTATTTTCCATCAGAGAATTCACACAGGAGCAAAACCATTTGAATGCCTGGAATGTGGAAAGAGCTTCAGAATGAAAACAACCCTTGTTTCTCATAAAAAAACCCACAGTGGGGAGAGACCCTATGAATGCTTTGAATGTGGAAAGAGCTTCAGTCACAGCATGAGCCTGAGAGCACATCAAAGAACTCACACAGGGGAGAAACCGTATAAATGCTTGGAGTGTGGAAAGTGCTTCAGGCAGAGCTCACATCTCCTTCAACATAAAAAAGTTCATACAGGAGAAAAACCATATACATGCTTGGAGTGTGGAAAGAGCTTCAGTAACAGCTCAAGTCTGAAATCACACGAAAGGATTCATACAGGAGAGAAACCATATAAATGCCTGGAGTGTGGAAAGAGCTTCAGTCAAAGCTCACCCCTTGCTTCACATAAAAGAATCCACACAAGAGGGAAACCTATAAACTAGCTTAACTCGCGCAGAGCATCTGTGTGCTTTTACTGGATTGCTCCCCCGCACCCCCGCCACAGCCCACTCCCCTCAGAGATCTCTCCACCCTCACCTGAGCTGCACTCCTGCTCCTCCATGCCATTACTTCTATCCCCCTCACTCCTCTTGGTCGCTCCTCCATCCTGTTGCTCCATCGCCCTCACCCCAGCGCCGATTAGTCTAGCTGTAGCCCCATAACCCCAGAGACTTCCCCACCTTCACCCACGTTCTGCTCCTCTTCCTCCCTGAAGGAGTAGCAGCAGCGGTCGACTGTCCTTCCTCACTGCTGCTGCCATGGCTGCTCATTCTCCTTAGGATGCTGATAGGCTTGAGCCTATCCCTCGCCTGCCTCCCTGCCTCCGCCAATGGCCTCTGTAGCTCTGAGCAGCAGTGATGGTTGACTGGGCCCATCCTCACTGCTGCTGCCACCGCCATGGCCACTCATTCCCCTCAGGCCGTTGATGGACCCAGGCCTTTCCTTCACTTTTCCTTCTTTCTCTTTTCCGCTCCCTTCTTTTCTCTCCTCCACTTGCTCTTCCCCTCTGTCTTTCTCCTCGCTTCCTTCCTTCCTGAGTTCGGATCTTGTTTCCTCATCTAATTTGCACAGTGGCAGCCTCCTGCTCCTGAAGGAGCTCTTTCCTCCCTCACAACCCTTTTCTTTGCAGACCCTTACCCGCTATCCTTTTATTTTTATAGATAGAGAGATTCTTCTCTCTTCTACAATCTTTCCACTAATAACGGCTGCATTCCAACTGACCTTAACCATCACAGGCTCCTCTTCCCTATTTGCATACAGAATTCCCACTGCCCAATCACCATGGTGCTTCTGCTCTTTTACCTCCGATTGGTAAAGCACTGTGTGGGTGGGATTTGCCATGGACCACCTAAGCCTTTTATCTATATAGATGCTTGGAATGTGGAAAGAGTTTCAGCCAGAGTTCAGCTCTTCACATCAGAAAGTGCACAAGGAAGAAATTCTATAAGGATGGAAAGAGCTTCAGTGTGAATACATACCTCACTTTGCATCCAAAAATCCACACAGCAAAAATCCACAGTACTGCAGCAAAGCCAAAAAAATGCTTGGAGGGTAGAAAGTGCTTCTATCAGAGGGCAGCCCTTGTTAAACGCCCCTGAATTCACACAGGGATGAAGTCTTAGATATGCCCAGAGTGTGGAACTAGCTCTACTTATAATACATTTCAGAGCCCAGGGATAAAATTTGTGGTATAAAGGAATTCCAAGAAAAGAACCACATTTAATCTACTGTGCCCAAACTCACAAGCAATCCTGTAGCCCCTTAAAAACTTACACATTTATTTTGTCATAAGCTCAGTGTAGGAGGCATGTAACAAAATACGCTTTTGGTGGGGGGAGCCACTACCTCACCTCGATGATGATGATGATAGGGAATCAACTGAAATGTCAACTGATCTTGCCCAACAGATCGTCTTTTTGGCCATATCTGTGATTAAGACACTTGGTTGTATCCAAAGAAAATTAACTGTGGCTAAGCATAATTGAAAACTATCATATCTACCTGAGTCCAAGGCTAGGTTTCCCTCCCAAATTCCTTGATGCTAGAAATGGAGGTGGGTGGGTGGTGGTGGTGTCATCTTAAATTCAGAATCCTCTTCATTTTCAGTAAATACAGATATAACCTGGATTTAAGCTGTATTTTGTGTGAGGGTAGCGTTAAATTCCATCATCTTTTATTGAGGTAAATACAGTAAGCATCTGAAAGCCCACATCTGGGTGAAATTTAAACACTTCAAGTGTGAAAAGAGCTCTGGTCATTGCACAAGTGTTTCTTCACACCAGAGAATCTGTGCAGGGGAGAAACATGCCTAGAATACAGAAAGAAAAGCAGTCAGAGCTCAGTCACGACAAAGAATCCACAAAGAGGTGAAAATTTAAATGCTTGGAATGTTGAAAGAGTTTCAGGTGGCCCATATGCTTCTCCTCTCATTAATATATAAACTGCTTCTCAACAAAAGTTCCAAAAGCAGCTTACATAGAAAAATAAAAATAAATGAAGATGGATCTCTGTCCTCAAAGGGCTCACAATCTAAAAAGAAACATACGATAGACATCAGCAACAACCATTGGAGGGATGCAATGATGGGGATGGATAGGGCCAGTTGCTTTCCCTCTTCTCAGTAAAGAGAATCGCCACTTTAAAAATTTGCCTCTTTGCTCAGTTAGCAGGGGAGATACTATAAAATCTTCAGACCATGGTAAGAGCTTTTGTAATCTATCAAACTTTCCTATGACACACAGAATCCACCAAGAGGGGAAAATTGTAGAAATTATGAGTTGGGAAGGAACTTCAGTGAGTGTTCAAATCATAACATCAGAGAATTCAGAAGTTTGTTTTTTTTTAATTGTTCAATTTATATATCGTCGTTTATAGAACTTCTCCCAAGGTGGTTTCAAAAGTTAATACAATAAAATTTCATATACATTAAAATGGGGGAGAGGGTTAAAAGTTGAGTACTAATATATTTTCTTTGCTTCTCTTTACCAGCCCTATGATAAATCTGGCCTCAATTGTGGTGCTGTTTTCATAGGTTTTTACATGACTAGTATTTTTCAGCTTTTCCCCCTTTATGCCTTAGTCCTCGGGGGCCCCCCACCTGTTTAAGGGCCAAATCGTCCAAAACATTTCCCTCCGCCCGCCCTCCCAGCTGTCCGAGTCCTCCTCACCCGCCCCCCCACATGATTAAGGGCCAAATTGGCCCATACAATTGCTGCCGCCGCCCGCCCACCCTCCCAGCTGCCCGAGTCCTCCTCTCCCGGCCCCCCCCCATGATTAAGGGCCAAATCGGCCCAAACAATTGCTGCCGCGGCTGTCGCCCACTGGCCCTCCCTCCCAGCTGCCCGAGTCATCCTCAACCCTGGCCCGCGTCAGTCGGGCGATCTAAAACCATATTCTGAGTAGGAGAGTGGAGCTCGCAAGCAGAGCTCCTCTCTCTGCAAAGCCTTTCCCCAAACTGGCGCTTTGGGCGCAAAGGACGCCTGTTGCGTCCATAGCACCAGTTTGGGCAGAGGCTTTGCACGGAGAGGAGCTCTGTTTGCGAGCTCCTCTCTCCTTCTCAGAATATGGACTTTCATCGGCCGACTGACGGGGGCCTAACTGGGTGAGGAGGACTCGAGCAGCTGGGAGGGAGGGCAGGTGGGCGGGCGGCGGCAGCAGCAATTGTTTGGGCCGATTTGGCCCTTAATCATGGGGGGGGGCGGGAGAGGAGGACTCGGGCAGCTGGGAGGGCGGGCGGTCGGTGGCGGGAATTGTTTGGGACGATTTGGCCAACATGGCCGCCTGTGTCTGGGCGGCCGTATCTTTTTTGGCGGTTCTGGGCATGCGCTTTGCGCATGCCCAGAACTGCCGAAAAAGACACAGGCGGCACGGGATCACACTCAAGGGTTTTATTATAGAGGATAATAAAAGCATAAACAAGCCCAGAAGTGGTCTCAACATAATCTTCTTTTAAAATTGGCCCCATCCCCATATTGAATCAAGTCATGTTCAAATCTTAGAATCAATCCCTCTGGGTACAGAACTTGATGTCTGCGTGTCCGTTGTTATCTCCACCATTTTAGATTTCTACCATTGTGAAGGCAAAGCAAAGAATTCTGTGTGGCACAGTTGTTTAAAAACAGACTACTATAAATCAATTTTTAAAAGGAAAATGAGAGTAGGAAGAGAAACAGCAGACTTGAGTCCAGAAGACAGAATTCTAGTCTGTTGAAGGAGGAGTGTCTCAGAAAAGTGGTGTGAAATACTGTATTTAAAAAATTCTACAGCAATTTTGCCTAATAACTACTAATCTGTCCAGTGGCTGTTGCTGGTGTCTACCTTATGTTTCTTTTTAGATTGTGCGCCCTTTGAGGACAGGGGACCATCTTATTTAGGTATTATTTATTTTTAAATGTAAACCGCTTTGAGCATTTTGTTGAAGAGATATATATAAATATTCGTCGTAGTCATAGTAATAAGGCAAAAGTTGGAAAGCATTTACAGTTGCTAGGAGAAGTTTAAAGAGAATCCAAGAAGGCAAAAGGAGGCCACTGTAAAGAATATAGTAATAAGGAATGACTTGATTGTATTAGTGACAGCAGGTTTGGTCAGCTTAACTTTATTGGGTTCTGTCTTTTTTAATCACCAAAAACTGAGATCTTCATTTTAATGAGCCTGTCCATTAGTATTTGTGGGGGTTGCATGTCCCATATCAAAGCCTGTCATGTACAACGAGCTTTATGTGGATTTCCTGGCACCTGAACAAGTGGAGAAGATCCATTTCTCTCATTATACAAGGGTGTTGACAATCCTAGCCCTACCTATTATTCCTCAGTTGGCTAGATCTCAGTCCCTTGTTGATCAAAACTATCCTTTTTCTCTGGCAGAATAGATTTTTAAATCTGGGAAAGCTACTCAATTCCTTGTCAGGTCTAAAGAGTGGGATGCCTACTTAGATGCAGTCCATACTGGTCTGGGCATATAGAAGCGTAAGTAATACGTGCCTGTCTCCATTTTGAAATTGCTTGAAAACAAAGGATTCTTGAAGCTATGCCAGTTTTTTGAAATCCTGCCCAGAACAAGGCAGCATGAAAAAATATTTACTGAAGGATCTTGTATATTTCTAGTTTTTAACTTGTTTGCCAGTTTTAGATATTTTCTTGCTTTAATGTCTGAATGTCTTGTAAATACTTATTTTCTTTATTGCAAATTTGGTTTCCTTATGCTAATTACAATGATGTGCCTTGATTTCCCCCTCTGCCTACTCCATATTACTGCTGCAGTGCATGTGCACCAAATGATCTTTTGATTCTTTTTGTAAGATGAATTGCAGGCAGTCTGGTACGGTAGTTGGGACCACTAGATGGTGGCAGTGCGCATTTTTGAATTGTTTTATTTTGAAAAACAAACGGTCTAGGGCAGGAGCCAGGAGGTCAGGAAACAAATCTGCATTCCTTCTCTCCCCCTACTGGGTACCATTTTATAAAATGAAAGTGTGTTACCAGAATTCATGTGTCCAATGCAGTTTCTGGCCAGGTGAGTGAAGGGTGAAGCAAAGACTGTCTGTTGTTGGCCAAATCAGGCCTCTTAGTTGCTTGGGCTCAGAAGCAAGCCTGTCCCAGAAGCTTAGGAACATAGGAAGCTTTCATATACTGAGTCAGACCATTGGTCTATATAGCTCAGTATTGTCTTCACAGACTGGCAGCAGCTTCTCCAAGGTTGCAGGCGGGAATCTCTCTCAGCCCTATCTTGGAGAAGCCAGGGAGGGAACTTGAAACCTTCTGCTCTTCCCAGAGCGGCTCCATCCCCTGAGGGGAATATCTTATAGTGCTTACACATCAAGTCTCCCATTCAGATGCAACCAGGGCAGACCCTGCTTAGCTATGGGGACAAGTCATGCTTGCTACCACAAGACCAGCTCTCCTCTCCTCGTGGAAATGAGCTTCCTCATGGAAATGAGATTGGAGAACAAAAAAGTGTTCTACTAAGTACGGCAGGTTGTTTACCTGTAACTGGAGTTCTTCTGGTGGTCATTTGTCCAGTCACACAGATGGGCTTCATGCCGGTGTGCAGAACCTACCGGAACACTCACAAGCTCTTAAAAAAAAAAAAGGTAGCTACGCTCCACCCACTCACACCTTAGTCACATGATCTACACCCTTCTCCTCAGTTCTGGAGTCCGCCGAGCAAGGCTCTGCAGAGGGGAAGGCTGGGTGTGTGTGTGTCTGGACAGATGACCACCAGAAGAACTCCAGTTACAGGTAAGCAACTTGCAGTTCTTCTAAGTGGTCTCTGTCCATCACACAGCTGGGCTCCAGAACCATGGAGGAGGGGCAGAGCCGCAACCATAAAAATCACAGAAAGGAATAACCCACCAGAATGTGTGAGATAGTAATCGACAGTCAATAACAACAAGGCACACCAGATATCAGATAAGGTTCATATTATTATTAGTTCAACATATTTAGAACAAAATACAGGAATATAATGGCATATAAACAGGTGAGGCATAGCTAACAGAAACTTTCCAAGGGCAGACAGCCTGCAGAACAGAGCTTCCGAAAGCAGCCTCACCCCTAGCCCAGGTGCAATGATTAACAAAAGAGGAAGGGGAGGACCAAGTCGCAGCCTGACAGATAGAAGCCAGGGGTAGACCCCTGTCAAAAGCGGTACATGTGGCGACTGCCGTAGTTAAATGGGCCTTTACGGCCATGGGAGAGGGCAACCCAGAAAACCTCATATACTGACTTAATAGCATGTACAATCCAAGCAGAGGGACTGAGAGGAAGCCCCTTGACCTTTACAGGCCCATAGGTTACAAACAACGCTGTAGTAGACCTAAAAGAGGCTGTGCGTTCTATATAAAAGGCTAAGGCCTGTCTAGGGGGTGCAAATTCTGTTCCAGAGGTGTCACTGGGTTAGGAAAAAACACAGGTAAGTTTATTGGCTGGGACTGGTGAAAAGTAGAGACCACCTTTGGCAAAAAAAGAAACATCAATTCGCAAAACCATC
Organism: Hemicordylus capensis; assembly: GCF_027244095.1. Lineage (NCBI taxonomy): Eukaryota > Metazoa > Chordata > Lepidosauria > Squamata > Cordylidae > Hemicordylus > Hemicordylus capensis. The sequence continues at coordinate 243,470,935 of NC_069658.1, read as the reverse complement.
TTTTCCTGTTGGAATACTCAGTAAGTGGGATCACAGCGCAAAGCATGCAATTCTCCTACTCTCCTTGCTGATGTAATGGCAACCAAAACCACTGTTTTTAATGTTAACAACCTAAGATCACAGGTTGCCATCGGCTCAAAAGGCTTTTCCATAAGAGCAGACAAAACATGAGGCAGGTCCCACAAAGGGGCCATCAATGGGCTATCTGGATGCAGATAGGCCAAACCCTTTAAGAACTGCTTAACCTTTTTCATCGTAAACAAAGAAACATTATTATTTAAAGGAACCCAAAAGGCAGAAATAGCAGCCAAATGAACTCGAACAGAAGACATAGATAAACCAGATTGCTTCAGGTCCAACAAGTAAGATAGTATACTAGGTACAGATGCTTTGGAAGGATCACAGTTCCCTTCCGTGGATACAAAGCTTGAGAAACATCTCCACTTGGACCTGTAAGAACCCAGTGTCAAAGGCTTTCTACAAGCAGCCAGAATGGTCCTTAACTGTGAAGGCCAGATGGCAGGTTTCTCCATGCCATCAGGTGCAGTGTCTCCACATCAGGAGGATGTAGTATCCATCCCTTTTGTAAGGACAGCAACCTTGGCAAGGGAGACAGATGGGAAAATTGGTTGCAAGACAAAAGCAAGAGGTATAGAAACCACAGTCGACATGGCCACCAAGGAGCTATCAGGATGCAATTCATCGAGTTGAGATGCATCTTCTGGAGGATCCGGGGTAGGAGTGGGATTGGTGAGAACAGGTAAAAGAAGCCCTTGTCCACTCTCTCGCAAAACCATCCCCCAACAAACCTCTGCCCTGCCCTGCCCTGCAGCAGTACCTGGGGCATTGATGGTTGTCCTTGCTGGCGAAAAGATCTATACTCGGGAATCCCCAGCGACTGAAAAGGGCCAACAGAATCTCTGGGTTCAACTGCAACTTGTGGGAGGAACCCCTTGTCCAGCTCAGTTTGTCCACAACCGTGTTGGCAAGACCTTTCACATGCATTGCCGTGAGTGTTATGGCATGGAACAGAGACCAATGCAGCATCTCTAAGGTAAGGCAAAGGAGAGAGTAGGAGCCCGTACCCCCTTGCCAGTTGATGTAAGACTTCGCGATGGTATTGTCCGTCATCACGAGTACATAGCGACCCTCCACCTCTGGCAGGAAACCCTTTAGGGCCTTGAAGATTGCCAACAGTTCTAAGTAATTTATGTGATGACCGGACTCCTGTGGAGACCAATGTCCATTGAGGGAAAGCTGACACAGGTGAGCTCCCCAGCCATCTTCTGAGGCGTCTGTTGTAAGCCGGCCTGGGGAGGAACCTTTCTGAAAGGAGTTGATTGCTCCAGATTGTGTTCCAGTGACCACCACACAAGCAACTTGCGGACCTGGTCTGGGATGTGTAGTCTCCTGGAGTTGGGGTCCCGGAGTGGATGGAAGGAATCTAAAAACCATCTTTGAAGGGGACGCATGAAGAGTCTGGCCATCGGAATGACCCCAGTGGTAGAAATCATGTAAACTAATATGCGCTGCACCTCGCGTGCTGCATGGAGTGGGTCCTGAATCAGTTTTTGTGCCAGAGTCTGAATATTTCTTATTCGATCTTGCGGTAAGGACACCCTTGCAGCCACCAAATCGAAATTTAGGCTCAAGAATCTTATGTTCTGTGTTGGTTGCAGTTGCAATTTCTTGTAATTTATCATGAGTCCCAAGTCCTGCAAAAGCAAGACTGTCATTTGGAGGTCCTCTAACAGATGTTCTGGAGTGCTCACAGCCAGTAGCCAATAGTCTAAATACGGAAAGACTTGCATGCCTTGCTGTTGAAGGTGCCCGACCACAACCACCATCACCTTTGTAAACACCCAGAAGGGGTAGGATCTTGTCATGCCTCAGACTTCTGACTCAGAGGAGTCAGGGCAGGAATTGGAGGATTTGCCTGCTGGTGAGGGCTCAGAGGCACAGCAACAGGACTTGGCAGGGAGCCCAGACTCTGGAGCTGAGGATTTGCAACAGCTGCCAGACATGATTTCTGATGGGGAGGAGCCTGAGATTTCACCTGTCTTGAGAAGACGGCTCAAGAGGGAGGCTCAGTGGAAGTCATGCAGGCACAGGAGATCACTAGAGAGGAAGCCGAAGTGCTGACTCAGGGAAGTCTGATTGGCTGCTGGTTCCCTTGAGCCCTATATATTTGGTACTCTCTCAGTTGCTCAGGGCTGTTTGCACGTTCGCTGGCTGCAGACAGTGTGCCACTGAATTCCCAAACTTTGTCCAAGTTCCAGTTTGCCTTGTTTATGCTTCTTGCTTTGTTCTGTTAATTCCTTTCTCTGTTGTCCTTCGCTATTTTCATTCCTTTGCTCTGTATTTTTTCACTTATTACTCAGTTATTGTTAGAGTGGGGTACCTAGTGCAGTTCAGGGGACTTAATTCATTTACTGTTTTCTTTGTGAGCCTTTTATTTTTCACTCGTGCAGTTCCGCTGCAGCTTTCTGTTATCTTACTAGGGAGTGCGAAGGGGGTTGTAAATCCTGTTGGGTTAGCTGAGCTAACAGATTTACAACAGATCTCTGACATCATTAACATATGGAAACGATGATAACGAAAGTAGGTATTGAGGAGATGGGGGTCCAGGATGGGGCGTAGACCCCCGTCCCGTTTGGAACAGTAAAATAACAGGAGAAAAGGCCATCCTGTAAATGGGAAGGTACCCTCTCTATGTCCCCCTTTTGGAGAAGGGTACGTATTTCTTTTTCCAGTACCGCAGTGGAAGGTGTAAGCTTTATGCCGGAGTTGGGAGGCCATTCCAAAAACTCTATGGCATAACCAATGCGTATAATAGTCAGAACCCAAGCATCTGATGTAATGGCCTCTCAATGGTCGAGGTAAGGCCTCAACCTGGAAGTCATTCAAGAATAGTCAGGCCTGCTTAGGGGGAAGGGTGGACTTATATTTCTGGTGTCCCTTCTTAGAGGTCTGGTATGGACACTTTCTGTATTGTTGGTTGGACTGGCCAAAATGTGGCTGGCGGAAGGAATGGTCGTAGCCTGGGTTGGATGACATATATTACTGATACGGACGTTGGGAACGAAAAGACCTGTTGTAACGAGGCATCAACCCAGAAGAGGAGAAGCTCATAGATTTTGCGGTCTTACGCATTTTCTGAACCCTCTCTATCGTCTCATCAGTCAGAGATCCAAACAGGGCAGTTCCATCAAAGGGCAGGTCCTCAATATGGAAACGAGCTTCCATATGCAACCCAGACGATCGAAGCCAAGCATGGCAGTGCAACGACACAGATGTTGTAAGAGACCTTGCAGCACAATCGGTAGAGTGCTTCGAGGTATGAAGAAGCTGCTGGCTTAACCAAAAGGAAATAGCAGTCTCTCTTGTTGGTGGTGGGAGTGAGTCCAAGTGTTCAGATAACTTTTCCCAGAGAAGATGATTTTACCTGGACATGAAGGCCTGGTAATTTGCTATCCTGATAAACATAGATATGCCTGAATATACTCGTTTGCTGAACGGATCGAGTCTACGTCCTTCCTTATCCACAGGAGTTGTTTTTGGATTTACTTTGTGCAACTTCCACCACTATGGAGTTCAGTGAAGGATGTTTGAGAAGGAACTGTGAGCCTTCCGGTTGGATCCTGTATAAATGCTCAAGCTTCCTAAATGTCGGAAGAACTACAGAGGGCTTGTCCCAGTGACTCTGGGTAATCTCCAGCAGTGCCTCATTTATGGGTAGAGCCACCAGAGAGGAGCCATTGCCCAGTACATCAAAAAGAGGGTTGGTGGAAGGGGCTACTTCTTGCAGTTGTACATGCAGGGACCTGGCCATGGATGACATATAATTTGCAAAAGATTTGACCTACCCTGATGGAGAAGGAGGGGCCAAAGAAACGTCCTTTTTTCATAGTTTCGCAGAGGGGGTATCACCAGCAGAAGCAGAGGAGCTAGAATCAGTCTCGGCGTTGGATGACGAATCAGATGAATTCAGAATCTTTTCTGGTAGAACTGGACCAACAGGTTCTGTGGTAGGAGCAGTAGGACAGCAAGCTGACTGAAGAGCTGGGGCTACTGCAGAGCCGCATGCTTGAAAGACAGGGATCATAGACAAAGGAGGTGAGTGTTGGGGACATGCAAATGTGGCAGTGCCCGTGGATCGCGTTGCTGGGATGGTAGAGTGGTTGGGGAACGAGCAGCCCCACGCGTCCCAGTGGCCAGTACTTCCCAGTCTCTTAGAGCAACAGGAGAAGAGTGAGTATCCGTAGGAAGGGGACCCTCTCCTATAAGCAGAACAAGCGCATGATTGTCATACAGGAGAGCAGGACCTTGATCTATAGAATTTCAAAGGAGACTTCATGCGATATCCATATCTCTTGCTTGCAGACTCAATGTTATACCCTTTTGGGGAGGCATAATAGTCCCTAGAACTGTGATAGCAACTCTTGTCCTCAGAATAGACTTGCTCACTTTCATCCAAAGATTTGAAAGTGTGGGTTGGATAATACTTGATATAGTGGTGAGGAGGCAGCTGCCTATTGCTAGGCACGTTAACCACAGAATAAGAGTCATCCCCAGAGGCAGAACAATTGCGCTCTAAATCAGAGTAGTGAAAGAGGTCCCCTTGCTCATACTGAGAAGCCCTGTCAGTCGCCTTGAGAGCTTGCTGGGCAGGAACAGGGGCAGGTAGAGGAGCGTCTGCAGTGCTTGGTACTGCTAACATGTCTTGAGAGGGTACCAAAGCACTCTGCTTGTCGTGCTTAGCACCATGAGTGTGCTTGCGCTTCTTTTTAGGGTTCGTGGGCTCCAATAGGTGTCCAGAGTGCTTCAATGACTTTGAGCTGGAATGCGCATGCGTGGAAGCAGCAACAAGGGACCTGCACTCTGCCGATCTCGGGTCCAGCTTATCGGTTGGTGCCAAATGAGACTGAGCTTTCTCCTTCTCCTTCTTATGGATTTTGGCAGTGTGAGAAGAAGAAGAGCTCTTCCCAGACCACAAAGGATCGATCTAGTTGAGGATCCAGATGCAGGTGGGGCCGGAGGCTGTGCCGATGGTTCCAGGGTTTGTTGCGAGACTGGAGTTGTTGGCACGGTGAAGGTAGAGGAAGTCCCTGAGGGAGTCCCAGGCCCTCCTGGCGGCATTGGAACCGCTGCAGAAACAGCACCAACATTGGTTAGCAGTTTAGGTAGAACGTTGCTTGCTGGACCCGTTGCCGACATAGCTGTTTCCCAAAGGTGAAGGGTTCGTGGAAGGGGCTACTTCTTGCAGTTGTACATGCAGGGACCTGGCCATGGATGACATATAATTTGCGAAAGATTTGACAGGAGGCCCGGTTACATTTGGCCTGTCTTGAAAACTTCTGACAGTGTAGGCAACTTGAGGTTCTATGAGACTCTCCTAGACAAATTAGGCACGAACTATGGCTATCTGACGAGGGAAAAGATGCCTTACACTGTAAGCAGCGCTTAAAAGCCAGCTTACTGGCCATACATTACCAAAGTTCCCCTCAGCGATCTCCTGACAGGGGAGAGGGAGGGGAGGGGGAGTTAGGAGTATACTTGAGGGAAAACAAATATGCAAAATTCAAAGAGAGAAATATACAAGGGTAAGACAGAAAGAAATAAAAGTATAGAAACTAAAACAAATTTGAAGAGAAAAACTATATATATGTCACGTGACAGAAGCCTGTGAGCGTCCCTATAGGCTATCTCTACGGTGGACAAAAAAGAACTGAGGAGAAGGGTGTAGATCATGTGACTAAGGTGTGAGTGGGTGGAGCCTAGCTACCCTTTTTTTTTAAAAAAGAGCTTGTGAGTGTTCCGGTAGGTTCTCCACGCAAGCATGAAGCCCATCTGTGTGATGGACAGAGACCACTTAGAAGAATTAATCTTCCTACTTTTCTTGCATCATCCCTACAACTGGATTAAATTTGATCCAAATTGGTTGGCAGTTCACTCGTTAGCCCACTTGTGCCTCAAACATTCATGCATCTGCTATCTTGAATTGGGGTGGATGATATTATCACAAACTATGTGTTTGAGATGTCCCTAAATGTCCCTATAACTGTACCAAATTTGGTCCAAATGGGTTCCCACTTGCACTTCAAGAATTCATGTATCTGCCATCTTGAATTGGGGTGGATGACATCACAAAACTACGCCATTGAAGTGTCCCTACAACTGCACCTGATTTGGTTTATATTGGTCCATGTATTGTGAAGTTGATGGGGACACAGACATAAATGGACACACACATACACACACACCATGCTGGATTATGTCAGAAGCCTACTGGAAAGGCGGCCAAAAATGGCCAAGAAGCTGGCTACCAGGGCTGTGCAGTTGAACTCAATCTACCCTGTCAGACCGTATTGAAATGAATTCTGCAACAGCAGGAGGGGGCTCAAACTGTCTGAATTCCAGTGAAATTCTTTCCTCTCATTGAGGAAGTCCGTCACCAACCCCAACCCCCATATTGCCCTCTCCCCATCCCTTCCCCTGTGTGCCCCTGGCCTCTCCCTTCCCTGAACCTGAGGACGGCAGCACAATATCCTTTGTTTCCTTATGCCATGACTCCCGTTTTAAAAGGCACATCTTTTCCCCCATCTAAGGTCTTTAGGACTCTGGCTAGCACAGTGGTTGTGGGAATCCTAGATCTTTTTATGGCCAGCCAGGGTTCCAAAAACCTTAAATAAAAAGAAATGTGCCTTTTAAAATGGAAGTCGTGGCCAGGTGACTTTCCTCAGCCTCCAGAAGAGGACCTTGTGCTTCTGTCCTCAGGTCCAGGTGAGGGAGGGACATGGGGAGAGGGCAAGGGAAAGCAGGAGAAGGGGGAGGGCAGTGTGGGAGAAGGGAAGGGTCCAACACAAGGCTGGTTCCATTCCAATCCAACAGTTCTGTTGGGACCTTATCCCAGGCTCAGGATATCCACTACTCTGTCTGTGATGAGTGAAAAATGATGCCTCACAAGTGGAAAAAATTCCTGACAAGTAATGTACCACCATAGCTTGATGAGTACAATTTTTGTCTGACTGGTGAACAGAGCCAACGCTTCTTAACCCCTGAGCATGCCACGCCTCCCAATAACTGTATCCAATATTTTTTACCAAGCACAAGCCTACTTGGCAACCTAGTATGTTGGCTCCCACAGGAAGCCGCTGACTGGCTGTTGAGAAGCCCAGAGGTCTCCCTCCTACCACTATCCCAATGAACAAGGAAAGCTGGAGGGACTTGTAAATATTGGCAGCTCCACTCCCATCTCTCCCTGCTTTCCCATGAAGGAAGGGAATCAAGATGTAGGAACAGCTCCTCACCTGAGGGAAGGCATCATTTCTGGGTGGCCTTGAGGCAGTCAGTCAAGGCAGCCCCTCTCCAGAAGACTTTGGGGATGTTTTGCCTGCTCTGGTTAAAACAGCTTGCTGCTCTTCACCCTTGATTTATTGGCTTTCCTATGCTATTTTAAATTGGCATGGTGTCTCCCTGCCACCCCCCAATTCCCATAAACCACCTTGGACGTTTTTATCACAAGATAACCTGCGCATGCTTTTTAATAATGCCTGTGTGATCAGGAAAATGATTTATTATGTATGATTATAACACTAGTGTTAAAGATTCAAAGCTTCTGTCTGATATCCTTTCCTTATCCTGCCTAAGGAAATGTGGCAGTTGCCTAATAAGATAGTTTAGTGGTTTTTTAAATTCTTATTTTCTTCTCCATTGATTAATCTGGATTGGAATCGTTTGAATATATAGTTGCCAAGCTTTCTCAGCTTTTTAAAACTTGTTTTTAAATTGTTTTGGCTATTTAATTGGTGTTTTATGATGTTTTAATTGCTAATTATTATTTTATGCAGTTTATAATTTTTGTTTTAATTGTTAATTGATTTTAATGGTGTTTTAATGTAGGCCGCCCTGAGCCTTTTGGAAGGGCAGTATAAAATTTTTAATAATAAATAAATAATAAATAAATAATAATAACTACTTAAACTCAGGGGGAGTGTTCTGTGAGAGGTTCAAGCCCTATTTTATCTGACGATTAGATTTATAGTCGAGCCTACAGATACTAATGTGTTTTTTTTTAATTGCTGTTTTCTGAACCTCTCATGGACTTTTTAGGAGGTAGCTGTGCTGAACTGTGTTTGGAGAAGAGAGCCAGTTTGAAGTGATTGATGTGATCTATGGTGTGGTTTGGGCACAGAGCCATTCATAACCAGCTTATGTTCTGCCTGAGGGATCCTCCCCCTTTATTGTATTGGTATTAAAAAGTGTATTGAAGCACATTTAAAATTACATAGTAAGACATATTTGAGACATACATTTGAGATACATTTAAAATTACATCTCTGTTTTAGAGTACTTATTAGCAGGATTGAATTCATGAATTCCATTTAGACTCCTTCATCTGTTATTTATAACATTGAAATTCAAGTGGAAGAAAGGTGCAACTGAACTTTATAGCATTTTGCTGGTGAAGTCTGCTGCTGAGGTTCCTGTCGTAAACTTGTTACACCCTTGCTTTGATAGAACACGGATTTTAAAATTCACTGAACTCATTTTTGGTTTTGCTAGATTCGTGGATGTTTTCTGATCATTTTAGATTCTCTCTGTCCATCAGCTTAATATATAAGATAATATACTATATTTTTCATTTAATGCAGCTGGGACAGAAATATTAGAAGATCCAAGACCTTTTAGAAATCTCCTCTTTGTTTAGTACCGGAGAATAATACATAATAAAACATATTTTATTAAACATATACATTATAAGATTCAATTAATTCACCTAATGAAAGTTTTTGAATAAATTTTAGGTTTCCTTATTCCTATTTATACAGGTTTTAAATCGGATGTAGGACAAAATTGGAGCAAGGGAACTTATATACTCTCCTATAGAATATAGAAACTAATCATTAATACTTAACAACATTTTTGAGCTTGTGGGTTTGTGGGGTGGAGCCCATACCACAGAGCATTGGGGATATCTGGTTCTGTGCTCGAATTATTCACATTATTTCTATTTTGTATGTCATAGCTGGGTTGGTTCTCTCCTCTTTAGACTGCCTGACAGTATGATGTCCAATCAGGTTGGGGGAGATTCCCCCCCCCCCTTGAGGAGTTCAAGATTCTTTATCAATAACTATTGATGCCTAGTTTTGGGCCTTTTAGACACAATTAATACTATTGTATTTTTCTTATATCTTGGTTTTGATGGATAAGATCTTGTTTGTAAACTTGTATGGTTTGATGGATAAGATCTTGTTTGTAAACTTGTATGGTTTTGACTCTCAGAGATGTAACCTTTCTGTTTCTAATTATAATACTAATAAAAGCAATAAAAATAAAAATAAAAATAGAGTAGACAGCTGGAAATAAAGTTAGTTTTAATATAGGATATTAAGATGATTGTTTTGATTGATGATATGGAGGTATTATAAATGTAGCCATTATTGCTATAGCTAACTGAATAATTTACTCTTTGGGCTTATATGAAGATAATGCAATTGAACTAAAGCCAGCTTGCTTTCAAATTTGTCTCAGATTACTGATAACCTACTTTCCTATATCTTAGCGAAAAGGGGTCAACAACACTTTTATATGAGACACAAAGACCATTATTAAAAATCTGGGTCTAGTGAACCAATGGGGAATGTTGCAAGTCAGATAAATTGCACTTTGGGGGGTGGGAATCATTGGGTTGGTTCTGGCAATACTTTTCCTCTCATATGATTAAGGAATGGGACGCTGTGGAGTGGGTTTACTATCTCCTCCTCCCGTGCAAAATGAGATGATGCCTTTCAGCATCTTCCTATATTGCTGCTGCCTGATATAGTACCAGCAGGGATTTGAACCGGCAACCTTCTGCTTGTTAGTCAAGCATTTCCTGGTGAAGAGCCCCTGGTGGTGCAGTGGTAAAACTGCCACCCTGTAACCAGAAGGTTACAAGTTCGATCCTGACCAAGGGGCTCAAGGTTGACTCAGCCTTCCATCCTTCCGAGGTCGGTAAAATGAGTACCCAGAATGTTGGGGGCAATATGCTAAATCATTGTAAACCGCTTAGAGAGCTTCCAGCTATAGAGTGGTATATAAATGTAAGTGCTATTGCTATTGCTATTTCCCTGCTGCGCCACTTAAGGCGACATGGGGGTGGGGGGAGAGGAACTGTCCCTATTAACCCCAGCACATCATTTTTCCAGCCGCTGCTGCTAGTGTCTGCCTTGTGTTTCATTTCAGATTATGAGCTATTTTGGGACAGAATCATAAAACCTTTTTATTCAAAGCAGGGTATCAATATTGATAGCCATCTGTGGAAAATTAAAAATGTATTTAAAGGTACCTCCCCAAAACATCATTTTATAATCAAATACGGCATATCATTACTTGTTCTTGAATTTTAATTTTGCCTCCCTTGTTGAAAAGAGACACTAGAGTATAATGGGCTCTACTGTTCCCAGCCCATGCAAATGAAAAGGGCCCAGAGCTACCACTCAATAATGTGCTACTTTGCTGCCAGTGATCTCCTGCTCCAGTTCTGGAAGCCCATCCATGAGGAAGATCTAGGTGGTTCATAAAAATATGTAAATAGGGTGGGGATCTATAGGTAATATTAGAGGATCTGGGGTGTCAGTAGGTTCAACAAGTTTAAGAATCCCTGGTGTGTGTGTGCACACACACACATACATATGTGTGACCCAGGAAATGACTGGACTGAGGAAAGATTTATGTTTCAAAATCAAAAGAAAGTCTTTATTGGAGGGAGGGTCTTGTGGAAGCAAGCAGGACTTTCCCCCTTAGTTAAGCAAGGTCCACCCTGGTTGCATATGAATGGGAGACTTAAGGTGTGAGCACTGTAAGATATTCCCCTTAGGGAATGGAGCTGCTCTGGGAAGAGCAGAAGGTTCCAAGTTCCCTCCCTGGCAGCATCTCCAAGATAGGGCTGAGAGATTCCTGCCTGTAACCTTGGAGAAGCCGCTGCCAGTCTGTGTAGACAATACTGAGCTAGATAGACCAATGGTCTGACTCAGTAAATGGCAGCTTCCTATGTTCCTATGGGTACAGTGGAAAGAAATGTGTGGTTAAAGCAATAAATACATTAAATAATAAATACATAAATATTAAAAATACATTTAACTGCAACGAGGCATTTTAGCTTAAAGTCCTTTGTATAAATTCCCAGGCTGGCAAGAGAAAGAGGCTTTTTAGAGAGGGAGGTGGCTGGATTTAGAAAAATGGGATAGAGATGGGCCCAGTGAGTGGCAAATGTTCATATCACCTGATCTGGACGAAGAGACCTCAGGGCTCCTGGAACAACTGTGTTACCTGGAGAACCCAGTTCCCATAAACCAGACGACAAGGATGATTGAAGGAAGCAAAATCACCTTTTATTTACCAGTAAACCAGTGCTGGTGGCTTCTCCCTGTGCCTCACGGCCTGCCAGAGAGACGCGCGCAGCTGCCTTTGTCTCAGGTTTTTAATACTTTGGCATAGTTACATTCAGTGGGTACAAATTTCATTGGTTAGCATCATTGTCTGTCATATTACAAATATAATCATTTGCTAATTAGACAACATTCCTCTATTACAATCAAGCCTTTTCTACTGCCTATTGATAAGCAAAACCATCTCCCTTTCCCACCCCCCTCCAGCCAGATGTGTCCTTGAGGTGTTATTTTTCAGGCTCGGCTATCAGGAGATACTATAAGAGGGGCCTCTTTTCACATTCTAGCCAGGTCAGCAAATTTATGGTTTTACAACTTGCAATCAGGCAAGGCAACTTACAAACCCTATTAACCATTTCTTGACCAGTGCAAACCTGAGTTCTGTCTCACGCGCTTTGCGGCTGAACCACCGCCCTAAAACTTCGAGCAGTTTCTTTCTCGGAAAATGGAGAATGGAACAATTACGAAGACACTGGATTGTAAAGACACTTTTCCATTCCATGAGAACAAAGTAATTACAAAGCAGCTCTCAGAAAAGGCATTTTCCCCTCATTCCACAACTGAAGGACCTCGTTCCTCAGAAACAGCTCAGTCAGAGGCAGGGGTGAGAAGGTTGGAAGGGTTAGTTGATAGAGCTGAATCCACGAGGGTGAGGGTGCTTCCTCTGTGGAACCAGCTTCCTGTGTTTGCGAGGAAGACTGGGCAGATCAGGCTAGGCAAGAAAGCCGATCTGGAGAGTGGTATGAAAAACTGAACACAGCCTGGCACGGTGGCCTGTGAACAGGTAATTGCCCAAGTGGCTGGTGACTTCAAGGTAAATGGTATGCAAAGAGTAGCCAAAGCTAATGGGGGAAAGGGGGAAGATATCAGCAAATGTGCTTCATTAGCTTTGGCCACTCTAAGATATTGTTACCTGTTTTTGAAGAAGTGTTTTTGTAACAGGATTACATTGGATAATATTTTGCCCCTGAAGGCGGCTCCGGCTGACACACATTGGGCTTAAATAAACCTGTTTATAGCCGTGCGACTTTTGTCTCTTCATTTTCAGAGAGCCAGCTTCAGAGAGCCAGAGTGGTGTAGTGGTTAGAGTGCTGGACTAGGACCGGGAGACCCGAGGTCAAATCCCCCATTCAGCCATGAAACTCACTGGGTGACTCTGGGCCAGTCACTTCTCTCTCAGCCTAACCTACTTCACAGGGTTGTTGTGAAAGAGAAACTTAAGTATGTACTAGTACACTGCTCTAGGCTCCTTGGAGGAAGAGCGGGATATAAATGTAATAATAATAATTTTCATGCCCATCATCCACCGCCAAGGAAGAATCAAGGTTTCAGGATGCAGTGCACTGATTCTGTTTAAGGATGCATTGGACAGATTTTGTGCTCTTTGACAATGCAATGCACAGATTTTGTTGTCAACTCCAGGAAACTAAACAAGAGGCAGAGAATGCCCGCTTCTCACCCATAAAATCCAACCCGGTGCTATGCGGGTTTACTCGGACAGGAAGCAAGTCACACTGTTATTTCCAAGAGGGCTTACTCCCAAGCAAGCGTGCAGAGGATCACAACCTCGATGGGGAAACTGCAAGAGCGAGAAAGCGTGCGTGCATTTTGCAAAAAAAGAAGAAGAAGAAGCCCCGATTTTATTAATCGTAATCGCCGGTTAAAAGCAATGTTTACTTCCAGGCATGGCGAGGTCGGCTTCCTAGAGAGGAAGGAAGTTGGAGACAAGGGGGGTGTCAATAGTCGGTGCACCTTCCTGCCTCGGAGTTTACCACCCCTCTGCACTGCAAAAGGGGCTTTTGAGCTTCCTTACGGGGAAGCTGTAGGTTGGAGTCTGATGTAAGCAGCGACTAAAAGATGCATGTAAAGGTCAGTCAGTGGGGAGAGAAGGGGCGTCTGGTTTTTCTTGGGAGAATGGAAAGGTTGAGTAGCGAATAGATTTATTTATTTTTATTTATTTTATTTTATTTTTTACACTTTATATCCCGCTCTTCCTCCAAGGAGCCCAGAGCGGTGTACTACATACTTAAGTTTCTCATCACAACAACCCTGTGAAGTAGGTTAAGCACACTGCAGAGATCAAAAGACAGAGAGAGAGGACCCACAGGTACTGCCTGCCCCCATTGTCGCAGGAGGGGCTGCCTGGTCTGTGACGCTGTCCCAAGGAGAGATCTTGCTGCCCATCTTGGGACAAAAAGAAAGAAGAAAGGTAGGTCTCTTTTTCAGTCTTCTTAATGAAAAAGAACCACGTGGAGCTCGGCTGGTGTCTCGTCCCTTTTCTTCAGCCTGAGAGTGGCAGATCTTGGTAGTCAAGAGTGAGAAAGGGAAATGAGGAGATGATTTTTGCTTATTCTGTAGCGCCATCCATGTATACGGCACTTTAGTAACAATGACAGGACAGGTCCCTGCCCCAAAGGGCTTGCGTTCTAGATATTGATACAATAGATGAAGGGAAGGGAACTAGCGGTAGGGGGGAATGGGAAACTATGCAGTGGATTCAGTGCTTTTGTAAATGGTTTAAGCTTAATTACTAAAGATAGTAGGGTATGGAAACTTAGAGGTTGTGCTAAAGGTTTTGTGGGGAAATTGGTTTAAAAAGGAATTTGGAGGAAGTAAGGGTGGCCATTTGCAAAGGAGGGAATTAAGCTTATCTCCATCAAGGCAAAGGAAGTTTCAGAACTGCACAGTGGTTTGTGGGTGTAATCTGTGCACTGTCAGAGCATGCACCTGTCTGTTTTCCCATTCTGCATGCACAAACTTTGTTGCCCTGACCCATATTTGATATCATTTAGAAGCGTACATAGAGTAAGAGAAAAATAAAATCCTCAGAACCTGGAATTTGACAGCATTGTTGCAGAAGAGTGGGATTTTCAGTGGGGATGACTTTTTGGGGGAGTAGCAGTGGAATCTGCAGGAAGTGTCTTGGGTGGGGTGGGGTGGGGAGAAATGGGTATGCTTGTTCAGATTTTGGGTTCTAGAGGAGGCTGGGCTATTTGCATGATTTTTTTCATTAGCTGTTTTTTACATCATCTAACATGATACCGCTTTTGCATTTTTTGAACTGCACAAATGTTCCTTAGGAGCTGCACTTTTTGATAGTGGTGGGGGAATTGCATGTTTTGTAACTGGCTACACATTTTTAAAAAGCCCTGCTCTCCATCTTGCGTGACAAACTTCACTTGCCAAAAATCCTTCTTCGACACCATATTAAAAGGAAGGTAAAAGTAAAGTTGTCCCATCGTTTTGGTATTGACTCTGGCACCCACGCAGCCCTGTGGTTTTCTTTGGTAAAATACAGGAGGGGTTTACCATTGCCGCTTCCCACACAGTATGAGATGATGCCTTTCAGCATCTTCCTATATCGCTGCTGCCTGATATAGGTGTTCCACCATAGTCTGGGAAACATACCAGCAGGGATTCAAACCAGCAACCTCTTGCTCCCTAGGCAAGTTACTTCCCTGCTGTGCCATTAGGTGGCTTAAGAGGAAGGAGCTCTGGAGCTCTGCTGTTTTCCTTTGCCCCCAACCATTTTGGGGGAAATGTTGCCAGCTTTGGTCTAGCTCTGGTGTTTCTTATTTGTTCTGTGTTTAATTTTAAATTTGATTTGATTTATTATTTTCTGAAGTTACAAAAGGTTTATAATGGAAGCTAATTTGTATCATCAGAATACATTGCTATCAGTGTTCGCTCTAACAGAAAATCCCTGATGTTCTTGGCTACAACTCCCAGCATCCTCAGCCAAAATCCACTGCAGCTAGGGATTCTGGGAGCTGTAGTCAACATCATCTGGGGTTCCCTCTTACAGGGAACACTGGTTGTTATTACAAAAATTGATTAAAGGACTTAGTTTTATAAACACCCAGCCTTGCTCATTTTTTATTACATTCAGTAAATAACTGGCGATTTTCACCATCTTGGAGTATTCCCATAATTTGTCCAATCATTCTTTTAACTGGGGGATATTAACTTGATGCCAATATCTGGCATAGTCTAAAGGGTTGAAATTACAGGGAAGCAGATTTAGACTAGACATTAAGAAGAATTTCCTAAATGTAAGAGCTATTCACCCGTGAAGCAGTCTGCCTCATGCCATGGTGGCTCTCCTTCTTTAGAGGTTTTCAAATGGAGGCTGTCACGAATTCTAAAGCAGTTTTGTGCACTGGGCAGGAAGCCCGGACTTGAAGACATAACATCAGAACAGCCCTGCTGGATCAGGCCCAAGAAGGCCCATCTAGTCCAGCATCTTGTTTCACACAGTGGCCCACCAGATGTCACTGGAAGCTTACAGCAGGAGTTGAGGGCATGCTGTGAACTGCCCTGAACCATTTTGGAAGGGCGGTATATAAATCTAATAAATAAATAAACAAATAAATAAAATGCCCTCTCTCCTGCTGTTACTCCCCTGCAACTGGTTCTCAGAGGCAGCCTGCCTTCAAGGCTGGAGGTGGCCTATAACCCTCCGACTAGTAGCCAATGATAGACCTCTCTTCCACGAAGTTATCCAAACCCCTCTTCAAGCCATCCAGGTTGTTGGCTGTCGCCACATTTTGTGGCAGAGAATTCCACAAGTGGATAATGCATTGTGTGAAAAAGTACCATTGTTTGCTGGTCCTAGATTTCCTGGCAATCAATTTCATGAGATGACCCCTGGTTCTAGTGTTATGTGAGAGGGAGAAGAATTTCTCTCTATCCACTTTCTCCACACCATGCATGATTTTATAGATCTCTATCATGTCTCCCCGCCTCCGTGATATCTTCATAATTCTATAATGGTATAAGATATTTGCTTTGTCTTCTAGAAGTCCTGTATCATCAATAAGATTAAGAAGAAACAGCAGCAGATCAAATGAGTATAGCCTCAAGGCTTTGGAACGAACTCCTTGTTATTGTGAGAGTTCCCCCTTCTCTAGCAGGTTTTAAAAGAGCTCTCAAGTTGCATTTATTTTATCAAGCCTTTGATCAGCTGTAAGTTGGTTTTTATTGTTCAGTTTGTGTTAATTTTTATTAACACAAGAGGCACCTTTTACTGTGGTGATTCTCTTTATTGAGCAGGGGGAGAATAACTGGCCCTATCCACCCCCAGCACAGTACTATCCACCCCCAGCACCTCCTTGTTGTTGGGCAGGTGGATCAGCCGCCCAATTACCCACTTCTGCTGGCAGCAGGGAGTTTTGGGGGACAGGAGACCCATGGTACTCCCATAATGCACTGTGTCAGTGCATGGTGCCTTATGGGGAGCCTTTTGATGCCAGCCAGGAGGCTGCTGCTGTGTGGGTACCATGTGGAGCTGCGTGGCACTAACATACGACCAGTTCACCTGGGCTAATGGTGCATTTGCACCGTTAACTCTGGCTAACATAGGAAGCTGCCATATACTGAGTCAGACCATTGGTCCATCTAGAGGAGAAGAGAGCTGGTCTTGTGGCAGCAAGCATGACTTGTCCCCATAGCTAAGCAGGGTCTGCCCTGGTTGCATATGAATGGGAGACTTGATGTGTGAGCACTGAACATATTCCCCTCAGGGGATGAAGCCCCTCTGGGAAGAGCAGAAGGTTTCAAGTTCCCTCTCTGGCTTCTCCAAGATAGGGCTGAGAGAGATTCCTGCCTGCAACCTCGGAGAAGCCGCTGCCAGTCTGTGAAGACAATACTGAGCTAGATAGACCAATGGTCTGACTCAGTATATGGCAGCTTCCTATGTTCCTATGTAGTTCAGTATTGTCTACACAGACTGACAGCAGCTTCTCCAAGGCTACAGGCAGGAATCTCTCTCAGCCCTATCTTGGAGATGCCAGGGAGGGAACTTGAACCTTCTGCTCTTCTCAGAGCAGCTCCATCCCCTAAGCAGCTGGGGTTCCCTTGTGGGGTTGCTGCCAGGAGCTGTGCAGCTCCTAGCAGTTCTCAAGCAGGCAAAACCGGGCTGGGACTCAAGTGTCAATCTGTCTCCAGTTGCCGCCAACTCATTTGGTCGCCATGCAGAGATGGGCCTTCTCGGCTGCTGCCCTGAGATTTTGGAATGCGCTCCCTACTAAGATACGAGCCTCCCCATCTCTGGAAATTAAAAAAAAAACACTTCTGAAAACATCTCTTCAACCAAGCTTTCTCAGCTTTTTAAAACTTGTTTTTAAATTGTTCTGGCTATTAAATTGTTTTGTGATGTTTTAATTGTTAATTATTGTTTTATGCTGTTTTATCATTTCTCTTTTAATTGTTAATTGATTTTAATTGTGTTTTAATGTAAACTACCCTGAGCCTTTCGGAATGGCGGTATAAAAAATTAATAATATAAATAAATAAATTAAATAAGGTAACTGCAGCCCCTTATTTAGGCTAAACATGCTCTTGTCCAGAATCACCCTGCTTTGTGCATTGCCTCACTGCTCTTTTTGTTCCTTTCCTTCAGGGGGAATGGCTTGCCTGACATTGGGGAAGAGCCACCAGTTTCAGTACAACCCTCTCTTTGGCCAGGGACCCGATACGATGAAGTATCCCTGAGGGGATCCCCGCCTCCCCTCTCCGCTGTGGAGCCTCCTGCTAAGCAAACTGCAGGCTCCAAGTTCATACCCCAGGTCTTTTTGTCCACCTTTTCAGCAGAGAGCCGAGGAACTAAGCGAAGACATCCCCTGTAGTGGCAATGGCTGCAGAGGCAGGGGAAGAATTCCTGCCCCAAAGTCTCCCCCTCCCGTCTGCCCTGGAGGAAGAGGCGAATCCAGAAATGAAAGCGGAGCAAGAGGAGGAAGAGAGCCACCAACAGAACACGGGCCCGGACAGAACACGCAATGCCTCTCCTGCTGCTGAGCCGGAGGCTGTTAGGCAGCATCGGAGCTGGGCAGAGCGTCACGGCATCAAACAGGAACCAGAAGAAGGGCTGTCATCACAGCGATGGGAAGCGCAATGGCAGGAGTTCCTCAAAACCGTGCAGACCCCTTGCTCTGGAGACGGAGTCCTGCAGCTGCCAGAAACTGTGCCAAGGGATGAGGCAAAAGCTTCCCTGCCTCCCTCTGAGGCAGCATCGGCTGCCAGCCAGTGGACTAGAGAAGAGAGCAGGATCAGACTTCTGCCTGCAGTGGGGCAGCAAGGCAATAGGAGGCCAGACCCCGCAGGCAGGAGTGACCATGGGCCGACCAAAGAGATCAAGGCGGAGGATGCCATCAGCTCGGAAATGCAGCGCCGGTGCTTCAGGCAGCTCTGCTACCAGGAGGCGGAGGGGCCCCGTGAGGCTTACAGACAACTCCGGGAGCTTTGCCATCGGTGGCTGATGCCAGAGAGACACACCAAGGAGCAGATCCTGGAGCTGGTGGTTCTGGAGCAGTTTCTGGCCATCCTGCCCTCAGAAATGCAGAGGTGGGTGAAGGAACGTGGTTCTGCGAGCAGCCTCCATGCTGTGGCCTTAGCAGAGGATTTCCTTCTGAGGCCCCGAGAGGCTGAGAAACCCGAGCGGCAGGTGAGAGCATCTTCTTCTGACAGAGGTGTGGGATAGAAAATTTTCCACGGAAACCTTTTTTTGGGGAAAAAATTCCCATACTTTAATTTTCCGTGGGGAAAAAATGTTTCACTTCTAAAAATATATTGCTTCATTAAAAACACAGTAGTAACAGCGGATGGATGCCAGAGTAGTTATTTATTTATGTATTCAACGTATTTATATGCCGCCCAATACTTGTGTCCAGAGACGGTTTACAATAAAACAGTACAAATTAAAACATTAAGATGTTGAAATAATTTTAAAATTGAACACAATGTTAAAAACTGTAAGTCTAATTAAAAGCCCAGGTGAATTAAATGTGTCTTAACTGCCTTTTTAAATGTTGCCAGAGGTGGGGAGGCTCTTAGTTCAGCAGGGAGATGAAATATGAGGCAAACTTGGCAGTTTGAAGTTGGAATTAATGATTTTCGGGGGATTGTCCCTAGGAAGTGTGTGAGAGAGTCCATATATGATTATTGATTTGTAAACAGGAAGGGAGTATGGTGGACTTGTGAAGGGAAAGCACTAAATATATAGGTCAAATAACACGATTGCTTGGGTCACAGCCTGTTTAGGGCAGGGCTGCACAATGCTGGCCCTCCAGCTATTGCTGGACTACAACTCCCATCATCCCTTACTCTGACTACAAACATTTATATACCACTTTTCAGCTAATGTTCTCAAAAGTGGTTTACACAGAAGAATATAAAGCAAATGGTTCCCTGTCGCCAAAGGGCTTACAGTCTAAAAGAAACATAAAGTGAACGCCAGCAACAACCACTGCTGGAATGCTGTGCTGGGGATGGATAGGGCCAGTGGCTCTCCCCTTGCTATATAGCAGATAATCACCACTTTGAAAGGTGCCTCTTGCTCAGTTAGCAATGGCCTGTTGGCCACTGTGGTTGGGGCTAATGGGAGTTGTAATCCAACAACTGCTGGAGGGCCAAAGTTGTGCAGAGTATCAGGAAAATGTGCAAAGTGAAATTTTCTGAGAGGAAATTTTAAGCAAGTGAGGGAAAAATGCATTGGAAACTTTTCTGGCAAGTTTTCCATCCATAATTTCCTGAAAAATCCACATCTCTGCTTTCTGCTAGTTGTGGGTAGCTCAGTTGGGGACAATGAATGATGTATTATGAAGCAAATGCCTTCTCTGTGTCACTAGGCCCAAGCATTCATGTGCATTTCAGGTGCCAGGCCTGTTCCAGGAGATCACCATGACACTCACTGGTAAAGAGAGGACATCACTGGAAACCACCCAGAGGCAGCTCAGCAGGGAGGTCAAGCGAGAAAATGAAGGGGATGTGAGTGAAATGGGTAAGGATTGGTTGCCTCTGAATTTCGGGGGTGTTTAAAGGGTGTTCTCTCCATTTCCATCATTTCCATCCCATGAAATGAAACAGCAAGGGTCATACCAGGATAGAGAAAGAAGATGCATTATGGCTCTCCAGGGTTTCAAACAGACATACTGTCTGACTCTGAGGTCATTCACACAATCAGAAACTGTGTTCTACTTGGGTTTGGAAGCTGTGTGTGCTCCCAGTTTTCGGACGTGTGGAAGCAAGGTAGGAGGAAAACTTGAGTAGACATGATTGTGTGGGAGCAAGGTAGGAGGAAAAACTACCTAGGTTTTCCTCCTACCTAACCTAACCTAACCTCCTACCTAAGAACCAGCGTGGTGTAGTGGTTAGAGTGCTGGACTAGGACCGGGGAGACCTGAGTTCAAATCTCCATTCAACCATGATACTAGCTGGGTGACTCTGGGCCAGTCACTTCTCTCTCAGCCTAACCTACTTCACAGGGTTGTTGTGAGGAGAAACTCAAGTATGTAGTACACTGCTCTGGGCTCCTTGGAGGAAGAGTGGGATATAAATGTGATGATGATGATAACAACAACCTCAACACAACCAAAAATTGGGAGCACACAGAGCTCCCAAACTTGGGTAGAACAGTTTTTGATTGTGTGAATGACCTCTTTGTCTTTCTTTCTCTCTTGCAACTGTTGGATGGCTAAATTATTCCTGCTCACTCATTCTTTTAATTAACATTGGTGGTTTTTCCTGCTTTTATCTTGTACTACTGGGTTTTTACAAAACAGTACCGTCAGCCCTAACCAACTGAGAGGGTTCCATTCCAGGAAAACCTTGCAGTTGGTGAATTCGCAGTTGACGAGCCACTGAAAGCAATGCCAAACGGGGTTAGGGGAATCGCTGTCGTGAAAGGACTGCAAAATACAGTAAAAATTAGAAAAAAATTGCCACGAGTCAGTCAGAGGAGTGAAGGGGAACCCCCGGAAATCACCCCAAGAAATCATGAAAAAAACAACAACCCCAGATTGCCAAAAAATCTAGCCAGACCGTGGAAACTTGGTTCATGGCTGGCGAGACCTGCCACAATTTCCCAGTCGCGGATACTCAGAACCACGATTGGGATACCCGCAGTTGGTGAGGGATGATTGTACTACTGCTTTTTTCCAGCATGGTTGGACTGTTGTTTTTTCATGTTTATTGTAAGTCACCTTGAGGTCTTTTATAGTAGTAGGACGAGATAGCCATTTTAAAACAAATTTCTTCAACCCTTCTCTCTCTCTCTCTCTCTCTCCTTCTGCCTTTCTCTCTTAGTATAAGTATAATAAAATTTGAATGTACGGTTCAGCCAATCCATAGCTTTTTCTCTGGCCTAAGCTAGACTGCAGTTGCAGCTCGTAGGGAATGGGAAGATCAGCTGCCCCAGTTCTTGTGTTGAGTCAGTCTTGAGCTCAGGCCTGCACTTCATCCCCCCCACTTCACTTGCTGTGCTGCTCACAGACTGAATGAGTGCCACGGTTTGGGCCTCTTGTAATTCAGGCTTGCAGCTGTTCTCTAAATTCTGGTTGAAAACCTAGCTTGAAAAAGGTTAGGAGGTGATCAGCTGCTCCAGCTAACCAGTGAGATTTATCTGGGCAATTAAAGCAAGATGGACACAATTTAGCCATTGGAGTCTGTCTCATATGAAGGCACAAGTATGGACTCACAACAAAATGTTGCAATATAGCACTGATATGCAAGTGTTACCTGAGCCTTTGGCTGGGCATGGCGGGTGGTAGAGTTAGCAACAAACTTGGGGGCAGTGGTGCTCAGTCCCAGCTCCTTTTCATCCTGTTGTGACTGTCTTGAGGGAGTACTCTCCAAGCTGAGAAACCTCCTGCTCTTTTTTGTTCAAGCCCTCTTTCTCCACCCACCCTCCTTGTCACTGAGTTCTATTAGCTTTGCCCACCTGGTTGTCTGTTAACTTCCCACTGAGTTAGCAAACATTCCGTTCCATTGAGTTTGAGGGGTTTTTAGCCCCCTTTGTCTTTCTCTTTCCTTCTGATTTTTATGGAACTGACATATGTGAGGTTCCCCTGAGGTTGTTAGTTCCTCCCTCTTGCCTGCAGGTGATCCGGTTTTGTGTCCATAAAGATCATTTAATTTCCAGCTCTTTCGGAAATTGATATAGATGAGCCATGCTGGATGAGACCGAAGATCCATCTAATCCAGTATTCTGCTTCCCAAAGTGGCCAAGCAGGTGTCTCTGGGAAACCCACAAGTAGGGCATAAATGTGACAGTAGCTGGTATTCAGAGGTTTCATCTTGCTATCATGACCAGAGATGTGGGGGTTTCCAGAAAAAATTAAATTGGAAGTCTTACATAAAATTTACATAATTTTTCCTCAGAAAATTTGTCATAAATAGACTATGATCTGATTTGGCATGTTGTTTAACATCTATCTATCACTAGTTTTTAGTGTAAAAAAACCCCCACCCAACCACCCCCTAGTATATTAATTTTTCACACTGTATGTCAGTTTTTCAAGTAGCCAAGTAGTTGAACTGAAATACTTGGTTGGGGGAAAGTTGAGTATAGGCATTTAATGTGGTTTAAATGTTAAACTGAAACCAATTCAAAGCTTCCAGTATAAAGGACTTACTTTTATTGAACTGCTATATAAGATATATAGGTACTGTCTCACACACTTCCTAGGAAGAATCACCTGAAAATCATTAATTACAACTTTGAAATGGCCAGGCTTGTCTAATACTGCATTGGCATCCATTAATTTCCAGTGAATGTTATGCAATAATGAATTTTTGGATGGGGGAAACTTTCCACAGGAAAATGAAGAAAATGTCCAATGTTGCCTCTCTGGTCCTGTCTATTAGCTAGTGGTCTCTTCCATGTAGAGCCTGCCTCCCCATGTGTAAGTGGCAGAGTGGTCTGAGCAAAGCTGTTCTTCTAATCTGCCCTCCTCCAAAGTGATTAAAATGGCAGGACTTGGTTTCTCCCGTGCATCCCTACCCATCTTCTCCTTCTCTCTTCTAGCAGGTGATGGCAGGCAGAGAGAGAATGATGGGGAACCATACTGGGTGCCATTGGCCAGAGCCATGGGTCAGGAACTGGAAGCAAATATTGGAAACCGAGACTGGCCAGGAAAGCTTTTGGGGCATGAAACAGAGAAGTGGAGGAATAAATTCATCACTCGCCAGGATGGGACCATCTGTGAAATTTCAGTTCAACCGGGGATACTTAAAAGGAAGAGGAGGGGCAAGGGTGCCGCGCGTGAGAAATTTTTCCGAGATGAATCGAACCTTGATCGAGCCCAGGCAGGAGAGAAGCCACATGAATGTTCAGTTTGTGGGAAAATATTCCGTCGGCGCTCGGACCTTAATAGCCACCAGAGAACCCACACGGGAGAAAAACCATATACATGCTTGAACTGTGGGAAGAGATTCAATCGGAGCACCAACCTCATTTCGCATCAAAGAATTCACACGGGGGAGAAACCATATAAATGTGCAGATTGTGGCAAAAACTTCTGTCACAAATCTGGCCTCATAAGACATCGGCGAACCCACACAGGGGAGAAACCGTACGCGTGTTCCGAGTGTGGGAAGAGCTTCAGTCAGAGGCAGCACCTCATAACACACCAGAGGAACCACACGGGAGAAAAGCCTTTTACCTGTTCCGAGTGTGGGAAAAGCTTCAACCAGAGCCAGCACCTTATTACGCACCAAAGGAATCACACGGGAGAGAAACCCTTTGAGTGCTCACAGTGCAGCAAAAGCTTTTGTGACAAATCCACCCTGATTAGACATCAGAGGAGTCATATAGGAAAGAAACCCTTTAAATGTGCCAAGTGTGAAGAAAGCTTCTATCGGAGCAAACATCTTATCAGACATCAGAGGATCCACCTCCAACCTCCAGTGGTCTGATTTCATTTCTAAGTGTATATGTATAACTAATGCTTGTCATTTTGCCTTTCACTGTCCATGAATCATTTTATGAACTGAAATGGTGGTCATACGGGGGAGATATTCTGCCACAACTCCCAGTATGTATAATTTCCAACTGCCAACACAATACGGAGAAAGCTTAGCAGTTTGTTAGTTTGTACCCTAGGAACATAGGAAGCTGTCTCATACTGAATTAGACAGTTGGTCCATCTTGCTCAGTATTGCCTACACCAAGGGTTCCCAACCAGTGTTCCCTCTAAGGCCTGCGCACGTGCCTGTGCTCACAAGTTTTTGGATGTCTGCCCAGTTAATTTTAGACCCCGCTCAGGTTGAATCAGGAAGGCCCCATTCTGAATGCATGTGCGCACACACTGCCTTGATCCTGCCGCCCAGAACAAAACCCATTCCGCACACAGATGAAAAAAGTTAGAGAGAACATTATTCCCAACTGGTGGCACTCCAGATATTGCTGAACAACAACTCCCATAATCCCAGCCACAATAAATTGTAGCTGCAGCTGACTGGAGTTGTAGTTTAGCAACATCTGCCGTACCACTGGTTGAGAACTCCTGGCCTGCAGTGACTGTTAGCAGCTCTCTAAGGTTGTAGGCAGGAGTCTTTCCCAGCCCTACCTGGAGATGCTGCCAAGGACTGAACCTGGGACCTTCTGCATCCAAAGGAGTTGCTCTTCTACTGAGCTATGGCCTCATCTCGTCTTTCTTCCCACAAGGTCATTCGAGGCGGCTTACATTAAATTAAAATCACACTCTTACAAAAGCAGACATCCTAACAAAAACACAGCAGAATAAAGCTACATCCCAGGAAGGCCATTTTGAAAGGTCTGAAAAGCTCCCTGAACCAATAGTGGGTTGTATCTAAGGTTTTGCTTCTAACGGGAGCCCTTGCAAGAGCACAATTCTCGTTCTGTGCACAGGGTGAAAACTTTGGATGCAATCCATAGCCTCCACTAGCCTTCTGAAGGTGAGCAGTGGAGGGGACCTGGGGTAGCCCTTTCATGAGACAAGCGAAGGCATTGGTCCTTGGTGGCATATGATTGGAACGGCGGCAGCAGCAAGATGCTCCCCCACCCTCACCCACAGAGCAGCTCTTTGGGTCTTCAACCTGACCCTTGCAGACTTGGCCAGGAGCACCTCTCCTCACAGCTCTTGCAAGCTTTCAAGAAGCATGAGGAGAGAAGAAGAGGCTGCTAGCAAACTTCATTCCTCCCTCCCTCCTTCCTCCCCCTGCACTTTCAAAGCTGACAAAGGTTGGTTTGGAAAGGGACTTGGCCCCCACCAAGAGATGAGGCAAGGCAGCATTTTGAGCCCTGCCTCGGGCAATGCAGTAACTTGGACTCCTCCTGGGATACCGTGTGTCCCTTCCTATGGTGGCCATTTCGTAGCTCAGGTACTGTCCCCCAAAAGGCCCTATCCCTTATATATACCCTTCTGTAGGGGAGTGGAGGTCATGCCCAGGTTCATGGTACAGAGAGGGGAATTTTGTGATCCCCTAGTCTAAATTTTGGCCAGGAGAGCTGCAAGCATGACTTGCCCCCTTAGCTAAGCAGGGTCTGCCCTGGTTGCATATGAATGGGAGACTAGAAGTGTGAGCACTGTAAGATAGGAGCCCCTGGTGGCGCAGTGGTAAAACTGCCGCCCTGTAACCAGAAGGTTACAAGTTCGATCCTGACCAGGGGCTCAAGGTTGACTCAGCCTTCCATCCTTCCGAGGTCGGTAAAATGAGTACCCAGAATGTTGGGGGCAATATGCTAAATCATTGTAAACCGCTTAGAGAGCTCCGGCTATAGAGCGGTATATAAATGTAAGTGCTATTGCTATTGCTATTGCTATATTCCCCTCGGGGGATGAAGCCGCTCCAGGAAGAGCAGAAGGTTCCAAGTTCCCTCCCTGGCTTCTCCAAGATAGGGCTGAGAGAGATTCCTGCCTGCAACCTTGGAGAAACCGCTGCCAGTCTGTGAAGACAATACTGAGCTAGATAGACCAATGGTCTAACTCAGTACATGGCAGCTTCCTATGTTCCTATGAGCCCTGTAACAAACTGGTAGCCAGTGAATACAAACAATATTTATGTACCACTTTTCAACCAAAGTTCCCAGAGTGGCTTGCATAGATATAAATAAAGTGAAGCTGATATAGGATTGGCATTATACTATCCACTCTCTGCACTCTAGACAAAACCCTGGTGGATGAGCTCTGAACTAATTACACAGCACCACTAACTCTAGCCCCGACATATACATAACCACACACACTGGCTGACATCCAGACAAATGTTGTGCTAGTGCAAACATGTTCACTAATGCAAGGCTACTTCATTTGCTGGTTCTGCTAATTCGGGAGCTGGCATTCCAGACTAGCATTGCACTGGTGCAACGGCACGCCTTCCGCTCTGAAATCTTTTCCTCGGTCCATAAGTTTTTCAGGGTATGATGCAAAAGTGAGCCCCTGTCCTTGCTGTGCATGCGACTTCAAATGCAAGAGACTGTGCAGTTTTAAGCATCCACTCAGCTATGCAATATTCTTTCATGAGTGCACTTTTCTTTGTTGCAGCATTAGCACAGCATTAGTCTGGATCTTAGCCACTGAATTCACTTGTCCTGTATTCACCACATTTGCATTGGACTACCCAGCTCACCTCAACTCGAGTTGCATATCACAGTGAAGATTCAAGCCTGACCTACATATGCAGCAGGTGATAGATTGGAGAGCATTACTCCTGAGCCCCATTCACATGTTATGTTTAACACTCATACAGCAAGTGTACACAGGTATAGTGATTCACATGCTATGTTGAACGCAGGTACAACAGTACACTTTCTATCTTTACCACACATTTGAAAGGCCTGTTACCAGGTTCACTTAAAATGAACCCAGATAAGGTCATTCACACAAAAACATGTATGAGTGTACAAATATCTGAACACTCGTACAAAATAATGTCTGAATGGAGCTCTGAAGGCGGCCAATCCATGTGAAAACTCTGCAGCAAATCAGGAAGAAAGGTTCACTTTCTTCTGGACTGGTTGTTATGGAGGATATTTTTCTTTCATATCGAAGCATTAAAAAAAATGATAGCCCCTCTAAAGGGCTGAATGTGTTATATGATATATCTGTCATAACAGCAGTCAGCACCTCAGCAGAGAGTGAAGCAAGCCACATATGCAGCAGAATAGTGTTTTGGTGTTTCTTCCTCACACACATTAGCAATCCTCAGAAGGTGAGGAGGAAGGGGTGTGTGTATATATTTTGGTTGCCCACTAATTAAAAGGGTTTCCCATCCCCCTCCACTGATTAATCAGTTAAAAACTTTATGAACAATCTGATTAAATTCAAATATGTCTGCATATTACCACAACTGCAGCACAGGCGGCTTTATGTGGCTATTGAAGGAAGCATGAGAGAGCTTACAATTAATTAAAATACCCTCCTATTTTATTTTTAGAAGTAAAAGCTATCTGAAAGAACTTCACTCTATTACAGTAATACATTGGGACCAGAATAGCTTCAGAAAGTATGTCCTTTAAATCTCTACTGAAATTTGTTTCCAGTTAAATAATTTAAAGTTTGCAGTTCCTTAAAGAAAGAGAGGGGAGGATTGATAGATGAGTTTCCTCTGTTCAACAAAATGTGGTACCTATAATGTGGTGTTTGGGCACAGTTAATTAACTATGCACTTCCCCCCATATATCAAGTACAGCACAGCATTCTCCCTACCCTTGGAGTAGGGGAAACCCTGATGTAGGGCTGTGTTAGGAGTCCTGGTAGGAGTTGTATATATACCTGTTTAATAAACCTCTTAACACCGTGTATACCCATGTGGAGTCCCACAGTGATGATAAAAAGTTCAGCAGATGACATGTTTGCCACCTTAGCAAGGTTGTTACCCACAAAAGGGCTTCCATCAGTTTCTAAGGTGTGCTAGCCTTCACTTTCCATGTGATTTGAGGCCTTTCCATGTGATTTGTTTGTAATGCAAGGGATGCACATGTTAGTGATTGAGTGTATGGCATGCCGACATCTTCCTTGTAAGGGGTCCTCCTTCCCACCTCATTCTCCATTTGCAATATTCTTGTCGATTTCCCTCTCTTGGGAAAAGTGCACTTCTTTTTTGTACAAGCTTTCACAGATGTCTGAATAATGCCTGTGACGATCCCTGCGGAGTGCCATGTGCTTCCACCAAGTTTTTAAAAACTTTAAAAACCTTTTAAGTGTTAATTTGGCAGGTCATAAATACTGGGAAGCAATTGCCCAAGAGTCCTTCATGAGGTATTTATATCCAGAGATCAGATTGAAAGGTAGGTCATCAATGCCACAAAAACCTCGGACAATATATCCAAAGAAAAACTGAAAAAGGCAGAGGCTGAAAAAGTGAGAAAATCTCTGATGACCATGAAGTGCTCCTTGTATTTTCTGTTTATGAATGTGTGTGTGTGTGTGTGTGTGTGTGTGTGTGTGTGTGTGTGTGTGTGATAAAGGATGATTTACAGTTGTGTTAACACTAACCAAAAAAAAAAAAAAAACTTTTAAAAGCAAGATTAAAACTCCCCTTCAAAAAAATCTTTCTGCAGGTAAATAACACAGTGAGGCTGTTCACACATGCAGCCAAGAGTGGGCTAAGGCAGCCCAGCTGGTTCTTGGCTGCGTGTGTGAACCTGCGGGAGCTGACCGGGTGCCAATGGTGCCATTTACAGCGGTAAACCCACCTGCGGAGCCCGCTACTCAAACAAGGTTAAGTAGCTTCGCTTAAGCCCCTTAGCCTTGTTTTTTTTATTGTATGCAACACTGGCTTCTTTTAGCTGGCACTCTTGGGATCACCACTGTGCACTCGTGTAGTGCATTATGGGATCCCGGCCTTGACCCTCTGTGCTGCTTGGGGCAGCGGAGGATCGTATGGATGTGCGGTGCCCAGCAACGGAGAAGCAGTCATCTGCTGGGAAGGTAGGTTTAAGCAGTCTTCCCCGTCACCCACCCTCCAGCCCTTCTTACTGATCGTGTAAAAGGGCTCAGTGGCTGACATCCAGGCTCATGAAGCATTTGCACATCCAACTGGGGGTTGGTTCAAACGAACACGGCCTTGCAAACATAATAACATCGGGGCCATGTCAAGAGCACGCCTGCCTTGATATCTCTGGCAGATACGCCAGTGCACTTTTGGTGCGTCCTTTAATTGCACGAGAGGGGCGTTCATCTGGATTTTGGAGCACATGCAGCAGGGCAATTCAGACAACATAAGAGCAGCCCTGCTGGATCAGGCCCAAGGCCCATCTAGCCCAGCATCCCATTTTTCACAGTGGCCCTCCAGATGCCACTGGAAGCCACAGGCAGGAGTTGAGGGTGTGCCCTCTCCCCTGCTGTTACTCCCCTTCAACTGAGAGAGACAAACGCCTCTCTCATGCAATTAAAGGATGTGCCAGGAGTGCATTGGTATGTCTGCTGGTGATATCAGGGCAGACAGATCACATAGCTGCATGAAGTCCCGAGGATGCTTGAAACCGCAATGACTGTGCAAACGTCGTGCACCTTGTTGCACCAACATGTTTGCACTGGTGCAACATGCATCTGAAAGGCAAGCTCCAGACTGAGGGCAACTAGCTAGCACAACAGCATGGCACTAGTGCAAAACATTTGTGCAAGCGCCCCACCTGGATATCAGCCAGTGACTCTCTTGCATTTTGCATATCAAGTAAACCAAGAGGAGGTAAGACAGGGCCAGTGAAGCAATTTCCTCCTGGTTAAACCAGAGGCTTCGTTCTGACAAACGGCAGATTTTTTTTTTGATTTTTTTTTTTTACATTTATATCCTGCTCTTCCTCCAAGGAGCCCAGAGCGGTGTACTACATACTTGAGTTTCTCCTCACAACAACCCTGTGAAGTAGGTTAGGCTGAGAGAAGTGACTGGCCCAGAGTCACCCAGCAAGTCTCATGGCTGAATGGGGATTTGAACTCAGGTCTCCCCGGTCCTAGTCCAGCACTCTAACCACTACACCACACTGGCTCTCCAGATAAGGCAGTCAATGGGTTTCTGGGTGGAGACTGCAGGTGGGGGCTAAAGTGACAATGTTCTTCCATACAAAAATACTCCCTCCACACAGAAAACTAGCATGTGAAGAAAATGGGTGCTTTCTTCCTGACGGCTAGTTTTCTGAGTGAAGAGAGTGCTTTTATATGGAGGAGCATTCAGTATTGGGAATCCCCACCTGCAGTCTCCGGTGTTACAGTCCAGACACAGGTTTCTCCCCTCATCTGCGGTGTGTAAGAACTGCATGTGAGTTCACTGTTCTAAGGGCTTCCCCGCTCTTTGCCAGTAATGCTTAATTTATTTATTTTTAAATTTATTGTTAAATTTATATACCGCCTTTCATTAAAAAAACAATCCCAAGGCGGTTAATATTGATGGTACCCCTCCTCCAGTATTTATAACGTTGCAGTATTTTGTTTGATTCTTATCTCTCTGTTCTCATACTCATTATGCAGCTAAAACCTTCCAGGATTTCTTATTCAGTATTAGTAAGATTTATTTTTTACTGTTGATATTGCAGAATCACTGGCATGAGTTCTTGCTGGTTCAGGTCTGCTTCACATCGTCCCCCTCTCTGAAGGCCATTATGGCAGTGGATGATGGGAGTTGTAGTCCAAAAATAAATGGGGACCTTAGATTGGAAGCCCCTGGCAATAGGGTATTGTACTGACAATTTCAAAATTAAAAACTGAAGAGACAACGCTTCTGTTAAAACAACGCTTCTGTTAAAATTCTAGTTCTATACAGCTTCTAGTACAACATTTATTGAATATAAAACCCAAGTCCTGTTCACATGTTCTTTTCAGCACTCGTACTATGAGTGTATAGTGTATACAGGAAAAGATTGGTACTCAGGTACAATATCATGTTATGTAGAACGTGCAGTAATAAACTTCCTGTCTGCACCATGCATTTCAGAGGAACTGTGCCCAGGTTCGCTTTTCAAATGAATGCAGCTGCAGTCATTCACACAAAAACATGTATGAGTGTGCAGACATCTGAACACAGGTCTGAACAGCTCTACACACAAACCCTAAAACATCAAAACAGAATTGATTAAAGATAATTCCAATAAGCGTACTCTCAAATTCAAAATTTTATTACAACCATACAAACTGCAAAAGAGTCAAGTGAGGTGCTGAAAAACAATTCAGTGTTCCCTCTAACAGGGATCCCCAGATGTAGTTGACTACAACTCCCATAACCCCCAAGCAAAAGCCGTTGCAGCTGGGGATTCTGGGAGTTGTAGTTAACATCTGGGAATCCCTGTTCGAGAGAACACTGACCTGATTCCTCATTTGGGAGTTAAATTCTTACATCTTAATATTTCTCATGATCAAGCAAAACATAGTAACTTAGGTAAGGAGCATTCCAGGCCTTCTGTTAATAGAAAACTAGAGCCTTCCATTGTCCTTCCTTTTGACCTATTGTTACTCCAACTCAGATATATAATGGTCATTAACCATTGTGGTCAGGGATGATGGGAGTTGTAGTCCAACAATTGCTGGAGACTCAAGTTTAAGAGCTCCTGAATTAATCTCTTTCATGTATATATAAATTCCTTCACTAATCATTATATTTGAGGAAGGAGAACAGCTAGATAGCTAACTACATTAGAAAAAACATCCTGCAAAACACAAGTATAACGTTTCAGGTGAAAAGGTTCCAGGTAATAAGGCGATCCTTTCCTAGGCCAGAGCTGAATCAAATGATTAGGAATTATTTTATTTGTAATATTCATGACACTGGTATCTACCCAAACTCTTTTTTCATCTGCTTTTGGAAAACTTGTAAAAACTAATCTCATTTGTGTTGCATTTTCCTCTTGAATCCTGATTTCTGTTACTGCTTTGTGTTTATGAACTTGCCTTCTGACACTTCTTCTGATTCTCCCACCCTACTCCCTGATATGTTTACGTTTAGATTGTAAGCCTTAGGGCAGGGTCCTGTCATTTTAAACTTTTGTAGTATTTTGGGAAGTTTGTAAATAAATGATAAGAATGCAATGGGAAAAGGAGGAATTATTCAGATTAAATTTCTGTGTACAACTAAGAATGGCTGTAAAATAGCACCACACACATTAATAAATGTATGTTGGAGATCACAAGAATGTGCCTTCTGATCAGAAGTGTAAAATTATAGAACAACTTTATTTGAGGAAAGGGTCAATCAGAAATAGGGTATATTCTAGCATCTCAGACTGTAAATCTGTGCACACTTACTTGAGAGACAGAAATCATAGGTAGCCGGGTTGGTCCATAAGGAAATATCCAAAAGTTACAGTCTCATAATGTGTTTATTTGAATCAACCAAAATGTCACAAAGTCATGACATGGTTTTTGAAATGTCCCAGATTCCTTTTTCAGCCTAAATTAGCAAAACGGGTTATGGGGGAGAGAGCTGGGTCAATCCTGCAGTTTATCACAAGATGGAGTAAAGGAGATTTTACACAGACATAACTGGATTAGCTTGAAAGATTCAATAGGTGGCAGAAAGGATTAGGAGGCAATCCTGCTATTTATTTATTACATTTATGAACTGCCTAACACCTGAATCTCAAGGCAGTGTACATTATTTTAAACAAATAAAACTCAATAAAAACAAAACAATTTCAAAATCATAACATTAAAAAAACAGTTTTAACAAAAGCATTTTTAAAAAATAGTTTAGAAAAAGGCCAGAGAAAACAGGTGTGTCTTAAGTGATTTTTTGAATGCAGCCAGAGATGGAGAAGCTCTTATTTTGACAGGGAGCACATCCCAAAGCCCTGAGGCAGCCACATACTGGCCTGGCCCCAAGTCACAAACCAGCTGATGGCAGTGTAACCAAACCTCCCCATGAGATCTCAGTAAGCAGCAGGTTCAGGACAAAGGAGGCACTCTTAAATACCCTGGACCCAAGCCGTTAAGGGCTTTGTAGGTGTAAGTGGCGCAGCAGGGAAATGCTTGACTAAATGCTTGACTAAATCAAATGAATGAATGAATAAACTAAACTAAAATAAAATAAAAATCAGGTGGTTGCTGGTTCGAATCCCTGCCAATATAGGACAGCAGCGATATAGGAAGATGCTGAAAGGCATCCTCTCATACTGCATGGGAGGAGGCAATGGTCAACCCCTCCGGTATTCTATCAAAAGAAAACCACAGGGCTCTGTGGGCGCCAGGAGTCGAAATCGACTCAACAGCACACTTTACCTTTAGCTAATAACCAGCACTTTGTATTTTGCTTGGAAACATAGCAGCAGCAGCGTTGCATGGTTTCAGGCAGAGAACTCTCGCACCCTGAACCACCCAGACCTGGAAATGCCAGAAAATGAACCTGAGACCTTCTGCTTGCAAAATACCCACTCTGACACTGAGCTATGGTTTCTTCTCAAGCACAATCTTACTAAAGTAAAGTAAAGCGTGCATTCAAGTCAGTGTCAACTCCTGGTGACCACAGAGCCGTGTGGTTGTCTTTGGTAGAATACAGGAGGGGTTCACCATTGCCTCCTCCCGTGCATTATGAGATGATGCCTTTCAGCATCTTCCTATATCGCTGCTGCCCAATATAGGTGTTTCCCATGGTCTGGGAAACACACCAGCGGGGATTCAAGCCAGCAACCTCTGGCTTGCTAGTCAAGTCATTTCCTGCTGCGCCATTAGGTGGCTACGATCTTTTTGATTGATTGATTGATTGATTAAGTGTCATCAAGTCGGTGTCGACTCTTAGCAACCACATAGATAGCTTCTCTCCAAGACGAACTTCCTACCCAACTTGAAAACCCTTTTAGCAGAGTTCCCAGCGCACAAGATACGGCTTCTGCAGCCTGGTTAGAAACCTGACACTTTCCTTCAACAGAGACACAATAAGCAAAGCTTTGCTTCATGGAAAGGAAGACGTCTCTGTCTGGATTCTTCCTTGCCCAGCTGGTGGGTAGTAAACCCTCCCCTCTCCTCCATGGTTAAAGGGTTAAGCCTACCGAGTTGGGCTTCGTAGAAAAGCGGAAACAAGGATGTGAGGACGGAGTGTGTGTAACGTCATGAAGGCTCTTTTCCTGTTAGAGGAGGGACTTGGTTTTGAATTTCTCTGCAGCTGGAGAAAGGGGAGGAGGAGGAGGAAAAGAAGGAGAAGCTGGACTAGGTAGGTGAGTATGGAGGGGCACCCCCCCAAGGTTTGGGGAAGCAGCAGGAAAGTGTAGAGATAAACACAGCCAGAGAGAAAGACCCCCGCGCCCCCTATGATGACAGCAAGGGGTGTCTGTTGCTGGATCAGGCAGGGTCTGCTCCCCCACCACACACAGCTCTTTCCAGATTTTTGGAAGGAGCAAAGATCTTTTACAAGTGTCCTTTCCTCTCTTTCTCTGTGGGCACCGCTGCAAAAAAATAAAACAAAAATCCTAGGTAGCTGGGTACTTAGCAATCCAAAGGCAGAGCACAGCTGACCTCATGGAGACCAGGACCCTCTAAAAGCTGATGAGCTCTCTTCACTTCTTGCCCTGAGTTCACCCTTTTGCAATGGTGGGTTGAAAGAAAATGGATTGTCTTTCTTTGCCCATAGCACTTGACAGACGGGACGTTTGGGGCTCACTAGATGCGGTTTTGAATAACTGTTTACTTGCGCTGAAAACAAAATTGTTGCTCCAGTCATTTATTTGATTGATTGATTTCTATACCACCCTTCCAAAAATGGCTCAGGGCGGTTTACGCAGAGAAATAACAAATACATATCATGGATCCCTGTCCCCAAAGAGCTGACAATCTAAAAAGAAACATAAGATAGACACCAGCAACAGTCACTGGAGGTACTGTGCTGGGGGTGGATAGGGCCAGTTACTCTCCCCCTGCTAAATAAAGAGAATCACCACATTAAAAGATGCCTCTTTGCCAAGTTAGCAGGGGTTCACATTAATAGTCCACTGGTTGTCCAGGAAGCTCAGATCAGGGCAAGTGGCTTACTCCCTTTTATCACCACAGACTTGTGAGACAGGTTAGAATGAGAAATGCAATCAATAAGCTTCATCATGGCATGCATGGGGATTTGGATCCAGGTTTCTGTGGTTAGTCCAACATTCTAACCCACTGCACCATACTGGCTGTCCATAAAAAGCAGCAGTGATATCCAAAGGTATACTGACTTTGAACATGGAGGTTCCATATAACTACCCTGAAGAGACAACAGTAAGACGGGACGGGTATGGGATAGGTTAAGGTTAGTTGTTTTTAAGTGCCCACGCTTATCAGTGCAGGCATTATTGAACTAAATGGACCTGAGGTGGGGTGTGACTAACTATAGGGTAGCTTCATATGTTTTGCCCACCTGACAAGAACATAGGAAGCTGCTGTATACTGAGTCAGACCATTGGTCGATCTAGCTCAATATTGTCTACACAGACTGGCAGCAGCTTCTCCAAGGTTACAAGCTGGAGTCTCTCTCAGCCTTATCTTGGAGATGCCGGCGGGGGGGGGGGGGGGGACGACTTGGAATTTTCTGCATGCAAGCAGGCAGGTGCTCTTCCCAGAGTGGCCCCATCCCCTGAAGGGGGTATCTTACAGTGCTCACACATGTAGTCTCCCATTCAAATGCAAACCAGGCTGTGTTCCCTCTAAGACATGCACATGCTCACATATTTTGTGATGTCCACTCAGTTAATTTTAGTTCCTGCTCAAGTTGAATCTGGAAGGCCCCATCCTGAATGCAAGTGTGCACACACTGCCTTGATACTTCCACTCAGAACAAAACTCATTCCACACACAGATGAAAAAGATTAGAGGGAACACTGAAACCAGGGTGGACCCTGCTTAGCAACAGGGGACAATTCATGCTTGCTACCACAAGACCAGTCCCCCACTTGGGACAGGGCCTTCTTGGTCATTGCCCCCAGGCTTTGGAACGCTCTTCCCATAAGCACCTGCTCTTTGATTTCCCTCATTGCCTTTAAGAGGCAGGTAAAGACCTGCACGGGAGATGGCAATGGGAAACCCCTCCTGTATTCTACCAAAGAAACCACATGGCTCTGTTATCACCAGGAGTCCACCCCCACTCGAATTGGCTAGTGGACTGTGCTGACACTTAATTCCCCCCACCCACCCAACTGAGAGCAAATTAGCACAGCATGCTGCTAATTGCTATTTGTTGTGCTGTTGTGGGGAGTCCTGCACTATTTGTGCCCAGTAGCAATGCATGGACTGAAGGAGGAACGGAGCAAAAATAGGTAGGTAAATATCACACGGTGAGTCTATGTTCAGGGAACAGTGTGCCTCCCTCTTTTATGTTTAAGTGGGCCTCAAGATGAATAAGCTTGGGAAAAAGTATTTTAAGGAAATAGTATTTTCCCTTTATTTGTTTATTTTGCAGTTGGTGGTGCTTATGTGTGCTGTGTTTTATTGGTTTTGTGTTTCATTTTTTAATGATTTTATTGTTTGTGACAATAATGATGTGTTGTGAACTGTCTTGGGATTTTTTTTTTAAATGAAAGCCAGTATGTAAATTTAACAATGAATGAATGAATACATGAATGAAATGAATCTCAGTTGCAGGACCTTGGACAGCTCCAATTTAGCAACTTGCTCAAATGAGAGCCCTCTTCAGATATTGTTTTTCATGGGGAGAGCCGAGGCATGAGGGGAGGACAGGCATCTACAAATCTGCTTGCCAGTGGCAAGTGCCTCTGGCAAACTCTGGCAAACACCCAGCATCATTTAATAATAATAATAATAATAATAATAATAATAATAATAATAAATAAATAATGACAAGGTAGCAGGGATGATACACTGGAACATCTGCAAAAAATACAAGCTACCTGTAGCCAAGAATTGGTGGGACCATAACATTGAACAAGCTGAAGAAAATGAAGATGTAAAAATATTATGGGACTTCCGACTACAAACAGACAAACATCTGCCACACAATACACCAGATATCACTGTAGTCGAGAAGAAAGAAAAACAAGTGAAAATAATCGACATAGCAATACCAGGGGATAGCAGAATAGAAGAAAAATAAATAGAAAAAAAATCACCAAATACAAAGATCTACAAATTGAAATTGAAAGGCTGTGGCAGAAAAAGACCCAAATAATCCCAGTGGTTATTGGCGCCCTGGGTGCAGTTCCAAAAGACCTTGAAGAGCACCTCAACACCATAGGGGCCACAGAAATCACCACCAGCCAATTACAAAAGGCAACTTTATTGGGAACAGCCTATATTCTGCGACGATATCTATAACAACAGCAACAACACTGACCATAAAATTCAGCCATCCCAGGTCCTTGGGAAGGACTCGATGCCTGGATGGAACAGGCCAGTCAATGGCACCTGTCTGACTGTGTAAAATAAATAATAATTAAAAATAATAATAATTAGTAAATCTTTGTTAGCTGCCCCATAACAAATTGTTCTCTGGTTGGCTCAAATGCAGCATTAAAAAAATCCAGTAAAAACACAGAAAACACAACAAAGAAATCACAACACACACACACACACACACACACACACAAAATACAATGCAAAACATTTTTAGAAATTTAAAAATCAATTTTATTGATTGATTGATTTGATTTGATTTCTATACCGCCCTTCCAAAAATGGCTCAGGGCGGTTTACACAGAGAAATAATAAATAAATAAGATGGATCCCTGTCCCCAGAAGGCTCACAATCTAAAAAGAAACACAAGATAGACACCAGCAACAGTCACTGGAGGTACTGTGCGCGGGGTGGATAGGGCCAGTTGCTCTCCCCTGCTAAATAAAGTGAACCACCATGATCACTAACCACGCACTCAGGCTTCTGCACTTGGGTTCAAGGGTCCCGCATCACCTGGAGGAACCTTTCCTGTGTTCAGCACTGCCTTTTGCAGTCAAGTGGCAAACATGTAGAGACTCAAGGGTCATGGCCTGCAAATGTATTGGTGCATAAGATGTGACCAGCTGGTGTGTCCCTGCTACCTCTCTCATGCATTAGCTCTCCCTGAAAGGAATAACATCTGAAGAGAACACAAACAGTAAGGCCCATGGGCTCTACTGGTCTGAGTCCCCTGGTGCCTTACTCTGCCGCAGGTTTAGGATCAAAGTGGAGCTTCCATGTTCAGACACAGCTATCTCAGAATGCAGGTTACAGGAGGCCTTTTGTTTTTCTGCCCTGCTCGTGAGCTTCCAGAAGGCATCTGGCCAGCCATGGTGGGAAACAGATTGCTAGACTAGATGGACCTTTGGTCTGATCCAGCAAAGCTCTGATGTTCTAAATAATTTACTTTTAAAAAATCCCTGGTGAGAAATTTATCAGTGTTTCCCCTAGATAGCTGACTATGGAAGATGCTGATGTGTTCGTTCTGTTTCCTGTTTTACATTTCTCTTCCCAGGAAGAAGCCCACCACTACAGTCTAAAATACAGGGAGCATTCAGTATATTCCCGACTCCCCTGCCTTTTTAGAGTTTTTGATCTTTGGGGGAAATCGTGACTGTGGGATAAGGCAGGAATGAAAATGGAGGAGCAAGCCTCAGGAGGCCCCACAGCAGCGGAAAGGCCCCAGAGATCAGGGAAAGCCCCTTGTGTGGCCCAGGCCGAGAGTATTAGGGAAAGCCTGCAAAATGTGCCAGCACAACAGAAAGTCAAACAGGAGCCAGGCGAGGGTCTTCTTCACCACTGGGAAGCCCAGTGGCAGGATTTCCTGAAGACAGTGGAGTCCCCTCATCCAGGATGGGGGGTGCCACCATTGCAAGAGGAGATCACACCATGGGATGACACTAAGGCTTTCTTGGCCTCCTTCGAGCAAGTGGCCGAAGCCTGCCGGTGGCCCAAGGAAGAGTGGGTGACCCGACTCCAGCCAGCCCTCAGCGGAGAAGCCGAGGAGGCTTTCAGCAGGCTGGATGCCAGAGACAGAGAGGATTATGGGAAGGTGAAGGCAGCCATCTTGCGAGGGGACGCCCTTGGCAGGGAGAAGCAGCGCCAACACTTCAGGTGCTTTTGCTACCAGGAGGCTGAGGGGCCGAGAGGGACTTATAGCCGCCTCCAGGAACTTTGCCACGAATGGCTGAAAGTTGAAAAGCACACGAAGGAGCAGATCCTGGAGTTGCTGATCCTGGAGCAGTTCCTGAGCATCCTGCCACTGGAGATCCAGAGCTGGGTCCGGGACGTTGGCCCAGAGACCTGCTCCCAGGCGGTGGCCTTAGCTGAGGATTTCCTGCAGATGCAACGAGAAGCCGAGAGTCAGGAAAGCCAGGTGAGACCATTTTGTGAGGCTAGCCCTGTGACACCCAAATAGGATTCTCTGTCCCTCTCTGGGTCCATCTTGGAGCATCCTTGGAAAGCGATGCTCCAAGCTGGGCTAGGTCTCTTTGGGGCACCAGGAAAGAGTCTGTTGCCCACCTCTCAAGTATGGTTTACCAAGGTTGTTAACTCTGTCCTTGTGTCAGATGCACCCAGTTCATGCTGCCGATGAGTGCATCATCATGCATCTGATGAAAGAGGCCTCTGGTTGTGTTTGCTCATTTCACAATACATGAATGAACCTTACAGGTGCCATGGATCTCTCTTTCCATTGAGATGCAATATGAAGGAGGGCTTCTGGTGGGCCTCCAAGCGAGGTCATGTCTCGCTGTGTTCTAGTGTCTCGCTGTGTCCTCTCATCACTCAGAAAAATCTGAGTGCATCACAGCAAGTGGTTCTTAAATAGGATTTGAATCTATTGCCAGAGATATGGATTTTCAGAAAATCTTGAATTCAGAAATGTTTTGGAAGGTTTTACTGCTCATATTTCTCTCAGGCCAAGTTGAAGACAGATCATCCTGGAGAGAATCTAGCTATGCAGTCGCTAAGAGTCGACACCGACTTGATGGCACTTAATCAATTAATTTCTCTCATTTGCACAAAACGTGCATATATTTTATCAGAAAATTTTATTGTGCAGATTTCCCTGATGCCGTAAGGAGACTGTAATCCAATTTGCCATGTTTTTTTGCAGGATGTTGTTGGCAGGATGCCTCTGAGTACCAGCTGCAGGGGAGTAACAGCAGGAGAGAGGGCTGCCTGTGGCTTCCAGCGGCATCTGGTGGGCCACTGTGCGAAACAGGATGCTGGACTAGATGGGCCTTGGGCCTGATCCAGCAGGGCTGTTCTTATGTTTGACTTATATATTTAGGGTTTGTTGTTTAAAAACACCATCACTCACCACATTATCTTCCTGTCTACAAATCAATAAAACATATATGTACTCTCTCTCACAGACTTCCTAGGGATAATCACCTGGAAAACATTAATTACAACTTTGAAATTGTCACTAATGAAATAATGCATTTTAGAAACTGAAATTTTCCATGGAAAAATAAAGTAGAGGGGAAATTTCTAGAAAACTTTTAACCCCACATCTCTTCCTGTTCTCCCCACTACCACCACTACATTTTGGACTGTCTGCTGCACCATAAACCCAACAGCTTGGGGGGAAAAACAGGGGAAAGGGCCTAGCCAAGGTATGCTTCTGCACAGCAAAATGGCAGGTTATTTCGTGCAGGCTAAGTGGATAGAGCTGAGTCTTACTAGGGCACTCCCATAAGAACTTAAGAAGAGTCATGCTGGATCAGGCCCATGGCTTAACTAGTCCAGCATTTTGTTTCCCACAGTGACCCACCAGTTGTGTGGTAGCAAACATGAATTTTCTGCTTTGCTAAGCAGGGTCCACCCTGGTTTGCATTTGAATGGGAGACCACATGTGAGCACTGTAAGATATTCCCCTCAGGGTCTGGGAATAACACCTGTATACTTATATGCTGAAGGTTCTGAGTTCCCTGCCTGGTATCTCCAGATAGTGCTGAATGATAGGGCCGGCTGTAACCCTGGAGAAGCCGGTGCTGCCAGTCTGTATAGATACTGATCTAAATGGACCAATGATCTTACTTGGTAGAAAGCAGCTTCCTATGTTCCTAAGAGGGGAAAGCATGCCCTCTCTCCTGCTGTTGCTCCTCTGCATCTGGTATACAGAGGCATCCTACCTCTGTACCTGGAGGTAGCCTGTAGCCATCAAGTCTGCCCTCCATGAATGTGTCTAAGCCCCTTCTAAAACTATTGAAGCTGGTGGCCATCACTACATCCTGTGGCAGAGAATTCCATAGATTAATTTTTATTATTTAAGACACACTTTTTTTAGCCAGACTTTTAATAATCTCTGAATGTTTTACATTTTTAATTGCTGTTTAAATGTTTTAAAATTTTGGTAATCTTTGAATGTTTTAAATGATAATTGTTTAATAGTTGCTTTTATTCTGTTTTTATTGTGTTTATTTTTGTAAACTGCCTAGAGCCTTTGGAGTCAGGCGGCACATAAATCAAATAAATAAATATTATTTATTTATTTAATTTATATGCCACCTGACTCCAAAGGCTCTAGGCCAGGGTTTCTTAACCTTGGGCCCCCAGATGCTGTTGGACTACAACTCCCATCATCCTCAGCCACAAAGGCCATGTCTGGGGATGATGGGAGTTGTAGTCCAACAACATCTGAGGGCCCAAGGTTAAGCAACCCTGCTCTAGGCAGTTCACAAAAATAAACACAATAAAAAACATTCAGAGCTTGCACTGAACGATAATAATTATGTACGGTGTGAAAAAGTACTTCCTTTTGTCGGTCCTAAATTTCCTGGCCATCAGTTTCATGGGATGACCCCTTGTTGTAGTGTTGTGAGGGAGGGAGAAAAGCTTATCTCCCCACCATGCATAATTTTATCAACTTCTATCAGGTCTCCCCTTTAGTCATCTTTTGTTCTAAACTAAAAGAGTGGTATCTGGCGATGCAATATTAACTAGGTCCTGATTGTGTGTGAGGGAGATTCAAGCCCTTGCAGCTTGCATTCCAGTTGCTTTAACCTGATAAGGATCCCCTCTGCTGTTTCAGGTGGCATTTGAGGAAGAGGCTGTGAGTTTTTCCAAGACAAGCGGCGCCCCGTCTGATGCTGAACAGAGGCAGCTGTGCATGAAGGCCAAGCAGGAAGATGATGGTGGGAATATCAGACTAGCAGGTAAGCTACAGATGGTTGGTTCCAGGAGAACTTTCTCAGATAATTCCAGAGCTGAGAGGCAATGACCAAGAGGGTCTCATCATTCAATAGCTACTGTCTAAAAGCCAGGCAAATAAAAACATCTTTGCCTGGCACCCAAAAGGCATGACAATTTGTGCCAAATGAAGACGTTTTTATTTGCCTGGGCTTTTAGTTAGCTGCTGCTTGGGTTTTTTGGACCTGTTCAGTAAGGTCTTATGTTGTGTTTTGTTTTTTAACGAATATTTTTTATTAAAAAAACTTTTAGTTTTTTACAAGTATGTAAACAGCAAATAAAGAAAATATCAATAGATCAACAATACAACAAACTTACAAACATCCTGCCTGAGACATTTATTTTGATTGTAGAGAAGTTGAAACTTGTCAAGAAGAAGAAAATGTGGGATGGGGGTAGAATGGGAGGGTTGTAAGATCAGTTTTTAATTTTGCCCCCTATGATGAATTAAGTACATCACTTGTATATTATTGTTTCATTGCATATTTCTGTGTTGTCCTTTGTTGTTGTTGTTGTTGTTGTTGTGTGCTGCCCTGGGAGAATTTTCTGAAGGGTTAGATATTTCCTAAATGAAATGAATGAATAAATAAATAAATGTTAGTGCTTGTGAGTTTTCCCTAAACTGAAATATTTTTAGGAAGGTTAGGGAATCATTAAATATATTTAATGTGATTTAAATGTTAAACTGAAACAAATTTAAAGCTTTATGTGGAAAGAAATTATCTTTATTGGAATACTTAATCAATCAATAAAACACAAATGTAGTCTCTCACATTCTTCCTAGGGATAATCACCTGAAAAACATTAATGACAACTTTGGAATGGCCAGACTTGCCTCATATTGCATTGGCATCCATTCATTGTTACTAATGAATTTTATGAAACAATGAATTTTTAGAAATGGAAAAGTTTCCACAGGAAAAACAAAATATAGGGGGGAAATTTCCCCTGGAAAATGCTGAGGCCCACATCTCTGCACATGGATTCTAATCCCCACTCAGCCATGAAGCTCACTGGGTAATTTTGGGCTAGTCATCATCATTCAGCCTAACCTGACTCACAGGGTTGTTGTGAGGTTAAAAGGGAAAGGGAGGCTGCTACCCTGAGCTACTTAGCAGAAGGGTGGGATAGAAATATAATAGTGTTACAAATAATTTCTAAAAATTCTGTAGCCTAATTAATTGGGGCACCTTTTTAGTTGATCAAAATGGGCTCTTTGCTTTTGATTTTGTTTCCCCCCACATTGTTAACTACAATTAGTTAACTACAATTAGTTAATGATTAATTAAAGAAGGAGATTACAATGTTATCATATTTATTTTTCACAGGTGATGAGTCATGTATTTCCTAACAAGGGGTCATAAATAGATAACTGGGTTTGGTTTTTTTGTACTTAGCCCATAGGCTATCTTGAATTTTTAACTGAGAATAATTCTCTTAAAATTTAGTACACTTTTAAAATCTGTTAAGCTAACCACTCAGCTGACTAAGCAGAGCTGCCCTACTTTTCTCATTTCTCTGGCAGGTAAAAGGTGGATGAGCACACAGGAAGCACACAGGATGAGCACAGCAGAAGCTTCCGAGCAGGTGGAACCTTGTGGATCCTCGGTACGGAGAATGGAAGAGAATGCTTCCTCTTGTAGTGAGCAGGAAAATGCCTCTGAAAGTCAAGAATGGCAGAATGAACTCCACCCAACAGAGCGAGAGGATGGATCTGTTTCTTGTGGAGGTGCTTTCAAGGACTCCAGTGAAACCTCAGACCAGCAAGGAGTCTGCACTGGTAAGAGGCAAAACACATATGGTGCTTGTGGGAAAAGCTGTAGTCAGAGTCCAGGCCTCATTATTAATGAGAGAGCCCACTTGGGAGGAACACCACAGAACAAATGCTTGATTTGCGGGAAATCTTTC
This sequence comes from Hemicordylus capensis, assembly GCF_027244095.1. Lineage (NCBI taxonomy): Eukaryota > Metazoa > Chordata > Lepidosauria > Squamata > Cordylidae > Hemicordylus > Hemicordylus capensis. The sequence continues at coordinate 243,426,821 of NC_069658.1, read as the reverse complement.
CTTTATAGCTCAGACCTCATCATTCATCATGGAATCCACACAGGTGAGAGGCCGTATGAATGTCCTGATTGTGGCAAAAGATTCAGTCGTGGTTCTGACCGTAATCGTCATCAGAGGATCCATACACAAGAAAAATTATACAAATGTCTGGTCTGTGGGAAGTGCTTCCTTTATAGCTCGGACCTCATCATTCATCAGAGAATCCACACTGGAGAAAGACCCTATGAGTGCTTGGACTGTGGGAAAAGATTCAGTTGCAGTTCGGATCGGAATCGTCATCAGAGAATCCACACTGGGGAGAAACCCTACGTGTGCTTGGACTGTGGGAAAAGGTTCAGTCAGAAAGTGCACCTTAATAGGCATCGTAGAATCCATATGGGGGAAAAGTCATATACGTGTTCAGAATATGGGGAAAGTTTCAGTGTGAGCTAAACCTCTTGTATGTGACAAACTTACTCTCTCTCTCTCTTTTTAAAGGAGTCCTTCTGTTCCAAATATCTGTGTTAATTTTATTGGGTATATTCTAGTTTGATTATATGATTTACCTTGGCAAAAGTAATTATGATTTTACATGTTCATATCCCCCATTCAGCTGTCTCCTCCTCTGTCAAGTTTTTCATTTTCAGTTTAATTGGACTTGGTTTCCTGGTCTTGAGTTTCATATTTGTCTCATCCAGAGAATGAGTTGTGTTTGGGATTCTCTTGTTCTTCCAACAGGTAAAGGGTGGTTGATCATAAATGAGGGGAAGAGAAATGCACCAGAAGAGTCAGAGCGAGTGGGATCAGGCTGGAAGTCAAAGAGAGGAATGGAAGAGGATGTTTTCCAGTTTTATAAGCAGAAAAATGCTTCAGAGGATCCTAGCAGAGCTGTGAGGAAGCAGGAAATTTACCAAATGGAAAGAGTGGATGCCTCTCTTCTGTGTGGGAGTGGTTACAAGGACTTCAGGGATACTGCAGTCCAGCAAAGAATCCACCCTGGCAAGAGGCAAAACATCAGCCATTCTTATGGGAAAACCAAGAGACCTCTCAGAAGAGGAAAATCACAGATGTGTTTAATCAGCCGAAGAAGCTTCTTGCACAGCTCAGATCTCCTCACTCATCAGAGAATTCATGTTGATGAGAGAATGTATGAATGCCTGGACTGTGGGAAAGAATTCAGCCGGAAATTTAACCTCCAACGGCATCAGAGAATCCACGCAGGCGAGAAACCATACTACTGCTTAGATTGTGGGAAAACCTTTGGGTGCAGTTGGCAACTTCGAGTTCATCGGAGAATCCACACAGGAGAGAAGCCATATAAGTGCACCTACTGTGGGAAAGAATTTGGGCGCAGTTCAAACCTTGCACGTCACCAGCTAATCCACACTAGAGAGAAACGATATGCATGCTCGGAATGTGGGAAAGGCTTCAGTCAAAAGTTTTACCTTAATAAGCATCGTAGAATCCATACATGCAAGATGCAAGTGAACACTCAATGGGTGGAGAAAGCTGCAGTGTGAGCACAGTGCCTTGGCACTGGGACAGGGAATATACCGATGAACAAATAATGCAGCAAATGTCTTTGACATGGTTCAGAATGTTGCTTCATAGGGAAAAGACGTGCTTGGAAGATGCTTCTTTTCTAAGGACCAATTGGAGATTCTCATTCTCTCTCTCTCTCGCTCTCTTTTGTAGTTTCTAGTCCCCAAAAGCTTCTGCTGCAATAAATCAGTTTGTCTCTAAGGTGCCATGAAACTCTTTGTTGGTTTTGCTGCAACAGAGTAACATAATTGTGACCACTCTGGGAGTTCATTTGCACTGTTAGACTTTGGCAGTTATATAATGTGAAAATATAACATATGAAAGAACTGTTCATATAAATGTTGAGCATCTTGCTTGATGTCAAATCAGATTTACCAATTGGGGGAGGAAATTATTCCTGGACTTTTACAAAGACCATCCCAGAACTGGACCAAGGGAACCCACCTTTTTATTAGAGTTAGTTCTTTATCAGAGCTTCCTTTCTGGTTAGGTAAAGGTAAAGTGTGCCGTCAAGTCAATTTCGACTCCTAGCACCCACATATATGTCTCCTTTTGGACATGTGCCTGGCCAATTAGGTTATTCATCTTGGTGGTATTCAAAACTTTTCTTATCTATTCTGATATCAAAAGGAGGCATTTAGCTTTCCAGTACTTGGCAATCACTTTAGCTGTTTAGCAGCAGATTTCCAACAAATGCTGAACAGGTTTGGACAATATTAAGCCCTTATTGGGATTGAGCTGGTTTGGAATTAAGGTGGTCTTTCCGTCGTGAGAATGAATTGTCACCTTTGCTAAGCAGAGTTCACCTTGGTTTGCATTTGGACGGGTGATTACATGTGAGCACTGTCTGCTGTAAGATATTCCCCTTAGGGGGTGGAGCCAAAGTGCAGTAGAAAAGCATCTGCTTTGCATGCAAGAGAACCCAAGTTCAATCTCTGGCATTTCCAGGTAGGGCTGGAAAAGGCTCCTGTCTAAAATCTTGGAGAGCAGCTCCTATTCAGTGTAGATGTTACTGAGCCAGATGTATCAAGGACCTGACTCAGTATAAGGCCACTTCCTGTGTTCCTGTGTACCAGCAAACCCACCCACCATAGTTTATCATGCTCTATCATCTCCTGCACTTAGCTATCTCTTCTGTAATTTGAAACACCCTGGTAAGGTAAGACTTCTATGACTCTTGTTTCCTGAGGTTGTTTTTCTCAGTAGTGACAAACACTCTTTGGATTTCAGAAAACCCCACGTTCAGTGGTATCTCTAGTCAGGATCTCGGGTAGCAAAGCTAGGAATGGCCATTGCCTCCTTGAGACAAGCTGCTATTCCACAGAAGTGCCAATCCTGTGCTAGATGGACCAGTGGTTTTATGCTTTCCCTTCAATGTTCCCTCTAACAGGGGTTCCCAGATGTTGTTGACTACAACTCCCAGAATCCCCAGCTGCAATGGCTTTTGCTTGGATATTATGGGACTTGTGGTCAACAACATCTGGGAATCTCTGTTAGAGGGAACACTGTTTCACTTCCCTTAAATTGATTTGAAATGAGTTGCTAGTGTTGCTTTAATGCAGCCCCTTGTATACACATTGGCAGCAGGTTGCTACATGACTAAAGCTGTAGCATTCCATTCTTTCTGTATCCCATGAGCTGTAGTTTCACACAACAAAGATAAAACAACAATATAGGCATTTTCTCAATGTGAGTCAACTCAATCTATGTCTTGGTAAAGGATCTGGATAAATAAAAAGTCTGGATTCTGCTGGTGCATATCCTTTTGCCTTCAGGCAAGGAATGGAAGGAGAGTGTGGGAATTCTAGTGAACTATGGGTTTTAAAAAACATATTTTCTGATGTGCAACATTCCTGAGCCGTTTTTGGAAGGGCAGTATAGAAATTGAAATAATAATAATAATAGTAACATGGTGACATGCATTCCATTGGTTAGACACAACTGCTCACTCCTACGTTCCTAGGTGGGGACCCAACAGTGTAGGAGGAACCTTGTGGCCTTCTGGCACACAGATTTTACTAGTGTTGCCTCCTGCTGGCATAAGGTTAAAAAAAGGTTCACCTAAAGAACAAAAGTTTGCTTAAGAAGTTTGCGTGCAAAAGAAATCACTGAAAGAGTGAGAATGAAGCCCAAGCTGAAACTGAATTTCCCTGTTCTCATTTCTTGCTGGTTAACAAGTGCTTGAGAAGCTGGGAGGGGCCTGCACCACTGAGAGATGTGTTAAATCGACAAGCAGATGGGCCATTGGTGGAAGATTAAAAGAGCTATGATTTAAGGAATTTGTGTGATTTTCGTCTGGACTTGTACCTCCTGTTTTCATGGTTTGCAGCCAAGTCTGGCTTAGAACTGGAACATAAGAACAGCCCTGCTGGATCAGGCCCAAGGCTTATCTAGTCCAGCATCCTGTTTCACACAGTGGCCCACCAGATGCCTCTGAAAATCCCACAGCAAGAGGCGAGGGTATGCCCTCTCTTTTCCTGTTGCTCCCCTGCAACTGGTATTTGGAGGTATCTTGCTTCTAAGACTGGAAGTGGCCTATAGCCACCAGATTAGTAGCCATGGATAGACCTGTCCTCCATGAATTTGTCTAATCCCTTTTAAAACCATCCAAGCTAGTGGCCATCAGCACATCCCATGGCAAAGAATTCCATAGATTAATTATGCGCTGTGTGAAAAAGTACTTCTTTTTGTTGGTCCTAAAGTTCTCAGCCTTCAGTTTCATGGGATGACCCCTGGTTCTAGTGTTGTGTGAGAGAGAAATTTCTCTGTCCATTCTCCATGCATAATTCGATACACCTCTATCATGTCTCCCCATAGTTACCTCTTTTCCAACATAAAAAGCCCCAGATGCTGGAGCCTTGACTCATAACGAAGGTGCTCCAGGCCCCTGATCACCTTGGTTGCCTTCTTCTGCACCATTTCCATTTCTACAATGTCCTTCCTAAGATATGAATATGACAAATATTTATATACCACTTTTCAACAAAAGTTCCCAGAGCAGTTTACAGATATAAACATATGATAGATAGATAGATAGATTTGCTCCCTGTCCTCAAACGGCTCACAATCTAAAGAAGAAACAAGAGCTACCAGCAACAGCCACTGGAGGGATGCCGTGCTGGGGTTAGACGGCCAGTTGCTCTCCCCCTGCTGAACAAAGAGAATCACCACTTTAGAAAGGTGCCTCTGCTCACTTAGCAGGGGACACTGACTACGGTGGGCAGAACTGTACGCAGAACTTCAAATGTGGGTGCACCATAGATTTGTATAAGGGCACGATGATATCAGCATTTTTATTTTCAACCCCCTGCCTAATGATCCCTAGCATGGAATTTGCCTTTTTTATTTTTTATTTTTACTGTTGCCATGCACGGAGTCAACACTCTTAATGAGCTGTCCACCATGACACCAAAATCTCTCTCCTGGTCAGTCACTGACAGCCCAGACCCCATCAGTATATATGTGAAGTTGGGGTTTGCTTTGTTTTTGGCCCCAATATGCATCCCTTTGCACTTGCTTACACTGAACCACATTTGCCATTTTGTCACCCACTCCCCCAGTTTGGAGAGATCCTTTTGAAGCTCCTCACAATCTGTTTTGGATTTCACTACCCTAAATAGTTTAGTGTCATCTGCAAATTTGGCCACTTCACTGGTTACCCCAACTTCTAGATCATTTATAAACACGTTAAAATTACTGGTCCCAGTACAGATCCCTAGGGGACCCCACTTCTTACTTTGCTACATTGTGAAAACATGAACCTGTCCCCTTATCCCATGACTGGTAAGTTTCCTCAAGAGTGGGGAACTTTGTCAAATGCTTTTTGGAAGTCCAAGTATACTACATGAACCAAATCACATTTATCCACATGCCTGTTGACACTCTCAAAAAACTCTAACAGGTTAGTGAGGCAAGACTTGCCCCTGCAGAAGCCATGCTGGTTCTCGTTCAGCAAGGCTTGTTCCTCTATATGTTTAAACATTTTGCCTTTAAATATGCTTTCCATCAATTTTACCTAGCACAGAAGTTAAGCTAACCAAACTATAATTTCCCAGTTCCCTTTTTGAAAATCGGAGTTACATTAGCTACTTCCCAGTCCTCTAGTACTGAGCCTGATTGTAAGGACATGTTACATATTTTTGCTATGAGATCAACAATTTCACATTTGTTCCTTCAAAACTCTTGGGTGGATGCCATCTGACCCTGGCGTTTTGTTTTTTTGTTTTTCAAGACAGTTTATAACATCCTCTGTCATCATCTCAAATTTGACCAGTTCTTCAGCCTCTAAGCCCGAGAAGCTCAGTTCCAGAGATAGTATATGGTCAGTATCCTCTGCCGTGAAGACAGATGCAAATAACTCAATCAACTTCTCTGCAATCTCCTTAGCCTCAATAATCCCTTTCATCTAAGGGGCCAACTGCCTCCCTGGCAGATTTTCTGCTTCTGATATATTTAAAGAAGTTTTGTTATTCCTCTTGGCACTTCCAGCTATATACTCCTCAAAATCTCTTTCTGCATCCCATATTGTCTCCTTGCATTTGTTTTGCCAGTGTTTATGTTCCTTTCTGTTCTCTTTGTTTGTGCAGGACTTCCATTTTCTGAAGGAAGTCTTCTTCCCTTTAAAAACTTCCCTGATTCTACTTGTGAGCCATGCTGGCATTCTCTTGAACTTGGTGGTACCTTTCCTCCTTCTTGGTATACATTCCAACTGAACTTCTATTATTGTGGTTTTAAATAAGTTCCATGCTTTCTGGAGTGATTTGACCCTCCTAACTTTCACTTTCAGCAGTCCCATCATTTTTGAGAAGGTTGCTCTTCTGGACACCAATGCATCTGTGTTGGACCTCCTTGGCAATGCTCCACTCGGATATAAACTGAATTGGATCACACGGTGGGGCTATTCTTACGATCACAAAAACCGGGCTAGGAAAATCCTAGCCCGATTTTTGTGATCATAAGAACCACTGGGCTCGCAGCCAAACTCGGTGGTTCTGGAGCAGCTAACCCGCTCCTGTAGCCCGCCCCTTAGCCCAGGTTTGCGGAGCGAGTGCTCCGCAAACCCGGGCTATCTGCTCGTGAGTAGCTGCAGCACAGCTCCGTGCCGCAGCTACTCGCGAGTAGACCCCTGGCCAAGAGGCTTAAAAGCAGCCTCCCAGCTTGGGGGTCTCCCCAGTATTCCCCCCCGGGCATACTGGGGCTTCCGGGGGCCGCGCGGCTGCTGAGCTCCCCAGCCCCCGCCGGCTCTGTCTCGGAGCTGGCCATCGTGTGGGCGGCCGATCCGGCTACCCAGGGCTCCCTGCCCACTTGTGAGCGGGGAGAGCGGGCTTAGCCCGCTCTTCTCGCTCAGCGCCCTAAACCGGGTCTCACTGATTGTGAGACCCAGTCCTATGGTCATTGTTCTCCAATGGTTTTACAGCTCTGAAATCTTGCACCAGGTCCTGGGCATCACTTAGGATTAAGTACAAGGTTGTCTTCTCTCTGGTTGGTTCTGCAACCAACTGTTCTAAGGCACAATCTTTTAGCATTTCTAGAAATTTGGCGGCTCTGTCAGTACCAACACATGAATTTGCCCAGTCTATGTGAGGGTAATTGCTCTCACTCATTATTACAACACCATCTCTTTTTGATGCCTCTCTGATTTACTTCTCCAGCTCCAGGTCACTCTCAGCATTTTAATCCAGAAGGGGATCAAAACCCATCATTGTCACAATGATGGGCGACAATCAGAGAATAAAGCTGGTCTTGTGATAGCTAACATAATTTATCTCCTTAGCTAAACAGGGTCCATCGCATCCTGGTTGCATATGAATGGGAGATGGTGTGAGCACTGTAAGATATTCCCCTTAAGGGATGGAGCTGCTCTGGGAAGAGCAAAAGGCTTCAAGTTCCCTCCCTGGCATCTCCAAGATAGGGCTGAGAGAGATTCCTGCCTGTAGCCTTGGAGAAGCTGCTGCCAGTCTGTGAAGACAATACTGAGTTAGCTAGATAGACCAAGGGTCTGACTCAGTATATGGCAGCTTCCTATGTTCCTATGATTCTGTGGAGGAACCCAGTCCTCCTAGGTTTTCTAGTTTGTTGGTGCTACTCCACCCCCAATCTGCTCCTCTCTGTTCTTTCTGTAGAGTTTGTAGCAAGGAATAACAGTGTCCCACTGGTTCTCACCATTCCACCAAGTTTCTGTTATGCCCACTATTACTATGTTTTCATTAGCAACCAAGCAGTCCAGCTCACTCATCTTCGCTCAAGAGGCTTCTGGCATTAGTATATAGACACCTATATACTGAGTCTCTTACCTGGTGTTGGCATGTGATCTCTCCCTTAATGTCACTTGACCTTTTTAGCCAGCTGTCATGTGTTTCCATCTGCTCTACTCCTGGTTCTACTCTGTCTCCTTCTTCTTTATCTGAAACATTTGCACCCTTCCACCTTAGAGGATTTTGCTTGCCGAACCAGATACTACCCAGTTCCTGTCGGGAACCCCCAGACGTTTTAAAAGCTGCTCGGCAGCCTTTTTGTTTTTAAGTGCCAGCAATCTGGTTTCATTGTGATTCAAGTGGAGCCATTTTGTACAGGCTGCTTTCCCCAAAATGTATCCCAGTGCCTAACAAATCTAAACCCCTCCTCTTGGCGCCACCGTCTCATCCATGCATTGAGACCCCTCAGCTCCGCCTGTCTCACTGGTCCTGCACGTGGAACATGTAGTACTTTAGAGAATGCTACTCTGGGGGCCCTAGACTTCAATCTGCTACCTAGCAGCCTAAATTTGGCTTCCAGGACCTCCCGACTGCATTTTCCAACATCGTTGGTGGCAACGTGCACAACAGCTGACTCCTCTCCAGCACTGCTTATCAGCCTATTTAAATGCCGCATGATGTCTGTAACCTTCATACCAGCAGGCAAGTCACCATTTGGTCTACAAACCCATCTCTCTATACCCCTAACCATCGAATCACCCACTTCTAGGAGGCCCCTAACCCCTGGAGGAGTTGGTAATCACATATGACCAGTCCTGGTGGGTCACACCAAAAACCCATCTAATCTGGCATCCTGCTTCCCACAGTGGCTGACCAGATGCCTCCAGGAAGCTCACAAGCAGGCCGCGAAGGCAAGAGCCCTCCCCTGCCGCTGCGATCCCTGCCACTAGTATTCAGAGGTATATTGCCTCAGATCATGGAAGTTCCATCTAATATAGATTGGCTGAAAGCAGAGAAACAGGGACAAAGGCCGAGAACTTCTGAGACCCAGAAAAGGAAATCAGACATTAAATGAATGAAATTTCTTGCCACCCAACATTTTGCAGTGCATTCTTGAAGGATGAGAATCGGGCTCTCATTTATCTCTATGGCAGACCACATACTCTGCATGCAGAAGGTCATCCCAGCATCTGCAGTTACAAGCAGGGGATGAGAAAGACCTTTGGCAGTTCCTGAACAGCTCCTACCAAACCGAGTAGACAATATTAGGCTCAATGGGACCAATGGTCTCACTCAGTACAAGGCAGAGTCATACGTTTTCATAGCCAAGTACAATGGCTATGAACTACGCCATGATTTCACTGGTCTTCATGCGTTCTGTGCAGATGCTGGAGGCCAGGAGCTCACTATCTCACTGATGGTACTTGTCAGTTATGTATTCAATCCATTTCAACTCAGTCTTGCACTGCGTTAAACTAATAGGGGCAGGATGCCTCTAAATCAGGGGTTCCCAACCTGTGGTACTCCAGATGTTGCCAAGCTACGAGTCCCATCATCCTCAGCTACAATTTATTGTGGCTGGGGGTGATGGGAGTTGTAGTTCAGCAACATCTGGAGTACCACTGGTTGGGAACCCCTGCTCTAAATACCAGTTGCAGGGCAGCAGCAGTGGGAGAGGAGGCATGCCTTCATCTCCCACTTGTGGGCTTCCCAGAGGCATCTGGTGGGCCACTGTGGGAAACAGGATGCTGGACTAGATAGGCCTTGGGTTTGATCCAGCCAGGCTGCATTTATGTAGTAACTAACACACATACAGAGACTGACATCCTAAAGAAGTGCTTGCACTCGTGCAAGAAGATTGTGGTGGTGTGCTAAAAAGTGGGGATTTGTGGAATTGTGCTCTTGCACTATAGGAAATCCTGTGCAAAAGTTGCCTTTATGTGTGCCCTAGGTTGCGCAACAGTTGCGCAAGTGCAAGCCCCAGACTTGGCGCAAAATAGCTAGTGCAACAGCTTCGTCCTACCACCCTTCCACAAGCGCTTTGTTAGGATGCCAGCCAGTTTCCTCCTACCAATTAATCTGGTCATGCAGCTTGACTCTCTGCATGCCTACTTGGAAGAAAGCCCCACTGAGTTCCATGGGACTTACTCCTAGGTAAGTATGCAGAGGATTGCAGCCATAACCTCTTTGCCTGGACTCTCACTCATGCCAAGATGTTCCCCCCCCCCTTTAATTTCAACAGATTATTGGCAAGAGAATGAGACTAAGGAGGAAAATAATCATTGGGAATTTTCTAAACAATTGGAATGTTGTGGGAAGGCCTCAGGAAGCGTGGTGGTGAATGTCTCCCAGGGTCACGAACGGGGAGAACCATCCAAGAGTCAGCGCAGGTCAAAGAAGCAGCAGCAGGACCAGCCAAAGAACAGAACAGTGAAATCAACTTCCCGTGCTGCAGTTAAAAAGGTATTTGAGAAAAGCCCGCAGCAGCAGAAGGAAGAGTCGGCTTGGGGCCATCTTGAACAGGGCAGCGCTCAAGTTACGGAGCCCCCATATCAGTGTTCCGAGTGTGGGAAAAGGTTATGGCTCAAAGACAGCCTAAAGAGACATCGGCGACTCCACACAGGAGAGAAGCCCTACAAGTGTTCATATTGTTGGAAAACCTTCAGTCAGAACTCCAACCGCATTGAGCACGAAAGGACCCACACAGGGGAGAAACCATACAAGTGTTCACACTGTGGGAATCGGTACCGTCGAAGCTCCAACCTTGGGGCACACAAAAGGACCCACACGGGAGAGAAGCCCTACAAATGCTTGGAGTGTGGGAAAGAATTCACGCGGAAGACTCACCTCAATGGCCATCTGAGGAGCCACACTGGGGTGAAGCCATATGACTGTGTGGACTGTGGGAATGGTTTCTGGCGTAAAGTGACACTTAAGAAGCATCAACGAAGCCACAGCAGCAAGAGCCACCCAAGTGCCTAGAATGCAGGGAGTGTTGCTTTAAACCTCCGGTAAAGGAGAAAGTAGGCCTTGTTCAGAAATTGACGGTGTTAGAAACTTCACTGAAAGATCCAGCAGAGATCCAAGACGGGATCAGTGGCTTGCTGGAATTATCTTCTTAACTTGTCCTTTTCTTCTTAAAGAATGCTCGGAACTGTGCCAGGTATTTTTGGAGCGCTCTCTCTCTCTCCAAAACCCACTTGCTGATACTGAGCCCCTTTTCTATGAGTAGCTCTCAAGCAACTCAGTTACCATTCGAAAGGCCCAGCTACGTAGATGGAGAATGATCACATTGGTCCTGGGTCATTCAAATGTTAAAGCAAGTGATACGGGACCTACTCATGGGAAAACAGCTCCTGTATAGATAGGGTAACATCTACAACTAAGGCAGGCGTTTCCAACCTTGGGTCTCCAGATGTTGCTGAACTACAACTCCCATCATTGCCTGCTAACTTGACAAAGAGGCACCTTTTACCGTGGTGATTCTCTTTATTTAGCAGGGGGAGAGTAACTGGCCCTATCCACCCCCAGCACAGTACCTCCAGTGACTGTTGCTGGTGTCTGTCTTATGTTTCTTTTTAGATTGTGAGCCCTTTGGGGGCAGGGTTCCATCTTATTTGTTTGTTATTTCTCTGTGTAAACCGCCCTGAGCCATTTTGGAAGGGCGGTATAGAAATTGAATTAATCATCATCATCTCCAGCCACAACAATGGCTCCTTGTGGCTGGAGCAGGGCTGCTCAACTTTGGCCCTCCTGCAGATGTTGGCCTACAACTCCCATAATCCCTGGCTACTGGGCACTGTGGCTGGGGATGATGGGAGTTGTAGTCCAAAAACAGCTGGGGAGCAGGCCTGGGCTGGAGACAGTGTTCCCTGTATGAGGGATTCCCAAATGACTACATCAACTTTGGGTAGGGATTATGGGAGTTGTAGTCAACTTCTGGGAATCCATTTTACAGGGAACATTGGCTAGAGATGATGGCAGTTTTTGTCCAGCAACATCTGGAGACCCAAGGTTGGAAACCCCTGGGCTAAGGTAACGTTCAAAGGGCCCCCAGGTTTCTCTGCTGCTCTTGTTTTCATAGGTCCACTCATTGTGATGAGATATATCTCACCCCACAGGTTATGGGGTGAAATTACAGCTGTTATCTGTAACTTTTTGTTTTGCACTTTGTGCTCCAGAGTGAATTCCAGTTTGACTTCTTCTTTAGCTCATGAGCCTGTGAAATAGAATTTTGCTGATCTGTTTTGTAACTTTGGTTAGAAGCATGTACTTAATAAACTTTTCTCTTTTTTCATGAAGATGTGTTGTGTTGCATTTAATTAGGCTGCTGCTCTTGGTGAAATGAATTGCACCACATTATATATCCCGTTAACTTGTAGATAAAGAAAATGAGGGGGACCCCTTCTGTGTTGTGATTGCTTTCACCCAAAGGGATATCAAAGGATTGGTTCTTCATCCAATAGTCAGTTGGAATTATCCCAAGGGAGGGATCGTAAAAAAGCAATGGAGTCAATCTATTCTCATTTGAAGCGATTAAATGTTCGGGGCATTTAATTGGTAATACCTGTATTTCCCTGCTGGTGGCAGTAACTGTGATGGTCAGCTGGTAATTATGGTGATGAGCGAGAAAAGGGAAATCCTATTTGCTGAGGTGCTATGGTGCCTAGGAATTTAACTGTGGTGCCTAGACTAGGGTATTCAGAAGCAGAGTTATTTAATAAAATATTTATTTGTCCCAGGCAGCCCCGTTCTGTATTACTTGTAAAGGAGAAAAGAGAAGCCCATTTACCCTCCCTGCTCCAATGTCAGTCACTAAGCCCTGTGATTTCGTCATATGTTCATCATCTGGTACCTAAATTTTTGGGCTGGCTCCTAGAGAGCCAAAGAAAATTTGTCAAGGCCTGTTCCAAGGACATGTGACCATAACACAGCTCACACATGTTCTCCCTAGGCATGTGCTTTGTTTAATGCTTTCAACTTCTGACCTGGTTTTCCTTTTGATATTATATTATACTGTTTCTGTACCTGATAAATCACCTTAAGTGGCACAGCAGGGTGCAGCTAACAAGCAGAAGGTTGCCGGTTCAAATGCCCGCTGGTACTATATCGGGCAGCAGCGATATAGGAAGATGCTGAAAGGCATCAGCTCATACTGTGCAGGAGGAGGTAAGGGTAAACCCCTCCTGTATTCTACAAAAAGAAAACCACAGGGCTCTGTGAGAGCCAGGAGTCAAAATCGACTTGACGAGCCACTTTACTTTAATTTTATACCTAAGAAGCTGCAGCTATTTTGCACCTTAAGCAAATAGGCTGGTGTTTTATCAGGATCTGCTTGCTGAACTAATTTTCTGTATCAATTTCTTTATAAGAACTTAAAGGGCATGGTAATGACTTACAGGACATAAATCAATATCATCCAACTGGAAGCCTTAGAGCAATGGAAGAAATTTGTACGGGTGGCTTTGAGATGTAGCTTCCAAACCATGTCTACAATCATTAGGAACATAGGAAGCTGGATTCTAATGTGTCAAGACGATTGGCCCATCTATCTCAGAATTGTTTACACTGACTGGCAGCAGCTCTGCAAGGTTTCAGGCAGGAGTATTGCCCAGCCCTTCCTGGAGATGCCAGATTGAACCTGAGACCTTGTGCATGCAAAGCAAATGTTCTACCATTCAACTACAGCTCCATCCCCCATTCTGCTCCTTCTCTTTGGTGAGGCCTGTCTCATACTAAATGTAATAATTTGATGCCCCTCTGAGACTTTTAGTGTATTCATTAAAACTTCTGGCAAGCTGGACAACAGACCTGTAAGGTAAGCCAAACTATTATCCCCTTATTGCAGATAGGAAGGCTGAGGCATAGGTATGTTGGCTTAGCTCGGGCCTGTACAAGTAACGTCTGGGGGCCGGATCTAGTCCAGGGGACTTTTTTTGCTAGCCCCAGGGGTGGACCAAAGTTTTGTGGTACCTGAGGTGCAAAATCTTGCTTTGCCCCATGGCCCTGGCCGGGGGGTGGTCAAACCCCTTTCAAAATTAATCTTTGCAAGCTTGAAAGTACACAAGGGACAAGGAAGAAAGGTTGCTAGCAGCCTCCTCGTCTCTCCTCATGTTACGGGTAACTAATAATGGCTTTCCTTAATATTTTTAATGAGTAACTAATAATTGCTTTGTTTGTTACTTCTCTTTGTAAACCACCCTGGGCCATTTTTGGAAGGGCGGTATAGAAATCGAATAATAATAATAATAAATATTATTATTTATTTATCTTGTATACCACCCAAACCTCCGTCTCTGGGCGGTTAACAATTATTATTTAATAATTAATTTTAATGTAATTGTTAATGTGCTGAACATATACCTTGGCCCCTATACACCAAGTCATGGTTGGTTTGGGCCCACTGGGGTATTTGAGTTGTGCCCCTGTTAGTTAAAGCGATCTGGTGTGTATCACAGCGTTAAGATCTGAACGGGGATCTTTCTTTCTGTAGCTCTCTGATGCCAGGAGAGCTGGACTGGAAAACCTCCCCCCTCACTGGAATGGAAAGACATCAGGATGAAGGGGCTTGACATATCCCTCCCACCCCACCAACTCAAAACTCTCAGCCAAATTTTGCCAGCCGAAATTCCAATGCCTTCAGTCCAGCAATGGGAAGTGAGTTTTCTTCTTTTTTGCCTACCTGTTGCTTTTGAGACAATTCCTCTTGGGAAATCAGACATTTCTACTTGGGAATATATCACTCCATGCTGGAGGGGTAGGAATTGAGCTAAGTCCCACTCCCTTAACGCTACAGGGCAGAAGTTATCAAACGTGGATCCCTAGATGATGTTGAACTACAACCCATTATCCCCAGTCACAGTGGCTGGGGATAATGGGGGTTGCAGTCCAACATCTGAGGACCCAAATTTGATAACCCCTGCCCTAGGATGAAGCATTAGGGAAAGGAAAATCATGATAATATAATAATAATAATAAATAATTCAATTTCTATAACGCCCTTCCAAAAATGGCTCAGGGCGGTTTACAAAGAGAAATAACAAATAAGATGGCTCCCTGTCCCCAAAGGGATCACATTCTAAAAAGAAACATAAGGCACACACCAGCAACAGTCACTGGAAGTACTGTGCTGGGGGTGGATAGGGCCAGTTACTCTCCCGCTGCTAAATAAAGAGAATCACCACGGTTAAAGGTGCCTCTTTGCCCAGTTAGCAGGGGAATGAAGGTATACATGACGGCATTCTTGAAAACCGTGCAGAGAGTTATTGGAAGGTGAAAGAATTAGAAACATTGGCAGAAAAGGTTTGGTCATGTGCAGAAAGGAATGTGGTAGCAAGGATGTTTGAGAAAAGATTTTGGTCAAAGAACAGAACAGAAGCGAGACAGTTGGTTTGACAGTTGGATTAAGTTTGAAAAATCTGCAGTTAAGCCTTCAACAGCACAGCTGATCTTGTGAGTGGAAAAATGATTACCAACTGAACCAGACTCCCATTTTTTAAGGCTGAAGAAGGGAAGAAAAAAGGATATCTGCAACAAAATTAAGGTAAATCACAACACAAAACCCCCTGCAGTGGCAGAATGTGTGGGGAGACCAGGGAGGAGGAGATGCCATGCTAAATTTGCCTACGCATTTGTTTTTGTATTTAGTGACAACATTTCCAAAATAATTACATATAATCAGATATTAGAAGTGTTACACTTCCTATAAATGTAATTTTAAAAAATGGAATTCAAAATCACAGAGTGGGCAGGATCTTCTAGATCAATTCTAAGGACTAAGCTTAGGACTAATAAGGACTAATTAGTCCTATAAGGACTAATGAGATAAGTTAATTGTGATCAACTTTCGGTCTCATTTATTTCAGTGGGGCTTAATTGTAACTAATTTAGTCTGAATCCTGCCCCCCCCTCGTTTACAAAATATTCATAAAATCATAATTAAAACCAGGTATTAATCTATCTATGTGGTCGCTAAGAGTCAACACCGACTTGACGGTACTTAATCAATCAAGAGCTTATTCATATTGGAAATAATAATTGATTTCCAGGATAGGTACAGATCTTTGGAAGACTGTTAAGCTACCAATGAAAACAAAGAGTCTTGTGGCACCCTGATAAGAGGAGGAAAGAAGGAAGGAGGTGGAGAGAGGAACAACAAGGTGATTTTGGAGCCTGGACCTAAAGGCCTTTGGAGGCCCCCCTCCCCTGCAAATTAAGCATCATCATGCTTGGCCAGGCGACCACCACACCCAGAACAGACTAAAGAGGATTTGGGGGGGCCCCCAAGGGCTGTGGAGGCCCTGGACTTTGGCTCAGAAGTCCAGGGGTAAAAGCACATCTCTGCAAATGGAAGTGGAAACGTGAAATGCCTAATTTTGACGTTAAGCCCTGGTTTTTATTAATTACTAAATTAATAAAAGAGTAATAATTACTCTGGTTTTTGTTAATTAATAAATTAATAAAATATAGTTACCCTGCCCAATGGCCAGTTAGGCTTTCAGGTGGCTCATAATGACAAAATCGGTACCACGTTGAATGCACACACTAATAAAATAAAACAAAACTGCAGTTAGAAGCCGTGTGTAACTAATAATTACTAAAAGCTAGTAATTTAGTTACACACATTAAGCTGTGTGTAACTAATAATTACTAAAAGCTTAAGGCTTGGCCCACAGGTTTGCGATCCAACATCAATTCAACCACCACAAACTTTAGTGGAGTCTCCTCTAGAGAAGAGAGAGGGGAAGGAGCAGGCTTGCAATTGCAGCGAAGCCCGATTAAAAGAGTTTTCCTTCCCAAACCTGCTTTCCCGCCGCGAACTACAACTCCCAGGAGCCCTTGCAAGCCCGAGAAGTTGCGACTATCACGAAGCTCTTGTTGGCGTTATAATGCAAAGGAAGAAACGCTTTTTAGGGGAAGGATCGCCAGTGCAGAGACGGCCAACCTAGAGACGAGGGAATCAGGAGACACCAAGACGAAATTCGCCTGATGGGTAGTTTTGATCTTGCCTTTAGCAAAGGGTGGAACTGCAGAGCCCGATTCCTAGGAAGAAGAAGGCTAAAAAAACTGGCAAGCCCCTTCCTGCGGTGTTCCCTCCCCCGGAAATGGGCTCTTTTGAATGTACTTTTTCCCCGGGAGTGGCAGCTGTTGTTTTGGGGCTGGATCCTGGTCGTTCATACCCCTCGGAGGAGGATCTGAGTGAGTGCAGAGGAGGGTGCTTGCACGCTCCCCCCCCCGGGAAACCCTTGGCTGGGAGGGAAGTCCTTTTGCTGTGCATGTTAAATGTGTGGATTCCTCCCCCGCCCCTGTTCTTGCAACATAAAAATGGCATTGAGTTTGAAGGCAGAAAACCATGCGGTGTGGGTTAGATTGAAAATATGTGAAACGGCGTTATCGTGAGTCGGACCCTTGGGCCTTCTTGTCTACTCTGACTGGCAGCTGCTCCGCAAGGTCATGGGTAGAGAGAGGTGTCTTTCCCTGCCCTGATATTTGAGAGCCTTTAGTTGGATGTGCCGGGGGAACTATGAACTCCACTACGGAACTGTGGCTGCTTCCCAAAATAGAACAGTCTGATGTGAACACCCGAAGTTGCCTTACACCGAGCTGATCATTGATCCATCTCGGACTGGTAGCAGCTCTCCAGGGTCCTGAGCTCAGAGGTCTTTCCCAGCCTGGCTGCCTGTGAGCCTCTTAGGTAGAGGTGCAGGGATCGAACCTTCTGTATGCAGAGCCGGTGCTCTAACATTATGGATGCTCCTGAGAAGCAGATGTAGCTGTCATATTGAATCGGACCACTGGTCTGTCTAGCTCAGTATTGTATGCTCTGACTGGCAGCGGCTCTCCAAGGTACAGTGAGGGAAATAAGTATTTGATCCCCTGCTGATTTTGTCCGTTTCCCCCTGACACAGAAATGACCAGGCTATAATTGGAATGGTAGGTTTATTGTAGCTGTGAGAGTCAGAATAACAACAAACAAACCCTCAAAAGCCCAGTAGAGATGTGGAGTGGGAAAATTTCTAAAATGGAAAACTTTCCAGAAGATTTTCTCATACTTAATTTTTTCCCCTTTGAATAATTTCAACTTCTAAAATTATTTCATAAAAGGCAAGGGTAATAATGAATGGATGCCCTGCAATATGAGGCAAGCACCTGGCAGTCTCAAAGTTGTAAGTAATACTTTTCAAAATTGTGCAGCCCTGATGTAGGCAGTAGTGATCTAGATGGACCAATGACCTGACTCCGGATAAAACAGCTTCCTGTGTAGCTGCTGATATTTGACTGGATCTGAAAGAACCTAGTTTGGAGCTGCACAACCTTGAGAATTAGAAATCCAGAGTGCTCAAACCCCACAGCTGTCACACTGTAGAGTAGAAAGTGGCGTATGTGTGCATATGCTGTTGTAAAATTTGATAAAGTTGTCCTTTCATCCCCTTCCCTGCACCCCATCAGTTCTTCTTGTTAAGCTGGTGAGGGGCTCAGTGCACCATGTAGTCACTCAGGCTTTTTAAAATTGACTTTTTAAAATGTAAGAGAGTTTTGTAAAAAAAAATTCTATTTCGTATCTTATTTTTTGTGTTTCATGTATTTTTAATGGATGTTTTTTAATGAGTTGGGAGCCACCCAGAGAACAATTTGTGACGGGGCGGCTAACAAATAAAGTCTATTATTATTGTTATAGTCTCATGACTTGGTCTTAGGGGGTCCGGTGTAGGTGGGAAGGCCCGCCATGATTGTGCCCAAGGAAAGTGCAGGTTTTCCTATTCCCAGCAGTACGTGCCACTAAATCAGTGTCAAACTGTGGCCCTCCAGCTGTTGTTGGACTACAACTCCCATCATCCCCAATCATAATGGCCAGTAGCCAGGGGTGATGGGAGGTCAACATCTGCAGGAGGGCCACAGACCCCTCTGCTAAATGCAAAATCTGGTGAGACAGATGTAAAGGACTGTGGCTGCTTTTTATTCCTGCCTTTTTGTTTCAGTGCTATTGCTTACCTGTTGGCAGTTTGTCCAATTTGCTTTGCTTTTGGAGAAGTGCCAGGAAATGGTTGGAGGACAGATTTTGGACAGCTCTTCTGCAGATGGAGAGGCTGTATACCTCTTAGCATGTCGCTGCGTAGGGCAAGTAATGGCGGGTAGTTCTTGCCTTCGAGCCCTGCTGGTGGGCTTCATAAGAGTAGGAGAAGGGTGTTTCTGGATCAGGCCAAAGACCCATCTCTCCCAGCATCCTCTTTTCTAAAAGGGCCAAGTTGATGGGCAGCCCAGAAGCAGAACATACAGACAAATAGCCCTCTCTCAGATGCTTTCCAGCAACTGGTATTCAGGTGTATTCTGCTTCTAGTCTTCAAGGCTAGTAGCCATTGGGGATGTGCATGAAATCTGCATGAATTGATTCGGATTCAAATCGATTTGATTTAGAACCATTGAATAGAGTGGAGTTCGAATCGATTTGAATTTGCCCAACTTTGAATCGATTCAAACAAATCTCAACTCTATTCAATGGTTCCAAATCAATTTCAATTCAGATTCTATTCGGATTCAAATCGATATATGCAAATTTTGTGCACATCCCTAATAGCCATGCATAAACCTATCCTGCTCCATGATTTTGTCCCCCACCTTTTCAAGCCATCTAGACTAGTGACCATTGTCAGTGAAACATGCCCAGAAAAACCTGGCTGGCTATAGGATGTTGGCCTAGATCAGGGCTGCACAACTTTGGCCCTTCACACAGTGGCCAGTAGTCAGGGATGATGGGAGTTATAGTTCAACAACAACTGGAGGGTGAGGTTTTGCAGCTCTGGACTAGATTGATGTATGATCTGATTCAGAAGGGCACTTCTTATGCTGTTATACAGGATTAGACCAGGGGTTCTTGAACTTGGGTCCCCAGATGTGATTGGACTACAACTCCCATAATCCCTAGCTACGATTGCTGCCTTTGTGCTGGGAGTTGTAGTCCAACCACACATGGGGACCCTAGTTTGAGAATCCTGGGATTAGGTAAATTCATGGCAGACAACTCTTATCAGTAACCGTGATAGCTGAATTGAACCTTCGTGAACAGAGGAAGTATACCTTTAAACGCCAGATGCCAGGAACAACAATAGGAAATGGCCCCATCTCCAGCATCTTATGATGTTATGGTCTGGTGTCTTATGCTTCCATCATTTCACAGGGGAGGGGGACATTGGCAGCCATCTTCACGGGAGCCCCAAATGCTGACTTTTGTCCATTCTTTCTTCTTCCTGTGCTCTCTTTTTTGTCACTCAGGTGGAAGGCCCTTCAGCCAGGTTTGAACACTTTCTCCTCCTCCTCCTCCTTTCAGTGTTTGTCACCCTGAAACGTCCAGTATTGTAATTATTGTAAGGTGAGACAGCTGGGGAGAAATCCAGATGCTGTACCATTAAAGCCCTGCTGTTCACTGTACACATCTCGGAGAGTCTTGCCTCTGAGCTTCTTTTGGTAGAGAGTGAAAGAGAGGATATGGACGCAGGGCAGGGGAAGCAGCCGGACTTCCCATTCCAGGCTGTGCAGAAGCACTGGATGTCCCCGGGAGTGAAAATGGAGGAACAAGACCCAGGAGGCCCTGCACCAAAGGAGGAATCGGAGGGAACAGGAAAAGCTGTCCTCCAAGTTGGAAGGCTCCAGGAATTCCTGCAGAGGATTCCCGGAGAACAAGTTAAACAGGAACCAGAGGAGGGTCTTCTTCAGCACTGGGATGCCCAATGGCAGGAGTTTCTGAAGACAGTGGAGTCCCCTTGCTCTGGACTGGCAATCCCCCAGCTGACAGAAGAGCCCGCTCCATGGGATGATACTAAGGCCTTTCTGGCCTCCTTTGAGCAAGTGGCCGAAGCCTGTCAATGGCCCAGGGGAGAGTGGGTGACCCAGCTCCTGCCAGCTCTGAGTGGAGAAGCCAAGAAGGCCTTTGACAGGCTGGAGATCGGAGACAGAGAGGATTATGGGAAGGTGAAAGCAGCCATCTTACGACAGGATGCTCTGGCCCGGGAAAGGTGGGGTCACCACTTCAGGCATTTCTGCTACCAGGAGGCTGAGGGGCCGAGAGGGGCTTACATCCGACTGCAGAAACTTTGCCATGGGTGGCTAAGGGTAAAGAAGCAGACAAAGGAGCAGATTCTGGAGCTGCTTATCTTGGAGCACTTCCTGGCCATCCTTCCACCGGAGATCCAGAGCTCGGTGCGGGATTGTGGCCCAGAGACCTGTTCCCAGGCCGTGACCTTGGCTGAGGATTTCCTGCAGATGCAGCTAGAAGCCAAGAGACAGGAAAAGCAGGTGAGGCCTTTTCACCCTGACATTTGTGGATTTCCCAAGGTGCGGAATGTGAGTTGAGATCTTGGCCCATCAAGGAGCAACTCTTTTGTGGGAGTCTGTTGCCTGCTTTTTTTCATGGTGTTAACCAGGATTGAAAAATGACTCAATTTCCATCCCTTCCCCATAGACTGCAGTGGGGCTGCTTATTGCGGGGATGGTGGGGTATAAGATAATAAAGCCCTTCCAATCCATGCAGTAGTAGATCTCTGCGCTGAGTAGCAGATTGGACTAGAAGGACTCCAACATCCCTTCCAACTCTGATTCCTTGTAGGCCTGTCCTACAAGGCCTTCAGAGAATGTCCAGCATTCTCTGATTCCTTGTCAGCCTGCCACCTTGAAAAAGGTTTGAGGATCTTTCCCAAGTGCCAGTGGCCTTTGTGAAGCTGTGACTCTCCCAGAGGAAGAAAAGGTTCAGTCTGAACCCCATGTAGAAGCAGTTGGGGAGGGGACATCATATGATGGTAGCGCTCCAGCTCTGCCTGTTTATAGCAATCAGTCCATCACTTTATTGTTTTAGCTGTAGCCATAACAAAAAATGTTCGAAAACTGAATAGTTAAAACAATATAGCAAACTGCAGGGCAGTCAGAAAGAGAAAGATGGAACCAGAATAACTCAGTACAGGATAATATTGGCTTGCCATGCACTTTATTTAAAATATTTTATTTAATTTAAAATTTCTATATCACCCAAAACTTGCGTCTCTGGGCGGTTTACCTTGATGGTAGAAATTATAAAAACTGGCTACTTTTCTTGTAATGGAGGGCCTGGAATCTGCTAATGAGAAGTTTACATAAAACCCCAAGACTTGACAGGATAAACCATAAGCAATGGCCCTGCTTTGCCCGTAGAAGGTCCCAAGTTCTGTCCTGGTCAGCATTTCCAGGTAGGGCTGGGAAAGGCCCCTGCCACAAACCCTGGGGAGCTGCTGCCAGTCACTGCAAACACTACTGAGCCAGATGGACCAAGAGTCTGACTCGGCAGAAGTCAAGCGCATATGCATCCATTGCTCAGTGGCAGAGCACCAGCTTTGCATGCAGAAGGTCCCATTTTCAGTCCCTGCCAGGATCTCCAGGCAGGTCTGGGAAAGACCCCTCTCTGTCTGAAATCCTGGAGAGCTGCTGCCAGTCAGTGTAGACAAACCTGAGCTATATGGACTAATACTTTGACTTGTTTTGGTTTTGACTACAAAAACTGTTTGTTTTTTGTGGGGGGATTGCAGCTCAGTGGAAGAGCATTTGCTTTGCATGCAGAAGGTCCTAAGTTCAGGCGAGCTGGTCTTGTGGTAGCAAGCATGACTTGTCTCCTTAGCTAAGCAGGGTCCACCCTGGTTGCACATGAATGGGAGACTAGAAGTATGAGCACTGTAAGATATTCCCCTCAGGAGATGGAGCTGCTCTGGGAAGAGCAGAAGGTTTTAAGTTCCCTCCCTGGCTTCTCCAAGATAGGGCTGAGAGAGATTCCTGCCTGCAACCCTGGAGAAGTTGCTGCCAGTCTGTGAAGACAATACTGAGCTAGCTAGACCAATGGTCTGACTCAGTATATGGCAGCTTTCTATGTTCCATCCTATGTTCCAGTTCCTGGCACCATCTGCAGGTAGGGCTGAGTAAGACCCCTGTTGGGTTGCTGCAGGTTGGAGCAGTCAGTTCTGGGCTAGGTAGTCTCTCCATGAAAGGCAGGTTTGTATATTCACCAGGATAATCCATAGCTCAATGGTAAAGCACCTACTTTGTATCCGGAGAATCCCAAGTTCCATCCCTGGCATGGAACCTGGCTGAGAAAGCCTCATCTCTAACTGAAACCCGAGAGTTACTGCCACTTGGTGTAGAGCAGGCCTGCTCCACTTAGGCCCCCCAGATGTTTTTGGACGACAACTCCCACAATCCCCAGCCACAGTGGCCAATAGCCAGGGATTATGGGAGTTGTAGGCCAACATCTGCAGGAGGGCCAAAGTTGAGCAGCCCTGGTGTAGAGACTACTGCGCCAGATGGACCAATGATCTGACACAATACAAGGCAGCTTGGTCTGTTCAGTCATGCGAGGCATCTTCTCTGCTGTTCCAGAAGCCAGCATCACTTCAGGAGGCAGCCCCGGGTTTCTCCCGATCTTCACAGGCTCTGCCTGACCCTGTCCACAGGCGGCGGTACAGGGAGACCACGCAAGAGGGTGACCGCGGAGATGTGAATTCACAAGGTAAGGAGGGTGTGG
Source organism: Hemicordylus capensis (assembly GCF_027244095.1). Taxonomy (NCBI): domain Eukaryota; kingdom Metazoa; phylum Chordata; class Lepidosauria; order Squamata; family Cordylidae; genus Hemicordylus; species Hemicordylus capensis. The sequence continues at coordinate 243,403,571 of NC_069658.1, read as the reverse complement.
ACGTTTCCTGAGTGGTATCCACTGTGGCTCCTGAGGGGTTGTTCTGTCCCCACAGCCCACAAAGGACATTTCGCTTCCTATAAGCTTAAAGGAAATGTCAGGGCTGGCCAGAGGGGCTTCCAGTTATCCTGGGAACCCCTCTGAAAAGTTTCATTGTCCTTGGACTTCTCTAAAGTGGCAGAGGGAAGGGGTAACCCGCAACTGTTTTAGTAGGGATGTGCTTGAAACATGATTCGGATGCCGAATCGTGGGCACATCCCTTTTAAAAATGAAGGCTTACACAGCCCCTTTAAAGCAGAGGAGAGCAGGTCCATACCTGCTCCTCCTCCGATTGCCACCATTGCTGTAATCCCGGCGCTCCCCCATTCTGTCTCGTGCACCAGCAGGGCGTCTCCCAGCTGCTCCTGCGCAATGCCGCACTGCGCAATAAACTTTATTTATTTATTTATTTATTTTATAAACTTTATTTATTTATTTTATATACTGTCTGACTCCGAAGGCTCTAGGCGGTTCAGATGGCCTCTGCGCATGCCTGGCGGCTGTTTGCGTGGTCAGCAGCCGTGGTTCAGCACATCCCTATGTTTTAGTTCTCAGATTAATCTTTGAAAACATATTAGGAATACCTCTGAACACCAGCTGCAAGGCACAAGTGTGGTGAATCCAGGGTAAGTCCCCAAGTGTTTGCCTTTTTAAAAACTCAAATGCTCCTTCTGCTTCCCTGTTCCCTGAAAGGTGCAGTGCCCGATTCAGACATTCTGTACAAGTGTACAGATGTCTGTACACTTGCATACAGGCTTGTGTGAATGACTGTACCTGTGTTCATTCTGCAGTTAGCAGTTAACTCCTGCTAATGGCAAAGGGGCACCTTTTTAACACGCTGATTCTCTTTATTTAGCAGAGGGAGAGTAACTGGCCCTATCCACCCCCAGCACAGTACCTCCAGTGACTGTTGCTGATGTCTATCTTATGTTTCTTTTTAGATTGTGAGCCCTTTGGGGACAGGGAGCCATCTTATTTATTTATTATTTCTCTGTAAATCACCCCGAGCCATTTTTGGAAGATCGATCTAGAAATCGAATGAATGAATGAATAAGCAAACTTGAACCCAGGTACAGGCCCTTCAAATGAGTGGTATGGATAGGAAGAGTAATTCTGTATCTGTGTTCAAGATAACATGCGTATCCTATTCTATTCTATTCTATTCTATTCTATTCTATTCTATCCATTCAGTTTTTATACCGCCCTTCCAAAATGGCTTAGGGCGGTTTACAATTAAAACATGACTGAACGACTATGCCTGTGTACTCATCGTTGTTGAACATAACGTGAATGGTCTAATAAGGAAGAACTTGATATCAATATGTTTTTTACTTTTGATGTGTATATCAATAAGTTATTATCTTTCTTATTGACTTTTATATCAATAAGTTATTACGTTCTTTCACTGTCACCATATTATTGCTCACAAGGCAACGTGACCAAAGGGTTCATTACTGAGAGCAGGGTAACAATTAACCCTTTGGTCATGTAGCCTTGCCAGCACAGGAATTCAGGCCAGGGAACCTGCCACAATCAACCCTCCTGTCCAAATCAGGGCATGATCCAGCCCATGACTATATGAGCAAGTCATGTAGTCACTGAAAGAAACAATACGAAGTAAATACCACTGTCAACTATCCTGGGACTTGGGGGGTTCCCAACCTCCCCCCCCCTCAGATGTTGTAGAGCTACAACTCATACCATCTCAAGTCAGGATTTGAACCCGAGTTCAAATCCTTGTTCAACCATGCAACTTATTGAGTGACTGGGCCAGTCACTTGTCTCTCAGCCTAGCCTACCTCACAGGGTTGCTTTGAGGATGGCATAACCATGTACACTGCTTTGGGCACTTTGGAGGAAGAGCAGGAGATAAGTGTTGTAAGTAAATAAATAAGTCTTAATTGGGGAGGACCACAGCTCAGGGGAAGAGCCCTTGTTTTGCATATAAAAGGTCCCAGATCTTCCAGCAGCACTGACAAATATCCATCTGAAACCCCCGAGTGTGGCTGCTAGTCATTATCAAGAATGCTGAGCTAGACTCTGTTAGAAACTCACCCTGATGCCCCTCCCAAGTCCAGGGAGGTGATTTATATGATTTTTATATCCATAAGTTCTTACTTTCTTTCTCTGCCACCATATGATCATTGATTACCCTGCTCTCTCTCAGTAATTAACCCGCTGGTCATGTAGCCTCGTGAGAGCAGGATAGGCATGTATGTTCAGTGCTTTTAAAGAAACAAAGCTTAAAGTGTAGGAACAAATAAGAACAAGTGTATGATTTACAAGAGATTGAAAATAAAGATCTCTGCAAAGCAGGGCACATAAGCTTCACTACAATGTTTCCAGATAAGTCAGATTCTCCATCAGATTGTTTTGTTTATTTTTAAAATATATTTATTGTTGCAGATGTGTGTTTGAGCATTGTGGGACTTGGTGTAATGACCCAGACCTTTTAGTCTGTTCCCCCCCCCCCAAAGAGTTTTGACCTCTGGGCACCTTTCACTCTCAGGATTCCCCCTCAGGCGTATTGCTCCAGAATCCCAAAGTACTGTACCAGTGCACCACTGGCGATTTAGTCTCTGTACATCCACCGACCAAGAACTCTCACAAAACCTGAACAATTTCCCTTGTTTAATCACCGCACAGAACCACTCTTGCTTTAAGTTCTGTTCTGTTCATCTCCCAACTGCTTCAGCCTGTCACCACCTGTCATTATTTAAAACCCCTTCCTGAACATTCCATAGGGTTTCCATGACAACTTCTGCTCACTCATTCACGCCCTCTCTCTCCAACACTCTACACATGTCTGTTTCTTCACATGGGCCAGTGGTTTGACTCGGTTTAAAGCAACTTCCTAATCTCTCTGGAAGTTCGTGCAACTTGCAACCCTACACTTTGCCCGCCTCTTCAGAAGTAAGTCCTGCGGTGCTTGCAGGTAAACCAGCACAGAACTGCAGCCTTGACCTCTGTTATTGGTTGTATCAAGAATATTTCCTTTTTAATTTCAGCAGATTCCATGCAAGTAGACGAGTGTGAAGAAAGAAACCGTCGGCTAGGAAGACCTGAGCAAGCAGAACCATCCCAAAGAAGAGTGCTGAAGAATGTTTCCAGGACCCCGAAAAAGGGTGACTCCTCTGAGGATCGGAGTGAACCAAAGAGGCAGCTAGGGGGGAGCCACCCACGGATGGGAGTGGGGGATCCTGTTTCTTGTGGGGTAAGTGAGAAACCCCTCCATGAAGGCCTGCTGCAGCAAACGGCACTCAGTGGGTCTGAGGAAGGCTTTGAACAGGAGTCTGGCCTTATCAAATGTGAAGAGGTTGAAATCCAAGAACTGACATATCAATGTGAGGATGGTGAAAGCCTCAGCTGCAAGGATCCTCTGATGAGACATCCGCAAGTCCACCCTGGGGGGAAGCCCTACCAGTGTGCCTACTGTGGGAAAACCTTCAGCCGCAGGTCGCACCTCGTGACGCACGAGAGGACCCACACTGGGGAGAAGCCGTACGAGTGCTCATACTGTGGGAAAACCTTCATCCAGAGCTCCCACTTGATCCTGCATGAGAGGACGCACACTGGAGAGAAGCCCTACAAGTGTTGCGCCTGTGGGAAGAGCTTCAGCAGCACTTCCAACCTCCTCGCGCACGGGAGGACCCACACAGGGGAGAAGCCGTACAAATGTGCAGTTTGTGGGAAGGGCTTCATTAGCAAGTCCCACTTGATTAGACACCGGAGGAATCACACTGTGGAGAAGCCGCAGATGGAACAGCCAGATCTGGGGAAAAACTTTTGTCTAAGCTAACTGAAAAAGGATCCACATTGGAGAAAAGCCATATTGGAGTATCTGCCTTGTTTCATATGGGAGTCAGTCCGTTACAGTCTAGTTCAGTTCCGATTGGGGTTCAGCTGTGCTTGAAGCCATACCAGGCCCATAACATTTCTGCGACTGGTCGGGTACACTTGAAACCAGAACGAAACTGGTTGGGTTCATGCAGAAAAACGTACATGTCCACATTAGCTTGGTTATGAGCATGTGTGATAAGCAGGGCTGTCATCCAATTAATGAAGTCTTGGTTTTAATTGTTAAGTAATGTATATATTTGCATATGAGTAAAAGCAACAGTTCTGGGGGGGGGAAGATACGCTCTCTCTTTTTTTGGTGTGATTGTAGCCAACTCCATCTTGGCAAAGATCTTCCTTTGTGTGAGTGTGTGGGAGGGAGGGAAGGGGCTAGTTCCCATGGTCAAAGCAAAATCTGTTAAACAGCAATCGGAGATCTTTGGGGCATGTGTGCCCCTGAGGAGAATGTTATGAGGAGCTGGAACTCCCCTCACCCCCAATTTCATGATAAGTCATTATTTATTGAGTTCAGATCTTAGATTACCAATCTCTTGTAAATGTGTGCACGCCCTGGAGATTTCAGATTCCCTGTAAACAGATGATGAGCACCAACCCAGAGAGTGAGATGGGGGTAGGATCACTCTTCTAAATTGGCATCCTGTGCTTATTAGAAATAATCTCTATGGTGGTTAGAAAGAATTATCTTTGTATAATTAGGAATAATTATTATAACCTCCTGGATTATTACTAAGATCTGGATTATTAAATACTGTGCAGGCACTTTGCACGCAGAGCCTCTGTACCATTAGTAGGGATGTTAGTGACCATCTTTACAAAACGTGGTGCCTACATAACAGAGGGTGCATTTTTAATCAACTTAACCAGGGAACTGCCCACATGTTGCAACCCTAGAGAAAACTCTTGTTGAATGTATTTAAGAAAACTATGTCAGGTGATTAATATCATTGCAGTACTGTGGTCTGGCATTTCATATGTTTACATGGAAATGTACAAATCAGAAATGGCTATAGCTTGTACAGGGAGCTAGAATACGTGAGGAGGGAGGAAAGAAGATGGAGGAAAACAGGGGAAATTACACGGATCCTGGATTATTACTTGATCTAAAAATAATCTGTTTTAAGGTGTGTATGTGTGTGCATTGATGATGTTCCTTTTGAGCGGCATCTGGTGGGCCACTGTGCAAAACAGGATGCTGGACTAGATGGGCCTTGGGCCTGATCTGGCAGGGCTGTTCTTATGTTCTTATGAGATTTAAATCTAGTTCTCTTCCCCCATCTACCCTTATGCTGCTAGAATCTTTACCTCCTAGCTTGATAACCATTGCATTCTGCACTGGCTGCAACTCAGTAGTTCAAACCATCATGGCTAATATGCCTATAAGGGAGCTCAGGAGAGACTGTCAAATCATGTTTGAAATTTTGCTCCCCAAAAGCAGTGGGGACGGTGCTGTAGTTCAGGGGTAGAGCACCTGCTTTGCTGGCAGAAGATCCCAGGTTCAGTCCCTCCAGGTAGAGTTGGGAAAGATTCCTGTTGGAAACCCTGGAGACTGAGAGCTGCTGCCAGTCAGAGTGGACAGTACTGAGTTAGGTGGCCCAAGGGCCTGATTCTGTATAAAGCAGTTTCCTATGTACCAATCAAGATTTGGTCTCTTTTTGATAGGTTTGAATCCCTGGAAGATAGTGGTAAAAGCATACAAGTACTAGGTGCTACAAGTGCTGGAGCTAAGAAAGGGAGGGGAGAGGACAGGCCCCCCCAATCCAATTCTGTTAGTGTTGGGGAGTAGAGAGAAATGTCTGTCTTATCTGGGGAAGCATCCCATTATGTGTGTGGACATAGAATGCTAGACCATGGCTACTCTTCCAATTCCTGCTCAGTTGTTTTTTAAAGCTCATCTGGAGTAGTTTTTTAAAGCTCATCTGGACTACCATTCAGCCTAACCTACCTCACAAGGTTGTTGTGACGATAACATGGAAACATCCTCCTATAAGCTGCTCTGACCTCTTTAGAAGAAGAGTAGGATATAAATATGAGAAAATTAGAAAATATTCCTATTTTTTTAATTTTATCAGAAATGCAAAAAGAATTTTAATTATTAATACATTTTGTCTGTGCTTCTAAGAATCCAGTTAATGCCTAGTCAAGCTGCATATTTGCAATTATTCTAAATACAATGTGAATGTTTAAATCAGACAATATAGCCATGATCTATACAATATGAAGAATTCGTAATCTCTGTCCAACCAATCATTACACAAATTATTTTATTGTATTTTATCTTAATTTATATCCATAATTTATAGTATTAAAAAAGCTTTAAAAAGTACAGAAACAATATAAAACCAACAAAATTAAAACAGCATAGAAACTCAAGAGTCGGACCACAACTTTTTGAAAACAATACTTTGCCTTTATATAGCACTTTTTGAGTGTGCAACATGCTTCACATGTATTGACTTGATACAACCCTTACAACAATCACAGTAACATAGGAACACAGGAAGCTCCCTTATAGCAAGATAGACCATTGGTCCATCTACAGGGGTGTAGCTAGGGAAGAAGGGGCCCGTGTTCACCCCTCTCTTCAGCGGCCCCCGTGGAGTGAGAGAGATAATGAAGAAAATAGGGAGGGGTGGAGCTGGGGGCCCCTGGTTCTTTGAACCCATTCGCTCAATTATAGCTACATCCCTGCTCAGTAGTGTCTTCCCAGACTGGCAGCGGCTTCTCCAAGGTTGCAGGCAGGAGTCTCCCTCAGCCCTATGTTGGGGATGCCAGGGAGGGGACTTGGAAGCTTCTGTATGCAAGCAGAAGCCAGCGTGGTGTAGTGGTTAGAGTGCTGGACTAGGACCGGGGAGACGAGAGTTCAAATCCCCCATTCAGCCACGAGACTTGCTGGGTGACTCTGGGCCAGTCACTTCTCTCTCAGCCTCACCTACTTCACAGGGTTGTTGTGAGGAGAAACCTAAGTACGTAGTACTTAGCTCTGGGCTCCTTGGAGGAAAAGCGGGATATAAAACATAAATAATAATCATCATCATGCTACTTTTAAGCCTTTGTCTCAGAGCAAGCGCAGTGAGGGGAAGAAAAATGCTGAATTATCCCCTCTGCACTTCCCTAGCAAAGCTGTTCCCTAAGCTTTCCTTTATCTCTGGTAGTTTCAAAAATGGCTGCCACCACCACCTCCTTTGTCTCAGAGTTTGTCCCTCCCTGGGTTTGGGGTAGAAACTCTTCTTTTGCTATGAGAAAAATACTCATAAATCCTCCACAAGCAAGCCTACACATGGTGAGAAATCTGGTAGCTGATGACCCAGCCTGAGGAGTGTTTGCACCAGAGAGGGGGGAAACCCTTTTAGCCCCCCTCCCTTTCTCCGGAGCCAAAAGATTCACTCAGAGAGGCTTGTAAAATGCAAAGAACAAAAATAATAAAAAAGCTTTATTCAGTTGCTACAGAGTGCTTCCATCTGGGGCTCCCTCAGCTTTTAGTAACAGGTAAAAATACTCAGTGGTTACAATACTTCAAAAAGCACCCTAATTGCAAGGAACAGGGATGTAGGAAGATGCTGAAAGGCATCAGCTCATACTGTGCAGGAGGTGGTCAGGGTAAACCCCTCCTGTATTCTACAAAAAGAAAACCACAGGGCTCTGTGAGAGCCAGGAGTCAAAATCGACTTGACAAGACACTTTACTTTAATTTTATACCTAAGAAGCTGCAGCTATTTTGCACCTTAAGCAAATAGGCTGGTGTTTTATCAGGATCTGCTTGCTGAACTAATTTTCTGTATCAATTTCTTTATAAGAACTTAAAGGGCATGGTAATGACTTAAAGGACATAAATCAATATCATCCAACTGGAAGCCTTAGAGCAATGGAAGAAATTTGTACGGGTGGCTTTGAGATGTAGCTTCCAAACCATGTCTACAATCATTAGGAACATAGGAAGCTGGATTCTAATGTGTCAAGACGATTGGCCCATCTATCTCAGAATTGTTTACACTGACTGGCAGCAGCTCTGCAAGGTTTCAGGCAGGAGTATTGCCCAGCCCTTCCTGGAGATGCCAGATTGAACCTGAGACCTTGTGCATGCAAAGCAAATGTTCTACCATTCAACTACAGCTCCATCCCCCATTCTGCTCCTTCTCTTTGGTGAGGCCTGTCTCATACTAAATGTAATAATTTGATGCCCCTCTGAGACTTTTAGTGTATTCATTAAAACTTCTGGCAAGCTAGACAACAGCCCTGTAAGGTAGGCCAAACTATTATCCCCTTATTGCAGATAGGAAGGCTGAGGCATAGGTATGTTGGCTTAGCTCGGGCCTGTACAAGTAAAGTCTGGGGGCCGGATCTATCCAGGGGACTTTTTTTGCTAGCCCCAGGGGTGGACCAAAGTTTTGTGGTACCTGAGGTGCAAAATCTTGCTTTGCCCCATGGCCCTGGCAGGGGGGGTGGTCAAACCCCTTTCAAAATTAATCTTTGCAAGCTTGAAAGTACACAAGGGACAAGGAAGAAAGTTGCTAGCAGCCTCCTCGTCTCTCCTCATGTTACGGGTAACTAATAATGGCTTTCCTTAATATTTTTAATGAGTAACTAATAATTGCTTTGTTTGTTATTTCTCTTTGTAAACCACCCTGAGCCATTTTTGGAAGGGCGGTATAGAAATCGAATAATAATAATAATTATTATTATTATTTATCTTGTATACCACCCAAACCTCCGTCTCTGGGCGGCTAACAATTATTATTTAATAATTAATTTTAATGTAATTGTTAATGTGCTGAACATATACCTTGGCCCCTATACACCAAGTCATGGTTGGTTTGGGCCCACTGGGGTATTTGAGTTGTGCCCCCGTTAGTTAAAGCGATCTGGTGTGTATCACAGCGTTAAGATCTGAACGGGGATCTTTCTTTCTGTAGCTCTCTGATGCCAGGAGAGCTGGACTGGAAAACCTCCCCCCTCACTGGAATGGAAAGACATCAGGATGAAGGGGCTTGACATATCCCTCCCACCCCACCAACTCAAAACTCTCAGCCAAATTTTGCCAGCCGAAATTCCAATGCCTTCAGTCCAGCAATGGAAAATGAGTTTTCTTCTTTTTTGTTTTTTTGCCTACCTGTTGCTTTTGAGACATTTCCTCTTGGGAATATATCACTCCATGCTGGAGGGGGAGGAATTGAGCTAAGTCCCACTCCCTTAACGCTACAGGGCAGAAGTTCTCAAACGTGGATCCCTAGATGATGTTGAACTACAACCCATCATCCCCAGTCACAGTGGCTGGGGATAATGGGGGTTGCAGTCCAACATCTGAGGACCCAAATTTGATAACTCCTGCTCTAGGATGAAGCATTAGGGAAAGGAAAATCATGAGAATATACATGACGGCATTCTTGAAAACCGTGCAGAGAGTTATTGGAAGGTGAAAGAATTAGAAACATTGGCAGAAAAGGTTTGGTCATGTGCAGAAAGGAAAGTGGTAGCAAGGATGTTTGAGAAAAGATTTTGGTCAAAGAACAGAACAGAAGCGAGACAGTTGGTTTGACAGTTGGATTAAGTTTGAAAAATCTGCAGTTAACCCTTCAACAGCACAGCTGATCTTGTGAGTGGAACAATGATTACCAACTGAACCAGATTCCCATTTTTAAGGCTGTAGAAGGGGAGAAAAAAGGATATCTGCAACAAAATTAAGGTAAATCACAACACAAAACCCCCTGCAGTGGCAGAATGTGTGGGGAGACCAGGGAGGAGGAGATGCCATGCTACATTTGCCTACGCATTTGTTTTTGTATTTAGTGACACAACATTTCCAAAATAATTACATATAATCAGATATTAGAAGTGTTACACTTCGTATAAATGTAATTTTAAAAAATGGAATTCAAAATCAGAGTGGGCAGGATCTTCTAGATCAATTCTAAGCACCACTGACATAATTTAATGAGACAAGTTAATTGTGATCAACATTCGGTCTCATTTATTTCAATGGGGCTTAATTGTAACTAATTTAGTCTGAATCCTGCCCCCCGTTTACAGCAGATTCATAAAATCATAATTAAAACCAGGCATTAATCTATCTATGTGGCTGCTAAGAGTCGACACAGACTTGACAGTAATTAATCAATCAAGAGCTTATTCATATTGGAAATAATAATTGATTTCCAGGATAGGTACAGATCTTTGGAAGACTGTTAAGCTACCAGTGAAAACAAAGAGTCTTGTGGCACCCTGATAAGAGGAGGAAAGAAGGAAGGAGGTGGAGAGAGGTACACCAAGGTGATTTTGGAGCCTGGACCTAAAGGCCTTTGGAGGCCCCCCTCCCCTGCAAATTAAGCATCATCATGCTTGGCCAGGCGACCACCACAACCAGGACAGACTAAAGAGGATTTGGGGGGCCCCCCATGGGCTGTGGAGGCCAGGGGTAAGAGCACATCTCTGCAAATGGAAGTGGGAACGTGAAAGGCCTAATTCTGATGTTAAGCCCTGGTTTTTATTAATTACTAAATTAATAAGAGTAATAATTACTCTGGTTTTTGTTAATTAATAAATTAATAAAAGATAAGTTACCCTGCCCCATGGCCAGTTAGGCCTTCAGGTGGCTCATAATGACAAAATCGGTACCACGTTGAATGCGCACACTAATAAAATTTTAAAAAACCTGCAGTTAAAAGCCGTGTGTAACTAATAATTATTAAAAGCTAGTAATTTAGTTACACACATTAAGCTGTGTGTAACTAATAATTACTAAAAGCTTAAGGCTTGGCCCACTGGTTTGCGATCCAACATCAATTCAACCACCACAAACTTTAGTGGAGTCTCCTCTAGAGAAGAGAGAGGGGAAGGAGCAGGCTTGCAATTGCAGCGAAGCCCGATTAAAAGAGTTTTCCTTCCCAAACCTGCTTTCCCGCCGCGAACTACAACTCCCAGGAGCCCTTGCAAGCCCGAGAAGTTGCGACTATCACGAAGCTCTTGTTGGCGTTATAATGCAAAGGAAGAAACGCTTTTTAGGGGAAGGATCGCCAGTGCAGAGACGGCCAACCTAGAGACGAGGGAATCAGGAGACACCAAGACGAAATTCGCCTGATGGGCAGTTTTGATCTTGCCTTCAGCAAAGGGTGGAACTGCAGAGCCCGATTCCTAGGAAGAAGAAGGCTAAAAAAACTGGCAAGCCCCTTCCTGCGGTGTTCCCTCCCCCGGAAATGGGCTCTTTTGAATGTACTTTTTCCCCGGGAGTGGCAGCTGTTGTTTTGGGGCTGGATCCTGGTCGTTCATACCCCTCGGAGGAGGATCTGAGTGAGTGCAGAGGAGGGTGCTTGCACGCTCCCCCCCCCGGGAAACCCTTGGCTGGGAGGGAAGTCCTTTTGCTGTGCATGTTAAATGTGTGGATTCCTCCCCCGCCCCTGTTCTTGCAACATAAAAATGGCATTGAGTTTGAAGGCAGAAAACCATGCGGTGTGGGTTAGATTGAAAATATGTGAAACGGCGTTATCGTGAGTCGGACCCTTGGGCCTTCTTGTCTACTCTGACTGGCAGCTGCTCCGCAAGGTCATGGGTAGAGAGAGGTGTCTTTCCCTGCCCTGATATTTGAGAGCCTTTAGTTGGATGTGCCGGGGGAACTATGAACTCCACTACGGAACTGTGGCTGCTTCCCAAAATAGAACAGTCTGATGTGAACACCCGAAGTTGCCTTACACCGAGCTGATCATTGATCCATCTCGGACTGGTAGCAGCTCTCCAGGGTCCTGAGCTCAGAGGTCTTTCCCAGCCTGGCTGCCTGTGAGCCTCTTAGGTAGAGGTGCAGGGATTGAACCTTCTGTATGCAGAGCCGGTGCTCTAACATTATGGATGCTCCTGAGAAGCAGATGTAGCTGTCATATTGAATCGGACCACTGGTCTGTCTAGCTCAGTATTGTATGCTCTGACTGGCAGTGGCTCTCCAAGGTAGAGATGTGGAGTGGGAAAATTTCTAAAATGGAAAACTTTCCAGAAGATTTTCTCATACTTAATTTTTTCCCCTTTGAATAATTTCAATTTCTAAAATTATTTCATAAAAGGCAAGGGTAATAATGAATGGATGCCCTGCAATATGAGGCAAGCACCTGGCAGTCTCAAAGCTGTAAGTAATACTTTTCAAAATTGTGCAGCCCTGATGTAGGCAGTAGTGATCTAGATGGACCAATGACCTGACTCCGGATAAAACAGCTTCCTGTGTAGCTGCTGATATTTGACTGGATCTGAAAGAACCTAGTTTGGAGCTGCACAACCTTGAGAATTAGAAATCCAGAGTGCTCAAACCCCACAGCTGTCACACTGTAGAGTAGAAAGTGGCGTATGTGTGCATATGCTGTTGTAAAATTTGATAAAGTTGTCCTTTCATCCCCTTCCCTGCACCCCATCAGTTCTTCTTGTTAAGCTGGTGAGGGGCTCAGTGCACCATGTAGTCACTCAGGCTTTTTAAAATTGACTTTTTAAAATGTAAGAGAGTTTTGTAAAAAAAAAAATTGTATTGTATTTTGTATCTTATTTTTTGTGTTTTATGTATTTTTACTGGATGTTTTTTAATGTGTTGGGAGCCACCAACCACAAGAGAACAATTTGTGATGGGGCGGATAGCAAATAAAGTCTATCATTGTTGTTATAGTCTCATGACTTGGTCTTAGGGGGTCCGGTGGAGGTGGGAAGGCCCGCCATGATTGTGCCCAAGGAAAGTGCAGGTTTTCCTAATGAAGGCGAGATAGGAAGATGCCCTTTGCCAGTCTCTACAGCTTGCAAGCAAGCCAGGGGCCCCATGACTCTGTTTTTGAGAGGTTTCAGCTAGCACTGAGCTCCCAGCCTGGCTGGGAATGCCTTTGAAAGCAGGGAAAAGCCATTCCAGCTATGCTGGGAGCCCAGCATTCAGCAAATGTTACTTCAAAATGGAACACGTGGCCCCGTTAGCTATCATTGCCATACACCCTGCGTCTGACCTCAGACATTGCGGGGTGGCAGCGGCAGCCTGAACAAGAGCCACCAGAACCCTCACTACTCCACTGAAGCAAGCCATCCCACTCGTGCTGAACAGGCGTTCAGGCTTATGCCCCTATTCCCAGCAGTACGTGCCACTAAATCAGTGTCAAGCTGTGGCCCTCCAGCTGTTGTTGGACTACAACTCCCATCATCCCCAAACATAATGGCCAGTAGCCAGGGATGATGGGAGTAGTAGGTCAACATCTGCAGGAGGGCCACAGACCCCTCTGCTAAATGCAAAATCTGGTGAGACAGATGTAAAGGACTGTGGCGGCTTTTTATTCCTGCCTTTTTGTTTCAGTGCTATTGCTTACCTGTTGGCAGTTTGTCCAATTTGCTTTGCTTCTGGAGAAGTGCCAGGAAATGGTTGGAGGACAGATTTTGGACAGCTGTTCTGCAGATGGAGAGGCTGTGTACCTCTTAGCATGTCGCTGCGTAGGGCAAGTAATGGCGGGTAGTTCTTGCCTTCGAGCCCTGCTGGTGGGCTTCATAAGAGTAGGAGAAGGGTGTTTCTGGATCAGGCCAAAGACCCATCTCTCCCAGCATCCTCTTTTCCAAAAGGGCCAAGTTGATGGGCAGCCCAGAAGCAGAACATACAGACAAATAGCCCTCTCTCAGATGCTTTCCAGCAACTGGTATTCAGGTGTATTCTGCTTCTAGTCTTCAAGGCTAGTAGCCATTGGGGATGTGCATGAAATTTGCATGAACTGATTCGGATTCGAATTGATTTGATTTAGAACCATTGAATAGAGTGGAGTTCGAATCGATTTGAATTTGCCCAACTTTGAATCGATTCAAACAAATCTCAACTCTATTCAATGGTTCCAAATCAATTTCAATTCAGATTCTATTCGGATTCAAATCGATATATGCAAATTTTGTGCACATCCCTAATAGCCATACATAGACCTATCCTGGTCCATGATTTTGTCCCCCCGCCTTTTCAAGCCATCTAGACTAGTGACCATTGTCAGTGAAACATGCCCAGAAAAACCTGGCTGGCTATAGGATGTTGGCCTAGATCAGGGCTGCACAACTTTGGCCCTTCACACAGTGGCCAGTAGTCAGGGATGATGGGAGTTATAATTCAACAACAACTGGAGGGTGAGGTTTTGCAGCTCTGGACTAGATCGATGTATGATCTGATTCAGAAGGGCACTTCTTATGCTGTTATACAGGATTAGACCAGGGGTTCTCAAACTTGGGTCCCTAGACGTGATTGGACTACAACTCTCATAATCCCTAGCTACAATTGTTGCCTTTGTGCTGGGAGTTGTAGTCCAACCACATATGGGGACCCAAGTTTGATAATCCTGGGATTAGGTAAATTCATGGCAGACAACTCTTATCAGTAACCATGATAGCTGAATTGAACCTTCGTGTACAGAGGAAGTATACCTTTAAACGCCAGATGCCAGGAACAACAATAGGAAATGGCCCCATCTCCAGCATCTTATGATGTTATGGTCTGGTGTCTTATGCTTCCATCATTTCACAGGGGAGGGGGACATTGGCAGCCATCTTTATGGGAGCCCCAAATGCTGACTTTTGTCCATTCTTTCTTCTTCCTGTGCTCTTTTTTGTCACTCAGGTGGAAGGCCCTCCAGCCAGATTTGAACACTTTCTCCTCCTCCTCCTTTCAGTGTTTGTCACCCTGAAACGTCCAATATTGTAATTATTGTAAGGTGAGAATCCAGCTGGGGAGGAATCCAGATGCTGTACCATTAAAGCCCTGCTGTTCACTGTACACATCCAGAAGAGTCTTATCTCTGAGCTTCTTTTGGTAGAGAGTGAAAGAGAGGATATGGACGCAGGGCAGGGGAAGCAGCCGGACTTCCCATTCCAGGCTGTGCAGAAGCACTGGATGTCCCCGGGAGTGAAAATGGAGGAACAAGACCCAGGAGGCTCTGCACCAAAGGAGGAATCGGAGGGAACAGGAAAAGCTGTCCACCAAGCTGGAAGGCTCCAGGAATTCCTGCAGAGGATTCCCGGAGAACAAGTTAAACAGGAACCAAAGGAGGGTCTTCTTCAGCGCTGGGATGCCCAATGGCAGGAGTTTCTGAAGACAGTGGAGTCCCCTTGCTCTGGACTGGCAATCCCCCAGCTGACAGAAGAGCCCGCTCCATGGGATGATACTAAGGCCTTTCTGGCCTCCTTTGAGCAAGTGGCCGAAGCCTGTCAATGGCCCAGGGGAGAGTGGGTGACCCAGCTCCTGCCAGCTCTGAGTGGAGAAGCCAAGAAGACCTTTGACAGGCTGGAGATCGGAGACAGAGAGGATTATGGGAAGGTGAAAGCAGCCATCTTACGACAGGATGCTCTGGCCCGGGAAAGGTGGGGTCACCACTTCAGGCATTTCTGCTACCAGGAGGCTGAGGGTCCGAGAGGGGCTTACAGCCAACTGCAGAAACTTTGCCATGGGTGGCTAAGGGTAAAGAAGCAGACAAAGGAGCAGATTTTGGAGCTGCTGATCTTGGAGCACTTCCTGGCCGTCCTTCCACCGGAGATCCAGAGCTGGGTGCGGGATTGTGGCCCAGAGACCTGTTCCCAGGCGGTGGCCCTGGCTGAGGGTTTCCTGCAGATGCAGCTAGAAGCCAAGAGACAGGAAAAACAGGTGAGGCCTTTTCACCCTGACATTTGTGGATTTCCCAAGGTGCGGAATGTGAGTTGAGATCTTGGCCCATCTAGGAGCAACTTTTTTGTGGGTGTCTGTTGCCTACTTTTTTTCATGGTGTTAACCAGGATTGAAAAATGACTCAATTTCCATCCCTTCCCCATAGACTGCAGTGGGGCTGCTTATTGCGGGGATGGTGGGGTATAAGATAGTAAAGCCCTTCCAATCCATGCAGTAGTAGATCCCTGCGCTGCGTAGCAGATTGGACTAGAAGGACTCCAACATCCCTTCCAACTCTGATTCCTTGTAGGCCTGTCCTACAAGGCCTTCAGAGAATGTCCAGCATTCTCTGATTCCTTGTCAGCCTGCCACCTTGAAAAAGGATTGAGGATCTTTCCCAAGTGCCAGTGGCCTTTGTGAAGCTGTGACTCTCCCAGAGGAAGAAAAGGTTCAGTCTGAACCCCATGTAGAAGCAGTTGAGGAGGGGACATCATACGATGGTAGAGCTCCTGCTCTGCCTGTTTATAGCAATCAATCAATCACTTTGTTTGTTTAGCTGTAGCCATAACAAAAAATGTTCGAAAACTGAATAGTTAAAACAATATAGCAAACTGCAGGGCAGTCAGAAAGAGAAAGATGGAACCAGAATAACTCAGTACAGGATAATATCGGCTTGCCATGCACTTTATTTAAAACTAGCAATTTTCAGCCGGTTAGATTAACGGGCGGTAGTAGACCGCCCACGCCCCCCCCCCAGTGCGGCCACCAGCGGTCCCAGTCCTTCCCTGTTCGCCCGCCGCGGCTGCCGCCACCTCTTGTTGAGGCCGCGGTTTTGCTGCCGTGGCGGTGGCCACCATCGGGGCCATTTGTCCTGCCGTGGCCGTCGCTGCCTCAACCGCACTCTCGGCCGTGGCCGCCGCCATCGGGGCCAGTCGCCCCGCTGCGGCCACTGCCACCTCTGGCCGAGGCCGCGGCTCCGCTGCCGCCTCGCCCGCACTCTCCTCCTGGCGTTGGCGGCGGCGGCTTCTCCTCGGCCGCCGCTTCTCCTCCTCCAACATGGCCGCCCATGTCTGGACGGCCGTATCTTTCTCGGCCGTTCTGGGCATGCCCAGAACGGCTGAGAAAGACACGGGCCGGAAAAGGACACGGGATCACACTCAAGGTAATTATTATAGAGGATATTTTATTTAATTTAAAATTTCTATATCACCCAAAACTTGCATCTCTGCGCGGTTTACCTTGATGGTAGAAACTAAAAAACTGGCTACTTTTCTTGTAATGGAGGGCCTGGTATCTGCTAATGAGAAGTTTACATAAAACCCCTTGACAGGATAAACCATAAGCAATGGCCCTGCTTTGCCTGTAGACGGTCCTAAGTTCTGTCCTGGTCAGCATTTCCAGGTAGGGCTGGGAAAGGCCCCTGCCACAAACCCTGGGGAGCTGCTGCCAGTCACTGCAAACACTACTGAGCCAGATGGACCAAGAGTCTGACTCGGCAGAAGTCAAGCGCATATGCATCCATTGCTCAGTGGCAGAGCACCAGCTTTGCATGCAGAAGGTCCCATTTTCAGTCCCTGCCAGGATCTCCAGGCAGGTCTGGGAAAGACCCCTCTCTGTCTGAAATCCTGGAGAGCTGCTGCCAGTCAGTGTAGACAAACCTGAGCTATATGGACTAATACTTTGACTTGTTTTGGTTTTGACTACAAAAACTGTTTGTTTGTTTTTTGTGGGGGGATTGTAGCTCAGTGGAAGAGCATTTGCTTTGCATGCAGAAGGTTCTAAGTTCAGGCAAGCTGGTCTTGTGGTAGCAAGCATGACTTGTCCCCTTAGTTAAGCAGGGTCTACCCTGGTTGCATATGAATGGGTGACTTGATGTGTGAGCACTGTAAGATATTCCCCTCAGGGGATGAAGCCGCTCTGGGAAGAGCAGAAGGTTTCAAGTTCCCTTCCTGGCATCTCCAAGATAGGGCTGAGAGATTCCTGCCTGCAACCCTGGAGAAGTTGCTGCCCGTCTCTGAAGACAATACTGTGCTAGCTAGACCAGTGGTCTGACTCAGTATATGGCAGCTATGTTCCATCCTATGTTCCAGTTCCTGGCACCATCTGCAGGTAGGGCTGAGTAAGACCCCTGTTGGGTTGCTGCAGGTTGAAGCAGTCAGTTCTGGGCTAGGTAGTCTCTCCATGAAAGGCAGGTTTGTATATTCACCAGGATAATCCATAGCTCAATGGTAAAGCACCTACTTTGCATCCGGAGAATCCCAAGTTCCATCCCTGGCATGGAACCTGGCTGAGAAAGCCTCATCTCTAACTGAAACCCCAGAGAGTTACTGCCACTCGGTGTAGAGCAGGCCTGCTCAACTTAGGCCCCCCAGATGTTTTTGGACTACAACTCCCACAATCCCCAGCCACAGTGGCCAATTGCCAGAGATTATGGGAGTTGTAGGCCAACATCTGCAGGAGGGCCAAAGTTGAGCAGCCCTGGTGTAGAGACTACTGCGCCAGATGGACCAATGGTCTGACACAATACAAGGCAGCTTGGTCTGTTCAGTCATGCAAGGAATCTTCTCTGCTGTTCCAGAAGCCAGCATCACTTCAGGAGGCAGCCCCGGGTTTCTCCCGATCTTCACAGGCTCTGCCTGACCCTGTCCACAGGCGGCAGTACAGGGAGACCACGCAAGAGGGTGACCACGGAGATGTGAATTCACAAGGTAAGGAGGGTGTGGACGTTTCCTGAGGGGTATCCACTGTGGCTCCTGAGGGGTTGTTCTCTCCCCACAGCCCACAAAGGACATTTCGCTTCCTATAAGCTTAAGGGAAATGTCAGAGCTGGCCAGAGGGGCTTCCAGTTATCCTGTAAATCCCTCTGAAAAGTTTCATTGTCCTTGGACTTCTCTAAAGCGGCAGAGGGAAGGGGTAACCCACAACTGTTTTAGTAGGGATGTGCTTGAAACATGATTCGGATGCCGAATTGTGGGCACATCCCTTTTAAAAATGAGGGCTTGCACAGCCCCTTTAAAGCAGAGGAGAGCAGGTCCATACCTGCTCCTCCTCCGATTGCCACCATTGCTGTAATCCCGGCGCTCCCCCAAGCTGTCCCGTGCGCCAGCAGGGCGTCTCCCAGCTGCTCCTGCGCAATAAACTTTATTTATTTATTTTATAAACTTTATTTATTTATTTTATATACTGTCTGACTCCGAAGGCTCTAGGCGGTTCAGATGGCCTCTGCGCATGCCTGGCAGCTGTTTGCGTGGTCAGCAGCCGTGGTTCAGCACATCCCTATGTTTTAGTTCTCAGATTAATCTTTGAAAACTTATAAGGAATACCTCTGAACACCAGCTGCAAGGCACAAGTGTGCTGAATCCACAGTAACTGGCCCAATCCCCCCCCAGCATAGTACCTCCAGTGAGTGTTGCAGATGTCTATCTTATGTTTCTTTTTAGATTGTGAGCCCTTTGGGGACAGGGAGCCATCTTATTTATTTATTTATTATTTATTTATTATTTCTCTGTAAATCACCCTGAGCCATTTTTGGAAGAGTGATCTAGAAATCGAATGAATGAATGAATAAGCAAACTTGAACCCAGATACAGGCCCTTCAAATGAGTGGTATGGATAGGAAGAGTAATTCTGCAGCTGTATTCAAGATAACATGCGTATCTAGTCTAGTCTAGTCTAGTCTAGTCTAGTCTAGTCTGTCTATCCATCCATTCAGTTTTTATACCGCCCTTCCAAAATGGCTCAGGGCGGTTTACAATTAAACCATGACTGAACGACTATGCCTGTGTACTCATCGTATGATTGTTGAACATAACATGTGAATGGTCTAATAAGGAAGAACTTGATATCAATATGTTTTTACTTTTGATGTGTATATCAATGTTATTATGATTTTTCTTATTGACTTTTATATCAATAAGTTATTACTTTCTTTCACTGTCACCATATTATTGCTCCCAAGGCAACGTGACCAGAGGATTAATTACGGAGAGCAGGGTAATAATTAACCCTTTGGTCACATAGCCTTGCCAGCACAGGAATTCAGGCCAGGGAACCTGCCACAACCAACCCTCCTGTCCAAATCAGGGCATGATCTAGCCCATGACTATATGAGCGAGTCATGTAGTCATTTCCTCTCTCATGGCGTTATGAATTAATTGGATAGCCTTACCAAATAACAGGGCCACAGGCAGAGCAAATTCTCCCTTCAAAACATATTCAGCACCAGCAGACCCC
Source organism: Hemicordylus capensis (assembly GCF_027244095.1). Taxonomy (NCBI): domain Eukaryota; kingdom Metazoa; phylum Chordata; class Lepidosauria; order Squamata; family Cordylidae; genus Hemicordylus; species Hemicordylus capensis. Next base: position 243,383,836 of record NC_069658.1, on the reverse strand, counting down.
ATGAACAACCAAGGTTGTTTTATTAATAAAACAGGGGCAAGCAGAAGGAAAGTCTCAGGCACAGAAAGAAACAATACGAAGTAAATACCACTGTCTGTTTCTTCACATGGGCCAATGGTTTGACTCGGTTTAAAGCAACTTCCTAATCTCTCTGGAAGTTCATGCAACTTGCAACCCTACACTTTGCCCGCCTCTTCAGAAGTAAGCCCCACGGTGCTTGCAGGTAAACCAGCACAGAACTGCAGCCTTGACCTCTGTTATTGGTTGTATCAAGAATATTTCCTTTTTAATTTCAGCAGATTCCATGCAAGTAGACGAGTGTGAAGAAAGAAACCGTCGGCTAGGAAGACCTGAGCAAGCAGAACCATCCCAAAGAAGAGTGCTGAAGAATGTTTCCAGGACCCCGAAAGAGGGTGACTCCTCTGAGGATCGGAGTGAACCAAAGAGGCAGCTAGGGGGGAGCCACCCACGGATGGGAGTGGGGGATCCTGTTTCTTGTGGGGTAAGTGAGAAACCCCTCCATGAAGGCCTGCTGCAGCAAACGGCACTCAGTGGGTCTGAGGAAGGCTTTGAACAGGAGTCTGGCTTTATCAAATGTGAAGAGGTTGTAATCCAAGAGCTGACTTATCAATGTGAGGATGGTGAAAGCCTCAGCTGCAAGGATCCTCTGATGAGACATCCGCAAGTCCACCCTGGGGGGAAGTCCAACCAGTGTGCCTACTGCGGGAAAACCTTCAGCCGCAGGCCGAACCTTGTGACGCACGAGAGGACCCACACTGGGGAGAAGCCGTACGGGTGCTCATACTGTGGGAAAACCTTCATCCAGAGCTCCCACTTGATCGTGCATGAGAGGACGCACACTGGAGAGAAGCCCTACAAGTGTTGCACCTGTGGGAAGAGCTTCAGCAGCACTTCCAACCTCCACACGCACAGGAGGACCCACACAGGGGAGAAGCCGTACAAATGTCCAGTGTGTGGGAAGGGCTTCGTTAATAAGTCCCACTTGATTACTCACCAGAGGCAGCACAATGTGGAGAAGCTGCAGATGGAACAGCCGGATCTGGGGAAAAAGTTTTGTCTAAACTAACTGAAAAAGGATCCACATTGGAGAAAAGCTATATTGGAGTGTGTGCCTTGTTTCATATGGGAGTCAGTCCGTTACAGTCTAGTTCAGTTCCAATTGGGGTTCAGCGGCGCTTGAAGCCATACCAGGCCCATAACATTTCTGCGACTGGTCGGGTACACTTGAAACCAGAACGGAACTGGTTGGGTTCATGCAGAAAAACGTACATGTCCACATTAGCTTGGTGATGAGCATGTGTGATAAGCAGGGCTGTCATCCAATTAATGAAGTCTTGGTTTTAATTGTTAAGTAATGTATATATTTGCATATGAGTAAAAGCAACAGTTCTGGAGGGGGGAAGATACGCTCTCTCTTTTTTTGGTGTGATTGTAGCCAACTCCATCTTGGCAAAGATCTTCCTTTGTGTGAGTGTGTGTGGGAGGGAGGGAAGGGTCTAGTTCCCACAGTCAAAGCAAAATTGTTAAACAGCAATTGGAGATCTCTGGGACGTGTGCTCCTGAGAAGTGTTATGAGGAGTTGGAACTCCCCTCACCCCCAATTTCAGACTAGAACCATGATAAGTCATTATTTATTGAGTTCAAATCTTAGATTACCAATCTCGTGTAAATGTGTGCACGCCCTGGAGATTTCAGATTCCCTGTCAACAGATCATGAGCACCAACCCAGAGAGAGAGATGGGGGTAGAATCACTCTTCTAAATTGGCATCCTCTGCTTATCCTATATAATAAAAGGCTAAGTGAGTGGCCGTGGCTTTGGAATGTTGGGGATCTGCGTCCCTGCCTCCCTGGGCTGTTCTGGGCCTGCGCGAAGCGCAGGCCCAGAAGAGCCCAAGGGACACAGGACCTCAGACACCAGTGTCCCACAGCCACGGGCGGCCATTAGCCGGTGTGTGGCGGCGGGGGAAAGTGTCCGAGGCAGCGGCAGAGCCGCCGCCTCGGCCATGAGCTGCAGCACGGCGAGAGGAGGCCGAGACAACCAGAAGCGGCCGCCCTGAAAAAGGCGAGGGCAATGGCGGCGGGGGAAGACCGAGACAGGGGACAGGGAAGCTGGGCGAGGTGGCGGCGAAGCCGCCAACGAGGCCCCCGCCCGCTCACAGCCGCCGCCGCCTGCTCACCCGCCCTCCCAGCTGCCCAAAATCACCTTCCCCGCTCCCCCCCAAAAAAAGATTAAGGGCCAAAATGGCCCATGAGAAGGTCGCCGCCCCCGCCTATCGCCCTCCCAGCTGTCAAAGACCACCTTACCCGCTCCAGCCCGAGGGAAAAGAGACGAGCTCACGAGCAGAGCTCCTCTCTGTGCTAAGTCATTGCTCCAACTGCCGCTATGGATGCAAAGGACGCCTATTGCGTCCATTGCGACAGTATGGGCAGCAGCTTAACACAGAGAATAGCTCTGTTTCCGAGTTCCTTTCTTCTCCTTCGGGCTGGAGCGGGTAAGGTGGGCTCCGGCAGCTGGGTGCGCGGGAGGGCGATAGGCGGGGGCGGCCACCTTCTCATGGGCCATTTTGGCCGTTATTCATCCACCCCCCCCAAAAAAAAGTATAAGCAAAATAAGGAAGAACAAAAACAGAGACAACAACAAAACAAAAAACAAAAAGAGAGAGGGGACAAGGGGGGAAAAAAGAGACAGAAAGAGAGAGAGAGAGACAGAAAAGACGGGATAGAAAGCTAGCGCCCGTTATCATAACGGGCTTAAAAATACTAGTTAGAAATAATCTCTATGGTGGTTAGAAAGAATTATCTTTGTATAATTAGGAATAATTATTATAACCTCCTGGATTATTAAGATCTGGATTATTAAACACTGTGCAGGCACTTTGCACGCAGAGCCTCTGTACCATTAGTAGGGATGTTGGTGACCATCTTTACAAAACGTGGTGCCTACGTATGTTGCCCACCTATGTATGGTGCCCACCCATAACAGAGGGTGCATTTTTAATCAACTTAACAAGGGAATTGCCCAAATGTCGCAACCCTAGAGAAAACTCTTGTTGAATGTATTTAAGAAAACTATGTCAGGTGATTAATATCATTGCAGTACTGTGGTCTGGCATTCTCCCTCAGACGAGGATTGTATCCGAACAACATGGGTTGTCACCACCCACTGCTCTGAGACAGGGCCAATCAGAAAAAAGCTTGCCAGCAGAAGGGAGAGACAACCCCCTCGCTTCTTCAGTCATTTGCCCTGTCTTGCTCCAAGCAGGTGCCCTTGCTTCGCTCCTGTCTTTCTGCTCGTTCTTTTCTGTTTTTCCCTCTGTGGATTGGGGTCTAGTCAGGATCCTAGGGAACAGTCCGTTCTAGCGCTCCGCTCACGGTCTGCTCTGCTCTCTCATGGCGGATATTAGGGGCTATGGAAGCCCAACTATCGCGCTGTGAGAGGGAGTCCTCTCCCTCCCTCTCAGAGGACTCAGTGGCACTGGCGGCGTGCCGCGCTGAGTGGGCTGCGGCTACCTCCCCCGCTCCCGTCTCTCAGCCCCCCAAGGCCAAGAAGACTAAAAAGCTCTCAAAGGAGCAAAAAGCAGCGGCGCGCGCAGCCAAGCGCACCGCGCCGCAAGCGGCTGCAATTAATCAGCCAGAGCTCGCTCATCGGGCTGAGGGGGAAGCTGGCGGGGGAGGCCCCTCCCCGCCACCGCTGCAAGGCGCGGTGCCTTCTCATCAGGACCTGCCGGCGCCCGGCCCTTCCCAGGTAGGGTCACTGGGGTCCTCCTTACAGGGCGAGCCGCCTGCCAAACGCCCCTGCCCTTCTCCTCCTGAACGGGAGCGGGCGCATTCCAGGGGGGCCGAGGAAGAGATTCCGGCCAGTTTCGCCGCTCTCCTCAGGCGCGTGGTGGCGGAAGAATTCGGGAGGTTAGTGCCCGATTTGGCGCGACAAATTCCCGCCATTGTTGCTCCGGCCGCCATTTTGGGTCCTCAGGGAACGGGGGAATCGTCCACCTCTCAACCATGTTTTCCCGCCTTCAGCGCTCCGGATGCCATTTTAAGCCCTCAGGAGGTGGGGGAACCTGCCGAGTTGTACCCGCGGCCGTCCTCTTCCAGGCCTCCGAGAGCTCCCTTAGGGCCACCTCATTTGTCCCCCTGTGCCCCAAGTCGCCCCCAGGCCCAGGGCTCTGGCTTGGCAGCGCCTGTTCTGCTCCCGGAGGAGGATAGGGAGCGCACAGACAAGTCGGATTCCGACAGAGAAGAGGGGGAACTCTCTGGGGACGAGGGGGAGTCCTTGCCACCGTCCCAGACTCCCTACAGGCTTTTTAATCAGGGGGACTTCCCAGTCCTGCTCCACAAGGCACGTAAGTCGCTGCGATTGGAGGGAGTCGTGCCTAATCCCCAGGTCTCTTCGGAAGGGGACCCAGCTGTTCTCCCCTCATTGACTACTCCAGAGGTAGCGGTGCCCTGCCCACAGCTGTTCATGGATATTATCCAGGGTGAATGGGACCGGCCTTTAGAGAGCAAGGGTCCTCCGCCCGGTGTGAAGTGCCTTTACACTATCTCCAAGGCTGCTATGGATAAACTCCAGGTCCCGCCTGTGGACAAGGAGGTTGCTTCGCTAGTGACTGGCGCAGTCCTCCCGAGGGATGGGGATGAGGTTCTGCGCAATGTGGAGGACGAGAAGTGTGATGCTGCATTGCGCAGGTCCCATGAGGCCTCTGCTATCGCTGTAAGAGCCTCTTTTGCTTCCTCTATTTTTGCCCGGGCTTCTGTCCTTTGGGTGAGGGACCTTCTGCCCCTAGTCCCACCCGAACTGGTGGCACTTAGGCAGGGACTTAATAAGTTGAGGAAGGCTTCCGCCTTTATTGCTGATAGCACCCTGGATACAGTTCAACTGTCTGCCCGTGCTATGGCTTCTGACATTACTGTCAGGAGACACTTATGGTTAAAAAACTGGAAGGTGGATCAGAAGTCGAGAAGCAACTTAGCTAACTCTTCTTTCAAGGGGGGTAAGCTATTTGGAGAGGCGCTAGAGCCAGTTCTGATAGAGACTAAAGATAGGAAGAAAGCTATGCCTTCCTCAGTACAGCGTCAGGACCGCACATTTCCCTCTAACGCCTCTTCCTTTTCTTCTAACAGTTTTGGGAACAGGGGGTTCCGGTCTAATTTTCGTCCCCGTCAGGGCAAGCAGGACAAAACATTGTGGAACAGAAACCAGGGTTTTGCCCGAGACCGTTCCCAACAGAAGTTTCAGCAGTCAGGTCAGTACTCCAAGTCAGGATTCAAGCGTGCCGCCCCACAATGACTCAGACGCCGGGCAGCAAGTGGGAGGCTGGCTGGTTTTCTTCGCTCAGCAGTGGGCCAGGACGTGTACAGACGCCTGGGTCCTACGCACCGTCTCTTCGGGGTACAACCTGGAATTTCTCTCGCACCCTCCGAATCGGTTCCTGTCCTCCCCTCAGTCCAGCAATCCACACAAGCATTCCCTGATGGTCAGTGCCATCCAACACCTGGTCAACATCAAGGCTATCGAGCGAGTTCCTCCAGAGGAAGCGGGATATGGAGTCTACTCTATTCTCTTCTTGGTGCCAAAGAAGAATTCAGCGTGGAGGGCCATCCTAGATTTGAAATTTGTCAACCAGTTTCTCAGGAGGAGAAGGTTCAGGATGGAGACGCTCCATTCAGTTCTGATGGCTCTGCAGGAAGGGGATTTCATGGCCTCTATAGATCTCAAGGAGGCCTACCTCCATGTCCCCATCCATCCCCTGGACAGGAAATTCCTGCGATTCGCCTATGCAGGGGTGCACTATCAGTACCGGGCCCTCCCCTTCGGTCTCTCGACTGCGCCGTGGGTGTTCACCAAGATCATGGTGGCACTCGTGGCGCACTTGAGGACCAGGGGGGTACATCTTTACCCTGACCTTTTAATACGGTCGCCATCTTGGCAAAAGGGGCGGTCAGATGTCAGGGAGACCCTGGTGGTCTTGGCGGCCCACGGCTTCCTGGTAAATCTCAAAAAGAGCTCCCTGGTTCCTCAGACCAGGATTCAGCACTTGGGGGCGCTCATCGACTCAGTTTAGGGGTCGGTTCACTTGACCAACGAATGCAGGCGAAAGCTACAGTCTGCTTGTCGCGGTCTGCTGGGCCGCTCTCAATCGAGCGTTCTTTTTCTGTCTCAGCTACAGGGTCTGATGGTCTCTTCGATCGGGATCGTGCCTTGGGCACGGTTTCATTCTCGCCCCTTACAATGGCTTCTCCTCCCTCTCCAGGAGCTGGTCGCAAACAGGTCAAGACCCTGACCCCTCAGGTACATCTATCTCTCCGGTGGTGGACATCTCAGGCTCTTTATGAGGGGGTGAACTTCCTGCCAGTGGACCGCGTCGTGGTCACCACCGACGCCTGTCTCACGGGTTGGGGAGGTCATTGAGGGCGCCATATAGTTCAGGGTCAATGGTCAGAGGCAGAGCAGCGTCAGTCCATAAACCTGGAACTACGGGCCATTCGTCTGGCCCTCGTGCCGTTCCTACCCGAGATTCGCAGTCGGCATGTCCTGGTTCGCACCGACAACGCCACTGCCAAGGCACACCTCAACCGCCAAGGGGGGACGAAATCTTGGGTGTTGATGCGCGAGGCAGAGCTCCTCCTGAACTGGGCGGAGAGGAATCTGTGCTCTCTGGAGGCCGACCATGTAAGCGGAGTGGACAACACTCTGGCAGACTGGTTGAGCCGGTCACAACTGGATCAGGGGAATGGATCCTGGATGAGCAAGTCTTCAGGAACATAGTTCACAAGTTCGCGGTTCCCCTGGTCGATCTTTTTGCGACTCCAGCCAACGCCAAGGTGCCCAGATTTTTCTCCAGGTATCCCTCTCCGGGGGCGGAGGAAGTAGATGCTCTGCTGTCTCCCTGGCCTCGGGGGCTTCTGTATGCCTTCCCTCCCTTTGCTGTGCTGTCCCGGGCGGTGCGGAGAATCAGACACCAGAAGGCAGAGGTCATCCTTGTGGCCCCTCGGTGGCCACGTCGGCCGTGGTTTTCGGACCTGGTGGAACTCTCAATAGAGCCTCCTCTTCCCTTGGGGAACCGGCCCCATCTCCTACACCAGGGACCTGTTCTTCATCCCGACCCAGAGTGGATCAATCTTCACGCCTGGAGATTGAGCGGGGCTCCTTAGTGCTTTGCGGCTATTCCCCGGCAGTTCAAGATACCATCATGGCTTCCAGGCGTCCTTCCACAGCCCGTGTTTATCAGTCAGCCTGGCAGGCGTTTTCACAGTGGTGTCAGGGGGATGGCATGGATCCTATGACAGCTTCCGTGGCACAGGTTTTGGGGTTTCTGCAGAAAGTGTTAGACAAGGGTCTTCGTCCCAATACCCTACGCCGCCAAATGTTTGCTATTTCCTCCGTCCTGCAGGTTCCAGGGTTTCCTTCCATGGCTGGGCATCCCCACATACAGCGTTTCCTAAAGGGGGCGGCTGTATTGAAACCTCCTCCTGTCCATCGTTTTCCCCCTTGGGACCTCAGCCTGGTGCTCAGGGTCATGACCAAGGCTCCCTTTGAGCCACTGCACACTGTTCCCTTGCGCATCCTTACTCTGAAGGTATTGTTCTTAGTAGCCATCACATCGGCTCGTCGTGTTTCCGACCTGGGTGCCCTGTCAGTCCGGAAAGAATTATGTTTGGTCTTTCCTGACCATGTCGTGCTTCGTACTGACCCGACCTACCTTCCTAAGGTGAACTCAGTTTTTCATAGGGCGCAGGAACTGATGCTTCCTTCCTTTTGTCCCAGTCCTTCTTCCCCCCCGGGAGCGGGACTGGCACAAATTGGACGTCCATCGGGCTATTCGCATCTACTTGAAACGGACTAAACCCTTCAGGGTCTCTGAGTCCTTTTTTGTTTCTTTTCGTGCCTGCTCGTTGGGTAGGAAAGTTTCCAATTCCTCCTTGTCTCGCTGGATCTGTCAATCTATTCAACTGGCATACGCTACAGCGGGGGAGGTTGCGCCTGAGGGCATCACTGCTCACTCTACTCGGAGCGCGGCATCCTCTGCGGCACTGTCCACTTTAGCACCCCTAGCGGACATTTGTAGAGCTGCCACCTGGGCCTCCCTCTCTACCTTTATAAAGCATTACAAAATACACGATTGGGCCGCTGCAGACGCAACTTTTGGCCGAAGCGTGTTACAGAGGGTGGTTCCGTCCTAGGATCAGACCTTCTGTTTGTTGTTGCCCTCCCGCAATGGGTAACAGCTTGGGTATGTCCCATGTTGCTCGGATACAATCCTTGTCTGAGGGAGAATGAATCGTTGGCACTTACCTGAATGGTCATTCTCCTCAGACGTATGGATTTTATCCGACCCACCCAATTGTGTGTCTGATCCTATTCCCCTCTTTTTACCCATCTTCCACTGTTCCCCATATTTCTGTGGGGTGGTGTTTTCCTATTCTGTGGGGTATTTCTCCTGAAGGGGTTATTGAGTTAGGTTTTTTGATGCATGTGCTGTTTTTTCCTCTTGTTTCCTTTCGTGGGAGAGTGGACTTGTTTTTGCTATGTGTGCAGTGTTTGCTGTTCTGGTTCTGCAGTGTCTCTGTTCTAGACTTTTATGGAGCATCGAAGCACTTTTTTATCGACTGAGCAAGCGAGCGGGTTGTCTCTCACTTCTGCTGGCAAGCTTTTTTCTGATTAGGCCCTGTCTCGGAGCAGTGGGTGGTGACAACCCATGTTGCTTGGATACAATCCATACGTCTGAGGAGAATGACCATTCGGGTAAGTGCCAACGATTCATTTCATATGTTTACATGGAAATGTACAAATCAGAAATGGCTATAGCTTGTACAGGGAGCTAGAATACGTGAGGAGGGAGGAAAGAAGATGGAGGAAAACAGGGGAAATTACACGGATCCTGGATTATTACATGATCTAAAAATAATCTGTTTTAAGGTGTGTATGTGTGCGCACTCATGATGTTCCTTTTGAGCGGCATCTGGTGGACCACTGTGCAAAACAGGATGCTGGACTAGATGGGCCTTGGGCCTGATCTGGCAGGGCTGTTCTTATGTTCTTATGAGATTTAAATCTAGTTCTTTTATGAGAAAAATACTCATAAATCCTCCACAAGCAAGCCTATACATGGTGAGAAATCTGGTAGCTGATGACCCAGCCTGAGGAGTGTTTGCACCAGAGAGGGGGGAAACCCTTTTAGCCCCCCTCCCTCTCTCCGGAGCCAAAAGATTCACTCAGAGAGGCTTGTAAAATGCAAAGAACAAAAGTAATAAAAAAGCTTTATTCAGTTGCTACAGAGTGCTTCCATCTGGGGCTCCCTCAGCTTTTAGTAACAGGTAAAAATACTCAGTGGTTACAATACTTCAAAAAGCACCCTAATTGCAAGGAACAGGGATGTAGGAAGATGCTGAAAGGCATCAGCTCATACTGTGCAGAAGGAGGTAAGGGTAAACCCCTCCTGTATTCTACAAAAAGAAAACCACAGGGCTCTGTGAGAGCCAGGAGTCAAAATCGACTTGATGAGCCACTTTACTTTAATTTTATACCTAAGAAGCTGCAGCTATTTTGCACCTTAAGCAAATAGGCTGGTGTTTTATCAGGATCTGCTTGCTGAACTAATTTTCTGTATCAATTTCTTTATAAGAACTTAAAGGGCATGGTAATGACTTAAAGGACATAAATCAATATCATCCAACTGGAAGCCTTAGAGCAGTGGAAGAAATTTGTACGGGTGGCTTTGAGATGTAGCTTCCAAACCATGTCTACAATCATTAGGAACATAGGAAGCTGGATTCTAATGTGTCAAGACGATTGGCCCATCTATCTCAGAATTGTTTACACTGACTGGCAGCAGCTCTGCAAGGTTTCAGGCAGGAGTATTGCCCAGCCCTTCCTGGAGATGCCAGATTGAACCTGAGACCTTGTGCATGCAAAGCAAATGTTCTACCATTCAACTACAGCTCCATCCCCCATTCTGCTCCTTCTCTTTGGTGAGGCCTGTCTCATACTAAATGTAATAATTTGATGCCCCTCTGAGACTTTTAGTGTATTCATTAAAACTTCTGGCAAGCTGGACAACAGACCTGTAAGGTAAGCCAAACTATTATCCCCTTATTGCAGATAGGAAGGCTGAGGCATAGGTATGTTGGCTTAGCTCGGGCCTGTACAAGTAACGTCTGGGGGCCGGATCTAGTCCAGGGGACTTTTTTTGCTAGCCCCAGGGGTGGACCAAAGTTTTGTGGTACCTGAGGTGCAAAATCTTGCTTTGCCCCATGGCCCTGGCGGGGGGGGTGGTCAAACCCCTTTCAAAATTAATCTTTGCAAGCTTGAAAGTACACAAGGGACAAGAAGGAAGAAAGGTTGCTAGCAGCCTCCTCGTCTCTCCTCATGTTACGGGTAACTAATAATGGCTTTCCTTAATATTTTTAATGAGTAACTAATAATTGCTTTGTTTGTTATTTCTCTTTGTAAACCGCCCTGAGCCATTTTTGGAAGGGCGGTATAGAAATCGAATAATAATAATTATTATTATTATTATTTATCTTGTATACCACCCAAACCTCCGTCTCTGGGCGGTTAACAATTATTATTTAATAATTAATTTTAATGTAATTGTTAATGTGCTGAACATATACCTTGGCCCCTATACACCAAGTCATGGTTGGTTTGGGCCCACTGGGGTATTTGAGTTGTGCTCCTGTTAGTTAAAGCGATCTGGTGTGTATCACAGCGTTAAGATCTGAACAGGGATCTTTCTTTCTGTAGCTCTCTGATGCCAGGAGAGCTGGACTGGAAAACCTCCCCCCTCACTGGAATGGAAAGACATCAGGATGAAGGGGCTTGACATATCCCTCCCACCCCACCAACTCAAAACTCTCAGCCAAATTTTGCCAGCCGAAATTCCAATGCCTTCAGCCCAGCAATGGGAAATGAGTTTTCTTCTTTTTTGTTTTTTTGCCTACCTGTTGCTTTTGAGACATTTCCTCTTGGGAATATATCACTCCATGCTGGAGGGGGAGGAATTGAGCTAAGTCCCACTCCCTTAACGCCACAGGGCAGAAGTTCTCAAACGTGGATCCCTAGATGATGTTGAACTACAACCCATCATCCCCAGTCACAGTGGCTGGGGATAATGGGGGTTGCAGTCCAACATCTGAGGACCCAAATTTGATAACTCCTGCCCTAGGATGAAGCATTAGGGAAAGGAAAATCATGAGAATATACATGACGGCATTCTTGAAAACCGTGCAGAGAGTTAATGGAAGGTGAAAGAATTAGAAACATTGGCAGAAAAGGTTTGGTCATGTGCAGAAAGGAAAGTGGTAGCAAGGATGTTTGAGAAAAGATTTTGGTCAAAGAACAGAACAGAAGCGAGACAGTTGGTTTGACAGTTGGATTAAGTTTGAAAAATCTGCAGTTAACCCTTCAACAGCACAGCTGATCTTGTGAGTGGAAAAATGATTACCAACTGAACCAGATTCCCATTTTTAAGGCTGTAGAAGGGGAGAAAAAAGGATATCTGCAACAAAATTAAGGTAAATCACAACACAAAACCCCCTGCAGTGGCAGAATGTGTGGGGAGACCAGGGAGGAGGAGATGCCATGCTACATTTGCCTACGCATTTGTTTTTGTATTTAGTGACACAACATTTCCAAAATAATTACATATAATCAGATATTAGAAGTGTTACACTTCGTATAAATGTAATTTTAAAAAATGGAATTCAAAATCAGAGTGGGCAGGATCTTCTAGATCAATTCTAAGCACCACTGACATAATTTAATGAGACAAGTTAATTGTGATCAACATTCGGTCTCATTTATTTCAATGGGGCTTAACTGTAACTAATTTAATCTGAATCCTGCCCCCCGTTTACAGCAGATTCATAAAATCATAATTAAAACCAGGCATTAATCTATCTATGTGGCTGCTAAGAGTCGACACAGACTTGACAGTAATTAATCAATCAAGAGCTTATTCATATTGGAAATAATAATTGATTTCCAGGATAGGTACAGATCTTTGGAAGACTGTTAAGCTACCAGTGAAAACAAAGAGTCTTGTGGCACCCTGATAAGAGGAGGAAAGAAGGAAGGAGGTGGAGAGAGGTACACCAAGGTGATTTTGGAGCCTGGATCTAAAGGCCTTTGGAGGCCCCCCTCCCCTGCAAATTAAGCATCATCATGCTTGGCCAGGCGACCACCACAACCAGGACAGACTAAAGAGGATTTGGGGGGCCCCCCATGGGCTGTGGAGGCCAGGGGTAAGAGCACATCTCTGCAAATGGAAGTGGAAACGTGAAAGGCCTAATTTTGACGTTAAGCCCTGGTTTTTATTAATTACTAAATTAATAAAAGAGTAATAATTACTCTGGTTTTTGTTAATTAATAAATTAATAAAAGATAAGTTACCCTGCCCCATGGCCAGTTAGGCCTTCAGGTGGCTCATAATGACAAAATCGGTACCACGTTGAATGCGCACACTAATAAAATTTTAAAAAACCTGCAGTTAAAAGGCATGTGTAACTAATAATTACTAAAAGCTAGTAATTTAGTTACACACATTAAGCTGTGTGTAACTAATAATTACTAAAAGCTTAAGGCTTGGCCCACTGGTTTGCGATCCAACATCAATTCAACCACCACAAACTTTAGTGGAGTCTCCTCTAGAGAAGAGAGAGGGGAAGGAGCAGGCTTGCAATTGCAGCGAAGCCCGATTAAAAGAGTTTTCCTTCCCAAACCTGCTTTCCCGCCGCGAACTACAACTCCCAGGAGCCCTTGCAAGTCCGAGAAGTAAAGGGTGGAACTGCAGAGCCCAATTCCTAGGACGAAGAAAGCTAAAAAAAATTGGCAAGCCCCTTCCTGCGGTGTTCCCTCCCCCGGAAATGGGCTCTTTTGAATGTCCGTTTTCCCCGGAAGTGGCAGCCGTTGTTTTGGGGCTGGATCCTGGTCGTTCATACCCCTCGGAGGAGGATCTGAGTGAGTGCAGAGGAGGGTGCTTGCTCCCCCCGGGAAACCCTTGGCTGGGAGGGAAGTCCTTTTGCTGTGCATGTTAAATGTGTGGATTCCTCCCCCGCCCCTGTTCTTGCAAAATAAAAATGGCGTTGAGTTTGAAGGCAGAAAACCATGCGGTGTGGGTTAGGTTGAAAATATGTGAAACGGCGTTATCGTGGGTCGGACCCTTGGGCCATCTTGACCAGGGTTGTCTGCTCTGACTGGCAGCTGCTCCGCAAGGTCATGGGTGGAGAGAGGTTTCTTTCCCTGCCTTGATATTTGAGAGCCTTTAGTTGGATGTGCCGGGGGAACTATGAACTCCACTACGGAACTGTGGCTGCTTCCCAAAATAGAACAGCCCGATGTGAACACCCGAAGTTGCCTTACACCGAGCTGATCATTGATCCATCTCGGACTGGTAGCAGCTCTCCAGGGTCCTGAGCTCAGAGGTCTTTCCCAGCCTGGCTGCCTGTGAGCCTCTTAGGTAGAGGTGCAGGGATTGAACCTTCTGTATGCAGAGCCGGTGCTCTAACATTATGGATGCTCCTGAGAAGCAGATGTAGCTGTCATATTGAATCGGACCACTGGTCTGTCTAGCTCAGTATTGTATGCTCTGACTGGCAGTGGCTCTCCAAGGTAGAGATGTGGAGTGGGAAAATTTCTAAAATGGAAAACTTTCCAGAAGATTTTCTCATACTTAATTTTTTCCCCTTTGAATAATTTCAATTTCTAAAATTATTTCATAAAAGGCAAGGGTAATAATGAATGGATGCCCTGCAATATGAGGCAAGCACCTGGCAGTCTCAAAGCTGTAAGTAATACTTTTCAAAATTGTGCAGCCCTGATGTAGGCAGTAGTGATCTAGATGGACCAATGACCTGACTCCGGATAAAACAGCTTCCTGTGTAGCTGCTGATATTTGACTGGATCTGAAAGAACCTAGTTTGGAGCTGCACAACCTTGAGAATTAGAAATCCAGAGTGCTCAAACCCCACAGCTGTCACACTGTAGAGTAGAAAGTGGCGTATGTGTGCATATGCTGTTGTAAAATTTGATAAAGTTGTCCTTTCATCCCCTTCCCTGCACCCCATCAGTTCTTCTTGTTAAGCTGGTGAGGGGCTCAGTGCACCATGTAGTCACTCAGGCTTTTTAAAATTGACTTTTTAAAATGTAAGAGAGTTTTGTAAAAAAAAATTCTATTTCGTATCTTATTTTTTGTGTTTCATGTATTTTTACTGGATGTTTTTTAATGAGTTGGGAGCCACCCAGAGAACAATTTGTGACGGGGCGGCTAACAAATAAAGTCTATTATTGTTGTTATAGTCTCATGACTTGGTCTTAGGGGTCCGGTGTAGGTGGGAAGGCCCGCCATGATTGTGCCCAAGGAAAGTGCAGGTTTTCCTAATGAAGGCGAGATAGGAAGATGCCTTTTGCCAGTCTCTACAGCTTGCAAGCAAGCCAGGGGCCCTATGACTCTGTTTTTGAGAGGTTTCAGCTAGCACTGAGCTCCCAGCCTGGCTGGGAATGCCTTTGAAAGCAGGGAAAAGCCATTCCAGCTATGCTGGGAGCCCAGCATTCAGCAAATGTTACTTCAAAATGGAACACGTGGCCCCGTTAGCTATCATTGCCATACACCCTGCGTCTGACCTCAGACATTGCGGGGTGGCAGCGGCAGCCTGAACAAGAGCCACCAGAACCCTCACTACTCCACTGAAGCAAGCCATCCCACTCGTGCTGAACAGGCGTTCAGGCTTATGCCCCTATTCCCAGCAGTACGTGCCACTAAATCAGTGTCAAGCTGTGGCCCTCCAGCTGTTGTTGGACTACAACTCCCATCATCCCCAAACATAATGGCCAGTAGCCAGGGATGATGGGAGTAGTAGGTCAACATCTGCAGGAGGGCCACAGACCCCTCTGCTAAATGCAAAATCTGGTGAGACAGATGTAAAGGACTGTGGCGGCTTTTTATTCCTGCCTTTTTGTTTCAGTGCTATTGCTTACCTGTTGGCAGTTTGTCCAATTTGCTTTGCTTCTGGAGAAGTGCCAGGAAATGGTTGGAGGACAGATTTTGGACAGCTGTTCTGCAGATGGAGAGGCTGTGTACCTCTTAGCATGTCGCTGCGTAGGGCAAGTAATGGCGGGTAGTTCTTGCCTTCGAGCCCTGCTGGTGGGCTTCATAAGAGTAGGAGAAGGGTGTTTCTGGATCAGGCCAAAGACCCATCTCTCCCAGCATCCTCTTTTCCAAAAGGGCCAAGTTGATGGGCAGCCCAGAAGCAGAACATACAGACAAATAGCCCTCTCTCAGATGCTTTCCAGCAACTGGTATTCAGGTGTATTCTGCTTCTAGTCTTCAAGGCTAGTAGCCATTGGGGATGTGCATGAAATTTGCATGAACTGATTCGGATTCGAATTGATTTGATTTAGAACCATTGAATAGAGTGGAGTTCGAATCGATTTGAATTTGCCCAACTTTGAATCGATTCAAACAAATCTCAACTCTATTCAATGGTTCCAAATCAATTTCAATTCAGATTCTATTCGGATTCAAATCGATATATGCAAATTTTGTGCACATCCCTAATAGCCATGCATAGACCTATCCTGGTCCATGATTTTGTCCCCCCGCCTTTTCAAGCCATCTAGACTAGTGACCATTGTCAGTGAAACATGCCCAGAAAAACCTGGCTGGCTATAGGATGTTGGCCTAGATCAGGGCTGCACAACTTTGGCCCTTCACACAGTGGCCAGTAGTCAGGGATGATGGGAGTTATAGTTCAACAACAACTGGAGGGTGAGGTTTTGCAGCTCTGGACTAGATCGATGTATGATCTGATTCAGAAGGGCACTTCTTATGCTGTTATACAGGATTAGACCAGGGGTTCTCGAACTTGGGTCCCTAGACGTGATTGGACTACAACTCCTATAATCCCCAGCTACAATTGCTGCCTTTGTGCTGGGAGTTGTAGTCCAACCACATATGGGGACCCAAGTTTGATAATCCTGGAATTAGGTAAATTCATGGCAGACAACTCTTATCAGTAACCATGATAGCTGAATTGAACCTTCGTGTACAGAGGAAGTATACCTTTAAACGCCAGATGCCAGGAACAACAATAGGAAATGGCCCCATCTCCAGCATCTTATGATGTTATGGTCTGGTGTCTTATGCTTCCATCATTTCACAGGGGAGGGGGACATTGGCAGCCATCTTTATGGGAGCCCCAAATGCTGACTTTTGTCCATTCTTTCTTCTTCCTGTGCTCTCTTTTTTGTCACTCAGGTGGAAGGCCCTCCAGCCAGGTTTGAACACTTTCTCCTCCTCCTCCTTTCAGTGTTTGTCACCCTGAAACGTCCAATATTGTAAGTATTGTAAGGTGAGAATCCAGCTGGGGAGGAATCCAGATGCTGTACCATTAAAGCCCTGCTGTTCACTGTACACATCCAATAGCAATATAGCAATAGCAATAGCACTTACATTTATATACTGCTCTATAGCCGGAGCTCTCTAAGCGGTTTACAGGAGAGTCTTATCCAGGAGAGTCTTATCTCTGAGCTTCTTTTGGTAGAGAGTGAAAGAGAGGATATGGACGCAGGGCAGGGGAAGCAGCCGGACTTCCCATTCCAGGCTGTGCAGAAGCACTGGATGTCCCCGGGAGTGAAAATGGAGGAACAAGACCCAGGAGGCTCTGCACCAAAGGAGGAATCGGAGGAAACAGGAAAAGCTGTCCTCCAAGCTGGAAGGCTCCAGGAATTCCTGCAGAGGATTCCCGGAGAACAAGTTAAACAGGAACCAAAGGAGGGTCTTCTTCAGCGCTGGGATGCCCAATGGCAGGAGTTTCTGAAGACAGTGGAGTCCCCTTGCTCTGGACTGGCAATCCCCCAGCTGACAGAAGAGCCCGCTCCATGGGATGATACTAAGGCCTTTCTGGCCTCCTTTGAGCAAGTGGCCGAAGCCTGTCAATGGCCCAGGGGAGAGTGGGTGACCCAGCTCCTGCCAGCTCTGAGTGGAGAAGCCAAGAAGGCCTTTGACAGGCTGGAGATCGGAGACAGAGAGGATTATGGGAAGGTAAAAGCAGCCATCTTACGACAGGATGCTCTGGCCCGGGAAAGGTGGGGTCACCACTTCAGGCATTTCTGCTACCAGGAGGCTGAGGGTCCGAGAGGGGCTTACAGCCAACTGCAGAAACTTTGCCATGGGTGGCTAAGGGTAAAGAAGCAGACAAAGGAGCAGATTCTGGAGCTGCTGATCTTGGAGCACTTCCTGGCCGTCCTTCCACCGGAGATCCAGAGCTGGGTGCGGGATTGTGGCCCAGAGACCTGTTCCCAGGCGGTGGCCCTGGCTGAGGGTTTCCTGCAGATGCAGCTAGAAGCCAAGAGACAGGAAAAACAGGTGAGGCCTTTTCACCCTGACATTTGTGGATTTCCCAAGGTGCGGAATGTGAGTTGAGATCTTGGCCCATCAAGGAGCAACTTTTTTGTGGGAGTCTGTTGCCTGCTTTTTTTCATGGTATTAACCAGGATTGAAAAATAACTCAATTTCCATCCCTTCCCCATAGACTGCAGTGGGGCTGCTTATTGCGGGGATGGTGGGGTATGAGATAGTAAAGCCCTTCCAATCCATGCAGTAGTAGATCCCTGCGCTGCGTAGCAGATTGGACTAGAAGGACTCCAACATCCCTTCCAACTCTGATTCCTTGTAGGCCTGTCCTACAAGGCCTTCAGAGAATGTCCAGCATTCTCTGATTCCTTGTCAGCCTGCCACCTTGAAAAAGGATTGAGGATCTTTCCCAAGTGCCAGTGGCCTTTGTGAAGCTGTGACTCTCCCAGAGGAAGAAAAGGTTCAGTCTGAACCCCATGTAGAAGCAGTTGAGGAGGGGACATCATACGATGGTAGCGCTCCTGCTCTGCCTGTTTATAGCAATCAGTCCATCACTTTATTTGTTTAGCTGTAGCCATAACAAAAAATGTTCAAAAACTGAATAGTTAAAACAATATAGCAAACTGCAGGGCAGTCAGAAAGAGAAAGATGGAACCAGAATAACTCAGTACAGGATAATATCGGCTTCCCATGCACTTTATTTAAAACTAGCAATTTTCAGCCGGTTAGATTAACGGGCGCTAGTAGACCGCCCCCGCCCCCCCAGTGCGGCCGCCAGCGGTCCCAGTCCTTCCCTGTCCGCCCGCCGCGGCTGCCGCCACCTCTTGTTGAGGCCGCGGTTTTGCTGCCGTGGCGGCGGCCGCCATCGGGGCCATTTGTCCTGCCGCGGCCGCCGCTGCCTCACCCACACTCTTGCCGCGGCCGCTGCCACCTCTGGCCGAGGCCGCGGCTCCGCTGCCGCCTCGCCCACACTCTCCTCCTGGCGTTGGTGGCGGCGGCTTCTCCTTGGCCGCCGCTTCTCCTCCTCCAACATGGCCGCCCATGTCTGGACGGCCGTATCTTTCTCGGCCGTTCTGGGCATGCCCAGAATGGCTGAGAAAGACACGGGCCGGAAAAGGACACGGGATCACACTCAAGGTAATTATTATAGAGGATATTTTATTTAATTTAAAATTTCTATATCACCCAAAACTTGCGTCTCTGCGCGGTTTACCTTGATGGTAGAAACTAAAAAACTGGCTACTTTTCTTGTAATGGAGGGCCTGGTATCTGCTAATGAGAAGTTTACATAAAACCCCTTGACAGGATAAACCATAAGCAATGGCCCTGCTTTGCCTGTAGACGGTCCTAAGTTCTGTCCTGGTCAGCATTTCCAGGTAGGGCTGGGAAAGGCCCCTGCCCAAACCCTGGGGAGCTGCTGCCAGTCACTGCAAACACTACTGAGCCAGATGGACCAAGAGTCTGACTCGGCAGAAGTCAAGCGCATAGGCATCCATTGCTCAGTGTGGCAGAGCACCAGCTTTGCATGCAGAAGGTCCCATTTTCAGTCCCTGCCAGGATCTCCAGGCAGGTCTGGGAAAGACCCCTCTCTGTCTGAAATCCTGGAGAGCTGCTGCCAGTCAGTGTAGACAAACCTGAGCTATATGGACTAATACTTTGACTTGTTTTGGTTTTGACTACAAAAACTGTTTGTTTGTTTTTTGTGGGGGGATTGTAGCTCAGTGGAAGAGCATTTGCTTTGCATGCAGAAGGTCCTAAGTTCAGGCGAGCTGGTCTTGTGGTAGCAAGCATGACTTGTCCCCTTAGTTAAGCAGGGTCTACCCTGGTTGCATATGAATGGGTGACTTGATGTGTGAGCACTGTAAGATATTCCCCTCAGGGGATGAAGCCGCTCTGGGAAGAGCAGAAGGTTTCAAGTTCCCTTCCTGGCATCTCCAAGATAGGGCTGAGAGATTCCTGCCTGCAACCCTGGAGAAGTTGCTGCCCGTCTCTGAAGACAATACTGTGCTAGCTAGACTAGTGGTCTGACTCAGTATATGGCAGCTATGTTCCATCCTATGTTCCAGTTCCTGGCACCATCTGCAGGTAGGGCTGAGTAAGACCCCTGTTGGGTTGCTGCAGGTTGAAGCAGTCAGTTCTGGGCTAGGTAGTCTCTCCATGAAAGGCAGGTTTGTATATTCACCAGGATAATCCATAGCTCAATGGTAAAGCACCTACTTTGCATCCAGAGAATCCCAAGTTCCATCCCTGGCATGGAACCTGGCTGAGAAAGCCTCATCTCTAACTGAAACCCCAGAGAGTTACTGCCACTCGGTGTAGAGCAGGCCTGCTCAACTTAGGCCCCCCAGATGTTTTTGGACTACAACTCCCACAATCCCCAGCCACAGTGGCCAATTGCCAGAGATTATGGGAGTTGTAGGCCAACATCTGCAGGAGGGCCAAAGTTGAGCAGCCCTGGTGTAGAGACTACTGCGCCAGATGGACCAATGGTCTGACACAATACAAGGCAGCTTGGTCTGTTCAGTCATGCGAGGCATCTTCTCTGCTGTTCCAGAAGCCAGCATCACTTCAGGAGGCAGCCCCGGGTTTCTCCCGATCTTCACAGGCTCTGCCTGACCCTGTCCACAGGCGGCAGTACAGGGAGACCACGCAAGAGGGTGACCACGGAGATGTGAATTCACAAGGTAAGGAGGGTGTGGACGTTTCCTGAGTGGTATCCACTGTGGCTCCTGAGGGGTTGTTCTCTCCCCACAGCCCACAAAGGACATTTCGCTTCCTATAAGCTTAAAGGAAATGTCAGGGCTGGCCAGAGGGGCTTCCAGTTATCCTGGAAATCCCTCTGAAAAGTTTCATTGTCCTTGGACTTCTCTAAAGCGGCAGAGGGAAGGGGTAACCCGCAACTGTTTTAGTAGGGATGTGCTTGAAACATGATTCGGATGCCGAATTGTGGGCACACCCCTTTTAAAAATGAGGGCTTGCACAGCCCCTTTAAAGCAGAGGAGAGCAGGTCCATACCTGCTCCTCCTCCGATTGCCACCATTGCTGTAATCCCGGCGCTCCCCCAAGCTGTCCCGTGCGCCAGCAGGGCGTCTCCCAGCTGCTCCTGCGCAATAAACTTTATTTATTTATTTTATAAACTTTATTTATTTATTTTATATACTGTCTGACTCCGAAGGCTCTAGGCGGTTCAGATGGCCTCTGCGCATGCCTGGCAGCTGTTTGCGTGGTCAGCAGCCGTGGTTCAGCACATCCCTATGTTTTAGTTCTCAGATTAATCTTTGAAAACTTATAAGGAATACCTCTGAACACCAGCTGCAAGGCACAAGTGTGCTGAATCCACAGTAACTGGCCCAATCCCCCCCCCCCAGCATAGTACCTCCAGTGAGTGTTGCTGATGTCTATCTTATGTTTCTTTTTAGATTGTGAGCCCTTTGGGGACAGGGAGCCATCTTATTTATTTATTTATTATTTATTTATTATTTCTCTGTAAATCACCCTGAGCCATTTTTGGAAGAGCGATCTAGAAATCGAATGAATGAATGAATAAGCAAACTTGAACCCAGATACAGGCCCTTCAAATGAGTGGTATGGATAGGAAGAGTAATTCTGCAGCTGTATTCAAGATAACATGCGTATTTAGTCTAGTCTAGTCTAGTCTAGTCTAGTCTAGTCTAGTCTGTCTATCCATCCATTCAGTTTTTATACCGCCCTTCCAAAATGGCTCAGGGCGGTTTACAATTAAACCATGACTGAACGACTATGCCTGTGTACTCATCGTATGATTGTTGAACATAACATGTGAATGGTCTAATAAGGAAGAACTTGATATCAATATGTTTTTACTTTTGATGTGTATATCAATGTTATTATGATTTTTCTTATTGACTTTTATATCAATAAGTTATTACTTTCTATCACTGTCACCATATTATTGCTCCCAAGGCAACGTGACCAGAGGGTTAATTACGGAGAGCAGGGTAATAATTAACCCTTTGGTCACATAGCCTTGCCAGCACAGGAATTCAGGCCAGGGAACCTGCCACAACCAACCCTCCTGTCCAAATCAGGGCATGATCTAGCCCATGACTATATGAGCGAGTCATGTAGTCATTTCCTCTCTCATGGCGTTATGAATTAATTGGATAGCCTTACCAAATAACAGGGCCACAGGCAGAGCAAATTCTCCCTTCAAAACATATTCAGCACCAGCAGACCCCATGAACAACCAAGGTTGTTTTATTAATAAAACAGGGGCAAGCAGAAGGAAAGTCTCAGGCACAGAAAGAAACAATACGAAGTAAATACCACTGTCAACTATCCTGGGACTCGGGGGTCCCCAACCTCCCCCCACCTCAGATGTTGTTGAGCTACAACTCATACCATCTCAAGTCAGGATTTGAACCCGAGTTCAAATCCTTGTTCAGCCATGCAACTTATTGAGTGACTGGGCCAGTCACTTGTCTCTCAGCCTAGCCTACCTCACAGGGTTGCTGTGAGGATGGCATAACCATGTACACTGCTTTGGGCACTTTGGAGGAAGAGCAGGAGATAAGTGTTGTAAGTAAATAAATAAGTCTTAATTGGGGAGGACCACAGCTCAGGGGAAGAGCCCTTGTTTTGCATATAAAAGGTCCCAGATCTTCCAGCAGCACTGACAAATATCCATCTGAAACCCCCGAGTGTGGCTGCTAGTCATTATCAAGAATGCTGAGCTAGACTCTGTTAGAAACTCACCCTGATGCCCCTCCCAAGTCCAGGGAGGTGATTTATATGATTTTTATATCCATAAGTTCTTACTTTCTTTCTCTGCCGCCATATGATCATTGATTACCCTGCTCTCTCTCAGTAATTAACCCGCTGGTCATGTAGCCTCGTGAGAGCAGGATAGGCATGTATGTTCAGTGCTTTTAAAGAAACAAAGCTTAAAGTGTAGGAACAAATAAAAACAAGTGTATGATTTACAAGAGATTGAAAATAAAGATCTCTGCAAAGCAGGGCACATAAGCTTCACTACAATGTTGCCAGATAAGTCAGATTCTCCATCAGATTGTTTTGTTTATTTTTAAAATATATTTATTGTTGCAGATGTGTTTTTGAGCTTTGTGGGACTTGGTGTAATGACCCAGACCTTTTAGTCTGTTTCCCCCCCCCCCTCCAAAGTTTTGACCTCTGGGCACCTTTCACTCTCAGGATTCCCCCTCAGGCTTATTGCTCCAGAATCCCAAAGTACTGTACCAGTGCACCACTGGCGATTTAGTCTCTGTACATCCACTGACCAAGAATTTCACAAAACCTGAACAATTTCCCTTGTTTAATCACCGCACAGAACCACTCTTGCTTTAAGTTCTGTTCTGTTCATCTCCCAACTGCTTCAGCCTGTCACCACCTGTCATTATTTAAAACCCCTTCCTGAACATTCCATAGGGTTTCCATGACAACTTCTGCTCACTCATTCACGCCCTCTCTCTCCAACACTCTACACATGTCTGTTTCTTCACATGGGCCAATGGTTTGACTCGGTTTAAAGCAACTTCCTGATCTCTCTGGAAGTTCATGCAACTTGCAACCCTACACTTTGCCCGCCTCTTCAGAAGTAAGTCCCACGGTGCTTGCAGGTAAACCAGCACAGAACTGCAGCCTTGACCTCTGTTATTGGTTGTATCAAGAATATTTCCTTTTTAATTTCAGCAGATTCCATGCAAGTAGACGAGTGTGAAGAAAGAAACCGTCGGCTAGGAAGACCTGAGCAAGCAGAACCATCCCAAAGAAGAGTGCTGAAGAATGTTTCCAGGACCCTGAAAGAGGGTGACTCCTCTGAGGATCGGAGTGAACCAAAGAGGCAGCTAGGGGGGAGCCACCCACGGATGGGAGTGGGGGATCCTGTTTCTTGTGGGGTAAGTGAGAAACCCCTCCATGAAGGCCTGCTGCAGCAAACGGCACTCAGTGGGTCTGAGGAAGGCTTTGAACAGGAGTCTGGCTTTATCAAATGTGAAGAGGTTGTAATCCAAGAGCTGACTTATCAATGTGAGGATGGTGAAAGCCTCAGCTGCAAGGATCCTCTGATGAGACATCCGCAAGTCCACCCTGGGGGGAAGTCCAACCAGTGTGCCTACTGCGGGAAAACCTTCAGCCGCAGGCCGAACCTTGTGACGCACGAGAGGACCCACACTGGGGAGAAGCCGTACGGGTGCTCATACTGTGGGAAAACCTTCATCCAGAACTCCCACTTGATCGTGCATGAGAGGACGCACACTGGAGAGAAGCCCTACAAGTGTTGCACCTGTGGGAAGAGCTTCAGCAGCACTTCCAACCTCCACACGCACAGGAGGACCCACACAGGGGAGAAGCCGTACAAATGTCCAGTGTGTGGGAAGGGCTTCGTTAATAAGTCCCACTTGATTACTCACCAGAGGCAGCACAATGTGGAGAAGCTGCAGATGGAACAGCCGGATCTGGGGAAAAAGTTTTGTCTAAACTAACTGAAAAAGGATCCACATTGGAGAAAAGCTATATTGGAGTGTGTGCCTTGTTTCATATGGGAGTCAGTCCGTTACAGTCTAGTTCAGTTCCAATTGGGGTTCAGCGGCGCTTGAAGCCATACCAGGCCCATAACATTTCTGCGACTGGTCGGGTACACTTGAAACCAGAACGGAACTGGTTGGGTTCATGCAGAAAAACGTACATGTCCACATTAGCTTGGTGATGAGCATGTGTGATAAGCAGGGCTGTCATCCAATTAATGAAGTCTTGGTTTTAATTGTTAAGTAATGTATATATTTGCATATGAGTAAAAGCAACAGTTCTGGGGGGGGGGAAGATACGCTCTCTCTTTTTTTGGTGTGATTGTAGCCAACTCCATCTTGGCAGAGATCTTCCTTTGTGTGAGTGTGTGTCAGAGGGAGGGAAGGGTCTAGTTCCCACAGTCAAAGCAAAATCTGTTAAACAGCAATTGGAGATCTCTGGGACGTGTGCTCCTGAGAAGTGTTATGAGGAGTTGGAACTCCCCTCACCCCCAATTTCAGACTAGAACCATGATAAGTCATTATTTATTGAGTTCAAATCTTAGATTACCAATCTCGTGTAAATGTGTGCACGCCCTGGAGATTTCAGATTCCCTGTAAACAGATCATGAGCACCAACCCAGAGAGAGAGATGGGGGTAGAATCACTCTTCTAAATTGGCATCCTCTGCTTATTAGAAATAATCTCTATGGTGGTTAGAAAGAATTATCTTTGTATAATTAGGAATAATTATTATAACCTCCTGGATTATTAAGATCTGGATTATTAAACACTGTGCAGGCACTTTGCACGCAGAGCCTCTGTACCATTAGTAGGGATGTTGGTGACCATCTTTACAAAACGTGGTGCCTACGTATGGTGCCCACCTACGTATGGTGCCCACCCATAACAGAGGGTGCATTTTTAATCAACTTAACAAGGGAATTGCCCAAATGTCGCAACCCTAGAGAAAACTCTTGTTGAATGTATTTAAGAAAACTATGTCAGGTGATTAATATCATTGCAGTACTGTGGTCTGGCATTCTCCCTCAGACGAGGATTGTATCCGAACAACATGGGTTGTCACCACCCACTGCTCCGAGACAGGGCCAATCAGAAAAAAGCTTGCCAGCAGAAGGGAGAGACAACCCCCTCGCTTCTTCAGTCATTTGCCCTGTCTTGCTCCAAGCAGGTGCCCTTGCTTCGCTCCTGTCTTTCTGCTCGTTCTTTTCTGTTTTTCCCTCTGTGGATTGGGGTCTAGTCAGGATCCTAGGGAACATTCCGTTCTAGCACTCCGCTCACGGTCTGCTCTGCTCTCTCGTGGCGGATATTAGGGGCTATGGAAGCCCAACTATCGCGCTGTGAGAGGGAGTCCTCTCCCTCCCTCTCAGAGGACTCAGTGGCACTGGCGGCGTGCCGTGCTGAGTGGGCTGCGGCTACCTCCCCCGCTCCCGTCTCTCAGCCCCCCAAGGCCAAGAAGACTAAAAAGCTCTCAAAGGAGCAAAAAGCAGCGGCGCGCGCAGCCAAGCGCACCGCGCCGCAAGCGGCTGCAATTAATCAGCCAGAGCTCGCTCATCGGGCTGAGGGGGAAGCTGGCGGGGGAGGCCCCTCCCCGCCACCGCTGCAAGGCGCGGTGCCTTCTCATCAGGACCTGCCGGCGCCCGGCCCTTCCCAGGTAGGGTCACTGGGGTCCTCCTTACAGGGCGAGCCGCCTGCCAAACGCCCCTGCCCTTCTCCTCCTGAACGGGAGCGGGCGCATTCCAGGGAGGCCGAGGAAGAGATTCCGGCCAGTTTCGCCGCTCTCCTCAGGCGCGTGGTGGCGGAAGAACTCGGGAGGTTAGTGCCCGATTTGGCACGACAAATTCCCGCCATTGTTGCTCCGGCCGCCATTTTGGGTCCTCAGGGAACGGGGGAATCGTCCACCTCTCAACCATGTTTTCCCGCCTTCAGCGCTCCGGATGCCATTTTAAGCCCTCAGGAGGTGGGGGAACCTGCCGAGTTGTACCCGCGGCCGTCCTCTTCCAGGCCTCCGAGAGCTCCCTTAGGGCCACCTCATTTGTCCCCCTGTGCCCCAAGTTGCCCCCAGGCCCAGGGCTCTGGCTTGGCAGCGCCTGTTCTGCTCCCGGAGGAGGATAGGGAGCGCACAGACAAGTCGGATTCCGACAGAGAAGAGGGGGAACTCTCTGGGGACGAGGGGGAGTCCCTGCCACCGTCCCAGACTCCCTACAGGCTTTTTAATCAGGGGGACTTCCCAGTCCTGCTCCACAAGGCACGTAAGTCGCTGCGATTGGAGGGAGTCGTGCCTAATCCCCAGGTCTCTTCGGAAGGGGACCCAGCTGTTCTCCCCTCATTGACTACTCCAGAGGTAGCGGTGCCCTGCCCACAGCTGTTCATGGATATTATCCAGGGTGAATGGGACCGGCCTTTAGAGAGCAAGGGTCCTCCGCCCGGTGTGAAGTGCCTTTACACTATCTCCAAGGCTGCTATGGATAAACTCCAGGTCCCGCTTGTGGACAAGGAGGTTGCTTCGCTAGTGACTGGCGCAGTCCTCCTGCGCAAAGAAGTGTGATGCTGCATTGCGCAGGTCCCATGAGGCCTCTGCTATCGCTGTAAGAGCCTCTGTTGCTTCCTCTATTTTTGCCCGGGCTTCTGTCCTTTGGGTGAGGGACCTTCTGCCCCTAGTCCCACCCGAACTGGTGGCACTTAGGCAGGGACTTAATAAGTTGAGAAATTATAAAATAAGATGGCTCCCTGTCCCCAAAGGCCTCACATTCTAAAAAACAACAACCACAAGATAGACACCCGCAACAGTCACTGGAAGTACTGTGCTGGGGGTGGATAGGGCCAGTTACTCTCCCCGCTGCTAAATAAAGAGAATCACCATGGTAAAAGGTGCCTCTTTTCCCTGTTAGCAGGGGAATGAAGGCTGTAACAGCCTGGTGGATGTAAGAATGGGGAAAGAAGGACTCCCAACTCTCTTTTTAGGTTCAAAGACCTTTTACTACCTTCGACTGAGAGGATGGTGGGTGGGAATTAGGGTACGTGGATACATGCATCATAGCATGCATCCCCCAGGCCTCACCCAACCTGCCAGCACACGAAAGTGGTTCAACATAGACAGGGGGACCTGGATTCAAATAGCTGTTCAGCTAGGAAGTTTACTGGGTGACCTTAGTCCTGTTGCCCTCTCTTGCTATAGCGTTGGGTCTCTAGATGTTATTGGACTCCAACTCCCATAATCCCTAGCCCCAGTGCCTTTGGTTGACAATTATGGGAGTTGAAGTCCAAGAACAGCTGGAGACCCAACATTGAGAATCTCTGCTCTAGCCTCCCTCAAAGACTACCTTGCTGCCAGTCTCTGAAGACAATACTGAGCTAGATGGACCAATGGTCTGATTCACTATATGGCAGCTTCCTATGTTCCTATGAGCCACTTAATGGTGCAGCAGGGAAGTAACTTGCTTAGTGAGCAAGAGGTTGCCTGTTTGAATCCCTGCTGGTATGTTTCCCAGACTATGGGAAGCACCTATATCAGGCAGCAGCAATACAGGAAGATTCTGAAAGGCATCATCTCATACTGCGTGGGAAAAAGCAATGGTAAACCACTCCTGTATTCTACCAAAGAAAACCACAGGGCTCTGTGGTTGCCAGGAGTCGCACAACTTTACCTTTACCTTTATGTTTCTATGAGGGACTGAAACAATTCTCTCTGGCCGTTTTCTCCACACCACACATCCTTTTGTAAGGCAAAGAAGGCAGAGATCTCAGAGGAGCCTGGAGATATCCCCAAGAGAGTCTTGCAAGGAGAATCCTGATTTCTGCCATAGAAAAAGCTATTTGGGTCCCCATTTGCAGCTGGCAGAAGAGCTGTTTAAAACAAAAACAGCCCGACTCCTTCACATTCACATACCATTGTGCACTTATTAAATTTCCTCACAAAGAGCCCTGCAACAACATCTCAAGAAGAATGGGAGCCCTGATGTATAAGACTGCGCTGAAAAGAACCAAGACGTTGTTCTGACAATTGAATTCTTACTCTAGGCTTTTCCTTATTCCTAAATCTAGGAAGAAAGGTCAATGCAAGACTCCCATATTATTACTATTCTGAAATTGGAATCTAAGGGGTTAAACCAAGGAAATCTGGATTCCCAGAAAGGCAACTTGCAAGCAAGGGCCCATGTTTCCTGCCCCGCCCCCTTTGAGAGAAAGTGGCCTTTGTCTTTCTCTGCTAGTGGGATCTGGTGAGTTCTAAGAGCCCCGCGGGGTAAAAGGGAGGAAAAGATTGCAGTGGAGAATTGACAAATGGGGGTGAGGGGATGGTGGCAGGTCTGTAGGGTGGAGATTCCCTCCCAGCCTGAAAGCACTGAGAAAGAAGAACAAGCAAAATATCTCTCTCGCACACATACACCCCTCACCCCTTGGGAAGAGGGTCTGTGCAGCTGATCTATCCCACATTTCTTCACAACACTCAGATCAGGGAGCTTTCCCCCTTCTCTGTACATAGCCACAGGGTCCCTTCTATTACCCCATATAACTTGGCAAAGAGGCCAAGTTACCCCTGCTGACTTGGGAAAGAGGCACCTTTTTAATGTGGTGATTCTCTTTCTTTAGCAGGGGGAGAGTAACTGGCCCTACCCACCCCCAGCAAAATATCTCCAGTGACTGTTGCTGGTGTCTATCTCATGTTTCTTTTTAGATTGTGAGCCCTTTGGGGACAGGGATCCATCTTATTTATTTATTAATTCTCTGTGTAAACTGCCCTGAGAAATTGAATCAATGAATGAATGAATATTCCCCGCCCCCCGACTCTGGGAACAGGGGAATGTGAGCTTAGGTCAGAAGTTCCCAACCTTAGGACCTCAGATGATGTTGGACTACAGCTCCCATCACCCCTAGCCACAATGTGAAGAGAGGTGGGAACTGTGGGGGTGGAAAGAGGGCGAAGCAGAGGCAGCCAGAGGGGGGTTCTTAGCAGGTGGGACATAGGAAGCTGCTTTATACCAAGTCAGACCCTTGATCCATCTAGCTCAGTATTGTCTACACAGACTGGCAGCGGCTTTTCCATGGTTACAGGCAGGAGTCTCTCAGCCCTATCCATAGGAATAGGGAGGGAAGATGCGACCAAGAGGTTCACGCAGATGAGACAGTAAATCTCTTCTGGAAAAGTTTGTATGGTTATGTGCAAAAAGACAAGAGTATCTCTTCCAAACAGCAATGGGACAAATTGTGGAAATGGACGTCGGATGTAACCCACCCACCCCGATTACCTGATGTGCCTTGAAATCCCCCACCCCTGAGTTACAGTACTACCTGCATATACTTCATAACCTTGTGGGTTTCCAAATCCTTGTGTGTAAATCTTTGTAGATATAGCATGTACAAACAACCACTTTGTCTATAATTGTGCTTTGGCAACGTACTGTATGCTTTGGTAGTTTGTTGGTTCAATAAAAAAATCTTGTCCTATTAAAAAAAAAAATCTTGTCCTATCCTGGGGATGCCAGGGAGGGAACTTGGAACTTTCTGCATCCAAGCACACAGATGCTATTCCTAGAGCGGCCCCATCCACTAAGGCAGGCCTGCTCAACTTTGCCCCACTCCCAGCTGTTTTTGGACTACAACTCCCATAATCCCCAGCCACAGTGGCCAGGGATTATGGGAACTGTAGGCCAACATATGCAGCAGGGCTGAAGTTGAGCAGCCCAGCTCTATTAGATGGGTTTTTGACCTGATCCAGTAAGCTTTTACGTCAGTATGAAAGATGCTTCATGGTATGAGCATCCACCAAATGAAGGCTTTGGTTGTGGCCCTTTGGGAAACTTCCCTTTCACTAATATCTGTTTTTAATTTGACTCATGGCATTTTCCTGTCTTTCCTACAGGGAGAGGACCCAATCACTAGCTGGTATCTGATAGTAAAATACTTTTTTGATTGGGAAATGTATTCGTGAACGTCTTGCTTGGATCTGCGGGACTTAGAGGCTTCACCAGTGTAAGTAGTCTTTTGCTTTAAGAAAGAATCTGGTAGAAGGACAAGGAGATCTGTCCTACTGAAGGCTGCCTTTGAGGGCAGGTTAAAGATGGGAGAGGAAGACTTTGCTGGCCCTGAGGCCTTTGAGACTGGGAGCACTGGGGAATTCTGGGAAAGGACTGTGCAGAAGATCCTGGGTGAAGACAGCCTCACGTCAGACGTACAGCGCCAGCGCTTCAGGCAGTTCCGCTACCAGGAGGCCGAGGGACCGAGAGGGGTTTGCAACCGACTCCGTGACCTTTGCCATCAGTGGCTGAAACCAGAACAAAGTGCAAAAAGTCAGATGCTGGACCTGGTGATCCTGGAACAGTTTCTGGCCATCCTGCCCCCGGAGATGGTGAGCTGGGTCAGAGAATGTGGACCGGAGACCAGTTCCCAGGCAGTGGCCCTGGCGGAAGTTTTTCTGTTGAGTCAGAGAGAGGACAAGAAGCAGGGAGAGCAGGAGGTGAGAATCTTTCTTTCTGTTCGTTCCAACGGGCTGAGAATATATCCAAGGATGTTGTAAAAATCCCTACCAGTTGGGCACTTTTAAAAAGTAGAAAATATCCGAAGAGGAGGTGTCCCAAACCACCACTGCCAACCAGGTTTTTTTGCCTATACATATCATTCCTTTTCCTCATTCCCTTATTGGGGATCTGCACTGCTTTTTCAGGTGCTGGGGCCATTGACAGAAGCAGCGACTGATTTCCACGAGGCAGCGACTGTTCCCTTGGACACCAGAGAGAGGCCGCTCTTCAGGTGGATTGTGCAGGAAGGTGACCGAGGTGGGTAAAGATTGATCTCCCTCTCTTGAATATGTCTGCAGTGGGTTCCCCGGTGTTATATGGGTCGAAATGACAAGGAAACAGATTTAGGATAGACCAGGACTGCTCATCTTTGACCGTCCTGCAGATGTTGGCCTACCTTCCATAATCCCTGGCTATTGGACACTGAGGCTGGGGATTATGGGAGTTGTAGTCCAACAGCAGTTGGAGGGCCAAAGTTGAGCAGGCCTGGGATAGACCTTAGGAAAAACTTAGGAACATAGGAAGCTGCTATATACTGAGTCAGCTCATTGGTGCAGCTAGCTCGGTATTGTCTACCCAGGCTGGCAGCGGCTTCTCCAAGGTTGTAGGCAGGAGTCTCTCTCAGCCCTGTGTGGGAGATGCCGCTAGGGAGGGAACTTGGAACCTTCGGCATGCAGATGCTCTTCCCAGAGGAGCCCCATCCCCTAAGGGGGAATATCTAACAATGCTCGCCCATGTAGTCTCCCATTCACATGCAAACCAGGGCAGACCTTGCTTAGCAAAGGGGACAATTCATGCTTGTTAACACAAGACCAGCTGTTCCCCCAACTTCTTAACAGCTGTTTGAAGTGGATCAGTCTGCCTCCTGCAGTGGTGGGCTCTCCTTGGCTGGCAGTTTTCAAACAGGAATGTAGGAAGCTGCCTTATACTGAGTCAGACCATTGGTCTGACTTGTCCTCACCAATTGGCAGCAGCTCCCTTAAGGTTTCAGGAAGCCCTATCCAGCCCTATCTTGAGATGCCAGGAATTGAAGCTGGGACCTTCTGCATGCAAAGCTGGGGCTCCACTACTGAGCTACAGCACCAACCCCATCAGGGGAGGCTGGGCAGGCATCTGTCTGGGATGCCGTAGCAGTTTTCTGCACTGAGCAGGGGGCTGGACTAGAAGACCTCTTAGGGTCCCTTCCAGCTATAAAAGTATGTGTTCTTTCTAAGGGAGACCCTCATCTCCAGCCTCTTGCATGCTCAGCAATGTGTTGTATCTAAATCAGTACTCAGGGAATGGACATTATAAATAGGAAATGTGTATAAAGACTAAAAGTCACCTTAAGTGGCGCAGCGGGGAAATGCTTGACTAACGAGCAGAAGGTTGCCAGTTCGAATCCCCGCTGGTATGTTTCCCAGACTATGGGAAACCCCTATATTGGGCAGCAGCGATATAGGAAGATGCTGAAAGGCATCATCTCAGACTGCGTGGGAGATGGCAATGGTACACCCTTCCTGTATTCCACCAAAGAAAACCACAGGGCTCTGTGGGCGCCAGGAGTCGAAATCGACTTGACGGCACACTTTGCCTTTATAAAGACTAAAACTTGGCTTCATCACAACTTGGTCTCCGTTACAGGTGGTGGAATGACACTCACACTCTGCACTCGATCGTCTCCTCTTTGTGACAGTGTGGCAACGTCTTCTGTGCAGCCAGATCAGGTAGGGGCGTGATCACCGAGGAGACGGGCAGGGAGGCTGGGGTGCATCTGTGCAGCTCCAGGCTTCATCCAAAACAATCCATCTCTTTCGTTAAGTTCTTTCATAGGTGGTATTTGACCTCTTCTAGATTATCCCACATTAATAAGAGTTTGTCCCCATTATGCTGGAATGGCTGTGGAAATAGAGGAACATCCTTCTATTTATGGTGGTTCTCGTCCCAGTATTTTCTGCTTTTGGACAGAGGTATTTTTAGAAATGGGTAAAATTACACAACAGAGGTTAGATATGAGACCAGAGTTGGCTTTATTAAATGTATTTTCAGGAGCTAATTTGGCATTATTGTCTAAGGATCTTATAGATTTTTATGTTAACTGCGGCTAGATTATCCATTGCACAATACTGGAAGCATAAAACCATGTCTTGAGACTGGTGTGGTGTAGTGGTTAGAGTACTGGACTAGGACCGGGGAGACCCAAGTTCAAATCCCCCTTCGGCCATGAAACTTGCTGGGTGACTCTGGGCCAGTCACTTCTTTCTCAGCCTAGCCTACTTCACAGGGTTGTTGTGAGGAGAAACTCAAGTATGTAGTACACCACTCTGGGCTCCTTGGAGGAAGATCGGGATATAAAATGTAAAATAATAATAAATAATAATAATGTCTTTGACATCTTGGTATCAGCCTATGTGGCAAATTGACCCATATTATTCGTCTTTGAGCAGGTCAAGGTCAGAGACGAAAGTCTGGGGCGGTGTACAAATTTGATAAATAAATAAATAATTATAATGGTTTTTCCCATGATATAATCAGATTTTATTTAGTTCACAAATCAAGATAATTTTAGTCATTCGCCTCCATCTAATTATTTACATATCTGGAAGGATGGTTAATGGATGTCATTATGTATCAGTTTTACTGATTTAGAAATCAGTTTTACTGATTTAGTTTAGAAAAAAGACGACTGCGGGGAGACATGCTAGAGGTCTATAAGCCCATGCATGGTGTGGAGAAAGTGGAGAGAGAGAGATTCTTTTCCCACTCACACAACACTAGAACCAGGGGTCACTCCATGAAATTGATTGCCAGGAGGTCTAGGACCCACAAACGGAGGTACTTTTTCACACAACGCGTGATCCACTTGTGGAACTCTCTGCCACAGGATGTGGTGACTGCCAACAACCTGGATGGCTTTAAGAGGGGTTTGGATGACTTCATGGAGGAGAGGTCTATCAGTGGCTACTAGTCGGAGGGCTGTGGGCCACCTCCAGCCTCAAAGGCAGGATGCCTCTGAGTACCAGTTGCAGGGGAGTAACAGCAGGAGAGAGGGCATGCCCTCAACTCCTGTCTGTGGCTTCCAGCGGCATCTGGTGGGCCACTGTGCGAAACAGGATGCTGGACTAGATGGGCCTTGGGCCTGATCCAGCAGGGCTGTTCTTATGTTCTTACTATTCATGTTTATGTACTGTCTTATTAAAAAAAAAATTCTTTTTTTTTTAATTGGAGGGTGTTATACTCGCTTACAGGATCCCCAAGAGTGCATTTAAAAGCCCTGCCCCATACACGATGCATGCTTAAGCCCCACTCCCACTCTCTAGGCTTCCAGTGTTTGACCGAAGAGACGCAGAGGCAGGGAGCAAAGGGATATGGGGAAGTCTGTGCAGCTCAGAGTTTGCTTGTTCTCCGGCTCTCTTTCTTCAAGACCTCTGTTTAAGAGCCTGGCTGGCCAAGAAGAGACAGAGGGACATGGAGAGCGAACTCGTACTAAGTCAGATCATTGTCTCCTCTAGCTCAGTCATTGTCTGCACTGGCTGGCAGCGGCTCTCCAAAGCTTCAGGTAGGAGCCTCGCCCAGCCCTACCTGGAGATGCTACCAGGGATTGAACCTGTGAGCTTCTGCATGCCAAGGAGATGCTCTTCCACTGAGCGATGGCCCCATCCCCGACACATGCGGTACTCCTGCAGACATGGCGCTTGTGATTCAGACACTGGGGTGCCCCAGCATTCCACATCACGGGAGGACCTCTGTGAATGCCATGGAGAGCAGGGAGGGCGGGGTTTCTGAGTGTGTCGGCCCAGCAACAGGACTTCTAAAGACACTCTTGGGGATTCTGTACACAGGTGTATACCTGCCTTTTACTGAGTCAGACCCTTGGTCCATCTAGCTCAGGGTTGTCTGCTCTGACTGGCAGTGGCTCTCCAGGGTTTTAGGCAGGGGTCTTTCCCAACCCTGTCCAGAGATGCTGCCAGATTAAATCTGGGACCTACTACCAGCAGAGAGGATGATCTTAACCTGAGCTTCACCCCCCATCCCCTTACAGGATAGCACCTCCACTTTATAAAATGCCTGAACAGGGCTACAGTCCCCGCTGAATACGATGAAAAAGAGGGATATTAGGAACATAGGATGCTGCCATATATTGAGTCAGACCATAGGTCCATCTAGCTCAGTATTGTCTACACAGACAGGCAGCGGCTTCTCCAAGGTTGCAGGCAGGAATCTCTCTCAGCCCTATCTGGAGATGCCAGGGAGGGAACTTGGAACCTTCTGCTCTTCCCAGAGCGGCTCCATCCCCTGAGGGGAATCTCTTCCAGTGCTCACACTTCTAGTTGCCCATTCATATGCAACCAGGGCAGACCCTGCTTAGCTAAGGGGACAAGTCGTGCTTGCTACCACAAGACCAGCTCTCCTCTCCAATATTGCTGGGAGTAATCGGTGTACTTTTGCTGCCTCCCTTCCACATTTCTGGATGACCTCCCTAAGCAGTCTTATGTAGATGTTAACCACCATGGGAAACCAAACAGGACTGTGGATGCCGCTCGCAAATGTACCATATGAATGGCAGCACCCAACAATTTCATGATAACTTTTTCCGATTGGCCGTAGAAGGGGGGGAGGGACCTGTTATGTGATCTGTTGGGATGAAATGTTTTTCTTTCAGGATCTGTTGACCTTTGAGGAGGTGGCTGTGTATTTCACCGAGGACGAGTGGGATCTACTGGATGCAGGCCAAAGGGCCCTGCATACGGAAGTCATGGTGGAGAACTGTGGGAATCTGGCCTCTCTCGGTAAGGCTTCCTCTTTCTTTTTGGTTTGTAGATGCTAAAGATAGAAATGCCTGTTGGTTGCTTGCTTGCAAGCACCTGACTAGTACCCTCATCTTTTGGCTATTATTTTGGCGGGCAGGATTGTGAAATCTCTTCACTGGGAGACTGAGGCCTTAGCTGGTGGTCCTGTATCAGAACCTCGGGATATGGTCTCAGACATGGAGATTGGAGACTTCTTTCTGGCCCCCCACTGGAGGGAGAAAGATGCTTTTCTAGAGTGCATCCTTCTAGACTTCCTGTGCTGAGCTATGTGCTTGAGCCATTTGAACAATCAGTGGCCACATTCTGGCACTGGTGTTTCCATATCCAAAGGCACTTCCTACACACCCAATCATATGGAAACAGGTGACGTGCAACAATAGGAACATAGGAAACTGCCACCTACTGAGTCAGACCATTGGTCTATCTAGCTCAGTATTGTCTTCACAGACTGGCAGCGGCTTCTCCAAGGTTGCAGGCAGGAATCTCTCTCAGCCCTATCTTGGAGAAGCCAGGGAGGGAACTTGAAACCTTCTGCTCTTCCCAGAGCGGCTCCATCCCCTGAGGGGAATATCTTGCAGTGCTCACACATCAAGTCTCCCATTCATA
Source organism: Hemicordylus capensis (assembly GCF_027244095.1). Lineage (NCBI taxonomy): Eukaryota > Metazoa > Chordata > Lepidosauria > Squamata > Cordylidae > Hemicordylus > Hemicordylus capensis. The sequence continues at coordinate 243,348,031 of NC_069658.1, read as the reverse complement.
AGCAACCAGGGCAGACCCTGCTTAGCTATGGGGACAAGTCATGCTTGCTACCACAAGACCAGCTCTCCTCTCCTTCTCAAACAGTGTTTGAGAAGAATGGATGGGGGCTAAAAAGATTATGTAGTGAATTTTCTTTATTAAGGCCCAAGACAGCTGGCAGGAGGAATAGGCAGAACCATGTTATGGGTGAACAAAGGAAGCTGTTGGACTGGCATCAGTGTCCTAAATTCTCAGGTAGAGGTCTTTCCTGGCCTTGTATGTATCTGTTATCTTTTTACCAGTGATGCCTGTGATCAGACTTGTGACCTTCTGCATGCTGTGTTCTGCATGCAGTGTTCTACTATCTGTAGCCTGCATCTTATTATTGTGAGTGATCAAGAGTGAGCTGGTAAAGGGAAATCAAAAATGGTATTTTAAAATGTTGTAAATTGCCTCGGAAGTCTGAAAATTAAACCAAGGATCTACATTTATGTATTTGAAATATGTATATTCTAGTCCTCCAGTATAGTGCTGTTTGGGCAGTTCACAAGAATAATGAATCACAATAAACAATGTAAAAATAAAAGGAAACAGGCAGCAGAGCATTATAACATTGGACTGAAAATTAGAAACGGGAAGGAAAAAGAGAGAAGGGAAGCCCCAAAGTTCTGAATAAGGTGGTATTCCTCCCCATCTCTAACAACTTTGAAAAAGTATCTAAAGACTTAACTCTTCGCCCAAGCTTTTTAATTTGACTGTAGTTTTAAATTGTTTTAAGGTTTTTATTCTCTGTGTTTTAACTTGTTTTATATTGTTGTAAACTGCCCAGAGATGGAAGTTTGGGGTGGTGAACAAGTTTGATAAAGAAATAAAACAATAGCTTTATTTTGTGCGGCCTGACACGTTTCGAGCAGATGCTCTTCTTCAGAGGCAACATTAACTGGAAATATTTTACTTGCATATATCCTTATTTTCTTTCTGGGAATTATATCCTGCACCACCTGTCCTCCTTCCCTCTTTTTTCTTCCTGGTTTTCTGGCACTGAATCATCCCCCCCCGCCCCCCTGCTTTCCCCTAAAAACTGGAACCCCAATTAAAACCAAATCTAAAACCCAGCAGATACAGACAGTAGAAAAACATCCAATGTTAATAACATCTAAAACATTGAATGCATCTAATACACAGCCAAAAAAAAGGTCTAATGCACCTAATACATGAACTGTGAAAGAGATTTAATTTTAAATGTCTTTTTCACCATTCGCCACCATGACCTCAAGGCAGCTAATGTTGGGAGTTTGAGGGAATTGTAGATTACTATTTTGCCACTGAAGAAGACTCAACATAGTTAAAACACATCTGGCAAAAGCATGAGGCAGATCAGCAGATGTTGGCAAAATGTTGATAGAATCTTTCATCTTTCAATTAAAATGGCACACTGTGACCTCATGAGAACACCTGTCTACACTTCTCGCATCTTATTGGCACCCTGACATTTTGGAAATGAACTATTAGATTCTATCCTTCTAGTTGGATACTCGGAGACTATTTCAATGATTACCTTTTACAGATTTTATTGAGATGTTTAGATCTATATTTTCTAATTGATTTAGATTTATTTAACACAGGCAGTTTTTCATCTACCGTATTTTACGGACTATAAGACGCTACGGGCTATAAGACGCACCTTAATTTTAATCCAGTTTTTCAGAGTTTTAACATATTAAACTGTTAAAACATATAAGACGCTCCTGAATTTTGGCGGATATTTTTCAAGGAAAAAAGTGAGTCTTATAGTCCATAAAATACGGTACATGGTTTTATGACTATTATATGAAAATATTAGTACACAATATTTGGACTCCCTCTTGATGCGTTGACATAGGGTTGGATCCATAGAGGGTCGTCTTTTCTTTGGGGAGTTTGTTAAACTGCTGGGGATCCAAAGCCCCCTGCCCCATACCAGCTTTCAGTCAAGCATCAAGCACTGGAGACAGTGTTCCCTATAAGAGGGAATCCCAGATGTTAACTATAGCTCCCAGAATCCTTAGCTGCAGTGGACTTTGGCTGAGGATTCTGGGAGTTGTAGTCAAGAACATTTGGGATTTTCAGGGAACACTGATTGGAGACTAATACGCTGTCCAGGATGTGCCTTCCTTCTCAGCCTTTCCTTTTTTGCAGTTCATAGGATTAATGCCTTGATGTGGACTCCATTTCTCTCTAGCTTGACAGGAAGGTAGGAAGCTGCCTTCCTACTGAGGAAGGCCATTGGTCCACCGAGGCCATTGGTCCACTTCCTTCCTACTGAGGAAGGCCATTGGTCCACCAAGCTCAGTATTGTCCACAGTGACTGGCAGCGACTCTCCAGGGTTTTGGACAGGCATCTTTCTAACCCTGCCTAGAGATATCAGGGATTGAACCTGGGGCCTTCTGCATACCAAGCAGATGCTTTACCACTGAGCTACGGTCACCAAGTTATAGTCCTAATACTATCCCTATTCAGCTGTTATCTTGAACATTCATACAATGAGTGTGCAGTATACACAGGCACAGGTCTGCACACAGGTACAATTATTCACACATCTATCTATCTATCTATTTAATTTGTACATTGCCCCAAATGTTCATCTCTCAGTGGTTAACAATAGCATAAAACAAGTTTAAAAACCTATACAAAAACTTAAAACAATTTAACAATTTAAAAATAAACCAGAAATTAAAACCTAAAAAAATTAGGAAGCTGAGAAAGCTTGGGTGAAAAGATGGGTTTTCAGGTGTTTTTTGAAAATTGCCAGAGATGGGGAGGATCGTATCTTAGCAGGGAGCACATTCCACAGTCTCGGGGTAGCAACTGAGAAGGCCCGTCTCTGTGTAGCCACCAAACGAGTTGGCGGTAACTGGAGACAGACCTCCTCAGTTGACCTCAATGGGCAGTGGGGCTCGTAGTGAAGAAGACGCTCTCTTAAATACCCAGGGCCTAAGCTGTTTAGGGCTTTATCCTCTATAATAAAAGCCTTGGTGTCCGTCCGTGGACACCAAGGCGTGTGTTCGTGCCTCCCTGGCCTGTACTGGGCATGCGCGAAGCGCATGCCCAGAACAGTGCAAGGGAGACACGACCGGCGGCCATCTTGGGCGGCCAGAAGCGGCCGCCCCGAAAAGGCCAGGTGTGCGGCGGCGGGGGAAACTGGCCAAGGCGGCGGCAGAGCCGCCGCCTCGGCCAAAAAAGACGGAGCAGAGGCCAGCGGCGGCACGGAGGCCGGCGGCGGCCGGTGGCACAGAGCCGACCGTGAATGGCCCGGCCTGGCCGCGGAGGCCGGCAGCGGCGCCCCCAGAGTCCGCCCGGCTGCTGAATGAGGGGGGAAAAGGCGGCGGGGGAAGCCGGCCAAGGCTCCGCCACTGCGCTGGAGCCGGGAGGGAGAATTTGGGGCCTGAAGCCGGGCGGGGGGAGAAGCGGCGGGGAAAGCCGGCCGAGGCCTGGCGGCGACAGAGCCGGGCGGGAGGGCGAATATGGGCCCCTTCCCTTCCTAGCGCCCGTTATTCAACGGGCTAAAATTAACTTGTAAGTTATAACTAGCACTTTGTATTTTGTCCGGAAACCTATTGGCAGCCAGTGTAGCTCCATCAGTAAAGGAGTAACGTGGTCTCTCTGAGATGACCCAGAAACCAACCTGGCTGCCACATTCTGAACCAACTGAAGTTTCTGGACTACTTACAAATGCAGCCCCATGTAGAGTGCATGATAGAAGTCAAGTCAAGTATGTTGAACACAGATGCAGTAGTATACTTCCTATCGGTACCATGCCTTTGAGGGGCTTGTACCCAGGTTTGCTTTTTAAATGAATACAGGCACAGGAGAACCCCATTGTTTGTGGAACCGCTATTTGCAGTTCTGTGGATCCATGGGTGTAAAAAAGACACCCAGCCACAATATCCATGGATACAAAAGGGTTAAAAACTCGTGGATCCTAGAGGGCTGGAAATGACCACAGAGGTAATTTCCAGCTTCCATTTTGTGGCTCATTTCATTTTTAAAAATGGGGAAAGTGGCGATTTCCCCCATTTGGGAGTATTTGGGGAGCATGGCTGAACACCTATTGGCCTGCAGAGCACAGTAGGGCACTTTATTTGGCCCATTTTTGCTCTCCCCCACTTCATTTTTACTGTGATGTTACATGTCTAGGAACCTAACCTCTATAAACCCAATGACTCCATTATTCAGTATCTGCAGTTTCACTATCCACGGCACACACCCCGCCGGAACAGAACCCTTGCGAATAACGGGGTTCTCCTATACAGTCATTCACAAGGAAACATGAGCCTTTTGGATGGGGCGGTACATAAATGTAATAAATAAATAATAGACATGTACAAGTGTACAGACATCTGTACACTTGTACAACATAACGTCTGAATAGAGCTACTGAAAATCATAGAATTTGAGAACTGGAAGGGACCTTGGAGATCTTCTAGAAGAGCTGCCTGCTCAGTGCAGGCATCTGCGACAGCATCCCTACATGATCAAGCCATTCTGCAGCTTAGGAGAGGGAAAGAAAATAAAGCCCTGTCCATTTACTGTGGGGCCCAGCTGCCCCCTGCTTCCTTCCTTCTTGAATTACAGAAACAGCCAGCTCCTTGGCATGGGAAGATGGTGAACAAGACTCTTCCAGTAGCTTCCTTGTGACAGCGATTCACTCTGATTTTCCCCAGTTGACTCTTCTCCCCCTCCACTTTAAAAAATGTTTCTTAACCCTTTTCTCCTTTATTTCAGCAGGTGACATGTGGGAGAGTAAGAATGAGAGGGAACCATACAAGGTGTCATGGGAAAGACCTGGATATAAAGAGGAAGGGCAGCAGAGAATGGAGCCTGGAGAACAGAAGCAGATGACACAAAAGCCTGTTGGGTTTCGGCCTGGTGGCTTCCATGAAATCTCAATCCAAGGACAAATTGACAAAGAAAAGAACAAGTGTCCTGTGTGTGGGAAAAACTTCAGTAGTAAATCAAGCCTTAATGTTCATTGGAAAATCCATACAGGGGAGAAACCATTTAAATGCTTGGAGTGTGGGAAGAGCTTTTGTCAGAAGGAGAAACTTATTAGGCATGAAAGAATCCATACAGGGGAGAAACCATACAGTTGCTTAGAGTGTGGGAAGTGTTTCATTCAGAAAATAGACCTTACTTCCCATCAAAGAATCCACACAGGAGAGAAGCCGTATCAATGCTTGGTGTGCGGAAAGAGTTTCAGGCAGAGTGCACACCTTATTTCACATCAGAAAATTCATACTGGGGAGAAACCATATCAATGCTTGGAGTGTGGGAAGACCTTCAGTTTTAGCCACAGCCTTACATTGCATCAAAGAGTCCACACAGGCGAGAAACCTTACAAATGTTTAGAATGTGGAAAGACCTTCCGCCAGACTGCAAGCCTCAGTTCACACCAAAGAATCCACACGGGGGAGAAGCCGTATGAATGTTTGGAGTGTGGAAAGAACTTCAGTCGAAACTCACACCTAATTAGACATCGAAGAATGCATACAGGCGAGAAACCATATAAATGCTGGGAGTGTGGAAAGTGCTTTAGTCGGAGTACACACCTTAGTTCACATCAAAGAATCCACACTGGGGAGAAACCGTATAAATGCTGGGACTGTGGAAAGAGCTTCCGTAAGGACTCAAACCTAACTTCACATCAAAAAATCCACACAAGGGAGAAGCAGTATGAGTGGTTGGACTGTAGTGTACACTTTTCTGATAAATCAGTCCTTGAAAAACATCAGGACTCTTACACGGAAGGTAAACCTTAAAGGTCTGGAATGAGAAAAGTTGGGTCCACTAAAGAAAGAAGCTGCGCAAGCACTCAAAAGTGTTGCACAAACTTCTGTGCTAGATCAAGCCTTAATGCGTGACAAAGAATTCACTCAGTGGAGAATCCTCGAAATGTGGAAAGCAGTTGAAGTGGAGCACATATTTACTTCATATCAAAGGATTTACACTCCTGTTGAAACATTGGTCAGAAAAAACTGTAGGGCAATCAGAAAAAGAGAATCCAAACAGAAGGGAAAATGTATAATTCCTCAGAATGTGGCAGAAACATCTTTTTGCATATGAATTATTGCAAACGAGTACAAGAAGGCTTGTGAAGGAAATTTTGAGTTGAAGTCAACCTCTTACAAGATATCAGAGCAGTCTTGTGAATGGGCACACATCTAGGTCATCAGTGGCAAAGTAATATTTGTGTTCCAGTGATGCCCCACTACCCCAGGGATAGATCGTGCATTGCAAAAGAGGAAAAACATTTATAAATATCTGGACTGCCTTCTTTAAAACTCTGCATTCTCTTCACTTTTGCAGAACGAAACCCATTTTGAAAGAACCTGTAATAATGAAAGCACTGAAGACGGAGGGCAAAAGCACTTCTCAGATAAAAACCAAAGGCGAGGAAGGCAGTGCCAATGCTCTGGCAAGAAATAGCTATAAATTGAAAACACACGTTGGGCTATTCAGTTAATGTAGAGCAAATCGTAGCCTACAAGGAACTCCTCCAGTTCTAGCTCTTCCGGTCACCTTTGCAATCCAGAACATTCAGAGCTTCTGCATTCCCAACAGATGACTGTTCAGCCTCTGCTTAAAGACTTCCAGCAAGGGAGAGCCCAGCACCATTACCCGCCAGGGAGCTGGTTGAACGGCTCTTACCATTAAGGAGTTTCTCCGAATTTTCAGCCCAAATCTGCCGCCCTGTAACTTAAGCCCATTAGATCTAGTCCAGCTGTCTGGGACAGCAGAGAGCAGTTCTTTTTCCTGTGTGACAACTTTTCAGGTATTTGAAGAGTAAGGGTGTGCACGTACTGCGGTTCAAGCACTGGTACAGTGCAGGGAGCTGGAGCTTCAAGAGAGAGGAGAGCAGGTCCTTACCTCCACCCTGCTGCCCCGTGCAGCTTCCTACTAGGGCGGTGCTCGGCCCAAGTACCCCCGTGCGGCGCCGGCGTGCACATGTCCACGCATGTGTGTGGCCAGCAACACCTGACCATGCAAATGGTGCCCGCGCATGCGTGGATGCCATGTGTATGCTGGTGCTGAGCGGGGGTACTTGAGCCGAGCGCCACCCCAACAGGCAGCTGCACGGGGCAGCAGAGAGCGGGTAAGGACCTGCTCTCCTCTCAATTAAAGCTCCCATTCTCCACGCCAAACCGGTGCTCAAACCGCAGTTCATGCACACCCCTGTGGAAGAGTGCCACGACCCCCTCCCACACCTTACTATTCTCCTTTCTAGGCAAAAGCTACCCAGTTTGTGAGATCTACCCTCATCGTTTTGCTGAACATTTGGTTTCAAGAAACGATAAGCAAGGGAATTTCCCTTCCAACAATCATTTTGCATTTTGTTTCCCTCTGTTGGCCAAGCGATTACTCTGAGCAGCTTTAAGCTGCTTCTTGCTGAAAAAACGAGCCTTGGCAAATTTCCTTTAGTTCTAGAAGCCAGCCCAAATTTTAGAGAGCCAGACAACGGCTGCTTGACGAAATTACTGAACTTAGTGATGGACAATGTGGAAGGGGAGGGTAAGGGGGCTTCTCTTTATCCACTTTGCGAGTAACATACTTAGAGCAGGATTAGGGTTGCCTGGGACATATAAAGATTTTATTAACTCTAAGAACATATGAAAAGCCCTGCTGGATCAGGCCATCTAGCCCAGCATCCTGCCTCACACAATGGCCAACCAGGTCCTCTGGGAAGCCTGCAAGTGGGGGAAAGAGGGCAACTCTGCCTCTGGATATCCTAGCCTAGGCATCTCAGTTATATTTCTAGGTGCAATGGCAGGTCCCTGGTGCCTGGGACTTGTCAAGTCCTCCCATAAGCGTTTGGACTATCTAATTTTGCCATCTCTGGAGGATAGCATACTGATGCCATTTTCTTGTCGCATGCTCCCTACATTCCTGAACAGGGAGAAGTTCCAGGAACTATGCTGCAAGGTTTAGTTTCTTTGGGTTTAGTTTCACACTCCCTCTCGCATAACATTAGATCTGGGGGTCATCATCCCATGAAACTGATTGCCAAGAAATTTAGTACCCACAAAAGGAAATACACAAAATAAACCTATGGAATTCCCTGCCACAAGATGTGGTGATGGCCAACAGCCTAGATGGCATTAAAAGGGACTTAGGCAAATTCATAGAGGACAGGTCTATTCATGGCTACTAGTCTTTTGGCCAGCCTCAGAGGCAAGATGCTTCTAAATACCAGTTGCAGGGGAACAGCAGCAGGAAAGAGGGCATGCCCTCACTTGTTGCTTCTCAGAGGCAACTGGTGGGCTACTGTGTGAAACAGGATGCTGGACTAGATAGGTCTTGGGCCTGATCCAGCGGGGCTGTTCTTGTGTTCTTATGACTTTCACATTATTGTGATCTCTCTCTGTTTATGGTGGAGGAGAGAGCAGATAGGCATCCTGACAACGGGGCATGCTTTGGCTTATGCAAACACTTATTTTAGCTTTCCAGGACCACTGAGGGAGCATCTTCAGCTTGCTTCAAAGCAGGGGGTTGGACTAGATGCAGGGATTCTCAACGTTGGGTCCCCAGATCTTATTGGACTTCAACTCCCATAATCCCCAGCCCCAGTGGCCTTTAGTTGGGGATTATGGGAGCTGAAGTCCAATAACATCTGGGGACCCAACGTTGAGAATCCCTGGACTAGAGGACCTCTGAGGTTCCTTCCAACTCAACTATTCTGCGATAACCATGGATCCATTTGCACCCAAGCAATGATAGGAGAGGTCTCCTGGCATTGATCCCTCTCCTTGGGATCAAGGAGGTCACTGCTGCCCATTCCATTGTCTTTGCCCCCTGAGCTCAATCTGCTTTGATGGTGAGGGAGATGGTGAGAACACGTGGCCATTCCTTCTCCCCTCTTGTTCCTGAGTGCAGCCAAACAGACATTTGACATTTTATTTTATTTATTAAAAGAGCTCTTTAGTTTGGAAAAAAAGTGACTAAGGGGAGACATGATCGAGGTATATAGAATTATGCATGGAGTAGAGAGAGTGGACAGAGAGACATTTTTCTCCTTCTTTCACATCCTTAGAACCAGGCATCATCCCATGAAATGGAAGGCCTGGAAATTTAGGATTAACAAAAGGAAGTCCCTTTTCACACAATGCATAATTAATCTGTGGAATTCTTTGCCACAGCATGGAGGACAGCTCTATCAAAGGCTACCAGTCTGGTAGGCCACCTCCAGCCTCAGAAACATGACGCCTCTCAATGCCAGTTACAGGGGAGCAACAGCGAGCGAGAGAGAGAGAGCAGGCCCTCAGCTCTTGCCAGTGGGCTTATCAGAGGCATCTGGTGGGCCGTTCTGTAAAACAGGATGCTGGGCTAGATAGGCCTTGAGCCTGATGCAGCAAGGCTGTTCTTAAGTCAGATAAACAGGTCGCGGCAGCAAGAAGCAGGGCAGGACCACTGTTGCTCCAGGGATGTATAGTAGGCCTCCAGCCGGGATGGAGGTCCTGAGGCCAGCCTTTCAAAAGCTGGTTGCTTAACTGTTCTATATCTATGATGTGGCCACATTAACAATATGGGATGACACCCAGAGCAATGAGCTACTAACAGAGTGAGCACATTTGTGATAGGAAGATAGGAAGCTCCCTTCCACCAAGTCAGACTCTTGGTCCATCCAGCTCAGTATTGTCTATCAGGCCTGCTCAATGTAGCCCCCCCAGCTGTTTTTGGACTACAACTCCCATAATCCCCATCCACAGTGGCCAATAGCTAGGATTATGGGAGTTGTAGGCCAACATCTGCAGGAGGGCTGAAGCTGAGCAGCTCTGATTTAGAGGCAAGTTGCCAGTAGCAGTTAGCAAGTTCAAACAAGCTAGATGAGGACAGGAGCCGTTTGCTGCAAGAAAAAGCTTCTGCTTTATATTCAGAAGGTCTGATCTAAACCTCCTGGCATCTCCAGGTACAGCTGGGACAGACCCCCTGCCTGGAACCCTGAAGCGCCCCTGCCAGTCTGTGTAGACCAGGCCTGCTCAACTTAGGCTCTCCAGCTGTTTTGGGACTACAACTCCCATAATCCCCAGCCACAGTGGCCAATAGCCAGGATTATGGGAATTGTAGGCCAACATCTGCAGGAGGGCCAAAGTTGAGCAGGCCTGGTCTACACTGACAGGCAGTGGCTCTCCCAGGTTGCAGGCAGGAGTCTCTCCCAGCCCTAACTGGGGATGCAGCCAGGGAGTGAGCCAGGGACGACCTGCATGCAAACCGGATGCTCTGCCATGGAGCGACAGCCCCACCCCTTAAGGGGAATATCTTAGAGCAGACAGGGCTCACACGTAGTCACCCATCCAAAAGCAAACCAGGGTAGATCCTGCTTAGCAAAGGAGACCATGCATGCTTGCTGCTAAAAGACCACCTCTCCTACCCACCCCAGACATTAGTGCTAAAAATGGGGATCTGCAGATTTGCATTATGAGGCTCCTGCACAAATATCCCCTTAGAAACAAATGAGGCATGCTCTCTCTCTCTCTTTTTGTTTTGTTCTGGTCATTGATTGAAATAAAAGCTGATTTTCTGAGGCATGCCGCAGTAGTGCAACTGCAAAGAAGCTAGCAGTAGTGCCAGAGTCGTGTGAAGCGCAAGCTCCAGATTTTATTATTAATTATTATTTTATTATTTATTTGATTTCTATACCACCCTTCCAAAAAATGGCTCCGGATGGTTTACACAGAGACATAACAAATAAATAAGATGGCTCCCTGTCCCCAAAGGGCTCACATTCTAAAAAGAAACATAAGACACACACACCAGCAACAGTCACTGGAAGTACTGTGCTGTGGGTGGATAGGGCCAGTTACTCTCCCCCTGCTAAATAAATAAAGAGAATCACCACGTTAAACAGGTGCCTCTTTGCCAAGTTAGCAGGGGTTTAGCATCACCAGGTGGCACAACAGTTTTGCAGTAGCACAACGTCCTTCCACAAGCAGTCCGTTGCTCTGGGTGTGGCCACTGTACATAGTTGTGCTTGTCTCATTGCCTTTGTGTGGGAATGTTTTTATTAAATGGCCTTGTATTGTCTCCTTGTTCCTATGTTGTTTAAGTTTAATGTTGCCAAGAATTTGTGGTGCATCTTCATCAAGGATTTACCTTTGCAATGACTGAGAGGGTAATTGGTGTGATTTTATTCAGACACACACACCCCCAAAGATTTGCCCCACAACAGTGCAGATCTTTAACCAACTAGTGGTGCATAGTGTTTGTGAACCTTCACCTCAGATATTGAGGTCATTCACGCAATTAAAATTTGTGTTCTACTTGGTTTGGGAGCTGTGTGTACTCCCAGTTTTTGGTTGTGTGGAAGCAAGTTTAGAGGAATACCTGGGTAGAAGTGATTGTGTAGAAGCAAGGTAGAAGGAAAACCTGGGTAGCTTTTCCTCCTACCTTGCTTCCACACAATGAGGTTATTCACATGCATGTGCTAAACCGGGCTAAGGGAGCATGCGCATGTAAACTGGTTTTGCATGCGCATGTGAACCGCCTGGATCGGGCCGATTCCGGCGGCACCACAGCAGCAGACCCACCTGTGAAGCCTCCCCTAGGGAATGCTCTCCTAGCCTCATTTGAGTGATCGTCTGGCAGACTCAGGGAAGGGAGGGGGGATCCCCATAATGGACCGTACACTTGTGTTGTGCATTATTGGAGCTCTGCGGGGCGGCGTATCCTGGCACCCCAACCCCTGGAGCTACTGGTAGGAGCTGATGCTCGTCTGGGCGGGTGATCTGGAGGGTGATCTGGTCTGCCCGCCCAAGGAAGACAGCCTGCTCTTGTGCAGGGAGGTAAGCCTTTTCCGGGTTTCTCCCTGCAAATTTGGTCATGAGAAAGGGCTCCGTGACTTCTACCCAGGTTTTCCTCTTAACTTGCTTCCACACAACCCAAAATTGGGAGCACACACAGCTCCCAAACTCGGGTAGAACACAGTTTTTGATTGTGTGAATGACCTCATTGTATTAGACTGTATATTTCTACCTCTCCCCCTGTGCTCCCAAATAAAATAGTTGCATTGTTTGAGCTGGTCTTTGAACTTTAATTTTAAGTTCTGAACATATTTGCCACGTTGTACGCTGATACCTCCAGTGCTCAAGGCAATATTGTATGACAACAGGTTTAACATCTTTCTTCCCTTCCTTGAAAATGGGTCTTGAGGTTTGAGTTGATGTTCAAAGTTCAAATGGATAATTGTTGTAAAATACATACTAACTTCCAATATGTCAGTGCTTTATCTTGTTTTTGACATATTTCCTGGCATTTTTGAAAATGGTAGGGAAGGCTACCGCTTCTGGGGCTTTTCAGTTTGGAAAAGAGGCGATTATGGGGAGACATGATTGAGGTGTATATGGAGAGAGAGAGAGTGGACAGAGGGAAATTTTTCTCCCTCTCTCACAACACTAGAAAAAGGAGTCATCCTCTGAAATTGAAGGCTGGAAAGTTTAGGACCAACAAAAGGAAGTACTTTTTCACACAGCATGTAATTAATCTATGGAATTCTCTGCCATGGGATGCGATGACAGCCACTCGCTCAGATGGCTTTAAAAGAGGCTTGGACAAATTCATGAAGGTCCATCTATGGCTACAGGCCTCAGAGGCAAGATGCCCCTAAATTATTATTATTTTATTTATTCGATTTCTATACCGCCCTTCCAAAAATGGCTCAGGGCGGTTTACACAGAGAAATAATAAATAAAAGAAGATGGCTCCCTGTCCCCAAAGGGCTCACAATCTAAAAAGATACATAAGATAGACACCAGCAACAGTCACTGGAGGTCCTGTGCTGGGGTTGGCTAGGGCCAGTTACTCTCCCCCTGCTAAATAAAGAGCCTCACCACGTTAAAAGGTGCTTCTTTGCCAAGTTAGCAGAGGTAAATGCCAGTTGCAGGGGAGCAACAGCATACCCTCATCTCTTGCTTGTGGGCTTCTCCGAGGCATCTGGTGGACTAGTGTGAAACAGGATGCTGGACTAGATAGGCCTTGGACCTGATCCAGCAGGGCTTTTCTTATGTAAGGCCTATCTGGGCTCTGAATACGAAATGTCTTCCAAATGTGGACACCATCTTTGATTCCAATATCATATTTATCAAAGCCTGAATCACATTGCTTTTTGTTTGTTTGTTGTGCATTTGAGTGTGCAGGTTGAGGAGCTGGTATTCAAACTTGATACAAAGAGTGGTGTCCTGCACACATGTACCACATTTCATTTCAGTATCTCACTTTCCAAGACTATTATCTTATAGACAAACTGAATATTGAATGGGCTCAGAGGTGCACCTAGGTAATTTAGGAGCCTGAACCAAAACCCTAGCCCTACCACCCCCCGCAAATTAAGCATCATCATGCTCAGCCCGGCAACCACACCACCCTGGGCAGACTAAAGAGGATTTGGGGGGCCCAGGGGCTGTGGAGGCCCTGGACTTTGGTCTGGAAGTCTAGGGGTAAGAGTGCCCCTGAAGAACGGGCTAGTTTAAAACAACATCACCACTTTGCTTGGCCAATTCGACATCAGGAACCCATTAGGAATTGTGTGTACTTCTGAGCAGGAACATGAATTCAAAGGACTATAATTGCCCTCAGTGAAGTGTGTGACAGTTCCTAGTCAGTTCTCTTTGAGAGAAATCTTTCTTAACTGGAACAATAAAGAAAATCTAGGCTCCCTAATTCACCCTGACTTGACAAACAGGTATGGTATCCTTTCACTTCTGCTTCTCATGTAAATGTTAGGCTGAAGACATGTAGGAAGAAAAGGGAGATCATTGCATGGTGAACAAGCTTGAATGTTCTTGATTGATTGCCAGGAAACTTAGGACCAGCAAATGGAAGTATTTTTTCACACAACACATAATCAACTTGTGGAATTCTCTGCCACAAGATGTGGTGACACCCAACTACCTAGATGGCTTTAAGAGGGGTTTGGATAACTTCATGGGGGAGAGGTCTAGGCCTTGCCCTCAACTCCTGCCTGTGAGCTCCCCAGAGGCATCTGGTGGGCCACTGTGTGAAACAGGATGCTGAACTAGATGGGCCTTGGGGCTGATCCAGCAGGGCTGTTTTTATGTTCTTATGTATATCAGTCTTTGTCTCCGGAATACCTGCAAATCAAACACTGATTTTTCAGTTTTGACCTTCCCTGCTCACGCACCTGCATGGTTGCTTCTGCTGCTGCCACCTCCTTTTCCAGCTCGGAAACAAAGCACCCTGCAGTTACCTATCTGGGATGGAGGAAGCACAAGAAGTGAATTGGGATGGACCAGCATTCAATTTGCTGATATACTAGAGTAGTTTACAGCTCTCTTACTTTGTGGCGAATGCTGTCTTTCAGGTATTTAAGTCTTCACCTTTTAGTTCCCTGCCAGAAAAAAACTGCAGTAGTAGCTAATCCATATTAAATAATCAAGAGTAAAAACATACAGTGTAAACTGGGGCCATACAGAACCCAGTCTACCCTCTATGGTAGGATCACCCTCTATGGTAGGACCTCTATGGTAGGACCCTAGGACTCTATGGTAGGACTCTATGGTAGGACCCTCTATAGTAGGACCCTCTGGGACAGTCATGTTAATCTGTAGAAGGAAAAACAAGTTTGGAAAACCCTGGGATAAAGAAATAAATGGTTATGTTGAAATAAATGGTTATGTATGCAATTGCAAAGGGGGGGGGAAGGAGTGGAAACTTTATTCAGAATACTACAGACAGCTTCTGTCTGAGGTTCTCTCAGCTTTTAGTTACAGGTAAATGAAATACTCAGTGGTTACAAGAATACTTCAAAAAGCACCCCAGTCTCAAGGAACAGGGATGTAGGAAAATACAAAAGCACCTTTAAAAGCTTGCAGAGTCTTTTGCAACACCCTGGATGGATGGGCACAGGCTAGTGTTTCTCAGCTTGGTTGCATTACAGGTAAACAACAATAGAACAGTTGCAGGGATATACAGAGCACACGAAATAAATATAAGTTTCTAACACAAAATCTGACTAACAAACTGTTCCCTAGGCTGAGTCCTCTTTTCCTTGAAAACTCACCCACCATCTGATGAAAATCAAGCTTCCTGCAATCCTGGCTCTCAAGGATCTGCAGTTCCTTCTGCAGCCATCTTCCATGGCATAGGTCCTGCCCTCACCCCTCATCCTGCTTCCTTCTGACAATGAGACCATCTTTTCCTCCTCATGGCTCTCTGGGTCCCACCCACCTGGTGTGTTGATTGGCTGATCTCTGAAGTTCACCAGCCTGTCAGGACAGGGTTCCCTTTCAGTTTACTCTTTAGGGGAGAAGAGGGGCTGATCACTACAGGGTGTATTAAGCCTCATTTATAAAACCAAGAAGAAAAATAGGGGAACACAGGTAACAAGTACAAGAAATATAACACAAAACCCGTGAGCAATGGGCAAGGCAAAAAATGCAGAGACGTTACAGGGTAAAGCAATACTCCACGTATAAATCGAGCAGTCGAGCATTCGAGGGGGAAATTAGATAACTTGTGAAGATGATAATTAACAATTAAGATTATGGTGAAAGGAAAGTGGGCAGATTAGTTCTTACCAAAACTTCTTGTTTATATTTGAATTCCAAGACCTTTTGCAAAGGCGTTAAATCATGTCAGCATTCTGACCCACGACAGTATGGGTATATTAACATTTTACCTCTAAAATTCTAGAGCACTTTAGTATGTTTATGCCACTTCATCGATATTGCTTTGTTAATCACGCACAGGATTGTTCTTTGCAGCTTGACTTAAGCAATAACTAAAGAAAGTGGGCTGATGCTGTTCCATCTATTAAGAAGTGGAGAATAATCTCTTAGGGAAATTCATGGAAACTGAAGAGCTGTTAGCTAAATGGAACCTCCATGTTCAAAGGCAGTATACTTCTGAAGCAGTTGATGCTGGGGACATATAACAGAAAAAGTGTTAAAATAATTCTGCATTGTACTCCGAAGGATTGTTCATCACAAATTAGTAAGAAAGAACACAGAGACTCAGTTGGAGAGGTAAGAGTAGTTTCCCAGGAGTAATATAATAATTCTTACAACAGCCCTGCAGGGCTATCCATTAAAGAATCAACACCATTTCTACTTCATTCATGTTGAAAACCTACTTCATACATGTAGGCCTATGTCGGATGGGGATGTTGTTGTTTTTTGCTTGTTTATTGGCCTTGATCGGTTGCTGTAAAAGAAGGAATCCTGAGGAGAAGCTCTGTGAGGGGTAAAAGAAGAAATCAGGAGATCTTGAGGAGACACCAGATTCTAGAAAAGAGGAGATTGAGGTGGCGGAGATGAAAGCATCTGAGAAGGGTAGTGTTGTGAACTATACCTGGTTTTGCACTCTGTACATGCTCAGAGGGAAAGAGGCAAAGTCACATCATACACAAACTGAATTGGTTCTTGGAGATGGTGACCATGTAGGATCTGGTTGCGCAAACAGAGATAGACACACTCAGAAAGTTCAATGGGCTTTATTATAAAAAGTTGCTCATCAGGATAAAATAATCCACATTAAAAACATATTTCCGATTCAAAGTGTAGTGTAATGTGCCTAACTAACATATGTGTGCGCAATCAGTAATTACAGATATCTAATAATCTAACAAATCCTAAATAAAACATTTAGAGAGAAGCAGAGAAAGGAGGAGGAGGAGGGGGGGGCTTAGGAAGGGGGTAGCAGTGATTAGTAAGGAGGAGGAAAGTAGGGATCCAAGGCTTGTGAAGGCAGCATATTACCAGGATCAGAGGCTTGAGAATGGTGGAGCTTTCAGCTGAAGGGGAGAAGCTTTTGGCTGGAGACAGGAGCTTTTAGATCAAGCATGCAGTTTGCTCAGAGCACGGCTGAGAGTCAGAGCACCATGGCTGGGGAAGTCTTGACTTCTCACTTGGCAGCAGAAGTCACAAACAGTCCCTTCTCCCATGGAAAGAGTTCCTGCCTCTAGCCCCACGGCTTGGGCAGCAAACCCTTGGACTGCTCGTGAGCAGATCTTGCTTGTAGGCACAAGATTGCTTGTAGGCAAAAGACTGCTTGTAGGCAAGAGACTGCTAGTTCTCTGTCCAGTAAGCCTTATTCTTTATAGTTATATCTTCCTTTGATCTCCCATCATATTTCCTGGGTCCCAAAAGGTGACAACTTGCTGCTACCTTCTGGATAATGTCTTTTAATTATTCAGGATATTAGCCCAGTCCAGGGAGATCTTAATCCCATCTTCTGTTAGCTGCTATCTTGAGGAGGGGACATTGCCCATGGCAAATCTGCATCTCTGAGCTGCAAATGGGCATCTTCTCTTGTCCCCAGATTTGGGCCTGGTCCCAGAAGATGTTAGTAAAAGGACTAAATCTAGATGTTAGTAAAAGGACTAAAAGAGCCCCTGGTGGCGCAGTGGTAAAACTGCCGCCCTGTAACCAGAAGGTTACAAGTTCGATCCTGACCAGGGGCTCAAGGTTGACTCAGCCTTCCATCCTTCCGAGGTCGGTAAAATGAGTACCCAGAATGTTGGGGGCAATATGATAAATCATTGTAAACCGCTTAGAGAGCTCCGGCTATAGAGCGGTATATAAATGTAAGTGCTATTGCTATTGCTATTGCTATTGCTAAATCTACAGGTGTTCTCCTAGGGTGGAATTTCTATAGACAGCAACTGAGTAATCCCCTTTGGGCATAGCAGAGCAATCATTGACAAAGATTAGCATACAGGTGAAACTCGGAAAATTAGAATATCGTGCAAAAGTCCATTAATTTCAGTAATGCAAATTAAAAGGTGAAACGGATATATGAGACAGACGCATTACATGCAAAGCGAGATAAGTCAAGCCTTAATTTGTTATAATTGTGATGACCATGGCGTACAGTTCATGAAAACCCCAAATCCACAATCCCAGAAAATTAGAATATTACATGGAACCAAGAAGACAAGGATTGAAGAATAGAACAATATCGGACTTCTGAAAAGTATAAGCATGCATATGTGTTCAGTACTTGGTTTGGGCCCCTTTTGCAGCAATTACTGCCTCAATGCAGCGTCGCATGGATGTTATCAGCCTGTGGCACTGATGAGGTATTATGGAAGACCAGGATGCTTCATTAGCGGCCTTCAGCTCTTCTGCATTGTTTGGTCTCATGTCTCTCATCCTTTTCTTGGCAATGCCCCATAGATTCTCTATGGGGTCAGGTCAGGCGAGTTTGCTGGCCAATCAAGCACAGTACACTGTATACTTTTTGGAGGTCCGATATTGTTCTATTCTACAATCCTTGTCTTCTTGGTTCCATGTAATATTCTAATTTTCTGGGATTGTGGATTTGGGGTTTTCATGAGCTGTACGCCATGATCATCACAATTATAACAAATTAAGGCTTGACTTATCTCACTTTGCATGTAATGCGTCTGTCTCATATATCAGTTTCACCTTTTAATTTGCATTACTGAAATTAATGGACTTTTGCACGATATTCTAATTTTCCGAGTTTCACCTGTAGACCTCTTGCAACAGGAAAGGGGAGCTCAGCCTCTGGCCTCTTCCACAGACATTATCTGATAGTGAGTTACATTTTAGCATATTGATTAGCTCAGGCCTAGCCCTTGTGTTTCTGTGAGTGCCCATTTCACAATACAATGCTGGATTGCCTCCTCTTTCACAGAGCAGTACATGAGGCAGGCAAGAGACCTGGGTGTCAGTTCACCTTGCGTTCAGGCATTTAATTGAACTCTTATAAAATGGAATCAGACACAGGCCTGAATTCCATATAATTCTGGGTTGGTATCTCTGGGTCTAATGTTGGGATGTGTGTGTCCCCAATGGGGGGGGTGTGTCTCCAACAGTAGGGACTGTGAGACTGGAAGGAGAGAACAGTAGCTTTCTGCTCTCAAGCAGCATTCATTCATCCCGCACTGGCAGACTGAGGCCTGACTCTACAAATGAGCCTGTAGAGCCGACTCATTTTGTGAATGATAAAACCTTGTGAGATGACTACTGATTTGATGTGTACTTGTGTAGTGGGGGGGAGAACCCTTCCTGGGAACTGGGCTCCAGTGCTTATACGTGTGTTGGTGTGTGGTGAAGAAATGTGCATAATTTGTTCAAATGGATTGGTTAATACTAGATTTTAACAGCGTATGATTTCTTTTCACAGACTCTGTATGCTTTTCTCTGTTAGTTGCTGGAGTGTGGACTCTGGTGAAATAGGAGGAGGGTATGGAACCATTTTCAAACTACTAGATTTTCCTGTCAAAGACGATCTTATGCAAAGATCATGCTTCCTTGCCTTGCTGACCTCCATGAGGAGCCAGAGCACCTTCATTATGCAGCAAGGCTACAACACCTGGGGCTTTTTAGTTTAGAAAAAAGATGACTGAGGGGAGACATGAGAGAGGTCTATGAAATCATGCATGGTGTGGAGAAGAAAGCTGATGGCAAGACATTCTTCTCCCTCTCTCATAATGCTAGAACCAGGGGTCATCCCATGAAACTGATTGCCAAGAAATTTAGCACCAACAAATGGAAATGCTTTTTCACACAATGCATAATTAACCTATGGGTTGCCGGCACATTCATCTTTGCTAGAAACGCACAAACAAAAGGATGCTGCTGGGCTGGAGGAAGGAACTCCAATGGCTTTCGAAGTAGACTCAAAACCTCTATTTGAGACATTAATTGCTCATTGTGATGTAGTTCCTACCAAGTCATTGGCAGAAGAGATTGCAGAGGTAGAAAATAATGTTCAGATTAGCCCATCTCATTCTCTTTTGCTCCATAATGAGATGGGACCCCCTTCGCTTCTGGTCAATGGAGGACTTAATGCACCTGAAATGGCAACTGGGGTTCAATCTAGCACCCTTTTAACGTTAGCTCAGGCCAATTGACTTGAAACATCTAACGAAGGCCTGAGTTTACTGTCTTGGAATACTGCTGGACTACGATCAAAGTTGGGTCTGGGAAACTTTCTTTCTTATATTAGTGGTTTCCATATTTTAATGCTGCAGGAAACTTGGGCAACTCAAGAACTGCCTTTGGAAAATTATACTTCCTTTTCCTTGATGGCAGTTAAGGAGAATGCTAAGAAAGGTAGACCAAAAGGAGGTTTAGCTATCTATATTAAAACATCCATCAAAGCAGAAATTTCAAGACTCCCTCCTCTAGATCAACTTGCTATGGCAGTCGTACTTAAATTTAAGACAGTTGGCTTATTAATAATAAATGTGTATATTCCTCCCTTATACCAGTTAGAGAGGATTAAGAGTACTTGGTCTAAAATGAAGACTTATATTAAGCAATGTCAAGATGCTTCTCCTGGGTCTTTTGTAATCATTGCTGGGGATTTCAATGCCAGGATAGGACCTACTGATTTGAAACTCTTTGATAAATATAATCAGTGTCCACCTGAAACTGTAATAAATGCCCCGCTACTTCAACGTCTGTCCAAGGATTTAGGTTGCAACTTCCAGGGACTTAAACTTAAGCTGACTTTTGATCTGCTGGGCATGCTCATCCTTAATGGTGCTACTGAGGATGATTACCCAGCAGAATTTTCCCACTGGTCAGGCACCAGACCCTCATTGATTGACTACATAGCAATATCTCGAGCTTTAACTCCCTATGTAGTGAGATTCAAAATAGATGACTACTTAGAAAGTGACCATCTTCCGGTTACACTCCATTTGAAAACTATTGATCAAGATATTATGGAACCTCCTGGTGATTTAGGGTTATTTAATGCAACCCAGCCCAGACGACTTAAATGGACCTCTCAGTTAAATGAACGTGTTACTAACCACTTAAAGACTGAGGCTTGCATGCAATACCGTGCTAAGATGACAGATGCTACAGATAGTCATATTTTAATAGAAAATTATAATAATCTAGTATGCTCTTTTTACCCAATTTTAACTGCTAACAATTCTAAAAATACTAAGCCCCGTGCTGGATTTTCCCAGCCGTGGTTTGATTACGAATGCCGTGCAGCAAAAACGGATCTTATTAACTCTTACAATCTTTATCGATCTAACTCTAATCAGGTCACTTCTCAAGATCTGATTGTTAAAAAAAGATTTTATAAAATTTTACTTGCAAAAAAAAAAAGGGAGGCCAAAAGGCTAGATTGGCAGCGTCTTATCTGTGCCGCACAGGCTAAAAACGTGTCTTTGTTTTGGTCTTTGGTATCATTCTCTTCTAAATTCAGACCTTCCCCGCCATCTTTTTATATACCTGTTGGAGAATGGACTGAATATTTCCGTGCTCTATATGCTAGAGAGGGAGCAACTACAACATTTTTACAAATTGAACAGGAACTGGACCATAACCTATTACCTGAGTGGACCCCAGTAACATGTACAGAGATTGCTTCAATAGTGAATCAGTTTAAAACTGGTAAGGCCCCTGGCTCAGATAATTTGCCGGTAGAGGCCACCAAGAATAATATGGATTGGTGGCTGCCGGTATTAGCCTCTCTGTTTACAGCAATTGATCAGACAACCTCGCCCCCTAGTGAATGGGGATTGGCAATTGTAATTCCTATATACAAGAGAGGCCAAAGACATTTACCATCTAATTATCGCCCTATTAGCCTTCTTAATGTTATTGGCAAAATGTATGCATTTCACCTACTTAACAAATTCCAGGACTGGATGGACAAAGAGCAGGTGCTGGCTGATGAGCAGGCAGGCTTTAGGGCCAATCATTCTACTATTGAGCATGCTTTAGTCTTACAACATCTAGCGGAGAAATATTCTAATCTACCCCGTTCCACTCTTTTTGCTGCCTTTGTGGATTTTAAATCAGCATTCGACTCCATATCCAGAGATAAATTATGGGAAAGACTGTTTAACTCCTCTATTGATCGACGTCTGCTACTTTTAATATATAAACTCCACAAGAATTCATGTCTGAAGGTTCGATGTAGCTCAGCTGGAATCCTCACTAAAGAAATTCCTACCTTTCGAGGAGTGAGGCAAGGCTGTATACTTGCCCCAGCTCTTTTCAATTATTATATTAACCCCATTGTGGATATTATTACTAATCCATCTTTCCATCCACCTAAATTGGCCAGTAGACAGGTTAATATTTTGCTTTATGCAGATGATGCAGTAATTTTATCTCGGACTCCTGTTGGCCTCCGTAGAGCGCTTTGCTCTCTGGCTAATTTTTGCCATGAATACGTTCTGGAAATCAATTATAGCAAGACCAAAATTATGGCCTTTGCTAAACATCCAAAGACCTTGAAATGGTCTTTGGCTGGACATAAACTAGAACAGGTTAAGATCTTTAAATATCTAGGGGTTGTTTTCCAGGCCTCTACGAAACGCCAAGCACATCTGCAATACGTTACCCAAAATGCACGTAATTCGGCATTGGCCATTCAATCATATTTCCACCAAGATGGGGCTCAATTTGTACCAGCTGCCCTTAAGTTATTTACAGCTAAAGCCTGCTCTCAGTTGCTTTATGGGTCACAGTTGGGCCCGTATACTAACTGCACTCCACTAGAGATAGTTCAGACAAAGTTTCTGAGATCTATTCTACAGATCCCTAGATGTGTTCCCAATGTAATATTGAGGATGGAAACTGGCATGCCTAAGATGGAAGCCCGGATGTGGTTTTCCATTCTCAGCTTTTGGTTGAGATTGTCTTTCTTTTCTACAGGCCTTGCTCACTTAATTTTTATTGATAAATTTAATTCTAGTTGGAAGCAGTCAATATCTCGCCAAATAAGTTTATATGGCTTTAGCCTGGATGGTCTATTAGAAATGGGTTTTTGTCACGCGAGACTGATATTAAAGCAGCGGATCTATGATATGGAAATGCAGACTGATCGATCTTTAATCTCTAAAGAAGTTTTCCTAGGTTTACACATGTATAATACTAAACCTGCGAATTACCTGGGTAAGATTACTATCACTAAATATCGCAGGATGTTTACATTGGCCAGATTTAATGTGCTACCTTCAGCTGATTTAGAAGGTAAATTTAGAGGGATCCCAAAATAACAGAGACTATGTCCTTGTGGCTCTGGAGAACAGGAGTCTATCTTCCATATCTTACTCCGCTGTCTTTTTTATAGGGACTTACAAACTTGTTATATTTCCTTCTTACTGACTGATTTCCCAGGGCATACAGATGCATTTTACGTCAACTATCTGCTCTCAGATCAGAAGGAGGAAGTAACATTTAAAGTTGCTAAGTTCTGTGAGGCAGCTAAGAAGGCTAGACAACAGATGGTTAATCAGATTATGCTAACGGGAAATTGCTGATTAGGATGAGTCCATGTTCCTGATTATATTATGTATATATTATTACTATATTACGTGTATTATTATGTATGTAAATTTTGGTCTATGACCGTAAATAAACATGACTGACTAATTAACCTATGGAAGTCTCTGTCACAAGATGTGGAGGCAGCTAACAGCCTGAATGGCTTTAAGGGTTTAGATAGTCAAGCATCTCCCCGCTGAGCCATTAGGTGGCTAGTGCTATGATTAGGGTTGCCATTTTCAAGCTTCCCAAATCCAGGTGGCCTAATTTGTATATTATGCAAATCATGCAGCAACTAATTTGCATTTTATTTTATTTGACAGATGTGTATACTTTCTCCTCTTTCTCTGCCCTCCCATGTGATTGGATCTGGAGTAAAATCCGGGCAATCTAGGCAGTGCATTCGAAATCCGTGTAAAGCTGGGTGGAATTTAGCATCTGGGTGGAGGAGCCAAAATCCGGGGGCTACTCTAAATTTCGGGGGGCATGGCAAGGCTAGCTATGATCTTACATGGGGAAGAGTTTTGCAAGTAAACCTCCAGAACAGTTTAAAACCGGATTGAAGCGCCTTCTAAGTATATGCAATTGAATTCTTTAAGAAATAAGAAATGCACATTGCATAAGAAATTGAGGGGGAAAGGGGGAAATGGGAGTAAAGAAATACCCACAGAAATTATAAAGAAAATATCAAAACAGTAACAGAGTTTTACCTTAGTTTAGCAATCAGACTGGTCCTTGTTTGGGAGAACATTAATTTCTGCAGCATCTCCCTTTGGACACCAATAGCAGTTGGGAAATGGTGACCTTTTGGACATCAGCTGGAAAGTGATGACAAAATGGCTAGGTTTTTTTCTCCACGCTTGGTAGGGATTAAAGAGTGGGGAAGCTTACCCACTTTTCCAGGGGAAGAGGGACAGCTCTTAGGTCCAGTGAGAAAAGCTGGCATATTTTTAATGTAATACCAATCTGGCTTTTCCCCTTCAAACATAATGTCCCTCCTAAATGGGACTTGAACTTACTTAGCTAAGGATGGTTTGGTGGCTGAGGGCATTCCATAATGAGATGCAAAGAGTGCACTCATTCAATAAAAAAGTGAGGAATGCCCCCCATTCAGAGCCTTCAGTGGGGAACAGAAGTCCCAGACACCTGAGTTAAGAGGGAGATCTGCAATTCCTTGCAAGTTTCTACCCCATTTGTTACAGAATGGAAAATAAATGTGTGGCAAATATAGGCAAAAACCAACACATTACAGCACAACACATTACATCAGAATTCAAGAAGGGAGACAAATTTCAATAGGTTTCTCATGAATTGGGGTCTATTTATGATGTATTTGCAAAACAAATTGCATTCGTCTGGTGATGTGAGATGTTTATATGCCTTGTAATACTCTTGAATCTGCAGAGTTACACACTTTTTATTTTCACTTTTATTTCTTTTTTATTTCCTTGAACTCTTGGTTGTTCGTTTAATTAAAAAAAATTTTTTTTAAAGGGCAAAGATTTCAGGCATCGTTGAGAGAAGTAGACTAAGTGGAAATATACTCCACAGTAATTCTTACCCAGCAAGATGGCATGTCTATCACCCGCCTGCCCAATCCATCTGAACAGAGGCAGAGAAGGAGCTTGTCATTGCATAAACCAGATGGTACCCCTGTAACAGCTCTGACAGTCATTCAATTCTTACAGCCATTAAAACCTAAATCTGCCACCTTATAATTTCAATCACTTGGCTCTAGTCCTGCCCTTCAGAGCAACAGAGAACAAGTCCACTCCTCCATCTGTTTGACAGCCCTTGAGATAGCTGAAGCTTGCTAACATATTTCCCCTTCATCCTGTCTTTTCCAGGCGGAACACACTCAGCTCCTTCAAGAGTGCCTCTTGGTTTCTGGACCTTGCATTATCTTTGTTGACCTCCTCTGAATTTGTTCCAGTTTATCAAATTAGTCAGAATGTAAAGTAAAAGGTAAAGTGTGCCATCAAGTCGCTGTCAGCTCCTGGCATCCACAGAGCCCTGTGGTTTTCTTTGGTAGAATACAGGAGGAGTTTATCATTGCCTCTTCCCACACAGTGTGAGCTGATGCCTTTCAGCATCTTCCTATATCACTTCTGCCCGATATAGGTGTTTCCCATAGTCTGGGAAACATACCAGCGGGGATTTGAACCTGTTGACACTCTCAAAGAACTCCAAAAGGTTAGTGAGGCAAGACTTGCCCTTGCAGAAGCCATGCTGGTGCTCCTTCAGCAAGGAGAAGAAGGAGAACCTGTTCGTCTATACGTTTAACCATTTTGTCCTTAAGTATGTTTTCCATCAATTTATCCAGCACTGAAGTTAGGCTGATTGGCCTGTAATTTCCCGGATCCCCCCTGGATCCCTTTTCTAAAATCGGAGTTATATTGGCTACTTTCCAGTCCTCTGGTACCGAGCCTGATTGTAGGGACAAGTTAAATTTTTTTGCTAGGAGATCAGCAATTTCACATGAGTTCCTTCAGAACTCTTGGGTGGATGCCATCTGGCCCTGGCGACTTGTTAATTTTTAGTTTTTCAAGACAGTTTAGAACATCTTAGATGTTCTAAAGAGAGCCAGCGTGGTGTAGTGTTTAGAGTGCTGGACTAGGACCGGGGAGAGACCTGAGTTCAAATCCCCATTCAGCCATGAGACTAGCTGGGTGACTCTGGGCCAGTCACTTCTCTCTCAGCCTAACCTACTTCACAGGGTTGTTGTGAGGAGAAACCGAAGTATGTAGTACACCGCTCTGGGCTCCTTGGAGGAAGTGCGGGATATAAAATGTAAAATAAAATAATAATAACTAGCCGGCCCGCACAGAGCATCTGTGTGCTCTTTGGGGCCGGCTGTTCCCCGCTCCCTCCTCTCCCCCTCTCCCTCCCCCTCTCCTGCCCCATACTCTTGCCCCTCTGCCCCTCTCTCTCTTGCCCTCTCCCCCTCCCTCCTGCCCCACTCTCTCTCACCCTCCCTCTCCCTCCCTCCTGCCCCACTCTCTCTCACCCTCCCTCTCCCTCCCTCCTTCCCCACTCTCTCTTGCCATCCTCCCTTCTGCTTCACTCTCTTGCCCTTCCTCTCCCTCCACCCACACTGAGCATTTTACTGTGGCGAGCCTCCACAGGCCCTCCTTACTGGGCAGCGGGTGGGCAGCCGAAAAGGGCCCCACCGTTCCTCCTCCTGGGCGGCAAACAGGGTAGTCCCACCACCCATTTCCCTCCCCGCCGAGGCCTCCAACAGGTGCCTCGCCTCCGATCGGGCCCGCCGCCGCTGCCTGGCCTCCACGACTGGGCCACCCACAACCAATCCTCCTGGGTGCACCTCAGCCAATCAGGCCCATCCGCTGCCCAGCCAATCAGCTGGGCGCTGGGACGCACATTCCAAGGCACACTCAGGAGAATTATATAGATCATCATCATCTTCCATTGCACCTCAGCTTGGCCCAGTTCTTCAGCTGCTAAACCTGAAAAGCTCAATTCCGGAGAGGGTATATGGTCAATATCCTCTGCCGTGAAGACAGTTGCAAAGAACTCATTCACCTTCTCTGCAATCTCCTTCCTCTCCTTAATAATCCCTTTCACACATTCATCATCTAAGGGACCAACCTCCTCCCTGGCAGGTTTTCTACTTCTTATATATTTAAAGAGGTTCTTGTTATTCCCCTTGACACTTCTAGCTATTTGCTCCTCAAACTCTTTCTTTGCATCCCTTATTGTCTCCTTGCATTTCTTTTGCCAGCATTTATGTTCCTTCCTATTCTCTTCATTTGGGCAGGACTTTCATTTTCTGAAAGAAGTCTTCTTCCCTTTTATAACTTCCCTGACTCTATGTGTTAGCCATGCTGGCATCCTCCTGAACTTGGTGGCACCTTTCCTGCTTCTTGGTCTACATTCCAACTGTGCTTCTAGTATTGTGGTTTTAAATAAATTCCATGCTTTCTGGAGTGATTTATTGCTCCTGACTTTCCCCTTCTTTCCTTTTCTTTTTAACATTTAATATCTCGCTCTTCCTCCAAGGAGCCCAAAATGGTGTACTACATACTTAAGTTTCTCCTCACAACAACCCTGTGAAGTAGGTTAGGCTGAGAGAGCAGTGACTGGCCCAGAGTCACCCAGCAAGTATTTGGCTGAATGGGGATTTGAACTCAGGTCTCTCAGGTCTCTCCGGTCTTAGTACAGCACTCTAACCACTACACCACACTGGCTCTCAACTTCCTTCTTACCAGTCCCCTCATTTTTGAGAAGTTCTCTCTTCTGAAATCCAACATATCTGTGTTGGACTTCCTTGACAATTCTTCACTTGCATATATGCTGAATTGGGTCACACTATGGTCACTGCTACCCAATGGTTCTGCAACTCTGACATCTCACACTAGGTCCTGGGCACCACTCACGATTAAGTCCAAGGTCACCATCTCTCTGGTTGGTTCTGCGACTAACTGTTCTAAGGCACATTTAGCCTGTCTAGAAATTTGGCCTCGCTTTCTTTACCTGAATGTGAATTGACCCAGTCTATATGTGGGTAGTTTAAGTCACCCATTATTATGGCCCTGTCTCTCTTTGACGCCTCTCTTATTTGCTTCTCCAACTCCAGGTCACTCTCAGCATGAGAGGGCAATAGCACGTCCCTAGTAACACATTTCCTTTCAGTCTTTGTTATGATTCTGTGGAGGACTCTGGTCTACCTAGGTTTTCTAGCTTATTGGAATCTATCCCTTCTTTGACATACAGTGCTACTCCTCTACCTTGTTAAATTCTATCCCTTCTTTAACATACAGTGCTACTCCACCTCCAAGGCACCCCTCCCTGCCCCTCCTGTAGCGTTTATATCCAGGAATAACTGTCTCCCACTAGTTCTCACCGTTCCACCAGGTTTCTGTTATACCCATTACACCTCTGTTTTCATTAGTAATCAAGCACTCCACCACACCCATCTTCGCTTGGAGGCTTCTGGCATTGGTATATAGATACCCATATGCTGTGTCTTACCTGGTATTGGTGTGTGCTATCTCCTTTTTGGCAAGCTGTCATGTGTTTCTTTCTGCTCAACTCCTGGCTCTACTCCAGGGATTCTCAACGTTGGGCCCCCAGATGTTCTTGGACTTCAACTCCCATAATCCCCAGGCCCAGTGGCCTTTGGCTGGGGATTATGGGAGTTGAAGTCCAAGAACATCTGGGGGGCCCAACACTGAGGATCCCTGCTCTACTCTATCCCCTTCTGGTTTATCCGAAATGCATGCATCCTCACACATTAGGGGATTTTGCTGTCGAGATGGTCGTAATAACTTCATTTGTTAGCTGCCCCATAACAAATTGTTCTCTGGGTGGCTCACAATAAAACACTATAATAGATACAGTACATATGTTAAAAAATGTTTGAGCCAGGGGAATGTGTGTGTGTGTGTATATATACATATATATGTGTGTGTGTGTGTGTGTGTGTGTGTGTGTGTGTGTGAGAGAGAGAGAGAGGGAGAGGGGAAGTGTCTACCTGCATGAGGAGTGTGTGTGCAAGAGAACGGCTATATTGAGAATATATTGTTTTTCACCATGACTTTACAGTTCTCCTGCAGCAAAGACATGGGGTGGGCCCACCTTCACTTCTTGTCCCAACTTTGCTATGCCTCTGGGTGGATTAGCATTGGGGGATGTCTGCCCTCTGGTATGTGTCCCCAAACCTTATTTCCACCTGCAGGATACTACTACTACTACTAATAATAATAATAATAATAATTCAATTTCTATACCGCACTTCCAAAAATGGCTCAGGGCGGTTTACAAAGAGAAATAACAAATAAGACTACAAACAGTTAGTGGTTTGAGCCAGTCTAAACAGTCTTGTCCACATTCTATGACTTTGTTGCACAATCCTCAAGACAATCCATCAAACACCTACGTCTTTCCAGATGACGTTTATTCTAACTTGATCATGAAAGGGGAAAATCTTGCATGAGGAGGGACCCACGGTACAATCTGTGGACGGTTATCTGCATAGGTGGCGACTCTGTCCCCGAAGGGCTCACAATCTAAAAAGAAACATAAGATAGACACCAGCAACAGTCACTTGGAGGTACTGTGCTGGGGGTGGATAGGGCCAGTTACTCTCCCCTTGCTAAATAAAGAGAACCACCATGTTAAAAAGGTGCCACTTTGCCCAGGTAGCAGGGGTATGCCCAATTTCTGTTAATAAATTGGATGCCATCATTCTATACTGCTTCGTAAGCACAAATAGCTTTGTGCTTGTTGCTTTAGAGCAGGCCTGCTAAACTTTGCCCCCCCCAGCTGTTTTTGGACTACAACTCCCATAATCCCCAACCACAGTGGCTGATGGCCAGGGATTATGGGAGTTGTAGGCCAACATCTGCAGGAGGGCCAAAGTTGAGCAGGCCTGCTTTAGAGGCAGTTGAGCCTCTGCAGTTCAAGACCAGTCATTCTTCCCAAAGATTGTTCGACATTCATCACATATGTAAAGCATATACCACATAGGAAGCTGCCTGGGCAAAGAGGCACCTCTTACCGTGGTGATTCTCTTTATTTGGCAGGGGGAGAGTAACTGGCCCTATCCACCCCCAGCACAGTACTTCCAGTCTGTTGCTGGTGTGTGTCTTATGTTTCTTTTTAGAATGTGAGCCCTTTGGGGACAGGGAGCCATCTTATTTGTTATTTCTCTTTGTAAACCGCCCTGAGCCATTTTTGGAAGGGCGGTATAGAAATCGAATTATTATTATTATTATTATATCATTTGTCCATCTAGCTCGGTATTGTCAACGAAGACTGGCAATGGCATCTCCAAGATTGCAGACAGGAGTCTCTCTCTGCCCTATCTTGGAGGTGCCAGGAAGGGAACTTGGGACCTCAGATGCTCCTCCCAGAGCAGCACCATTCCCTCAGGGGAATATCTCACATGTAGTCTCCCATTCATATGCAAGCCAGGGTGGACTCTGCTTAGCAAAGGGGAAAATTCATGCTTGCTACCACAAGACCAGATCTCCTCCAAAAGATAGCAGGTATATCCTCTCACTTTCATACATAAGCACACCTTTGCTCTGGGGCGCACTTTTCTTCTGGTTTTCACCTTGTGCAAGCACCCCCCTTTTTTTAAATGGAGGAGAATTTTATCAATATTACTGTACCCCTCCCAGTGATTGTTTATTTTATTTTAACATCTGTTTATTGCATTATTTTTTATTTACTGAATTTTTATACCGCTTAACATAGTAATCTCTAGGCGGTGTACAGATTAAAACATAATATATGAATATAAAACATTTAAAATTAATAAAAACAGATAAAAATCACAATAATAAAAAACACATTAAAATTTAAATTTCAGTTAAAAGCCTGGGAAAACAGGTACATTTTCAGGGTCCTTTCTTCTGAAACAAAAGAAAAGGAGATTTTCCTCTTCAACTGATTTGAGTTCAAACATTAAAAGAGAGGGAGAAAAATTTAGGAAAAAAAGAGAGGGAGAAAAATTCTAGGCATAATTTTACATGCAAAAGAACCCCTCCTTCCCTTACCTTGGGGCTTTTTCGTTTAGGAAAAAAGCAACCAAAGGGAGACATGATAGAGGCTTATAAAATTATATGTGGTTTGTAGAACATTGGTTGGGAGGTCTTCTTTCCCTTTCACAGCTCTAGAACCAGGGGTCATCCCAGGAAATTTAAGACTGACAAAAATAAGTACTTGTGCCCTGGAATACCACTTGCAGAGGGGCAGCAGCAGGAGAGGGGGCATGCCTTCATCACCTGGTTGTGCGGCTTCCCAAGGCATCTGGTTGACCACTGTGTGAAACAGGGTGCTGGACTAGATGGGCCTTGGGCCTTATCCAGCAATGTTGTTCTTCTGTCCCTCAGACAGGAGAAAAGGGCACACGGACACCTTCCTTTGAGACAAGGAAATGAAAAGGCTCCAGCTCTAGAGCACCAACAGCACCACAGCTGTTCCCACAATGAGTTTAGATATGGGCCCAAAATGTGCATTGTGAGGTTACACTCTCTCCTCTCCATACAATCTGGGAAGATCTCAGGAATGAGAAAAGGAAGAGAGACAGCTAAAAACAACAACAACCACCTTTCCTAATCCCAAAATGTAGCCACAAGGTGCACGAGTTCAGAACCAACAGCTAGTCCCAAATAGAAACTCGGGAAACTGGCTTATACTGAGTCAGGACCTTGGTTCATTTAGCTCCCTCTTAAGTAGGGGAGGACAAACCTATCCATAATAGGCTGACCTACTCGTAACCAGAGTCCTACAGCTAACTCATCTTGTCTGGACCGAGCTTCAATTTGCTCTCCCTCATCCACTCAAAAACCAATCCCACTGCGATACTGTGACTAAAGCTCACTGCCCCCTCTTTGCACTTTTGCGGTTTCTCCTCCCTGTGGGTTTTTTGATGCAGTGTGAGGTGGATTCTCTGACTGAAGCTCCTTCCACACTCCAAGCACGCATACGGTTTCTCCCCTGTGTGGGTTCTTTGATGCAATGCAAGGCTTGCACTCTGACTAAAACTCTTCCCACACTCCAAGCATTTGTATGGTTTCTCCCCTGTGTGGGTTCTTTGATGTGATGTGAGGCTTGTGCTCACACTGAAGCTCTTTCCACACTCCAAACATTTATATGGTTTCTCTCCTGTATGTATCCTCTGATGTTTATAAAGACTTGATGTATCACAGAAGCTCTTGCTACAGTCTGAGCATTTATATGGTTTCTCCCCAGTGTGGATTCTTTGATGTTTCTTAAGGCTTGATGTATTACAAAAGCTCTTACTACAGTCTAAGCATTTGTATGGCTTCTCCCCAGTGTGGATTCTTTGATGCGAGTTGAGGTTTCCACTGTCAGTGAAACTTTTGCCACACTCCAGACATTTAAATGGTTTTTCTCCTGTGTGGGTTTTCCAATGAGCTTGAAGTTTTGATCGGAAACTAAAGATTTTCCCACACAGAGTACATTTACTCCCTTCCTTTCCTTTGTCTATTTTTTCTTGAACTGGGACTTCCTGGAAGACTTCACCATGAGAAGCAAGGGATTCAGCTATCTTCTTCTTCTGTTTCACTTTCGTTTTCTTTATTTCCATATTTCCCACTTTGCATCTGGCTCTTTCCACCATCACCCAGTGCGGTTCTCTCTCCTTCCTCCCATCACCGCCTGGAAAGAAGACACAAACATCAGTAAGAGCCCAAGAGAAAGGAGCATTGGTCTCACTTACCGTGAAGGCTTCTTCTGGTTGTTGTTGCCAGGGGCATCTCATGGGTTATCCCCCACCATTAGCTCCAAGACAGGACAGATCTGATTGGAAGAAGAAGAAAGACACGCCCACTCGGGGCTGAGGGGGATAACCCCGCCCCAGTTCTTTCAGCCAAGCCGTATGACAAGTGAGAATGGAATAAACAGATAACAGAGTAATGGCATCTAATACGTAACCAACATCATTAATAACTAAGCGAGCAAACATTGCTCCCTAACAAGTTTCAGGACCCCCTGAAACACAGAGGAAAAAACCCTTGATCAGGAAGAGGCAAGAGGCGCCAAACTGGGTGGGTCGAGATGTCCCTGGCAACAACAACCAGAAGAAGCCTTCATGGTAAGTGAAACCAATGCTCCTTTCTCAGTGGCTGTTGCCAGGGACATCTCATGGGACAAACCACAGCTTGGCCAAAAAACGGGCGGGAGCGCCCTTGCCTATTCCTGAGGAAGGACCTGCTGGAGGACCCTTCTGCCAAAAGCCGCCTGGATGGTGGCGTGGGGATCTATTTTGTAATGCCTGGTGAAAGTTGAAGGAGCAGACCAGGTAGCAGCCCTGCAAATGTCCTGCAAATTTGAGGAGATGTCCTGCGCATTAGAGGAGAAAGCTGCCGTGGTGGCTGCTGCTCTGGTGGAGTGTGCCATGATGTGCGAAGGCGGTGTCATAAGCCATCACAAAGCATGCCCGTATCCACCGGGCAATCGTCGAAGAGGTAACAGCCGATCCCATTGATTGCGGATAGAAGAACATGAACATTGCGTCCGTGTTACGAAAAGATGCAGTCCTATCAATGCATTTCTTTAGGCACCTACGCACATCCAATTTGTGCCACAGCTTCTCCTTCTCATGGAGTAGATGAGGGCAAAAAGACAGTAAGAAAACATCTTGCGACTGATGGAAAACTGATGACACCTTCGGGCGTACAAAGGGATCTGGAATAAGCCGAACCGCCTCTTTTTGGAAAATGCAGAAGGACTTGCCAATAGATAATGCTCTCAACTCTTGATATTTGTCTGGCTGAAGTTATAGCCATCAAAAAGGCCAATTTAAAGGACAAAATTTTGATTGGAATAGCAGAAATGGGCTCGAACGGTGGATGTTGTAGAGCTTTTAAGACCACGTGTAAATTCCATGATGGAAATCTGTGTATGACTGGAGGTGACAGCAAAGTTGCTTCTCTTAGGAACCTCTTAAGATATGGATTGGACTGGAGGGCATTCCATGATCCTCCGGAAACAAGACCTATCTACGAAGCCGCCTGGGGCTTCAAGGTGTTTGGTTTTAAACCCTTTTCCAGGCTTTCCTGAAGAAACTGCAGGAGATGCTTCAGTGTGGCAGTACCCCTGGGAATGGAGTGACGGGCGGACCAACGCAGAAAAGCCCACCAGGTATACTGATATATACGATTGGTTGATGGTCTGCAAGATGCTAGCATAGTTCGGAGAATCCAAAAAAATAAAAATAATTTTGAAAAATTCATAAAAAGTCGTACGAGTGTCCGATTGCTTTGGGGTTTGGGTGGCAGGTACCCCTGGGTGCCAGCTACCATCCTACCGATTTTTGGATGTCCGAACCGGTTCAAACCAGTTCGAACCGGTTTGAATCGAACCACCCCCTGGTTCGGTTCGAATTCAAATCTGCAGCTCGAACCTGATGGCTGGTTCAGTTCGAATTCGAACAACCCTGGTTCGAATTCGAACCGGTTCGCACATCCCTATTGGGCACAGTCTGTGAGATTGAAAATGAGAAGCAAAGCTGAATCCTGTGCTTATGCCATGTCAAGAAAACACACATGGAGGCTGGGTTAGGCTGAGCAAGAGAACTGCTGGGATAGAGCCCAATCCCAGCAGGGCAGCACTGCCTAGCCTTGCTTTTAGCCCAGCTTTTAACTGAGGTTAAGGGAGTGAGCACTTCCTTAAACCGGGCTTCCTGCTTTTATGCGAGCTCAGGCTGCTTCCAGCCCGGCCAGACACAGAGATGGGTGCCTAGAGCGCCCATTTCCTGGGCAAATCTCCCAGTGCACTGTGGGATTCTTGGATCCTGGGAAGCAGCGTACCAGGTCTCTGACAATGTATCGTGTGGGAGTGCAGACAGCGCTCCCACCAACTTTTTGCCAGTCATCTGGGAGGGGAAGGTGAGTACAGCCAAGCCTTTTCCCCTGCTCGCCCGCCCAGTCGGGTGAACAACCTCATGAAGTGATTCAGCGACAATGGTGGAGATCAGTCATCTGTCAGAGATGCTGTAGCCGTCCCCTGCACTGAGCAGGGCGTTGGATTATAAGGCCTCCAAGATCCCTTCCAACCCTAAAATGCCATAATCCAACTAACTCATATGATATGGAGTTGCAATAGCTCCCTTCTGGCAAGACACGATTGATCGCATCAACCTAGTTTTGAATTACAATTTTAAATTGTGTGACAGAACAATACCCTCTTGGTTATTTTACCATATGTCTGGAGCCTCTCCTGGGATAGCAGATCATGGCTCTCCTGTGTGCTTTTTCTTGCCAAATGTATTAGATTTATTGCTTTTTCTTGCCAAATGTATTGCCAACTAGCTGACCCAGGCACAGAGCATCTGTGCCCCTAGTTCTCCCTTCCTCCCCCTCCTCCATTTCAGGGCTCAGCGAGTTCTCCTCCCATCCCTTCAGCCAGTCTCCTCGCCGCTCTCTCCACCGGCAGCTCTCATCTTCCTTGCGAGGAGGCCGGTGGCCCCATTTTCACTGCCTGCTTGGCCACTTGCAGTGGCGCCGCCACCACCACCCCCGCCTCCTCCTCGGTCTCCCTCCCCTCCGCCAGCTCTCGTCCTCCTTGTGAGGAGCCCAGCGGCCCATTTTTGTCAGCTGCTCGGCCACTGGTAGTGGCGGCACTGCCTTCTCCTTGACCTCCCCCCGCCAGCTCTTGTCTTCCTCATGAGGAGGCCAGCGGCTCCATTTCACCACCTGCTTGGCCATCCTAGGCAGCTTGCAATGGCGGCGCCTCCTCCTCCTTGGTCTCCCTCCCTCCCCCCACTCCTCGCCAGCTCTTGCAACTCTTGCGAAGTGGCTCACAATGGTGGCACTGCCTCCTCCTCCTCGGTCTGTCTCTCTCCCTTCCTGACAGCTCTCACAACTCCCAGCAGCTGCTTGAGAACTCTCGCAAGAGCTGCCACATGGGATTAGCCACGGGTACGTGTGTGTGTGTGTGTGTGTGTGTGTGTGAGAGAGAGAGAGAGAGAGAGAGAGAGAGAGAGAGAGAGTATGTATGTATGTATATATAGTTATTTGCATAATTTCCTCTGTTTCTTTCAGATTACTAATTGTCTGAAGCCATCCCTCCTCCCCCTTCCCTAGTTTTCTGTCTCAGACGCCTACTTCTTTGTTGTAGTGACTTTGTTATAACATGGGAAATTTGAATCAAACTGTTGATTTGAAAAATACTATAATCCAATGAAAATAAATAGGTTCATGCCTTCCAAGAGATCCCAAACTTTCCCAATTTTTTTAATGTTTTCAATTGAATGTTTTTAATTGTTTTAACAGTTTGTCTTATTTTGTTTTGGTTGTGTTTATTTTTGTGAACCGCCTAGAGACTTTGAAGTCAGGCAGTGTATAAGTTAAATTCAAGATCCAAGAGAACTGGGCTGTACTTCCAGAGTTTTACAGAGTAATAAGAACTAAGATGGACTTCCCCACCACAAAATATCTGTCGACTATTACTTTTTCTAAGTTTCAATGGATATTTACGGGATGGATTTCCTTTCCATCTGCCCTTTTAACTGGGAGGTTTCACGGTATGCCTTTAGAAGAACGACGTTGTAATTGCGGGTCAGGAGATACAGAAACTGTTGCTCATATTCTTCTTCACTGTAAATTCCATTTATACCCTAGGAAATGTCTTATTGCTCCTTTAATATGTAAATTGGTAAATCAATCTGATGGAAACCTTGTTAGACATCTGCTCTCTGATAAAGATGCTTCAGTTTCTGCTTCTGTAGCTAAGTTTAGTTATATTGTTTTTAAGAGGTACAATAGGACATCATCCTAAATGTAAATTGTGTATGTATGTATGTGTCTAATGACCGTAAATAAAATTATATTACATTACATAAGTTAAATAAAATATAAATAAATAGAGATGAGTGTCAGGGTGTAAACTGATGCTGGAATGCAGCCACTTCATGCTCTGCCTAACATCTTCACCACCAGGCAGAGATCTGTCTGTCCCCTGTGCTAGCTGCTTCACCAGGGTAGATAGTCAAGCCGTGGATGTCTGAGTTTCTGGAAGTCCATTTATAGCTTAATCCTGGTATCCCCAAACAGTTGGTGGATGCTGTGGTATCTCGGGTGGCATCTGTCTAGTAGTGGTGTGCACGGAACCACCGCGGCGCGGTCCGGAACTGAGTGGGGGTCTACCTTTAAGGGCGGGGGGGTAGAACTTACCCCTCCCACCGCTCTTCCCCCTCCGGCACTGCATTTTAGATTGAAGTTTTTGGGGCGGCAGCGTTCCTCCCTGCCGCCCCTGCCCCCATCGTTGCCCAGAAGTCGCAGTAATAGGAGCACGCATGCGCCCGCCGCTGCCGTGTGCACGCCACATACGTCACACGCAGTGTGCATGTGACGTATGCGGCGCACACGCGCATGGTGGCGACAGGCGCGCACCGCGACGGGCGCATGCGTGCTCGTATTACTGTGACTTCCGGGCAACGACGGGGGCAGGGGCGGCAGGGAGGAATGCTGCCGCCCCCCAAACTTCAATCTAAAATGCAGCGCCGGAGGGGGAAGAGTGGCGGGAGGGGTAAGTTCTACCCCCCCGCCCTTAAAGGTAGACCCCCACTCAGTGCCGGACCGCCGGACCGGTCCGGTTCCGAACCGGTTCGGAGGCCTCTAACATGGCCTCCGAACCGGTTCGTGCACATCCCTACTGTCTATCACTGGGATGTAGCTAGAAGCAACTGGCTAGCACTGGGATGCAGCTAATGCCTGCCCAGCTTGGTTTGGAAAGGCAATTTCATCACCTGTCTTCGAGAAGAAACCGGCTGCATACTTTTCAACCAGGACTCAGCACAGGGAACAAAAGACAGTCAGGAGAGAGAAGCCTCCTTAGAGCCTCTCGCTTCCTCCCAAAGCAGACAAGGAGGTAGCCTCTAGCACCCAAGTCAGACGCCATCCCATGTGGCTCAGAGCAAGGACCGCCAGGTAAGAGCTCCCCGTCACTGTGAACAGGGACCCTAACATCCTGCCAGACTAGAAAACTGAAATACAGAAAGAGTGCAAACAAACAGTACTCAAACCATTTTTTTTGGGGGGGGAGGGATAGCATTTGTACAGAGATTTTAGCAACCAAAGGTCTCTTACCCAGAAAGGCTACATTTCCAAAATTCTCCTCCATAACTTCCCTGTACAGGGCTCTTTGGTCTGGATCCAGCAGAGGCCACTCCTCCTCCGTGAAATGCACAGCAACTTCCTCAAAATTTTCTTTCAGACACTGAAAGAAAACCACACACACCGTGAAAATAACATAGTTGGCCCTATCCATCCCCACAGCACAGCATTCCTCCAGTGGCTGTGGCTAGGAATGTGCACAGACCGGTTCGGAGGCCATTCTAAAGGCCTCCAGACCGGTCCGGTCACTGGGTGGTTTTGGTTCGGGTGGGGAGTTTGGGGGCTTCCATTAAGGGCGGGGGGGGCTTTACTTACCCCTCCCGCGCTTTCCACACACTGCCGCCGTAATTATTGAAGAAATTGCTCCTCCGATGGCTGTTCCTATTTTAAAAAATGGCTGCCCCCTTGAAGCCATGGCCCCCTGCTGCTGCCTTGAAGCGCCCTCCCACCCCCTTAAATCTCGCCCCGGGCCCTTAAATCATGCCCCGATAACATTAAGAGGCGGGCGGCGGGGAGATGTCCTCCCGCCCCCTTCCCTGCTAGGCTGCAAAAGACTTTAGGAAGGCTTCTGCGCGTGCGCGCGCAGAAGCCTTCCTAAAGTCTTTTGCAGCCTAGCAGGGAAGGGGGCGGGAGGACATCTCCCCGCCGCCCGCCTCTTAATGTTATCGGGGCATGATTTAAGGGCCCGGGGCGAGATTTAAGGGGGTGGGAGGGGGCTTCAAGGCAGCAGCAGGGGGCCAGGGCTTCAAGGGGGCAGCCATTTTTTAAAATAGGAACAGCCATCGGAGGAGCAATTTCTTCAATAATTACGGCGGCAGTGTGTGGAAAGCGCGGGAGGGGTAAGTAAAGCCCCCACCCGCCCTTAATGGAACCCCCCACCCCAGTGCCGGACCGCAGACCTGCGGTTCCGTGCACACCCCTAGCTGTGGCTGGTTTATTTTAAATTTCTTTTTTAGATTGTGAGCCTTTTGGGGACAGGGGGCCATTTTATTGATTTATGTCGATGTAA
The DNA here is from genome assembly GCF_027244095.1 of Hemicordylus capensis. Taxonomy (NCBI): domain Eukaryota; kingdom Metazoa; phylum Chordata; class Lepidosauria; order Squamata; family Cordylidae; genus Hemicordylus; species Hemicordylus capensis. The sequence goes on along the minus strand of NC_069658.1, from coordinate 243,309,178 downwards.
ACTGCTTTGGGAGATTTTGTTGGAAAATGGTATATAAATATTTATCGTATTCGTCGTATAATTGCCATGATCCCAAATCACAATCAGAAAATATATTTAAGATTTAGGTGGCTGGGTGGCTATAGTATTCAATGCTTCACCGTGCTTCCTCTGTTAGAAGAAAAAGGGAGTGGTGGAGAGAGAGACAGTTTCTTCACAGCCAAAGAGATGTGCAAGGGACAGACACAACCAGGCCGGCCGCTCCGTCCTCATCTCCCCAATGATTCCCATCCCCTACCTGATTCAGTTGCACAGAAGCTGTTTCCATTGCACCGACATGAAGAGGTGAGCTAGTATGTATTGCTGGCTTTTTCAGCCCATCTCCTGAGAGGAACACAAAAGGGTTGGGAAGATAGATTGATGGATTGTATTTAGACCGCCTCCTCTTTGGAGCCAAGACCGGCTCCCACAGATTTCAAGATAATCTGAGAGGGAGGAAACCAAGTAGTAGGTTCACCCTCACCCAGCAAAGAGGAACCTCCACCACATCCCTGTGAGGTCCCCCTGGCCAGCAGCCTCTGCCTGGTGTCCAACAGAGCCTTCCCTGATTCAGGGAAATCAGGAGCTGCTTCTGATAACAATCTCTGAAACAAGAGAGGAACAATCAGAGAGATCAGAAAATGCACATTACAGTGAAAAGCATGTGTATGTGTCCATCTATTTGTTGGAAGATCCTCTATTTATTATTATTATTTATTTATGTATTTATTAATTTATATACCGCCTGACTCCAAAGGCTCTTGGCGGTTCACAAAAATACTCAGATGATTTCCAGGAAGAATTGGGCAACCGGGGGGGATTTTTACTATAGCCTTGGCATAGGACATAAGAACAACCCTGCTGGAGCAGGCCCGAAACCTCTCTAATCCAGCATTCTCTTTCCCACAGTCGCCCACTAGATGCCTCTGGGAAGCCCACAGGCAGGAAATGAACGCATAGACCCCCATTCCCACCATTACCTCCCACAACTCAGATTTGGAGGCTTCCTGGAGGTAGCATGTAGCTACTAATAGTTACTGCTATACTTTCTCCTCCAATGAATTTGGTTTCAACCCCTTATGAAGCCAACTAAACTAAGAACCGTCATCGCATTTTCTGGCAATAAGTTGCCGCAGATTAATTACACACTATGTGAAAAAGGACTTCCTTTTGAATATCCTAGCCATCCTGTCAATCAGTTTCTCTGGATGATCTCTGCTTGTAATGCTGTGAGAGAGGATCTATCCACTTTCTTCACACCATGTATGATTTCAGAAGCTTCAAACAGATCATCCCTTATTAGCTTTTTTCCTAAACCAGATGTTACAGCTTTTCCTTGTAAGGAAGGTGCTCCATTTTAGAGGTGTGCACGGAACTGGTTTGGATCGCATCTGAGCCAACCCGGTTATGGCTGAACCAGGTCCAGTCTGGTTCGGCCACTGAACCAGTTCGGGGGATATACTTGTAAAGGGGAATCCGGTGAGTATTCCCCTTTACAAGGGGTGGGGGATCTATCCAGGGGTGGCAAGAGAGGAAATAATGTCCTTACCCGACTGCTGGCGCCACCACTTGCCCTCCCTGTTGCCCCAAGAACACTCTTCCTCCCCTCCATTACCAAGCTACTGGCTCAGTTCTGACCTCTGCACATGCATGGAGGCCATTTATTTGCATGGCCATGCAAATGGCCTCCATGTTGCGCGGAGGCCACCTCGCAGCTTGGTAATGGAGGGGAGGAGCGGAGTGTGCTTGCGGCCATAGGGAGGGCAAGCGCTGGTGGCCAGGTACATAGGAAGCTGCCATATACTGAGTCAGACCATTGGTCTATCTAGCTCAGTATTGTCTTCACAGACTGGCAGCGGCTTCTCCAAGGTTGCAGGCAGGAATCTCTCAGCTCTATCTTGGAGAAGCCAGGGAGGGAACTTGAAACCTTCTGCTCTTCTCAGAGCGGCTTCATCCCCTGAGGGGAATATCTTGCAGGGCTCACACATCAAGTCTCCCATTCAGATGCAACCAGAATGGACCCTGCTTAGCTAAGGGGACAAGTCATGCTTGCTACCACAAGACCAGCTCTCCTCCGACCTTATCCCCTCTCTCAACACCTCTGCCCGGCCGCCCACTTATAGTGCTGAACTAGTTCACCAGAACCAGGCCGGTTCACTTTGATCACGGATCAAACTGCCCCAGTTCAATCCACGATTGAATCCCCAAATTGGCCCCGGTTTGAGGTGAACCGGTTCATCACAAACCATTTGTGCACACCCCTGATCCATTTGCCCCTTACCTGCTGCTGCTTTTCCTGCTTCTTGTCCTCTTGCTGGCTGAGAAAGAAACCTTCTGCCAAGGCCACTGCTTGGGAACTGGTCTCAGCTCCACATTCTCTCACCCAGCTCTCCATCTCTGGGGGCAGGATGGTCAGGAATTGTTCCAGGACCACCAAGTCCAGCATCTGATTCTTTGTGTATCGCTCTGGTTTCAGCCACCAACGGCAAAGGCTGTGGAGTCGGCTGCAAACCTCACGGGGCCCTTCAGCCTCCTGGTAGCGGAACTGCCTGAAACACTGGCGCTGTACATATGAACTGAATGTGTCCTCACCCAGGATCTGCTGCACAGTCCTTTCCCAGAATACCCCACTGCTCCCAGCCTGGGCAGCATCGGGCCATTTGCCTGTTTTGGGTACAGTAGAGGTGTCCTCTTTCATCTTTGATCCGTGCTTCAATGCAGCCTTCACGAAGGTCAAAGGAACTCCTTGATCTTCTTCCAGATTCTTTCTTCAGTCAAAGACCAACCAAGACCATGGGGTGCCCAAGTCCTGCAATGCCAGCAAGGTGTTCTGTGAATGGGTCATTCCTCCTTTGAGGGAAGAAGCTTTTTAATAGCCGAATTTCAGCTAGTGATTGGATCTTCTCCTGGTAGGGAAAGCAGGCAAATACCACCACATGCCAAACAAAAAGGGGGGTACAGGCTCCTCCCTGAGGGCTTCAGGCCAAAGTTTTCAGTACAGCATCTTTCTCCATTGGTCTGTCCCACCGTCACCACCACCACCCCACACTTAGTTCTCCTCTTGGCATCCCCTTGAATCTCTTCCCACCACAATTGCATCTGCCTCGCCTCACCCTCTTTCAACAGCAACAGCCTCCATTCACACCACCATCTCCTTCACCACCCACTCTGGAGAAAAGATTTAATTTTCGCAGCCCCTCTTTTGCAGACGGTCCCAGGTTCAATCCTTGTCAGGACTTTTAAAAAAAGGAAAACTCAGAACTGCATACTGGTATGTGAATGTAACTTGGTGTGTAACATGTGCGTGCCGCTCCAACACACACCTGTGCATGTTCCCCATCTATGCATCCATACCTTGTTGCCAAGTTCGATGACATTTAGATGCCTACACGGTGGCGGTGGGTGGGGTGTCCTTAGAACTGGGAATCTGACAGCATTATTGCAGAAGAGGGTTATATTTGTTGGTGAGGACTCTATGGGGAGTAGCAGTGGAGTCCACAGGAGGTGTCTCTGGCAGAGAGAGGAGTAATAATGGGTGCACTTGATCAGGATTTGGGTTCTGGAGGAGCATGGACTATTCACTTGACTTTTCTCATTGTTATTAGCCATTTTTTTACATCATCTAACATAAGAACTTTTGAATGACTTGATGTAGCAGATTACCAGCCTTTGTCTCAGAGCATGCCCACGTGAGGGGAAGAAAAATGCTGAATCACCCACCACCACAGACACTCTATGCTTTCCTTTTTCTACTATAAAAGTATACAAAAACTTTCCACGTGCAAGCGTATATGTGGTGAGAAAACTGGTAGTTACTGAAAGTCAGAGGATGTGTCTTGCACCAGAGAACCCTTTCCCTGAGCTAAAAATACACTCAGAGAGGCTTGCAAAATGTAAAGAACCAAAAAAGAAAAAACTGTATTCAAAATACTATAGTCAGCTTCCGTCTGAGGCTCTCTCAGTTTTTAGTTACAGGTAAAAAGAATACTCAGCAGGTTACAAAAAGCACCCCAGATGATGTTGGGGCAGCACACCTATATTGGGCAAGAGTGATATAGAAAGATGCTGAAAGGCATCATCTCATACTGCGTGGGAGGAGGCAATGGTAAAACCCTCTGTATTCCACCAAAGACAACCACAAGGCTCTGTGGGCGCCAGGAGTCCAAATCAACTAGAGGGCACACTTTACCTAGTCAGAGGTGCACCTAGGTAATGTTGGAACCTGGACCTAAAGGCCTTTGGAAACCCCCCTCCCCACTGCAAGTCAAGCATCATCCCCCTACACTAGGGATGTGTAAACAGGTTCGACATCAAACTGGTTTGGGTCGACTGTTCGGGGTTGAACCCAACCACCCCGTTTGGTCCAACCCCAGACCGAACACACACACACCAGCGAGTTGGGGGGGGGGTTTCCACAAGTTTTTGGTTTTTAAAAAATTAATCCTCCCCACCAACTTACCCACTCCAGAGATTGTCTAAGGCGGCGGCAGGGGTCCGCAGAGGTTCCCCGTCCCCCTGCCAGCCTCTGTGTTTGGCCGTTTTTCAGCTGGTTTTCCGCCTTTCCCCCCAGCATGGTGGCCATTTTGGAGGCCACCACACCTGCGCGATGGGCTCGAGGCCCATTGTGCAGGCATGGCGGCCGCCGAAATTGCCAATTTTTTAACTAAGGGAGGCCGGGGGTGGGTGGGTAGGGGGTGCCGGACCAACCTGGCCCGGTCCGGGTCCAGTTCGGACTCGAACCGGACCAGCCGGTTCCGTGCACACCCCTACCCTAGACACACACATGCAGAATTTTTAACACATGGTTTCTTAAGGGCACCAATAGCAACTGAACTCACAAGAATGTAATAACAGAAAATAGGTATATTTATGCAACTATGCATTAGCAGAAACATTTCAACACTCAGTGGCACAGCGACCACACCACCCGGGACAGACTAAAGAGGATTTGGAGGGGGGGCCCCGGAGTGTGGAGGCCCTGGACGTCAGCCCAGAAATCCAGGGGTAAGAACACCTCTGCTTGTAGCAAACATCTGGGAATCCCTGTTACAGAGAACACTGTCTGGGTCTCCCACCCCTCCCTCCACACACACACTTTGCAGCCCACCTGGCGCTCCCCCGAAATGCACACCAGACCCCCGTGGGAGAGAAGACAAGGGTCACCTCCGCCCATCAGAGGCGTGGAAACTTCAGCTTCTTCGGCTTCGTGCAGCTCTGTGTTGAACGTGGGGACCCTTTGCTCGTTCCAGACACCCACCTCGCCCCCTCAGCAAGGAAATTCACGAGGCGGGGCAGTAAAACGGGTTTGGCTTTGCAAGGCATCGCGTCCGATCTCCTCCCCCTCCACCCCAAATCCCCCTCCTCTCTAGGAATCACAGTTCTCTCCCTTTAACCCTTAGAAAACCAGGCGGCAGAAGCCAGTTTCCTTGGATGTCTCCACTCCAGTCCAGGCTCCAGTCTGAGGCAGATTTCCCTGGGAGGACTAAGCCCGCCCCTTCTGACCCAGTGAAACCCACTACTGAATAAATATGCATGGCGAGGGGCTGTATAAATGGCATCCCGTGAAAAGTCATTGCACCGAGTCTGTTCACTTTAATAGCTTGCTTTAAAAAAATTTTTAAAAAAGTGCCTCCCAGACTGAACAGGCACTGCCCCTGGAAAGACCCTTCTGATTTTGCTTTTTATACTTTATTTTTCGCAAGAAGCAGGACATCTCGTGTTCTAGCTGTGCAAATGCAATCAGAACATCACGGAGGAGGCTGGTGATTGAACATAGCAGTCAGAAATGTTTCTGCAGCTTGGTCCTCTAATGGTTAAATAAATTCCCAGAAACTCCAAGAGGCCCAAAAGGCTGCAGTTTCTAAGCGCCTAAAGCGACACCTCAGGCTCACAGTCAAACGTGATCACGTGCATGGCATCTAACTGCGGGAGAGAAAGCGTCGTAGTCACAATATAAGCTGACCCGGCCGCAAATGGCGAGAGTCAAATGGGAACCGCAAGTGAATGCTTTGCGTGCAACTCTTGCTTTTTCTGAGTGGTTACCATCCCGCTGGCCTGTGTCCGCAAGAACGGCCAAGACTGTGTTCAAGACGAACACATTTAAAGTGCGTAATTAAATTTTCAAACATGCAAGCAATTTCAAAGGGCTACAATAAATACGTGAGACTCTAAGGTGCTGCAAGTCTCTTTGTCCTGATCTTCTATACCGATGATGGTCCTCCTTGGATAAAACTTCTGATTCCTAGAAAGCGGAAATTGATCTGCTGAGTTTTCTGGGCGAACAGCTTCTAGGAGCAAAGAGTTAAAGGTGCAAAATTTGGGAGGTGAGTAGAAACCAGGGGTACCTCTAGAACAATTAGTTTGGGGGAGCAAATGGGTGGCAAAGAACATCATTAAGGGAGCTAGGGTTTTGCTATACATTAAGTACTTAGAGAGATACGGCTGTTCATTTGTTTACCTTTTTAATGAAGTTTGCGTGACATTTGCAAACTGATTCAGAAAACTGGCTGCCAGATTCCTCTTTAAAAATACTGTCTTTCTGGATTAAGCCAAAACTTCCAGTCTAGTTTTCTCTTAATGTCGTCAACAACAACAACTATTTATATACCGCTTTTCAACAAATGTTTCCAAAGCGGTTTACATAAATAAGTAAGAAAGAAAGAAAGATGGCTCCCTGTCCCCAAAGGGCTCACAATCTAAAAAGAAACATAAGACAGACACCAGTAACAGTCACTTGAGGTACTGTGCTGGGGGTGGATAGGGTCAGTTACTCTCCCCCTGCTAAATAAAGAGAACCACCATGTTAAAAAGGTGCCTCTTTGCCCAGTTAGCAGGGCAAGACCATGTGGCAGGAAAGACAGGGTGGGGAAAGAGGTCAGTACCAGGCCAGCTGAAACCTCCTGGGGAGAATGACCCTGCACTCAGCTGCACACATGGTCTCATCTAGCTGCCAGCACTGCTCCTGGCCAAGCTAAGAGATTGAGTATGTAGTACTCTGGGCTCCTTGGAGGAAGAGCAGGATATAAAATGTAAAATAATAAAAAAGATAGATTAATAATTGTGTCATGCTGCTATGACTGTATCATCTGGCATTTTGCTGTTAAAATTCTAGCCTGGTGGATCAGGGAGGGGTGGGGAAGGGGGAGTGATAAATACTTTGAGGGGAATACCTGCTACCCCTTGGAATAATTCCTGGTGGGAAAGAGCTGTAGCTCAGTGGAAGAGCATCTGCTTTGCATGCAGAAGGTCCCAGGCTCAACCCCTCACATCTCCAGCAACAAATATTTACATACTGCTTTTCAACAAAAGTTTCCAAAGTGGTTTACAGAGAGAAATAATAAATAAATAAATAAGATGAGTCTCTGTCCCGAAAGAGCTCACAGGAAAGGGTGGGAAAGATTCCTGCCTGAAATCTTGGAGAGGCACTGCCAATAACTGGATAGATCATTAGTTTTTGTCTCTATACAACAGTTTCCCATATTCCTAAAGTCCTGCCTGAGGAGACAAGGAAACCTCACCCCTCTCAAATTTCCTATCAGCATCTTAGAGCTTATCCTACAATCCAGCTGCAAATCAGAGCCTAGATTGGATCCCGGATCACAGATGCAACTGTAGTGGGAGGGATTCAAGGGAAGGTGAAGATGATGATAAATTAAAGGTAAAGTTGTGCCATGGAGTCGGTGTCACTGCTGCCTGATATAGGTGTTTCCCATAGGCTGGGAAACATACCAGTGAGGATTCGAACCAGCAACCTCTTGCTCCCTACTTTTTTATTTATATTTACATTTATATCCCGCTCTTCCTCCGAGGAACTCTGAGCATGGTTATGTTTATCCTCACAACAAACCTGTGAGGTAGGTTAAGCTGAGAGATACATGACTGGCCCAGAGTCACCCAGTGAGTTTCATGGTTGAATGGGGATTTGACTTCGGGGTTTTCCCAGTCCTAGTCCAACACTCTAACCACTACAAATTACTTACCCGCTGCACCATTAGGTGGCTGATGAGGAATTAGCAGGAGGGAAACTGTGGGCAGACCAATGTGCTGTATTATATTGTAAACATTAGTCTTCGGCCCCCAGAGAGGAACGTTCCGCCTTTTTTAATTTGACCTGTAGCATTTGCCCACTGTCTCTACAGGGAGAAGATCTAACCACTATCTGGAATTTGGTTGTTTAAAAGCCTCTGCCCTCAAGAGAGTAATGGTTTATTCACAGAGCACCTTGTTGGCTTTGTAGGCCTACAGTTTTGGAAAGACTTTGGCTTAAGAAAGAATCTGGGAGAAGAACAAGGAGCAATTTGGACCTTGTTGGAGGCTGCCATGGAGCACAGCATAAAGATGGAGAAGGAAGACTCTGCTGGCCTCGAAGCAGGAAAAGGCCCTGATGCCACCCAGGCTGGGAACAGTGGGGAATTCTGGGAAAGGACTGTGCAGAAGATCCTGGATGAGGACACACTAAGTTCAGATGTAGAGCGCTGGCGCCTTAGGCAGTATTGCTACCAGGAGGCCAAGGGCCCCCGAGAGGTTTGCAGCCGACTCCACAGCCTTTGCCGTCACTGGTTAAAGCCAGAAAAGCACACGAAAAATCAGATCCTGGACCTGGTGATCCTGGAACAGTTCCTGACCGTCCTGCCCCCTGAGATGGAGAGCTGGGTCAGAGAATGCGGAGCGGAGACCAGTTGCCAGGCGGTAGCTCTGGCAGAAGGCTTCCTCCTGAGCAAGGCAGAGGAGAAGAAGCAGGAAGAGCAGCAGGTAAAAGGAGTGTCTTCCTTACGTGGAAAGGCTTTAACAGCTGGGGCTTTTCAGTTTAGAAAAAAGGCTAATAATAGTAGGATATGTTTGAAGCTTCTGAAATCATGCATGGTGTGATCAAGGTAGAGAGATCCTCTCTAAGCACTACAAGTGTCATCTAGAGAACTGAATTGGCTGGATATTTAGAATGGGCAGAAAGAAATTCACACAACATGTAATGAACTTATGGTAATTTATTGCCTCGCAATGTGGTCATGGCTGTTAGTCTAGACCAGGGATTCTCAATGTTGGGTCCCCAGATGTTATTGGACTTCAACTCCCATAATCCCCAACTAAAGGCCACTGGGGCTGGGGATTATGGGAGTTGAAGTCCAATAACATCTGGGGACCCAACATTGAGAATCCCTGGTCTAGATGACTATAAAAGGGGATTAAACCAATTTTTTGGAGAAATCTGTCTGTGCCTATTAGTTTCTGAATACCAGCTGCAGAGAGCAGCGGTGGGATAGGGGCCCCACCTTTGTCTCCTGTTTGTAGGCTTCCCAGAGGTATCTGGTAGGCCACTGTGTGCAGGGGAAAAAAAAAGAAGACAAATGCTATTGGATTCTGCAAAACTATTTAGCAACCAAAGAAGAATCCAGCTATAGCACTATGTTAATAAAATAGTACCCAAAATTATCAAAATCAAGAGATGTATGATCTCCTATTGAAAGGACCTTGTTTACTATAAAATATTTTCCAAAAATAAGTCAACCTCCTTTTGAATCATTATAAAACTTTCAAACTTTATTTTGGTTTCTGACCAGCAAAACAAAAGTAGACAGACTAGATAAAGATAAGGATATTTAACAGATATTAATGACCACAGGTCAGCATTAATGAATTACATTATAATCCTTCCTATATTGTACCATTTGAATTAGATGTTAAAATATATTGGCCACCACACAAACTTTGGCTACATTGTACAAAACACTGGAATCCTGGTCAGAGAGATCATTTTCAAGAACTGGTGAAATTTCTTTGGGAAACCACCTACAACTTTGATTTTAAGAAGGAAAAAAAAATCCGATACATGTAGATGGTTCTGGAAAACCATCTACAAACTCTGATCTTAGGGGGGTGGGGAGCGGAATCCACTTATATAAGTGGTTTCCTTTAGGTCAAGCTCATGTTTAAGATGAGGCCTTACAAGTATTTTGAATAAGCATTTACAGATTGTATTCATTTGGCAAATTTTACTTTAAGGGTTGTAATGATGTGTTTATGATTTTGATATGTTTTAAGTATGTTTATTAAATGTATCTTTATATCCACGTGGAATTCTGCTAATTGTGGGTACCATTTTATTAACAGTGTTTTAGTTGGATTCTTCTTGGGCCACTCTGGGAAACAGGATGCTGAACTCAATTGGCCTGTTCTAGCAGACTTACTCTTATAATATACCTAAGGATATAGTAAAAATCCTGACCAATGTTCCCTCTAACAGGGATTCCCAGATGTTGTTGACTAGAACCCCCAGCTGTAATGGCTTTTGCTTGGGGATTATGGGAGTTGTAGTCCACAACACCTGGGAATCTCTGCTAGAGGGAACAGAGTTGGCCACCTGGCCAGTTGCCCACCTTTTCCTGGAGATTATCCACACAGGGGATTTTCCAACAAAGACACACACACAGGTCTCTCACTGTACCATGCCTCTTCTAATCCCTCTGCTTATTCCTCTCCTGTACAGGGATTGTTATTGGAAGCAACTCCTGATTTCCCTGAGGCAGAGAAGGCTCCATTGGGCACCAGGAAGAGGCCGCTGTCCAGGGGGATCTTGCAAGAAAGTAACAGAAATGCTACCTCCCTGGGTAAGTATGAAGGCATATTATTATTATTATTATTATTATTATTATTACATTTATATCCCACTCTTCCTCCAAGGAGCCCAGAGCGGTGTACTACATACTTCAGTTTCTCCTCAAAAGAACCCTGTGAAGTAGGCTAGGCTGAGAGAGAAGTGACTGGCCCAGAGTCACCCAGCTAGTATCATGGCTGAATGGGGATTTGAACTCGGGTCTCCCTGGTCCTAGTCCAGCACTCTAACCACTATACCACGCTGGCCACAGTTTCTTCCCTCGCAAATTGTCTTGAAATCTATGGGCTTCTCCCAAGCCTGCGTGAGGAAGATGTTTGTTTCCAGCACCTCACAGAGTTTAAATAATGCTTCAGGTTTGTGGCTTAAATATGTATGCATACAAGAAGGCATTGTGAGGGATTGTGGGTCAGCAGCTCTGCCATCAAGAGGCTTGGCTGCTTAGGCTCCCCAGAGGTGGGGTAGTGGGACATGTGTCTCCCACCCCCAGTTCCCCATTGTTGGACCCCTGTGGTTGCTTGAAGGAAAGGCACTTTTCAATGCACCCTCGCAGTGCATTTGACCCTCTTTTTGTGCCTTGCTTACTGCTGCCAGAGTTCTTCAGCCTCCTTCCTCTGAAGGTTCTGAAACTTGGTTTATATTGTCTAGTGCCAGAAACCAAAAGACTCTGCAGATCAGTGGAGGGACTGCCTCTGTGGCATCGTTCCCATCAGCCAGGAGAGGATTGCTGGTCTTGTGGTAGCAAGCATGGCTTGTCCCCTTAGCTAAGCAGGGTCTGCCCTGGTAGCATATGAATGGGAGACTAGAAGTGTCAGCACTGCAAGATAGTCCCTTTAGGGGATGAAGCTGCTCTGGGAAGAGCAGAAGCTTCCAAGTTCCCTCCCTGGCTTCTCCAAGATAGGGCTGAGAGAGATTCCTGCCTGCAACATTGGAGAAGCCGCTGCCAGTTTGTGAAGACAATACTGAGCTAGATAGACCAATGGTCAGACTCAGTATATGGCAGCTTCCTATGTTCCAGGCCCTGCATCCAACTGCAACTGCTTCTGCCTGTTCCCTCTGGAGGGCAGAACCTTTCCAGGGAGGACAGCTGGTCTTCTGGTAGCAAGTACGAATTTCCCCCTTTGCTATGCAGGGTCCACCCTGGTTTGCATCTGAATGGGAGACTCCATGTGTGAGCACTGTTAAGATATTCCCCTTAGGGGATGGAGCTGCTCTAGGAAGAGCATCTAGGTTCCAAGTTCCCTCCTTGGCATCTCCCAAGATAGGGCTGAGAGAGACTCCTGCCTGCAACCTTGCAGAAGCCACTGCCAGTCTGTGTAGACAATACTGAGCTAGATGGACCAGTGGTCTGATTCAGTATATGGCAGCTTCCTATGTTCCTAACTGTATCCCCAGATTCATTTACCCCCACCCTCAGCACATCACCCCCATATAATCCTGATTATTTTATTTATTACATTTATGTACCACCTAATCAAAAATATCAGGTAGGCAACCTAGGCTCTCCAGCTGTTGTTGATCTGCAGCTCCCAGCATCCTTAGCCACTATCAATTTTGGCTGGGAATGATGGGAACTGTAGTTCAGCAACAGCTTGGAGAGTCAAGATTGCCTACCCCTGCTCTGTACTGTTCCTTTTGCTGGTTTTAATTGTAAGGTGCTTTGAGAGCATCCCATCTTTGCCATGGGATGTGGTGATGGCCACCAGCTTGGATGGCTTTAAAAGGGGCTTAGACAAATTCACGGAGGAGAGGTCTATCAATGGCTACTAGCCTGAGGGCTATAGCCCAGCCTCAGAGGCACGATGCCTCTCAATACCAGTTGCAAGGGAGCAACAGCAAGAGAGAGGGCATGCCCTCACCTCTAGCCTGTGGGCTTCTCAGGGGCCTCTGGTGGGCCACTGTGTAAACAGGATGCTGGACTAGATAAGCAATGGGCCTGATCCAGCAGGGCTGTTCCTATGAGAGGCACTCCTGGCTGAAAAGTGGGGTCTAAATCTAATCAGTCAATCTGTCTTTCCCACACCTTCGTGTTCCTCACAGGAGATGAACAGAGGGTGCCAGCAATACGTACTAGCTGGTCTCTTCTTGACAACGCAGTGGAAATGACTTCTATTCAACCGGATCAGGTAGGGGAAGAAAATCTTTGGGTAGATGAGGAGGAGGCCGCCTGACTGTCTGTGTCCCTCGCACATTTCCCTGAACCTGTAAGAACCCATCTATTTCCCCCCCTTCTTTGCTTCCATTGGAGGAAGGACTGTGAGGGGCTGAATCTTGTAGGACAAAACCAGGCCACTAGACCTTTAGATATGATTTATTATTTTTTTAAAATATGTATACCCAAAGCCGAGGGGCCACAACCAAAAGGGCCCTGTCTCTAGTCCCCGCCAACTGGATCTCTGTTAGTGGCCAGGGTCATGAGCAGGGCCTGAGATGATGATCGGATGATGATGATATATATTATGATTATGCTTTTAGGGGAATATACATTGTGTTGTTTTCAGGGGTGTGTGTGTTCTTTTCTTTCTTTCAGGGTCTGGTGACATTCGAGGAAGTTGCTGTTCATTTCACTGAAGATGAGTGGGTTCTGTTGGATCTGGACCAAAGAGCCTTGCACAGGGAAGTCATGGAGGAGAATTATGAGAACATGGCTTCTCTAGGTAAGGTTCTCCCTTTCCTGTGTACATTTCCCCCTTTCCTGTGTAAAATCTGTGTATATTTTTACAATACAACGAATGTTTATATACCGCTTTTCAACAAAAGTTCCCAAAGTGGTTTACATAGTAGAGAAATAAAAATAAATAAATAAAATGGTTCCCCTGTCCCCAAAGGACTCACATTCTAAAAAAGAAACTAATGCAGACACCAGCAAAAGCCACTGGAAGGATGCTGTGCTGGGGATGGATAGGGCCAGTTGCTCTCCCCCTGCTAAATAAAGATAATAATCTTTTTTAAAAGGGGTCTCTTTGCTCAGTTAGCAAGGTTAGGGTTCTTGTTTGTGTATTGCTTGCACTCTTGCTTAGCTTTCTTTGCACTCCTGCTATATTCCAATCTTCCTCTTCCAGTCTGCGAGGAATTGGGAGTCCACCTTCACAGTGAGCGGGGAGTCCTTACCTGATGTTTCTTTCTCTAAGCCTCATAAAATGGGGTCAGTCTTGAGTGTCAGGGGCTGCTTCCTTGCTTGATTTGGGTGGGTGCTCTAAGGTGGCTCTTCCCTCCTGGCTGAGAATTCTGTTATCTGTGCTGTATCATGGCCCAGAAGTACACAGATGGTTTCTAGCCCTAGAAGCCCTAGTGACTTTGATGGTTGAGCTAGGAGCTGATTGTGGGTCCTCATGATCCCAATCAAACTCTCTACACCACTCCAGCTGGCAACTAAAGCCACTTGCAGTTGGCTTAATATGCAACAGGATCTGTCTCCATTCTTTTCCATCACACAGCAGTTGTTAACTGAATTTCTTCATTGCTTTCAAGATCAGTTTCTTTCTTCAGCTCTTACAGAGTTTTCTGTCTTCTCTCCAGCAGGTGATAGGAGGGAGAATGAGGGAGAACCAGGTTGGATGATGTTCAGAAAAGCCAGATGCAAAGAGGTGGGACAGCACATAATGGAAACTGAAGCAAAACTGGAGAGGCGAAATGAATCCTCTGCTTCTCATCATGCTTTCTTCCAGGAAATGCCAGTCCAGGAAAATATAGACCATGGAACGGAAAGGAGTCAGTGCATTTTGTGTGGGGAAACATTCAATTTCAAAGCGGGACTTTATGCTCATTGGAAAATCCATATAGGAGAGAAACCATTTAAATGCTTGGAGTGTGGCAAAAGCTTCAGTAAGAGTGGAAACCTCACATCGCATCAAAGAATCCACACTGGGGAGAAACCATACAAGTGTTTGGAGTGTGGAAAGAGTTTCAGTAAGAATGGAAATCTCACATCCCACCAAACAATCCACACTGGGGAGAAGCCATACAAATGCTTAGACTGTAGCAAGAGCTTTTGTAATACATCAAGCCTTAAGAAACATCAAAGAATCCACACTGGGGAGAAACCATACAAATGTTCAGACTGTAGCAAGAGCTTTTGTGATACCTCGAGCCTTTATAAACATCAAAGGATCCACACTGGGGAGAAACCATATACATGCTTGGAGTGTGGCAAGAGTTTCAGTCAAAGTGCAAGCCTCGCATCCCATCAAAGAACCCACACTGGGGATAAACCGTATCAATGCCTGGAGTGTGGAAAGAGTTTCAGTCACAGTACAACTCTCACATCCCATCAAAGAACCCACACTGGGGACAAACCATACCAATGCCTGGAGTGTGGAAAGAGCTTCAGTCACAGTACAACTCTCGCTTCACATCGAAGAATTCACACAGGGAACGAACCATATAAGTGCTTGGAGTGTGAAAAGAGCTTCAGTCAGAGACAACACCTCAGTTTACATCAAAGAACCCACAGAGAGGAGAAACCACAGAACTGCAAAGAGGGGGCAGTGAGCTTCAGTCACAGTATTGCAGTGGGGTTAGTTCTGGAGTGGATGAGGGAGAGCAAACTGAAGCTCCATCCAAACAAAACAGAAGTATTGCTGGATGGAGGTTCTGATGATCTTCAGCCTGTTTTGGATGGGGCTGCCCTACCCCCTTAAAAGAGCCCATGCAGCAACCTGGGGTGCTCCTGCGTCTGCCCTGGTTCCTGCATAGCAAGTTAGAGACCTTTTAAGAAACTGTGGCTGGAGCTCTGACTGCATCATTTCTTTTAGAAACCAGATCACACTTCATTTATGGCAGGTGTGTACCAAGGTTGGAGTGGGCCCAGAAACAAGATTTTAAAATGGGCCCCTCACTGCCTTCCTCTCCTTCTCCTGGCCGGATGTCTCTGCTAACTATCCCAACTAGTTACAAGGTACAAATAACAGCAGAACCAACTAATGCAACAGAATCAATGAAGAACCTTAATCATTGCACATATATTTGTATGGAGTTGTATTGTATTTTGTCTTTTGAAAACCAACTAATAATAATCATTAATAATAATAATCTCTCACTGCTTGGCATTAACTGCAAGCCTATATTTAGAAGAACATTGTAACTCTGTTTTCGGACTGAGAAGAAGTCCCCTTAGGGCTGCACCCAAACACTTCTCATAGTAAAATTTAGTAGGACCTACACCCGGGTAAAGTCTACTCAAGAAATGGTTTATAATGAAGTAATGCTAACTTGGCAAAGAGGCACCTTTTACCTTGGTGATTCTCTTTACTGAGCAGGGGGAGAGTAACTGGCCCTATCCACCCCCAGCACAGTATCTCCAGTGACTGTTGCTGGTGTGTGTCTTGTGTTTCTTTTTAGACTGTGAGCCCTTTGGGGACAGGGAGCCATCTTACTTGTTTATTTCTCTGTGTAAACCGCCCTGAGCCATTTTTGGAAGGGCGGTATAGAAATCGAATAAATAAATTGATAAATAATGATAAAGCACTAAGTTTCTCAAGGCTTCATTTCAAGATAAGGATAAGGATATTGCTGCCCTTCCAAGGGTTAGCAGCTCTCTCTGTTCCCCTCTCCATTCCACCTCCCTAACCACACCAAGTGGAAAAGTGTACTTTTGGGGACAGAGGCGTTGGGTCAGCTTGCCGCTCAGAGTAACATTTTTATCCCCTCAGCAGCCTAATGGGTGCTGTTAGGGAAGAGGCCGGTGCCTTTAAGGAAGGTAGAAACAAGTTAAGGGTTGGGGGCACAAACGCGCGCACACACGAGGACTCCCACCTCCTCCTTCAGCTTGTTTTTCTGGTTCTCACCTTTTGAGGAACTCAGAGGCTCCAGCTGTTCAGAGGTGGTGGATGGTGCCAACTCCATCTGAAAGAGGGTGCTGCGCTGTGTAGAGGAAGCTGTCTCTGCATTCATGAGTGCTCCCCAGAGCTGCGACTCCAGCGGCGGTGGCAGCGCCGGACTCAGCAGCAAGAATAGCGGGACATGCCCAGAAGAAGAGGAGCCTCTGCTGTTGTGGCTCCTGAGTCCTGCTGCGCCCACCAGAGACTTCTTCTGTGCCGCCACCCATATGGGACGGAGGTGAGCGTGTGAAGGAGAAAAGAGGAAGCGGAGGGCTTCGGGGCCCAGCAACCAGCCTGACTGGCGGAAAAAGCCTGATTTGTGTGCCCTTTCGGTGTAATTTTAATTTGATGTTTGTGGTACATTGTTTTCATCCACACATACTTGTTTGTTTTGAGCAGTCCTTTAGAAAATTGGGGGGGGGGAATGTTGAAAAGAAATATAAACAAACAAGCCTACCCTGGTTAGAATGTGCATTCAGATCAAAACTGGCGTTTCCCCGCTTTCTGTCAAAACATTGCCAACATTGCATACAAATGTCATCCCATCAAAGGGGCTTCTAATGGGTCGGGTATATGAAAAAGCCTTTAACCCGAGAACGAATTCAGCATTTCTGTTTAATGAGCACGCTTGGATTAACCATAACACCACCCCAGAAGCCTTCATTATCATCCCTAATACATTGTGTTAAGTGTTAATGGCACTGGCATGCCTTGTTTACAAGAAAAGTAATGTGTGTGGGAGGTCCATTGCCAGAAGCAAATACCCTTATTAAAGGCAAAGGCACAGAGCTACTTTGGATTTGGCACTTACAGGAGTCAAGTTGCACCCTGGTGTACACTTTTCTAGGAGCGCCTTAGTTCGCTGGCTTCGCCTCGCCTGGGTGTGCGCGGGAGAGCCTCCCATTCCCTTTGCTCCATTGCCTGTGTTGGATAGAACGGCTACTCCCTCCCTTTGCTGCTGCCGCCCTCCCCCCCCCACAGAATTCTCTGGCGATGGTTGCTGCTGACTCTTCCCCCCCCCCCCCCAGTAATTAGGCTGTCCTAGCACGAGATGATGAAAAGGAGAGAACAGGGAGAAGGAGGCAGAGCTGCGGCTTCCTTCTGCTGCTCCGGGGACTCTTTTTTTCCTTCTGCTGCTCCGGGGACTCTTTTTTTCCCCTTTTCAGAATTGCCACACACTAAATCGCGTCCCAGCACATTCTGCCAGGCCTGCCCTGGCCAGCCCCCATAGAGGTGCAAGGAAGCTCTTGATTTGATTGGGAAAGAGGGAGGAGCTTTGTCCCTTCACGCTGCTTGGGTCCCTTTGCTGGCCAATACTTCCCTCCTATTCATTTGCCTGCCAGCAGCACAGCAGAGTCTTGCCGTCCGAGGGCGGCCGCCTGTGCCAGTAGAGCAGAAGCGAGGGGTCTCCTGGGGGGCCCCTTGAGGCAGCCGGGCCAGGAGACAACTGTCTCCCCTTGCCTAATGAACGGTACGCCCCTGATTCACGGCCTGATGACTTCCAGTTTTGATTCTGGTAATGGGCTTATGCGGGGCTTGCCTTTGAAGACTGCTCAGAAAACACAGTTGATCTGGACAGCAACTGCCAGACCGTTGTGGGGAGAGGACAGACAGGAGCACCACATTCCTCAAGTTCTACCGTCTGCACTGCTTGCCAATCATTTTCCAGGCTCAGCTTAAAAATGTCAGTCTTGACTTTTTGTCATAGCTCCTACTAGAGCCAGTGGGTGGGAGTTCACTGGGATGAGTCCTTGACTGTAAGAGATCCACAGTTGCCTGACACCACCCACTTTATTTTAATGTGGAACAAACCACTCCATATAAGATTTCTTGGTGGAGTGTGTGTGTGCGCGCGCGTATACATGGCAAAACCCTCCCTAAAAGGGGCTCAGCATTTCTAAGCCTCCGGAGCCATGTGACTAAGGCAGACCCAAAATGAAGAGCAGCACACTTCACTAACAAGGGTTTATTAGAAAAAAGAAATAGGTAGACAATAAGAACCATTATCTTTTCACAGAGCAGATTGTAAGAAAGAGATTTTTTTTAAAAAAAATTAACCAGGCTACTCTGATTCAAGCAACACCATCAAAGAAAATAACTTCTCTCACGTGTCTAACTGAACTGGTCCTTTCCTTACTACTCACAGGCAGAGATCTTCCTGCTGTCTCCAGCCTCCAGGCTATGGCCTCCCATTTCCCCAGCAGCTTTTCAGCCGGCTGCTTCCTCAGGGCACTCTTGGGACAGAACAATCAAACAAACCTTTATCATCTTCTGCTAGTGGCTGTGAGTGTAGTCCCAGGGGCGGAGCCACCATTGGGTGAATGGGTTCAAAGAACCCGGGCCACCGCCCCTCAGGAGCCGCCCCTCGTGGCCCCGACACCCCCCACCGCGTTGGACATCAAACTGTTTTAGCTCCCGAGCCGGGCCACGCGGCCCCACTCGGGAATTAAATGGCCAGCACTGCATTCGCAGCGCGGCTAGGAGTGGCTCTTCTGAGCCACTCCTGGCCACACTGCAAATGCAGCACCAGCCTAGCTCTAACCCGAACGGGAGTATGGGAGTTGTAGGCCAACACCAACAGGAGGGCTGAAATTGAGCAGCTCTGCCCTAGACCAACCCACATACATAAATGCAAACAACTTTTAACTAAACATTGTTTTTTTTCTTCCCAAATTCAATTTTTATTTATTTTAACAATAGTAATATTATCATTAACAAATAAACAAAAGTGGACTTCCCGCACACATCTCTTCGTGAATCATCAGCTATAAAATTTACCGTTGCTATAATAATAATTCAAAACATAAATTTAAACCCTTACAAACACAGTTAGTCTACCCAACCTGCAATTTTTACTAAATTTCAAACCCTGCTGTAAAGTCCATGTTAGGAAAATAGTTCTTTAAATACAACAAAAACGGTTTCCAATCTTCTTTGAAACATTCTAAGTTTTGGTCTCTCATCAATGTTGTAAGTTTTGCCATCTCCGCATATTCCAAAATTTTTATCAGCCAATCAACTTTTAACTAAACGTGTGTGTGTGTTTGTTTTAATTGAGAGTTAGGGTTTGTTGTAGGCCAACAACATCTGGGGACCCAAGTTGGCAAAACCCTGCTGTAAGTCAGTTCTTACAGTGTTTCAGAAAGCACGGAGAGGAATTACAGTTTCCAGGTATTGCTGCACCCAGCATCCCATTCACAGACTTTGATTCCAGAGTCTCTCCCAGCCCTACCTGAAGATGCCAGGAAGTGAATCTGAGACCTTCCGCAGGCAAGCCTGCAGCTACTCTTCCACTGAGTGGCACCATCCCCTGAAGGGAATATCTTACAGCGTTCACATATAGTCCCCCATCCAAATGCAGACCAGCCCGGCCCATCCACATCAGACCTAGGTTGCTGCCTAGGTCACCAATTCTCCCTGGGGGGAGTCAAGTGGGCAGGACCCACCTCTGGCTTGTTTTCCTCCTCCCCACAAACAGGAAGCTAGTGGTGCATGCAGAGGCGCACTAACCCCCGAACCTTGGGGACCCGGTCTAGTCTTCCAGGGTCCGGGGGAGCCTCCAAATAGCCATGGCCAGAGGCCTCCGGCAACCACCCTGCGCCCGTTCCACCAAAGCACTGCTTTTTTAAAAGTTTAAAAAACTCTTACCACGGCCGAGGGGTGGCTACGGGGGGGGGGAGCAGAGCAGCCCTACTCCCCCATCCCCCAGCAGCAGTGAGGTGAGAGCAGGAGAGACGCCATCCATTCGGGCCAGTGTCTCTAAGCAAATGCAAGGCTTGCCTGCACAGAGGAGATAAGCCCATGACGTCACAGGCTTGTGATTATCTCTCAACTGCGCAGGGACGCCTCACAGTTGCTTAAAGACGCTGGCCCGAACGGATGGGCACAGCGTCGCTCCTGCTCCCGCCCCACCACCGCCAGGGGAGGCGGGAAGAAGGGAGGAGGCCTGTTCCACTCCCCCAACCTGCAGCCACCCCTTGGCTGCGGTAGTGTGTGGTGGTTGTTTTTAACGCGGCCTCACGGCTGGGCGGTCCGGGAACCCAAATGACCTTGGTGTGCCCCTGGGTGCATGCGGCAATTGTGTTGGCTGTGTCTGGCCTGGTTGGTTGTGCCGGGAAGCTTCTCACATGGCCATTAAAAGCTGTTTTTCAGGAAGACAGTTTGGTTGGCCCTGAGGAGAGGAGAGAGGCAACAGCAATAAAGGAAGGGTTGGTATTGGGTGGGCTCCAAGCTCCTCAACTCTTTCTCCACTCCCACTGTATTTCCAACCCAACATGCGCTGGTCGTTCAACCTGGCAAATGAGCAGCTTGCAAGGCTTAAGTTAAAACTGGGGTTCTATGCTTAGAGGGTGGGGGGAGCCCAAATCAAACTTCACCAAGGACCCTAGAGCCAGTCCTGATCTAAAGACTGAGCATGCTCAGATTCATAAGATCTGATTGGGGTCTTACTCCTGAGCAGGAAGAGATGCTCAGGTCGGACTAGACAATCTCCAAGGTCCCTTCCAACTCTAGAGTTCCATTTCCCATTTAGCTTCACAACAAGACTGCAAGGTGGGTTAAGATGAGAGTGACTGGGTGAGTAAGCAGGCCTCACCACCCTGGTGGCAGACAGAGCGACTGCTGTGCCTGTCCGTCTAGCCCAGCAGCTCTTGATAATTGCGAGGTGTTCCAGTGCACCTGCGCAGGTGAAATAGATCGTCGCAAGCCCGTGACATCACCAATTATTAGCACAAGAAAGTGTTCACAAATATGTGCACGCATGCATCTCCATACTACGCATATGTGCACTCGGGATGGTTATGTGTGCATAAGGCTGGGATTCCGGGACGGAGGCAGAATCATCACTGTTACAAGGGCCAGCCACTCAGCACCTGGGAAAAGGAACAAACAGCTTCTCCTGAACTTGATGCAGTTCAGAAATTTGTATGTCTGTTCTAAAAGGGACTGTGTGCAGATCCACAGAAGACACACCATTTCAGCTACAGTATATACTCCATCTGTCTGCACCCTTAGTGAACTGCAATTGTGCAACATGCTTGTTAACACACAATGAAGCTGTGAAATATCCTGGGCGGCGGCAGGGGGGGCACCTGTTTGAAATTAAAAACCAATTTTAAAAGACATCCATGTGTAAGTGATGGAATCCAAATGTGTGATATAATCCCATGGACAGGATAATTAACATACTGCGAGATCCACATACAGCATTTTGGTTTTATTAGCATAAAGCTTATTACACTGATAATTTATTATTATTTAACATATTTTTATACTCCCCAAAACTTACGTCTCTGGGCAGTTTACAACAAAATAATAACAGAAAAAGTAAAACGTTAGTTAAAACAAAAATAAAAAATTTATAATATTACAATTTAAAATTGTTAAATAATATTTTTAAACAGCATTAAAAACATTAAGACAATATTAATTAAAAGCCTGGGTGAACAGATGTGTCTTTAAAGACTTTTAAAAAGCTGTCAGAGATGGGGAGGCTCTTATTTCACTAGGAAGCACATTCCAAAGCCTTGGGGAAGCAAAGGAGAAGGCCTGTCCCTGAGTAGCCAGTGGCAACTGCAGACAGACCTCTCCTGATGATCTCAATGGGTGGTGGTATTCATGATGAAGAAGACGTTCTCGTAAATACCCAGGGCCCAAGCTGTTTAGGGCCTGATAGGTTATAACCAACACCTTGTATTTTGCCCATATCGGCCATATTGGCAGCCAGTGTAGCTCCTTCAATACGGGAGTAATATGGTCTCTCCGAGATGAGAATTTAAAAGTGTGGCATGTGCAGACGGAGTGTGGCATGTACAGACATTGTATTCAAGGGAAAGGTATTAGCCGGTAAGCAATAATACAAGAGTGTGCACCTCCCCCCGCCACAAGGACTTCTTTTCAAGGTAACTTTGATGTGGTCTTCTTCCTGGTGGGTAGCTCTTGTTGCTCATGTCAGAATATGCCAGATGGGCCACTGCAGTAGCATGCTCTGGGAATGCGGGTAACCACCTCTCATTGGCGTTTATTTAGGACAACAAAATAAATCACAATCACAATGATTAAAGCAATTACTCCAGTGACAATCCCGGCAATATTCAGCAAACGGGCAGTGCGGGAATATTTGTATGCCTGATCCAGGTCTCCTACGCTTGCGACATTCTGCACCTGGATGAGGGAAATGGAAAAGTTGGAGTTCACTATGAATTGGGATTAGAGGGTCAAACACCACTGAAGTTGCAAGCATGCTGGGCTTCAGGGGGCATTGCAGCAAGCAGATGAGATGTTGAGGCCCTAAGAAGACTTGTTGAAGGAAGCCATGGAAGCTGGATAAAACCAACCACCAAAGGGAGCTTCCAATCCCAGGTCAATAGCAGGCGGATAAGGATCTGATCTGGATCAAGGTTGGTGGCGGGGAGAGTAACCCCCCTCTCCCCAACATGGTCTCAATCCAGATTCAGTCTCAGTCTGACCACTGTTTACAAAACAACAAGGCACTCATCTGCTAAGCATGCAGTAAACATCTAGTTTAATGAGAGTTTCTGGCTCCCCTGGTGTATTGTTGCTACACCAGAGTTCATGGCCCTTTACAGAACATAAGTGAGAATAGCTTTTATCCAAATGGTTTTTTGCATGAGGTATTACTTCATCAACCTTCCTTTTGCATGCAAGACTAAGCTTCTTAATAAACTGCCCCCAGCCCCCATGTTTACACTTGCTGAAAAGAAACGACTAAGAGGCTCCAAAGAGGTTTTCTTTAAAAACAGGATGGCCTCCTAATTGGGCCTCTCTTATAATGTAGAATTATAAGTCTCAAAGCTTGCAACTACATATGTTACCTGGGAGTTGCCCAGACCCATAAACCAGACGACAAGGATGATTGAAAGAAGCGAAATCACCTTTTATTGTTTTTACAGCCAGCGCTAGCGGCAGACTTCTCTGTGCCTCGTGGCTATTCAGAGAGTTCCGCGCAGCTGCCTTTGTTTTAGGTAATTATACTTTGGCATAATTACATAGCTGGGCATCAACATTCAGCCCCGAGGGACCAATCATTTCATTGGTTAGCATCATTGTCCATCATATTACAAATATTATAATCATTGCTAATTAGACAAACATTCCTCTAGTACAATGAAGCATTTCTACTCTACATGTCGATAAGCAAGCTGTCCTCCCTTATCCTTGAAGGTGTAACTTTTGCAGGCTTTTGCTATCAGGAGATACAAGGAAAGGGGGGCCTCTTCTCACATTCTAGCCTGTCAGCAAATTTATGGTTTTACAACTTGCAATTTGGCAAGGCAACTTACAAACCCTATTAACCATTTCTTGACCAGTGCAAACCTGAGTTCTGTCTCACACTCTTTGCGGCTGAACCATCGCCCTAAAACTTCGAGCAGTTTCTATCTCAGAAAATGGAGAATGGAACAATTACAAAGGCACTGGATTGCAAAGACACTTTCCCATTCCATGAGAACAAAGTAATTACAAAGCAGCTTTCAGAAAAGACATTTTCCCCTCATTCCACACATCTGCTGGGAATACACCGGGAAGATTCCTTCAAGGTAAAGGATATGGACAGAAAATCAACTGACAATTAAAGTATCGAACAACAAGTGCTGATCAGTTGGCTGCATGGTACTTACTGAAAGCCAAAGTCCAAATCTACACACACACACACCCCTGCAACTTCAATATTTTGCAATGAAACATTGATTCATTGCAAAATGCCATACCAGAATTGGTTCAATTGGGAGATGTCCCCGAATCGAATAAATACCAGGTTGACCAAGTCTCATAGTGTGGAACACAAGCCACCAGCAGCGGCTCATTTAACAAAGTGTGTGTGGGTGCGGGGGTGGGGGGCGTCAAAGCAGGCAGCTGAGTGGCTTCTCTCTCTCCCCTGCTCCATTCAAGAGCCAGGCTGCCAGCAGGCTGGACATTCATCAGGTAGAGCTGTGCATTTAATCGTGCAGCTCTGCCTGACAAATGGCCAGCCTGAAGGCAGTGCAGATCCTGGACAGGGCACGAGAGGAGCAACCCAAGCTGGGAAGCAGAGGAAGCGGTGGTGCCCCGTAGTCTGTTAGGATGAGCCATTATGGCAAGCAACATAGTTTCATATCAGGAAGTATCAGACACAATGGAAGGAAAAGCCACTAATGTGCTTTCAATATCTTGAAGTTAGAAACGTTATGCAGACTTGTTAAAAAAAAAAAAGGGCGGGGGAGGGTGCTTAGGCAACACACAGAGGCAGCAAATAGGTTGATAACTGACAGGAGCAAAGGATTTATGCTAGCTCCCTAGCCCATTTGAGAATAAATGGATGGATCTAGAAAATTCAGGGCTCCTCAACTTCGGCCCTTCTGCAGATGTTGGCCTACAACTCCCATAAGCCCTGGCTATTGGCCAATGTGGCTGGGGATTCTGGGAGTTGTAGTCCCAAAACAGTTGGGGGGGGCCCTAAGTTGAGCAGGCCTGATTGATGAATCTAGATGGATTCATTAACAGTGCAGAATCAAAGGGAAAGAGTTGTGATATGATGAATCCATCTAGATTTAATTAAATGGGCCAGGGAGCTTAAAACAAGTTTTCTCAAAATTAGACCTCTAGATGTTGGACTACGACTCTCAAAAGCCATTGTAGCTGGGGGTGATGGGAGTTGTAGTCCAACAGCTTCTAGGGATCCAGTTTTGGGTTGGATCTCCAGTTTTCTAACGAGGAAGCTAGAATCACCTTCAACCGTTTGTATGGTGTGTATTTGCCCTCCATCTTCTTTCCCTGTTCTGGCCCACCAGGGGAAGCTGAAGCTCTTTGGGCTTCTACAAGGGCAGCGGGGAATGACTTGACTTAGCAAGCCAGAGGATGCCGGTTCAAATCCCCGCTGGTATGTTTCCCAGACTATGGGAAACACCTTTATTGGGCAGCAGCGATATAGGAAGATGCTGAAAGGCATCCTCTCATACTGCATGGGAGGAGGCAATGGTCAACCCCTCCTGTATTCTACCAAAGACAACCACAGGGCTCTGTGGTCACCCCAACCCCTCTGCCTTAAGGTTTGCAGAAAGAAAGAACAAGCCTGAGAGAAAATATCTCCAAAGCCACAAAATCACCCTCGAGTTTATTTGGATCTTTTCAGGAGTCGTCGTCTTGGGGCAGAGCCACCATTGAGCAAATGGGTTAAGAATATAGGAAGCTGCCATCCCCTGAGGGGAATACCTTACAGTGCTCACACTTCTAGTCTCCCATTCATATGCAACCAGGGCAGACCCTGCTTAGCTAAGGGGACAAGTCATCCTTGCTACCATAAGACCAGTTCAAAGAACCTGGGCCACCAATCAAAAGGGCCACTGGAGCCCCTGTTGCGCATGATGTCATGTGCAAAGGGGGTGTGGCCTGATTGGCAGAAGGCCCACCCCAGTCCTTCCCCTCTCTTTTCCAGGCAGCAACATCATGCACGCTGGACGTCACTAGCAGGGCGGAACATAAGCCGCCATTCAGCTGGCTCCACCACTGAGTGTCTATACATTGCTTTTTGAATCTTGACTTGTCTTTGTTTTCTCTTTAGCTTAGTAGGAAACAATCACGACACGCAGACTTCCATCGCAAGCCTTCTCACTCCCACCAGTGGTGGTGCTGCTATGAAAAGGTATGTGATAATGAGAAGGCTTGCTATGAACCTCAGCGTGTCGTGACTGCTTTCCCCCCTACCACACTCCTTTTCATGACATTAGATTTTGCCAGTTGACATCTTCAACAGAAAGAATTGGGTGGTGCAGATGTGTAGAGGGTACTCGTGGAGCTTGAGAGGTAATGAAAGGGGGGTGTTGCTGTTGGAGTTTGTTTTCTCTCTCCCTCATCCAGCCCCCTGCCTACCGTGGGCACACCTTAGCAGATATAGATCTCACGATGTTGTTTGCACAAAGGAGCCCAGGTCTTCCTCAGTGATTGACAGAGTACCGTAGAAGTCTATAGGAGGAGAGCTAGTCCTGTCTATGGAAGCTAAGACCTCTGTGCTAAGCAGGGTCTGCCATGGTTAGCATTTGAATGTGAGACTACATGTGAGCATCGTAAGATATTCCCCTTACGGGATGGGGCCAATCTGGGAAGAGCATCTGCATGCTTGAGGTTGCAAGTTCCCTCCCTGGCATCTCCAGATAAGGCTGAGAGAGACTCCTGTCTGTAACCTTGGAAAAGCCACTGCCAGTCTGTGTAAACAATCCCGAGCTAGCTGGACCAGTGGCCTGACTCAGTAGAAGGCAGCTTTGTATGTACTACGTATTCATTGCATTTCTTTTGCAGATTGGACAGCAGCCAACAGATGCTAAACATCAACCAAACAAAGAGAAATTGTTACTGTTTGTAAAAGCTCTTTGTTTCTTAAGAAGCTGAAGAAAAACAATTGCTACAGGCAGGCTTTCATAGCAAACCCTCTCACTCACATACCTTTGCATACCACACACACAGCTTTTCCGTCCATTAAACTTCACCAGTTGACATACCCACATCTACACCAAAGGTTTCCCACTGGAAAAGATTCTGACGTGGCTGGTGGAAAAAAGCATGGCACATTCTTCATCCTGCCCAGGTGTGTGCATGCAACCCGCACCCCCTCCCACTTACAAATGCATTGCAGAAGAGACAAACAGTGTCCAGAGACAACAAAAGAAGCCCCACAGACTCACCTGAAGGGAATAAACCAAAGCAGCAACTCCAACTGGAAAGCAGCAACAAAGCAAATTGAAAATGGAGAGAGCAAGGTAGGAAGGAACATCCCTGCGTGAGGTCTCCATCATCAGATGTTCTCCTGTCTTGTGGTGAGTTCTGTGCTGAGGCTCTGACTGGGAAGTGAATGCTGGCCAGCTGGGCTTCAGCCTAGTGGCTTTTAAAGGGAGGTAGTCCCAGGGAGGGAAAACCCCACCCTGGACCCAGCCCAGCAACCACTAGGGCGACTCAGAGTCAAGGGTGTGTGTGTGTTTTAAACAGATCAAATTTGGATGTTGAAGCTAAGAGTATGAGGGCAGGGCAGGAGTGGTGGAGGCAGGGGAACCTAGAGAGGTAGTCACCTGTCTTGCCCTCTTGAGGGCAATGCAATGGAAGGCTTGCACCCTCCTCTCAGCACTTGATTTTGCAGGGCAGAAAGGAAATTCCACTCCCCCTTATTCCTAGAGGACTTTGCCCTTTGAGCGGATTCTGTTCATTTCAGTGCCTTGTTAGCTGAAGAAGCTCCAGGGTCCTATCCTTATTCTTAACTGGCAGCCCTTCTTCCTGGAGCTTTTGCTGAGTGAGCTCCAAAACTCGGAATGGACCCCTTCATGGGGGTGATGAAAATCTTCCATCCTTGAAGGGAGTAGGGATGTGCATGAATCAATTTTTTTGTTTCGATTTGTACCCAAATCAAAACACCCCCGATTTGTTTTGGGTCTGAATCTGATCCCCCCAAATCACCACAGATTCAATTTGTATCTGAATTTTCTGAATCTGAATCAATTTTAATTTTTAAAAAGGGTCCTGGGCCCAAAGGAATGGGGTGGTGGTAGTGCCCAATGGGTGGAAGCTACCACCTAAATTTCAAAGAAATTGGGCAAAGGGGTGATTTTTAAAGAATGTTTGAAGTTTACGCATCTTTAAGCTTTTTCCCATATGGAATAACGGGGATTTCAGCAACCTTTGTGATAACTCCCCGGTGGGGTGGGGTGGCACCAGGGTGGCCCAGGGTGGGTTGTGGTGGTTGGTAATGCCCAGTGGGTGCAAGGAAGCTACCACCTAGATTTCAAAGAAATTGGGCAAAGGGCTGATTTTTAAAGAATTTTTGAAGTTGGCATGACTTTGGGGCAGATTCGGGGCAGAAAGGGGGTTTTGAGAGCAGAAGAGTGGGTCAGGCATTAGTGCCCCAATGGGTGCCTGCTACCATCCAGATTTCAAAGGAATTGAGCAAAGGGCTGATCTTAAAAGAATTTCTGAAGTTTGCACGTCTTTAAGCTTTCCCCCATAGGGAATAATGGGGGTTTCAGCAGCCCCATAACTCCACTTGGGGGGCACTGGAGTGGCCCAGAGCGAGTAGTGGTGTAGTTCACATAGGGTGCCAACAACTCCCATACCCACAAGCCCATGGGTTACTGGGTTTTGTTGTTTCTGAGATGTTCTGAGTGTAGATTATCTGGTAGCAACTGAGAGTGGATTCATTTTCAATGACAAACAATGAATCCACACTCGAAGGCTTTTGTTGCTAGCAACTTTTAATAGAGCTTTTCTTTGAATCTCTGACCACTTGAGCCTGGCTTGTAAATTACCTAAGGAAGTAAAATAAACACAGGGAAAATCCCTGGCTTCCAACAGGGGGGATAGCAGGTGGTCAAGTGACCAGAGTGAGTGAGAAATCAAAGTAGAAAAGGGAGAAGGGAAAGGCAGATGAGTAAGGCTGATGGGGAGGCGGAGCTAAGCTTAGAGGAGCAAGTTTGACCCCCCACACACACTTCTCAGAGGAGTTGCTTGGTACTCAACAATTCTGTGGCTAGTAAGTTGGCTACTGAGGGGGTGGGGGAGAGGCAAGTTTAGAGGAGCAGGTTTGATCTATCTCAAATGCCCACCCTGTCCCTTTCACCCCATAGGAAGCTGCTCACCCCATGTTATCATCCCGTGTTTCCCAGCTACATACAAGGACAGCCCCATATAGAGTGCATTGCAGTAATCCAGTCTGGAGGTTACCAGCAGATGTACCACTGTTTTGAGGTTGTTCATCTCAAGAAACGGATGCAGCTGGCGTATCAGCCAAAGCTGATAGAAGGCACTTCTGGCCACTGCCTCAACCTGGGACACCAGGGAGAGACTTGGATCCGGAAGCATCCCTAGACTGCATACCTGTTCCTTCTGGGGAAGTGTGACCCCATCCACACAGGCAGATCAAAATTGTCTCTCGAGTTTTGACCCCGCACAATGAGTACCTCCGTCTTACCTGAATTCCGTCTTTGTTATCGCTCATCCAGCCCATCACCACCTCCAGGCAGGCATTTAGGGAGGTTATGCCCTCTCCTGATGATGCTGACATGGAGAAATAGATTTGGGTGTCATCAGCATACTGATAGCACCCAGCACCAAATCTCCTGGTAATCTCTCCCAGCAGTTTCATCTAGATGTTAAACAACATTGGAGACGATACGGAGCCCTGAGGGACACCATACAAAAGTTCAGATTTTGAAGAAGAGCAGTCTCCAAGGGACACCATCTGGAACCGGCCCAAGAGCTAGGAGCGGAACCACGGCAAAGCAGTGCCTCCCACTCCCAACCCCCTCAGACAATCCAGAAGGATACTATGGTTGATAATATCGAAAGCCGCCAAGAGGTCCAAAAGGACCAACAGAGTCACACTTCCTCTGTCAATTCCCAATTGCAGATCATCCATCAGGCTGACCAAGGCAGTCTCCACCCCATAGCCCACCTGAAAGCCATTGCACTAAAGAAGCTACCCACTCCAGTTACAGAATAGAATGCAGAGTTTAGTTGTTGCAGCTATTTAGAGATTCTTGCAGAACGAAATACTAAGTAGATTTATTGGTGAAGTACACTTTGGATAGGAAAGACATAACCCTAATCTATAGAACTACATAATGAATAGGTAGGGAGAGAGAGAGAGAGATGTTTCCATCTGCTCTCTAAGAGGAAAGGAAGGGAATCTGACTTACACAGGAAATGCCTGAGGAGTCCTATCAAGGGTCACAGAATAGAGATAAAGCAGGGACAGGTAAGGAGACCCTTCCTCACTATCTCTGCTCCCAATGCCCCTAGTGGTCATTAGCCAACGTCATGTAGTGGTTAGAGTGCTGGACTAGGACTGGGGTGACCCGAGTTCAAATCCCCATTCAGCTATGAGACATGCTGGGTGACTCTGGGCCAGCAGAAGCGTATCTAGGGAAAATAGTGCCTAGGGCAAGCACTGAAATTGCGCCTCCATCCAAACATCTGACATCCATCTTTCAGATGACTTTACCATAATATCAGCTGAAAAATACAAGTCAGGCTCGTTAATCTTTTAATATTTCAAAAAATATTTAGCAGTGGACTTAGCCAGACCAAAAAATGCTGGAACACTACAAATTTCAGTATGGTGGGGCTCGTGAAATACCCAAATACTATGTGGAGGTGTACTTGGAAAACTAAACAGAAGTGCCTGTCTAATTCTCTACTCTGCATTGTAGCATCACTATTACATAAGTTTTAAAAATAAATGGAGAATTTGACTTTTCCCAGATACTCTGAATATAATTAAAGGATATGCAGAGTAAACTGTGACACTGCTTGGAATATATTCTAGTATTTCAGAAAGACAGTTAAAATGAGAGAAGGAGAACAAGAAACTCCCAGTGGGCCTTAATACTAAGGATTTCACACTGATTCAAAGACAAACTCACCATTAATAGCCATATTATTAAGACATCCCATTTAACTCACTTATCACAAGAAGTGAAGTAAGAGCAAATGAATACAATCCTAGCTCATAAGCTTCAGCTCAGTATTCACAAGCCCTGATTCTCTGTACATAGTGCCAAAAACTAAATATGTGTACAGTGACTTATATATATTATTATTTTTTAAAAAAATAAAATACCTGTAGCCCCTTCAGGGGGCTTCCTAAAGGCTGTGGCGGGGATCTGCAAAGGTTTCCCTGCTGGCCTCTAGAGCTGGAGAGCCAAGCCTGCCTATCCCATCCATGGATGCTCCAAGTGAATATGCACATCAGTTTTATCATCAGTCAGACCCATGATTCATCTTTATTGACTACAGCAGGGATTCTCAACCTCTAGTCCTCCAGATGAACTGCAACTCAATGAACTCTCATCATTCCCAGCCACAATTATTTTGGATGGTGATGATGGGAGTTGTAGTTCAGCAACATCTGGAGGACTTCTGCTTCGGAACCCATGGTCTATTCTACAGCACTCACTGACTGGCAGCATCGCTCCCACGTCTTCCGGCATGGACCTTCTTTCTCAGCCCTCCTCCCAAATGCCCAGGGATCATTGAACCTGGGAACCTTCCGCGCAGAATCCTGGACCTGGAACCGCTAAGGAGTCACTGTTGCTGTTTGGTTCTGTGATCTTGGCAGAGCGTGGGATCTTTTCCACTGGACCTTGTTCTGTTTTCTTCCTTGCCTCGGAGAGAAGTCCGGGTTGTGCACACGCACGAGACGCACCATTCCCTTTCCGTTCCCATTAGATCGCCGCTATTTGCAGACCCCCTGCATAGTTCAGGAGGTGGGAGGGCGGCTGTATCTCCCTGACCCCGGAGCAAACAAATCACACGTTTCTCCCCTACCGGGTCCTTTGAACAGGAGAGGGACATTAGGAGCATTTCACCTGAATAACCACACCCAAGTATTCCAAATAAATAGAATTGACAGGTGAGAAATGAAGGAAACCTGCGGCAAGAGTTTGCTTTGTTTAGTGTAATCTTTAATGTTTCTCTATGTAAACCGCTTTGGAAACATTTGTTGAAAAGCGGTATATAAATATTTGTTGTTGTTGTTGTTAATAACCGCTTATACAATGACCATGGTTTAAATGCAGGTGGACTTGGAATGTTTTTAGGGTCCGGGTCTCCCCCGCCTACACGGGGTGTCTCTTCTTGCTGCCTTCAGCGGATCTTTTGATTTGTGGCCACTCAGAAAGACGCCAAGTTCTAGGATCCTCGTTTCTCCTCCTGGACCTTGTTTTGGTGTGTTCCTCCATGCCAGGAATGGGATGATGTGCTGCAGGCGCAGCAGCGCAGAGCACACCGCATGTACCCCCAGAGTTCCCATTAGTTCCCATCGGTTCCCATTAGACAGCCGCCATTTGCGGGGCGGCAGCAGGAGAGAGCCGCAGCATCCTCTCTTCCGATGCTCACACTCCCGTCTAGAGGAGAACGAAGGAAGGAGGGAAGAGGAGGGGCCTGGGCAGGAAGTCAGGCCAGGCAAAGGGAGCGCCTCATCTCGGCTGGTGCGTTTCCTTGGAGAGGAGCTGCCGGTCGGTGCCCGGAGCGAGCGAAGAGCTCACTGGTGCCTCTGTCTGCCGGGAGCTGCACGAAGCTTCCTGAGGGAGGAGCTGGAGCTTCCGCACTGCTTGCGGAGGGGCAAAGAAGTGGCCCTTTTCTTCCCCACCGAGGGTGATCTGGTGAGTCTGCCTCACGTGCCTTGGGGGGTCCCACTCCTTCCTCTTCCCGGCGCCTGTGCAAACGGCTTGCTCCTTCCCTTGCTCGCCGCTTCTCGGAGGGGCTCCACCGGCTGCGACTTTTGCAGCTCTGATGTAGACAGTGAAAAGACTCTCTACCTTCTTCCTCCTTCGTGCGGGCGAGCGGGCGGCGCGGATCGGATCTCTTGCAGAGCAAAAGCATCTCCCACCGTCTTGTTGGGTGAACTTCGTTGGCCTGGATGCCCGAGGGACGGAGCCCAGACTCCCCACATTCCTGTGTCTCCTGCACGTGGCTGCGTGAACTAGCTGGAGCTTCCAGGCATGTCGGGAGCGGGATCAGTGACCCCCTGTTTTCTCGCCCCTTGTGCGGGTCTGTTGAGTCCCGTGTGCATTTGCGGGGAGGGGGCCGGGATGGCCACAAGCGAAGGTTGGTTGGGGGGAATGCCAGGTGGTCGAGCGACAGATCGAGGTAGAGAAGGGAGGGGGGAAGGCAGGCGAGTAAGCCTGATGGGGAGGGGCGCTAAGCTTAGAGGAGCAAGTCTCCCTCCCCCCGTTGCTTCTCAGAGGCGTTTCTCGGTACTCAACAATTGTGTGGCTAGTAAGGTGGCTACTGAGGGAGTGGGGGAGAGGCAAGTTTAGAGGAGCAAGTTGGATCTATCTCAAACACCCACCCGGTCCCTTTCAGCCCATAGGAAGATGCTCATCCCATGATGCCATCCCGTGTTTCCCAGCTGAGAGTTGCTTCCCTCTTCTTCAGGGGCTCGCTTGGGTTGATCCAGTTCAGTTTCAAGCTATGCCTGTTGGTTGCTTTGTGGAGGGGCAAACAGCTAAAGAACATTCATGAGTCCAAGCTTTGGTCCAAAGCTCACCATTGTCTTCCTCAGACTTGTATGGATAAACCACAGCACTACAATTCCCCCTGAAAGGGAGGCATAAAGGAGAGGGCGGTCTGGGTGGGGAATGCTGAAAAGGAAAGAGAGTGAAGCAATGTAGCTGTGGTGGGAGGGGGCTGTAGGGAAGACCCAGAGGAGGAGGAGTATGGTGGGAGTTGTTAGGGTCAAACCAAAGGGAAGGATGTGGCATTAGACTGAAGGCTCTGTTCCGTGGCCCTCAAGGTAAGACCAGTGTTCCCTCTAACTGGGATTCCCAGATGTAGTTGGATTAATTAATTGATAAGTGCCATCAAGTCAGTGTTAACTCTTAGCAACCACATAGATAGATTCTCTCCAGGATGATCTGTCTTCAGTTTGGCTTTTAAGGTCTCTCAGTGGTGCATTCATTGCTGTCTTGATCGAGTCCATCCACCTTGCTGTTGGTCCTCTTCTTTTCTTTCCATCAACTTTCCCCAGCATTATGGACTTCTCAAGGGAGCTGGAGCTCAGCATAATGTGTCCAAAGTATGATAGTTTGAGCCTGGTCATTTGTGCCTCAAGTGAAAATTCTGGATTGATTAGTTCTAGGATCCATTTGTTTGTTTTCCTGGCTGTCCATGGTATCCTCAAAAGTCTTCTCCAGCACCAAAGTTCAAAAGCATCAATGCTTTTTCTATTTTGCTTCTTCAGAGTCCAGCTTTCGCATCCCTAGAGTCTCATGGGAAAAACCACTGTCTAAATGATTCTAATCTTTGTAGGTGTAGACACGTCACGGCATCTAAATATCCTTTCCAAGAACTTCATTGCAACCCTACCAAGTGCTATTCTGTGGCATATTTTTTTACTGCTGGATCCTTTACTGTTGATGGTTGATCCTAAAAGGCAGAAGCTATCCACCACTTCAATGTGTTCATTGTCAATTCTGAGGCTGGTTGCTGTACCCGTTGTCATTAGTTTAGTCTTCTTTACATTTAGTCATAGTCCCATTTTTTCACTGTGCACTGTGCTTGACTACAACTCCCATAATCCCCAAGCAAAAGCCATTGCAGCTGAGGATTCTGGGAGTTGTAGTCAACAACATCTGGGGGTTGTTGTTGTTATTATTATTATTATTATTATTATTATTATTATTATTATTATCTCTATATATAATTCTCCTGGGTGTGCCAGGGAAAAATGTGTCCTGGCAGCCCAGCTGATTGGCTGGGCTGCGGGGGCGCCTGATTGGTCCTGGTGCACCCCGGAGAATTGCCTGGCTGGGTGGCTGCGGAGGCAAGGCGATGGGCCAGGAGGCAGCGGCACTGGCACTCTCGGCCCGCCCACCGGCCTGCGGCGGCGGTGGCACTCTCCGTCTGGCCGCCATGGCGGCGGCACTCTCGGGGTGTGTGGAGGGAGGAGGAGGAGGCGGCAGCATGGTGGTGGGGTGAGGCGGAGGGAGCCGACAGCAGCGGCACGGCTGGCTCTGCCCCCAGTCCCCGAGACAGCGGGGAATGGCTGTGTCCAGCTAGAGGCGCAGATGCTCTGCGCCCGGGCCCACTAGTTATTATTATTACATTTATATGCCGCTCTTTCTCCAAGGAGCCCAGAGCGGTGTACTACATACTTGAGTTTCTCTTTCACAACAACCCTGTGAAGTAGGTTAGGCTGAGAGAGAAGTGACTGGCCCAGAGTCACCCAGCTAGTTTTATGGCTGAATCGGGATTTGAACTCGGGTCTCCCCGGTCTTAGTCCAGCACTCTAACCACTAAACCACGCTGGCTCTGTTAGAGGGAACACTGGGTAATACCCAGCCCTTTTCCTCACACAAACTCTGGGAAAAGAAATGCAAGGTGACAATAAGGGAGGCGAAAAGCGAGTTTGAGGAACATTTAGCTGAAAGCATCAAGGGGATGCTTTTAGCTTTGTTATGCTTTGTTATTAAAGCATCAAATAACAAAGAACTAGCTGGGCCAGGCGCAGAGAATCTGCACCTCTAGTTTGTCGCTGTTTCCCCCGACCACTGCCGCTTTCCCCACCACCATAATTGTTTTCTTTCCGCCTATCCTCCACTGCCAGCTTCTGCCCTGCCCCCCACCTGTTTTCTCTGCCTGCTGGCCAGCCGGCTACAACCACCATCTTTCTTCCCCTTCGGGCCCCCAGCCCAGCCACCGCCACCATTTTTTCCCCTCCCGCCCATCCCCATCGCT
The DNA here is from genome assembly GCF_027244095.1 of Hemicordylus capensis. Classification (NCBI taxonomy): domain Eukaryota; kingdom Metazoa; phylum Chordata; class Lepidosauria; order Squamata; family Cordylidae; genus Hemicordylus; species Hemicordylus capensis. The sequence goes on along the minus strand of NC_069658.1, from coordinate 243,273,520 downwards.
ATCCAGCAACTGCTCGCAAATGCTTGCGAGAGCTGCCACACATAGGATTAGTGATGGGTACGCCTAAGAGAAATAAATAAATAAACAAAAACATAAATTAATATTTTCCCCTTTAAATACATCAGAAGCAGGAAACCTGCCAGGGAGGTCGTTGGACCATTAGACAATGAGGGAGTGAAAGGGATTATTGAGGATATGGAGGTTGCAGAGAAGCTAAATGAGTTATTTTCATCTGTCTTCATGGCAGATGATACTGAGCATATACATGTTCCTGAACCAGGCTTTTCAGGAATGGAGGCTGAATAACTGAGTCAGATAGAAGTAACGAGATGATATTCTAAATGGTCTAGAAAAACTGAAAACTAGCAAATCACCAGGGGCAGACAGCATCGATCCAAGAGTCCTTAAGGAATTCAAATGTGAAATTGCTGACCTTGCAAAAATATATAACCTATCTCCGCAATCAGGCTCTGTACTGGAGGACTGGAAAGTAGCAAATGTAACACCCATTTTCAAAAAGGGATCCAGGGGTGATCCAGGAAGTTAGAGGCCAGTTAGCTTAACGTCTGTTCCAGGCAAATTGATGGAAAGCATTCTCAAGGATAAAATTGTAAAGCACATAGAAGAACAGGCCCTGCTGGGAGAGAACCAGCATGGTTTCTGCAAAGGGAAATCTTGCCTCACTAACTTTCTGGAGTTCTTTGAGAGTGTCAACAGGTGTGTGAATCAAGGTGATCCAGTTGACATATTATACCTGGACTTCCAAAAAGCTTTCGACAAAGTTCCTCATCAAAGACTCTTGTGAAAACTTAGCAGTCATGGGATAAATGTTCCAGTCTGCCATGCCTGTGTAATAGTTAATAAAGTTGTGGCCCTTTTCATCCATATTAAGTCTACGTGTCTACTTGAGCTGGGGTCTGGGGACAATGTTTAATTCTTGTTTTAAAATGTTTTTAAATTGTTAATTGTTGTGTTATTGTTTTTAATTTGTTTTAGCTTTTCATTGTTTTATAAGTTTGTTTTAATTGTAAACCTCCCTGAGCCATTTTTGGAAGGGCGGTATATAAATCAATCAATCAATCAATCAATCAAATAAATAAATAAGGGGACAAGTACATATGTGGCTTGCTAACTGGTTGAAGGACAGGAAACAGAGGGTGGGTATAAATGGAGAGTTTTCACAATGGAGGGAAGTAAGAAGTGGGGTCCCCCAGGGATCTGTACTATTTTTATTATTATTATTATTTACATTTATATCCCGCTCTTCCTCCAAGGAGCCCAGAGAGGTGTACTACATACTTGAGTTTCTCTTTCACAACAACCCTGTGAAGTAGGTTAGGCTGAGAGAGAAGTGACTGGCCCAGAGTCACCCAGCTAGTTTTATGGCTGAATAGGGATTTGAACTTGGGTCTCCCCGGTCCTAGTCCAGCACTCTAACCACTACACCACGCTGGCTCTAGGACCGGTGCTTTTTAATTTATTCATAAATGATCTAGAATCAGGGTAAACAGCAAGGGGGCCACATTTGCAGATGATCCCAAACTCTTTTGGGTAGTGAAATCCAAAACGGATTATGAGGAGCTCCAAAGGAGCTCTCCAAACTGGGTGAATGGGCGATAAAATGGCAAATGCACTTCAATGTTGGCAAGGGTAAAGTGATACACAAAAACTCCAACTTGAAGTATACACTGATGGGAGCTGAGCTGTCGGTGACTGACCAAGAGAGGAATCTTGGGGTCATGGTGGACAGCTCATTGAAAGTGTCGACTCAATGTGCAGCAGCTGTGAAAAAGGCCAATTCCATGCTAGGGATCATTAGGAAGGGGACTGAAAATAAAACGGCTAATATTATAATGCCCTTATTCAAAATTATGGTGTGGCCACACTTGGAGTACTGTACACAATTCTGGTCACCACATCTAAAGGAGGACGTTATAGAAGTAAAAAAGGTGCAGCAGAGGGCAACCAAAATTATCAGGGGTCTAGAACACCTTCCTTATGAGGTAAGGCTACAACACCTGTGGGGTTTTGTTTAGAAAAAAGATGACTGCAGGGAGATATGGGAGAGGTCTATAAAATCATGCAAGATGTGGAGAAAGTTGATAGAAATGTTTCCTCCTCTCACATAACACTAGAACCAGGGGTCATCCCATGAAATTGATTGCCTGGAAATCTAGGGCCAACAAACGGAAGTACTTTTTCACACAACACATAATCAACTTGTGGAATTCTCTGCCACAAGATGTGGTGACAGCCAACAACCTGGATGGCCTTAGGAAGGGTTTGGATAACTTCATGGAGGAGAGGTCTATCAACGGCTACTAGTCGGAGGGCTACAGGCCTCCTCCAGATTCAAAGGCAGGATGCCTCTGAGTACCAGTTGCAGGGGAGTAACAGCAGGAGAGAGGGCATGCCCTCCACTCCTGCCTGTAGGCTTTCAGCGGCATCTGGTGGGCCACTGTGTGAAACAGGATGCTGGACTAGATGGGCCTTGGGCCTGATCCAGCAGGGCTCTTCTTATGTTCCTCCCCGACACATTGTCTTGCTTTTTGACCCCTGGCATCTGTGTGTCTTTCTCTCTCTCTTTGGTATAGGGAGAAGGTCCACAAGGTAGAACCTGGGTGTCGAAAACCTTTATCCCCAAAGAGAGAATAAAGAGTTCTTTGATCTTATTGGAGGCTGTCCTGGAACACAGATTAAAGATGGGAAAGAAAGATTCTGTTGGCCTTGATGCAGCATATGGCCCTGATGCCACCCAGGCTGAGAGTAGTGGGGGATTCTGGGACAGGACCACGCAGAAGATCCTGAGTGGGGACATTGAGAACTCAGATATACAGTACCAACACTTCAGGAAGTTCTGCTATGAGGATGCCAAGAGGCCCTGTGAGATTTGCAACCAGCTGCACAACATTTACCGTCAGTGGCTGATGCCAGAAAAACACATGAAAAATCAGATGCTGGACCTGGTGGTCCTGGAGAGGTTCCTGCCCACCCTACCCCCAGAGATGAAGAGCTGGGTCAGAGAATGTGGAGCGTAGACCAGTTGCCAGGCGGTGGCCCTGGCAGAAGGTTTCCTCCTGAACCAGGCAGAGGAGAAGAAGCAGGAAGAACAACAGGTGAGAGAGCGGTTCATCCTGGGCATTGTAATTGACCTAGGATGCAAGCCAGGTGATCCAGGAAGACGCCACTAGTTGTCCGAGAAGGCAATTGGAGAATCGCCCAAGAAGATGACCCTCCCACCCGACCCCTTCTCAGGCCTTGATCGGCACTGTTCCCGTACTAATCTCTCCCTCTCCCCTGTCTGGGATCTCTTCTTCTGTCTCTCAGATTCCAAGACCGTTGTCAAAAGCAGCTCCAAATTTCTCCAAGGCAGAGAGGGCTCCATTGGATGCCAAGCAGAGGCTCCTGTCCAGGTGGACATTGCAGGATGCTGGCAGAGCTGCCACCTCGCTGGGTAAGGAGGGAAGGGTCGGATGTCTCCTTGGGCTCCCTCATGCTCAAACATCCTCAAAATACATGGGGTGCTTTGATGTTTTTCTGAGCCCATTTGATGAGGATGCTGCCTTGTAGCCTCTTGCAAAATTTTAAATAAAGTTGTGTTTCAGGATTTATGCATCTGAACCTGTTCTTGTAGGGACTGTGGGGAGCTTAAATATAAACTTGTACAAAAACATGAAATGTGTACAAAGAATGAATCATTATTGGAAATGTTCAAATTTCCTGGCTGGCATCCCATCAGCCTCTCCTTCCCGATGACAGCCAAGGGTGGGCAACGGTGTGGACAAGTATTCCCACTTGCTCTCCCACTGCTGGACCCCTGGGGCTACTTGAAGGAGAGGCCCTTTTGACATGCACCCCCTAATATGCACTTGTATGTCCCCTCAATATTTTTTCAGATGTTAGTTCTGATTTTCTATAATGCTGCACTTAGCAGAACTCAAGGAAAGATTGAGAGCAGGAGAGTGTGCCAAGGGGAGAAATTATTTGGGCAGATGAGTGTGGAGGCCGCTCTGCTGTGTTGATCCCTAACCCACCCACCCCTGCAGTTGGAGGATTTGGGCTGCAGGAAAGAGACCTTTCACATGCTTCCCTGCCACCGAAATGCACTTCTGTGTCTCCATCAAAGTCTTTTCTCGTGTTTGTATGGGTTGTCTACAGTGTTGCACTCAATGGAGCTCATGGGAGAGGCTGGGACTAAGAGCTTCCCCAGAGGGGAGGACAGGTTTGGAGCTGGAGTGGCTATGGTCTATGAGAATAACATCTTCCTTACCAGGATCTCTGTCGAAGTGTCTGACCATATTGAATATGTGTACTTAAGTTTGTGGACCATAGTTAGACTGGGACTTTTGTTGGTGTACTGATTACCCCCCTATCCCAAGTGCTCTTGGGACCAATGCATGTTGCATGGATAAGGTTATTGCATCCATTAGGATTCCAAGAAGACTTGGGAGAATTTAGTGTTGATTCTGCTGGTGATTCTGTTGATATCCTGGTGGAGAACTGCAACAAGAAGCAAACCAGGGCAGTAGACATGTTTGCTCCTAAACGTCCTCTTCAAAATTGGCCCCTTGTTCTACGGAAGAACTGTGGGAGCTGAAGTGGCAAGGTAGATGATGAGTGCAAGTGGAGAAAGACTCGAATCTGGCCAATTGCAACATACAAATCTGGCCAGTTGCAACATAGATAGCATTTGAAGACCTATGCTCAGGCAAGGAAGCGATTCTTTTCTGGCTGTATTGCATCTGCAAACTCCTATCTAGAGGTGTTGTTTTGAGTTGTGAGAAGCCTAGTACATGCCCTTCCTCCCTTGAATCAGAATTCGGAACCATCAATTACCCATTGTGATGTTTTAAATGAGCTTTTTGTGGATAAAATATCTCGTATTCAGGCCGATTTAGAGTCAGATGCCACAATTATTGCAGAGTCTAATTCGGAGGTGTCCAGCAACTCCTCTTTTGTGGTTAGGCTGGATCAGTTTCAGTTTGTGACTCCTGATGAGTGGACGAGCTGCTTGGAACTGTACGGCCTACCACCTGTTCTCTTGACCCTTGTCCGTCACGGCTTATACTGTCCGGCTGGGGGGTTGTTGTAGAAGGCCTGGTAGGGATTTTAAATGCTTCTCTGAGGGTGGGAAGGTTGCCTTTCTGTCTTAAGTAGGCAGTCTGTAGTTAGACCTCTTCTGAAGAAGCCTGCATTGGATTCCTCAGAGTTAAGCAACTATAGGCCTGTCTCCCACCAGCGTTCCCTCTAACAGGGATTCCCAGATGTTGCTGACTACAACTCCCAGAATCCCTAGCTGCAATGGCTTTTGCTTGGGTATTATGGAAGTTGTAGTCAACAACATCTGGGAATCCCTGTTAGAGGGAACACTGTCTCCAACCTTCCATGGTAGGGCAAGGTAACTGAGAGGGTGGTAGCCTCCAAGCTTCAGGCAGTCTTGGAGGAAACAGATTATCCAGACCCATTTCAAACTGGTTTTTGGGCAGGCTGTGCGATGGACTGCCTTGGTCAGCCTGATAGATATCTTGAATGGGGAATTGACAGAGGGAGTGTGCCTCTGTTGGTCCTCTTGGATCTCTTGGCGGCTTTGGATACTATCGACCATAGTATCCTTCTGGAGCATCTGCGCAGGTTAAGAGTGGGAGGCACTGCTTTGCTGTGGTTCCGCTCTTACCTTTCAGGCAGATTCTGGATGGTGTCACTTGGAAACTGTTGCTCTTCAAAACGTGAACTTTTATAGAGCGTCCCCCAGGGCTCTATTTTGTCTCCAGTGCTTTTTAATATCTACATGAAACCACTTGGAGAGATCATCACGAGATTTGGTGCAGGGTGTTATCAGTATGCTGATGACATCCAAAACCTTTTTTCCATGTCAACATCAGTTGGAGAATTGTGCACTAAGCCAACATGAAGATTTCTTTTTAACTATACTTGTGGTCTCACTATTTCATTCACCAACATCTTCCCATCACTTTTGTGTGATTTGCAGGTAGTGGAATGACTCTGCCCATGGATTCTCGGCCATCTCTTCTTGCTGATGGAGCGGAAGAGGCTTCAGTGCAACCAGATCAAGTAGGGGAGGGATCACTGGGGGCGGAGGAGGAGGAGAGGGAATGAAGAGATCACCTTTGTCTGCTCCACATGCCCCTGGGTGTGAAAGCATCTCTCTTTCCTTTGGCCTTTGTCAAAACTGCCAGCTAGGAGGGCTGTGAAGGCTTTAATTTGGCTAACTGGGCAAGGAAGAGCCTTTGAAGGGGTTGGCTGTCAAATACTTGGCAGAAGGACAGCAACTGGCCGTCACAGGATAGTGTGTGTTTCAGTGGCAGTTGCTGGTGTCCCCGGGTTGACGGGAGGGCCGGGGGGGGGGGCAGCTGGTACAAATTATTGGTGCCCAGTGGTCCAGAAGGGGGCCCAGGATGTGCATATGTGTGCAGTTCCTGCCACCGCCATGCCACCATAGCGCCATGCCACCTTATTATTATTTGGCCTGAGGTAATACATTTTTGTGGAGTTGTGCAAAAGCTATATAATAAATTTAGTGGCAGTCCTCAGAGGTGGGAAATTTTGAAAGAAAACGGTAGTTCGCTCCACTCCATGTCAAGCACACACTGGTCTGCTAGAGTTGAGAGCGTTAAACCCTTTGCAAAAAAACTTATGGAGATTAAGAAGGCAATCGAGTCAGTGTTGGAATTAAATCTAAATGATAATAATGTGATATATTACATGTGATTTTGATTTGCTCTGCCCTTGCTGGGGGACCCAAACATTTTATTTCACTGGGTCCCGAACCAGCTCTCAGCAGCACTGGGTGTCCCATGCTGTCTGTCTGTCTGTCTCTCTCTCTCTCTCTCTCTCTCAGAACAGTTGAAGCACCTTTGATACAAAGCACCTTCTCCCTCCATTTCTTTTGTATTTGAAGGTTTTTGTGAAACCCCTTTGAAGGTTTTTGTGAAAAGTAGCATATAAAATAATTAATGACCCTGCCGAGGAATCTTTCCTGCCCTTCTCCTACCAGCTTATGTTAACTGTCCATTTGGATTGTGCTAGGAAGGGAAAGAACCCTTATGTGGTCTGTGAGGGAGGAAATGTTTTCTTCTTCTTCTTTTTCCAGGGTCCAGTGACTTTTGAGGAGGTGGCTGTGCATTTCACGGAGGAGGAGTGGGCTCTGCTGGATCCGGACCAAAGAGCCCTGCACAGGGCAGTCATGGAGGAGAATTATGAGACTGTGTCCTCTCTGGGTAAGGCTCCCACTTTTTCACTGAAGGGGAGACTGGAAGAGGAAGAGAGAGATGGGTCTGGTTTGCTGAAGTTGGTGAGAGCAAGGTGCAGATAACTGGGTTTAGTCCACATGTGGGCCAGAGAACCAGTGTGCTATAGCAGCTAGAGTGTTAAAGATCTTGAAGATCTGGGATCAAATACTCCTCGGCGATGCAGTAGGCTTGAGCCTGAAACGTTTCGGAGGCCATTATAGAGGCCTCCGGAATGTTTTGGCGTTCCGGAAGCAGGGGTGTTCCCTTCAGGGCGGGGGAGGGTGCGCTTACCCCTCCCGCTGCATTTCCCCCACCAGCGCTCCATTGGATCAAAGCCCCTCGGGTTGCCCTTATTGGCTGGAAGTGGCCGATAATTCTTTCCTCATAGTCAGATTATTATCTTGAATCCCCTTCACCATCCACGCAATCCTCCATACCTGAGCAAAAAATGAGATCTAGAATTTCCCACGCCTAATCTATATCAGGCCATAGAATTTGAGACCTTCAAATGGAGGCCTCGAAATCCTGTGCCCCATCTGTCAAGCAGGCCAGTAGGGAATACTGAAATCTTGCAGGTTAAGTAGCCAGGACAGAATTCAGCTGTTATGAGCTAAACAGACATGTCAGTGTTGGGACTGTCACTGAAGGGCTGTGAAGAAAAATATTTCCTTTAGGTACGAGGCTCCATGCACCCACACTGAAATGAGGCAGAAATTTCTCTAGGAAGTGAGGAAACTGCATCCAGGCAGACATTTAACAGGTGCATCTCTCCCCAGCTGAATGTCCAGCTGAAAGACCAAGGCAAAGTGCGGGAGCATGGTACCTCATTTCTAAAGCCATCATCCTATATCAGTCTATACAAAGCCTTCACAGCTTATATGGCACGGAAGTTAAGATGGACACCGTAACTTGCAATTTCTATTCTTTTTAGGGCATAAATGAAAATGTAAAGCATCTTAACTCTCCCATTTTAAACCAAAGTTTTTTGGATTACTGACTGCTGTATTTATATTCTGGTCTTCCTCCAAGGAGCCCAGAGCTCTTTGCCCGGTTATGTTTGTCCTCAACAACCCTGTGAAGTAGGTTAGGCTGAGAGAAAAGTGACTGACCCAGAGTCACCCAGTGAGTTTCATGGCTGAGAGGGGGATTTGAACTCGGGTCTCTCCAGTCCTAGTCCAACACTGCACCACATTGGCTCCCTAAGTTGCAAATTCTGTGCTGCCAACACTCCTTGAAACCTGCAGTGCTCATTTCAGTTGAAGGGCAAGGGGGACAAAGTCTGACTGTTGCTGTGGCATGCTGTAGCTGCCACTGGGAGACCTGCCCCTCTGCCTTCCTTACAGCTGTGCTTCCTAGCCCAGAAGATTGCTCAGACATCTGTGTAGTGTGTTGCAATAGTGACAAAGTTCTTGTACTTTATTATTATTTAGATACATACTAAAATGGTTGTTTTTATTTATTTTAGATATGCTAGATAGGTTTAAAACTTCAATCTTTGCTGCTTGTTTTTCTCTTTATGGTGTTCATTTAGATTTCCAAGTTAATATTTCTAAATGTTCATTCTAGATATCTCACTTTCCTCTCTACTGAATTGGAGGGTGCCAAATCATATTTCGCCCAGGGCAAAAAAACCCAACCCATTGCTGGTCCTGGGCTGCCTCCACCCATGTCTCAGTAATACAGAGCAGTCTGGCTGTGTTCTTCTCCCATCAAGAGAACGCATAACTGGACATTGTTCATGGATGTGAGGCCCCTTTACGGTCTCAAACTTGATCAGTTTTCTCTCTTCATTCCAGCAGGTAACAGCTGGGAGAGAGAGGGAAAGCCCCACAGAGAATTGTTGGGAGGTGCTGGAAGGACAGAGACGGAACGTCAAGGAATAAAAACTGAAATCAAACAGAAGAGGAATGGATCTCCTGCTTCTCAACATGGTGAACTGCATACAATCACAATCCAGGGCAAAGTAGAGAAAACTCTTTGTATTTTCAACAGGGGGAGCTTCCGTTCTGAATCCAGCCTTCAACCTCAGTTTAAAATGCATATGGAAGAGAAACCATACAAATGCTTGGAATGTGGGAAAAGCTTCAGCAAGAGAGCAGTTCTCAGTAAACATCAAAAGATTCACAGAGAAGAGAACCCATATAAATGTTTGCAGTGCGGAAAGAGCTTCAGTCACCGCACAAGGCTGACTGCACACCAAAAGATTCACACAGGTGAGAAACTATATAGATGCTCGGAGTGTGGAAAAAGCTTCAGTAAGAACTCAGGCCTGACCATCCACCAAAGGACTCACAGAGGAGAGAAACCATATACATGCTTGGAGTGTGGAAAGGGCTTTAGTCAAAATATAAGCCTGACTTCACACCAAAAGATCCACACTGGAGAAAAACCATATACATGCACAGAGTGTGGAAAGGGTTTCAGTCAGAGGTCAGGCCTGATTTCACACCAAAGGATTCACACAGGAGAGAAACCATATAGATGCTTGGAGTGTGGAAAGGGCTTTAGTCACATGACAGGCCTGACTTCCCACCTAAAGATTCACACAGGAGAAAAACCATATACATGCACAGAGTGCGGAAAGAACTTCTCTCAAACTGACTCCCTCACTTCACACCAAAGGATTCACACGGGAGAAACCATATAGATGTATGGAATGTGGAAAGGGCTTCAGTCTCAGCACAAACTTGACTTCACACAGAAGAAGAACTCACAGAGGAGAGAAGCCATATAGATGCTTGGAGTGTGGAAAAAGCTTTAGTCAAAAGACAAGCCTGATTTCACACCAAAAGATTCACACAGGAGAGAAACCATATAAATGCTTGGAATGTGGAAAGGGCTTTAGTCACATGACAGGCCTGACTTCCCACCTAAAGATTCACACAGGACAAAAACCATATACATGCACAGAGTGCGGAAAGAGCTTCTGTCAAAGTGCACACCTCACTGTACATAAAAAGATTCACACCGGTGAGAAACCATATAGATGCTTGGAGTGTGGAAAGGGCTTTAAAGAAAGAGCAAAACTAAATGTACATCAAAGGATCCACACAGGAGAGAAACCATATACATGCTTGGAGTGTGGAAAGAGCTTCTCTCGAACTGACTCCCTCACTTCACACCAAAGGATTCACACAGGGGAGAAACCATATAGATGTATGGAATGTGGAAAGGGCTTCAGTCTCAGCACAAACTTGACTTCACACAGAAGAAGAACTCACAGAGGAGAGAAACCATATAGATGCTTGGAGTGTGGAAAGAGTTTCTCTCAAACGGACTCCCTCACTTTACACCGAAGGATTCACACAGGAGAAACCTTGTAGATGCTTGGAGTGTGGAATGAGCTTCAGTCACAGCAGAAGCCTGACTTGACACCAAAGAATTCACACAGGAGATAAACCATATACATGTCTGGAGTGTGGAAAAGGCTTCAGTCAAAATTTACATCTCACTTCACATCAAAAGACTCACACAGGTGAGAAACCATATACAGTAGGTGCTTGGAGTGCAGATAGTGCTTCAGTCATAGAGTAAGCCTAATTTCCCATGAAAAGCTTCATGTTGGTGAAACCATATAAATGATTGCAGTGTGGGGAAGAGCTTTGATTGGATGCATTCCCTCATTTCTCACTTATTCAAGTTGTAAAATAATTCCTGGGAAAGAGCTACATTAATCTGCTTTGTGGGGGAAAGAGCCAAAAGCACGCCTGCCCTAAAAGCTTAGATTCTTAAGGCATAAGTTTTTGTGGGGTGCATCTGACAAAAAAATGGACTTTGCTTATGAAGGCAGTTTTCTCTTCGGTGCAAGCTCAGCATTGAAGCATACATCCAGACATCTTCTCTTCAAAAGTGGTCACAGCATCAATATTACCCACTGGTGTTCACCCACTCTTGTTAGATGTTTTTTAGACTTCTTATCCCTTCTCTCTTTTTTTAAGGAAAGCATGTGGACCCCAGAAAGGCAGTTCCCCTCTCTCTACCACAAGTTAGCAGCATAATACTTTGTTTCGGTGCCTGTGTCCTTACGCTGTGGTGACCATATTCTCCTCAGACTTCTTCTCTAAAACACCTTTCAGGTTTAGCAACTAGAGTTCAGAGTAGTTTTTTGACGACCTGCAGAATAGTTGTCTGGAGGAAACCTTCCCCCACTCTGCCCAACGAGGGAAAGATGGAGCCGTGCCAGAGGCATTGCTAGATGCCGAAAAGACCTGGTGCGAGGGGCTGGCTCCGGCCCCTGGCCACCCTTCCCATTTGGATAGTTAACTCTTTTTACGCCCCCTGGAGGAATGAAAAACTCTCTTCTAGTTCCTGAAGCCGTTAACAGCCGGGACCTCTTTGTTATAGGAGTGTTTGCTGTTGTGCAGTCTTTCAAATGTGAAGCATTTTTTTTGTGATGGGGTGGTGAACATTTTTGCTTTTGCAGAACTTCCCACCTCCTGGGCCATCATGACCACCACCTCCAGCCAGGCAGCTGGACTGCTACTGGGCAGGAGGGGCTGTTCACCACCAACACACTATAATCATCAGCTGGATTGCTTCTGGGTGCAATGGCCGCCCTCCAGCCCCGCCACAGGAGAGAGGTGGGAGCATGGGTGAGAACTTCTCACAAAACTTGGACTCAAGCTTTCCCCATGGTGCAGTTAATTACCAGTTGGAAAGGGCCATGGTGATGGCCACTAGCCTAGCTAGTTTTAAAAGGTTAGGCAGGGTCATGGAGGACAAGCCTCTCAGTGCCTGCTGCTCTTGGTGGATGAATCCTGCCTCTACTCAGGAGGCCCCTGAATGCCAGTTTCAGGAGATGAACAACAGTGGGAGACGAGTATTTGCCTCCGCCTCCTGCTTGTGGACTTCCCAGAGGCATCTGGTGGCAGAAAGGGTGCTGAGAAACAGATGTGCCCTTGGCCTGATCCAGCTGGGATCTTTTCATGTTAAGCGCAAGGCAGCTGCGTCTGCTCAGAACTTGTGAGCGGCTGAGTGCCATTCCCTAGAGGAGGGGATTATTGCCGCATTTACTCAAACCGGCTTCTCACGACCAATTGGAAGGAGAGGAGGTGGGGCTCTCCAGACAGGGAGAGGGCGAAAGGGGGAGCTGGGCAGCTGGTGTGGGGAGAGGCCAGGGAGTGTAGCAGGGTGCACCGGGAAAGTGCCCTGCTGCCCGGTGGGCCAGTTCGAGCCTGTAGTGTGTCCTAGACACAACAAATTGGTGACGAAGAGATAGAGTCCACAAAGTCCTCTATAGTAAGCAGTCTCATAAAATAATACAGCCATCAGGAGCTGAGCAAGCAGTCAGTCAAGCCAAAGCAAGACTCCTCTCTCATTGCTCTCTGCTCTCTTTTATACATTAGATACACTGATCCCTTTCCGATGGTTCTCATATTCAGCTCCTTAAAGGAACAGTAATTTAAACACCACACTCAGGCAGCCATAGAATCAGGGTATTTGAAGGGAGCTGAGAATGTGGAAGAGCAACGGAAAGCCCTCCTGGGTCACCTCCAAAATGTCAATCAAACAAAGGACTCTTTCTCTTCTTGGGAATCAGTGAGCTCATTGGAAATAATAGAAGAGAGTACAGGAGTACAGGGATCCTCTTTGTGAGTTGGTAACAGCTTCTGAAGAACAGAGACATTCAAAGGAGGTCTCAAATGAAAGGAGAGACTCTCTTCTCTCAGAAACGAGGCACAGAGGTGCTCTTATCACTGGACTTCAGGGCCGAGGTCCAGGGCCTCCACAGCCCCTGGTCCTCTGCAAATCCTCTTTAGTCTGTCCTGGGTGGTGTGGTTGCCCGGCAGAGCATGATGATGCTTAATTTGCAGGGGAGGGGGGCCTCCAAAGGCCTTTAGGTCCAGGCTCCAAAATGACCTAGGTGCACCTCTGACTAGGCAGGGAGAGGTTGTCCCCAATGCCCAAGAAATGCCAGGAACTTTCAAAAGTGAGTTGAGATAAAAAGTAGGATTGGTTCCTAAACAGCATTTTATTGAAGGGGCAACGGAGATAAAGCAATTAGTCAGGGGTGTAGCTAGAATTGAGTGGATGGGTTCAAAGAATCTGGGAGCCCCAGCTCCACCCCTCCATATTTTCTTCATTATCTCCCTCACTCTGAGAGACCGAGGAGCAAACACAGGCTCTCTCTCCCCTAGCTGTGCCCCAGCAATTAGTTGAGATCAGTGTGATGTTTTTGATTATTCCATTCCTTGACCCAGGCCAGCGTTTAAAGGGTGCTTTACTTACTTTTAGTCCAGTCCTGGAGTGAAGGCGGGCCTAACAAACAACCACCAGCAGCAAGGGCATTGAATAGCAGTCTGCGCTTGCCTGGCTTAATATAATTCCTGGCTTAACGGGATATTACGTAAGAACAGCCCTGCTAGATCAGGCCCAAGGCCTATGTAGTCCACCATCCTGTTTCACACAGTGGCCCATTAAGAATATTCCATTATTCTAAATGTAATAACAATATTGCCTTCTCTTTGCGTGCTATAACTCTTTGTATGAATATGAATATTTATATGCCGCCCTCTAGATTTTACAATCAGTACAAGTCCATTTCACACTCAAATTTGTTTGTTTGATTGTTTGTTTGATTCGATATCTATACCACCCTTCCAAAAATGGCTCGGGGTGGTTTACACAGAGAAATAACAAATAAATAAGATGGCTCCCTGTCCTCAAAGGGCTCACAATCTAAAAAGAAACATAAGATAGATGCCAGCAACAGTCACTGGAAGTATTGTGCTGGGGGTGGATAGGGCCAGTTCAAGCAGCACCAAATATAGCAACAATGATCTATTAATTTTTAAAAGCGTACTTTGTTCCTTTAACAACAAAATAAATTACCTCTACAGGGAATAATTCCACACAGCGTGCTTTTTAAAGAATAGACCCTTTCCCTGCTTCCCATTCTATAAAAACAAAAACAAATACTTTGCTTGTCCTTTTAATTACAACTAGCTGAACCCGCACAGAGCATCTGTGCAGTCGTTCACTTCCTTTTGGGGGTTAGTTGGGAGAATTTGTTTGGCAGGTCCTCCCACAGCTCTCTCACTCGCTCTGTCCCCCCCACAACAGCTCTCTCGCTCTGCCCCCCCACCTCTCTCGCTCGCTCTGTCTCTCTCCCCTCTGCGCGTCTCTCTCTCTCGCTGTGTCTCTCCCCCCGCGCCGCTCCCGCTCGCGCGCGCTCCCCCCCCCGCCACTCCTGCTCGCGCGCGCTCCCCCTGATTTTTTGCTGTCAAGGGACATGATGTGACTTTCACAGACCACAAAAACAAGCTGAAAAAGATCTGCAGAACATGTAGATGGAATTCCCCATCCTCCTAGCTCTAAATATTTCCAAGTTAGGGTAATATTTCTCTGTGTGTGTGTGTGCGTGTGTGTGCGTGTGTGTGTGTGTGTGTGTGTGTGTGTGTGTGTGTGTGTGTGTGTAAAAAAGTATATACATACATGGAGAGGCTGTAATATGATATGCACAGGAGTGAAAGAAAGGGTATGCTAAGAATTGTTTGCTTTCATCCTGTCCTTACAGTTTTTCTGCCGCAAAGATATACGGGGGAGGGGGCAAACCAAGAAGAGGGGGGGCCATGTTAATTTTTGTCCCCAGGCCCACTTCAGCCTTGCTACGCCCTTGTAGATCCACAGAAGGCTCACCATTTCAGCTCTATACTCATTTCAGCTCTATACTCCATCGTCTGCACCCTTAGTGAACTGCAAGTGTACAACATGCTAGTTAACACACAATGAAGCTGTGAAATATCGGGGGTGGGGGGGACCTGTTTGAAATTAAAAATCAATTTTAAAAGACATCAATGTGTAAGTGATGGAATCCAAATGTGTGCTATAACCCCATGGACAGGATAATTAACATACTACGAGATCCACATACAGCATTTTGGTTTTATTAGTATACAGATTGTTACACTGAGAAGTGTGGCATCTGCAGACAGAGTATTCAAAGGAAAGGTATTAGCCTCTAAGCAATAATACAAGTGTGTAGCACCTCCACACAAACACAAAGACTTCTCTTCAGGGTAGCTTTGATGTGGTCTTCTTCCTGGTGGGTAGCTCTTGTTGCTCATGTCAGAATATGGCAGATGGGCCGTTGCAGTAGCATGCTCTGGGAATGTGGGTGACCACCTCTTTCATTCATGTTTGTTTAGAACAACAAAACAAACAACAATCACAATGATTAAAGCAATGACTCCAATGATAATCCCGATAATATTCAGCATACGGGCAGTGCGGGAATATCTGTATGCGCGATCCACGTCTCCTACGCTTGCGACATTCTGCACCTGGATGAGGGAAATGGAAAAGTTGGAGTTCACTATAAGTTGGGATTAGAGGAGGGTCAAACACCACTGAAGTTGCAAACATGGTGGGCTTCAGGGGGCAGCACAGCAAGCAGCTGTTGAGGCCCTAAGAAGACTTGTCGAAGGAAGCCATGGAAGCTGGATAAAACCAACCACCAAAGGGAACTTCCAATCCCAGGTCAATAGCAGCCGGATAAGGATCTGATCTGCCTCAAGGTTGCTGGCGGGGAGAGTAACCCCCCCTCTCCCCAACATGGTCTCAATCCAGATTCGGTCTCGGTCTGACAACTGTTTACAAAACAACCAGGCATTCATCTGCTAAGCATGCAGTAAACATCTAGTTTAATGAGCGTTTCTGGCTCCCCTGGTGTATTGTTGCTACACCAGAGTTCATGGCCCTTTACAGAACATAAGTGAGAATAGCTTTCATCCAAATAGTTTTTTTTGCATGAAGTATTACTTCATCAACCTTCCTTTTGCATGCAAGACTAAGCTTCTTAATAAACTGTCCCCCCAAAAGTCTACACTTGATGTGGGGGGGGGGGAGACTAAGAGGCTCCAAAGAGGTTTTCTTTAAAAACAGGATGGCCTTCTAATTGGGCCTGTCTTATAATGTAGAATTATAAGTCTCAAAACTTGCAACTACATCTGCTGGGAACACAACACACCAGGAAGATTCCTTCAAGGTAAAGGATATGGATAGAAAATCAACTTACAATTAAGGTATCGAACAACAAGTGCTGATCAGTTGGCTGCATGGTACCTACTGAAAGCCAAAGTCCAAATCTACACACACACACACACACACACACACACCTGCAACTTCAATATTTTGCAATGAAACACTGATTCATTGCAAAATGCCATACCAGAATTGGTTCAATTGGGAGACGTCCCCGAATCGAATAAATATACCAAGTTGACCAAGTCTCATAGTGTGGAACACAAGCCACCAGCAGCGGCTCAACAGGGGGGCAGGGGCAGCCAAAGCAGGCAGCAGAGTGGCTTCTCTCTCTCATCTATCTATCTATCTCCTGCTCCACCCAAGAGCCAGGCTGCCAGCAGGCTGGCCATTCATCAGGTAGAGCTGTGCAGTTAACCTGACAAATAGCTTTTTAAAATGAATTTTTTATGAATTTTTGAAAATCATTTTTATTTTTTCCTCATAGGTTATAATGGGACTCAAACCAGCCCATTATTCCCTATTGTGTAGCCCTCTTTGCACTAGACCACCACTCACTCTTGGGCCACCCCAGCACCCCACAAGTGGCTTTAGGGTTTTTCTCCATAGGGAAGAATGGAGGTTTCATCAGCCCCATAACTGCACTTGGGGGGTGCTGGGGTGGCCCAGAGCAAGGGTGCCAACCACCTCCATGGGTTGCTAAGCCATGGGGTACTGGGTTTTGTTGTTTCTGAAGTGTTCTGAGTGTAGATTCTTTGGTAGCATATAAGATTTTCAATGACAAACCATGAATCCACTCTCATCTGCTAACCTTAAAGACACATAAACTTCAAAAATCACTTAAAAATCAGCCCTTTGCCCAGTTCCTTTCAAATAATTCTGATAGCTACCTGGCCCCCCTTGGGCACTACCACCCACCACACTCTGCTCTAGGCCACCCCTTTCCTCCCGACGTGAAGCTATACATTTGCTGACACCTCCATGCTTCTTTATGGAGAAAAACCTTAAAGTTGCATAAACTTCAAAAATAACTTAAAAATCAGCCTTTTGCCCAATTCCTTTCAAATAATTCTGATAGCTTCCTTGCCCACCTCGGGTACTACCACCCACCACACTCCACTCCAGGACACCCCTTTCTCCCCGACGTGAAGCTATACATTTGCTGCAATCCTCATTATTCTCTATGAGGAATTCCAAAATAATTTTAAAATTCACCAATAATCAGAGGAGTGTCCGATTGCCTTAGAACTTTGTGGATAGTAGGCACCCCTGGTTGTCTACCACCCACCCCAATTTTGTGCCCCTAGGTGCTCCATAATATGAGATATGGGCTAGTTCGGGCCCCATTATACCCTATGAGAAAAATAATAAAAAATATTTCAAATATTCATAAAAAATCATAGGGGTGTCCAATTGCTTCGGGGTTTGCGTGGGTGTTGGCATCCATGGGTGCTCCACAATAGGGAATAATGGGCTGGTTCAAATCCCATTATACCCTATGAGAAAAAATAAAAATAATTTTCAAAAATTCATAAAAAGTTGTACAAGTGTCCGATTGCTTTGGGGTTTGGGTGGCAGGTACCCCTGGGTGCCAGCTACTATCCTACCAATTTTTGGGTGTCCAAACCATTTTGAACCGGATAGAAACAGTTCAAAATGGTTCAAATTCAAACCGAACCAGGGAGAGGTTCGAGCAAAACCAAAACCGAACCACCCCCTCCTGGTTCTAACCTGGTTCGAATTCGAACTGAACCGGGCAAACCGGTTTTGTGCACATCCCTACTGTCCACCCCGCTGCCCAACTGACTCCCTAACTGAGCTGACAGAGCTGGTCGCAGAGTTGGTGTTGCAGTCTCCTAGACTTTTGGTGCTGGGGGACCTCAATGTCCACTTTAGGGTTCGCTTGTCTGGTGTGGCTCAGGAGTTCATAGCGGCCATGACAACTATGGGCCTATCCCAATTAGTTTCTGAACCATCTCATGTTGCCGGCCATGCACTCGATTTGGTCTTTTGTTCAGATCAGGGGGGTGTTCCGTGGGTGGGGGATCCAGTGGTTTCCCCATTGTTATGGACGGACCACTACCTGGTTAAGGTTGGTCTCACATCTGCAATCCACCCCTGCAGGGGTGGTGGACCTATTAGGATGGTCCATCCAAAAAGGCTGCTGGACCCAGTGGGATTTCAAAAGGCCTTGGAGGATTTTGACGTTGGTGTGGCCAGTGATTCTGTAGATGCTCAGATAGGAACCTGGAACAGGGAACTCAACACAGCAGTAGACACGATTGCTCCTAAGCGTCCCTTCCGACCTGCTGCAAAAATGGCCCCTTGGTATACTGAGGAGCTGTGGGGGCTGAAGCGGTTGAGTAGGCGACTAGAGCACAAGTGGAGGGGAACTCGGCTTGAATCTGACAGGATTCAGCATGTGACCCATTTGAAGGCTTATGCGGTGGCAGGGTGCGCAGCAAAAAATATATTCTGGTCTGCATGCATTGTGGCTGCAGGTTCACGCTCGGCGGAGCTATCCAGGGTTGTGAGGAGTTTGGTTTCTGCTCCTTCTACTTCCAATCAGTCCCCGGAGTTGCTCTGCTGTGATGCCTTTAATGGGTTCTTTGCAAATAAGATCCCCTGTATTCGGGCTGATTTGGACTCCACTATCTCTGCAAGGTCTATGGAGGAGGTGTCCAGCAATCCCTCTTGCAGTATTAGATCGGATCAGTTTCAATCTGTGACTCCTGAGGATGTGGACAAGCTGCTTGGGGCGGTGTGGCCTACCACCTGTTCTCTGGATCCTTGCCTGACTTGGCTGCTTCTGTCTAGCAGGGAGATTGTTGGAGGTGGCCTAGTTAATATTGTAAATGCATCGCTGAGGGAGGGTAGAGTGCCCCCCTGCCTGAAGGAGGCAATGGTTAGACCACTCTTAAAGAAGCCTTCCCTGGACCCCTTAGCGATGGACAGCTACAGGCCAATCTCCAATCTCCCTTGGTTGGGCAAGGTGATTGAGAGGGTGGTGGCCAACCAGCTCCAGGCAGTCTTGGAGGAAACTGATTATCTAGACCCATTTCAAACTGGCTTTAGAGCTGGCTATGGGGTTGAGACAGCCTTGGTCGGCCTGACGGATGACCTTTACTGGGGAAACGACAGAGGGAGTGTGACTCTGCTGGTTCTTCTGGATCTCTTGGTGGCGTTCGATACCATTGACCATGGTATCCTTCCGGATCGCCTGGGGGAGTTGGGGATAGGGGGTACTGCTTTGCAGTGGTTCTGTTCCTATCTCTCAGGTAGATTCCAGATGGTGGAGCTTGGTGACAGTTGCTCCTCAAAACAGGAGCTGTTATATGGAGTCCCTCAGGGCTCCATTCTGTCACCAATGCTTTTTAACATCTACATGAAACCTCTGGGTGAGGTCATCAAGAGGTTTGGTGCTGGGTGTTATCAGTATGCTGATGAGACCCAAATCTACTTCTTTTCATCTTCAGGAAATGGCACTCATTCTCTAAATGCCTGCCTACAGGCCGTAATGGGCTGGATGAGGGATAACAAACTGAAGCTGAATCCAAGCAAGATGGAGGTGCTCATTGTGGGGGCTCAGAATCTGAGGGGTGAGTTAGATCTCCCTGTGCTTGATGGGGTTACATTCCCCCAGAAGGAGCAGGTGCGCAGCTTGGGAGTACTTCTGGACCCAGGCCTCACCCTGGTATCTCAAGTGGAGGCCATGGCCAGGAGTGCTTTCTATCAGCTTCGGCCGATTCAACAGCTGCGCCCATTCCTCGAAGAGGATGACCTCAAAACAGTGGTGCATCAGCTGCTAACCTCCTGGCTTGACTATTGCAATGCGCTCTACGTGGGGCTGCCTTTGTACGTAGTCCGGAAACTTCAGTTAGTTCAGAATGCGGCAGCCAGATTGGTCTCTGGGGCAACCCGGAGAGACCATATGATGCCTGTTTTGAAACAGTTACACTGGCTGCCGATATGTTTCCGGGCAAAATACAAAGTGCTGGTTATTACCTTTAAAGCCCCGAACAGCTTGGGTCTGAGATATCTTAGAGAGTGCTTTCTTTTACATGATCCCCACTGCACATTAAGGTCATCTGGGGAGGTCCGTCTCCAGTTACCACCGGTTCATTTGGTGGCGACTCGGAGGCAGGCCTTCTCTGTAGCTGCACCGGGGCTCTGGAATGCGCTCCCGGCAGAAATCCACAATCTTAATTCCTTACTGACTTTCAAGAGAGCCCTTAAAACCCATCTGTTTGGCCTGGCCTTTCAGGGTTTTTAATTAGTTTTAATTGTTTTAATGTTAACCTGGTTTTCAGCATTTTAATTGTTTTGATAGTTTAAGTGTTCTTTAGATGTTTTTAAATTGGTGTTTGTATTTCTGTTTTAATTGTTTTTAATGATTTCTGTTTTTTAATTGTAAACCGCCCTGAGCCAGCTTGGAAGGGCGGTATAAAAATCGAATAACTAACTAACTAACTAAATAAATAAATAAATAGCTCAGTACTGTCTTCACAGACTGGCAGCGGCTTCTCCAAGGTGGCAGGCAGGAATCTCTCTCAGCCCTTTCTTGAAGAAGCCAGGGAGGAAACTTGAACCCTTCTGCTTTTCCCAGAGCAGCTCCATCCCCTAAGGGGAATATCTTACAGTGCTCACACTTCTAGTCTCCCATTCATATGCAACCAGGGCAGACCCTGCTTAGCTAAGGGGACAAGTCATCCTTGCTACCATAAGACCAGTTCAAAGAACCTGGGCCACCAATCAAAAGGGCCACTGGAGCCCCTGTTGCGCATGATGTCACGTGCAAAGGGGGTGTGGCCTGATTGGCAGAAGGCCCACCCCAGTCCTCCCCCTCTCTTTTCCAGGCAGCAAGCGCTGCCTGGAAATGAGAAGGGGAAAGCTCTCTCGGGGCTCTCTGGAGACCAAGCGATGGCCCCAGGTGTGCAACATCATGCACACTGGACGTCACTAGCAGGGCGGAACATAAGCCGCCATTCAGCTGGCTCCACCACTGAGTGTCTATACATTGCTTTTTGAATCTTGACTTGTCTTTGTTTTCTCTTTAGCTTAGTAGGAAACAATCACGACACGCAGACTTCCATCGCAAGCCTTCTCACTCCCACCAGTGGTGCTGCTGCTATGAAAAGGTATGTGATAATGAGAAGGCTTGCTATGAACGTCAGCGTGTCGTGACTGCTTTTCCCCCTACCACACTGCTTTTCATGACATTAGATTTTGCCAGTTGACATCTTCAACAGAAAGAATTTGGTGGTGCAGATGTGTAGAGGGTACTCGTGGAGCTTGAGAGGTAATAAAAGGGGGGTGTTGCTGGTGGAAATTGTTTTGTCCAGGGGCGTAACTACGGGGGGGGGGGGGGCAGGCAGGGCACGTGCCCTGGGCGCCACTTGGTAGGGGGCGCCAAAAAGTGCCCCTGCCGATCCCCTGCCTTGGCCCTTTCCCGAAAATTTTCAAAAAAAAAATTTTTTTTGAGCTGCAGCAGCAGTCCATGGCGCAAAGTGCAGTCCGCACAGACCGCGTGTGGCGCCCCCCCCGGTCCTGGCGGCCTCCCCCATTGCTCGGCTCCGGCGCTGGGCGCCGCAGCGCGGGCACCTGAAGTCAGTGCCTGCCAGTGCTTGAGATCTCAAGTCCGGGCACATGGTTGTTGCAGCCCTTTGGGGCTGGCGCCAGCGGCACACCCCATGTGGCCAGGAGCAAGAGCCGAGAGAGGAGGAGACAAAGTCCAGGATGCAGCAGCAGGAGTGCCGTTGCGGCTGCTTCCAGTGGGGCTGACTGAGTTGGAAGACTGAGCCGAGAGTGAGAGGAGCTGATTGTGCAAGCACCTGGATGAGTCAGTATATAGCTTCACTGCTTGCAAGTACTAAGAAAGAATGGAGTGGAAAGCATGGCGGGGGGTGTCTTAAAGGGGGAGGCGAGTGTGATTTGTTTGGTGGCCAGAGCCAATAGAGAGCTTAGACTGTGATAGCAAAGCCAGCCTGAGCTCCTTCCTTGCAAAGCCAGGCACCGCACAGATGCTTGTTGCTTTGGCTTTTCCTCCCGCCCCTTCCCCAGTCGCCAATCTTCCGAGCAGGAGACTGCTGCAAGGAGGCTGGCTAATTTCTCAGGTTGGTGCTTGGTTTGTTTCTCCTGGGGTGAAGTGGAAGAGGAGCGTCCTTTTCCCTGGCTCTGCACACGGAGGTTTCCCCTCCCGCCCCTTCCCCAATCTCCAATCTTCTGTGCAGGGATCTGGAGGCTGGCTTCTTTTGCAGGCTGGTGCTTAGTTTGTTTCTCACCCCAGGGGTGGAGTGGAAGAGGAACTGTTTCCCTTGCTCTGCACACAGAGGCTTTTCCTCCCGCCCCTTCCCCTATCTCCAGTCTTCTGAGCAGGGGGCTGCAAGGAGGCTGGCTGCTTTCTCAGGTTGGTACTTGGTTTGTTTCCCCTGGGGTGGAATTGGAGGAACCTCCTTTTCCCTTGCTCTGCACACAAAGGCTTTCCCTCCTGCCCCTTCCCCAGTCTCCAATCTTCCGAGCAGGATGCAATCCACCCAAGTCCTTGAATGAGCAAAAAGGGAAGAAATAATACAACTACAGCAGCAGGCAGGGTGTGGCTGAGGAGAACAGCCTGCCCCCCCTTTCCCTACTAAGTTGGTGCCATGCAAGGTTCTTCCTCCTCTATTAAACTACTGAAATTGTTCCCATCATTCATCCTCGTCTCGAAAGGCACCACTTGCTACTTTTCTTCTGTTGTCAAAAGCACAAAGACAGAGCTGGGCAAAACAGTGGAATATATATGTCTGCAATAGAGTTGAGAGAGGTACTGACATACGTGTGTGTGTGCGCTTGCTCATGCTCTCTATTTCTCACACACAGAGTATTAATTGAGAACTAGGGGGGAAATCCAAACAATTTCTGAACCGAGCACACTTAGAAGCCTTGCTGAATTCTAACAATTTTAATCTAAATGCACAGTTAGCAAATACTTACAAAAGTTAAGTATAGTTAGATCTGCATCCTGCATCAGAGTCACAAATCCAGATCAGCCCTATAATCTAACCACGTTTTAACTGCAGGGATTGAAAAAGTTAAGGGAGGGGGAGATGGGTGTGTGTGGAACCTTGCTATGCAATGCATGCTAATTTAATTATGTGCCATCATCAAAATGGATTAGCTGTTTCAGCCCATCAGGAAAGTCTAAACCTTCTTAGTGATTACTTAAACATAGTGCTGCCAAGCAGTTTGTAAATAAAACTAGCAGCCCTTGGAAATTAATTGTAGGATGGGGCAGGGGGAGAAAGTATATACTTCTAAGTATATACCTGCCTGCTGCTGTAGTTGTATTTAGAAGCCGCCCAGAGACGGGGTATAAATTTAAATAATAATAATAATAATAATAATAATAATAATAATAATAATAATAATAATAAACATTTAGAGGATCAAGTGAGTCCTTTTATGTTCACTAAAAAAAATTGCAAATACAAAAAGGGAAATTTCCTTACAATTATGAATTATGATTCCATGTGGTTTCTTCCATGACGTGGAAGAAACCACATGAAATCGTAATTCATAATTGTAAGGAAATTTACTTTAAGTTGCTTGCATAGATATAGGAACAGCTTAGTAAAAGCTAAAATCCACATGCTGGATGAGAAAGCTGAGTTATATGCTTGGATGGAGAGCCAGCATGGTGTAGTGGTTAGAGTGCTGGACTAGGACCAGGGAGACCCGAGTTCAAATCCCCATTCAGCCATGATACTAGCTGGGTGACTCTGGGCCAGTCACTTCTCTCTCAGCCTAACCTACTTCACAGGGTTGTTGTGAGAAGAAACTTAAGTATGGAGTACACCACTCTGGGCTCCTTGGAGGAAGAGCGGGATATAAAATGTAATAAATACAGGTAAATAAAATAATAAATGGAGAGAGTGAAGTCAGTATGTGTGTGCTGGTATGCAGGAATTGATTAACCTATCAATCCCACCGACCACCCACCCCCTCTACTATTTGCTGAGTAACAATAACAACTGAATAACGAATTATATTTCCTGCCAACCAAAAAAGTTAAAATGCCATTATTCATATAGTTGAATCTACTCACACAGGCAGACTGAAGGTTAAACATGTCAGCTCAACATTACCATCACATAGCAAAATGTTTTTGTGAAAGCAACCCCACATGACATTTTCAAGGGCATAATAACCCATATTACATTGTCAAGTTGTTTCATGAGGCACATTTATTGTGTTAATGATGGGTCAACTCCTGGAAACACCTGTGCTTCAAATGTGGTCAAATCAGTCCCCAGTTATTCAAAATATTAAGTCTATAACTGAAATAAAGAGTTAAAAAATACTGATGAACTACAGTTAAATCCAAATACTTAATGGTTTAACTCCATGATCTTCTCTCTCACACAGAGTGTGGTTTGGAGAAAATAAGAACACATCACAACTCCTTTTTCTTTTTAATACAAACAGCAGCAACGCATGAGAGAGAAGATTCCACCTCTCCCCTAACTCAAACTAGCTAAACTTCCCCATGTGTGGTATAAAATCTGATCCTTAATGAGACAACTGATGCCATGCAATCATCACATGTTTAATCTCTTGGGGGGGCGCAATGTCAGTGCTTGCCCTAGGCACCATTTCCCCTAGTTACGCCTCTGGTTTTGTCTCCCCCTCATCCAGCCCCCTGCCTACCATGCGCACACCTAAGCAGATACAGACCTCACAATGTTGTTTGCACAAAGGAGCCCAGGTTTTCTTTAGTGATTGACAGAGTACCGTAGAAGTCTATAGGAGGAGAGCTAGTCCTGTCTATGGAAGCTAAGACCTCTTTGCTAAGCAGGGTCTGCCGTGGTTAGCATTTGAATGTGAGACTACATGTGAGCATCGTAAGATATTCCCCTTAGGGGATGGGGCCAATCTGGGAAGAGCATCTGCATGCCTGAGGTTGCAAGTTCCCTCCTTGGAATCTTCAAGATAAGGCTGAGAGAGACTCCTGCCTGTAACCTTGGAGAAGCTGCTGCCAGTCTGTGTAAACAATACCGAGCTAGTAGTCTGACTCCGTATAAGGTAGGGATGTGCATTTCGATTAGAGTACAAAATGTTTTGTGTCCAGAAATGGCACTTTCGGATGTTTTGTACACCTGCCGAAAATGAAAAATGTCTCAATGAAGATTTTTGTAACCGAGTCGAAATGACCCCATTTTGGAAATGAAGCTTTGTAAATTTCGGACCGGTTTTGCAATCGCTATCAAAAGTCTCCCACTCCCAGCCTTTAGTTCTTCTGATGTCTGTTTGAATTTCCCGCCCTACAGGACTGATTGGCAGGTGCAAGCAGGCTAGATGCAGCAGGGAGGAGTTTCCGGAGCAGCAGGGACACAGACTCAAGGAGCTTGCCGGCCCGAGAGCTCCTTGCTTGTGCGGGTGGCGGTGCGGCAGCAGCAGGCACGGCAGGAGTAGCGGTGGACATGGCTGCGGCTGCAGAGAAGAAGGCGGATGGCGAGGTGAGAAGAGCCACGGGCCCTAGCAGAAGAGGCAGGAGGAGGAGGCAGGCGGGTAGGCAAAAATGACAGAGAGGGAAGGAGGGAGCTCAGAGCCGGGGAGAGAAAGCGCTGCCGGGGGGCAGGTAGGGAAGGCTGCCGATGGCGGGAAGAGGAAGGTGGGAAGAGGACGGAGATAGACTGGGAAGCACAAGAGACTGGGCAACTATTAGTGCATCTTTGTTCGGGGAACAGACTGTGGCGGAAGGGAGGGGGGAAGCAGCAGGGAGATTGGCACCCCAAAATCCAGATTTGGTTTCGGAGCAAGTCGGCTCCGAAACCGAAAATTGGGGGTTTCGGGAGGGTTGCTTTCAGACCCTCTCAGAATTGGGGCGGGCTTCGGATTTGGCCAAAGCCGAAAAAGAAAAACTCCAAAATGCACAACCCTAGTATAAGACAGCTTTGTATGTACTACTTTTTCATTGCTAACCTACCTCACAGGGTTGTTGTGAGGAGAAACATAACTATGTACCCTGCTCTGGGCTCCTTAGAAGAAGAGCAGAATATAAATTAAATAAATAAATAAATAAATAAATAAATAAATAAATAAATAGCATTTCTTTTGCAGATTGGACAGCAGCCAATGGATGCTATACATCAACCAAAGAAAGAGCAATTGTTACCACAGTCCATTCACTATCAACCATTGTTTGTAAAAGCTCTTTGTTTCCTACCAAGCTGAAGCAAAACAATTGCTACAGGCAGGCTTTCATAGCAAATCCTCTCACGCACATACCTTTGCATATCACACACACAGATTTTCCGTCCATTAAACTTCACCACTTTGATAGCGAATTGTATAATCCAGGCCTACAAATAAGTATATAAAAGTATGTATCAAAGTATAATTCAGGAAAGTTGGGTCATATCCCTAATGGAGTATAGAGTCAGCAGATTATTCAGAGTTGAGACGCCTCTCGGTAACAGAGGACAAAGTCAAGAGCGGGAGGCCCCCTCTCAAGAATATGGGTTGAGAAGCCCACCAGAGATAACAGGTACCAGGAGTGGTCAAACACAGGCCATTAGCTAAATTCCTCAGTCAGCAGAAAGAGGGTCTTGCTGGTACGAAGAGATACCATAGGGATTAAAGTTGTCATAAAAGCCAGGTAGTAACTCATCTTCTCAGGCTCTAGATGGCACCTCTGGAATATGTAAGTTTAATATCTAATAACGTGTATTAATCGCCTTGTTGATATGCTTGTATGTTTGAGACCTATAAAAACTAGCCAACTGTATGGCTTGGGCGCGCAGTATCAGCCAGATGCTCTCTGATGATACTAGTGCCTTTCATGACATGAAATAAAAGCTTTTTTTGAGCAACGCACCCTTGTTGTTTGACTCCATTCAGTTAGACAGCAAGTATATCGGCGAGAATTGAGCCTAATCCTCTTTGGTTCTGGCAAGACGCCCCATTCCCTATCCACGATAGGAGAATGAAAGCCAGTGGCTGAATCAAACAGGAAGGCTAGATTCTAGAGGTTTTCCCCGCAACAATTTCCTGGCACCCCAATCAGATGGGACTGTCCACCCTGTCTGCCTGAGCCCAGAGGGATCCAGGGACAACCAGCCGGTACCAAATGGTGAGTTCACCATTGCTGGGACTCAGTGGGACCCCCTGGGTTGGGTAAGGCAAAACGGACAGCTTCCAAGATTCCACATTGAGAATCAGGTGCGTGCTCTACGGTTTTAAGGTACCTTGGGGAAGGATTCCTTGGGAGGGATCCTTGGGAGGGATGGGGAAGGGACAGAGCAAAGGGCCAGTTCCAGGAATTCCCCAGGTGTACATGTTAATTTAAAAAAAAAAAACTGGAAGAATTTGACAGGGACTGTGGGACTGTCACGGGTTCGGATAGTCACTCTTTGTACCTCCGTATGGCCAGGATTTACCTTGAGATTCCTGCAAGATAGTGACCAGTGACAGAGTCATTTGAGCATAAACATCTCAACTATTTGTGAAGGTTCCTGGAGGGTCCCCAGCCCGGGCAAATGGATTACTGGTACGTCTGGGCAGATGCTGCCGAGAAGAGGGCAGGGCGGTTTTCCAGTCTGTCTTCCAGTCCTATCAATAAATAAAGGTGACCACCACTCCACTCCCTCCTTTCTGTTTTTTTTCCACACGGGAGGATGGGTGGAGACCTAGTACTATTCCCCCCGCACCTCTTCTGCTTTCTGTAGCTGGTGCTGTGGTGGATGGAGCAGGTCTAAACATCCAGCCCCAGCTAGATTTAGGATCTCCCTCTCACACCAGGTTAGGGCTCTCCTTTGGAGTAGCAGGAGCAGCTGCCTTAGGAGGAGATCTCACGGAAACTCCCCATCAGAGCAAACTCATGGATGAGCAGCAGTCTCCTTCTCACCTAGAAACAGCAACTAAGGCAATTTCCACTGTCCTTGAACAGGCGTTAGGAAAACAGACATCTCGGATGACATCTTTTGCAGAGGGCACTCCCCAGTTGATTAGGGATGTGCACAAAACCGGTTAGCCTGGTTCGGGTCCGAACCAGGTCCGAACCAGGAGGGGGTGGTTCGGTTTTGTTTTTGTTCGAACCACCCCCTGGTTCGGTTTGGATCTGAACCGGTTTGGACTGGTTCAGACTGGTTCAGATGCCCATAAATTGGTAGGATGGTAGCAGGCACCCAGGGCTACCTGTCACCCAAACCCCAAAGCAATCGGACACTCGTACGATTTTTTATGAATTTTTGAAAATTATTTTTATTTTTTTCTCATAGGATATAATGGGACTCGAACCAGGCAATTATTCCTTATTGTGGAGCACCCATGGGTGCCAACAACCATGCAAACCCTGAAGCAATCAGACACCCCTATGATTTTTTATGAATATTTGAAATATTTTTAATTATTTTTCTCATTGAGTATAATGGGACCCAAACCAGTCCATATCCCCTATTGTAGAGCACCTAGGGGCACAAACCTGGGGTGGGCGATGGACAAACAGGGGTGCCTACCACCCAAAAAATCCCAAGGCAATTGGACACTCCTCTGATTATTGGTGAATTGTTAAAGTATTTTTGAATTCCTCATAGAGAATAATTAGGATTGCAGCAAATGTATAACTTCACGTCGGGGGGGAAGGGGTGTCGTAGAGTGGAGTGTGGTGGCTGGTAGTTCCTAGGGTGGGCAAGGAAGCTATCAGAATTACTTGAAAGGAATTGGGCAAAGGGGTGATTTTTAAGTGATTTTTGAAGTTTACGGGTCTTTAAGGTTTTTCTCCATAAAGAAGCATGGAGGTGTCAGCAAATGTATAGCTTCACGTCGGGAGCAAAGGGGTGGCCTAGAGCAGTGTGGGGTTGGTGGTAGTGCCAGGTAGGGGCAAGGAAGCTACCTGAATTTTTTCAAAGGATTTGGGCAGAGGGCTGATTTTCGGTTAATTGTTGAAGTTTACGCGTCTTTAAGGTTTTTCTTCATAATAAGTTATAATGGAGCTTTCAGCAGCCCCATAAGTGCACTTGGGGGGTGCTGGGGTAGTCCAGAGCGAGTGGTGGTGTAGTGCACATAGGGTGCCAACCACCCCCATGGGTTTCTAACACATGGGGTACAGGGTTCTGTTGTTTCTGAGGTATTCTGAGTGTGGATTCTATGATAGCATATTAGAATGGATTCATGGTATCTCATTGAAAATCTCATTTGCTATCATAGAATCCACACTCAGAATATCTCAGAAACAACAGAACCCTGTACCCCATGGGTTAGAAAAACCCATGGGGGTGGTTGGCACCCTATGTGCACTACACCACCACTTGCTCTGGGCCACCCCAGCACCCCCCAAGTGCACTTATGGGGCTGCTGAAAGCTCCATTATAACTTATTATGAAGAAAAACCTTAAAGACGCGTAAACTTCAACAATTAACCGAAAATCAGCCCTCTGCCCAAATCCTTTGAAAATTTTCAGGTAGCTTCCTTGCCCCTACCTGGCACTACCACCAAACCCACACTGCTCTAGGCCACCCCTTTGCCCCCGACGTGAAGCTATACATTTGCCGACACCTCCATGCTTCTTTATGGAGAAAAACCTTAAAGACCCGTAAACTTCAAAAATCACTTAAAAATCACCCCTTTGCCCAATTCCTTTCAAGTAATTCTGATAGCTTCCTTGCCCACCCTAGGAACTACCAGCCACCACACTCCACTCTACGACACCCCTTTCCCCCCCGACGTGAAGCTATACATTTGCTGCAATCCTAATTATTCTCTATGAGGAATTCAAAAATACTTTAACAATTCACCAATAATCAGAGGAGTGTCCAATTGCCTTGGGATTTTTTG
Source organism: Hemicordylus capensis (assembly GCF_027244095.1). Taxonomy (NCBI): domain Eukaryota; kingdom Metazoa; phylum Chordata; class Lepidosauria; order Squamata; family Cordylidae; genus Hemicordylus; species Hemicordylus capensis. Next base: position 243,243,475 of record NC_069658.1, on the reverse strand, counting down.
GGTGGTAGGCACCCCTGTTTGTCCATCGCCCACCCCAGGTTTGTGCCCCTAGATGCTCTACAATAGGGGATATGGACTGGTTCGGGTCCCATTATACTCAATGAGAAAAATAATTAAAAATATTTCAAATATTCATAAAAAATCATAGGGGTGTCTGATTGCTTCAGGGTTTGCATGGTTGTTGGCACCCATGGGTGCTCCACAATAAGGAATAATTGCCTGGTTCGAGTCCCATTATATCCTATGAGAAAAAATAAAAATAATTTTCAAAAATTCATAAAAAATTGTACGAGTGTCCGATTGCTTTGGGGTTTGGGTGACAGGTAGCCCTGGGTGCCAGCTACCATCCTCCCAATTTTAGGGTGTCCAAACTGGTCAAAACCAGTCCGAACCGAACCACCCCCGGTTCAGTTCGAATTCGAACCTGCAGCCCGAACCTGAGGGCTGGTTTGGTTCGGTTCGGATCCGAACCGCCGAACCACCCCCGGTTTGGATCTGAACCGGCTTGGATCCAAACCGGTTTGCACATCCCTACAGTTGATAGCCCCTTTCCGAACTTACCCTGTTCCCACTAACAACGGGATAGTACATCCCTATAGTCATTTCCCTTTTGCTACAGCAGACTTGGTTCTGGGCAGCAAAACATCCTGCGCTTGCGAGATGAGGCAGAACTGGTGCACCGGAGATTTCAAACAATCTTCAATACACATCAACCTAATTGGCAAGATGTAGAACAGCTAGTGTCATGCAGCAGGGCAAAATCCAGTATGAAGGGTGAGGTTCAGAGGACCCCAAGGGGGCCAGGAACAAAAGGGAGACAGAAGGGGGATTGCTTTGTCTGATGCACTCAATCCAAGAGCAGATTTTCAGATTTTACAGAATGTTTGCTTCTTTGTTTGTTTGTTTGTGTATGTGTGTCTGTGTATGTGGTTTTGTATTGTTTTGTTTTGACAAAATTCTGACTTGCCTCAGAGACTTATCGGGTTACCTGCAGGCTGGATATGCTGTTTGTAATACTTTTGGAATATTAAAAGTTGACAACAGAGCTAAAAGCAGTTGAAAAGGCTTGTAAATTGGCAAGGTGGGGGGGAAGGTGAATATAGACTGATTGTAGACATGTTTTTGGAATTGTACTCAATTTTGTGACAAAATGTGAACTTGTTTAAAAGAACAGACATAACTATAAAGAAACAAGAGTGCCCACTCCTCCTGAACTGCAGCTTGCAGATTTGTCAGACCCCAGAAGATGAGAAACGATCATGGAGTGAGGCAGAGTGTTGTTTGCACTAAAACCCGATCTGGAAGAACAGGATTGGCCACCTGTATTTCCAGCTAGCATCCCTTCCCTACACACCTATCATGGATGGGAGTGTGTGGAAAGAGATGCTATGCACACGTTGCTTTTTAAAGATTGGTTTCATCCCATATCTTACCACCATTTCTGTTCCTACTGCAGCCAAAATGTGAAATGTATAATTCATGCAATGCATCCAAACCTGTAAAAAAAAATAAATCAGTGGCTTTGAAAGCTACACGACGACCCTTTGTCAGCATCCCGCTGGACTTAACCCAGTTATCATCACGTCAAGGTTATGAATTTATTTTAGTTATAGTCTGTAATTCTCTAGGAAAGATTGAAGCCTACCCCTGTGGGAAAACTGATGCAGCTACAGTTTTAAGAAATTAGTCCATGAACTGGTGCCCAGATATGAGGTACCTTATTGTAAAGAACAGAGTGACAAGGTTTCATGTCAGCTTAAGACTTTGCTTCCTTTCAGCCAAGCTCTGGGACCCCTGATCATGAGGGCCATGCTCAACCAGCGAACTGGACTTTCCCTACACAAAATCTTAACAGAGTGCCCTTCACACATGGCTGGTCCTCCAAAATCTTTATGAGCCACAGAAGAGGAAATAAAATATTGTCTTGCTCTAACCAAAATCTTTTTAGATCCTATTTATCTGCAGGTTAATGAAACTTGACCCATACTTCAATGGGAGAGGCGTCATTCTTGGAGGAAGGAGACTTGACTGATGTAAAAGAGCATCAGAGGAGGACATCTCTGAAACCACAGTGAAAAGTTTTCGGGAGCAAGGCTGAAATTAGCCCCCAACAGAAGCGAGTACAGCAGTACCTGGAGACCAAACTCCAGCCTTGAGGAAGCAACACAGGGTGCCCTTCCCAGAAGCAGATGAAATACCACCTGGTGGTCGAGTTCCGGTCCTGAGACTCCGGAGAACCACAGAGGACGAGTGGGAAATAGATTCAGACATCGTGGGAGCAACGCAGGACTTGCTGCCTGGAAAGAGCTAGTCCCAGAAGCAGAGGACAACCAAACTGGACTAAGTTGCCTGGAAAGAGCTAGTCCCAGAAGCAAAGAGAAAACCAAGTTGTTGATTTTATGTACTGTTTAACACTGATGTAATATTGGCTCTCTTACTAGTGCAAGAAACAGGCTGGGAATGAATCCACCCTATCCTTGCTGGTAAAACTATCTGTCATTAATACTAGCTATTGATTTAGCTCCTACTTTGGTTCCCCCTGAAACCATTTTAGTACAGCAGGAAAACTGAGAAGGTAATACTGATTTGGGATGAAGTAAACACTAAGGCCCTCCTCTTCCTGAAGGGAAAAGGCACCTGGTATAGAATCACTTTACAATTTGGGAAAGCAGGAGGGATCCCTGGGATCCCATAGCATAATGGGAATCCTTATAGGAACATAGCATAGGAACATAGGAAGCTGCCATATACTGAGTCAGACCATTGGTCTATCTAGCTCAGTATTGTCTTCACAGACTGGCAGTGGCTTCTCCAAGGTTGCAGGCAGGAATCTCTCTCAGCCCTATCTTGGAGAAACCAGGAAGGGAACTTGAAACCTTATGCTCTTCCCAGAGCGGCTTCATCCCCTGAGGGGAATCTCTTGCACTGCTCACAGTGCTTGTTGTTTGTTCTGAGACCTATGGAATATGGGCCCCCAAGAATCACTTTACTCTGCGTGGACATCTTGCAGAACACTTGGATAAGACAGATTATGAGACACGAGTCCATACACCAGTGTACTACGGGACTGGGTTCGCCCCTCCCCTCAGTTACCAAACTTGCATGCAGTCCGAATGGTGGGAGAAGGGGAAGGTGCTCTGGCTAGATCGCTCTAATACTCCTGGGTATCTGGCCTTAGCCTACCTCCCACCAGGCGAGATCTGTCAGATATTGAAGGGAAATGGGCCATCACTGGGAAAATCTGAGTGTAAATATTACTGGGCCATGGCCAACAACAGCCTACAAGGCAGGGGGCAAGTGGTATGATCGCTCACACCTATCTTCTATCTCAAAACCATTTGTTGGAACATTTTGCCAACTCTATTCTGCCCTGTGGCAAACTTCTAAAAATGACTCCTGTGACTTAGGGACTCTAACAGGAAGGCATATCTCAACCAGCGCAGGTGATCCCTTCACTAAAGCCTTTGCTAAAGGCACAATATTATTCAAATCCCACGTAGTTCTTTGGTGAGTCCATAGGCAGTGTGCATATGCTACTCATTGCAATATGCTAACATTGCTTCAGGTGCTTCCTATTAGGTTTGGGTGGTCCTGGGGAGCAAAGATCCTCCAGTCCCTTCCCCCAGGTTCACTGCAATACTATCATAGTTTTAACAACACACAACAGTACTGGAGAGGCCTGCGTGCGCTCTATTTTACAGTGGCCCTTCAGGTGATCATAAGTGAAACTACTAAAGCCCTTGGCCTTATCAACCAAGAGCTGTCTGAAGTCCAACAGTTTGCCATACAGAACCGGAGCCCTAGACTTTGTTTTAGCCTCTAAAAAATGTTGTGTGTGTGGACTTTTGAAACAAGAACACTGTTCCTATATTTATGATTATAAAATTAATATCTCAGGTTCCATTAGACACATGGAGTCCATCAGTAATGAGCTGTCTCAGGCATGAAAGGGAGATGCTCCTGGACTGTGGAATTGGTTAACCAGATGGCTACCAAACCTGAGTTGGCTCAGAGAACTCATTGTAACACTTATTGCTTTAGCTATAATTATATTAAGTGTATCCTGCTGCTTTCAGTGCGTATGTAACCAGTGGAAAATGTGGCCTCAAAACCTGAATGAGCAATTTCCCCAAATCTCCATGAGAACACTGCGGCTGACTGAGCAGCAGAAAGCTAGGCTGCGCAAGGTATATGTGAATGAAGCATATGTGAATGAGTGACCCTTTGCTCCCGATGTGGGACAGGGTCAAAGGGGGGACTGATAACGAATTGTTTAATCCAGGCCTACAAATAAGTATATAAAAGTATGTATCAAAGTATAATTCAGGAAAGTTTGGTTCATATCCCTAATGGAGTATAGAGTCGGCAGGTTATTCAGAGTTGAGAAGCCTCTCGGTAACAGAAGCCAAAGTCAAGAGCGGGAGGCCCCCACTCAAGAATGTGGGTTGAGAAGCCCACCAGAGATAACAGGTACCAGGAGTGGTCAAACACAGGCCATAGCTAAATTCCTCAGTCAGCAGAAAGAGGGTCTTGCTGGTACGAAGAGATACCATAGGGATTAAAGTTTTATTTATTTTATTTATTTATTTTTACATTTCTATAACGCCTTCCGTTAAAAGAAAGCCCCAAGGCAGTTTACAAAAATTAAAACATACAATAAAAGCAATAAAAACATCAAGCAATAAAAACATCAAGCTAAAAACATATAAACAAGCATAAAAACATGACAACAGATAACAGATAAAAACACAGAGAAGCCACAGTAAAAACGATCATGTAAAAGCCTGGGTAAAAAGCCAAGTCTTTAAAAGCTTTCTAAAAGCCATGATGGAGTCTGAGGAACGAATGGCCACTGGGAGAGCATTCCAGAGTCTAGGGGCAGCAACAGAGAAGGCTCTGTCCCGAGTGCACGAAAGCCGGGCCTCCCTCATTGTCGGCACCCGGAGCAGGGCCCCCTCAGATGTCCTTGTCAAGCGGGCAGCAACCCTTGGGAGCAGGCGGGCCCTCAAATACCCCGGGCCCAAACCGTTAAGGGCTTTAAAGGTCAAAACCAGCACCTTGAATTGGACCCGGAAACGAACCGGCAGCCAGTGCAGCTCTTTCAAAATGGGGGTGATATGTTCCCAACGGGCAGCTCCAGATAACACCCTTGCTGCCGCGTTTTGCACTAGCTGCAGTTTCCGGATATTCTTCAAGGGCAGCCCCACGTAGAGCGCATTACAGTAATCCAACCGCGACGTGACTAAGGCGTGGGTAACCGTGGCCAGATCTGCCTTCTCGAGAAAGGGACGCAGCTGGTGCACCAGCTGAAGCCGTGCAAAGGCACCCCTGGCCACCGCCTCCACCTGAGCTTCCAAAAGCAGAGCCGGGTCCAGTAGTACCCCCAAGCTGCGTACTTGCTCCTTCAAGGGGAGTGCAACCCCATCCAGAACCGGTAAAATCTCCTCATCCCGATTGGCTCTCCTACTGACCAACAGTACCTCCGTCTTATCCGGATTCAATTTCAGTTTGTTAGCCCACATCCACCCCATCACGGCCTCCAGCCCCCGATTCAGGACATCCACCGCCTCCCTAGGATCAGATGATAAGGAGAGATAGAGCTGAGTGTCATCCGCATATTGTTGACAACTCAGTCCAAATCCCCGGATAACCTCTCCCAGCGGCTTCATGTAGATGTTAAACAGCATGGGGGACAAGACCGATCCCTGTGGGACCCCACAGGCCAACGGCCACGGGGCCGAGCAGTAGTCCCCCAGCACCACCTTCTGGACCCTCCCCTCAAGAAAGGACCGGAACCACTGCAACGCAGTGCCTCCGATTCCCATACTCGAGAGGTGGCCCAGAAGGATACCATGGTCGATGGTATCGAACGTCACCGAGAGGTCCAGCAGAACCAACAGGGACGCACTCCCCCTGTCTAGTTCCCGGCGTAGGTCATCCACTAGAGCGACCAAGGCAGTCTCAGTCCCATACCCAGAGCGGAAGCCAGATTGAAAAGGGTCCAGATAATCCGTATCATCCAAGCAGCTGGGACGCCACCACAAGCTCCATCACCTTGCCCAAAAAGGGAAGGTTAGACACAGGTCTATAGTTGTCCAGGTTGGAGGGATCAAGGGAGGGTTTTTTTAATAGTGGTCTTACCACCGCCTCCTTGAGGCACGATGGCATCCTGCCCTCCCTTAATGAAGCATTAACGATCACCTCCAACCATCTGCCTGTCCCCTCCCTGGCAGCTTTTATTAGCCATGAAGGACAAGGGTCAAGAGCGCACGAAGTCGCCCGCACACTGCCCAGGATCTTGTCCACATCCTCAGGCCGCACCAACCGAAAAGAATCCAACACAACGGGACCAGATGGTACCAAAGGCACGTCTGCCGGAACTGCCAAAACTCTGGAGTCCAGGTCAGCACGGATGCAAGCGACTTTATCTGCAAAGCGACAGGCAAACCGATCACAAAGAGCTGTAGATGACTCCTCCCCCATTGTCTTGGGGGATGTGTGGAGCAAGGTTTTCACCACACGAAACAGCTCTGTTTGTCTACACTGAGCAGACGCAATGGAGGCGGAGAAAAAGCATTTCTTCACCGCCGCCCCCACCACGGCATAGTCCCTAAAATGGGCTCTAGCCCGTGTTCGGTCGGATTCGTGACGACTCTTCCTCCAGCGTCGCTCCAGCCGTCGCTTGAGTTGCTTCATCGCCCTAAGCTCCGAGGAAAACCAAGGAGCCGAACAGGCTCCACCAAGCTGGAGAGGGCGTTTAGGAGCAACCGTGTCAACAGCCCTGGCCATCTCTCCATTCCAGAGATCAACCAAGGCCTCGACAGGGTCACCAGCTCTGGACACTGGAAACTCCCCGAGGGCCGTCTGAAATCCGAGCTGATCCATAAGCCTCCAGGGGCGGACCATCTTAATCAGCCCACTACCCCTGCAGAGGGCAGACGGAGCAGTCAAACTAAACCCCACCAGTTGATGATCTGTCCATGACAAGGGAGTGGTCTCAAATTCCCCCACCTCCAGATCATTTATTTCCCGGTCGGCAAAAACCAGATCCAGAGTGTGTCCCGCCACGTGGGTAGGGCCCGATACCAATTGAGACAGGCCCATGGTTGCCATGGAGGCCATGAAATCCTGAGCCGCATCCACTAGGGGGGCCTCAGCGTGGACATTGAAATCCCCCAAAACAATAAGCCTGGGGGAACCCAAGGCCACCTCCGAGACCACCCCCGCCAGCTCAGGTAGGGAGACTGAAGTGCAGCGGGGTGGTCGGTACACCAGCAGAATCCCCAGCCTATCTCGGAGGCCCACCCTCAAGGACAAACACTCGAAATTCTGAGATTGCCTGACCGGGCACCTGGAAACGGGGAGAGTCTCACGAAAGATGACTGCAACGCCTCCTCCCCGACCCTCGAGGCGGGGCTGCTGCACGATCTGGAAACGCTGAGAGAGACCGACCCCGCCCAGTGCATCCAACCAGGTCTCCATCACACATACCAGGTCAGCATGCTCAGCCACAATCAGATCGTGGATGAGAGATGTTTTTGCATTAACTGACCTGGCATTCAGCAGCAGCACCCTAAACCTCGAAGGAGTGTTCTCAGAGCTCCCTAGAGTCAGAGGGTTGGGAGAAGGGCCGGAAAAAGGAACAGGCCTCAATTGCCTGGACTGATTTCCCCTGTAACGGCCTGCCCAACTCCCACCGCCATACCTCCCTCTGCCTGCTACCCATGATATTGCTGCCCCCACTCCAGACCCACTTTTTCACTCTTGTCATAAAAGCCAGGTAGTAACTCATCTTCTCAGGCTCTAGATGGCACCTCTGGAATATGTAAGTTTAATAACTAATAACGTATATTAATCGCCTTGTTGATATGCTTGTTTGTTTGAGACCTATAAAAACTAGCCAGCTGTATGGCTCGGGCATGCAGTATCAGCCAGATGCTCTCTGATGATACTAGTGCCTTTCATGACATGAAATAAAAGCTTTTTTTGAGCAACGCACCCTTGTTGTTTGACTCCATTCAGTTAGACAGCAAGTATATTGGCGAGAATTGTGCCTAATCCTCTTTGGTTCTGGCAAGACGCTCCATTCCCTATCCACCATAGGAGGATGAAAGCCAGTGGCTGAATCAAACAGGAAGGCTAGATTCTAGAGGTTTTCCCCGCAACAAGTTGACATACCCACATCTACACCAAAGGTTTCCCACTGAAGGAAATTCTGATGTAGCTCGTGGGAAAAAGCAACATGGCACAGTCTTCATCCTGCCCAGGTGTGTGCATGCAACCTGCACCCCCTCCCACTTACAAATGCATTGCAGAAGAGACAAACAGTGTCCAGAGACAACAAAAGAAGCCCCACAGACTCACCTGACAGGAGTAAATCAAAGCAGCAACTCCAAGTGGAAAGCAGCAACAAAGCAAATTGAAAATGGAGAGAGCAAGGTAGGAAGGAACATCCCTGCGTGGGGTCTCCATCATCAGATACTCTCCTGTCTTGTGGCGAGTTCTGTGCTGAGGCTCTGCCTGGGAAGTGAATGCTGGCCAGCTGGGCTTCAGCCTAGTGGCTTTTAAAGGGAGGTAGTCCCAGGGAGGGACAACCCCACCCTGGACCCAGCCCTGCAACCACTAGGGGGACACAGAGTCAAGGGTGTGTGTGTGTGTTTTTAAAAAGTCAACTTTGCTTGTTGAAGCTAAGAGTGTGTGGGCAGGGCAGGAGTGATGGAGGCAGGGGAACTGTGTGACTTGTGTCTAAATCTTCTGATCCTTCCTCCATTTTGAACTCTGAAGCTTTACCTCAGTGTTGTATCCTGGACACACAAGAGATAGGTTCCACAAAGTCCTTTATTGTAAGCAGTCTCTTAAAATAATACAGCCATCAGGAGCTGAGCAAGCAGTCAGTCAAGCCAAAGGAAGACTCCTTTCTCATTGCTCTCTGCTCTCTTTTATACATTAGGGATGTGTACAGAACCACAGAAGCGTGGTCCGGCACTGGGGGGAGTGTCTCTTTAAGGGGGGGTAGTACTTACCCCCCCCCCCCCCGCCGCTCTTCCCCCTCCGGCGCTGGTGCTTTAAAAAATCTTCTTGGGGCGGCAGAGTTCCTCCCTGCCACCCCTGTCCCCGTCGTTGTCCTTCTAAACCTTAAACGGAGAACAGCTAGTGGCGCGCATGCGCCCTGCGCGGCGCGCACGCTCGTCTCCACCGCTGCCACGTGTGTGCCACATACGTCATGCGGTGCGCGCACGCGCCAGCAGCGTAAACAAGCACGCACGCACCGCATGACGTATGTGGCACACACACGCCAGTGGTGGAGACGAGCGCGCGTGCCGCGCAGGGCGCATGCGCACCGCTAGCTGTTCTCCGTTTAAGGCTTAGAAGGACAACGACGGGGGCAGGGGCGGCAGGGAGGAACTCTGCCGCCCCAAGAAGATTTTTAAAAGCACCAGCGCCGGAGGGGGAAGAGCGGCGGCGGGGGGGGGTAAGTACTACCATCCCCCCCGCTGAAAGAGACACTCCCCCGCCCTTCCAAACCTCCAGACTGCCGGACTTCCGAACCGGTCTGGATGGCTTTTTAATTGTGCCCGAACCGAACCATGCACACTACTATTATACATTAGATTAGGTCTGTGCGAAATGTTTTGGGTACAGAATGATCTGTACCCGAAACAGCCCATTTCAGGTGTTTCATAGCCAAAACAAACCCCCCGATGGCCATATCGGAATGTTTTGGAGCCGAAATGAATAATTCACCCCTGTTTCGGCTCCAGAAGATTTGTAGTTTCGGCCCTCCATTTTGCAGTTGCTGAAAGTGCTGCTTCTTCCTCCTCCATTTTGAGTTCTGACGTCAGTTTGAATTTCCCGCCCTTCAGCCTTCCATTGACTTCAATTGCAAAGGTCCGATCTGCAGAGGATGCCCAAATTTGGCTCTGCAGGATCCAAATCTATCTCCCGTAGGCCAGGGAAGTGGTGGAAGGGGCAAAGGTGGGGGTGGGGATTTTCGGAAGGGTTTTGCACCAGGGTATTTATTGGGGCTGCAGGTGCCATTTCTTCCTTTCTGCTGCCTCGTGTGGGAGAAGAGAGAGCTCTGTGGCCTGAGTGCCAAGCCTTGCTGCCCCTGTCATCCACCATTGCCTCCATTCTGCTCAGCATTGCAATTGGCTGCTACTGTAAATGCTTAACTGTTTCTCTTTATTTTAAGTAGACATATAATATGGTGCTCTTTTTCTCACTTTGAAGGTGATTGTACATTGGATATTGTTTTTATATTGTATATTTCTTTTATAAGTATTTTGAAAAGGTGGAGATTGTATATGCAATAATTAATAATAATAAATAATGGAACAGAGAGTGTGTACCTTGGGGAGACAACTTACTAACAGGTCACCACCGATGCAGATAACCGTCCACCTATTGTACTGTGGGTCCCTCCTCATGCAAGATTTCCCCCTTTCATGATCAAGTTAGAATAAATGTCATCTGTTTGATGGATTGTCTTGAGGATTGTGCAACAAAGTTATAGAATGTGGACAAGACTATTTGGACTGGCTCAAACCACTAACTGTTTGTAGTATCCTGCAGGTGGAAATAAGGTTTGGGGACACATACCAGAGGGCAGACATCCCCCAGTGCTAATCCACCCAGAGGCATAGCAAAGCTGGGACAAGAAGTGAAGGTGGGCCCACCCCATGTCTTTGCTGCAGGAGAACTGTAAAGTCATGGTGAAAAACAAGATATTCTCAATATAGCCCTTCTCTAGCACACACACTCTTCATGCAGGCAGACTCTCTCTCTCTCGTTCTCGTTCTCGTTCTCGTTCTCTCTCTCTCTCTCTCTCTCTCTCTCACACACACACACACACACACACACACACACACACTCACTCACTCCCCTGGCTCAAACATTTTTTAACATATGTACTGTATCTACTATAGTGTTTTATTGTGAGCCACTCAGAGAACAATTTGTTATGGGGCAGCTAACAAATGAAGTTATTACTGTCCAGGAGCAAAATCCCCTAATGTGCGAGGCTGCACGCATTTTGGATAGAGTAGAGCCAGGAGTTGAGCAGAAGGAAACACATGACAGCTTGCCAAAAAGCGGGTAGCACACACCAACACCAGGTGAGGGACGGCGTATTGGTGTCTATATAGGCGTATAGGAGAGCCAGCGTGTACTACATACTTGAGTTTCTCTTTCACAACAACCCTGTGAAGTAGGTTAGATGTAGATGTAGTGGGTATAACAGAAACCTGGTGGAACGGTGAGAACCAGTGGGACACAGTTATTCCTGGATATAAACTCTACAGGAGGGGCAGGGAGGGGTGCCTTGGAGGTGGAGTAGCACTGTATGTCAAAGAAGGGATAGATTCCAATAAGCTAGAAAACCTAGGTAGACCAGAGTCCTCCACAGAATCATAACAAAGACTGAAAGGAAATGTGTTACTAGGGATGTGCTATTGCCCTCCAGATCAAAATGCTGAGAGTGACCTGGAGCTGGACAAGCAAATCAGAGAGTCGTCAAAGAAAGACAGGGCCGTAATAATGAGTGACTTCAACTACCCACACATAGACTGTGTCAATTCACATTCAGGTAAAGAAAGAGAGGCCAAATTTCTAGACATGCTAAATGTGCCTTAGAACAGTTAGTCGCAGAACCAACCAGAGAGATGGTGACCTTGGACTTAATCATGCGTGGTGCCCAGGACCTAGTGTAAGATGTCAGAGTTGCAGAACCATTGAGTATCAGTGACCATAGAGTGACCCAATTCACCATATGTTCAAGTGGAGAATTGTCAAAGAAGTCCAACACAGATACGTTGGACTTCAGAAGAGGGAACTTCTCAAAAATGAGGGGACTGGTAAGATGGAAGTTGAAAGGGAAAGTCAAGAGGAACAACTCAATGAGATTTTCAATGACAAACCATGAATCCACTCTCATCTGCTACCAGAGAATCTACACTCAGAACACCCCAGAAACAACAAAATCCTGTACCCCATGGGTTAGCAACCCATGGGGGTGGCTGGCACCCTATGTGCACTACACCATGCGTAAACTTCATTAATTCCCCAAAAAATCAGCCCTTTGCCCAATTCCTTTGAAATGTGGGTGGTAGCTTCCACCCATTGGGCACTACCAACACGCCTCCACAATTTTGGCCCTGGGACCCTTTTTAAAAATGCAAATCGATTTGGATTCAGATTAATTCAGATCCGAATCGAATCTGGGGTATTTCGGGGGGTCAGATTCAGACCCGAAAAGAAACGGGGGTTTTTCAGTTCTGGTTCAAATCAAAAAACAAACATTGTTTCATTCACACCCCTACATTAGATACACTGATCCCTTTCAGCTGGTTCTCATACTCAACCCCTTAAAGGAACAGTAATTTTAAATCACATCATAGGCAGCCATAGAATTGGGGTATTTGAATGGAGCTGAGAATGTGGAAGAGCAACGGAAAGCCCTCCTGGGTCACCTCCAAAATGTCAATGAAACAAAGGACTCTTTCTCTTCTTTGGAATCAGTGATCTTTGTATTTTGTGATTTTTCTATTTCTTTTTCTTCTATTCTGCTATCCCCTGGTATTGCTATGTCGATTATTTTAACTTGTTTTTCTTTCTTCTCGACTACAGTTATATCTGGTGTATTGTGTGGCAGATGTCTGTCTGTTTGTAGTCGGAAGTCCCATAATATTTTTACATCTTCATTTTCTTCAACTTTTTCAATTTTATGGTCCCACCAATGTTTGGCTACAGGTAGCTTGTATTTTTTGCAGATGTTCCAGTGTATCATCCTTGCTACCTTGTCATGCTTTTGTTTGTAGTCAGTCTGTGCGATCTTTTTACAACAGCTGATTAGGTGGTCCACTGTTTCATCTGCTTCTTTACAAAGGCGGCACTTGCTGTTTGTTGTGGATTTTTCGACTTTTGCTCTCATTGCATTTGTTCTTAGTGCCTGTTCTTGTGCAGCCAGTATTAAACCCTCTGTTTCTTTCTTCAAGTTGCCATTCTTAAGCCATTGCCAGGCTTAAGATAATAATAATAATAATAATAATAATAATAATAATAATAATAATTCTTATTATTATTATTACCGTACATTTATATCCCGCTCTTCCTCCAAGGAGCCCAGAGCAGTGTACTACATACTTGAGTTTCTCTTTCACAACAACCCTGTGAAGTAGGTTAGGCTGAGAGAGAAGTGACTGGCCCAGAGTCACCCAGCTAGTTTCATGGCTGAATGGGGATTTGAACTCGGGTCTCCCCAGTCCTAGTCCAGCACTCTAACCACTACACCATGCTGGCTCTCTAATACTGCCTTATGCATTTCAGTGTTTCTGCTGAGAGTCTTTTAAGGAGTTAAGTATTTTCGAATCTATTTGGGAAGGAAGGGGAAATGAAGTGTGTGCTGGATATCAGGTATAAGCAAAGTGAATTGTTCAGGTATTCTGTACATCTCATGTAGCAATGGTGATAACAAAAAATGGTCCCAACAGGGCCAGCTCCAAGTTTGACGTTACTTCTAGTGGGCCCCCCACTTTTAACATGGTGGTAGATGTGGCAAGTTATTTCATTCTCAGCATGTTGATAGCAGCAGGAGTGTTCTTGCTGCTTGCCATGTCTCCTCCCCCTCCACAATGCTCCATTTAGTGTTGCAGTACTACCTGGGGTATTGTGGTAGGGGTGTAGGTTACTCCCCCCCCCATGTTTTTGTAGCTGCAATTGTCATCATAGACCAATTTGCATCAGTGAAAGCAAGGGAGGTGCAGTTATAATTTTCATGTAGTGCCATAATCTGCTAATTAAAAGATTAACGAGCTTGACTTGTATTTTTGAGCTGATATTATGGTAAAGTTATCTGAAAGATGGGTGTCAGATGTTTGGATGGGCACAATTTCAGTGCTTACCCTAGGCACTATTTTCCATAGATACGCTGATAGCAGTCTGCGCTTGCCTGGCTTAATTGAATATTACATAAGAACAGCCCCGCTAGGTCAGGCCCAAGGCCTATCAAGTCCACCATCCTGTTTCACATAGTGGCCCATTAAGAATATTCCATTATTCTAAATGGAATAACTCCATTCTCTTGTCTTTGCATGCTACAACTCTTTATACAAATATGAATATTTATATGCCACCCTCTAGTTTTTACTATCAGTACAAGTCCATTTCACACTCAATTATTTTATTTTATTTTATTTTATTCGATTTCTATACCGCCCTTCCAAAACTGGCTCAGGGCGGTTTACACAGAGAAGATGGACCCCTGTCCCCAAAGGGCTCAAAATCTAAAAAGAAACATAAGATAGACACCAGCAACAGTCACTGGGGGTACTGTGCTGGGGGTGGATAGGGCCAGTTCAAGCACCTCCAAATATTAATAGCAACAATGATCTATTAATTTTTAAAATCACACTTTGTTCTTTTAACAACAAAATAATTTACCTCTACAGGGAATAATTCCACACACTGTGCTTTAAAGAATAGACCCTTTCCCTGCTTCCCATTCTATAAAAACAAATACTTTGCTTGTCCTTTTAATTACAATAGCAAATCCTGCCCCCACTCCATGCCTTATCTCATTTGCAACATATTCTGCATGCTTCTTTGTATAATTTGGAATGTGCTTTCTTCACATCTATGAGTTTCATCCAAAAATCAGTGACTATAAGATGTCATTGATTTTTTTTTATATCAAGGGACATGGCATGACTTTCAGAGACCACAAGAACAAGCGGAATAAAATCTGCAGAACATGTAGATGGACTTCCCCAGAAAGGAAAGCTTTACAGTTCCTAGCTCTAAATATTTTTGAGTTAGGGGAGTGTGTGTGTGTGTGTGTGTGTGTGTGTGTGTGTGTGTGTGTAAAAGTATATACATACATGGAGAGGCTGTAATATGATATGCACAGGGAGTGAAAGAAAGGGCATGCTAAGGATTGTTTGCTTTCATCCTATACTTACAGTTTTTCTGCCGCAAAGATATATAGTGGAGGGGGAAAACAAAGAAGATGGGAAGCAAGGAGGGCCCATGTTAATTTTTGTCCCCAGGCCCACTTCAACCTTGCTATGCCCTTGGATAGCCCAATGGTATTTCAACATGAGTGAGGTGGAGCCACCATTGGCCAAATGGGTTCAAAGAACCCGGGCCGCCACCAATCAGGGGCTGCAAGGAAATGCCCCACCCCCCATTTGACGTCAGATGTGGGGGTGTTATTTCGGTCCAAAACTGGGCCACACAGCCCTGTTTGGAGACGAAATTGTCCCACGCTGCATTGGCAGCACGGCTGGAGTGTCTCTCTCTGCCTTAAAGGCAGCGAGAGCCGCTCCTGGTATCGCTGGCAGCACAGCAGGGCCGATCAATCTCCCTCCCATACGGGGCCACGTCACCCCGTTTAGGAGAGAATTCGGCCCACGCTGCATTGGCAGCGTGATCAGAATGGCTCTCTCTGTCTTTAAATGCTGTATGTGGATCTCGCTGTACATTAGCCTGTTCATGGGATTATAGAACACATTTGGATCCCATCATTTGCACATGAATTTTTTAAAATGGGTTTTAATTTCAAACAGCTTCTTTCCGGGGTATTTCACAACTTCATTATGTGTTCATTACTGTAACTAGAATGTTGGACATTTGCAGGAAAACTGACTTGTGGTTCACCAAGGATGCAGGCAGAGATATAAGGCGAAAATGAAAAAGTGAGCCTTCTGTGGTTCTGTGCTCAGTTCGTTTTTGAACAGGCAAATAGCTGAACTGAATCAAGTTCAGGAGAGCCATTTCCTTTATGTTTCCAGGCACTGATTTTGTGATAGCAAGGGACTGATAGTCACAGTAGTCACAGATTTTGTGATAGCAAAGGACTGATAGCCACTGATTTCGTGATAAAAAGGGACATGGTGTGACTTTCGGAGACCATAAGAACAAGCTAATAAGATCTGCAGGACAGGTGGAGGGCACCCCATCGCAGTATTGGGAGGGGGAAACCAAAAGGCAGACCCAAGCAGGGAAGGTGGCGCAGCCAAGTTCTATTTTTCACACAGAAAGGATGGGGAACCTACGTGCCATTTTTTAAAAAACAAAGCCGCTGCACAGCCGAGGGGTGGCTGGGTGGGGAGCAGCAAGCCGAATAGTCGATCTCCTCCCCCCCCCCAGCGGTGGCAGCAATGGAGGGAGCGACCAGTGGGCGCGTCCTTTCTGCCCAGTGGCTGCTGCGAACTGCGAGGCATGCCTGCGCAGTTCAGAAAAAGACTTGCGGCGATCTTTTTCTGAACTGCGCAGGCATGCCTCGCAGTTCGCAGCAGCCACTGGGCAGAAAGGACGCGCCCACTGGTCGCTCCCTCCATTGCTGCCGCCTCTGGGGGGCAAAGGAGATCAACTACTCGGCTCGCACACACACCCCGCCACCCCTCAGCTGCGCAGAGGCTTTGTTTTTTAAAAAAATGGGATGTGGTTAGCCACGGCGTGGTGGGCAGGCGCGGGGTGGCTTTAGGAGCCCCCTAGCCATTTGGAGCCCCCCCGGACCTCGGAGGCCATGGACTGGGGCCCCAAGGTCCAGGGGTTAGAGCACCTCTTGATCCTTCCCCTAACTGGTTACAGAATATGGAAGTCAACAGTGTTTCAGGACTGGCCATTGTTTTTCGCCTCTGAATAAAACCAGGAGGCAGGAAGGAGGCTGTGAGTTAACTCAATGGGAAACTGGGCTGGAGGGTGGGGGGAGAAGTGCATTCAGGGGAAAGAACAAAGCAGTGAAATGCTTGTAAACACAGTGTTCTGCATTTCCAGCCCCACTTTTAATTTGGCCAGGGAAGGCTCTGATTCCCAACTTTGAGTCACTCAGGGACTCACAGTCCTTCCGGAGAAAAAACAAATCACCTTCCTGTTCTGAAACTTACTAGGAGAAGGCTCTGGTACTGGGAGAGAAACGGGGGGCTCTCAGCGAGCCACAGAAAGGCTCGAAACACCAACTGCTCCAGTCAGGGGTGGAGGGAAACTAGCTGCGGCCCGGGTTCAGCCGGCTGCTGTGGCCCGCTAGTCCCGCCCCCTGCGTCAGACACAAGCATCTGATGTCAGATGCAGAGTGCATAGTTAAGCTACACTTGCTGCATTTCAAATGCAGGGGGCATGGCTTAGCTCGCAAACGGGGCAGCGCGGCCCCATTTGCGATCTATGTCCGGCCAGTGCCGCATTTGTAGTGCGGCCAGAGCAGCTCTCCCTGCCTTTTAGAGGCAAAATTTAATGACCCAGAGATCAACCTGGCTGCCGCATTCTGGACCAACTGCAGCTTCTAGACTACGTACAAAGGCAGCCCCACATAGAGCGCATTGCAGTAGTCAAGTCTGGAGGTGACCAGCAGATGGACTACTGTTCTGAGGTCATTTATCTCAAGAAACGGGCACAGCTGGCGTATCTGCTGAAGCTGATAGGAGGCAGCTCTGGCCACTGCCTCAGCCTGGGACACCAGGGAGAGTTTTGTGTCCAGAAGCACCCTCAGACTGCATACCTGTTCCTTCTGGGGAAGTGTGACCCCATCCAGAACTGGCAGATCAAAATCACCTCCTGAGTTCCGACCCCGCACAATAAGTACCTCTGTCTTATCTGGATTCAACCTCAGCTTGTTATCTCTCATCCAGCCCATCACTGCCTCCAGGCAGGCATTTAGGGAGGTTATGCCTTCTCCTGATGATGTTGACACTGAGAAAAAGATTTGGGTGTCATCAGCATACTGATGACACCCTGTACCCAATCTCCTGATGATCTCTCCCAGTAGTTTCATATAGATGTTAAACAACATCAGAGACAATGACAGATGTTAAACAACATCAGAGACAATATGGAACCCTGAGGGACACCATAGGGAAGTTCAGATTATTTATTATTATTTGATGATGATGATGATGATGATGATGATGATGATGATGATGATTTCTTGTTTACACAGTCAGACAGGTGTTATTGACTGGTTTGTTTTATTCAGACATCGAGTCCTTCCCAAGGACCTGGGATGCCAGAATTTTATTGTCAATGGTTATAGATATCGTCGCAGAATATAGGCTGTTCCCAGTAAAGCTGCTTTTTGTAATTGGCTGATGGTGATTTCTGTGGCCCCTATGGTGTTGAGGTGCTCTTCAAGGTCTTTTGGAACTGCACCCAGGGCGCCAATTACCACTGGGATTATTTTGGTCTTTTTCTGCCACAGCCTTTCAATTTCAATTTGTAGATCTTTGTATTTGGTGATTTTTTCTATTTCTTTTTCTTCTATTCTGCTATCCCCTGGTATTGCTATGTCGATTATTTTGACTTGTTTTTCTTTCTTCTCGACTACAGTGATATCTGGTGTATTGTGTGGTAGATGTTTGTCTGTTTGTAACCGGAAGTCCCATAATATTTTTACATCTTCATTTTCTTCAACTTTTTCAGTTTTATGGTCCCACCAATTCTTGGCTACAGGTAGCTTGTATTTTTTGCAGATGTTCCAGTGTATCATCCCTGCTACCTTGTCATGCCTTTGTTTGTAGTCAGTCTGTGCGATCTTCTTACAACAGCTGATCAGGTGGTCCACTGTTTCATCTGCTTCTTTACAAAGGCGGCACTTGCTGTTTGTTGTGGATTTTTCGACTTTTGCTCTCATTGCATTTGTTCTTAGTGCCTGTTCTTGTGCAGCCAGTATTAAACCCTCTGTTTCTTTCTTCAAGTTGCCATTCTTAAGCCATTGCCAGGTCTTGGTGATGTCTGATTTTCCACTTATATTGTGTAAATATTGACCATGTAGGGGCTTATTTCTCCATTTTTCTGCTCTGTTCTTGACTTGTTCTTTCTTGTAGGCCTGCTTTGTTTCATTGGTGTTGAATAGTTTCTCGTTCTTGACCATATGAAGTGTATCTTCTTCACTGTCCCTTATATATTCTTCAAGGCCTCTTTTCTCCTCCTCTACTGTTTGATGGACTTGCAGAATTCCTCTTCCACCTGAGCTGCGAGGGAGGTAGAGCCTATCAACATCACCGTGGGGGTGCAGAGCATGATTGATGGTCATGATTTTCCTGGTCTTACGATCTAGCGTCTCTAGCTCTGCCTGGGTCCAGTCTATTATTCCTGCAGTGTATCTAATAACAGGTATGGCCCAGGTGTTTATGGCTTGTATGATGTTCCCACCATTGAGTTTGGACTTGAGGATTTTTCTGACTCTCCTGATGTATTCACTTCCAATTTTTCTTTTCACTTCAGTGTGTGCGTTGTTATCAGCCTGGAGAATGCCCAAGTATTTGTAACGTTCTTTCTCTTCCAGGTTCTTGATCTTGCTTCCATTGGGCAGTTCTATTCCTTCTGTTTTTCTTATTTTCCCTCTGTTCATTATTAATGCAGCACACTTGTCTAGTTCAAACTCCATTGCTATATCACTACTGAATATACGGACAGTGTTTAGCAGTGATTCAATTTCTGACTGGGACTTTCCATACAACTTCAGATCGTCCATGTACAGCAGATGGTTGATTTGACTTGATGTTTTAGATGTTTGGTATCCGAGGCTTGTTTTGTTTAGTATTTGTGAAAGTGGGGTCATGGCGATTACAAACAACAGAGGGGATAGTGAGTCCCCTTGGAAAATGCCTCTTCTAATGCTAACCTGTCCAAGTGCCTCGCCATTGATTGTTAACTGTGTACTCCACATGCTCATTGCTTTTTTAATAAATATCTGAATGTTTTTGCTGACACCAGTTGTTTCTAAACATTTTAGTATCCATGTGTGAGGTAATGAATCGAAGGCTTTCTTGTAGCCAATCCATGCAACACTTAGATTGGTTTTTCTTCTCTTGAAGTTTTCTAAAATCATTTTGTCAATCAGCAACTGGTCTTTTGTGCCTCTGGTGTTCGGGCAATTTCCTTTCTGTTCAACTGGAAGCTGCTTGTTAGTTAATAAGTGTTGCATCACTTCATCTGCTATTATTCCAGTTAATAATTTGAACATGGTTGGCAGGCAGGTTATCGGTCTATAATTACTTGGAACTGCACCTTTTGCTGGGTCTTTCATGATGAGATTAGTTTTCCCAGTTGTTAGCCATTGTTCAACATCACCGCCTTTCATAATGTGATTGAACTGTTTTGATAGTTGTTTATGAAGGCTTGTTAGGTGTTTAAGCCAAAAGCCATGCAGTTCATCGTCGCCTGGTGCAGTCCAATTTTTAATTTTCTTTGCTCTTTCACTTATTCATTCTGGTGTTATTATTAGATCTTGCATTTGTTGGTTACATTTTTTGACCTCTTTCATCCAGCCTGCTTTTTTATTATAATCTATTGGATTGTCCCATAATTTCCGCCAGAATTGCACTGTTTCTTCTTTATTTGGTGTTTCTACGTTTCTTGCAGTTTCTCCTTCTATGCTTTGGTAGAAACGTCTCTGATTCTACTGGAATTGGAGATTCTGCCTGTGTTGTGTAATTCTGGCTTCATATCTGCTAATCTTCTTTGACACTGCTGTTATTTGCTGCTTTATTATTTCCAGGACTTCTCTAATTTTCCTTGAATCTACGTGGTATTTTTGGATCAGATACTGTTTGGTGTTTTCATTCTTCAGCTTCTTGTCTTTCATATCTTTCAATTTACTAGCATCTGATCTAAGCCTGGAGATGGTCTCCCATTCATATGCAACCAGGGTGGACCCTGCTTAGCAGAGGCATATCTAGGGAAAATAGTGCCTAGGGCAAGCACTGAAATTGTGCCCCCTGTCCAAACATCTGACACCCATCTTTCAGATAACTTTACCATAATATCAACTCAAAATACAAGTCAAGCTCGTTAATCTTTTAATATTTCAAAAACTATTTAGCAGTGGACGTAGCCAGACCAAAAAATGCTGGAAAACTACAAATTTCATTATGCTGGGGCTTATGAAATACCCAAATACTATGTGGAGGTGTACTTGGAAAACTAAACAGAAGTGCCTGTCTAATTCTCTACTACTCATTGTAGCATCACTATTACATAAGTTTTAAAAATAAATGGAGAATTTGACTTTTCCCAGATACTCTGAAAATAATTAAAGGATATGCAGAGTAAACTGTGTCACTGCTTAGGGTATATTCTAGTATTCAGAAAGACAGTTAAAATGAAGGAAAGAGAGCAAGAAACTCCCAGTGGGCCTTACTAAGG
Organism: Hemicordylus capensis; assembly: GCF_027244095.1. Classification (NCBI taxonomy): domain Eukaryota; kingdom Metazoa; phylum Chordata; class Lepidosauria; order Squamata; family Cordylidae; genus Hemicordylus; species Hemicordylus capensis. The sequence goes on along the minus strand of NC_069658.1, from coordinate 243,222,340 downwards.
ATTTCACACTGATTTAAAGACAAACTCACCATTAATAGCGATATTATTAAGACATCACATTTAACTCAGTTATCACAAGAAGCAAAGAAAGAGCAAATGAATACAATCCTAGCTCATACGCTTCAGATCAGTATTCACAAGCCCTGATTCTCTGTACATAGTGCCAATCTGAATATGTGTACAGTGACTTATATTTTTATTTTTATTCTTTTTAACTTGTAGCCCCTTTGGGGGGCATTCCTAAAGGCCGTAGGGGGGGTCTGCAAAGGTTCCCCCTCCCCCCGCTGGCCTCTAGGGCCTCACAGGGACCATTTGAGCATGTGCAGAGGCCATTTTAAAAAATAATTTATTTTTTTAAAATGGCTGCTGAAAACAAAATGGCCACCGTGCATGCTCAAATGGCCTCTGCAAGGCCTGGCATGGCCTAGGGCCTCACAGAGGCCATTTGAGCATGCACAGTGGCCATTTTATTTTTGGTGGCCATTTAAAAAAAATTATTTTAGAAAATGGCGCCCCCTTCAAGTGGCGCCCGGGGCACATGCCCTGCCTGCCCCACCCTAGATACACCCCTGCTGCTTAGCTAAGGGGACAAGTCATGCTTGCTACCACAAGACCAGACACATACACACAAACACACACACACACACACACACACACTCAAGGGGTGAACAGATTTTTCTCTCTTGACCTGTATCGTTAATAGCTAAAGATGTCCCTTCCAACTGGCAAGGATGACTAGAAATTGTTGCTTTGAGGAGCATGGGTGACTGGTGGCGACTAGCATTTTTATTTATTTTTATTTATTTACATATTTTTATACCGCCCAAAACTTTTGTCTCTGGGCGGTTTACAACAGATAAACCGCCCGGAGACATAAACTACGTTTCAGTGTTGTTTGAGGAGGAGCTAAAAGTCTGAGCAGCGGGGTAGGTTGCAGCAGCCTGGCAAGAAGGAGCTTCCCCAACCTTGACTGTTTTGAAGAAACTGTGGTAGCTTGAAAGACTGCCACTTTCTGGGGGCTTGTGAGCTTGTTAGGCTGTAGAGGCCTGGAATCAGTGGGGAGCTAGAATCGGGGTGTTCCAAAGCAGGCACGGACTGGATGGAGGTTCAGTTCATCTCCCTGGATAGAAGCAACACATTCCTTGTCCATTTGAGCCTGGACTCCCACCTTCTGCCTCCCCTCCCTGGCTCCTGACTGACAACATTCCACTCTAGATTTCTTTGGCGGCTACCTACCCTGCCATTTCTGATTTCCTCTTGGTCTTGTCTTTATGCAAAATCTTCAGCATGGGACTTCTAAGAACTGTCTGTCTGATAAGAGTTTTGTTGGGGGAGGGAGTTTCCCCCCCATGTTTCTGACCACAAGGAGAGGAGAGCTGGTCTTGTGGTAGCAAGCATGACTTGTCCCCATAGCTAAGCAGGGTCTGCCCTGGTTGCATCTGAATGGGAGACTTGATGTGTGAGCACTGCAAGATATTCCCCTCAGGGGATGAAGCCGCTCTGGGAAGAACAGAAGGTTTCAAGTTCCCTCCCTGGTTTCTCCAAGATAGGGCTGAGAGAGATTCCTGCCTACAACCTTGGAGAAGCTGCTGCCAGTCTGTGAAGACAATACTGAGCTAGATAGACCAATGGTCTGACTCAGTATATGGCAGTTTCCTATGTTCCTATGTTCCTATGTATGCTGATGAGATGATGGGTGTTGGAAACCAAGGTGCTAAACTGTTGGTGGAAACTTGCCTCGGTTGTGTTTCTATGGAGGCTTGGCAAGGTGGGCCACATTCAGTAGCTAGTTTTCCTGGAGGGCTGCTGAAAAGGAGGGGTGGTGCCCTAGTAGTCCTCTGCAAAAGAAAGGTCTCTGTTAAGAACAGAGGAAGCTGCCATATACTGAAATCAGACCATTGGTCCACCTAACTCAGTAATGTCTACCCAGACTCAGGCCAGCCTCAAAATTTGGCGGGTGGGATTGCAGCAGTCGGGGGAGGCAGGTTATAAAATGTTCAGTGAAAACAGTCCGTGAGGCTGGGGCGGAAAGAGAATCATTTGCTGTGGCAGGTGCACTCCATGCCACCAGCTGGCTATGCATTTGCGATTCAGACTGACAGCAGCTTCTCCAAGGCTACAGGCAGGAGTCTCTCTCAGCCCTATTTGGAGCTGCTGCCAGGGAGGGAAGTTGGAACCTACTGCATCTAAGCATGCAGGTGCTCTTCCCAGAGCGGCTCCATCCCTTAAGGGGAATATCTTACAGAGCTCACATGCAGTCTCCCATTCAAATGCAAACGGGAGTGGACCCTGCTTGGCAAAGGGGACAATTCAGGCTCGCTACTGCAAGGTCAGCTCTCCTCCCATGCTGTGATCTCAGGGAGGGCGTTGGGGGTTGGAATGGCATCTTTCTTGCTCTGAGGCCAGCACCTAGTCTGATGAGCTCCCATGGATTGTGTATGTGGTACTCTCTTGAGGCTCAGAAGGGAACTGAGATGTGCCATTGTGAAGTGAGATAAGAACAGCACTGCTGGATTAGGTCCAAGGAGGCCCATCTAGTCCAGCATCCTGTTTCACACAGTGGCCCACCAGTTGCCTCTGAGAAGCCCACAGGCAGGAGCTGAGGGTGTGCCCTCTCTCCTACTGTTACACCCCTGCAACTGGTATTGAGAGGCATCTTTGCCTCTGAGCCTGGAGGTAGCCTGTAGCCATCCAGATGGGCAGCCATGAATAAGAGCCTTCCTCCATGGATTCCCCTAAGCCCCCTTTCAAGCCAGCCAAGCGGTGGAAGAGAATTCCATAGATTAATTATGCACGGTGTGGAAAGGTACTTCCTTTCGTCAGTCCGAAATTTCCTCACAATCACTGTTAGATAGGTGGAGCTATCACTATCCAATAAGATGACAGAGCTTGCTGGATTTCAGGCTCCAGCTTCCAGTTAAAACCACTGAATTCGAGGGTGTGGTGTTAAAACTGTGGAACTTTTTTTTTTTTTTAATATAGTAAAGAAGCATGCTTTCAAAATAGTAGATGGAAAAGCCAGAGATGAGCTTTCTTTAGAGCAGGCCTGCTCGACTTAGGCTCCCCTAGCTGTTTGGGGGCTACAACTCCCATAATCCCCAGCCACAGTGGCCAATGGCCAGGGATTATGGGAACTGTAGGCCAACATCTGCAGGAGGGCCGAAGTTGAGCAGCCCTGCTTTAGAGGCTTAGTGAGGGCAGCCGGTCAGGCCAAGAGTGGTACCCTTTGCAGCTTCTCATCAGCCCTGTGCCAGAAGCCTAACCCAGTGAAGCACGTTCAGTCGTTGAATATTGCCAGGTGGGGGTCACAGGGAAGAGGGAATGGGGGACGTGCAGCTCCGGCCAGCCGCTGAGTAGACCAAGGCCCAGCAGATCCTTTGCACAGTGGTCAGCTGAGCAGGTGACATTGAGCAAGCCGTACCCTTCCATGCCCACCCTCCTTTTAACCCCGCCTCAGGGGTGCTGAGTAGGGTTTACAACTGAGGGTTTCCTGCAAGCCCAGAAAGGAGTCGTCACGGTGCTGGGAAAGTACGAGAGGAAGGACACTGTGTGAAACAGGACGCTGGACTGGATGGGCCTTGGGCCCTATTATCATGGGGAAGATGTTCCCAGTCTGTCCAGTGCTGCTGCTGCTGCTGCTGCTGCTACTGCTTCTTATTATTATTATTATTATTATTATTATTATTATTATTATTATTATTATTACATTTATATCCCACTCTTCCTCCAAGAAGCCCAGAGCGGTGTACTACATACTTAGGTTTCTCCTCATAACAACCCTGTGAAGTAGGTTAGACTGAGCGAGAAGTGACTGGCCCAGAGTCACCCAGCTAGTTTTAACGCCTGCCACAGGATTTCCAACCTGGCCCAGCCCTGCGGACGCTATCAGTAGATTGGAGCCGAGGCAATGGAGACCCTGGCCGGGCCTTGCAGTCCTCTCCTTCAGCAGTATTGGAGCGGCACTGCAAGCGTGCACTGACCCACTTCTCTTATGGGGCAGAGGAAATGAAAGCTGGATGCTGTGGAAGCTTGTGGTGTTCTGTGGAAGTGTCTGCTTGGGACCTGGTTTCACAATGACACTGGCTCTTCTGCTTGTGACACTTGCTCCTGGCCGGCCTGAATCTCGAGCATCCGCCTCACGCTCTATATCCGATCAGGCTTCCTTTTCTTTTTTAGGGTTACTAAGAATTCTTAGTAACTGAATCACCTGCCTGGTAATTTAAATATAAACACAGTAGGGCTGCTAGGAATCGCTTCAGTTAATTAATTGAACTTTTTAAAGCTACAAAAAAGGTGTCCCTTCTTAACTGGATAATTTTTTTTTTAAAGAGGAATTTATTTATTTGTTTATTTGTCTGTTTATTAAATGCAAGTACTTCTAAAAACTGCAGCTGGCAAGCACCACAAGAAGCAGCCTCCCCCTTTTTTTTACACCTCGGAGGGAATGTGTCTTCTGAGAAAACTACCACACAGCTTGCTTCAGAACTGTTGCCTGTATGCAAATGTGAACAAGTTTAAGCAATACATTAAATCAGATTTGTACATCACCCAAAGCCCGATTTCCAGGTGGTGAAGGAAGTGATTAGAGATTTGCAGTCAAATACACAAGGACTGGCATTGGCTGTTGGGAAAAGAGGACGTTTCACGTGTTGCTGAAATGCACTAGCTCCAAATCTTCTTGGGAATTAAGATTAAGAATATTGTATATCCTGCTTTTCAACAAAAGTTCTCAAAGTGGTTTATGTAGCAAAAGAAAGTGGGATATGCCCTTAATGTGCATCTCTGAGAACTAGAATTGCCTTCCCCCTGAATAATTGGTGAAATCTTTAGGTGACTGATCTACCCATCTTTTTAAAAAGCAGGCAGAGACCACAGTGTCTATGCATACCTGCCTTTCCTCCCCACCTGCTCCTGCCTATAAAATGTACTTGCCTGTCCAGGGAGTATCCAGCTTGCCACGCTGATCAGACAAACAACATGGCCTGTTTTCCTCTCAGCCAGAAATGCGGGCACAGCAGCAGGGAATTGTGAAAGACACCTTGCAGAAGGAGCAAGCCCCATCCATGTTGGAAAGGCTCTCCAGCTAAAGGCTATCAAAAAGCCAGTGTGATGCAGAGGTTAGAGTGCTGGGCTAGAACCAGGGAGACCTGAGTTCAAATCCCCATTCAGCCATGAAATGCACTGGGTGACTCTGGGCCAGCCACTTCTCTCTCAGCCTAGCTTACCTCCAAGGGTTGTTGTGAGGACAAACATAACGATGTACACCACTCTGGGCTCTTTGGAGAAAAAGTGGGATATAAATGGGAAGGAAGGAAGGACGGACGGACTGAGAGAGCCCCTGAAATGGGCCAGATCAGGTCTACAGAGCTGGGGATACACAGGGGCGTATCTAGGGTGGGGCAGGCAGGGCACATGCCCCGGGCGCCACTTGAAGGGGGGCGCCATTTTAAAAAATTAAATATTTTGGAAAAATGGCTGCTGAAAACAAAATGGACACCGCACATGCTCAAATGGTCCCTGCAAGGCCCTAGAGGCCAACGGGGAGAGGGGGAACCTTTGCAGACCCCCCATGGCCTTCAGGAAGCCCCCCAAAGGGGCTACAGGTAAAAACAATAATAATAAATATATAATATAAGTCACTGTACACATATTCAGTTTGGCACTATGTACAGAGAATCAGGGCTTGTGAATACTGAGCTGAAGCTTATGAGCTAGAATTGTATTCATTTGCTCTTACTTTGCTTCTTGTGATAAGTGAGTTAAATGTGAAGTCTTAATAATATGGCTATTAATGGTGAGTTTGTCTTTGAATCAGTGTGAAATCCTTAGTATTAAGGCCCACTGGGAGTTTCTTGCTCTCTTTCTCTCATTTTAACTGTCTTCCTGAAATACTAGAATATATTCCAAGCAGTAACACAATTTACTCTGCATATCCTTTAATTATTTTCAGAGTATCTGGGACAAGTCAAATTCTCCATTTATTTTTAAAACTTATGTAATAGTGATGCTACAATGCATAGTAGAGAATTAGACAGGCACTTCTGTTTCGTTTTCCAAGAACACTTCCAGATAGTATTTGGGTATTTCATGAGCCCCAGCATACTGAAATTATTAGTTTTCTAGCATTTTTTGGTCTGGAAATAGTTTTTGAAATTAATGAGCTTAACGAGCGTAACGAGCTTGACTTGTATTTTTCAGCTGATATTATGGTAAAGTTATCTGAAAGATGGGTGTCAGTTGTTTGGACAAGGGGCGCAATTTCAGTGCTTGCCCTAGGTGCTATTTTCCCTAGATACGCCTCTGGGGATCCATGATGCCTAGCTCAGCTCCTCAGTCATAGATTACACGAAGCTGCAGTATACCACATCAGACCAGGGGTCCTTCTAGTCCACTGCTGTCTGCTCGGACGGGCAGCAGCTCTCCAGGGTCTTTCCCATCACCTGCTACCTGATCCTTTACCTGGAGATGCCAGGGATTGAAGGTAGGGCCTTCTGTTGCAGGGGAAAAACCTCTAGAATCTAGCCTTCCTGTTTGATTCAGCCACTGGCTTTCATCCTCCTATCGTGGATAGGGAATGGGGCGTCTTGCCAGAACCAAAGAGGATTAGGCTCAATTCTCACCGATATACTTGCTGTCTAACTGAATGGAGTCAAACAACAAGGGTGCGTTGCTCAAAAAAGCTTTTATTTCATGTCATGAAAGGCATGAGTATCATCAGAGAGCATCTGGCTGATACTGCATGCCCGAGCCATACAGGTGGCTAGTTTTTATAGGTCTCAAACATACAAGCCATATCAACAAGGCGATTAATACACGTTATTAGTTATTAAAGTTACATATTCCAGAGGTGTCATCTAGAGCCTGAGAAGATGAGTTACTACCTGGTCTTTCTGACAACTTTTAATCTCTATGGTATCTCTTCGTACCAGTGAGATCCTCTTTCTCCTGACTGGGGAATTTAGCTAATGCCTTGTATTTGACAGCTCCCGGTACCTGCTATCTCTGGTGGGCTTCTCAACCCACATTCTTGAGAGGGGGCCTCCTGCTCTTGACTTTGGCCTCTGTTACCAAGAGGCTTCTCAACTCTGAATAACCTGCTAGCTTTATATTCCATTAGGGATATGAACCAAACTTTTGAGTTATACTTTGATACACACTTTTATATACTTATTTGTAGGCCTAGATGAAACAATTCGTTATCACTTCTGCATGCAAAGCAGGCGCTCTGCTGCTGAGATGTGGCACATTCCCCAAATCCGCACCTGCCCAGATGCTCCACAACCCATCTCTGCAGTCTTAGGCAAGCAGCAGAGCCTGAAGTTTTGTCAAGCCCCTGGTGGGTCCACCCTGCGAGGCCAGCTAGTAGGCCGCAAGTGGTGTGGGCCTTGATGGGCTCCTGCTCCGATGGCAGTGGACTCCGCCGATGGTTCTGTTTCTCCAGCAAGCCTCCCATCCAGACATTCTTCAGGGCCACAGTAGCCGAGTCTCATGCATGCTTTTAGATTGTTCTTGTGGCCCCTGCTCTGTAGAGTGCCTGGCATGGTTGATCCAGCCAATATTGGGCTGACCCTTTTAAAAACATATGGACCCTGCTGGATCAGGCCCAAGTCCACCTAGTCTAGCATTCTGCTTCCCACAGTGTCTAACCAGATGTCTCCGGGAGCCTCACAAGCAGGGCATGAAGACCCCAAGAACTCTTGCCAGAGGTGCACTGCCACTGAAGAGGGGTGCTCTGTGGAGCTTTTCTGGCTCTTAGTAATCCATTTAGCTATCTACTCCTACAATTGGTCAAATGCCATCACCACAGCTTGTGGCAGCAACGTAAGTTGCCTTGAAATACTTGCTTTTGCCCTGAATCTGGTTCATTGACTGACCCCCGTCATCTAGTATGGCAAGGTGAGATCTCCTTTCTATCTTTTTTTTGTGCATTGTTTTATGCACATGTTTCCCCAGTCTCCTTTTTTTCTAAATCAAAAGGAAGCTGCAACATTTCCTAATTGTGTTCTGCTGGGATTCTGAGGTGTCAGGCACATTCAAAGTGTCTGTTGCCGTACTAGCATTTCTGTGCGCATGTGTCCTTGTGCACATGCATCTGGTCTGGTCTGCTTGACTCGCACAGTCCCTTGGCCTGATCTTGCGTGAGATGTTTCCGTTGGCCATGAAAAATGTTTGCTTTTGGTTGTGAAGAATGAAATATGCACACTGCCTGCCTTCCAAGTTAAAATTAGCTTCCAGATTTGTCCGACGGAGCTCTCTCCTGTTGTTAACGCTAATATTTCGGCCCGTATCTCTATTGCTGCCCCCGCTCTGGCCTCTGCGGAAGTGCTTGTGTGGGTGGATCCCCAGAGCAGATCACTGTGTTTGATTTCAAAGGAAAAAAATGATGCTGGCAGGCTGCTCCTGTTATCCCCATTTAAAGAGAGGGGAGACATCCTATGCAGGATATGTTTTCTTGACAAGCCAAACGGAGTCCACAATTAAGTCAAACATCGGGCTTCTTCACCAGTCCTCCCTGAGCAGAGATGGTGTCCAAAGTAAAACAAGCGAGCAGCACACTTGATGGAAGTATTTAACTGGGGAAGGTTCTTGTCAACAACCTTCCCTAAAACCGGGCTAAGACTACTCTGAGGTGGAAGGAAATGCAAGCAGGTGTGCAGATTGGTTGTGTGCCTGGTGTGATCGTGGAAGCAAAGATTCTAGGAGCCTGGTGTGCAAACCCCTCCATGTACACGCCAACACCACCCATCTCCCTTTCTCTTAGCAGGCAAGGCAAAATTTCTCCATAGAGGTGAAGGCCATGTGCATGCTCAACCCTTGCCCTTCATGGTTGGTAAAGGCTGCTAGGGAGGGAAGGGGTCCATGGGTGGGGAATGCCTCTCTGGAGTATTTGGTGGTGCCCCCTCAGCTGAAAGAGGCAGTCATTAGGCCCTCCTAAAAACACCCTCATTGGACGTAAATGGATTAAATAACTTTCGACCAGTTTCTAACCTCTCCTTCTTGGGCAAGGTGTTGGGAGAGCTCCAGGCAGTCCTGGATGAATCTGATTACTTAGATCCTTTCCGGTCTGGCTTCCAATCTCGTTACAGGATGGAAACTGCCTTGGGCACCCTGATGGATGACCTATGTCAGGAGATAGACAGAGGAAGTGTGACTTTGTTGGTTCTCCTGGACCTCTCAGTGGCTTTCAGTACCATCAACCATGGTATCCTTCTGGGTTGTCTTTCCAACTAGGATGTTTGGGGCACGGCTATATGGTGGCTTCGCTCCTACCTGGAGGGTCTTACTCAGGTGGTGGTGCTGGGGGATGCCTGCTACACTCCTTGGCCTATGGGGTTCCACAAGGGTCTATTCTGTCCCCTCCGCTGTTCAACATCTACATGAAATCTCTGGAAGAGGCAAACTGGGGGTGTGGGCTGGGGTGTCATGTATGCTGATGACACCCCAGCTCTACCTGTCTTTTAAGTCAGCAGACACCAAGGAGGCAGTGCATGCTCTGAACCGGGGCTTGGAGGCTGTTCTGGACTGCATGGGGGCAATCAAACCGAAACTTAATTCAGATCAGATGGAAGCAGTGTTCCCTTCAAGGGGTGTGCATGTGCTTGCGCTCACACAATTTCTGATGCCTGCTCACAAAGTTAGATTCAGCTCAGGTTGAATCAGGAAGGCCCCACTCTGAATGCATGTGCGCGCACACACTACCTTGATACTGCCCCCCACAACAAAACTCATTCCCGCATACAGATGAAAAAAAAATTAGAGAGAACACTGGACGGAAGTGCTCTGGGTTGGTAAAACTGATCATCTCTAGGTAGTGAGGTAAATCTGTCTTGGAAGGGGTTACATTCCCTTTGAAAAACCAAGTCCAGTTCTGGACCTGGCGCTGTCCTTGGAAGCACAGGTGGCCGTGGTGTGCAAAGGTCCTTTTTACCAGCCATGGCTGATACGCCAACTGTAACCCTACTGGGAGAAGTCAGACCTGACCTCAGCCACTCATGCTTTGGTAACATCCAGATTGGACTACTGCAATGTACTCTGTGTGGGGCTGCCCTTCAGAAGCTTCAGCTGGTCCAGAATGCTGTGGCAAGAATACTTGCGGGCACAAGCCATTTCATGAGTGTCACACCCATCCTGCAGCAGCTTTATTGGTTACCAATCTGCTTCCGAGCTAGATGCAAGGTGAAAGCCTTGACCTGCATGGCTTGGGGCTGGGGCACCTGTTGGGCCGCATTCGCCTATGTGAACCTGCCAGGGCCCTCGGCTTGGCATCTTAGGCCCTGTTCATGGCCCCACTGCTATTGGTGGTCCAGCTGGCGAGGACTAGAGACAGGGCCTTTTTGGTTGTGTCCCCATGGCTTTGGAACGCCCTCCCCAAAGAGCTTTGCCATGCTCCCTCTCTATTTTAAAAAAACACAACTTTTGCCTGCCCTCGGTTCTGTGAGGGGCAGAGGGTCCAAGTGGCAACTGGCTTCTGCCTCCACAGTTCCCCCACTGTCCCTGACCACCCCCACAGCTTGAACATGTCAGCCACAGCCACAGCTCCCTCCTGACATGGGACCCCCTTTAAAGTTGCTTGGCACCCCCCAGAGGGGTCCTGACCCCCAGTCTGAGATCCCCGGGCTTAGAATAATGCCAATCATAGAGAGGGGCTGGCTAGAGTGGTGCTGCCAGCAAGGTGGTACTGCTGGGCTCAGCAGGGGGCGGGGAGCAGAGGAACGGCTCCAGATTTGCCCTCCATACCAATTTTCCCCCTGTGGTGCCTCAATTCACTTTGGGACTTGGGATTATTGGCTCAGTGCAGTTCCACCTTATGCACTGTAAATAGGGCTGATCCAAGTGTGTCTGTGATTCCAGATCTCTGCTGCCAAAGCACTTACCAACCACCAAGTTGGCGAAATACTAAGTGGAGAGTTGGCTATTCCAGGGCCTGGGATGGATCTTGACCTGCAACAAGACAATAAGAAGACACCCTGAGGCATATGAACAGCTCCCGCTCTGACTAGAGTTTCATTAACACATATTTTAAATAATACTTTCAGAATTCTGCTTTCTAGATATTAGGGATCATCAACATTACACAAAGAACGGCTATGTGGATTTGATAGCAACGACACGTGGTTTTATCCTTTGGGTTCTGACTCTTTGCAGGACCAGCGCAAGCCATTGGCTGGATTGGCCTGGACACGGGGCATCAAGGGTTAATGGGCCTCAAAAAGAGCCGTGACAGGCCCACATTGCCTTCTTCTGAGTGAGGCACACACCCCGTTCTCCCCAGCCATCGCTGTTAGTAGAAACGGGAAGGGGAGGGGAGGGTCAGTGAGCGTGTGTGTGAGAGAGGTTTTAAAAACTTTTTTTAAAAATCATTGTTTGGTGCCAAGCCAAAACTACCCTAATACAAAGCTGTAGGAAACCCTCCCCTCCCACAAGCTTCTTCTGAGGAAATTAGTCACTAGAAAAAGTATTGCAAGCTTTAAAATTAATGCGGGGGGTGGGGGGTGGGATTCTAACAAAATTGATCTGTTTCTGTTCTTGTTTTTTCCTGCTTTTTGGTTAATTATGTGCTAGTTTATGAAGATACTAAACTGTTGATAGCCTTAATCTGGTGTGTGTGTGTGTGTGTGTGTGTGTGTGTGTTCCTTACGTCTTTGCCTTATACAGTATTAGTATTAGTAGTAGTAGTAGTAGTAGTATTATATCCCGCTCTTCCTCCAAGGAGCCCAGAGCGGAGTACTACATACTTGAGTTTCTCTTTCACAACAACCCTGTGAAGTAGGTTAGGTTGAGAGAGAAGTGACTGGCCCAGAGTCACCCAGCTAGTTTCATGGCTGAATAGGGATTTGAACTCAGGTCTCCCCGGTCCTAGTCCAGCACACTAACCACCACACCACGCTGGCTCTCTATTATATAGCAACAAAATTCTCAACAAAACAAAATTTGCTAGCAACAAAATTCTCAAAATGGCTTACATAGCAAAATACATGAGAAAATTGTTCTTTATCCCAATGGTTCGTCTGATAATATTTACTATTTTGCTTGATGCTTGTAACAGTATATAAGTATTATTTATTATTATTGATATATTTGATTTATATACCACCCCTCCAAAAAGGCTCAGGGTGGTTTACAACAAATAAAAACAATTAAATCAAATTAACAGTTAAAATCAAAACTAACTCAATTAAACAGTTAAAATCATTTAAACATTAAAAAGATTAACATTAATATCATTTAAAACCAGCATTAAAAATTTAAACCATAAATCTAATTGAAAGCCTGGGTGAATAAATGTGTCTTCAGCACCTTTTTAAAAGTTGCCAGAGATGGGGAAGCTCTTATTTCAACAGGGAGTACATTCCAAAGTCCAGGGACAGCAACAGAGAAGGCCCATTCCCAAGTAGCCACCAAATGAGTTGGCAGCAACTGCAGGCAAACCTCCCTAGATGATCTCAACAGGTGGTGGGGCTTATGGTGACAAAGACGTTCTCTTAAATATTCAGGGCCTAAGCTGTTTAGGGCTTTATAGGTAATAACCAGCACCTTGTATTTTGCTCGGAAATGTATCAGCAGCCAGTGTAATTCTTTCAACACAGGAGTGATATGGTCTCTCCTAGATGATCCAGAGACCAACCTGGCTGCCACATTCTGGAACAACTGCAGTTTCTGGACTATGTACAAAGGCAGCCTCACATAGAGTGCATTGCAATAATCGAGCCTAGAGGTTACTAGCATATGTACTACCGTTTTGCGGTCATTCATCTCAAGAAATGGACACAGCTTGCGTATCAGCCAAAGCTGATAAAAAGCACCTCTGGCCACTGCCTTAACCTGGGACACCAGGCAGAGGTTCGGATTCAGAAGCACCCCCAGGCTGCGTACCTGTTCATTCCGGGCATGCGTGACCCCATCCAGAACAGGCAGATCAATATCATCTCCCATGTTCCAACCCCACACAATAAGTACCTCCATCGAGCCCCTGGTGGCGCAGTGGTAAAACTGCCGCCCTGTAACCAGAAGGTTACAAGTTCGATCCTGACCAGGGGCTCAAGGTTGACTCAGCCTTCCATCCTTCCGAGGTTGGTAAAATGAGTACCCAGAATGTTGGGGGCAATATGCTAAATCATTGTAAACAACTTAGAGAGCTCCAGCTATAGAGCGGTATATAAATGTAAGTGCTATTGCTATTGCTATCTTATCTGGATTCAGTCTCAGTTTGTTATCCCTCATCCAGCCCATTACTGCCTCCAGGCAGGCATTTAGGGAGGTTACACCTAAATGTTGACATGGAGAAGTGCATTTGGGTATCATCAGCATACTGATAACACCCTACACCAAATCTCCTGATGATCTCTCCCAGCGGTTTTATGTAGATGTTAAACAACATTGGAGACAATATGGAGCCCTGAGGGACACCATACCAAATTTCAGTTTTTGAAGAACAGCAGTTCCCGAGGGACACCATCTGGAATCTGCCCGAGAAGTAAATAACTACATACTGTGTCTTTTATAAGCTTGTAATGGACTAACATACCCCAACTTCTTGAAAGCAGCTAGACAAATTGCTGAAATGAACATTAAACATTTCCCCCTCCTCCATCACCAAAAGTACATCTTCCTTCAAAATAAGGCTTTGCATATCAGATCACAGGAAAGTCCCTCTAAAAGCTCTTTTGGCCTTGAAATGCTTACCTGTAAATCCTAAGAAATTGGGGTAACGCCATGTATTCCATTCTGTTGTCCTGTTTGAAATCAGATTGGTGGATATATAAACCTAAATTGATAGCAAATGGATGGCTTTTCCTAATGCTTGACATATACTGCAATCACTTTAAACAGTAAATCCAGGCCTATCATTATTTCAATACAGGTTCAGTTCTCCAGCAGAGTATCTACTCTTGTACCACTCTTTCTAGTGCAAGCTGCCATATGAAAACGTGAGAAACCTCTCAGAAGTATGCACTGAGTTATTTTCAGTGCTTCTCATTTCCTATGTCTGGGGCTACATAGGGCTACCTCTGGCCATGGCTCATTTTGTTGTCCTTGGTGTAAATATTTTGCTAGCCCTCAAAATTCAAGTCCTTTCTTTCTTCTGCTCATGTGGTATCCAGAGTCCTTGGAGCAACTTTGATAAGTTTCAGACCCCCTTTCTGAGGTGTAAGGTAAGGGTAAAATGTGCCATCAAGTCAATTTCGACTCTTGGCGCCCACAGAGCCCTGCGGTTTTCTTTTGATAGACTAAAGGAGGGGCTTACCATTGCCTCCACCTGTGCAGTATGAGATGATGCCTTTCAGCATCTTCTATATCGCTGCTGCCTGATATAGGTGTTTCCCATAGTATGGGAAACATACCAGCGGGGATTCGAACTGGCAACCTTCTGCTTGTTAGTTGAGCATTTCCCCACAGCGCCACTTAAGGTGACAATGTCTGAGGTGTGATAGCTCTAAATTATAACTCCTGAGACTGCATGCTTGGGACTAATAGGTCTGTGTATGTTTGTGTGAGAGAGTGAAAGAGAGAGAGTGCACAAATAGGGATAGGAACATAGCAGGTCACAGTAGTAGGCATATATGTTAAAAATGTTTCTGAGCTAGGTGAATATGCATGCACAAGTAAATGTGTGAAAGTGTATGCATATATGAAGGGGGTGTAATATTATATGAATAGAAGGGAAAGAAAGGGCATTCTAAGAATCTTGCTTTCAGCATGTCCTTACAGTTTTTCTGCAACAAATATATTTGGGGAGGGAGGAAGAAGACAGGGAGCAAAGGGGCCCACCTTTACTTCTGTCCCTAGGCCCACTCCCACTTTGATCTTGCTTTAGCTACCACAGCTCATCATCCACCTGCTTGTAATATGATCCTAAAATGCATCCAGCCCCTGAAATATCTCCCCTCTTCCTGTTAGCTAGTTTTAAGGGGGAAAAGCTAGATGTTTAGAAAAGCCTGCTCACCTCCTCAGCTGGGTCTGCTCTTCACAGAGTAGTCTTCCAATGGTTCCAGTTGGTGTCCCTTGGAGACTGTTCTTCAAAATCTGAACTTTTGTATGGTGTCCCTCAGGGCTCCGTATTGTCTCCGATGTTGTTTAACATCTACATGAAACTGCTGGGAGAGATCATCAGGAGATTTGGTGCAAGGTGCTATCAGTATACTGATAACACCCAAATCTATTTCTCCATGTCAACATCATCGAGAGAGGGCATAACCTCCCTAAATACCTGTCTGGAGGAGGTAATGGGCTGGATGAGGGATAACAAACTGAGACGGAATCCAGATAAGACGGAGGTACTCATTGTGCGGGGATGAAACTGGGGGGATGAGTTTGATCTGCCTGTTCTGGATGGGGTCACACTTCCCCAGAAGGAACCGGTACGCAGTCTGGGGGTGCTTCTGGATCTGAGCCTCTCCCTGGTCCCCCAGATTGAGGCGGTGGCCAGAGGTGCCTTCTATCAGCTTCGACTGATACGCCAGCTGCGTCTATTTCTTGAGATAAACTACTTCAGAACAGTGGTACATATGCTGGTAAGCTCTAGACTGGATTACTGTAACATGCTCCATGTGGGGCTGCCCTTGTGTGTAGTCCAGAAACTACAGCTGGTTCAGAATGCGCCAGCCAGGTTGGTCTCAGGGTCATCTCAGAGAGACCATATTACTCCTGTATTGAAAGACCTACAATAGCTGCCAATATGTTTCTGGGCAGAATACAAGGTGCTGGTTATAACCTATAAAGCCCTAAACAGCTTGGGCCCTGGGTATTTAAGATAATGTCTTCTTCGTCATGAACCCCACCACCCATTGAGATAATAAGGAGAGGGCCATCTACAGTTGCCACCTGCTTGTCTGGTGGCTACTTGGACGGGCCTTCTCTGATGCTGCCTCGAAGCTTTGGAATGGGCTCCCTGCTGAAATAAGAGCCTCCCCATCTCTGACAACTTTTGAAAAATCTTTAAAGATGCACCTATTCACCCAGGCTTTTAATTAAATATTGTTTTAACAGTTTTATCATCGTTCTAAAATGCTGTTTTAAAATTTTAAATTATTGTAATGTTTTAATTTTTACTATGTTGTTTATTTTGTTTTAGCTACAGTTTAAAGTTTTTTGTTATTAATTTTAACTAGTGTTTTAGCTTTTGTTGTTGTTGTTGTTGTTGTTGTTGTTGTTGTAAACCACCCAAAGATGTGAGTTTTGGACGGTATAGAAGTGTGTTAAATAAATAAATAAATAAAATTAATATAATAATGTGGGCTGTCAGATATCAGGGCAGGAGAAAACATGCCTCAATCAAAATCATTTGATAATTTTAAGATTGGAGAAAGTTTCCATCAAAACAACACCATTATATGATGAGTCAAACACAGCACCCGAGCTAAGACCAAAATGTGGGAGTGTGGGGAAAGGCAGCTTTGTGTACAGCTAAGATCTTCTGATCAGAGATTCTATCAAGGAAGAGCACTTCATTTTTGCAAAGCAAAACCTCAGCAATCATAATGCTCTGGGGTGCACACAAGGCTGCTGAGAGGCATGTAGAGGTCTGGTAAATGAATAAACCAAGGCACCCACTAACATGGATGTATATGGGCGAGGCTGCAATGAGAACATGCTCAGGCCAATTATAGATACTGTTGTGTGCTAGCTCCCACTCAAGGATCTTATGCATCAAGAAACTGGAGACCTAGGAACATAGGAAGCTGCCATATACTGAGTCAGACCATAGGTCCATCTAGCTCAGTATTTTCTACCCAGACTGGCAGCGGCTTCTCCAAGGTTGCAGGCAGGAGTCTCTCTCAGCCCTATCTTGGAGATGCTGCCAGGGAGGTGGAACCTAGATGCTCGTCCCAGAGTGGCTCCATATCTTACAGTGCTCACATATCAGGTTGGATTGTGCTAAAACCCTATTCCTAGATTTGTGCTAAAACCCTATTCATGTAACTTTTAATTATTAAGGATATAAGCAATGCAAACATTGCTTTTGAATAAATAATAATAACAGTAAGATTTTAGAAATAATAGTGTGTAAACTGTCATTCTAACATTCATATACTCACTCATTTCCTAACTAACTTGGGCTGCCAGGTCCACAGTCAAGAGTTTATTCTAATGTGAATCTGGACACATTCTGTGCAGTGTGAACTAGGGTTTTCTATAGAGGTTTATTAAGGAACAGAGCTGTAAAAATAGATGAGAACAATTCCTCACTCTACTATAGTTTGGGAAAGAAGATCATCATTCCTTGCAAAGCACCTTCTTTGTCCCTTCCTTCTCTTATTGTCCTATCCTCCCTTCCCTCTGCTTGTCTTAGGTTCTCTGCTGATTCTCATTTTCCCTTCCATCTATTATGTTCTTTTTTCAATTAGAAAAAGTTTGGGAGTTGCTCAGAGATTAGGGAGAGGGGAGGGGGCTGCACTGGCTTCTTGTGCAATTGGAGGAAAGCTTAGAATAAACTCAAAATCAGTAGGCACTGGGCATGTCACTGGGTGTTGTTAATGGGGAAGAGAAGCAGCTGTAGTAATACAGGGCCCAAGTTCCAGGTGGTCACTTCTCCACCCTGGTCTTGGGCTAGGCCACTTTTATAGGTGAACTATGGGTAATGTGTCCTGGCATCTGTCCTTCATCCAGGGGTAGCCATTTGATAGACAGCTTCTCCCTGATCAGGTGAAACCTTCTTCACCATCACTAATCACTCACTCCCAGGAGAACATCTTCTTACCTTTCCCACTTTGCCCTCAGCATGGTCTTTTCAGCCCATTACTGCTGCAAAGGGTCTGATCTCACTCCTCATATGCTCACTCACACAGATGTTTCCTGTTTGTGGCCCAGCATACTCTGAGTAGGTTGTTGCAGGGTCTTGTGTAACCAAGTGCAACTGACAGAAACTGTTCTTGTGAAACTTAGCATTAAGCATACCAAACAAGACAAGAGCCATGTTACAATTTTGCACCACCTTAAGTGGCACAGCGGGGAAATGCTTGACTAATAAGCAGAAGGTTGCTGGTTTGAATCCCCACTGGTACTATATCGGGCAGTCAGCTATATAGGAAGATGCTGAAAGGCATCAGCTCATACTGTGTAAGAGATGGCAATGGTAAACCCCTCCTGTATTGTACCAAAAAAATAACACAGGGCTCTGTGGGCACCAAGAATGGACACTGACACAGCGGCACACTTTACCTTTACCTTTAAGAGTCTGACATTAGCGCCTCCATTTTGTCTTAAGCCAAAGTTGACCATTACAAGACCCTCTAACCTAAACCATGCACATCAGTAAACCATGTGCTTCAGTAAACCACGCACTACCAAAAATGGAAAAATGTTGCTTTGAGCATTTAAAATCAGTTACATCAAAGAGTTGAAAGACAACGACGAATGTTTATATACCATTTCCCAACAAAAGTTCCCAAAGTAGTTTATACACACATATGCACTCACTCACTCACCCACAATAAATAAAATGTCTGCTTGTCTGCAAAGGGCTCACAAACTCAAAAAGAAGCACCTGATAGACACCAGCAATAGCCACTGGAAGGATACTGTGCTGGGGATGGATAGGGCCAGTTGCTCTCTCCCCCACCCCCACCCCTAACCCTATCTCCAAATTTGTGGGTTAAGGCTGGAAGCAAGACAGCTGTCCTTCAAGTGACTTCAGCTACATTCCCTGTGCCTGCAGGTAGGTCAGTCTTCTTCCAATGTTCTGACACAGGCCAATGTCAGTCTTCCTCCCCTTCCGGCAGAGGAGAAAGAGTCCAGTTGAAACTCTGGCAGGTTCATGCATCTCCAAAAGCAAGCAATTCACCTGCCCGAATTGCGGGCACCTCCCTTTAAAATGGATGGCTGACACTGCCTCTTTCAAGCGGAGGAGAGGAGGTCCGTACCTGCTCCTCCTCCACTCACCACCATCCTGGCGCTTCCCCCCAACTATGGCCATGCGTCGGTGGGGCATGTGCATGCTGGCACTGTGTAGGGGCAGCTCAGAGATGCCTCTCCTGCACGTGGCCATAGCTGGGGGGAGTGCCAGGATGGTGGCGAGTGGAGGAGGAGCAGGCACGGACCTCCTCTCCTCCCTCCTCTCCTCCGCTTGAAAGGGGCTCTGTCAGCCCTCGGTTTTAAAGGGAGGTGCCCGTGATTTGGACAGCCAAATTGTGTTTCGTTACATCCCCATTGTCTGCCTGGTCACCCCACTTTCCACTCAAGGTGGACTAGATACTCCTCTGCTCCCCATTATCAGAACAACCTTGTTTGGTAGGTTAAACTGAGAGAGAGTGACTGGCCCAAGGTCATCCAGTGAGCTTCATGGCCGAAGATAAGTTTGAGCCCAAGTCTCTCCCTGGTCCTAGGATGACACTCTAACCCTTACACCACATTGGCTTTCAGCTCGGAGGAAGACAATCATATGCTATACCCTTCCCCTGAAACCAATTCAGTTGGAGATTTTCTTTTATTTTTACATTTATATTCCATTCTTTCTCTGAAGCCCAGAATGGTGTTCATGGTTATGTTTATCCTCACAACAACCCTGGGAGATAAGTGACTGGTCCAGAGTTACCCAGTGAGTTTCATGGTCGATTGGGGATTTGACTTTGGGGCTCTGGTTCTGGTTCTGAGCCTTCTTGAAATACAACTAAGTTACTCTTTACTTGGGGAAAAGAGTGGCAAAATCCCCCATATTTCGGGCCAGGGGACAGGATCGGGCACTGTGGAGCTTGAACTGTGAGCCCTGTAGGTCAACTACTCATGTCCTGCACCTCTCTGTAGGTCCTCAAGGGCTGCTGGTCAAAAGAGGGAAATGCTGACAGAAACACACCTACACTTGCCCGGAACCCTCCTGGGCCTGCTGGAACCCTGTCACTTTTTGGCTTGAGGGTGATCAGAACTGAAGACAATATTCCAAGCGTGGCTGTAGTGTTAGCTTTTGAGGCGCAAGTGGGCTAACTTGTGAACCACCTAACTGATTTGAACCAAATTTGCTACAGATGTAGGGACACATACGGATGCCCAAAGGGTATGGTGTGTGATGATGTCATCCTCTCCAATTCAAGGTGGTGGCCGTATGAACATCTGAGGCGCAAGTGGGCTAATTTGTGAACTGCCTAACCTATTTGAATCAAATTGGGTGCAGCTGCAGTGAGTGTCACACACGGACACCTCAGTGGCATAGCTTGTGACGATATCTTCCATGCCGACTGAAGATGGTGGAAACGTAAACTTTTGAGGCACACATGGGCTAACTTGTGAAACGCTTAAAAGATTTGAACCACATTTGCTGCAACTGTAGGGACACATAGGGACACCTCTATGGCGAAGATTGTGACGATATCATCCACCTCAATTCAAGATGGTGGACATGTAAACTTTGGAGGCGCAAGTGCACTAACTTGTGAACAGTCTAACTGATTTGAACCAAATTTGCTACAGCTGAATGGACACATAGGGTTGCCCCAATGGTGTCATTTTTGATTATGTCAGACACATGAACATTTGAGTAGGCTTGTGCATTTCGATTCAGGTACAAAATGTTTTGTGCCTGAAAATGGCAATTTTGGAGGTTTTGTAACCAAAACGAAATCAAGAATTAAAAAACAGAGATTTTTGTTTCCAAATCGAAATGACTGTGTTTTGGACAGAATGCTTTGTTCTTCGGAAAAGCATTGCAATTGAAATTGACTTCTCTGACTCTTTCCACTCCAGCTGAGGCACTGAGTGATTAGCAGAAGATAAGATATGGGAAAAGCTGGCAGAGCTTCCCTGTTGAGCATTAATGGTTTAGTTAAGTATGTGTTGTATTCAGTGTGATTGAAATGCAAACTGACCTTGCAAAGGGATTTGGAAGAAAGCATTTTGAGACAGAAATACCCAAATACCTTTGGGAGCTCAATGCAATTCCAAAGCTCTTGCTAAAAGCCATGGTATAAGTTGTGTGGAGAAGCTTTTCCAGAAGCTGGTTAGGAAAGGTCTGAAATTATACAGGTTTTTCTTTCCAAAGGTTTAGAAAGAATTTGTTAACTTGTTCAGGGGTCTTTTGAAGAGCTATTTTGTTTTTCGTCTGATTTTTATGAGTTATAGTGGTGTCTAAGTTTTATTGCCCAAGTTGAGCAGTCTAATGTAATTTAGGCCACAATGTAATTTGGTGGGACATGATGTCTAAGCCAGTGGTTCACCACTTTTACCATTGTAGGGACGGGTCATCAACATGGGACTACAGGAGACAAAAGGAGGGGAGGGATACCCCTGTCAATCTATTCACATCCCCAGGAATCTTAGTTGCTTCTCTCTTTCTTGTAACCATGATCCATAGTTTTGCACTTTCTTAAATGCAGTGATAATAAATCTCAACAATTCTGAACAGTAGGCTGATTTGTTTGGGCTACTGCTCACTCCACTTCAGTTAAATGAACATTTGAAGCTGTTCCATAGTATCAAGGCAGTTCATTGGTCTATCTTGCTATCTCAAGTGATCTATGGTCACTGTTCCATGGGGAGGGAGTGTTTTTATTGAAAGATTGCTTGAATCCACAAATGGGTTGTGCTGCTGTGCTAGTGCCACAGTGACAGGCTCCCACCTGCTGCAAAATTCTCAAATAACTGTGCCAAAAAATTAAATGTCATTGTTCATCATTCTCTTCACTCTTTCAGCTTGTTTATGTGGGGCATCAGGGGCAAAACAGTACGTTGGGTGGCAGTGCCCCAAGGGTTGTGCACCCAGATTCCAAATAGGGCAAAGCGCTGATTCCTTAGGAATTTTTGAGGTTTATGCATCTTTAAAAAAATTTCCCATAGGGAATAATGGAGGTTTCAGCAGCCCCTTAGCTCCACCTGGGGGGGCACTGGGATGGCCCGAAGTGAGTGGTGGTGTAGTGCACATAGGTGCCAACCACCCCCATGGGTTGCTAACCCATGGGTTGCTGGGTTCTGTTGTTTCTGAGGTGTTCTGAGTGTAGATTCTCTGGTAGCATATGAGATTTTCAATGACAAACCATGAATCCACTCTCATATGCTACCAGAGAATCTACACTCAGAACACCTCAGAAACAACAGAACCCAGTACCCCATGGGTTAGACACCCATGGGGGTGGTTGGCACCCTATGTGCTCTACACCACCACTTGCTCTGGGCCACCCCAGTGCCCCCCAAGTGCAGTTATGAGGTTGCTGAAACCTCCATCATTCCCTATGGGGAAGAACCTTAAAGACACGTAAACTCCATTAGATCTCTAAAAATCAGCCCTCTGCCCAATTCCTTTGAAATAATGCTGGCAGCTTCCTTGCCCCCACTGGGCACTACCACCCCCCCATCCCCTCCCCCCCCAACGTGAAGCTATACTTTTGCTGAAGCCTCCATTATTCCTTGTGGGGGAAATCTTAAACTTCAAAAATTCACCAAAAATCAGGCCTTTGCCCAATTCCTCTGAAATTTGGGTGGTAGCTTCCACCCACTGGGCTCTACCAACCCCACCCACAAGTTTTGCCCCAGGGCCATTTTTTAAAATCAAAAACGTTTTGGATTTGGATTTTGCAATTTTGAACAAAGAACAAAATTGGGGTGTTTTGGATTGGCTGATTTCGAGCAAAGAACAAAATGGGAGTGTTTTCGATTCAGGCCAAAAACAAAACAAAACGCACAACCCTACATTTGAGGTGCAAGAGATTTAACTTGTGGACCTCGATTTGCACCAGATTTAGTTCAGCTGTAGAGACAGTGAAAGGAAAGTAGGCTGGTTAGTTCTTACTAGAATTTGTTTAATTCTTCAAGACAGCTTAGAACATCACCTTGTCACCTTGTCACTCAGTTCAAGGTGACAAGATGATGTTCTAGCTGTCTTAAAAAATTAAAAATTCTGCCTCCCTCCCTGAACAACTCACTTCAGGCATGGGTTTATGCTCTGTATCCTCTGCAGTGAAGACAAATGCAAAGAACTCATTCAGCTTCTCTTCAATCTCCACATCTTCCTTAAGCATTCCTTTCACTCCCTTGTCATCTAACAAATCGAAATGCCTCTCTGCCAGGTTTCTTGCTTTTGATGCGTTTAAAGAAGGTTTTTATTATTCCCCTTGACATTTGTAACCATAGGAACATAGGAAACTGCCTTATACCAAGTCAGATGATTGGTCCATTTAGCTTAGTATTGTCTTCACAGACTGGCAGTGGCTTTTTCAAGGTCGCAGGCAAGAGTCTCTCTCAGCCCTATCTTGAAGATGCCAGGGATGGAACTTGGAACCTCCTGCATGCAAGCACGCAGATGCTCTTCTCAGAAAACAATGAAGCTGTGAAATACCCTGGAAAGAACCCATTTGAAATTTAAAACCCTTTAAAAAACATCCATGTGTAAATGATGGGATGCAAATATAATCCCAGGAATAGGAAAAAAGACAGTGAGAGCAACATACCGATTTTGATTTTATTGGCATGCGAGTCGTGAAGGAAGCGTCTGCATGATGGGAGTGAGCTTCCATTATCTTGAAAGCGAGACCACCATGTCTACAGCACCCACAGGACCTGCCCTTCCCCAATTACCTAATCCTGTCTAACACAGGAGAGATAGACCCTTTGTCTTTCCCCTATCCTGGGGAGAGGGTAGCTGGAAACTCTTTGAACTATGGAAAGGTGGCAGCCCCACTGTCTCCTCCACCCACAAGGGCATCTCTCCTTCTCATTGGCTGAGGAGCTGTCAATCTAAGCCGCCCTGGGCTACCTCTGCTTGGTTGAAGGGCTCACTGCCCCTCCAGGTGCTTTACCTAAGAAACTCTTTTAAAAAGTTGTGTGCTGCCTTTTGTTGTCAGCTACATTCCATCTATTTGATGGACCACCAGTCACCAAGATATGTAAGTGCTTTGCTTAGACTTTAGGATGAGTTAGGAGCTGGACATGACTTTTGCTTTATTTTGCTACTGCATACCTACTCCTCTACCCACCTTGGTTGCTGTAGATTAATAAAGTAATATTTTGAAGGGAACATTCTCACCTCGCGTGCTCAAAAACTCTGGAGTTGCTGCTCCCCATGAGCTGACCACTTAGTTGAGCTACTTAAAAGGGAAACTTACCTAAAAGGGGGGGATCAAGCCCTGCTCCCGCTTAGCAAGGACAGAGGGGACCCGCCTCCAAAGGCTGATTCAGAACCAGACTTGAGCTCTCTCTGGAAGCAGAGAGTGGTGGCAGTGACTACCAGACCCACACTGGAGCAGGGGTGCATGAGTAGAGCTCTCTAATCTCCTGTTGGAGTCTTATTTACACAAGTTGTTACAGTGTGATAAGTGCAGCATGAGCAAAAGCTCCTTAGCATGTCCTTTCTTTCACCCCTATTCATTTCACTTGCCAAGCTCATGAAAATAACAATTGCAAGCAGAGCTACTGCTATCCTTAGGGCAGGGACCACCTAAGCATCCTTGTTGTAAAACAGAAATCCTTTACCATTAACTGCTGTGTGATTTTCCTTCTATCTTATGCCTCCTGGAAAGTGCTGCTTGGTTCTACTGTGTTTTTTTTTAACTTTTCTCCTACTCCTCTCAATCCCCCAACAAAACTGACCTCACTAAAATAATCAATGATAATCTCATTGCTTTGTGGTTTATTATGGGGCAGCTAGCAAATAAGGTTCATCATCATCAGCACGAAATCTTTATTGTGGGCATTAACCAGTATTCATACAGGGTTTTTTAAAAGCAGTAAATAGAAGCCTGAGGAATTTAACATTTCCCCAAAATGTTTCCCCTTTGGAAAGAAAGCTTGTGGAATTTAGCTTGGTGTATGTTCTGGGTATTGAGTCTATCTGTCTGCAAAATATATGTCTACACAGTAATGATTTGCAGGCTAGAGTCTAATTTGGAAAGCTATTATCTGAAGTGAATTAGCAGGTGAAGCAGTAGCCAATAGCAGTAAAGCAGCTACTGTTTGAGATAGTGTATTTTTATATTAAAACCATTAGGAATGGAAGGGAGGAGACTGGAAGGAGGAATTGGTTCTTGCTGTTAAAATTTTTCTACTTGAAAAATGACATGCTGTTTCATTGTGACTCACTTAATATTAAGATGCTTTCCCAAATCTATAGCTTACAAGAATAGTATTTCTATAAAATAATTGAAACCAAATACTTCAAATACAGCACCATAGAAACATTAAATATATGTATAATATATATACATTAAATGTATGTCTGGCACAAGAACTGTATCAGATGATTTGTTTGGAGTAGATATATTCAAGACTGAGTGCAAAGCCAAATGAATATTATCAGCATAATATATTTCTTATAGTCTGACGTATGAAAAAAATTGCTTAGTTGATTTCAAGTGCTTATAAGTCTGTGGATGAATTCTAGGAGACTGGTACTGCAATTCTGAATGTGCCTGCAAGTAAAACATACTTGCAATGAATGCTTTTAAATATGTGTGGTTAGGATCAGTTTTAGATGAATTTGGGAGGTTTTTGTGCACCTATTTTGGAGTTCTGCTTTCTGTATCAATAGTTAGGTCTCATAGCTAAATCCCAAGTGCAATCCCAAGTTCTGCTGTTATTTACACCTTGTAACTAGTTGGGACCACCTTAAGTGGTGCAGCAGGGAAATGCTTGACTAACAAGCAGAAGGTTGCCAGTTCGAATCACAGCTGGTGCTATATCGGGCAGCAGTGATGTAGGAAGATGCTGAAAGCCATCATCTCATACTGCGCAGGAGGAGGCAACGGCAAACACCAAAGAAAACCACAGGGCTCTGTGGGCACCAGGAGTCGAAATCGACTTGACGGCACACTTTAACTAGTTGGGATAGTTAGCAGAGACATTGGGCCAGGAGAAGAAGAGGAAGGCAGTGAGGTTGGGCATTTTAAATTTCGTCTCTGGGCCCACTCCAACCTTGTTATGCCCCTGTCGCAAGAAGCAAAGTAAGAGGAAAATTTTAAAAATCTGATTTTTGGTGCGGTGACCATTTTGGAGGCTTCCATGCATGCTCAAATGGCCTTTGCCGAGACTTGGCAAGACCTAGGGCCTCGCAGGGACCATTTGAGCAAGTGAGGCAGCCATTTTTTTAAAAAAAATTTACAAAATGGCTGCTACACATGCTCAATGTGTGGAAGTCTCCAAAATGGCCACCGTGCCGAAAATCGGGTTAAATTTTGTTTTATTTTATTTTTTAAATCTCGAACTTGGGTGGGGGTGGGAAGCAGCATGGCACTGGCACCCCCCCTCAAGTGGCGCCCAGGGCACGTGCCCTGGCTGCCCTACCCTAGATACGTGACTGGCTGAGAATGTGAATGTTCTGCAAGCTCTAGTAATGAAAGGCAAGGAGCACAGTGAAAAAATGGGACTACAATTAAATGTAAAGAAGACTAATGACAACGGGTACTGCAACCAGCCTCAGAATTGACAATGAAGACATTGAAGTGATGGATAGCTTCTGCCTTTTAGGATCGACTGTCAACAGTAAAGGATCTAGCAGTCAAGAAATACGCCGCAGACTAGCACTTGGTAGGGTTGCAATGAAGGCCTTGGAAAGGATATTTAGATGCTGTGAGGTGTCTACACTTTCAAATATTAGAATAGTTCAGACAGTGGTTTTCCCCGTGGCACTCTATGGATGTGAAAGCTGGACTTAGAAGCAAGGTAGAAAAAGCATTGATGCTTTTGAACTTTGTTGCTGGAGAAGACTTTTGAGGATACTATGGACAGCCAGGAAAACAAACTGATGGATCCTAGAACAAATCCATCCAGAATGCTCACTTGAGGCACAAATACCAGGTTCATACTTTTGACACATTATGTGAAGACCCAGCTCCCTTGAGAAGTCTATAATGCTGGGGAAAGTAGAAGGAAAGAGAAGAAGACGATGACCAGCAGCAAGCACTTAACCAATCAATCAAATTTTTTAGTTGTGGTAATCTTTGAATGTTTTCAATTTTAATTGTTTAATAGTTGGTTTTATTCTGTTTTTATTGAGTTTTTTTGTAAACCGCCTAGAGCTGAGTCAGGCAGTATATGAACATAACGTCACGTCACGTCACATCTGGTGTGAATTGGAGTTTGGCATTTTATCTCCGGTTAATGTTAACTGTGGGTAATGTGTATGTCTGAATCCAGCCAGAAAGGGACATGGCATGACCTTTGGAGACCACAAGAAAAAGCTGAATAAGATCTGCAGGACAGGAGGAGGAGAGCTGGTCTTGTGGTAGCAAGCATGACTTGTCCCCTTTGCTAAGCAGGGTCCACCCTGGTTGAATATGACTGGGAGACTACATGTGTGAGCACGGTAAGATGTTACCCTTAGGGGATGGGGCCGCTCTGGGAAGAGCATGCAAAAGGTTTAATGTTTGGAGCCCATCATTTGCACATGAATTTTTAAAAATGGGTTTTTAATTTCAAACAGCTTCTTTCCCGGGTATTTCAGAACTTCATTGTGTGTTCGTTACTGTAATTAGAATGTTGGACATTTGCAGGAAAACTAACTTGCAGTTCACCAAGGGTGCAGGCAGAGATATATAGCTGAAAATGAAAAAGTTAGCCTTCTGTGGATCCGTCCTCAGTTCCTTTTTGAACAGGTATATAGCTAAACTGAATCAAGTTCAGGATAGCCTGCTCCTTTGTGTTTCAAGGCACTGATTTTGTGATAGCAAGGGGCTGTTAGTCACTATGATTGATTAAGTGCCATCAAGTCGGTTTCAACTCTTAGCGCCCACATAGATAGATTCTCTCCAGGATGATCTGTCTTCAATTTGGCCTTTAAGGTCTCTCAGTGGTGCATTCATTGCTGTCATCGAGTCCACCCACCTTGCTGCTGGTGCAGGGGCGTACCAAGCTTGAAGTGGGCCCAGAGACAGGATTTTAAAATGGGCACCTCGCTGCCTTCCTCTCCTTCTCCTGGCTCCATGTCTCTGCTAACTATCCCAACTACAGTTACAAGGTGTAAATAGCAGTAGAACCAGGGTGGATTTGATTTAAATCAAACTGATTTAAATCACGATTTAAATCACTAGCAGGGTGGATAAAAATAAAAACATCCGATTTAAATCAAAAACATCCGATTTAAATTTAAAAAATCAGATTTTTTTAATTTAAATTGGATTTTTTTATTTTTATCCACCCTGCTAGTGATTTAAATCGTGATTTAAATCAGTTTGATTTAAATCAAATCCACCCTGAGTAGAACCAACTAATACAACAGTACCAATGAAGAACTTTAATAATTGCACATATCCCAACTCAAGTCCTTGAGCTCTAAAACTTGCAAGTTCCAGCTATCTGAAGGCAACAACTGTATTATAGTTATACTATAAGGAGGGTGGGGGAGTTATTGTTTGCATGGCAAACATGCCCCTAAAGCATTGTCTGGTAATTAAGCAATAAATGAATAAGGCCATTCCACTATTTTCACCCCCCACCCCCACTATATATGCACCTGTCTGAGATTATACTTCATGTACCCAGTGATGTGGACTGTACTCCATGAAAACTATCATCCATGTGTTAGTCTTTAAGGTGTGTCACAAGACTCTTCACTGTTTCTGCAGAATAAAGAGGTCCTGGCAAAAATAGCAAACCGAGGAAACCAAGCCTCGTTGAATCATGCGGGGAAATTAACTCTCAGACTTTGCTTCCTATCTGTAAAAGGGTGCAACACCAACCATAGACTGTAGACACATTGCAGCTCTAACTACATGAAGCTTGAAGATTTATCCCCACTATTACTACTCTTAACAAACTCCCTAGCCCTGGTTCCCTTCCTACCATCCCTGTATTCTCCAGGCTCAACCCTTACTCCGCTCTGCCTGCTCTTTTTCTCTTCTTGTCACTTAGTCAGGCAACTTCCTCAAACCAACCTCCTTTCTCACAGAGGCGTAACTGAGCTAGGGCAGGCAGGGCACGTGCCCTGGGCGCCACTTTGGAGAGGGTGCAGAATTGCCATGTCACGTGGTCGTGGACCCCCGCGGTCCGTGCCGTCCCACCCCCCAAAATTTTGTTTTGCTTGGGGCACGCCGTGCGCGAGTGCCAGCACGGTGGCAGCGCCCCGGCGAGCTCAGCTCCAGCCGGGCACCATGCTGCCTGCCCGCGAGGACAGACCTCCTCCTCCTCCACCTCGCCCAGCCCTGCAGCGGCAGCACCAGTGGCGCCCCCCGCCCATGAGCTCAGTTCCAGCCAGGCGCCGCTCTGACTGCTCGACGGACCTCCTGGCTCCTCCTCCACCTTGCACGCCCGCCCCACCCCACTCCACTCGCACATGCGTGTCTCTCACACAGTCACACTGCACGTGCTGCATTGCACGCTGAGGTGGCGAGAGAGAGGAGAGCGTGTGTTTTCTCCTGCTCCAGGAAGGAGCCCGAGGAGGAGGAGGACGACGAGCCAGGAGGAGCGGGAGCCTTGCTGGTTTCAACCATACCAACTTTAATAAAGTTTGCAGAAAGTGCATCAAGAAGGTGTGTGTGTTTTTATTATTTTGGGGTTTTTTTAAGATTAATTTATGTGGGGGGCTTCTTGCTTGTTGGAGCTGGCTAGGCTGAGGGTGGCAGCCGGTGGGGGTGTCCCGGTGGGGGGGAGGGCGGCGGCCAGCGGTTACCTTTGCTTAAGTTATGTTCCTTGCTTGCTTGTAACTATATTGGCTGGGGTGGTGTGGTGTTGGGGCGGCAGTGGTGCGGGGGGTGGCCTCCCCACAGTTGGGCGGAGGGCGCTGCGGCACACTGTCTTTTTTCATCCTAGCAGCAGGGTGGGCGGTGCCGGCATGCTCGCTCGGCCCTGCTGGAGAGTGTGAGACTGAGAGAGGTTGGTGTGTTGGTTGTTGGTGTTGGGTACTTCTCTGTTGCGGCGCCACCTGCCAGGCGGGCCTGCGCGGGACCTGAGCTGAGAGAGGTTTTCAGCTCAGCAGCTGCCTCAGTGAGCGGGGGAGGGCAAGTTTCCATGCTGGGTCGGGTGAGTGTAGAGGCGACAAGGATAGTTCCCCGCTCACTCGCTCGTTTGGAGGAAGGAGCTTCCTTCTTGTCGCTGCAGCTGGCCGGAACCCAGAAGTCATGTGTGTGTGTGCGTGTGTGTGTGCTCGGGAGGGAGGGAGCCACCGAGGCGCACGCCCGGCAGCCGCAGCGACATGTGTGCGTGCTGCCTGAGTCGACTGTCCGTCGCCTGGCCGGGACTCGAAGTGACTGAGCCTGTGTGCAGGCAGCACAGCAGCCCCAGCAGGCAGCCTCTCTAGTCTCTCCTCCTCCTCCTCCCCAATGGCATCCAGCCCAGCAGCAGCCCTGCACGCCCTACTACAGCGCGTCTCTCATCGTGTGTGCCACAGGGCTTTGTGGTGGCGGGTGGGGGGCAGGCTGAGCGTAACTTCCTTGCTGCCGCCCTCAGCATTCCTTTGGGGAGGACGGAAGATGGATGGATGTTGCTTGGAAAGTTGTCGTGGTGGCTCACTGGCCCAGCTGTTCTTATTTGGTTCTAATCTTTGCACGCACAGTAAAAATTGCATGTGGTTTCGTGACAGTCAGGCTTGCCCCTTTCTGGCTTGAACATCTGACGACTAACAGCAGACAGCCAAAAGTGCAATGGGTTTGCTTTTTAAAAGTAACACTTGTTGCTTGCTTCTCCCCACCCCACTCTGCTTGGCTCTCGTCTCAAACAAAATCCCACAAGTGTGGTGTTCTACCTCCCCCCCCCCCCCAATACCTGCTGAATGGATCCTGGTGTTGTTAGAAAAGGGGGGGCTTTAACTGTTTAGTACAAGCTGGAATACTGTTGTCATTCATCCCCCCCAACCACTACCTCACTCCTTTAAACACCCCCCCCCAAAAAAAACCACTTAACAACTGTTGTGGGTTTGATTCCTTAAGATCAAAAGAACAACGGCAGGGACTAAAATTCTGGTGCAGTGAACATATAGTGCAGGGGGGAGCAATTTAGCATTCTCTTGTTATTAATCTTGTATTGAACAAAGTTGCCACAGTACCCCAACATCCCTCTAGGACTTTCCCTTTCATGTACCAAATGAGGATTAAATGAATCTTAAAAAACAGAAACCCATAACAGTTCTGCTGATGCTTGTAGGCTAGAGAGCAGAGCTGTGTTTCTTCATCCAACTATGGAGACAGACAGATGCAGAACATTAAACTTGCAACCCTAAAATATTTTGTAAGAGGGACATGATAAGATTTTTATTATTATTTCTTGTTTACACAGTCAGACAGGTGTTATTGACTGGTTTGTTTTATCCAGACATTGAGTCCTTCCCAAGGACCTAGGATGGCTGAATTTTATTGTCAATGTTGTTGTTATAGATATCGTTGCAGAATATAGGCTGTTCCCGGTAAAGTTGCATTTTGTAATTGGCTGATGGTGATTTCTGTGGCCCCTATGGTGTTGAGGTGCTCTTCAAGGTCTTTTGGAACTGCACCCAGGGTGCCAATTACCACTGGGATTATTTTGGTCTTTTTCTGCCACAGCCTTTCAATTTCAATTTGTAGATCTTTGTATTTTGTGGTGTTGTTGCCTTATTATTATTATTATTATTTATTTATTTATTTATTTATTTATTTATTTATTTATTTATTTATTTATTTATTTACACACAGTCAGACAGGTGTTATTGACTGGTTTGTTTTATCCAGACATCAAGTCCTTCCCAAGGACCTGGGATGGCTGAATTTTATTGTTGATTTTGTTGCTGTTGTTATAGATATCGTCGCAGAATATAGGCTGTTCGCAGTAAAGCTGCTTTTTGTAATTGGCTGATGGTGATTTCTGTGGCCCCTGTGGTGTTGAGGTGCTCTTCAAGGGCTTTTGGAACTGCACCCAGGGCGCCAATTACCACTGGGATTATTTTGGTCTTTTTCTGCCACAGCCTTTCAATTTCAATTTGTAGATCTTTGTATTTTGTGTTGTTGTTGTTGTTGTTAGCATTTATTCAATTTCTATACCGCTCTTCCAAAAAACGGCTCAGGGTGGTTTACACAGATTTTATTACCTAAATAAATTTAGGTAATTATGTGGTTTAAAGAGTACCTGCAATTGGTAGTAGCTCTAGGTGCTAAACATTCAAGATTATAATGTTATGCACACTTACTTGGGAATAAGTCCCTTTGAACTGAATAGGACTGACTTAAACACAGAACTGGGCATTGCCCTTCTACCACCATTCAATGCAAATCATAAAATCATAAAATTAGAACTGGAGAAGATATCAAATTATCCTTAAACATGCAAGACTTCACAAGTAGAAATAGCAATGCTCACTAAAACTAGTATCCAAGCCAAGATTGAAAAGACATTTTTGAATAGAAGTTGAGCAGAGGGTAAAATAATTCAGTTGTACTGTTTGGGTGGTGAACATCATTGACTGACTATTTATGGATGTCTACTAATCTTTCCAACTTTGAGAACACTCTAAGCCAGCTATCACTCGTATAAAGATGCTATGCTTTACACTGCTATTGGCATAACAAAACACTACTTAAATAATTCATTGCAGTACTTTTCTATAGCAGGTATTAAGCCATATTGCTTAAGGTTTCCTCTGATGCAGTGATTAGATTGGTAGTAAGAGAGAACTGAAATATGTTTTGCTAAATTGTGTCCCCTTCAGGAATTACTTCTGCTTTTTTAAGTTGGCATTATGGCTAGTCAGAGTCTATTCCCCTGAAATTGGGGATAATTAAAAATATAGAATAATAAAAGCATAACTTGCAGGGGCGTATCTAGGGTAGAGCAGGCAGGGCACGTGCCCCGGGCGCCACTTGAAGGGGGGTGCCATTTCTTAAAATTAAAAAAAATGGCCACCGTGCATGCTCAAATGGCCTCTAAGAGGCCCTAGGCCATGCCAGGCCTCGCAGAGGCCATTTGAGCATGTGCAGTGGCCATTTTGTTTTCAGAGGCCATTTAAAAAAAAAAATTAATGGCCACCACACATGCTCAAATGGTCCCACACGTGCTCAGATGGTCCCTGTGAAGCCCTAGGCCTTGCCAGGCCTCACAGAGGCCATTTGAGCATGTGTTGCAACTTCCAAAATGGCCACCACACTGATCTTTGCAGGCCCGAACAGGCCCGAAAATCAGCCCGGGATGGACTGTGGCGGTGAATTAAGAGGCCAGTGGCGGGAGAGGGAATAGTGAGTTTGTCTTTGAATCAGTGTGAAATCCTTAGTATTAAGGCCCACTGGGAGTTTCTTGCTCTCTTGCTCTCATTTTAACTATCTTTCTGAAATACTAGAATATATTCCAAGCACTGACACAGTTTACTCTGCATATCCTTTAATTATTTTCAGAGTATCTGGGAAAAGTCAAACTCTCCATTTATTTTTAAAACTTATGTAATAGTGATGCTACAATGCATAGTAGAAAATTAGACAGGCACTTCTGTTTAGGTTTCCAAGTACACCTCCAAAGAGTATTTGGGTATTTCATGAGCCCCAGCGTACTGAAATTTGTAGTTTTTCAGCATTTTTTGGTTTGGCTATGTCCACTGCTAAATAGTTTTTGAAATATTAAAAGATTAATGAGCTTGACTTGTATTTTTCAGCTGATATTATGGTAAAGTTATCTGAAAGATGGGTGTCAGATGTTTGGACAGGGGGCGCAATTTCAGTGCTTGCCCTAGGCGCTATTTTCCCTAGATACGCCTCTGATAACTTGTCAGCTTGGATCCTTAGAAGTACAACTGGAAACGATGAATACAGTACATCCAAACCAGTTTTGCACCACTATAAGGCTAGTGCAATAGTGTTGCACAAAGGACCCTTATGTTTCTTTTAGACTGTGAGTCCTTTGGGTACAGGATACCATTTTAGTTATGTATTCTTCTTTGTACATCACTCTAATGAGACAGTGTGGTGTAGTGGTAAATTTTTGCATTTTTGGTTATTTTTGAGGTAATACTATGGTAAAATAAAAGTTTTCTGAACGATGCGTGTCAGATATAGGGGCAGGGTGTATGCAATTTCAGTGCTTGCCCTAGGCGCTGTTTTCCCTAGTTACGCCTCTGCTTTCTCACCAATCCCTGGCACCCTTCGTACCAAATTCCTCCCTCCTTTGCTCCTTCTCTCCACTTCTCTCTTCCTACTCTTAAAATAACCAAGACCTCAGGGATGTTGCAACATATCCTTTGCTTTTTTGGCCCAACACCCTTTCCAGTTAAAATACTAATAATTATGTAGTAAGGCTCAGAGAGGCCTCTGCCTAATTTAATTTCAGCATTGAAAGCAATATAAATCTCCTTGTATAGAGGCAGTATACCTTGGAAAGCCAGAAGCTAGGTACAAACACCAGGTAGGGCTATTACTTTTGTGCCCAGCTTTTAAATTCCACAGAAGCAATAGGCTAGCACTGTAGGAAACTGAGTATTGGGTCACAAGGATTGCTCATCTGTGCCAACAGTTTTCTTGTTATGGTTTTGTTTTGTTTTTTAAGTCTGGGGCTAGAGTTTTGCCTGTATCACACCCCTCTAATGTGCATCACACCCCTCCTCAGTGATTGTGCTCGACCTTAATTCCAGACCAGGGGTGGGGGGATAGCCATGGTGAGGGAAGGAAAGCACTTTGCACATCCATGGATCAGATGTAATCTTTCCGTTACATATCACGTTCACGAGAACAAGTCCATGGGATTGTTGTTCTCCAGGACTTAAAATGTCCACCCCCTCCAAAAGTAGGTCTCCAACAGGAAAAGGAAAGCAATTCTTGCAGAGGAGGGAGTGACCATGGTACTCTTAGCTCAATTAAGATCACTGGGCTCAAATTACAGTGACTGCAATTAAAATAATTTGCCTCCTGTGATGCCCCCCTTCTCCCGCCCCACTGCCCCATATTTACTTCCTCCAAGAGTCTCGTTTGCTGCTGTTTATCCTACGTGGGATAGGGACATAGGGACATAGGAAGCTGCCATATACTGAGTCAGACCATGGGTCTATCTAGCTCAGTATTGTCTTCACAGACTGGCAGCGGCTTCTCCAAGGTTGCAGGCAGGAATCTCTCTCAGCCCTATTTGGAGATGCTGCCAGGGAGGGAACTTGAAACCTTCAGCTCTTCCCAGAGCGGCTCCATCCCCTGAGGGGAATATCTTACAGTGCTCACACTTCTAGTCTCCCATTCATATGCAACCAGGGCGGACCCTGCTTAGCTAAGGGGACAAGTCATGCTGGCTACCACCAGACCAGCTCTCCTCTCCAGATTTCTGGAGAGTTTTCTCTTGCAACTTTGGATTTTTCTAATAGTTACTAAAATAATGATGCAGGAAGGGAAGAGCGGCTCAAACGGTGGAGTGTGCAGACAAGGACGTAATGGCCCGCACAGCAGCAGTCCCTACCCTGCTTGCTCTGGAGCTTCTCCTCCTTGTCTTCTCCAGGTCCTTCGTTCAAGGGGTTGTGGGTTGTGGGGGGGTTGGCAATGCCACTGGCTGGGCCAGCCAACCTCTCCACTCCCTAGCTTCCTGCATGTGCCTCCCCGCTACTCACAGTGCACACGAGGCAGGCAGGTGGCTACTGACCTGCCCAGCCACCCTGCCCCCATCCAGAACGGAAGAGATAGGGTGCACAGGTGCAGCTGCTCAGGTCTTGCCTTGAAGGCAAGAGAAAGCCTCCCCCATCGCCACCCTCTCCGTACCGAGGCCACTGGCCATTGCGTGGCCTGCCCACGTGGCCAGCTGCAATCAGGCAGCTGCTGCGGCCACGGGGAACAGGTGTGCCTGACTGGCCTCTGGGGGCCCTTTGAGGCAGCGAGCCAGGAGACAACTGTCCCCCCTTGCCTAATGGATGGTACGCCCCTGTGCTGGCCGTCCTCTTCTTCTCTTTCCATCAACTTTCCCCATTATTATGGACTTCTCAAGGGAGCTGGAGCTTAGCATAATGTGTCTGAAGTATGATAGTTTGAGCCTGGTCATTTGTGCCTTGAGTGAGCATTCGGGATGGATTTGTTCTAGGATCCATTGGTTTGTTTTCCCGGCTGTCCATGGTATCCTCAAAAGTCTTCTCCAGCACCAAAGTTCAAAAGCATCAATGCCTTTTCTATCTTGCTTCTTCAAAGTCCAGCTTTTGCATCCATAGAGTGTCACGGGGAAAACCATTGTCTGAACAATTCTAATCTTTGTAGGTGTAGACACGTCACAGCATTTAAATATCCTTTCCAAGAACTTCATTGCAACCTGACCAAGTGCTAGTCTGCGGCATATTTCTTGACTGCTGGATCCTTTACTGTTGACAGTCGATCCTAAAAGGCAGAAGTTATCCACCACTTCAGTGTATTCATTGTCAGTTCTGAGGCTGGTTGCTATACCCGTCATCATTAGTTTAGTCTTCTTGACATTTAGTTGTAATCCCATTATTTCACTGTGCTGCTTGACTTTCATTACTAGAGCTTGCAGATCATCTGCATTCTCAGCTATAGGAGTGGTGTCATCCGCGTAGCACAGGTGTTTCTTCCTCCAGCTTTAAAACCACGCTCATCTTCTTCCAATCCAGCTTCTCTCAGTATATGTTCAGCATATCAATTGAATAAAGAAGGAGAAAGTATACAGCCTTGTCTTAGTCCTTTGCCGATCTGGAACCATGTTCTGTCTGGACTGTGGCTTCCTGTGGCTTCCTGTCCTGTGTATAGGTTTTTCATGAGAACAATGAGATGTTCTGGGATGCCCATTTCCCTAAGCATATTCCACAACTTGACATGGTCGATGCAATCAAAGGCTTTTCTGTAGTCAATAAAGCACATATTGACTCTTTTCTAGTATTCTTTGGCTTTCTCAATTATCCAGTGTGCAGAAAAAGAGGTTTCAGAAAAGACTGAGGAACAAGAGACATCATCACTGATGCATGCTGGATAGTCACTATAGTCACAGATTTTGTGATAGCAAAGGAGAGGAGAGCTGGTCTTGTGGTAGTAAGCATGACTTGTCCCCTTAGCTAAGCAGGGTCCACTCTGGTTGCATATGAATGGGAGACTAGAAGTGTGAGCACTGCAAGATATTCCCCTTAAGGGATGGAGCCACTCTGGGAAGAGCAGAAGGTTTCGGGTTCCCTCTCTGGCTTCTCCAAGGTAGGGCTGAGAGAGATTCCTGCCTGCAACCTTGGAGAAGCCATGGCCAGTCTGTGAAGACAACACTGAGCTAGATGGACTTATGGTCTGAATCAGTATATGGCAGCTTCCTATGATGACTGATAGCCACTGATTTTGTGATAAAAAGGGACATGGTGTAACTTTCTGAGACCTTAAGAACAAACTGAATATGATCGGCAGGACAGGTGGAGGGCACCTCATCACAGTGTTGGGAGGGGGAAGCCAAAAGGCAGGCCCAAGCAGGGAAGGTGGCGCAGCCAAGTTCTATTTTTCACACAGAAAGGATGGGGAAGTGGCGCCCAGCCCCTTCTCTGGGTGGGAATAGCAAAAGACTGATAATCACTGGTTTTGTGATAAAAAGGGACATGTCATGATTTTTGGAGACCACAAGAACAAGCTGGATAAGATCTGCAGGACAGGAGGAGGAGAGCTGGTCTTGTGGTAGCAAGCATGACTTGTCCCCATAGCTAAGCAGGATCCACCCTGGGTTGCATTTGAATGGGAGACTACATAGCAATAGCAATTGCACTTACATTTATATACCGCTCTATAGCTGGAAGCTCTCTAAGCGGTTTACAATGATTTAGCATATTGCCCCCAACATTCTGGGTACTCATTTTACCAACCTCGGAAGGATGGAAGGCTGAGTCAACCTTGAGCCCCTGGTCAGGATCGAACTTGTAACCTTCTGGTTACAGGGCGGCAGTTTTACCACTGCGCCACCAGGGGCTCATGAATGGGAGACTACATGAATGAGCACTGTAAGATATTCCCCTTAGGGGATGGGGCAGCTCTGGGAAGAGCAATTGCATGCTCGCATGCAGAAGGTTCCAATTTCCCTCCCTGGCGTCTCCAAGATAGGGCTGAGGGAGACTCCTGCCTGCGGCCTTGGAGAAGCTGCTGTAGACAATACTGTGCTAGATAGTCTGACTCAGTATATGGCAGCTTCCTATGTTCCTGTGATATGTAGATGGGCTTCCATGGGAAGGAGAGCTTTACAATTGCTAGCTCTAAATATTCAACATCCTGAGCCTGGCAACCTGCAACATAGGCTTAAAAGCTGTCAGGAACTGTATATACAATTGCATCATGGTTTCTGAGTTCTCTGGTCATATTAACCTTTCCAAAAATGTGCAGGTTAGTATGTTTGGGGTAAGCAGTTACTTAGCAATTCAGCAATATAGTGCTTTCATATACATTCACTATGAAATCATATAGCACCCACTTTCAAAATCACTGAATTAAACTTTAAACCCTGGCCTATCATTATTTCAGCACGTGTTCAGTTTCCCAGCAGTGTATCGACACTTGTACCGTTCCTTCTGGTGCAAGCTGCCATGTAAAAACTTGTGAGAAACCTCTCAGAAGTATGCACTGAGTTATTTTCAATGCTTCTCATTTCCTATGTCTGGAAGCACAGGATTACCGCTGACCATGGCTCATTGTGTTGTCCTTGGTGTGCCCATTCTTTGTCAACTCCTTTCTACTTCTCCTCATGATGTATCCAGAGTCCTTGGAGCATCTTGGGTAGGCTTCAGATCCCCTTTCTGAGGTGTGATAGCTCTAAAAGATAACTGCTGAGACTGCACACTTGGGAATAAACTGTTTGTGTATGTGTGTGTGTGTGAGAGAGAGAGAGAGAGAGAGAGCATAAATGGGCAAATAAGGATAGAAGCATCGTTAGGATTTTATTTGTTTGGTTTTGTTATCCAAAGGCTCTGGGTGGTGCACAACAAGTAAAAAACCAAGGCAAACAAATAGCATTTAAAACATACTACTTAAAACAATGCTAAAAATGGAAAACAATTCAGAATCATTTAAAACCAATTGAAAACACTTTAATTTAAAAACCTTGGAAGGCCAGGCCAAACAAGTAAGGGCTCTCTTGAAGGCCAACAACGTGTCCAAACTATGGATATCTGCCAGGAGTGCATTCCACAGACCAGGAGCAGCTACAAAGAAGGCCCGGTTCCGAGTCACCACAAGACTGGTACCACAATGTGGTAACTGGAGATCGGGCCTCTCCAGAAGACCATTATATGCATATATGAAGTGAAGTCACGGTAGTAGACTAACATGTTACAAATGTTTCTGAGCTAGGAGAATATCGTTGTGTGTTTGTGCGTGTTTGTGTGTAAGAGTATGCATCCATGGATAGGGTGTAGTATTCTGTGCTTAGGTGTGAAAGAAAGGACATGCTAAGGAGCTTTTGCTCATGCTGCACTTATCACACTGTAACAACTTGTGTAAATAAGACCCCAACTGGAGTTTAAAGAGTTCCACTCACTCACCCCTGCTCCAGTGTGGGTCTGGTAGTCACTGCCACCACTCTCTGCTTCCAGAGAGAGCTCAAGTCTGGTTCTGAATCAGCCTTTGGCGGCGGGTCCCCTCTGTCCTTGCTGAGGAGGAGCAGGGCTTGAGCCCCCCTTTTAGGTAAGTTTCCCTTTTAAGTAGCTCAACTAAGTGGTCAGCTCATGGGGAAGCAACTCCAGAGTTTCTGAGCACGCGAGGCGAGAATGTTCCCTTCAAAATATTACTTTATTAATCTACAGCAACCAAGGTAGGTAGAGGAGTAGGTATGCAGTAGCAAAATAAAGCAAAAGTCATGTCTAGCTCCTAACGCATTCTAGAGTCTAAGTAAAGCACTTACATCTCTTGGTGACTGGTGGTCCATCAAATAGATGGAATGTCACTGACAACAAAAGGCAGCACACAACTTTTTAAAAGAGTTTCTCAGGTAAAGCACCTGGAGGGGCAGTGAGCCCTTCCACCAAGCAGAGGTAGCCCAGGGTGGCTTAGATTGACAGCTCCTCAGCCAATGAGAAGGAGAGATGCCCTTGTGGGTGGAGGAGACAGTGGGGCTGCCACCTTTCCATAGTTCAAAGAGTTTCCAGCTACCCTCTCCCCAGGATAGGGGAAAGACAAAGGGTCTATCTCTCCTGTGTTAGACAGGATTAGGTAATTGGGGAAGGGCAGGTCCTGTGGGTGCTGTAGACATGGTGGTCTCGCTTTCAAGATAATAGAAGCTCACTCCCATCATGCACACGCTTCCTTCATGACTCGCATGCCAATAAAATCAAAATCGGTATGTTGCTCTCACTGTCTTTTTTCCTATTCCTGGGATTATATTTGCATCCCATCATTTACACATGGATGTTTTTTAAAGGGTTTTAAATTTCAAATGGGTTCTTTCCAGGGTATTTCACAGCTTCATTGTTTTCTGGGAAGAGCATCTGCGTGCTTGCATGCAGGAGGTTCCAAGTTCCATCCCTGGCATCTTCAAGATAGGGCTGAGAGAGACTCTTGCCTGCGACCTTGAAAAAGCCACTGCCAGTCTGTGAAGACAATACTGAGCTAAATGGACCAATCATCTGACTTGGTATAAGGCAGTTTCCTATGTTCCTATGGCTATAAGCATCAAGGGAATAATAAAAACCTTCTTTAAATGCATCAAAAGCAAGAAACCTGGCAGGGAGGCATTTTGAGCTGTTAGATGACAAGGGAGTGAAAAGAATGCTTGAAGAAGATGTGGAGATTGAAGAGAAGCTGAATGAGTTCTTTGCATTTGTCTTCACTGCAGAGGATACAGAGCATAAACCCATGCCTGAAGTAAGTTGTTTACGGAGAGAGGCCAAATTTTTTTTTTTTTTCAGACAAAG
Organism: Hemicordylus capensis; assembly: GCF_027244095.1. Taxonomy (NCBI): domain Eukaryota; kingdom Metazoa; phylum Chordata; class Lepidosauria; order Squamata; family Cordylidae; genus Hemicordylus; species Hemicordylus capensis. The sequence goes on along the minus strand of NC_069658.1, from coordinate 243,181,704 downwards.
GTGACAAGTTGATGTTCTAAGCTGTCTTGAAAAATTAAACAAGTTGTTCTAGTAAGAACTAACCAGCCTACTTTCCTTTCACTGTCTCTACATCTGGACTAAATCTGGTGCAAATTGAGGTCCACAAGTTAGATCTCTTGTGCCTCAAATGTTCATGTGTCCACCACCTTGGATCGGGGTGGATGTCGTCATTACAAACTGCACCACTGAGGTGTCCCTGTGTGTCATTCACTACAGCCACAGCAAATTTGAATCAAATCAGTTAGACAGTCCTCAGGTTAGTGCACTTGTGCCTCTAATGTTTATGCATCCGCCCTCTTGGATCGGGGTGGCTGACATAATCAAAAATGACACCATTGGGGCAACCCTATGTGTCCATTCAGCTGTAGCAAATTTGGTTCAAATCAGTTAGACTGTTCACAAGTTAGTGCACTTGCGCCTCCAAAGTTTACATGTCCACCATCTTGAATTGAGGAGGATGACATTGTCACAATCTTCACCGTTGAGGTATCCCTATATGTCCCTACAGCTGCAGCAAATGTGGTTCAAATCGGTTAAGTGGTTCACAAGTTAGCCCACTTGTGCCTGAAAAGTTTATGTGTCCACCATCTTGGATCGGGGTGGATGACATCTTCACAAGCTATGCCATTGAGGTGTCCCTGTGTGACACTCACTGCAACTGCACCCAATTTGGTTCAAATAGGTTAGGCAGTCCGCAAATTAGCCCACTTGCGCCTCAGATGTTCATGCGGCCACCATCTTGAACTGGAGTGAATGACATCATCACACACTACACCCTTTGGGCATCCGTATGTGTCCCTACATCTGAAGCAAATTTTGTTCAAATCAGTAAGTTGGTTCACAAGTTTGACCACTTGTTCCTAAAAAGCTAACACTATAGCCACATTTGGAATATTACCTTCAGTTCTGATCACCCTCAAGCCAAAAAGTGAGAGGGTTCCAGCAGGCCCACACACGGGTGTGTGTGTGTGTGTATAAACCACTTTGGGTACTTTTGTTGGGAAATGGTATATAAAATGGTATATAAATATTTGACGTAGTCTTTCACCTCATTGATGTAACTGATTTTAAAGGCCCAAGGCAACATTTTCCCATTTTGGGTCATGCATGGTTTACTAATGTGCATGGTTTAGGTTAGAAGGTCTTGTAATGGTCAACTTTGGCTTAAGACAAAATGGAGGCGCTAATGTCAAACTCTTAGGCAGTGCAAAATTGTAACGTGGCTCTTGTCTTGTTTGGTATGCTTAATACTAAGTTTCACAAGAACAGTTTCTGCCAGTTGCACATGGTTACACAAGACCCTGCAACAACCTACTCAGAGTATGCTGGGCCAAAACAGGAAACATCTGTGTGAGTGAGCATATGAGGAGTGAAATTAGACAGTTTGCAGCAGTAATGGGCTGGAAAGACTATGCTGAGGGCAAAGTGGGAAAGGTAAGAAGATGCTCTCCTGAGAGAGAGTGATTAGTGATGGTGAAGAAGGTTTCACCTGATCAAGGAGAAGCTGTCTATCAAATGACCACCCCAGGATGAAGGACAGATGCCAGAAGACGCATTACCCACAGTTCGCCTATAAAAGTGGCCTAGCCCAAGACCAGGGCAGAGAAGTGACCATCTGGAACTTGGGGCCTGTATTACAGCTGCTTCTCTTCCCCATTAACAACACCCAGTGACATGCCCAGTGCCTACTGATTTTAAGTTTATTCTAAGCTTTCCCCCAATTGCACAAGAAGCCAGTGCAGCCCCCTCCCCCCTCCCTAATCTCTGAGCAACTCCCAAACTTTTTCTAATTGAAAAAAGAACATAATAGAAGGAAGAGAAAATGAGAATCAGCAGAGAACCTAAGACAAGCAGAGGGAAGGGAGGATAGGACAATAAGAGAAGGAAGGGACAAAGAAGGTGCTTTGCAAGGAATGATGATCTTCTTTCCCAAACTATAGTAGAGTGAGGAATTGTTCTCATCTATTTTTACAGCTCTGTTCCTTAATAAACCTCTATAGAAAACCCTAGTTCACACTGCACAGAATGTGTCCAGATTCACATTAGAATAAACTCTTGACTGTGGACCTGGCAGCCCAAGTTAGTTAGGGAATGAGTGAGTATATGAATGTTAGAATGACAGTTTACACACTATTATTTCTAAAATCTTACTGTTATTATTATTTACTCAAAAGCAATGTTTGCATTGCTTATATCCTTAATAATTAAAAGTTACATGAATAGGGTTTTAGCACAAATCTAGGAATAGTGTTTTAGCATAAATCTAGGAGAGGAGAGCTAGTCTTGTGGTAGCAGGTCCACCCTAGTTGCATATGATTGGGAGACCTGATGTGTGAGCACTGTAAGATATGGAGCCACTCTGGGAAGAGCATCTAGGTTCCAAGTTACCTCCCTGGCAGCATCTCCAAGATAGGGCTGAGAGAGACTCCTGCCTGCAACCTTGGAGAAGCCACTTCCAGTCTGGGTAGAAAATACTGAGCTAGATGGACCTATGGTCTGACTCAGTATATGGCAGCTTCCTATGTTCCTAGGTCTCCAGTTTCTTGATGCATAAGATCCTTGAGTGGGAGCTAGCACCCCCGCCCACAACAGTATCTATAATTGGCCTGAGCATGTTCTCTATGCAGCCTCACCCATATACATCCGTGTTAGAGGGTGCCTTGGCTTATTCGTTTACTTCTGAGTAGGGAATACCTCAAGGCAGCTGTAACAGGCACCAGACCTCTACATGCCTCTCAGCAGCCTTGTATACACCCCAGAGCATTACAGTTGCTGAGGTTTTGCTTTGCACAAATGAAGTGCTCTTCCTTGATAGAATCTCTGATCAGACTGGAGAAGATCTTAGCTGTACACAAAGCTGCCTTCCTTTCCCCACACTCCAGCATCTGGTCTTAGCCCGGGTGCTGTATTTGACTCATCATATAACGATGTTGCTTTGATGGAAACTTTCTTCAATCTTCAAATTGTCAAATGATTTTGGCTGTGGCATGTTTATCTGATGGTTCACATTATTTATTTTTATTTATTTATTTTACACACTTCTGTACCACCCAAAACTCACGTCTCTGGGCAGTTTACAACAAACAAACAAAAAGCTAAAAGACTAGTTAAAATAAATGACAACAAAAAACTTAAAACAGTAGTTAAAACAAAATAAATGACATAGAAAAAATTAAAACATTACAATCATTAAAAATTTTAAGACAACATTTTAAAATGATGATAAAACTGTTAAAACAATATTTACAGTAACTAAAAGTCTGGGTGAATAGGTGCATCTTTAAAGACTTTTAAAAAGTTTTCAGAGAAGATGGGGAGCTTCTTATTTCAGCAGGAAGCACGTTCCAAAGCTCTGGGGCAGCTGCAGAGAAGGCCCGTCCCTGAGTTAACTGCAAACGAGCCAGTGGCAACTGTAGATGGACCTCTCCTGATGATCTCAGTGGGCGGTGGGGTTCATAATGAAGAAGATGTTCTCTTAAATACCCAGGGCCCAAGCCGTTTAGGTTATAACCAGCACCTTGTATTTTGGCCAGAAACTTATTGCCAGCTTGTGTAGATCTTTCAGTAGAGGAGTAATATGGTCTCTCCAAGATGACCCTGAGACCAACCTGGCTGCCGCATTCTGGTCCAGCTATAGTTTCCGGACTACATACAAGGGAAGCCCCACATAGAGCGCATTACAGTAATCCAGTCTAGAGGCTACCAGCATATGTACCACTGTTCTGAAGTCATTTATCTCAAGAAATAGACGCAGCTGGAGTATCAGTCGAAGCTGATAGAAGGCACTTCTGGCCACCGCCTCAACCTGGGAGAGGCTCAGATCCAGAAGCACCCCCAGACTGCGTACCGGTTCCTTCTGGGGAAGTGTGACCCCATCCAGAACAGGCAGATCAAACTCATCTCCCCAGTTTCATCCCCGCACAATGAGTACCTCCATCTTATCTGGATTCTGTCTCAGTTTGTTATCCCTCATCCAGCCCATTACCTCCTCCAGACAGGCATTTAGGGAGGTTATGCCCTCTCCCGATGATGTTGACATGGAGAAACAGATTTGGGTGTCATCAGTATACTGATAACACCCTGCACCAAATCTCCTGATGATCTCTCCCAGCGGTTTCATGTAGATGTTAAACTACATCAGAGGCAATAAGGAGCCCTGAGGGACACCATACAAAAGTTCAGATTTTGAAGAACAACAGTCTCCAAGGGACACCATCTGGAACCTGCCCAAGAGGTAGGTGGAACCACTGCAAAGCAGTGCCTCCATCTCCCAACCCCCTCAGACGCTCCAGAAGGATACTATGCTCGATAGTATCAAAAGCTGCCGAGAGGCTCAAGAGGACCAACAGAGTCACACTTCCTCTGTCAATTCCCAATTGGAGATCATCCATCAAGCCAACCAAGGCAGTCTCCACCCCATAGCCCACCCGAAAGCCAGTTTGAAATGGGTCTAGATAGTCAGTTTCCTCCAAAACTGTCTGGAGCTGGGAGGCCACCACCCTCTCAGTTACCTTGCCCAGCCACGGAAAACTGGAAATAGGCCTGTAGTTGCTCAACTCTGAGGGATCCAAGGTAGGCTTCTTCAGAAATGGTCTAATAATTGCCTCCTTAAGACAAGGAAGCATCCTGCCGTCCCACAGGAAGCATCCTGCCGTCCCGCAGAGTCTGATTTTATCCTAAATAGTGGGTTGTGTTCCAGATCATGCCTCAGGAAGACAGGAAGTAGAGTTCAAAGTTGTAAGCCCATATCCGGTAGCTAGATAGGCAGAGCCCAATACCCCAGTTCCAGACTGTTGAGCCAGGCAAACGCATCTTTCAGAAGGAAAAAACCTTAAGAAATATGAGAGCAGAAAAAATAGATGAGTAATGATCTTCAAGAGGCTGGACAGGGACCGTGGCAGGAACCATACAGAACAGTACTCAGGATCCAGAGAGGCCATAAGAAAGAAAAAACTGTACCCTGGGAGACACCGGCTCCCACTACTGCGCCCATACCAAACCAGAGATAAGATATGCAGTTCGCAGGAGGGCCGGATAAAATCAGACACTGCGAAAAAGAACCCTTCACAGGTAAGAACAATGTTTCTTTTTCCGCAGTTGTCTGATTTTATCCTAAATAGTGGGACATGCCCAAGCTGTGAGAAGATAAAAGGAGGGAGAAGCGGATGCTAAACCACCTATTGTAAAAAATGGTACTGGACATGACTGCCTGTTCAGCCTGAGATGTAGAATCTCATAGTAGCTGGAGAACAGAGATGGAGGCCCATGCCGTAGCCGTATAGATAGCCTGCCCGATGGATGACCTGGAGTGCTGCATTGGTCGCGAAAGCGGTTACTGTGCTAGTGTTGCATGGAGATGGTCCGTGAAAGCGCAGAGTCTTGGACCCAAGGAGACAGAGGCCCTTATTCACTTGGCCAAGTTCGCTTTAGAGACCCAGATACCCATAACTCTGGGATGGCGACCAAATGCGATGGGGATTAGTTCGTTTCAGGTAGGTCCTGAGGGCCCTACAGACAACTAACAATGCAAAGTTCGAGTGCAGGATAACTGCCTCCTCTGAAAAGGCAACAAGAGTCCTAGTGCTGTGCAACACTACTAGTTCCCAGACTTTTGCACTGAGGCACAAAAACTAGAAGAGGGCTTAGTATGGGAAGATCCTCAAGAGGACTGAATGGATGGGCTGACGGAGAAGGGCGTGCGAGAGCAGTGAAAATCTTATTTGGATCCCGGTACAGAGATCTGTGGAAGGAAGAGGGGCTGGAGTGATGGCACCTTACAGGAAAAAGACTGAGATATGGATGGAGCTTGGAGCACCTCCAGGAAAGAGGACTAAAAAAACAGAGCCGGAGCTGAGACAGATTGTGCAGGGTGAAGGATCACCAACCCGAAAAAAGGTCCTCCTGGAAGAGAGAATACTTCAAATATCCCTGCCATGGCAGGGGGGAGACACATCTTGCACGCCCCCCTGGGTAAAACGCTAACCAGGAATTGAAAAAAGACGATTGAGGAGAGGCGTCTGGAGGCTAGAATGGGATGTAGTACCGCTGTGGATACCAGGCCCAACCAGGAAAGTTCAACCTCCATGAGCCTAGGTGGATCCAGTCTGGGTCTGTGTGCTAAAAAAGGGAGGGGGGCCCTTGGAGAAAGAATACCAGCCCTTGCAGCCCAGGTAGAGGATTCTGGATGGGAAGAGAGACAAGGTCCGCGCCACCAGGGGCATCTGATACCCTGGGCGATGAGAATGATGCTTGCCATAAGAAGGACCCACTTCCGTAGCACCTCAGCAATGATGGAGGTCGGAGGGAACAGTTAGGGGAAGCCCAGAGGCCAGGCAGCCGTGGGAGCAGCTGTGCTCTCGGCTAGGGAAGGAAACTGCGAGGCAAACCGGGAAACTAGTGATTGCCTGAGGGGCAAAGATCCCTGGAGGTCAAGCCGAAGACCTGCAAGATTAGGTGGGGGACCTCCGGGTGGAGAGCCCATACTACCGCACCTATGATCCGGCAGCAGAACCAGTCCGTTGACAGGTACAATCTGCCGCTGAGATGCTCTGCCATGATCCGACAGGTTCAATGTGCCGCTATATGCTCTGTCATGATGGATATGAAGGAGAGAAGACCCAGGTTAAATAGGAAGTGGCTGCCCTCGTGCTGGACCTGAGACCTTGTACCCCACTGATCAGCGATGAAAGCATTTGCAGCCACGTTGGCTGTGAAAATCGTGTAAGAAAGACTGAGTGAGGTCCAAGCGGATGGCCCGCAGTTCCAAGAGGTGGATATTCAGCAAGGACTCCCTGTGTCACCAAGGGACCATGCCAAGGCAAGAAGCAGTGTTTCCCCAGGCTATCAGGGATTGCTTCTATGGCCACTGTGATCCTGCGGAGGTGAGAGGGGCAGCCCCCCAGCAGAGTCTGGGGAAATCCACCAGCTTAGGGGCCGAACGCCCTCCGAGATGAGTGCGAGCGATTTGAGAGCCCTGGAGGAGACAAGCTCTGGAATGGCCAGAGGAAACTTGGAGGGAGTGGGAGAGCTAGTAGAACCATGGGGAGATCTCCAAGCAGAGAATCATGGATCCATGCGTTGAGACATAGTGGGGAGATCCATGTATAGGTCAGAAGCGGGCGGGCCCGATACACCATCTTGGCTATGCATACTAATGAGGGTGAAAAGATGCCCTGAACCATGATTAAGAGGGTGCCAACAATATTATTATTATTATTATTTTAATATTTATATCCCGCTCTTCCTCCAAGGAGCCCAGAGCGCTGTACTACATACTTGAGTTTCTCTTTCACCACAACCCTGTGAAGTAGGTTAGGCTGAGAGAGAAGTGACTGGCCCAGAGTCACCCAGCTAGTTTTATGGCTGAATGGGAATTTGAACTCGGGTCTCTCCGGTCCTAGTCCAGCACTCTAACCACTACACCACGCTGGATCTCAATATCAGAGATTGGAGGAGACCCAGGTCGCTCCACTGCCTATTGGTAACAAGTCATGGAGGTCTGATGTGAAGAGTGCTTGCACATTCCTGTGGACCTGCGGAAGAGAGGAGAAAGGTATGCACAGATCAGCCAATAGGGATGCACGTGAGGCTCCTCCTCTCGTATCCTGCATATGAGGGCCGCCATTATCTAGGTTAGAGCCCTGAACGAGGCTGAAGTGCATAGTAGTGTATAGGAAGTGTCTGCCCATAGCCTGGAAGCGTAGAAACTTGCAGTAGGATGGATGGATGGGGAGCGGAAACAGGACTCTGATAAGACTATGGATGCTAGAAGACACCACTTGCGAAGAGCCTCCAAAATGTGACAAATGGATAGCATCCGTAAGGTTTGCTTCCAGATGAAGCAGCTGTGCGATATAGATTGAGCACCGCTCTCAGGGGCTGTTTGGGGCATCAGGAACGAAAGGAGGGGAGATTCTCTTGAAGTGCTCCACTGAGGGAACTGGCTCAAATGTGTGAATCTGATTCAGGGGGAAGAAGCTGGCCGTGCGGCTGAACCGTGACTTCTAAGAGGATGTTGTGGGGAAAGGCAATCCCAAACCCACGAGGCCGCAGAAGAATGGCTCCAAGCTGTGTGAAGGAGGTAGCTGGCCTCCGACAGAAAGGAGGCAAAGATTTGGACTCTGCTGGAATCCAGTCAGAAAGGCTACCTGGAAGCCTGGTTCCTGTTGTTTCTTTGGAACCGTTGCTGTTGGCCCTGTTGGCACCAGGTGTATCCTGTAAGACCTATGGGCAGGACTACAAAATGCAGCATTGGAGAAAGGTAGGAATATGGACCTGTAGTGGCAAAGATGACCTCAAGAGAGGGGCCCAGCCCAGGGGGAAAAACTTAGCCCATAAGGAGGAAGAGCTTAAGGCTGTGGTCTAAACACTAATTTATTGACCATAAGCACCTCCTTACCACCAACCCCAGCAGGCAGTGACCGAGGTGCATGTTGCATGCAGTCTAGGCTAGAATGACCGCAATGCCACTGTTCTAGCAAGGTTCATAATGCCCTGTCAAAACTGCTTGTTTTCCAGGTGGAACAGCTGAGGAGCTCCTTAGTCTGTGTTATAGCAGCCCTCGCCAGGCAGAGTTAGCCGAAAAAACTGCCTTAGTGACCGACAATACGTCATTGCGCATCCATGGATTAGGAACTAGCACCGATAATCTGAAATGCTGGGTACTCACCATCCTCCTTGTCCATTAACGTGGGGCGCAATTGTGCCACAGGGCATCTAGAACATTAAAAACTAAGAGAGAGGTAACATCATCTGGAAGTACATACAACCTATTTGGTGGTTGGCTTTTTGTTGTTTGTTTGTTTGTTTGTTTGTTTGTTTTTGGGGGGTGGATAATATCTTGAAGTGCTTACACATCAAGTCTCCCATTTGCATGCAACCAGGGCAGATCCTGCCCAGACAAGCGAACAAGTCATGGTTGGTACCTGAACTACACCTGGTTTCGCACTCTGTACATGCTCAGAGGGAAAGAGGCAAAGTCACATCATACACAAACTGAATTGGTTCTTGGAGATGGTGACCATGTAGGATCTGGGCGCGCAAACAGAGATAGAGGGAGACACACTCAGAAAGTTCAATGGGCTTTATTGTAAAAAAGTTGCTCATCAGGACAAAATAAAAACATTAAAAACATGTTTCCGATTCAAGGTGTAGTGTAATGTGCCTAACTAACATATGTGTGTGCAATCAGTAATTACAGATATCTAATAATCTAACAAATCCTACATAAAACATTTAGAGAGAAGCAGAGAAAGAAGGAGGGGGGGCTCAGGAAGGTGGGGTAGTAGTGATTAGTAAGGAGGAGGAAAGTAGGGATCCAAGGCTTGTGAAGGCAGCATATTACCCAGGATCAGAGGCTTTGAGAGCGGTGGATCTTCTCAGTTGAAGAAGCCAGGCCTTTGGTAGGAGACAGGAGCCTTTTTGCAGTCTGCCCAGGGCACGGCTGAGCATCCATGGGCAGAGTTCCTGCTTTTTCCATGCGGCTTAGCAGCAAACTCTGGGATGGCTTCTGTGAGCAGGATTGCTCGTAGGCACAGAACTGCTAAACTCTCTGTCTAGTGGCCCCCACTCTTTATAGTGTATTTTCCTTTGATCAATACAAATCTCATCTTTTCCTGGGTTCCCCAGAAGGGGTGACAACTTGCTGCTATCTTCTGAATATTGTCTTTTAATTACCTCAGGACATTTGGTCAGTCCAGAGAGCTCTTAATCCCATCTTCTGTTAGCTGCTATCTTGAGGAGGGGACATAGCCCAAAGCAAATCAGTCCAGAGAGACCTTAATCCCATCTTCTGCAAACTGTGCACTTGGAAGGGAGCGGGAGGGGGAGCAAGTGTTAGTAGAAAGACTAAATCTACAGGTGTTCTCCTAGGGTGGAATTTCTATAGACCGTGACTGAACGATCCCCTGTAGGCATAGCAGGGCCATCATTGACAATGATTAGCATAGATTTCTTGCACAAACATTATCTGATAGTGAGTTACATTTTAGCATATTGATTAGCTCAGGCCCGGCCCTTTGTGTTTTGTGTTTTCTTAAGTATCCAGTTCACAAGGCCCTGCTGGAATGCCTCTTCACCCAGAGGCCAAGCAGGCAGTTCACCCAGAGTTCAGGTGTGATTTCATCTCTTAATATAAAATGAAATCAGACACAGGCCTGTATTCCAGGCCTATACTTCACCATACTTCTGAGTTGGTACCTCTGGTTCTGATATGTTATAGACCATTCATAACAGTTTTTGTTTGTTTGTTTGTTTGTTTGTTTGTTTGTTTGTTTTGGGGGGGGTGGATAATATCTTGAAGTGCTTACACATCAAGTCTCCCATTCGCATGCAACCAGGGCAGATCCTGCCCAGACAAGGGAAGAAGTCATGGTTGGTACCACAAGACTCATACTCTCTATCTATGTCCTTAATGGCCCAACTTGTGTGAACCAAGAGCACTACACATCTGCTTGCTGGACAAGCCTAAATGAGCTGACTTGAATGAGTCACTCTCCCTCCTAGAACACTTCACCCTCTTTAGTAGAAGAGGGAGTTAAGGAGTCCTGAAAGTATCAATATATTTGCATTTTAATTATATACTTAAGACTCTCTGCACAACAAGGTTAGGCCGGGAGAGAAGTGGCTGGACCAGAATCAGCCAGCCAAAGTTAAGGCTGAACTCGAACTCAGATCTTCCCGGTGCTAGTCCAGCACTCAAACCAGTACACCATGCTAGTAAGGTGAGTATTAATCAAGAGGGATATCTGGAGGAACCCGTGTCTAACTAGGCGAGAGAATAAGGGCTTCCTCTGAGACAGAGGTAGGTTAGTTCTGGAAGACTTGGGAGCAAACTGATCACCTTCACTAGAAGCGGGGGAGAAACCAAGGATCTATCGGCCTGAGCAACACCCTAAAAGTGGCAGAATTGCTGAGCCATAGGTCGAATTCAGGCGCGGGCTGCAGCCTGCATTCAGCAGAGAACTGAGGGAAATGCAGGCTTACTCACGTCCAGCAGAAGCTGCTTTGTTGGACCCCTGCCATTCCCGATTGGTAGCAAACTCAGGCTTGTAATGAAGAAAAGAGCCAGCACCCCTTACTATAGCCCCTTGAGTTTGATTCAGGGCTGGAGGAGGGTGTCTGGAAAAACTCTGCTGACATACCGCTAGCAAAAGCCAGCACTCGCTCAGCCAGGGTGCTGGTGGTTTCACTTTCCGTTTGGGTAATCCGAGGAAGCTTTTTTGCACTCCAAAGCTTTGTTTTGCAGCTTTTGTTTTCTGTTCTTGGGGAATTTAGCCTCTCCCCGTATGGCCGAGTTCACGCCTTTCTGGTCTCCTCTTGGGGAATTATGAGGCAAGCCTCCACCCTGATGGCCAATCCTGTGCCACTTGTACCTTTTCTTGGGGAATTATGAGGTAAACCTCCACCCCTATGGACCATTTCTTGCTGTTTGCGCTGGTTTGGGGGGAATTACGAGGCAAGCCTCCACCCAAACGGCTGGAATTGCAATCCCCTAAAGCAGGGAAGATCCAGTAAAAAAACAAAAGGATCATCAAAAGGTGGGCGAGTGTACGTGTCTGGCTTTGTGCCTGGGGGGACCCGAGTTGGAAATCAAAGGGAATACCCTCTGAAAGGGGAACCCCCAAAGTCCCCTGCATGCTTGGGAGGGGGGGAGGAAGCCGGGGAATTAAATAGATGTCACTTAGACAAAAAACAACCTTTGAAAAAAGGGATAGCCACAGGGAGTCCCTACCCACCCTAACATGCAAAGGAGAGACAAGGCAAGGAGAAAAAACCAGCCTGAAGAAGGAACAGTAGCAGAGCTCTCTCGAAGGCATGCTGCTTGCCTGAGGCGAGACAGGAAGAACTGGCCTACCTAGCTACCAGATATGGGCTTACAACTTTGAACTCTACTTCCTGTCTTCCTGAGGCATGATCTGGAACACAACCCACTATTTAGGATAAAATCAGACAACTGCAGAAAATATATTTTTTTTCCAACTCCCCTTGTGGGGAATCAAACTCCCAACCTTCAGCTTCCCAAGCAGACGCCTACCACACTCTGCCACTAGGACAATATAAATCATGTTGGGCAAGGGTCAAGAGAACAGGTGGTAGGTCATATGGTTCCAATCATCTTGTCCACATCCTCAGGAATCACAAACTGGAACTGATCCAACTTAACCACACAAGAGGAGTTGCCGGACACCTCCACATCAGACACTGAAGTAACTGTGGAGACAGAACCTAAGTCGGCATGACTATGAGATATTTTCCCCACAAATAATTCATTAAACATGTCACAGCATGTACAGGGGCGTAACGATAGGGGGGGCAGGGGGGGCACGTGCCCCAGGCGCCACTTCGCAGGGGGCGCCAAAAAGTGCCCCCACTAATCCCCTGCCTTTGGCAAAAAAGAATTTTTTTGTGATTTTTTTTCTCAGTACGGAGATCTCCGGCGGGCGGGAGCTCCCATTGGCTGCCGGAGAACACATGCCGACCATGCTGGTTGTCTCAGTTCCTCCCTCCCTGCTTGCTGCACTCACAAGGAGGAGTGGAGTAGCTTGGTTTAGTTGAGAGAGCAGCTGCTGCTGGGGTCGTTCTCTGACTCTGCCTGCCTGCCGTTTGCCCACCACACTGCCCTCTGGCTGCATTTTATTCTTCTGTTCTGCTTCCGCATTAACAAAGTAAGTTTCATTGCTCAAATCTCTCTCTCCCCCGTGTGTGTTGTGTGTGAGAGAATGCCCCTACTCCCTTGCATAACGTCCTCCTTTTAGTTCTTCTGTGCTTTCCATAGCAGGCTCCCCCCCACCCCCAACCGAGGGTAGCTGCCTGCAAGTGGAGCCAGTGGCGCTCTCCTGGCTTGCATTGTGTAAGTTCCTGGCTTGCATTGTGTTTCTGGGGAATCATGCAAGTGGAGCCACAAGTCTCTCTCCTGGCTTGCATGCATGAGTTTCCTTTTGCAGAGGTGGGATTGCAAAAGGAAACTAGTAGTACTAGTACACAAGATCTTTGCAGCTCTGCTAATAATTACAACTTCTGGATCATCCCTTAGCATGGGGGGGTGGGGTGGCAAATTTAATTTGGAACTCATTAATATAATTTTTGAATAATGTTCAGTCTGTCTGGATTAATACTAGGTTTATTCTTTATAGCAGATTTTTATTAGCAACATACAGTCTACAACATTTTCAGCCTTGTTCATTTGTGCCTTGTGCATATTGTAGATATTCTGTCTCCAAAACATAAGTACAGCATCTGTATTTTTGAAGGGGGGGAAATCCCATTTAATACAGTGTGAACAAATTGGTCCAAAAAGTAGCAATGGGAAGTTTTTCTTTCTGCCCCTGTAGCTTTAATAAGATAGAGTGCACAAATATCACTTGATTAACAGCTGCGATATTAATTTCCCTTTTTGCTTGCTTGACTCACAGTGAGAATCATGTCAAGGCAGTGGAGAACCAATTAAATTGATTTTAATCTTTGTTAGGGAAGATAACATGCCTTTTTCTCTCCTTGTTTAAATAATTAAAGTTTCAGTAGGTATTATTTCTGGCTTTAAAGAAATTGGTATCTTAATGTAATGGAATCCTTCTAATTACATACTTAATAGTTTTTAAAAAGTTAATCACGGTTTTTCATTCAATGTGTATTTTGTTTTACATATTAAACTTATATTTTCCTTTGAGAGAGTTTTAAAAATAAGAGGAAATTGGGAAGGCTTTTTTAAAACAAAGAAAAATCTCACCCCTACTTATTCATGATCTTTTTGATTTGCCTGTGTTTTTATTTCAAGCAAGTCAGATGTATGTTGGGGGGTATTTATTTATGTGTATTTATTTCAAGCAAGTCAGATGTAATTGCAAATAACATGCAGAAGATCCCAGGTTCAATCCCTACCTCCAGGTAGGGCTGGGAGAAACTCCTGCCTGAAACCTTGGAGAGCTGCTGCCAGTCAGTGTGGGCAATAGTGAGCTAGGTGGACCTGTATCTGACTCTGTAGACAGCTTCCTACGTAATCAAACCATAACTTGCCCTTACGTTCAATCCAATTGGATGCATTCACATTCACAGCTTACATCCAATAAACTGCTGAGTAAGCCCTCCAAACTAGAATCACACAGTGTGGTTTGCAATTCTGGTATATGAAGGGCCCAAACCTCAGTTTTGCTGTTCAGGTGCATAGGCAAACGGTGATTTAATTAAACCAGGAGGTTATTTATTAAGACTGTGTATGAGAGGGAAGCATAAAGAGGAGGAGATCATGGCTCAAATAATGGTGGCTGAATGTGGCCATTGAGTTTCCCAGGAATACAACCAACGTAAAGTGTGCTACAAATAGACATTATTATAGAATTAATAAACATAGAATATCTATGATAGACTAGAATATATGTCTATTATAATTTAAGTCTCTATTATAATATAAGCATAAATCTTGAATAGACTAGAATATCTATGATGGAAAAGACTAGAATACCTGTCTTGTCTTTTCCATTTTGGGACACAAAACCTATTACTATGTTTAAAAGCATTTATTTTCTGGCCATGCGGACTGCAAACTTAGACTGTTGGTATGCAAGACATTTCTTTAAAATATATATTTCTAAAGAGCCTTGTAGCCTCATGTTTCCTTTTTCCTGTCCCAGTATACTTGCACGGATGCAGCCCACAACCCACATTTGACTATGGCTGTGACACATTTCCATACTTCCGGGGGCAGCCGGGGGGAAGGAGAGTGGTGGTGGGGGGGCGCAATTTCAGTGCTTGCCCCGGGTGCCGTTTTCCCTAGTTACGCCTCTGAGCATGTAATCGATGGTTCCAGATTCTGATTCAAGGGAGGAGGGGAACATACTAGTCCTCTTACAACCCTAAACAGCTCCACCAGACGTGAACTTGTGGATGCAATACGGGCAGAAAAGAATCACTTCTTTGCCACACATATCGCCTGAGCATAGATCTTCAAATGCGCTCTATGTTGTAATCTGTCAGATTCAAGTCGAATCTTTCTCCACTTGTGCTCCAGTCATCCACCTCACCGCTTCAGCCCCCGTAGTTCTTCCGTATACCAAGGGGCCAATTCTGAAGCAGGTCGGAGAGGATGCTTAGTAGCGATCATGTCTACTGCCCCGGTGAGTTTGCTGTTGCAGTTTCCCACAAGGGCATCAACAGGATCGCCAGCAGAGCCAACACTAAACCCCTCCAAGGCCTCCCCCAACCAGATCTCTGTAATACATACTAGGTCGGTGCCTTCATCCAGAATCAAACCATGGATGGTTTCTGGTTTGTTCTGGATCGACCTGGCATTACAGAGGAGCAAGGTGAGGTTCCAAGGGTGGTAGACACTGCTCCCCAAGGTCAAAGAGCTGGCAGGACAGCCAGAAGGGGAAACAGCTATTAGATTTCCAAGTCCCCTTCCCCTGTAACAGCTTGCTGACCTGCCAACGTTACTTCTTCTATTCCCCACCACCACCGGAATTGCCACCCCACAGTCAGTGGACACGCCCCCTGTCTCTCCATCCCCAGGTAAGCCCAGACACATTCTAAAACAATCATACCTGGGACTAATTAAAACAGAAGCCGCACTATTAAACACCTCCCCCCCCACACACACACATACAAATACCTTGGCCACGAGGCTTGGCACTCACCCTCGCTGTCCCCCAAAGTGGCTCCCCTAAACGGGTGACGCTGCCAGTGGCGGGCCTGCCACCACCCGCAGTACTGTAACTAGCCCTAAGCAGTAAGATCCGGCAGGTGGAAACCAGGAAACTGCCAAGTCACCCCCGATGGGCCCCAGTCCTGCAAAGCTTCACCATAGTCCAGTAGCCTGTCCTGGGGGGCAGAAAGTAAGTGGGGGAGGGGGGCAGAGGCAGAAGCAGGCAGGCAGGAACCCAGTCCCTCACACTGGGGTCTGCCTGGGGGCAGATGTTCCTCCTCCTCTTCTCTCCTTCTAGCTTTTATGCCAAAGCTAAAGTTTTCGTGACTCTTTCTAGTGAGGCTGTGAAAAGATTCCTACCGCTAATCAGTTCCCCTGCTAACTGAGCAAAGAGGTCTTTTTAAATGTGGTGATTTTCTTTATTGAGCAGGGGAAGAGCAGCTGGCCCTACCCAACCCCAGCACAGCACCCCTGCAGTGGCTGTTGCTAGGGTCTATCTTATGTTTCTTTTTAGAATGTGAGCCCTTTGGGGACAGGGAGCCATCTTTATTTATTTATTTCAATTTCCCCATGTAAACCACGTTGGGAACTTTTGTTGAAAAGTGGTATATAAATATTCATCGTAGCAACAGGCATCAGAGACAGGTGCTGAAAGCAAGATCAGCTTTATTCAAATTGTGCTTGCTTTAAACAAAATGACTAAAAGCTATAGACAAACTAGAAGTTGCCAGTAGCCCTGTGGGTCACAATCCAATACACAGGCATGGATACGTTGACTAGAACCCCAAACTTAATCACAACAATAATTGTAATCTCTCTAAAAAGAACTCTGTTGCAGGAAAAACCAATCCAGCTGCAGGCTTTGGGCATGTTTACCCACCTCCATCTCTTGTGTTTCCATGGCAACAAAGCAACACTCCAGAATACAAGGATCTGAGGTGGCTCACAGAAGAGAATCATAGAGTTGGAGATCATCTAGTCCAACCCCTTGCTACTGATGTGTTTTGAAAACCAAAGCAATTCCATTTTACTTAGAAAACCTCAGTCTAACTTAAAATAACCCCAGCCCAGCTCAGGGACATCACGGCCTCTCATGATCCACGTCGTTATCTCTCTCCACTAAATTGTATCTAAGAAACCTGGTTCTTACAAGGTTCTCACTGTTCTTTGCTGACAGTTAAGAAAACAGGATCTAACCAAATAGGGGGGAATCACCTGATGAACAATAGAGTCAAGTTACGCATGTGCATTAAAGGGTTAGATCACCAGTTTGTTATGTGTATTGGGCTGGGAGCCTCAGCATCCATTTTGTTGATTGTATAAAAGAGAACCTCAGCTGTAACCAATTCGTATTCAATGTAGAGCAATTAGCCCATTGAATACCTTGCTAACTGCAGTTGCAATAAAAGCCTCTAAATGATTCCCACTGAGTCTGTTTGATTGACTAAAAGGCGGACCCAGGGACAAACCGAATTCACAAAAATTATATCAGAGGCAAAAGACTAAGCTGACGCCTCATAACTATCTTGGCTCCCCACCCCCACCCCCTGCAACCCCCTACTAAACACAAGAGGTCCAGAGCTAGAGTATCCCCAATAGTCCAGCATCTGCTTGAACATCTCCAAGAAAGAGCCCATTACCCCCTCAGTCAGCAGTGATCTTCGCTATTTTTCAAGCAGGGGCCACTTGGGCAAAAACCCTTCAATGTGAGAACCTTTCCCCACTGTGCTGACCTCCGCACAGCATTGCCCTGAGGGATGGGGTCCTCTCTTAAGAGAGCTAGGAGGAAAGGACTGGGAAGGGCTATACATCCCAGCACTTTGTGCATGCCTTCCACGATGGTGCAGGGGCTCTAGAGGGCTCTGTTTCTCTTAAAGGGAGCCCCTGGTGCTGGAGAAAGTGCAGCACTGCACGGTGAGAATGGTCGCCTCCACATGTTGCCGGGGGGCTGTGCAGAGTATTCAGCTTAGTCTGACGCTTCAAACAGGCCTTACAAGCAATTAGGAAACTAGGAAGCTGCCATATACAAAGTCAGACCATTGGTCCATCTAGTTCAGTGACACCACCACCAACAATCATTTATATATAGCTTTTCAACAAACGTTTCCAAAGCAGTTAACACAGAGAAATAATAAATAAATCAGATGGCTCCCTGTCCCCAAAGAGCTCACAATCTAAAATGAAACATAAGACAGACACCAGCAACAGCCACTGGAGGGGTACTATGCTGGGGATGGCTCGGGCCAGTTATTTCCCCCCTGCTAAATAAAGAGATCACCACGTTAAATTGATACCACGTTAAATCACCACATTAAATCCAAAACAGATTGTGAGCAGCTCCAAAAGGATCTCTCCAAACTGCACGAGTAGGCGACAAAGTGGCAGATGCAGTTCAATGTTGGCAAGTGTAAAGTGATGCCCATTGGGACGAAAAACCCCAACTTCAAGTATTCACTGATGGGATCTGAGCTGTCAGTGACTGACCAGGAGAGGGATCTTGGGGTCGTGGTGGACAGCTTGTTGACACAATGTGTGGCAGCTGTGAAAAAGGCTGATTCCATGCTAGGGATCATTAGAAAGGGAATTGAAAATAAAACTAATATAATAATGCCCCTATGTTCTTAAAAAGCTGCCTCTTTGCCCAGTTAGCTGCCAGTACTTTCTCCACAGACTGGCAGCGGCTTCTCCAAGGTTGCAGGCAGAAGTCTCTCTCAGCCCTATCTTGGAAATGCCAGGGAGGGAACTTGGAAGCTTCTGCCTGCAAGCATGCAGGTGCTCTTCCCAGAGTGCCCCCTGAGGGGGGATAATTTACAGGGCTCACATACAGTCTCCCATTGAGATGCAAATCAGGGTTGACCCTGCTTAGCAAAGCAGACAATTAATGCTTGCTACCACAGGAGCCACACTCCATGGGTGCTGCCACCGCCCCTGGCCTTACAATGAAGAACATTGCACTAGGTAATTTGTTCCATTGTCAAACAGCTCTTGTTAAGAAATTACTTCTGATGTTCATAAGAACATAAGAACAGCCCTGCTGGATCAGATCCAAGGCCCATCTAGTCCAGCATCCTGGACTAGATCACACAGTGGTCCACAGTGGTCCACATCCTGGACTCCATCACACAGTGGCCCACCAGATGCCTCTGGGGAACCCACAGGCAAGAGATGAGAGCATGCCCTCTCTCCTGCTGTGGCTCCCCTGCAACTGGTACTCAGAGGCATCCTGCCTTTGAGGCTAGAGGTGACCTATAGTCCTCCAACTAGTAGCCGTTGATAGACCTCTCCTCCATGAAGTTATCCAAACCCCTCTTAATGTCCTCCAGGTTGTTGGTTGTCACCACTTCTTGTGGCAGAGAATTCCACAGGTTGATTATGCGTTGTGTGAAAAAGTACTTCTGTTTGTTTTTCCTAAAATTCTTGGAAAACAATTTCATGAGATGACCCCTGGTTCTAGTGTTATGTGAGAGGGAGAAAAAATTCTCTCTATCCACTTTCTCCACACCATGCATGATTTTATAGACCTCTATCATGTCTCCCCACAGTCGTCTTTTTTCTGAACTAAAAAGCCCCAGGTGTTGTAGTCATGCCTCATCAGAAAGGTGCTCTAGGCCCCTGATCATCTTAGTCACCCTCTTCTGCACCTTTTCCAGTTCTACAATGTCCTTTTTTAGATGTGGTGACCAGAATTGTACGCAGTACTCCAGGTGTGGCCACACCATAGTTTTGTATAAGGGCATTATAATACTAGCCATTTTATTTTCAATCCCCTTCCTAATGATCCCTAGCATGGAATTGGTCTTTTTCACAGCTGCCGCACATTGAGTCGACACTTTCAACGAGCTGTCCACCATGACCGCAAGATCCCTCTCCTGGTCAGTCACCGACAGCTCAGATCCCATCAGCAAATACCTGAAGTTGGGGTTTTTCGTCCCAATGTGCATCACTTTACATTTGCCAACATTGAACTGCACCTGCCACTTTGTCACCCACTTACCCAGTTTGGAGAGATCCTTTTGGAGCTCCTCACAATCCGTTTTGGATTTCACTACCCGAAAGAGTTTGGTATCATCTGCAAATGTGGCCACCTCGCTGCTTACCCCTACTCCTAGATCATTTATGAATAAATTTAAAAGCACCAGTCCCAGTACAGATCCCTGGGGGATCCCACTTCTTACTTCCCTCCATTGTGAAAACTCTCCATTTATCCCTACCCTCTGTTTCCTGTCCTTTAACCAGTTAGCAATCCACACATGTACGTGTCTCCTTATCCCATGACTGCTAAGTTTCCTTAGGAGTCTTTGATGAAGAACTTTGTTGAAAGCTTTTTGGAAGTCCAAGTATACTATGTCAGCTGTATCACCTTTATCCACACAGTTGTTGACACTCTCAAAGAAGTCCAAAAGGTTGGTGAGGCAAGATTTCCCTTTGCAGAAGCCATGCTGGTTCTCTCCCAGCAGGGCCTGTTCTTCTATGTGCTTTACAGTTTTATCCTTGAGGATGTTTTCCATCAATTTGCCTGGAACGAACATTAAGCTAACTGGCCTGTAATTTCCTGGATAGCCCCTGGATCCCTTTTTGAAAATCGGTGTTACATTTGCTCCAGTACAGAACCTGATCGCAGGGATAAGTTATATATTTTAGCAAGGAGATTGGCAATTTAACATTTGAGTTCTTTGAGGACTCTTGGATAGATGCCCTCTGGCCCTGGCGATTTGCTAGTTGTCAGTTTTTCCAGACAGTTTAGAACATCAACTCTTGTCCTATCTGACTCAGTTCTTTAGCATCCATCCCTGAAAAGCCTGTTTCAGGAACAGGTATGTGCTCAGTATCCTCTGCCGTGAAGACAGACGCAAATAACTCATTTAGCTTCTCTGCAACCTCCATATCCTCCTTAATAATCCCTTTCACTCCCTCATTTTCTTATGGCCCAACAGTCTCCCTGGCAGGTTTCCTGCATCTGATGTATTTAAAGACATTTTTGTTATTTCCCTTGATGCTTTTAGCTAACAGTTGAAGTGTAGACTTCAACTGAAGTCTACTCTTAGAAATCTACACTTACATAAGAACAGCCCTACTGGTTCAGGCCCAAGGCCCAACCTGTTTTACACAGTGGCCCACAGGAAGCCTCTGAGAAGCCCACAGGCAAGAGCTGAGAGTATGCCCCCTCTCTTGTTGTTGCTCCCCTGCAACTGGCAACTCACACACACACATGGATGGACACACAGACAGACACACAGACACACACACACGGAATGCCGGGTGATCTCATAAGCCTACTGGAAAGTAGGCTATAAAGGGCACCTGCATTTGTTTTGTTAATTTGTACCATTCAGGTATATTGAGAGAATGATGTATTTTCTGTTCTGTAATATTTGTGTGGCTGTGTGCTTACAAAAGACAAACCTTTCTTTCTCCTATAATACATTGCTTTAAAACAGATTTGTAATTAATATTTTTTTACCTGTGGGACATAAGAACAGCCTTGCAAGATCAGGCCCAAGGCCTATTTAGTCCATCATCCTGTTTCCCACAGTAGCCCACCAGATGCCTCTGGGAAGCCCACAGGCAAATGCTGAGGGTATGTTCTCTCTCCTGCTGTTGCTCTCTGGCAACTACTTAGAGGCATCTTGCCTCTGAGACTGGAGGTGGCCTATAGCTACCAGACTAGTAGCCATTGATAGACCTGTCCTCCGTGAATTTGTCCAAGCCCATTTTAAAGCCATCCAAGCTAGTGGCCATCACCACATGCCATGGCCGAGAATTCCAGAGATTAATTACTTCTGTAACTTGTGCCCACTGGAATTTGTCCTGCCTCTTGGGGCAGCAGAGAACATTTCTTTGCCCTGTTCCGTATGGCAGCCCTTCAGCCTCCTATTTCCCAGTCTAAATATGTCTCATTCCCTTTTGCCGCTTGAAGTGAACATAATTATGTGCCACTCTGACCCCCTCACTGACCCTGATCCAACAGGCTGGAGCCTGACAATGACACTGCCCTCCCACCCTCAAAAGCCTACCTCCTGGACCAGAGCCTGGCAATGACATTGCCTCACCATCCCACTAGCAGCAGCAACCACCCCTTTCCCCTTGAAGATCTCACCTTCCAGGAACACTGTCCTCGGGCCTGTACCACTGCTTACCGTTACAAGCCTGACAGGCAGCAGGCATCCAGGCACAGCTTCACCCAACAGCCTGTCTGTGTCTCACTACTCGTAGTGTAGTGGTTAGTGTGTTGGACTAGGGGAGACCAGAGTTCAAATTCCCATTCAGCCATGAAACTCACTGGGTGGGTGACTCTGGGCCAATCACTTTCTCTCTCAGCCCAACCTACTTCACAGGGTTGTTGTGTGGATAAACACAACCATGTACATCGCTCTGGGCTCTTTGGAGGAAGAGTGGGATAGAAACGTGAAAGCAATCAATCAGTCAATATATAAAAATAAATACACCAGCTCTGTCAGACATTAATCTTGGCTGCTTAATCCAGGGGCATAGCCACTATTGGGCGATCAGGTTCAAAGAACCTGGGCTGCTGCTCCTCAAGGGCCGCGCCTCGCGGCCCCAACACCACCACCAACACCACGTCTGACGTCAGATGCTGGGGGGCTGGTTTAGCTCCCGAGCGGGGCCAAGCGGCCCCATTCGGGAGTTAAATGGCCATCACTGCATTCACAGCACGGCTAGGAGTGGATCTTCCCTGCCTTAGGCAGGGAGATCCGCTCCTGGCCCGCCTGAATCTAACTCCTGAACGGGGCCGCGCAGCCCTGACTTAATCTCTTTGAGACAAAGTGAACAACTTGATGCGGGGTTGTGGCGGGGGGGGGGAGAAAGAGAGGCAAGTGACCCACCCCACCCCATTTATTGTTGACAATGAATCTTGATCAGCTAGCTGGCGCTCACCTAAAGATTTTGTGACGTAGTGTGGCAATTCGATAGAAGTTCTATATCTAGGAGATTAATGGTAGGTAGACAACTTTTGAATATGAAACCTGCTAAGTATTTAGATGAGCTTACAATAGCAAAATACCTCAGAGCCGTTACACTAGCACGCTTTTGATGTTCTACCTTCTGCTGTGTTTGAGAGTAGGGTTTTAAAAGTCTCTTATGCGGAGGGGTTTTGTCCTTGCAAGGCAGGAGCTATCGAGACACTATCCCATGGGCTACTGTACTGTAGTTTCTACAGGGACACTCGCTTCGAATTAATAGTGCTCCTTCTAGCAAATTACCCTGGCCGCCCAGATGGATTCTATGTTAATTATCTTTTGGAGCCACGGCAGAAGACAGTTAATTAGTGTTGGAGCTGCGGCAGAAGACAGGTGGGCCGGTGGGCAGGGGCGTAACTATAATAGGGCAAGGAGAGACAGTTGTCTGGGGGCCCACTAACTTGGGGGGGGGCCCAGAGGCAAGTCACATGACTGACTCCCCCAGCCACGCACCCACCCGGGCTTCCTTCAGTTGTATTCATCCTCCGAAATTGATGTGAGTGTTAAGACCTGGAGCTACCAGAACAGCATATCTTTCTCTAGTACCATTAAATGACTTGCATCGTCCACAATTCACAAAACCTTTAAACAAACAAACAAATTAATAAATATATATTATGTTCTAATGTGGCACATAGGTGTGTGTGTGTGTGTGTGTGTGTGTGTGTGTGTGTGTGTGTGTGCGTGCACACACACACACACACACACATATCAATTTTACTTCAGTGAGCTGGCGGCCCATTTTAAAATCTTGTCTCTGGGCCCACTCCAATCTTGCTACGCCCCTGCCGGTGGGAGGCACTGCTGCTGGATGCTCTGTCTGGAGGGCCTGCAACTGGAAGCGGAGGCACAGACAGGAGGATAGGGTGCACTGGGAATCTGAGGCAGGTGATAGGCAGTGGGGGGTGGGGTGGCAGAGTTCACCGAGCCAGGGGGTGGGGCCAGTAAGGCAGGGCTGGCAAAAAGTGGAAGTTCAGACATGGGGGGCCAGAGCAGGAAAGAGGTGGGGTGATAGCTGCAGGCAGGTGGAGTGACAGGGGTGGGATGTCCCAATCACCACCACTCTTATGGCGCACTTGCCACCCAGTGGCCTCATGGGAGAGCTCCCCGGGACTGGCTTTCCAAACTTCTGACCATCTTCTCTGCCCTCTTCTGAATCCGTTCCCATTTGCCTACGTCCATCTTCGGGTGCACTGCCCAGAATGGAGCACAGTACTCCCGAAGAGGTCCAGCTAGTGCAAAATGAAGTAGAACTGTTGTCTGGGGGCCAGAGGCAGAAATCAAATTTTTATTTATTTTTATATTTGTCGACCATCTTGCTCCCTTGGAACCCAAGGCGGTTCATAATACAATAAACATCACAAAAACATAGTTCCAAAAATGCATCAACCAGAGGGGAAGTCAGTGACAATAAGAAAAAGAAACAACCAACAGGGACGACCAAAAGCAGGAGGGACAGGGGACTCAGCACACACACACGCGCACACACACAAAATTTATAATCTCCCAAAAGTCTAGGAGACAGGACAGTTTTTAACAACTTTCACAACACTGGAATAGAAGGGGCAGTACAAATCCGCTGCCAGTCAGCATAGATAATACTGTGTTAGCTGGACCAGTGCCTGCGTTCTACATAAGGCAACTTCCTATGTTTAAAAGATTATTACAATGCATGCTCAATTTTACAAACATGAAGATAAGAATATGGATAAATATCACTGGCGTTTGTATTCCTATGACCAATAAATAAAATCTAGTTTTTAACAAATTTGTGTGCATCTATATACTCCTTAGCTCATCTATAATATGTCCATTCTTTAGTAGTGCTATACCCAAAATCTAGTTCTACTAATTAAATCATCTTGGCGTTCAGAAGATTTTGTGCTTCATTTATGCAACTATTATAACAACCTATAACAGCAGCAGCATAAATGATGCAAGGTTTATCATGCGAGGTTTGCAACAGATAGAGGAAGGCTTGTAGTGCTCAGTAAGTGAGTTCTGCTGTTACAGTATGAACAATCTCTAAAGTTCCTTCCTAACTTGCCATTGATAAGGTTTCTCCTCTCAGTGGATTCTTTAATGTCTAGGAAAATTTGATGTACAACAAAAGCTTTTAACATAGTCTGAGGATTTTATGCTGTCTCCACATTGTGCCTTCTTTGATGAGAGGAGAAATGTGCAGACCACCTGAAGTTCTTCCCACACTCCAGGCATTTAAATGGTTTTATCCCCGTGTGGATTCTCTGGTGCATTGATAAGTATGTAAGCCACCTGAAGCACTTTCCACACTCCAGGCATTTATATGGTTTCACCCCTGTGTGAATTCTCTGGTGTGAAATAAGCTGTGGGCTACTATTGAAGCTCTTTCCACATTCCAAACATTTATATGGTTTCTTCCCTGTGTGAATTCTTTCATGTATAGTAAGGGCTGAGCTCTGACTGAAGCGCTTTCCACACTCAAAGCATTTCCATGGTTTCTCTCCCGTGTGCGTTCTTTGATGTGAAGTAAGGTATGTGCTTACACTGAAGCTCTTTCCACACTCTAAGCATTTATAGGGTTTCTCTCCAGTATGGGTTCTCTTATGAAGATTAAGATGTGAGCTTTGGCTAAAGCTTTTTTCACACTCCAAACATTTAAATGGTTTATCTCCTGTGTGGACTCTCTTATGGGAAGTAAGATGTGAGCTCTGACTGAAGCTCTTTCCACACACTAAGCATTTATATGGTTTCTCTCCAGTGTGGATTCTTTTGTGTGAAGTGAGACCTGAGGTATGACTAAAACTTTTTCCACACTCCAGGCATTTATATGGTTTCTCCCCTGTGTGGATTCTTTGGTGTGAAGTGAGGTTTGTGGTATGACTGAATCTCTTTCCACATTTGAAGCATTCATATGGTTTCTCTCCTGTGTGGATTTTTTGATGTGAAGTAAGCTGTGAGCCCACAGTGAAGGTTTTTCCACACTCCAAACATTTAAAAGGCTTTTCTCCTGTGTGAATTCTTTCGTGGATAGTAAGGGCTGAGCTATGACTGAAGGTTTTTGCACATTCTAGGCATGTATATGGTTTCTCACCTGTGTGAATTCTTTGATGCAAAATCAGTTTTCCCTTGTCTCTGAAGTTCTTTCCACAGTCCAGGCATTTACATGGTTTCTCCCCAGTGTGACTTTTTTTGTGTATCGCAAGATGTGATGTCAGATTAAAGCTCTCACCACATTCTTTGCATTTGTATGGTTTCTCTCTTGTATGGATACTTTGGTGTCTCTTCAGGTTTGATTCACTACTGAAAGTCTTTCCACATACACAGCACTTGCTCTTTTCCCCATTCTTTTTCTCTTGTTTGACTGGAATGACATGGAAGACCCCTTCCTGACAAGCACTGGATTTGTTCCTCCGATTCTTTATTTGGTTTCCATCTCGTGTCTTTGATCCACTCTGACTCCCAGCCTTCTCTACTGTGTGAGCTGTTTGATATGCAGCCAAATGTGTCCTTTGACTGATGGTATTTCCATAGTCTAAGCATTTATCTGCTTTCTCTCTTGTGTGAATTCTCTGATGTATCTTAAGGCTCGATTTATGACTGAAGGTCTTTGCACAAACACAGCACTTGTTCCTTCCCTTGCCTTTGTGGTATGCTTGTTGGGCTGGGACTTCATGGAAGTTCCTTCGGTTCATTTCCTGTCTCCTTGATGCATTTTGATCCCCGGAGATCTCTTCGTCCATGTCATGAGAGGTTGCTTCCACCAAAAGCCCACACAACTCCATATAGTCCTCATGGACCTTTTCATCACCTGCTGGAATAAATAATACTGATTAGGCATTGAAATTACACATTTGGTGTAACCCAAATGTTCTGTGAGTGGTTTCACTCCCTCTCCCCACACCACCAATAAATCATCCTCTGAAGAATGCTTATTAGTGAGTGGTCATTTTATCTTACATACAGTCTAGTATCTACATGAAACCACAGGGAGAAACCACCTGGAGCTCAGGAGCAGGTCTCAGTCTAAGAAATGAGAAACTGAGCCTCAAATCAGTGGTCAAGTGTCTTGGATCTACCGGAGAATCCACACAAATGTGGTTACTTGGCACATTCATCCTTGGTTTCTGACTTGTGGTGAAGATAGCTTTGGTAGCCCTGTGGACAATGTTTGCCTGGAGAATTGACAAGGGGGATGCTTCCCCATCGATTCTCTTAGACCAGGTACTCCTCCTGCCATCACCTGAGGTGGAATGGAGAGTGCTACTTCAACACCGTGATTCCACCACCACCCATCTCCCCACCCACTGCTCCCCCTGCCCAACATTCCATCAATCTCCCATTACTTGGTGATGGGGTGGCAGTGGCAGCAGCTGCTTCTCCTGTTTGTCTCACTCTGCCTTTATTCAAGACACTTCTTGTTGCTTCATGTTGCCCTCTGACTTTTGGAAAGGAGGGTGGAATGAGCAGGAAGTGGGCGAGGGCAGCACCAGCTTGTGCATGGTACCAAGCATTTGAGGAATGTAGTAGATCTGCCAAGGTAAGTTGAGGCTGCAGGCTGGCAAAGGCAAGCTGGTGAACAATTTACCATCTCTGCCAAAATGCCACCTGAGGCAGCCACTCCACCCAGCCTCATCAAAGAGCCAGCTATTTCTTAGACCTCCCAGGAGCTTTTGACACCGCAGACCATGATATCTTAATGCATGGGTTGGAACATGTGGCTGGTGTAACCCAAATGTTCTGTGAGTGGTTTCACTCCCTCTCCCCACACCACCAATAAATCATCCTCTGAAGAATGCTTATTAGTGAGTGGTCATTTTATCTTACATACAGTCTAGTATCTATATGAAACCACAGTGAGAAACCACCTGGAGCTCAGGAGCAGGTCTCAGTCTGAGAAACTTGGGCCAATATCTTTCTGGATTGTGAAATCCTTTAGACAGAGAACCGTCTTCTCATTCTTTTTGCTGCAGTTCTTTTGATAACTTTTAAAATACCTGATATTAATAAATGTAATATATAACTTATGTATTTAAAAGTTTGATTTAGAACACTAGGTCTTTGTACAGAGACAGCACTTATTCCTTCTTCCCTTGCCTTTGCGATATGCTTGGTGGGCTGGGATTTCATGGATGTCCCTTTGTTTTATCTCCTGCCCAGGGGCGTAACTATTATAGGGCAAGGGGAGACAGTTGTCTGGGGGCCCACTGCCTTGGGGGGGCCCCCAGAGGCAAATAACATGACTGACTCCCCCAGTCACGCACCTGCCCGGGCTTCCTCCAGTTGTATTCATCCTCCAAAATTGATGTGAGTGTTAAGACCTGGAGCTACAAGAACAGCATGTATTTCTCTGGTACCATTAAATGACTTGCATTGTCCACAATTTGGGGAGCCATTTTAAAATATTGTCTCTGGGCCCACTCCAACCTTGCTACGCCCCTTTTGATTCATTTTTATTCTGAGATGTGCCATAGCAAAAGCCCAATCAAAAACAAGGACAAAAACAAGGGCAGTCATGGGAATACAACAATGCAAAAACAGGAGAAAAACCCACCAGTGACTAGAGCAAAAACTATATAGAAAGAGATGATATACCAGCTAAAAATATGTACTAATCCCACAAGATTGTTTTGGTAATTATCTTTTATGTTCCAGTATTAGTTGTCATCTACAATCTTTGGTTCTACTTATCATTCTTCCAACCATTGTTTGGTTGGTCATTAGTACATATTTTTAGCTGGTATATCGTAATAAATAATCTCTTTCTACAGGTGAAACTTGGAAAATTAGAATATCGTGCAAAAGTTCATTAATTTCAGTAATGCAAATTAAAAGGTGAAACTGATATATGAGACAGACGCATTACATGCAAAGCGAGATAAGTCAAGCCTTAATTTGTTATAATTGTGATGATCATGGCGTACAGCTCATGAAAACCCCCAAATCCACAATCTCAGAAAATTAGAATATTACATGGAACCAAGAAGACAAGGATTGAAGAAAAGAACAATATCGGACCTCTGAAAAGTATACAGTGTACTGTGCTTGATTGGCCAGCAAACTCGCCTGACCTGACCCCATAGAGAATCTATGGGGCATTGCCAAGAGAAGGATGAGAGACATGAGACCAAACAATGCAGAATTGCTGATGGCCGCTAATGAAGCATCCTGGTCTTCCATAATACCTCATCAGTGCCACAGGCTGATAGCATCCATGCCACGCCGCAATGAGGCAGTAGTTGCTGCAAAAGGGGCTCAAACCAAGTACTGAATACATATGCATGCTTATACTTTTCAGAGGTCCGATATTGTTCTATTCTTCAATCCTTGTCTTCTTGGTTCCATGTAATATTCTAGTTTTCTGGGATTGTGGATTTGGGGTTTTCATGAGCTGTACGCCATGATCATCACAATTATAACAAATTAAGGCTTGACTTATCTCGCTTTGCATGTAATGCGTCTGTCTCATATATCAGTTTCACCTTTTAATTTGCATTACTGAAATTAATGGACTTTTGCACGATATTCTAATTTTCCGAGTTTCACCTGTATATATTTTTTGCTCTAGTCACAGGTGGGTTTTTCTCCTTCTGTTTTTGCATCATTTTTCTTCTGGCAGTCTCTTCCTCCACTTCATGAGAGATTGTTGCCACAACCCACCACCACAGCTCCATATAGTCCTCAAGTAATGTCCATATGGAGAATTCAGACTTGATGGGTCAGTCTGCCCTTTATGAAACTCAACACAACCTGAAACAATCCACCAGCCTTGCAAGAAAAATGCAGAAACCCCAGACAACAAAGGATCCCATTACGTACCTAAGCAGCTACTACCTGATGATCTCTCTCTTTTATTGGTGATCTGGACAAATGGATCTTGAATCCCTTCTTCCAGCCAGGATATGTCATCAGGTTTGGGCATTTCTTTGCAGGAAGAAAGGGAAAGATTAGGTACATCTGAATACAAAACGTCCAATTATTCCTTTCCCTGCTGCAATCCCATATTACAAAGAGGACAGAAGACAAACACTTTGACTCCTGCATGTGAACAGGGCTGATTGGATGTGAAAGCATCCGTGAGCATGGGGAACAGTCTGCTTTTAAAAGAATTCTCTGGGGTTAAAAGTCATGTTTATGCTGCAGAGTAAATTCAGTAAAGATGCTTAATTGTTTTGCGTTTACTGTTCAGAAAGGCTACGTCACTCTCTGTTGACGCAGGTAACTCTGTTGCTGAGCAGCAACCATGGTTATGATTGCTAAGCAGCAGGTGTGGCTAGAGGGTGCTGACAGCGGTTGCCAAGGGAAGCTAAAGGGGGCAAGGCAGTTAAGGCTGCTTAACAATTTCAACGCTGTGAAATTCAGCTGGGGAAGTTCAAGGGAGATCAAGTTAGGAGAAGGCTAGAAGAACAAACTGTGAGGCAAGGTGGTGGTGGTGGTGGTGGTGGTGGTGGTGGTGGTGGTGGAGGAGGAGGAGGAGGAGGAGGAGGAGGAAGTGGAATCAAAGCAGTCCCCCAAGGTCAAGGCGCCATCTGAGTAACTTTGGCCTGAATACGGCCTACATTGAAAGAGGACTGGACCAGGGAAGAAGGAGAGTTGACTAATCCAGCAATCATCATCATCATCAACAACAACAACAACAACTTTATTTGTTATCTGCCCCATAACAAATTGTTCTCTGGGTGCCTTACAACACAACATTGAGATAAAAACACACAACACATTCAATCATAATAGACCAAAGGGTAGGGGAGAAAATACAAAGCACAATACAATTAAAAACACTGTTAAAAATCAATTAAAATCAGATCAGAATTTGGCAAACCTCACTGGGAAGGCTATTCCATAAACAGGGTGCAACCACTGAAAAGGCCCTCTCCCTAACAGCCACCTGCCTCACCTCATTTGGCAGGGACACTTGGAGGAGAGCCTCTGAAGAAGATCTTGAGGTCCAGGCTGGGACATATGGGGCAAGGTAATTTCTCAAGTAACCTGGTCCCAAGCCACTTGAGGAACTTTATCAAGGAGCCAGAGACCTGAACTTAAGAGACCAGTCTTCTAAGCTTACATTCTGAGGAATCATCTAAGCTTATATTCCATCAAGGAACCCAGAATCTTGTGCCTATGTTTACATGTGACCATAGGGTAGTGGGCAGTCTAGGGTAATTGGCAGGTAAGGTGACTGACCTAAGTCAGGGTCCAAGCTACTGTTACTCTTTGGCAACAGCAATCAAAATATTTTTTTATAATCACATCAACTTACTTAATTCTGGATATAATTTTATGTTTATTCCAGAGGGTATAGCTACATAATAAAATACTAACTCTTGTTCAAAAGATACTTTGTCCCTTCTATTGGTTCTCTCCTATGCCTACGGCCCATCAAGGGGCATTTAAGAAGGTTGTTATCCAGCGTTAAAGAATAATTGGTGGCAGCAGGATCATAAAGAGAAGAGATATATTTTATAAAGGAACTTCTATGAGTAGTTAATGAGGAGGAGAGTCACCTTAAGCGGCGCACTGGGGAAATACTTGACTAACAAGCAGAAGGCTGTCGGTTTGAATCCCTGCTGGTACTATATCGGGCAGCAGCAATATAGGAAGATGCTGAAAGGCATCATCTCATACTACGAAGGAGGAGGCAATGGTAAACCCCTCCTGTATTCTACCAAAGAAAACCACAGGGCTCTGTGGGCACCAGGAGTCAAAATCGACCTGACGGCACACTTTACCTTTACCTTTAATGAGGAGGAACCCCTCAGGGAGTCGCCAGGGGTGTGAGGACTATGGAGCAAGGGGGGCAATTGTCCCCAGCCGCCAGGGTCTGGGGGAGCCACCAAGGCTTGTGGAGACCACAAGCTACCACTGCACTAATATAGAAATTAAATAATAATGCTCTCTCTCCTGCTGTTGCTCCCCTGCCACTGGTATTCAGAGGCACCGTGCCTCTGAGGCTGGAGGTGGCCTATAGCCACCAGACTAGTAGCCATTGATAGACTTGTCGTCCATGAATTTATCTAAGCCCTATTTAAAGGCATAGAGGCTAGTGGCCATCATCACATCTTGTGGCAGAGAATTCCATAGGTTAATTATGTGTTATGTGGGGGGAAAATACTTCCATTTGTCAGTCCTAAATATTTTGGTAATTGGTTTTATGGAATGACCCCTGATTCTAGTGTTATGTGAGAAGGAGAAAAAATTCTTTCTATCCCATCTCTCTACACCATGCATAATTTTATAGACCCAGGTGTTGGTAGCCTTGCCTCGTAAGAAGGTGCCCTAGGCCCTGGATGATCTTGGTCTATAAGGCTGTGGAGTGGATGGTAGGGATGTGCACGAACTAATTCATGCACTCCCAGGAAGTGGCGGGGGGGCTTTAAGTGGCAGGGAGGGTGCCCTTACCTGCCCTGCTGCTTTCCCCCTCTCTGGCACTCTCCCCAAAACTGCTGGTGCGGGGCTGCAGTGTACCCCTTTGCAGCCCGGGTCAGCGTCAGCATCAAATTGGAAGTGGCCGACATGAGTAGGTATGACGCTGACCGGGGCTGCAAGGAGGGAAGTTTTGGGGAGAGCGCTGGTGGGGGGGAAAGTGGCAGGGCAAGTAAGGGCGCCCTCCCTGCCCCTTAAAGGCCCCCCCGCCTCCAAAGCAGCTCAAATGCTAGACTTCCAAATGGGTTCGTGTGCATCCCTAGAAGATGGTACACCAATAGAATCCCTCTTCTACACCTTTTCCAGTTTTATGTCCTTTTGGAGGTATGCTGACCAGAATTGTACACAGTCCTCCAAAGGTGGCCGCACTATAGTTTTGTATAAGGGCATTATATAATAGGCAGAGGCATTGAATACAGGGGCATTGTATACTATAGATTTGTATAAGGGAGAGATATACATGAGAGATGGGGTCTGGGGCAGTTTGCTTAAAAGGACTTAGGCAAGCCAGAAGTGCAGCCGCCGGGTGCTGGTAAGTGGGCCACCTGCTGGTGGCAGCAAAGGCTGGCCACCAAAGGGGGCCAGCCTTTGGTGCCCGGCCTTCGGTGTGGGACGAAGGTCTGAGGGAAAGTTATGCTCAGGGTCCTCCAGTTTTAGTTTGTGTGTTTTGTTCTGTTTTGTTTTAGTGGTCTGTGCCAGGCTGCTCACAGGGATGTGTCTGGGCTCTCTTGTTAAGGACGGAGCAGTTCAATGAGATCGGGGTGGCTATTTCAGTAGTGGTGGGGAACAGAGGATAGGGCATTGGTAGGCCAGCACACTGTTACAGGGGAAGGGAGTCCAATAATTGAATTACTGTTTTCCCTTCCGGCTGCCCTGCCAGCTCTCAGGCCTCGAGGAGTAGTTCCAACTCCCCACTGAACCTAACCGTGCTTCTTTGTTATGACAATTTTTCAAATGGCGGGAAGTAAGACGTGGGGTACCTGGTGTGGGCTACTTGGTGTGGACTATCTTTCTTATGGTCACTTGATCTCTTTGACCAATCAACACAGCCTTCCATCTGCTCTTTACCTGGTTTTTCTCTGTCCCCTTCTGGTTAGTTAGTTAGTTAGTTAGTTATTGAATTTCTATATCGCCTAGTATAAAAATCTCTAGGCGGTGTACAGAATTAAAACATACGACACATTTAAAATTCATAAAAAGATAAAAATTATAGATAAAACACATTAAAAACATTAAAAATTAAAATTTAAAAATCAAAACTCAGTTGAAGGCCTGGGAAAACAAGTACATCTTCAGGGTCCTCCTAAAAGCAAACAGAGAAGGAGATGCTCTTATTTCAGCAGGGAACGTGTTCCAAAGCTCTGGGGCAGCCACAGAAAAGGCCCAATCCCGAGTTGCCACCAAACGAGTTTGCAGCACCCGTAGTGTGCCGCAAACCTTATCTGAAGCATTTACACCAGTGATTCTCAAACTTGGGTCCTCAGGTGTTATTGGACTTCAACTCCCATAATCCCCAACCAAAGGCCACTGAGGCTGGGGATTATGGGAGTTGAAGTCCAATAACACCTGAGGACCCAAGTTTGAAAATCCCTGATTTACACCCTCACACTTTACAGGACGGCATTTGCCGAACCGGATACTGCCCAGCTTCTGTCGGCTATTCCTCAGGCGTTGTTTTAAAAGCTGCTCTGCGACTTTTTTAATTTTAAGCGCCAGCAGTCTGGTTCCATCTGGGTTCAAGTACAGCCCGTCCCTTTTGTACAGGCCTTGCTTGCCCCAAAATGTATCCCATTGCCTAACAATCTAAACCCCTCTTCTGGACACCACCATCTCATCCACTCATTGAGACCCCCCCTTGGTTCTGCCTGTCTGGCTAACCCTGCATGTGGAACAGGTAGCATTTCTTGGCTAGAGAGCCAGCGTGGTGTAGTGGTTAGAGTGCTGGACTAGGACCAGGGAGACCCGAGTTCAAATCCCCGTTCAGCCATAATACTAGCTGGGTGACTCTGGGCCAGTCATTTCTCTCTCAGCCTAGCCTACTTCATAGGGTTGTTGTGAAAGAGAAACTTAAGTATGTAGTACATCGCTCTGGGCTCCTTGGAGGAAGAGCAGGATATAAATGTAATAATAATAATAATAATAATAATTTCTGAGAATGGACTTCAATATGCTACCTAGCAGCCTAAATATTATAATGACATAATATTATAATGCCTTAATACGAATCTATGGTGTGGCGACATTTGAAGTACCATGTTCAGTTCTGTTCACCATACTGTATCTCAAAAGGGACAATATAGAATTGGATAAGGTGCAGAAGTAGGCAACCAAATTGATCATAAGGCAACAGCACCTTCCTCATGAAGTAAGGTTAAAACATTTGGGGCTTTTTCATTCAGAAAAAAGGCGAGTAAGGGGAGATGTAATAGAGGTGTATAAAATTATGCATGGAATCCAGAGAGTAGACAGAGAGAAATCCCACCCCCAGCTCTCACAACACTAGAACCAGGGGTCAACCCATGAAACTGAAGGCCAGGAAATTTCGGACTAAGAAAAGGAAGAACTTTTCCACCCAGCACAGAATTCTCTGCAATGGAATGTGGTGATGGCCACCAGTTTGGATGACTTTAAAAGTGGCTTAGATAAATTAATGGAGGACAGGTCTATCAGTGGTTACTAGTCTGTATAGCTTAAGGCTGCCTCCTGGTTCAGAGGCAAGATGCCCAGAATACTACTTGCAGAGGAGCAGCCCCAGTTCCTGGGCACTTGTGACCTTAGAAAGGAATAGTGAACATGCTCCAAGGCCTATTTCCCCCAGGCTGTGTGCCTTAGAGCAGGGATTCTCAACGTGTGGGTCCCCAGATGTAATTGGACTTCAACTCCCATAATTCCCAACCAAAGGCCACTGGGGCTGGGGATTATGGGAGTTGAAGTCCAATAACATCTGGGGACCTACACATTGAGAAACCCTGCCTTAGAGGATGTGCAAAATCATCTCAGAGAAAGGTTTTTCTAAAAGGAATCCAAGTGTAAAGCTCTTCCAAGCATGTACAGAGTGCTTTTTTTCTTGCAAAGGGAATGCTTCCTGCCCTGTCCTGTGGAACCCTGGTGTCCTGCACCTCACCTTCAACCTGATCACCTAAGGCAGCATTGGTGCCACAGACACTGCTCTGCATGAGAAGTGGCCGGGGGCGAGATGTGAAGCAGTTCTTCAGGTGTGAGGAAGAAACTCAGGCTCTGCTCTGGGCTGGCTGCCGCCTCTGAGTGGGATCTAGGAGACCAGCAAGCGCATCTGCAGTCCTGTTAACTGGACCCTGACACCATGCTCATCATAACATGTGCATGAAGCAGCACAGTGGCTCCTGGTGCTTGCAGTGTATTTCCAGGATGGGAGCATCATTCCTCTGTGGTTACTATAGGCCTGACAAGGCACCAAGAGAGCTGGGGAGTGAGCTTTGGACATGCCAAGTGCCTCCATGGAGAGTCCTGAGATCCCAGGGAGATCTAGACATTCAAGGGGAAAGGCCATGGTTTTTATTTGTGCCAGCTTTAGAGTGAAAAGGTCTGAGGATGTGTTGACAGTTGCCCAATTTTACTAAGAAAACCTGATTTGAACTTCTTCTTTTTGGCTGAAAAGCAGCACATGTTCTGAATAAACAGATAAATCCATGACGTGAACACTTCCAGTGAAAGGCAGCCCCCTAGCTGGCAACCCTAGACTTGCGGTCACGGACAGCGTGTCTGCTCCATGCTTCTTCCAGATCGTCCCAGCAGCAAAGTAAACTGGAGCGCAGCTACGCCATGGGGGCTGGGCAGGGAGCAGAGAGCTCCCAGAAAGGCTTGAAGGGCACGTGCAGATCAGCCTCAGAAGTAAGGCCCTCTGGACTGACTCCAATGCCAATCTCTATAAAACTGCCATCTTAAGAGCTGCTTCCAAGGAAGGTGCCTTGTGCAACCTGGTCCATCTAGCTTAGTATTGTCTCCACAGACTGGCAGCGGCTTCTCCAAGGTTATAGGCAGGAGTCTCTCTCAGCCCTATCTTGGAGATGCTGCCAGGGAGGGAACTTGGAACCTTCTGCATGCAAGCGTGCAGATGCTCTTCCCAGAGTGTCCCCATCCCCTAAGGGGAATAACTTACAGTAGTCATAAGAACGTAAGAACAGCCCAGCTGGATCAGGCCCAAGGCCCATCTAGTCCAGCACCCTGTTTCGCACAGTGGCCCACCAGATGCTGCTGAAAGCCACAGGCAGAAGTTGAGGGCATGCTCAATCTCCTGCTGTTACTCCCCTGCAACTGGTACTCAGAGGCATCCTGCCTTTGAGGCTGGAAATGGCCTCTAGCCCTCTAACTAGTAGCTGATGATAGACCTCTCCTCCATGAAGTCATCCAAACCCCTCTTAAAGCCATCCAGGTTGTTGGCTGTCACCACATCTTGTGGCAGAGAATTCTACAAGCCGATTATGCGTTGTGTGAAAAAGCACTTCTGTTTGTTGGTCCTAGATTTCCTGGCAATCAATTTCACGGGATGACCCCTGTGGAGACCCAATTCAAAAGCAAGCCAGGGTGGACCCTGCTTAGCAAAGGAGACAGTTCATGCTTGCTACCACAAGACCAGCTCATCTCCCTCTATCTGTCTCATTGCAAAAGGGGGCTGCCACTTACTCATAAGGACATTCTGGATGAATGAATGAATGAATGAATGAATCCTCATATTTCTATACCGCCTGATATATGCATCTCTAGGTGGTATACACAATCCAACTTACAATATAAAAAACAAAAACAAAAAAAAGAACACTTTCACTGTGACTTGATGGAATACATGTCAATATGGGACCTCAGAAAAATAACAGGGATGTCAACGGACAGCAGTGGGCTGGCCAGTTTATTGGCACCCCAACCTTTGCATCTTAACCAAGGGGATCACTGGTGCTGGCAGCATCCCAAGCCAGAAAGAGTGAGGTCCTTTTGGCCCTCGGATTAAAAAAAAAAAAAAAAGACGCCTCCAATTCATCCCTTGCATCCCTCCCTGGTGATCCATCCCTCATCTGTGCAGGCGGCATCGGAGCTGCAGGTTTTCTTTGGCTGCATAGTAGCTGTTTTCACTCCAGCCTAATAGCACTCCCTCTAACAGAGATTCCCAGATGTTGTTGATGAGAACTCCCATAATCCCCAAGCAAAAACCATTGCAGCTGGGGATTCTGGGAGTTGTAGTCAACAGCATCTGTGAATCCCTGTTAGAGGGAACACTGCAGCTCAACAAGGAGACTATCTAGAACAGGGATTCTCAATGCTGGGTCCCCAGATGTTCTCGGACTTCAACTCCCATAATCCCCAGCCCCAGCGGCCTTTGGTTGGGGATTATGGGAGTTGTAGTCCAATAACATCTGGGGACCCAACATTGAGAATCCCTGATCTAGAAGGTGACGCCAATGCCATTCTGCTGCCTGTGAGGGACAGAATAGCGTTTCAGAATTGGAAGGGACCTTGGAGGTCTTCCAGTCCAACCTTTCCAAAGGAGAGGGGAAGGCTTTTATCCTTCATACACACGAAGTGTTTCATTTCCTTGTGGAATTTGCGTTTGCCTTCTTCACAGGCCCGGTGCTGATACAGAAACGGCAAAGTTGGATGGGCTCCACACATCATGACTTTCTTTGTAGTAGGAGTAGTAACTTCACTGTCTCTAGCCAGAGGCCATTTCAAATAGAATGACATACGGGTCTAAATACAGTACCAAAATAAGTTTACCTGGTGAATTATACCAAACCATTATGAAGCCGGGCACAGTACTGTCCCTTCAGTGGGGCAAAACGTGGCCATTGCCCCAAGCCTTAGCAGGCCTCGTGTATCTGTTGCCACTGCTTGGCTGTTGCCTATCTCCCTCCCTCCGGCATCACAGAGGTCTGTGCTCCCCTCCTATTTCAGCCTCTACATTCAACGGAGTGGGGGCGCTGCTCTGTTCTGACCCTGGTCTTATTCTAATTGGCCTGGAAGGAGAAGAGGGGAGGAGCCATGCAGCAATATTGCATGCTCATTGGTTGCTGCTGCCCAGCAAGGAATGCTTGTCTGCTGGCTGGTGGCTATTGGATTCACTCCCTTCAAGCCATCTTGGCAGATGTCCTTGTTGTCAAGTAGCAGAAGCTGGGCTGCCAGAGGGAAGCTGAGCCAGAAAAGGGGGCAGGAAGATGTGTGTGCAAGCATGAGAGACGATGCAATGAGGTGCAGGGTGGAAGAAGAGAGGCTGCCTTGGGTTGTTGAAGTAACTTTGTATTATTATTATTTCTTGTTTACACAGTCAGACCGGTGTTATTGACTGGTTTGTTTTATCCAGACATCGAGTCCTTCCCAAGGACCTGGGATGGCTGAATTTTATTATCAAAGTTGTTGCTGTTATTATTAATTATTAATTATTACTATTATTATTTTACACAGTCAGACAGGTGTTATTGACTGGTTTGTTTTATCCAGACATCGAGTCCTTCCCATATTATTATTACTATTATTATTAATTCAATTTCTATACCGCCCTTCCAAAAATGGCTCAGGGCAGTTTACATAGAGAAATAATAAATAAATAAGATGGATCCCTGTCCCCAAAGGGCTCACAACCTAAACGTTTTAGCCTGATGTTTAGCCTTTACTTGCTGGGTGACTCTGGGCCAGTCACTAGTGATGTGCATGAACCGGTTTGCAGGCCATGTTACAGGCCAGCGAGCCGGGCGGCGGCGGGCGCATGCATGGAAGGTACTTCCGCTTTTAGCAGACAACAAGGGGGCAGGGGCGGCAGGGAGGAACGCTGCCGTCCCGTAATCTTTACCCAAAACTGGAGCACCAGTGGGGGGGGGGAAGCAGCGGGAGGGGTAAGTACAACCCCCCAGCCCTTAAAGTGACCCCCCACCTGGTGTCGGACTGTGCCTCTGTGGTCCGTGCACATCACTACCAGTCACTTCTCTCTCAGCCTAACTTATTTCACGGAGTTGTTGTGAGGAGAAACTTACGGAATAAGGAACATAAGGACAGCCCTGCTGGATCAGGCCCAAGGCCCATCTAGTTCAGCATCCTGTTTTGCACAGTGGCCCACCAGATGCCTCTGGGGAGCCTACAGACAAGAGGTGAGGGAGTGTCCTCTCTCCTACTGTTGCTCCCCTGCAACTGCTTTTCTGCTCCTCTCACATTTTCTGTTTCAAGTCAACCCTCCCACTGTTGCTCTTTAATCAAGCCCAATTTATAAGAGTGGTATCTCAACATGCATAGGGCATGCTTTGTCAGTTCCCCTATTCTGTCCTACTATGAGCATAGGGCAGCCCTGGATTAACCATTAAGCAAAATAAGCACGTGCTTAGGGCATCAAGGGAAGGGGGTGCACCACAGAGTTCCCCCCTAGCTATCATGCCCTTAACTCTTTCATTGCCACACTCAACTTTAGTCAATTTTTTTTAATTGTTTTTATCTGCCGTGTTTGACTTTATTCCGCATTGTTAAAAAAAGTGGGGGTTTTTTTGGTGAGTAACTAGAGTTTTGAAAAACTACTAAACTATGTATCTGAAGTAAAAAGGCATTGATTTTCAAAAGAGCAGTAAAAAATATTGATAAAACTTCACGTAAAAGATGATCGTATGTTATGATGTCTGACCCTGAAGATGAAATATTTTTCTCAATCATTCCTTCTGTTGTGACTGTGTAGAAGAAATTATAGGCAGTGGAACTGTTGTGTTTTACCTTTTACTGCTTTATTCGGTCAGGTCTACATAAAAATAAGAGTATAATACCACAGAAACATACAAAGCTATGGTGTGGACACACCTGGAGTACTGCATACAATTCTGGTCACCACATCTAAAAAAAGGACATTGAAGAACTGGAAAAGGTGCAGAAGAGGGCAACCAAGATGATCAGGGGCCTAGAGAACCTTTCTGATGAGGCAAGGCTAGGCCTAGGGCTTTTTAGTTTAGAAAAAACAACAACTGCAGGGAGACATGATAGAGGTCTATAAAATCATGCATGGTGTGGAGAAAGTGGATAGAGAGAAATTCTTCTCCCTCTCACATAACGCTAGAACCAGGGGTCATCCCATGAAATTGATTGCCAGGAAATTTAGGACCAACAAACGGAAGTACTTTTTCACACAACGCAAAATCAACTTGTGGAATTCTCTGCCACGAGATGTGGTGACAGCCAACAACCTGGATGGCTATAAGAGGGGTTTGGATGACTTCATGGAGGAGAGGTCTATCAACGGCTACTAGTCGGAGGGCTATAGGCCACCTCCAGCCTCAAAGGCAGGATGCCTCTGAGTACCAGTTGCAGGGGAGTAACAGCAGGAGAGAGGGCATGCCCTCAACTCCTGCCTGTAGGCTTCCAGTGGTATCTGGTGGGCACTGTGTGAAACAGGATGCTTGGCTAGATGGGCCCTAGGCCTGATCCAGCAGGGCTGTTCTTATGTTCATAAGTCAAACGAAATGGTGACAGATGTGTATAGAGACGTAGCTAGTTTTATGTTTTTTCGGCTTCTGTGTTCATAAGCTATATTTGTTTTCTCGTTTGTTTTATTTGTTGTCTCATTTGTTTTAGTTTTATTCGTATTGCATTATTCACGTGTGTTTTGTAATATTTTCTGATATGAGTAGTGGCATTTCACCAGCGGCCTTCTCCTGCCCAGGCTGCCAGGCTCTCCAACTTGTGGAACCCCACACGACAGTCCGGAATGGAGGCCTGGTCTACCTGCCATAGTCTGCTATGGAGGTAGACCAGGCCCCTGCCATTCAAGATGGCTATGGAGGTATACCAGGCCTCTGCGCCTCTTGCCGGCCGTGTGGGGAGACCCCATTTCTTCCTCCCCCTGGTGGCCCCACCCCCTCAT
The DNA here is from genome assembly GCF_027244095.1 of Hemicordylus capensis. Lineage (NCBI taxonomy): Eukaryota > Metazoa > Chordata > Lepidosauria > Squamata > Cordylidae > Hemicordylus > Hemicordylus capensis. The sequence continues at coordinate 243,140,804 of NC_069658.1, read as the reverse complement.
CCACCCCCATTCCCAGTGCTTAATGCATCACTTTCCCCGGCTCAGGCCTCCGCCCAACCCGGACCACCACCCCTTCCCAGGCTTAATGCTCCAGTTTCACCCGTGGAGACAGCCCCAGTCTGCCCTCTGCCCACTCACCCCATGGTTGCCTCTAGTGGAGGGAGGGGGGGCACCATTGTTGGGCTGTGCTTAGGGCATCAGTTGCCCTTAATCCAGCCCTGGCATAGGGGCAGCATTATTTGAGTCTCCTTTCTAGGGATTTTAGGGTGGAGAGGTGGTCTTGAATCGTCCCCCTTGCTAAGCAGAGTCTGCCCTGGCTTGCATTTAAATGGGAGACACGTGAGCACTGTAAGATATCCTCTCAGGGGATAGGCCCGCTTTCGGAAGAGCACCTGCATGCAGAAAGTTCCACGTTCCCTCCCCTGACAGGGCAGAGAGAGAGTCCTGGCAGCAACCTTGGAGAAGTCGCTGCCAGTCTGTTCAGACAATATGAACTAGATGGACCAATGGTCTGACTCAGTATAAGGCAGATTCCTGTGTTCCTATTAACTTTGGGGCCCTGGCTCTAATCTATAAATGCCTGTGGAGGTCAGGATGAGCCACATGCAGCCTGATTTTGTATTTCTCCTCCTCTTTTCTAAATTCCAGACAGAGCTTCGTCAGCCTACCTTGCCTCCCATTCCTGAAATAGTTTTTCAAAAGTGCTTCTGTGAAGCTTTTCCTTCCCCAAAGATCCACCTTTCCTGTTGGATTTCCGGCCTCAAGTCAACTCTCTTGCTGTCCCTCTTCCATCAAGTCACGCCCCTTAACACTGACAGTGATGATCAGCATGCAGAAAAGGGGCGTCTGTCGTATCCATGCAAACTCCTTCCAGCAACCAAGACGGTGGGGGAAATTTTTCTAACAATTGTAAAGAAACATAGGGAGAAGCTGGAGTCCGAAGTTTCTCCCCCTGCAAGTGACCCACAACTGTCAGCCATCCTAAGAGGAGGAGACCAACAACATTCACAAGAGAGCAGCGATGGAGGACGGGGAACAGCAATGAAAGAGCCCCCCACCCCTGCTCCAGATCCCGAGCACAAAAACAGCGAAGCGGTCCCCTCCCAAACCCTCAAACAAGGCTCGATCTTTGGTCCCAAGGCCCATATATCCCACCCTCCCTCCGTAACAGCCCGTGGAGAACCGAAGAGAACTCCCAGGAGGCCCGAGCAAAGCAAACAAAGGAATTTGAGTGTGCTGTTTTGCAAGATGCGAATCCAAATGAGGAGGCTGGGTTCTTCCCCGCCAGCTTTCTCACTCACCTCCCCACTACTGCGCCATGAACCCTTCTCAATCCTTCAGCTTTTTGTCGGGGATTCGGGGAATAGCAGCAGGAGAAACCCCCTCCCCATTCCAAGCAAGCGGAAAAGGAAAAATGCATTCCTTGGGAATCATAGAGGTAGACAAAGAAGGCTCAACCTCTCAGCTTTCGCTTCCGGTTCTCGGTTGCAGCCTGCCATATGCGGGGCAAGAGCAACACGAGAAACAGGGGAGCCGTTCGACAGGCTCCAGATCCTGAGCCGGCTTGTTCTTTTTTCCCCGCATTGGAAGGCCACCCCCACCCGTAAGGCCAAGTTCGATTGGGAACCGGACGTATCTCTGCAGCATATCTGAGAGAAAGAGACCCCTTGGGTTACTATAAGAGTATCACTGAATGTAGTTTGGTGCTGGTGAGTTATCATGTTACTTGAAGGAAAAAAGAAAACCACAGTACTGTATACAAAACATAGCAGAATCTTCAGTGCCAGCTTCTTCCTATCTTGAGCCATTAATTTTTATTTATTTATTTATTTAGCACATTTTTATACCACCTTAACCCAAGGTCTCAGGGCGGTTCACAACAAACAAATACTAAAAACAATTTAAAACAAATAATAAACAATCAAAAGTTTAAAAAATTTAAAAAGTTAAAAAGCTAAAAAGCTTGGGTAAAAAGATAAGTCTTTAGACTTAATCAGCAGGGAATTAAACACTGATTAAGTCTTTAGACTTAATCAGCAGGGAATTAAACACACAACCCACTCAAGGGAAGGCAGAAGAGCCCCAACAAGGCACAGCTACATTAGATCCCACCCTGCAAGACCCAGAAAAAAGATCCCACTACGTGGTCTTCCTCTTGGTCCACTGATCTCCTATTGGGTATGGTGTAAACAGGAAAGTGATTTTTGCTGACTGACGAGAACCCATTTAAAAGGTTGAAATGGGTTTCCCCTGCAAGTTCCATATGAGGGTTTGACTTGGGGTTATCAACAGCCCCTTATTAGCAGGAACGTCCCTTATTTCAGCCCCAAATTGTCTGTCCCTTACAGGCAGGGCCAGTGCCAGACTATTTTGCGCCCTAGGCAAACACATGGACACTTGACACTCTGCGCCCCTCTGAGGTCTGCGCCCTAGGTGACTGCCTAGTTGGCCTAATGGTAGCACTGGCCCTGCTTACAAGACACCCTTTGTCTCTTAATTTCAGCAAATGGGAAGAACCTTTGGCTCAGATCAAACCACTTATTTTTACTAACAAAATCAAGGCAATGATCATAAGGAGTTTTCAAAGAAAAATGTCATTCAAATAAATCATCTTTTCCAATATGACAGATGAAATTATCATTCAGTGCATGCTGCTGATTCACCTACTACAACTATTGTACTAATTCAAGTTCTCCCGTTGTGCCTTTAAAGGAGACTGCTGCTGCATACTTTTCAACTCCTTTCCCTTCTCCCTCATTATTTATTATTATTATTATTATTATTATTATTATTAATTCGATTTCTATACCGCCCTTCCAAAAATGGCTCAGGGCGGTTTAGAAAGAGAAATAAAACAAATAAGATGGCTCCCTGTCCCCAAAGGGCTCACATTCTAAAAAGAAACATAAGACACACACCAGCAACAGTCACTGGAAGTACTGTGCTGGGGGTGGATAGGGCCAGTTACTCTCCCCCTGCTAAATAAAGAGAATCACCACAGTAAAAGGTGCCTTTGCCCAGTTAGCAGGGGTAACTTTACCAAAGTACTATGTGGTTCTGGTGGGCTGCAGGAGAGGGTGGGAAAACCCTGAGGGAGTGGAGAGAAGAGATGCCCAGACAGAGAATTGAGATAAAAAGTGTGGGGGTGGGGGGGAGAAGGAATAGTAATCAATCCTTCTGCATGCACACTTCAATGTTTCAGGTAGCTGGCCCACCTTGGATTCCCCCACAATGTCCACAGCAGCGGACTTCTTCCATCCCTTCTCTCTGCAAAGCCAGAAGCTCCCTTGGTATCTCTTAGCTTAACCTACCTCACAGGGTTGTTGTGAAGATAAACATCGCCATGTACTCTGCTCGGGGCTCCTTGGAGGAAGACCAGGATATAAATGTAAATAAAGTAGGGATGTGCATGAATCGATTTGGTGCATGCAGTAGGGATGCACAGATGCGTTTCAGCGGGGTGGGGAGCAGTCCCTTTAAGCACAAGTAAAGCCAGTCTTTACCTGCTCCTCCACTGCCCCACATTTCCTTGTGCAGCACTGTGCTGCTCAGAAGGCGCTGCACCCAGCAGCCTGCCTGCAGCAGCAGGGCACACATAGCCACCACACGTGTGGCGGCATGACCACGCACATGGCTGCCACACTGCACGGGGTGCAGCCACGCACAGACTTCTGAGCGGCACAGCACTGCACCAGGAAATGCAGAGGAGCAGGTAACCCTGCCAAAACAATTCGTGCACATCCCTAGTTGCAAGGTGGGGGAGCTGGCTGGGAATGGGAGGCTGAGAAGAGCAAGACCTCGTTTCGTACCAATAGGAACATAGGAAGCTGCCATATACTGAGTCAGACCATTGGTCCATCCAGCTCAGTATTGTCTTCACAGACTGGCAGCGGCTTCTCCAAGGTTGCAGGCAGGAATCTCTCTCAACCCTATATTGGAGAAGCCAGGGAGGGAACTTGAAACCTTCTGCTCTTCCCAGAGCGGCTCCATCCCCTGAGGGGAATCTCTTCCAGTGCTCACACTTCTAGTCTCCCTTTCATATGCAACCAGGGCAGACCCTGCTTAGCTAAGGGGACAAGTCATGCTTGCTACCACAAGACCAGCGCTCTTCCTCCAATGGGAGTCAGTACTTCAGTCCAGTGTTTCTCAACTGCCGGTCTGTGAGGAGTTGAGTGCCGATCCAGGAGGAATCCCCCCCCCAAAAAAAACCCGGGTTTGAGCCGGTGGGGGCTGCCGCTGCTGGGAGCTCTCCGTGGCTCAGTTCTAGGCAGGCAGCCCTCACTGCTGGGATAACGTTCATTTCACTTCCTCGAAATAAATGTTATCCCAGCAGCAAGGGCTGCCTGCCTCGAAATGAACTCTGGAGAGCACCGGCGGTGGCAGCCCCCACCGGCTCACAATTGTTTTGGGGGGTGCCTGGGGTGGGGGTGGAGGGGGTGGCCCCTTTACTAACTGCTGGTCCAGGAAACTGTGCACAAAGAATGCACCGGTCTGTGACTCCCAAAACATTGAGAAACACTGCTTCAGTCCATCTCCCTCTGTATTGACTCCTCTGACTGGTATTAGCTCACTAGGGTTTCAGGAAAGAGTCTTTCTTTCCCTGCCTTTCCTGGACATGCTGGGATGGAAGCTGGGAGACTCTGCATGCAAAGCAGCTGGGATAACCCTAAATGGAAGCTCTGTCTACCAAAGCAGAGAATACCTTCAAATACCCCCTGCTAACTGAGCAAAGAGGCACCTTTTAAAAATGGTGATTCTTTTCTGAGCAGGGGGAGAGCAACTGGCCTTATCCATCCTCCAGTGGCTGTTGCTGGTGTCGTCATCTCTTTTTTAAGATTGTGAGCCCTTTGGGGACAGGGAGCCATTTTATTGATTTATATCTATTTAAACCGCTTTGGGGACTTTTGTTGAAAAGGACTATAAATATCCATCATTGTATTCATAATATGTGATAGGTTCCTTTTGTAAGCCTAATAATTTAGAAAAAGGAGGGGGGTTCTCCATCAGTAGTCTTGTTTTCATGTAAATACACAATGGCCTGGATTTAATGATTTGGAGAGGGAAGAAGGTGAATAGGATAAAAGGGGGCTTTTGGGGTATATGTGCTGCTGGCTACATGCTCTTCGTTATCTCTTGTTTGTGAGAAGAACTTTGTGAAAAGATTCCTACCAGTAATCAGACACAGCGGTGGAAAGCGAAGTCCATTTTATTTAATTGATGTTTGCTTTATGCAAATTAAAATGCTAAAAACCATAGCAAAAACCTAGCAGTTATCAATATCTCTGAGTCACAATCCAACTCGGGTATATTTACGCCCGTTGAAATCTCAAACTCCATCAGAACAATAATTGCATTCTTTTTTACAAGGACTCTTGTTGCTAGAACCATCCAGTCCAGCTGCAGACCATGGGCACGTCTGTCCACCTTCATCTCTCTCGCCTCCATAGGCACAATATTCAAAGATACAAGGATCAGAGGTGGCCCAGGACAACGCATCACAGTGTCACCAATTGCTCAAATAGGGGTTTTTCCTATCCTTAGAATTTAGACCAGTCTTAATCTATTTAGCTAGCCAAGGAGTATGAAAACTATATACAATATACACCACAACACAAGTCCATGTTCAGGAGGCCTAAGGACTCTGGAGAAAGTTTCTATAAAGATACCTGTATAGCTCTTGGTAAGCATATACAGGTGAAACTCGGAAAATTAGAATATCGTGCAAAAGTCCATTAATTTTAGTAATGCAAATTAAAAGGTGAAACTGATATATGAGACAGACGCATGACATGCAAAGCGAGATAAGTCAAGCCTTAATTTGTTATAATTGTGATGATCATGGCGTACAGCTCATGAAAACCCCAAATCCACAATCTCAGAAAATTAGAATATTACATGGAACCAAGAAGACAAGGATTGAAGAATAGAACAATATCGGACCTCTGAAAAGTATACAGTGTACTGTGCTTGATTGGCCAGCAAACTCGCCTGACCTGACCCCATAGAGAATCTATGGGGCATTGCCAAGAGAAGGATGAGAGACATGAGACCAAACAATGCAGAAAAGCTGAAGGCCGCTAATGAAGCATCCTGGTCTTCCATAATACCTCATCAGTGCCACAGGCTGATAGCATCCATGCCACGCCGCATTGAGGCAGTAATTGCTGCAAAAGGGGCCCAAACCAAGTACTGAATACATATGCATGCTTATACTTTTCAGAGATCCGATATTGTTCTATTCTTCAATCCTTGTCTTCTTGGTTTCATGTAATATTCTAATTTTCTGAGATTGTGGATTTGGGGTTTTCATGAGCTGTACGCCATGATCATCACAATTATAACAAATTAAGGCTTGACTTATCTCGCTTTGCATGTAATGCGTCTGTCTCATATATCAGTTTCACCTTTTAATTTGCATTACTGAAATTAATGGACTTTTGTACGATATTCTAATTTTCCAAGTTTCACCTGTACAGACCATAAACACAGACAAATATAAGCATAAGACATCAAACGAGAATCTCCTACAAAGAGCTTTACATGAAGATAATTTCAGGGAAGATTTCTGATACTGAAAGTGAAACAGAGCAAAGTGATGTCCTAAAAGCAACCTGCCACCTCTCTGAATTTTACCCATTTAGCCTAAAATGTATCATAAGCAAGCAGAAAATCTGAAGAGAAGTATGTCAACATCCCAGTCCTCTCTTAATAGAAACCTAGTTGCCATGGAGACACCTTCCATTGTTCTACTGTGTCACTCAAACTCAGATCTTTAACTCCCTTCATGTATACCCAGAGCTCTTCACTCATCCTTATGTTTGAGAACCAGAGAGCAAACTAAATAGCTAACCTAGATTAACTAGATCTTAAAAAACATCCTGAAAAAACACAAACATGAAGTTTCAGATGAAATGTTTAGAGGTAAAAAGCTAATCATTTTCCTGTGCCAATGCTGACTTAGAAAGGGGTGGTTTTATTCTTTGTATCCATGACCAGAGAATGGTCGTGGCCCAGGGCCCATCTAGTCCAGCATCCTGCTTCACAGAGTGGCCCACCAGATGCTCCTGGGAAGCCCACAGACAAGAAGTGAGAGCATGCCCTCTCTCCTGCTGTTGCTCCCCTGCAACTGGTATTGAGAGGTGGCCTATCACCACCAGACCAGTAGCCATTGATAGACCTGTCCGCCATGAATTTGTTTAAGCTAGTCCATCCAAGCTAGTGGCCATCACCACATCCCATGGCAGAGAATTCCATGGATTAATTATGCGCTGTGTGAAAAAATGCTTCCTTTTGTCGGTCCTAAATTTCCCAGCCTTCAGTTTTATGGGATGAGCCCATTCTAGTGTTTGTGAGAGAGGAAGTTAAGAAGTTTCTCCTAATATTCAGCTGACGTCTTCCCTCCTTATATCCTTCTTCCTCAAAGGAGCCCAGTGGTATACATGGTTATATTTCTCTCACAAACAACCTTGTGAGGTAGATTAGGCGGAGAGAGAAGTGATTGGCCAGAGTCACCCACTGAGTTTCCTGGCTCACTGGGGATTTGAACTCAGGTCTCCCTGAACCGAGCCCCAAACTGTAACCATCACACCACATTGGCCTATTGACCCCACTAGATCTAATCCTGCTCCATGAGGTGTCAGAGAACAAGTCTTTGCCCTCTTCAGGGTGACAGCCCTTCAGATAATGGAAGGGTGCTGTCACCTTCCAGGTAAGGCTACAACCCCTGGGGCTTTTTAGTTTAGGAATAAAAGATGACTGAGGGGGGGACATGATTGAGGTCTATAAAATCATGCATGGTGTGGAGGTTGACAGAAAGAAATTTTTATCCCTCTCACCTAACACTAGAACCAGGGGTCAGTCCATGGAACTGATTGCCAAGAAATTTCAGAACAACAAAAGGAAGTACTTTTCCACACAACATATAATCAACCTATGGAATTATCTGCCACAAAAATCTGGTGACAGCCAACCGCCTGGATGGCTTTGAGAGGGGTATAGAAAAATTCATGGAGGACAGGTCTATCAATGGCTACTAGTCTGAGGGCTATAGGCCACCTCCAGCCTCAGAGGCAAGATGCCTCTCAATATCACTTGCAGGGGAGTCGCAGTAGAAGAGAGGGCATGCTCTCACCTCTTGCCTGGGGGCTTCCCAGAGGCATCTGGTAGGCCACTGTGGGAAACAGGATACTGGACTTGATGGGCCTTGGGCCTGATCAAGCAGGGCTTTTCTTATGGCTTTGCCCTCAGTCTTCTTTTCTCCTGGCTATATATGCCCAGGTCCTTCAACCTTTCCTCGCAGGATTTGTTTCTGCAACCTTTCTTGCAACCTTTCCTCGCAGGGCAATCTTCCTGAGCCATTAAACCGCCCTGAGCCATTTTTGGAAGGGCGGTATAGAAACTGAATTATTATTATTATTTATTGTTATTCCAGACCTCTGGCCATTTTCCTCCTCTGAACCTGTTCCCAGATTTCTCTCCTGCATACCCATTCCAATCTCCTACAGACTGGATGGTGTGCTTTGTCTGCCTTAGAACACACACCACCCAGGAAACAATACTACAGATCATGGGTTCTTAATCTTGGGTCCCCAAATGTTGTTGGATTTCCACTCTCATAGTCCCCAACCAAAGGCCACTAGGTCTGGGGATTATGGTAGCTGGTCCAGTAATATCTGGGGACCTAAAGTTGAGAATCCCTGCTCCAGATGCTGCTGACCCAATGTGAAGTCAAGTGGAACAGTTTTGGGACCAGGAACAGAAATCCAATGTTTATATTTCTACTAGTACTATTAACTAGATCAACCAGACAGAGAATTAGTGACAATAACAGAAATAATCAACCAACAGAGGGGAACAAAAAAGGAACAAACCCAGCACACAGCAACCACCGTATATTACCTTCAAGGGGCCTGAAAAAAAAGAAAAGTTTTTAAAGTCTGGAAGAGAGTTTAAAAACTCTGGGAAATCTGTCTCTTCAGGAAAGGAGTTCTACAGACTGGGGGCAACCACTGAGAAGGCCCAGTCCCACACGAGTAACAATATTTGCAACAGATGGAACGCAAAGCAGAGCCGCTCCAGAAGATTGTGTGTCGTGGACAGACTCACTTAGGAGCAAGCAATGCTTAAGAGATCTAGGGCCTAAACCATTTAGGGGTTTAAAAGCAATAAGCCAGCACTTTCCATTGTACCCGGAAGAGATCAGAAGCCAGTGCAGGTATTGGAATGATATCCTCACTCTGAGAGGCATCTGACAACAGCCCAGCCATTGCATTTTGCACCAGCTGCAGGTACCAAATACTTTTAGGAACATATCAAGAAGGACCAATTGACAGATCATTGGTCCATCAAGCTCAGTATTGTCTACCCAGACTATCAGCAGCTTCTCCAGGGTTACAGGCAGGAGTCCCTCCCAGCCCTATCTGGAGATGCCAGGGAGGGAACCTGAAATCTTCTGCATCCAAACATGAAGATGCTCTTCCCAGAGTGGTCCCATCCCCTAAATGGAACATCTCCCCTAAGGGGAGCATACTCTAGAGCAGTGATTCCCAACCAGAGTTCCTCCAGATGTTGCTGAACTACAACTCCCACCACCCCCAGCCATAATAAATTGTATCTGAGAATGATGGAAGTTGCAGTTCAGCAACATCTGGAGGAACCCTGGGAGGAAACCACTGTTCTAGAGTCTAGATGCAAAGAGCTGATTTTTGACCTTTAAAGCCCCACACAGCTTGGGGCCAGGGTACTCATCGGATTGCATTCACCCATATGAATTTGCCAGGGCCTTCTGCTCACCAGCTTGGGCCCTGCTTTCACCATTGACAGATCCAGTTGTCAGAGACAAGAGACAGGGCCTTCTCATTTGTGGCCCCTTGGATCCAGAACACCCTTCCAGAAAAGCTTCACCATGCTCCCTTCCTCAAAGATTTTTAAAAAGTTCTTAAAACTTGTTTAGAGAGGCTTTTTAATATCTTTTCCTACAGTCTGATGAGCTTTTTAAGTTAGGAACATAGGAAACTGCCATATACGGAGTCAGACCATTGGTCTATCGAGCTCAGTATTGTCTTCACAGACTGGCAGCGGCTTCTCCAAGGTTGCAGGAAGGAATCTCTCTCAGCCCTATCTTGGAGAAGCCAGGGAGGGAACTTGAAACCTTCTGCTCTTCCCAGAGCGGCTCCATCCCCTGAGGGGAATATCTTCCAGTGCTCACACATCAAGTCTCCCATTCAGATGCAACCAGGGCAGACCCTGCTTAGTTATGGGGACAAGTCATGCTTGCTACCACAAGACCAGCTCTCCTAATTGAGTCTGCTTTAATTGATGTATTTTATACAATGTTTTATTGGTTTTACTTTCAAATTTTATTTATTTTTTAATTGTTGTGAGCTGCCCAGGACAGTATTGTGCTGGAGGCATGGGATATAGATATTTTACAAAAACAAAATAAATAAAATACTCCATTTCACAAAATGAGAATAAGCATATGGCTAAATGTCATCCCTGAATTTTGTATTCCAATGATCAGTATATAAAACCAAAATGTTAACAAATTTGTCTGCATCTATATTCTCCTTGGCTTGTCCATAGTATGTCAATTGCATCAACAATGTTATATCACAAACCCATTTATATCAACCAATGTTGATACTAAAGAAGATTAGCCCCATTTATGCTATTATAATAAGCAGCAGCATAAATGAGGATGAGTTTATCATGCAGGGTTTGTGACCAAGAAATTACATTAGTGTTCGACTTATTAATGCTCTGATGTTATGATTAGAAAACCCACTGAACTAATCATTTATGAAGATTCTCCCTCTTGGTAGGTTTGATGTCTAGGACAGTTTGATGCCCTACAAAAGTTTATCCACAGTGTGATCATTTTGTGGTATTTCCATATTGTGCATTCTTTGACGAGAGAAGAAGTGTGGAGGCCACCGGAAGCCATTTCTGCACACCAAGCACTTATATGGTTTTACTCCTGTGTGAATTCCCTAATGTGAAATACGTTGTAGGCCATTATTGGCTTTCTACACGCCAAGTATTTCTACTGTTTCTTCCTTGTATGGCTTCTTTGATGCAAAGTTAGGGCTGAGCTTTGACGGAAGCTCTTTCCACACTGCAAACATTCATATGGCTTCTCTCCTGTGTGAATACTTAGATGTGAAGTCAGGCCTGAGCTCACAGTGAAGCTCCTTCCACACTCCAAGCATTTATATGGTTTCATCCCTGTGTGGATTCTTTCATGTATTTTAAGGCTTGACGTTTGACTGAAGCTCTTTCCACATTCCAAGCACCTATATGGTTTTTCTCCTGTGTGAATTCTTTTGTGAGAAATAAGATCTCTGCGACCATTGAAACTCTTTCCACACTCCAAGCATTTATATGGTTTATTCCCTGTGTGGAGTCTTTCGTGTATCCTAAGGGGTGAGTTCTGACTGAAGCACTTTCCACACTCCAAGCATTTATATGGTTTCTCTCCTGTGTGGACTCTTTTGTGTGAAGTGAGACTTGATGTATGACCAAAGCTTTTTCCACATTCCAAGCATTTATAAGGTTTATCTCCTGAATGAATTCTTTTATGCGAAGTAAGGTGTGGGTTCTGACTAAAGCATCTTCCACATTCTAGACATTTAAATGGTTTATCTCCTGTGTGAGTTCTTTTATGTGAAATAAGGTGTGGGCGCTGACTAAAGCATCTTCCACACTCCAAGCATTTATATGGCTTATCCCCTGTGTGGAGTCTCTGGTGTACAGTAAGGCTTGCACTGTGACTGAAGCTCTTTCCACATTCCAAGCATTTATATGGCTTCTTCCCTGTGTGGATTCTTTGGTGTGAAGCAAGGCTTGTGTTGTGACTGAAGTTTTTCCCACATTCCAAGCATTTATACGGTTTCTCCCCCGTGTGGATTCTTTGGTGTGAAGTGAGTCTCCGGTGAAGACTGAAACTGTTTCCACACTCCAAACATTTATATGGTTTCTCCCCTGTGTGACCTAATTGATGCCTGTCAAATGTATCCTTCCAACTGAAGCTCTTTCCACATTCCAAACATACATATGGTTTCTCTCCAGTGTGGATTCTTTGATGATTATTAAGACTTCTCTTGTTAGTGAAGCTCTTTCCACATTCCAAACATACATATGGTTTCTCTCCAGTGTGGCTTCTTTGATGATAATTAAGACTTCTTTTGTTAGTGAAGCTCTTTCCACATTCCAAACATACATATGGTTTCTCTCCAGTGTGGATTCTTTGATGATTATTAAGATTTCTTTTCTTAGTGAAGCTCTTTCCACATTCCACACATGTATATGGTTCCCCTGCTGTATTAATTATTTGATGTCTAATAAGATCCGATATTTGATCAAAGCTCTCACCACAATCTCCGAGTTTATATGGTCTCTTTCTTGTGTGGATACTTTGGTGCCTCTTAAGTACAGACTGACTACTGAAGGTCTTTGCACATACATGGCACTCATTCTTCCTCTTTACAGCCTTTTTATCTTGTTCAGCTGGAATGACATGGAAGTCCACACCCTGACAAGCATCGGATTTGTTCTTCCAATTCTTTGCCTGGTTTCCATTCTGTGTCTTTGATCCATCCTGATTCCTAGCATTTTCTGCTGTGGACTCTTTTATGCCAAGTACGGTGTGTGCTTTGAGTGAAGCTCTTTCCATATTGTAAGCACTTACCTGTTTTCGGTGTTGTGTGAATTCTGCAATATATTTTAAAGCTTAATTTACAACTGAGGGTCCCTGTATGAACAGAGCACTTATTCCTTTCCTTGCTTTTCCAATACGATTGCTGGGCTGGAATGCCACGGAAGTCCCTTTGATTTATCTCCTGCCTCCTTGATCCATCTTGATCCCTGAAGTCTCTTCTGGCACAAACCACATAGTTCATATCCCTCGTGGTCTTTTTCAACACCTGCTGGAATTTTAAAAAAAAATAATCATGCTGATTTCTTGAACTGAGAAGCTTAAGCACTGAAATGAAGCATGGAGGCGCAAATCAGTGGCCTGTTCACTAATTTGCGGAGTAAATTCACACACATTTATGGAGAATTCATACTAACAAGGGAAATGCCTCCCTGTTGATTCACAGACCAAGCATAGATCAAGAACCACCACCACCCCCGCCCCCAAGCAGTACCTGAGGTGAGAGGGTGAGCCCAAGCTGCAACTCCCCCACCCCTGCACACTCTTCACCCCAATCTCTCTTCCCATCCCTGCCTAATCTTCTGCTGATCTCCCATTATGGTGGTGGAGGCGGTAGCAGTGGCAAAAGTCATGGCTGCTATTTCTCCTGTCCTACCTTTACAACGTGGAGGATTCAAGACGCTTAGTGCTGCTCCATGCCTCCCTCTAACCTTTCAGAGGATGGGATGAGCAGAAAGCAGGAGGTAGCAGGACAGGGGCGTAGCAAGGTTGGAGTGGGTCCAGGGACAAGATTTTAAAATGCCCCTCTCCTCACTGAAGCTCAGCTCATGAAGTAAAGAAATCTTAAATGAGGCTGAATAGTGGTAACAAAAAGCAGAGTAAAATCTGTCTATCTATCTCTCACCTATGTGCCACAATAGAACATCATCCTAAATTATTTTTTAAAAGGCTTTGTAAATTGTGGACGATGCAAGTCATTTAATGGTACTAAAGAAAGACATGCTGTTCTGGTAGCTCCAGGTCTGAACACTCCCATCCATTTTGGAGGATGAATACAACTGAAGGAAGCCTGGGCGAGTGCGTGGCTGGGGGAGTCAGTCATGTGACTTGCCTCGGGGGGGGGCCAAGGCAGTGGGCCCCCAGACAACTGTCTCCCCTTGCCCTATTATAGTTACGCCCCTGTAGCAGGGGGTTGGGTGGCATGCTGAGCAGGGGGAGAGCAACTGGCCCGATCCATCCCCAGCACAGCATCCCTCCAGTGCCTATCTTCTGTTTCTTTTTGAGACTGTGAGCCCTTCGGGGACAGGGTGCTATTTTATTTATTTCTATGTAAACCACTTTGGGAACTTTTTGATGGAAAACGGTATATACTTATTTGTTGTGTTTGTCATGTATTCATACATATGGTGCTAACATTTCTCTTTCTCCCACTGCTTTTCAAACCCAGGCTCTTGTCCCTTTGATAAAAAGACAAGACACCTTTTGATTTTTCTAGCTGCTGGTCTATGTTTGGTGTATCTAATCCCAAAACTCCCCATGCCCTATCCCCTACTTTTTTATGGTGCCCAACTGAGGCCTTCTAGTAATTTTGTTCCGCTAGAAGCTGTACAGTCCAAACTTATTAGAGCCATTCTTCATGTTCCCCCCTGTGTTCCCAATACTCTAACCTGAGGTAGGTCTCGCTAGAGTCAGCAAGGTGTAGTGGTCAGAGTGCTGGACTAGGACTGGGGAGACCCGAGTTCAAATCCCCACTCAGCCATGAAACTAGCTGGGTGACTCTGGGCCAGTCACTTCTCTCTCAGCCTAACCTACTTCACAGGGTTGTGGTGAAAGAGAAACTCAAGTATGTAGTACACCGCTCTGGGCTCCTTGGAGGAAGAGCGGGATATAAATGTAAAAATAATAATAATTAATAATAATAGAGTTGAATCAGGTTACTGGACCTCCTGTATTATAAAGTTCTGGCTAAAACTGGTTTTTACCAACGTAGGCCTGGTTTCCTTAGTAATGATTGATGATTTTAATCATAAGTGGAAGACCCTGGTTAAAAATAAACTTCTTCCATTTGGGTTCTCCCATGAGGAAATTATTAGATTAGGACATGATCAGTCAGGCCTGGCAGGTTATTAAGCAGCGTATTGCTGATACAGAACTACAATGGAAACAGCCTGTTTAAAGAGTGCTATATATTTGGGGAAACAACTTTTTAATTCCAAACCAGCAGCATATTTAGATAATATTCTTAGCTCTAAATTTAGGTGTCCATTTACTCTTGCCTGCCTAAATGTCCTTCCGACGGCCATTAGGGAAGGTAGATATAAAAAGATTCTGTTTAACTTAAGGTTTCGCCCCTGTGGAATGGGTGCCATAGAAACTACCCCTCGTGTTATTTTATATTGCAATTTTTATAGTGATGTTCGTTCAAAACTAATTTCACATCTTTTGGGGAAGTTTCCGGGACACTCTGATGAATTTTATTTGGAGTTTTTGTTATCAAATTTTTGCAAAGAGATCACTTTCAGTGTGGCTAGGTTTTGCGACATTGTTTGGATTACACACTCGAGTCCTATGTAACATTTTTGCTCTATTGTCTGGTCTATGATCGTAATAAAGTTTATCCTGTTCTATTCTATTCCCCATGCCCTAGCTGTTTGGGGCATGCTGTTAAAAAAGGGGGGGGGTATCTCTGGGGCTAGCCATCTTACCCTGTCAGGAAGGCTTACACACACACACACACAGACCCCAAGTTCAATTCAACTTCTTGACAACTTGAAAAACATTTGATTCACACTATATTAGTTTCCCAGGCTGTCCCCCCGCCCCCCCCCCCCAAAAAAAATTAAATAAATGGGGCTAATTAACATGACAGATCAGATCATAATCTATTTAGGGCATCAGAAAAAATTTCAAAGTAAATTTTCTGAGAGAAAAAATAAAATGAAGTTTATATGCAAATGAAGAAAAAATTGCATGGGAAAATATTCCAGTAAACCCACATCTCTGATGCCAAGATACAAGTCCAAGATGACATTAGTCACATGTCCTGGCATTGCTCCAGTGATTCTAAAACTTCCTAAACTAACATCAGGAAAAGGCAAAAGCATCTTCCTCACTCTAGGCCCTCCTTGTTTCAACACAAGACACCCATTGTGTTTCCAGACCTGACTTAAAGTGCAACAACCCAGTCACAGTCCAGTGTGTCACTGGTGCCATCAGACATAGGAGAGGATGAGGCTGTTGCTCAGTGGTAGAGCATCTGCTTGGCATCCAGAAGGTCCCAGGTTCAATCCCTGGCATCTCTAGGTAGGACTGGCAAAGACTCTGAAACCTTGGAAGAGCTGCTGCCAGTCTGTGTAGACAATGGTAAGCTAGATGGACCAAGACTAGGGGTGTGCATGGAACCGGCTGGCCGGGTTCAGTTCGAGTCCAAACTGGACTCAAACCTGACCAGCTCAGTTCGGTTTTGCACCCCCTAGAAACCCCCTGGTCCGGTTTGGGGGGGGGGTTCACGAATTTATTTTAATTTTTTTTTTACCTTTCTCTCCTCCCGGGGAGTTCATTGGTGTGGCAGGGGGGTCCACGGAGGCTCCCCCTCCCCCCTCCAGCCTTCAAAATGCCTCCCTCCAGCCCATTCGGGCCACCGCATGTTTGCGCGGTGGCCATTTTGGAAGCTGCTGCGCATGTACAAGTGCCCTGTGAGGCCTGGCATGGGTTAGGGTTGTGCAGTGCATGTGCGGCAGCCATTTTTTAAGACACCTTTCAGCATCTATCAGCAAGGAGCTCCTTACCTAGGGAGTCCATGTTGCATTATTCTTCAGCATAACTTCTTTGTACAGAGCCCTTTAGTATGGATCCAGCAGGGTCAACTCCCTGTCAGTGATATTCACTACTACCTCCTTGAATGTTACCAGCCCCTGAAAAAAGGAAATAAGCTCTCACTGTAAACAATGTTTTCTTTCTTCCTATCCTGCACATGACGCATGCACGTTCACATGCGTGCACACATTCACTCATATTCCAAAAGGAGAAATGAAGTCAGGCAATAGCACTTTATCAAGAATTCAAAACTTCACAAAAGGTTTGCATAGGCCCAAAATGACTGGTCATATATCCTTTTTATCAGCTTTAGCTGATATTCCAGCTGCGTCCTTTCCTGGGAGAGCGTGACTCTTAGACAGTGGTGCACATGCTGGTCACCTCCAGGCTTGACTACTGCAATGCACTCTATGTGGGGCTGCCTTTGTACGTAGTCCAGAAACTGCAATTGGTTCAGAATGCTGCTGACAAGTTGGTCTCCAGGTTGTCCTGAAGAAACCATATAACACCACTTTTGAAAGAACTACACTGGCTGCCAATAAGTTTCCAGGCAAAATACAAAGCGCTGGTCATTACCTATAAAGCCCTTAACAGCTTGGGCCCAAGGTATTTACGAGAACGCTTTCTTTGTTATGAACCCTGCTGCCTATTAAGATAATCAGGGGAGGTTCATCTGGGGGTGCTACTGGTTGTCTGGTGGCAACTCAAAGTGAGCCTTCTCTGTAGTTGCCCAGGGCTGCAGAATGCACTTCCTCCTGAGAATAGAGGTGCTCCATCCCTGACAGCTTTTTGGAAACAACTGAGACACACTGTTACCAGCTACACTTCTTCTACCTGGCTCCCAGGAGCTTCCCTGTTTGCAGTTGCATCTCCGGGCTCGGAGATTGCACTTTGGATATGCTCAGGAGCTGCACCGCAATGTGAGCACTCAGTTTATAGTACACATGGAGACAGGCCATAGTTGGCAGTGGGCTAGTTGCCCCTAGATCTGGCAGCAAAGTGAACTGGCAAGGGAAGAGAGCTGGTCTTGTGGTAGCAAGCATGAATTGTCCCCTTTGCTAACCAGGGTCCACCCTAGTTTGCATTTGAATGGGAGACATGAGTGAGCACTATAAGATATTCCCCTTAGGGGAGCGAGCATCTGTGTGCTTGCATGCAGAAGGTTCCAAGTTCCCTCCTTGACATCTCCAGACTGGGCTGAGAGATTCCTGCCTGCAACCTTGGAGAAGCCACTGCCAGTCTGTGTAAGCAATACTGAGCTAGATGGACCAATGGTCTGACTCAATATAAGGCAGCTTCCTACGCTCATAGAGGTCACCCCACGAAACTGATTGCCAGGAAATTTAGGACCAACAAAAGGAAGCGCTTTTTCACACAGCAAGCGCACAATGAATCTATGGAATTCTCTGCCACAGGATGTGGTGATGGATGTGGTGATGGCCACCAGCTTGCATGGCTTTAAAAAAATTTTGGACAAATTCATGGAAGACAGTCTGTCAGTGGCTACTAGTCCTATTGGCTATAGGCTTCCTCCAGGCTCAGAGGTTCCTTCCTGCCTCTGAATACCAGTTGCATGGGAGCAGCAGCAAGAGAGAGGACATGCCCCACCCCTCTAGATTTCTCTCTCCCTCCCTCCCTCCCCCGAAATAACTCTTTCTGTCCACCAATTTACCTCCCTCCCGCCCTGAAATTACTTTATGTTAGTTATTACTTATTCAACACATTTGTGTAGCGCCCAAAACTTACGTCTCTGGGCCGTTCACAATAAAAAAATAAGATAAAAAATCTGCAGATCCTTCCCTGCCCCGTCCCAATCCTCCTGCCGCTCCTGTTTCATCAAGGGCAGCCCATGTTAAAAGTGGATGTCGTCGGGGGGTTTTGGTCCCCGCTTTGGAAGGCTACTCCCACGGTCCCAAACCAGACCCTTGACTCTCCCACAGCGCCAGCAGGCGTCCGATTCCCGCCAGCCAGCCACGCGGCCGCGGGAGCGAGCAGAGGCAGCGCGCCCTTCCGGGGCTTAAGGGATCCGCCCACCGGAGAAGGACGGGCCTAGGAACACGCAGGCAAGAAACGCAGAACACAACAGGAAGAGTCTGGACTGTAACCACAGATGGGGGACGAGGGAGGGTTAAAGAGATTTAAGGCGGACCTGGGAGGACGTCTGTTCAGAAGGGGGGCGCCCAGCGATAGCCACTGTGCCGCTCTGTACTATTTAACAAGATCGGGGGGAGAAACCATTCCCCCAAGCATCATAAACTGCAGCGCTCTGGAAGTCTTTAAGCTGAGCCATCCAAGCAAAGAGCAGTGGGCCGGCGGGGGGGGGGGGAGGCTCACCCCGATCTTGGGGGTGCCTCATAGGTGGAGGCAGGCGAGAGACTCACACCGCCACTGATCAATATGCGGAAAGGGGGCGGATGGGAGTGGGAGGGAGTCCTAGCCACTGCATGCTCTTTCCAGCAACAAGGATTGTTGGCAAGTTTTTCTAACAATTTTTAAAAGTATGTGATGGCGGGGGGGGGGGAGGTTCACGCCCGAAAGCAGCTCGCAGACCTTAGACAATCACCCCAAAAAGCAGAGCCACATTAAAACTAGGAATGCAAGAAGTCCCCGCTCTAGCTCGGGAGCACAAAAGCAGCGCGAGGCTCTTCCCCCAGGATCAGACCACCCACGCAAAGCTGCTGCTTTTACTCCCGCCTCCCAAATACCCATGGAGGCCAGAGATCGGGGAGGACCGCGCAAAGCAGTTTGCGTGCGCGCTTTGCAAGGTAAGACTCCATCAGGGGGATCCGGGGAGCCTCTTTCCCCTGCTCTCCCCATTTGCTCCACTCACCCCATCAACGTTGTGCCTTTTCTCTCCCCCAACTCCTCGCCAAGGAAAGCCAGCAGGAGAACTTCTTTTTTGGGAGAGACGCGGAAAAGGGCTGCCGGATGCCCTGGGGATAATAGAGGTAGAGAAAGAAGGCTCGCCTCAAACACCCTGCTCATTTCCGGTTCCCGGTTGCACTCCGCCATATGCGGGGAAAGAGCAACATGCGGAAATAGGAAGGCGGGCATAAGAAAAGCCCTGGGCCAAGGCCCATCCAGTCCAGCATCTTGCCTCACTTGGCAGCCAACAAGGTGCACATCACAAGCCCGCAAGCGGGAAACGAGGAACACTCAGCCCCCTTCTTTGGTGCTCTCTAGCACTTCAGCGTTTTGCCACCTATGGTCCTGATGAGTCTATAGCTACTAAGGCTGACGGCTCTGACTGTCCTTGGAGAAGCTGCTGCCAGTCTGTGAAGACAATACTGAGCTAGATAGTCCAATAGTCTGATTCGGTATATGGCAGTTTCCTATGTTCCTATGATGAATTTGTCTAATCCCCTTTTGAAATGGTCTAGAGTGATGGCCATTCTAACACATCTGGCAGCTGCAAATTCCGTGGTTTAACTACACGTTGTGTACTGGAGGGTTTCCTTTTGCCTGTCCTGAATCTCCCAGCACTCTTTTAATGGATGACCCTTGGTTCTAATATTATGAGATAAAGAGAGAGAAAAGTTTTTATACACCTCTACTGTGTCCTCCCTTACTGTAAATTGCCTTGGATGCCTTTGGCAAAGCAATGAGGCAGTATAAAAAGACAACTAATAAATGTGAAAGTTCATTCTATACTTCTCATTTTTAGCCTGTAGGCTTATGAGATCATCCTGCATTCTGTCTCTGTGTGTATCTATGTGTTTCCCCTCACCCACCCCCATCAACTTCACAATGCTTGGACCAACATGAACCAAATCGGGTACAGTTGTAGGGACACCTCAAGGGCATAGTTTGTGATGATATCAACCACACCGATCCAAGATGGGGGGAAACTTTTGAGGTGCAAGTGGGCTAACTTATGAACCGCCTAACCGATTCGAACCAAATTTCCTCCAGCTTTAGGGACACATAGGGATACCCAAATGGTGTGGTGTGTGATGATGTCATCTACGCCAATTCAAGCTGGCGGCCACGTGAACATCTGAGGTGCAAACGGGCTAATTTGTGGACTGTCTAACTAATTTGAACCAAATTAGGTACAGCAGTGAGTGACACCTCAACAGCATAGTTTGTGATGATGTCATCCACACAGATTCAAAATGGCGGAGGCATAAATTTTTGAGGGGCAAGTGGGCTAACTTGTGGACAGTCTAACTGATTTGAACCAAATCTGCTACAGCTGATGGACACATAGGGATGCCCCAATGGTGGTTTGTGATAATGTCACCCAGCCCAATCCAAGATGGTGGTCATCTAGCACGAGTCCATTCCCTTCTTCAGAGGCCTGGTTAGGCAATATCAGAATTTCGAGTGTTTATCCCTGAGGCTGGGCCTGTGAGGGCCCATCGACAGGGTGGTCTGTACACCCTGTTGGTGTACAGGCATTGGGTTCCCTTAGACTTATTGTCCTGGGGGGACTTCAAAGTCCATGCCAAGGGCCCCCCCAGTAGGAGCGGCTCAGGAATTCATGGCAGCCATGATAACCATGGGCCTATCTCAATTAATATCGGGTCCTACTCACATGGTGGGACATACACTAGATCTGGGTTTTGCCAACCAGGAACTGAATGTTCTGCAGGAGGGGGAGTTTGCTATTGCTTCTTTGACATGGACAGCTCATCATCTGGTGGGGTTTAGAGTCGGAAGATGGAGCGTCTTCTCACTGTCTCTACATTATGTGGCTAATGCGCAGGCCAAGCGGCGGATGGGAGCCAGAAGTGGCTGCTGTGTGTCTCTCATTTTTCTCCATCGCTCAGTCTGCTCTGGAAAGGGAGTTCCTGCCTTGCTGAGAGTCCCTTAGACTTCAGGGCGCAGGACAGAATTGGTGGGGCTGGCGAGTGGGGGGAATGGGAAATGGGAAAGGGTTGGGTTGCCAGGAGGGAGCGTGAGGAAAGCTGGGAGAGGAGAAGGAAGGAAGGAACCCCGCTCTTTCGCCAGCATTTCGGAGTTTCTCTTCCAACCCGGCTGCAAAAGTGGAGCCCAAATGCCCTTGTAGCTTGGATAGTCGGACTATCCAAACAACAAGGGCATTTGGGCTCCACTTTTGCAGCTGGGTCGGATCCTCCTGCAAGCTTCTTTCGGGACGTATCCAGGTTGCTCCTCCTGGGGAATTTGCCATTCTCTCTTCCCCGTCTTTGGGTTATAAAATGATGCCTGGTCTGGAAAGAAATGGCTAAAGAGGAGGTTTTATTCATGTATTTATTTTTATTGTTAATATATTTACAGCCTTTCATTAAAACAATCCCAACACCGAAATTAAGACAAGACTATAAAAATTACACAATTAAAATAGAAGAGGTTTATCAATGGTTGCTATGATGACTAAGTGGAATCTCCCTGTTTAGGCACAGTATGCCTCTATAAAGTTTCCCAGATGGCGATTTATAGCTGCTTCATTATGGTCAGAGTTACAGGGTATTGGCTCTTCAATGTGTGAAATCACCATCCTAAAAAAAATTAGTACTTATAGAGTCCTGAAAACAGCAGTGTGGTATATTGCATGAGTCAGGAACAGCATTGTGGAAATTAAGCGTGAGTTGGAGGTGTGGCTGTCTGCCTGTGAATTGACTTTGGGGTTGCATTGGCTCAAATAGGAATGCCCCTTGATTTGGTCACTGGGCACATCCCTTCCGTCCTTTTTCCTGTGGCATGCAGTCCATTTCTTTGGGTGTAGTTACCTTGCTGCTGTTTTTTCTCACACATACTTTCCCTATGCTCACCCCCACCCCCAATTCTTTTATGCTGTATATTTGCTGAATTGTACCTGCACAGCCACAACATCTGCAACTTGCAGGGAGGGGTTACATTGGGGTTGACTTACCTGTGTGTTCTTTCCTGTAGATACCTGCCTTCTCCCATGCCCCCCTTTAAAATAATATTTTATTGGAATATGTGCATAAATACACACCAATGCAAGCCTTAACTTGTAGCTTGGATGCTACAGACACACCCATAAAACAATATGAAACAAAAGTTGATGTGGAGAGGCTTCCAAATAAGGAAGGCACTCTAAGCCAGTGATAACTTTAGCTTGTTGTCTTCTATCTTTTTTTTCAGCTCTAGGATATTCTATCCTTTTTAGGATGCCATGACCTGAACTGACCACAGTATTCCAAATATTGTTGCATCCTGAATGTGTATGATAATATTAGAAGTTTTATTTTCAGTCCCTTCTCTAATGATCCTTAGCATAGCATTTGGCTTTGTCACAGCTGTCACACACGGAATGAATATTCTTTTTAATTGGTACCAATGATCTATTTGAATCTGTGCATAGTCAAAGAGCTCTGTGGATCCATGGGGTTTTCATTAACCTTTTCCTTGGAAATGCTCCATGTTTCAGGGGGAGGGAAGGCATTGATACTATAGTGGGAATTCTAATAGACAGATAATACGAATATGCCAAATATGCTGAATATTTATATACCGCTTTTCAACAAAAGTCGTGTGGGAACATACTAGCTGTCAAACTCCACGTGCTTTTGTTTACAAACAAAAGCACGTAGCGAGGGAATGACATCATAGTGACATCATAGCACCCATGTGGGCGGTGCCGTCATGGGAGCTGTCAAAATGAGCTGATGTCACCGGAAGTGGTCGAAGGAGGGCCTTACATCACAGGAAATGGTCAGAGGAGACTCCTACATGACTGGAAAGGGTCAGAAGTAGGGGTATGCCCTCAGCCCTAGAAGTTTGGCCCCCACCTTTCCACTCCTACCCAGAATATGGCCAGGCATGTCCCGAAGGGGAGAGCCCAACAAACTGTAGCTCTATACATACAAATTTTCATGGAGGCAACATTCCCTCCCATGGTTCTTTGGAGTAAAGCATACTCATCTCCAAACCCCCAAATCCTAAAGATATATGAGCTACAGTTTGTTGGGCTCATTCAGAAGGAATAATCCTCTCTAATAAAAGCCTTGGTGTCCGTCCGTGGACACCAAGGCGTGTGTCCGTGCCTCCCTCGGCTGTTCTGGGCATGCGCGGAGCGCATGCGCAGGACAGCCGAGGCAGAAACGGAGACAGGCACCAGGCGGCCATGTTTCTGACTCTGCCCGGCCGCGGGGAGGACAGATGCGGCTCCGGCAGCCGCTTGGAGGCAGAGGCGGCGGAGGGACCAGACCACCCGCGGGCAGCAGATAAAGATGCGGCTGAGACAGCTGCTGGAAGGCAGAGGCGGCGGCGGCGGCACCAAAACACCCGCGGGCGGCATTGCCTTACCGTGCCGCGGAGCTGCCAAGCGGCTGCGGCAGACGCAGAGAGACAGAGGCGGCGGCGGCTCCAGGACAGCCGCCGAGAGTGAAGAGGCGGCACATCAGAAAGATGGAAAACCAGGGCGAAATTGCCCTTAACCCGCCCACCCTCCCAGCTGCCCGAGTCCTCCTCTCCCAGCCCCATGGGCGAAATTGCTGCCACAGTCGCCGCCACCGCCGCCGCCGGCCGCCCGCCCTCCCAACTGCCGAGTCCTCCATACCCCGGCCCGAGTCAGTCGTGCGATGAAAGTCCTTAGTTTGATAGGGAGAGAGGAGCTCGCAAACAGAGCTCCTCTCTGTGCAAAGGCTCTGCCCGAACTGGCGCTTTGGGCGCAAAGGACGCCTATTGCGTCCTTTGCGTCCAAAGCGCCAGTTCGGGAAGAGGCTTTGCAGAGAGAGGAGCTCTGCTTGCAAGCTCCTCTCTCCCTATCAAATTAAGGACTTTCATCGCCCGACTGACTCGGGCCGGGGATGAGGACACGGGGGTGAGGAGGACTCGGCAGTTGGGAGGGCGGGCGGGCGGCGGTGGTGGCCGCGGCGGCATTTACATGGGCCGATTTGGCCCTTAATCATGTGGGGGGGGGTCGCCATTCTGGAGAGCCCAGAGCCATTCTGTGTCGCACACAAGCACCCCCCCCCAAACAACGTCCCCTAGAGGGGAAAAAAACCACAGAGGGAAGGGAAAATTAGAACAGGGTGGAGGAAAACAAAGACAGAGAGAAAAAGAGAGAGAGAGAGACAACAAGAAAAACAGACAGCAAAAGACAAAACAAGGAATGAGGGAGGGAGACAGAACAATAGAGAAAAGAAAAGAGATAAAGAAGGAAAAAGAGAGAAGAGAGAGAGAGAGGAAAGAAAAGAACAAAATAAACAAAGAGTAAGGAAAAAGAAGAGAGGTAAAAGTGAAGAAAAAGGTGGGGGGGGGAGATAGAAAAAGAGAAAAAGGAAAACACACACACACACAAAATCCCAACAAACACGCCCATAATAGAAAGAAGAGAGAAAAAGATAACGTAGAGAATAAAACATTTTTTTTTAAAAAAGGAAAAGGAAAGCAAGAAAAGGAAGGAAAGAAAGGAAAGGAAGAGAGACAGGGACACACACACACAAAAAGGGCAAAAGATATGAAGAAAGCTTAAAGGGGGAAAAGACAGCTAGCGCCCATTATTAAAACGGGCTTAAAAATACTAGTCAGGTATGAATTACTCTGTACTTGATGGGGTGGATTTTGTGAGGCTTAATATGGTTATTCATCTAAGGGATTCGTTTGAAGGATCAGTAAATGTATACCTTATTCCCACAGAATACTGGAGAGCTATAGGATGGAATACTGCCTCCATGAAGACTTGTATGTATAAAGCTACAGTGTATTGGGCTCATTCAGAAGGAATAATTGGGATACTGGATTCCTCTGAAGAAGGAAGGTTTCCGAAATGGGCTTAGTAAAATCCCGGGTCAGCCTATTAGGATCTTGTTTGCAGCTGCAAGACATATGTTCCAGCATATGAATGGTTCTCAACACAACTTGCATTTGTTTTCTGGAACTGTTACGACTCAAGTATGCCACTGCACAACTGAGGATTGGAACTGCATAAGTTTTGGTCCAAAGGACTTGTTTTTTGTAATTCAAAGGTTTACTTTTGTAAATGGAGGAAATAGTGCCAATATATGTATGCTTCTTACAAGATTTGCTTCTCTGCAATTTTGAGGTTCATCGGTGCACATTGAGAATATTGTTTTAGCATATGAAAGTTTGCTTACAGAATTTGTCGTTGCTTTTTGGTTTTTTGTTTTTCCATGATGTTATATACAGTTATTTATTATTTTTGCTGATTAAGCTTTGCAAAAAGTTGGTTCACTCAGGCTGTTATATATTATTTTGGCATGTTTTATATGGATTTCAATACAGCAACTCTATTCAGTAGACAGATGGAATGTGTATTTTGTTAATTGGAACAACCTCATTTTTTCCCATATACTGACCACACAGGTTTCCAGATTGCAGTTCAATTCAGGGCATTTCAGTTTTACATCAGTTTCTTTTTTTCATAACCAGTAGTGTGCACGTTATTTTCGTTTTTTGCGGTTTGTTGTGTATGCACCCCATTTGTCTTTCTGATGAAAAAGAGAGCTACAACTGAGTGTCATCCAGCATAGCGTAGTGGTTAGATAGTTGGACTAGGACCAGGAAGACCCAGGTCCAAATCCCCATTCAACTATGAAACTCACTGGGTGACACTGGGTCAGTCATGTATCTCTCTCCCAGCGGTTTGATGTAGATTTTAAACAGCATAAGGGAACGAACGGAACCTTGCGGAACCCCAAAGGGGTTGAGTAAGCCAAGAAGTTGAGCAATAAATTCCCCAGTACCACCGTTTGGAAATGGGCCTCGAGGTAGGAGTGGAACCTCTTCCAAGCAGGGCCTCCCACACCCAACTCAGCCAGCCTATCCAAAATATACCATGGTCAATGGTATCAAAAGCCACTGAGATAACCAAGAGAACTATCAGGAGTTAATTCTCTGTTGCACACACTCTCCCTGCTCCTGTCTCTCTCTGCAAAGGTCATCCCCATAGGTGGAACGGGGGGGGGCAGGCAGGGCACGTGCCCTAGGTGCCACTGAGGTGGGGGGCACCACACCAGATCCTGCCACCCCCACCCCATTGCCCACCTGCCCAGCCCCAGGGCCCCTCAGCCACTTGCCTCCAGCTCCGGCCTAGGATCGGAGCAGCCTGCAAACTGCAGAGCTCTTCACTCCCCGCCTCCCCGGGGCTTCCAGAGAGGCCTCCGAGTAGGCCTCCCTGAAGCAACTCAGCAGGCCCCAGCAAGCCAGGAAGGAGGCTGGCAGAGCTCCCTGCAGCAGACCAGACCATCCAGCACAGCTTTTGCAAGGTAGGCTGTGAATTCCTTTTTGTGGTTACCCCCGTATATAGGGATCTGCTTGCCATAGGGCTTTGATATGGGTTGTGGGGCGAGACTGAGAAGTCTCTGAATATTTAATTTAAAACAGACTGAAAAATGTGCTGGCTTTAAAAACAAAAACTATCTAAAAAGACCTATAAGTGGCTTGTTTCATTTCAGAAAATTACAAAAACTTCTGGAACAAATATTTATTTATTTATTCATTCTTCCATTCATTTATAAATGCACTTATGTTCAAGTTGTTTTGCAACCCAGAAGGTCTGAGTGAGAACTGTGAAGCATGTGTTGTGCTTTTATTTTATTTTATTTTTCTTGAGTGTGAACTGCTCTCCAATAACTTGCAGGGACTTCAGGGTAAATCTGGCCAACATGTGAATGCAGCTCCTCCATTCCAGAGGAGAGGTATGTTAAAGCGCTTTAAAAGCCTTGTGTGAAAAACCTCCTGGAATCAAACTTTACTGAATTGGTTCAGAATTCTGAGAAAACAAACATAGGTACACCCTGCATGGTTGAAAGTCTCCTTTGCAAATCTGCAGCGAGGGGGCCATTTTAATAATTAGTGTTGCTAGTGTGTTCTAGGCATTAAAAGTAGCACAAATATATAGTACTCAATGTATATCACTATATACTGTGAAGTGTGCATGTGTGTATTCAGGATTCAGTGATCCTCTAGGACAAAGTCATGTTTTTTAAAAAGAATGAGATGAGACAGAGAAAATGACACTTGGAATCCTCGCATAACTCCTGACTGTTGTTCTAAGTCTTTAAGAAAAATGGCTCATGTTTTCAGGTTTTGATCAACAACCATGTCTAGATGGTACAGTGTTCCTTTTAACAAGGATTTCCAGATATTGTTGACTACAAATCCAATTTCAGTGCTTGCCCTAGGCGCTATTTTCCCTAGTCCCCTAGTTATGGCGTCTGGTCATCCCACAGTTTATGTTCCAAAGCCAGGCCTGAAGCCTGATTGAAATGGATCTAGAGAATCCATTTCTAGATAATCCATGAAATGGAATTTTCTAGGAATTCTCTTTGGGAACCATGAGGGCAAGGGCTCTACTCCACTTGCTGAGCGTACATAAGAACAGCCCTGCTGGATCAGTCCCAAGGTCCATCTAGTCCAGCATCCCGTTTCACACAGCGGCCCACCAGATGCTGCTGAGCCACAGGAAGACATTGAGGACATGCCCTCTCTCCTGCTGTTACTCCCCTGCAACTGGTTTTAGTAGTTTTAGCTGTTCTAATTATGTGCCTGAGTGAGGATGTGAACCTGGGCAGAGCTAGGGGGTGCTTCAGTTACAGTGGTTACGGGTAGGGTAAGGCATGCCGTAGGGCCCTATGTACATCAAAAGAAGGGGAGAGTGGTTAACTACATATTCCTGTGCAGGTGTGGAGCCAGCTGAATGGCGGTCTGTTTCTAGCCCCGCCTGACGGCCCCTCTAGTAACACCCCACGTGAGGTAACGTGCACGGGGGCGTGGCTTGAACCCCAGAGAGCCCCGAATGAGCTCTCCCCTCCCACTCCCTGGCTCCAGTCCAGGGAGCCCAAGAAAGCTCTTGCCCCATCTGTTTCAGGGAGGGTTTGCTGCCGGACAGACAGACTTTATATCCCTTTCTCTCCCTCCATCGAGGAAGAGCTCGCTTGGGCTATCCCAAGGCCAGGCCACATCCCCGTGCGTGTGATGGCTCGGGCAGTTGACAAGATCACTCCCAAGTGCCCTCTCCCATAGAGCAGAGCCCATGCAGCACCTTGGTATTTATTTATTTACATCTATGTTAACTGCTTTGGGAACTTTTGTTGAAAAGTGGTATATATAAATATTTATTGTATTTGTATCATGGGTGTTGAAGTCCAACATCTGGAGACCCAAGTTTGAGAAACCCTGAGGTAAGTGGAGTCTGAGAGCAGAAGAGCAATTCCTTTTAACATCCTCCACAAGCTGTGACTGATGGAGTGGAGGGAACAAGGGGTTTGGGACATGTACACCACACATCCCCAAATCTAATTTGAGTCTCTGTGCACACATGAAGCTGTTTTCTATGGCCTCAGACCAGTGTTCCCTCTAACAGGGATTCCCAGATGTTGTTGACTACAACTCCCAGAATGCTCAGCTGCATTTTTTTTTTGCCTGGGGATTATGGGAGTTGTGGTCAGCAACATCTGGGACTCCCTGTTAGAGGGAACACTGACCCTAACCCCATTTAAGGATAGATTTAGCCTGAAGAACAGAAGGGGAGAGATGAAAGCTGATGTCAGATGTGGGGGATGTTATTTTACTCCCTGCTGCGAGGCCCCATTTGGGACCGAAATCAGCCTGCGCAATGTTGGCAGCCCGGCCAGAGTGACTCTCCTTGCCTTTTAAAGGCAGGGAGAGCCGCTCCTGGCCTCATTGCCAATGCAGTGGGGCTGATCTCCCTCCCAAACAGGACTGTGCGGGCCAAGGGGCTGTGTTGGCAGCCAAACACGGGCCACTGCCAGCCTCCCTCCGCTCCTGAGTGGTGGGCTCTCATTTACTGGAGGTTTTCAGACAGAGGTTGGACAGCTATATCTGTCAGGGCTGTTGTAGCAGGGACAGCAGTTTTGGGAGGGAGGGAAGGGGAAAGGGCCTGGGATTTTTATTTTATTTTATTTATTGTTAAATTTATACCCCGCCTTTCATTAAGAAAATCCCAAGACGGCTAGAAAATCCCAAGGCGGATTGAGTGTCCCCGAAGTCTCGCTTTAGAATTAAAACACGACAGCTGACACAGATCATGATCCAATTGGTTGTAAATTTTTAAAATTGCTTTTGAACTCTGTATTTGATATTTGATCAAAATGAACATTGATTGATTGACTGATTGATTGCTTGCTTTAGAATTGTCTCCACGGACCTCATGTGAGAGTTTCACTGGTGAGTTCACACGTGCTTTGGAGGATGAAGGAGTCTCCGGGTAGCGGGGGGGGGGAGGGAAATGTAAGGGGGAGAGGAGGAGTGGGCAGGAAGACCCCAGGAAGAGAGAGAGCTTCAGCCAGAGAAATGGAGAGAAAAAGCACGGTGGGGGAGATGAATGAGAGATAAATTGCAAGAGAGCTGTTTCAGGTGACTCACCCTGAGTTTACCTACAAGACCCACCTCAGGGGGCGTCTTCAGTTTTTCCTCTCTGCACTACCAGGAGGTGGGAAAGAGAGCAGGACAGGAAGGGGGGCGGGGGGGCAC
Organism: Hemicordylus capensis; assembly: GCF_027244095.1. NCBI lineage: Eukaryota > Metazoa > Chordata > Lepidosauria > Squamata > Cordylidae > Hemicordylus > Hemicordylus capensis. The sequence goes on along the minus strand of NC_069658.1, from coordinate 243,110,944 downwards.
AGTTGCTGACCAAAACCTTCCCTCTGCTACATGAGCCTCTTCCAGAGCAGAGGCATCACCTGTGATAAGGGAGCATTAGATAGGCTGGCTTCACAGGGCCTTTCTCAGGCCTGCATGGAAACTAAACCTGATACTGCAAGCAAACCAGGGGCTGTCCCACTATCTGGGGTGGGCAGGCTTGGCCCTCCAGTTGTTAAACTAAAACTCCCATCATTCTCAATTACAAATTATTGTGACTGGGAATGCTGGGAGTTGTAGTTTGACAATAGCTTGTAAGCCAACCCACCCCTGACCATTAATGCTGCAAGTGAACATGCACAGCTGGTTTATCTGGAGTCAGACCCATGGCACATCTTGCTCTTTATTATCTACAGCAGGGATTCACAACCTGTGGTCATCTAGATTCTAGATGATGCTGCACCTGAACTACAACTCCCATCATCCCCAGCCTTTGGAGTTGTAGTTCATCAACATCTGAACTGCAGATGTTCTTTCTCAGCCCACTTTGCAAATGCCAGGGAACCTTCTGCATGGAATCCTGCAACCGCTTGGTTCTGTGATCTTGGCAGAGCGTGGGATCTTTTCTATTGGACCTGCTTTTGGCTTCTTCCTTGCCTCAGAGATCCGGAATGGGATAATATTCTGCACGTACACATGACACACCATTCCCTTCTAACTTTCGGTTTCCATTCGATAACCTGGTGGGGCGGCAGGAGGAGCGAGGAGCAACATAATCTCTTCCGATGCTCACACTGTCCCCTAGAGGAGAAGAAGGGAATTGAGGGAGGAGGGGCCTGGGCAGGAAGTCGGGCAAGGGCACGCACGGCCTCATCTCGGCTGGTGGCCTGGTGCATTTCCTTGGAGGTCAGTGGTGTCCGGTGGGAGCGAAGAGATCACCGGTCCCTGTTTCTGTAGGGAGCCTCAAGAAGCCTCCTAAAGGAAGAGCTGAAGCTTCCAAACTTCCTGGGGTTGATAAGCCCCTTTCACCCCATAGGAAGGAGCTTTGTGCTCTCTCTCAGCCCTAGGAACATACGTAAGAAGCTGCCATGTATTGAGTATATGTCATATACTGTGGGGGCAGCTAAAGATTATCTGTGGAGCTGCTTTCTGTTGAGTCAGACCTAGCTCAGTATTGTCTGCACTGACTGGCAGAGGTTCTCCAGGGTTTTGGGGAGGGGTCTTTCTTTCTGGATGATGCTAGGGACTGAACCTGGGGTTTTCTTCCTGCAAGCCAATGTTCTATTGCTGTGCTACACTGGCTCCCCAGATGGAGGGATCAAGGAGAGGGAGGTCTGGATGAGGACTGTTGCAGAGGGAAGAGGGTAAAGCAGATGCAGGTGTTCTGGGGTGGGGCTCCAGAGGAGAACTCCCCCTCCCCCATACTGCCTTTCTAGCTTCTTTGGATTCCTGGCTTTTGTCTCCCTTAAGACGATCCACAAGGTGGAATATGGTGGTAAAAAATCTCCTCTCAGGAAAGAATAAGGAGACACACTGGATTTTGTTAAACACTGTGTTGGAGCCTACTACCCCCAAAGCAGAAGGAAGCTCTGATGTCACCCAGACTAGGAGCAGCAGGGAATTCTGGGAAATAATTGCACTGCAGATCCTGAGTGGGGACAACCTGAGCTTCAGGCATTTCCGCTACCAAGAGGCTCTTGAATCAAAGGCACTTTTAATATCTTGCCGAAGTGCACTTCTGCCTCCCCCCCATTTATTTAACACACACGTATATTGCCTATAACAATGTCCCAAAGCATATCACAACTGTTTTTCTGGTGACTGTACCAGATTTCTGCAGTGCTGCACTCAAAAGTGCTCAAAGGAAGTCTGAGAGCAGGAGTGGTCATAGAAGGGAGGAATAATTTGAGCAGATGACTGACAAGGATGCTCCACTGTATGGAAACTCACCCACCGGATGGAAAGATACTTTCCTCAGCCAAAGGTGCTTGCCACCCACCACAGTCTCTAGTTTATCTTGTAGGTTTCGCATTCGCCTGTCTTTCTGCAAGGGGAAACCTGGAAGCTTGCTCGAATCATCCATCCTTTGTTGGGGGGGAAACATCTGGCAGGGAGGGAATGTCCCAAATATCTCCCCCATCAGGCTTTCTGCATCAGGCCTTGATGGAGAGCAGCTGAAACCCTTGCCCTGCATTTATGCTCCCATGAGTATTGTTTTTAGGGAGGAGGGGCATTATTAAACATATACCACCCAAAACATGCAGCTCTGTGCGGTTTACTACAAAAAAATGACAACAGAAAAGTTAAAACATTAGTTAAAACAAATCAATTACAACAGAGAAATTAAAACACTGGTTAAAATAAATAACAAACTGTTCTATGTTGACCTCTGGTGGTTTTAGACTTTATGTATCCAACCCCCCTTTTTGAATTCCACACTAAGCCAAAGTGAAAAGTTTTGTTTCTGTTTTTGCTCGATACTTGATTGTCTATATATTTCATTCTCCTGCATCTTCCCATCACTTTGGCATCTTTTGCAGGTGCTGGAATGATAATGCCAATGTATTCTCAGACATCTTTCTGGTGGCATGGAAGAAGCTTCAGTATTAGCAGATCAGGTAAGGGAGAGATCATTGCAGGAGGATGAATGGGACAGACCAATTCCCTCTATTTCTGGCACATCCTCCTGGGCATGAAAGAAGCTCTCTTTCCTTTGGCTTCTATCAAATCTACTGGCTAGCAAGGCTGTTGTAGTGATCAGCCACCCTCCCTGAAAGAGATAACCGGAAGTGAACCCTGTCCTGACAGACAGTTTGGTGAATTCCAGGGCTCAGCCAATCAGCACACCAGGTGGTTGGGACCTAGAGAGCTGTTGGAAGGAAGAGAAGAGCTCTTTGTTAGAAGAAGCTGGCTGGGAGTGCAGAGAGGAACATGTGGCTATGAGGACTGGCTGCAGGAGAATGTCCCTTCTGCAAATCTTGGAAAGCCAGGAGGGCGGGAAACTTGAATCCTTTCCCGGAGTTTGGGTGAGCTCAAGGCAGTAAAGCCAGGGTTTTGGCTTCGGGATGTAGTCTAGAGGAAGGTTTGTTTAGTTAGATTTGGCGTTAGATTTTTGTTTTCTTTTGTGTGCTTTGTATATGCCTGAAACTGTTCTAGGATTGTTTACCTGTAATGTAACTAAGCTAAGAAACACTAGCCTTCGTCAATCCAAAAAGGGCATTGCAAAAAACTCTTAAGTTGTTTAAAGATGCTTTTGTAATTTCCTACATCCCTGTTCCTTGCAACTAGGGTGCTTTTTGAAGTATTCTTGTTACCACTGAGCCGTGTTCCTTCTAACAGGGATTCCCAGATGTAGTTGAGTACAAGTCCCAGAATCCCCAGCCAAACTGCATTACAGCTGGACATTCTGGGAGTTGTAGTCAACTACATCTGGGTACACTGCTATTGAGTATTTTTACCTGCAACTAAAAGCTGAGAAAGCCTCAGAGGGAAGCAGTCTGTAGCATTTGAATAAATCTCTCCCCCCACCCCCCACCCCATTTGTTCTTTACATTGTACGAGCCTCATCCGAGTGGATTTTTAAATCGGGAGAAAGGAGGAGGCTGAAAGGGGGCTTTTTCTCTGGTGCAAACATGCCTCAATTAGTCCACAGCTACCAGCACATGTAGGCTTGCACATGGGAGGATTTTTGTATACTTTTCCAATAGCAAAAGAGTGTTTTCTTTGGGATTTTCCTCCCAAGCCCAGAGGGGTCAAGCTCTGTCGATAGGTGGGTGGTGCTGGCATCCTTTAGAACCTACCAAAAATCACAGGAAAGTTGGGGAGAAGCCCTGCCAGAGAGCTCAGAGGGGATGATTCAGCATTTTTCTTCCCCTCACGTGGGCTTTCTCTGAGACAAAGGCTTTAAACTGCTACAGCTGTGAAAGCCATTTGTGAAGGACTAAATCTGCCAAACTGGGCAAGGAGGCACCTTTGAAAATCTTAACTCTCTAATATTTAGAAGAGGGAGAGCAACTGTGCATCCCAAGATAGTGTCTCTTACAATGGCTGTTGCTGGTGTTTCCATTGTGTATTTTTGTAAGAACTGGAGCCACTTTGTGACAAGGTACCTTTCCCCACCATTTCCTTTTTTGCTATGAACAGTTTTGACCAGTTTTCAACAAAAATGTTCAAAGTGGTATATAAATTAATGAATCTGTGGAGGAATATCCCCTGCCCTGCTTACACCACCACCTTAAGGAACCTTTTTGGTTTGTGCTTAGAAAGGAAAGAACCATTATGTATTCTGTGTGAGAGAAATTGTTTTCTTCTTCTATTTCAGGGTCTAGTGACCTTTGCGGAAGTGGCTGTGTACTTCAGCGAGGAGGAATGGGCTATGCTGGATAAGGACCAAAAAGCCCTACACGGGGAAGTCATGCAGGAGAATTATAGGAATGTGGCTTCTCTGGGTAAGGCTCCCTCTTTCCCCCTTATTTAGAAGGGAGAGTGAAAGTGAGAGAGAGAGATCAGCCTGGTTTATTCCGTTTGATCTTGGGTTCAAGCCACTTCTGGGCCAGGGAGCCAGTGTGTGACAGTGGTTGGTCTCAAACTAGAAACTGGAATATGCAGGTTCAGTTTTGTTGTCCTCAGCAGTAAAACTGATTGTGTGGCTTTGAACCAGTGTTCTCTCTCATTTTTTTCATCTGCGTATGGAATGAGTTTTGTGGCCGTATCAAGGCAGTGTGTGTGTGCACATGCATTCAGAGTGGGACCTTTCTGATTAAACCTGAGCAAGATCTAACATTAACTGAGCGGACATCAAGAACCGTGTGAGCATGCACACACAGGCCTGCTCAACTTCGGCCCTCCTGCAGATGTTGGCCTACAATTCCTGTAATTTCTGGCTATTAGCCAGAATGCCTGGGGATTATGGGAGTTGTAGTTCAAAAACAGCTGGGGGGGGCAAAGTTGAGCAGGCCTGCTTTGGAGAGAACACTGTTTAGAAAGGGTCTCTTAGGTTGGAAATGTTTCTCATTAACTAACGTATAGCTGCACTGAGTCCTAACACGTGCCCATCCTTTTCCAACACAGACCACTGTTGATCCTTCCTTCCTTCCTTCTGACTAGTGCACAGAAGGCATAAGGTAAAGTGTGCCATCAAGTCTATTTCGACTCCTGGCGCCCACAGAGCCCTGTGGTTTTCTTTGGTAGAATACAGGAGAGGCTTACCATTGCCTCCTCCCACACAGAATGAGATGATGCCTTTCAGCACCTTCCTCTATCACTGCTGCCCGATATAGTACCAGCAGGAATTTGAACCGGCAACCTTGTTAGTCAAGCATTTCCACACTGCGCCACTTAAGAGAGACATAAGACCTGAACAAAACCCACAATAATTCAGTGGTTTCTAACAATAAATGCAAAACAAAAATAATACTCATGAGTGAAAGCACAAAATATTCTCACTTGAGTTAAAAGCAAACATACTACAAAGTTGTTAGTAAATCAAATGATCATAGGTAAACTTCATGTGCAAACATCTGAGCAACATACAAAAACACAAAATAAAATCACCATGAATAAAAAGAAACCAAAAGGCACAATGCAATTCCAAAAAGCACATAATACACATCAGCACAAAATTAATTTATTTAACTAACTAACTAACTAACTAACTAATATGTTTTTATACCACCCAAAACCTATGTCTCTGGGCGGGTTTCAACAGATAAAAACAACATTAAAACATTAGTTAAAAACTAAAACAAGAAATTTAAAACACAACATCTAGTCCTATAAATGTAGGACTAGATGCCAAATGAAGGGAAATATAGCTCTGTATCACTGGTAATGAGCCCTTTAGATTAAAGGGGGAGGTGGTCAACTAATGTGGCTTGAGTCCAGTGCTCAACGTGGGGTCCCACAATAGGATCCTCCATTAAGGCAGCTAATTGATGGGGTTCACTTTGACTCCAAAACTATCCTTCAGTAGCAGGGCGTTAGTCTTGGCTCAGGAAACTACCTTATAACAAAGTTCAAGGTTCCTGGGCATATGCAGAGTGCAACAAGTTGCAAGAGTTCCAGTTCACACGTGCAGTACACCATACTGTCCATAAGGGTAGTTGATCCAAGTGACAGCTTCCATAAACAAGTAAAGATCCTTGAAGCACTGGGCGTCTGGCCTCTCACTGGCTCCAGTAGTTCCTTGCATCAGTTGTATGAGAGTAATGGGGATTTACTGGAACAAACCAAAATCTACCCACCAGCAGGCAGCAAAGGTGAGACTCAAGGTGGTCACAGAGCAGGAAACTGCTTCTCTGGACCCAATGATGGAGACCTGTGCAGCCAAGGGACAAGATCACAGATGTTCCCTATCTGGGCTAGCAGTGGAATTACTTGCTCAGAAGACTCGCTCACAAGATGGGTAGTTATACCTCAGATTGACTGAGTTTAAAAAAACAACCTGATTTCTATAGATTTGGCTACTAGTCCTTTCAGAGGGGTGAGGGTGAAAGGAAATAGTCACAAGGATTTCTCTTTTGTCTGGACTAGGCTATCATGATAATCCTGCTACCAGGGAAGGTTCTCTGTTTTGGAGAGTTCTTTCTGGATTGCTCATGGAAAGGAATCCATCTCCTTCCTTTGGAAAATCTGGTCAATCAGCCTAAATGATCAGGTGCTCCTTTTGGTCTCTGGCAGTGACTCAATCTGGGGAGTCCTGCATCTCTTAAATGAATTCATTCAATCAAGGAGGAAGCATTCTAAATTTAGAATTTAGGAATCAAGGAATTAGAATTTAGAATCAAGGAGGAATTCTAAATTTAGAATTTAGATCAGCTGGAGTGTCCTCTCTAGTAGGGATGTGCACAAATAGTTTCTGCAATCCCTGGGGTGGCGAGGGGGGGGGGATGCATTTAAAAAACAGGTAAGGTGCTCCTTACCTGTCCCCCACCCCCACTGGTGATCAAGTTTGAAAGAAATGTGCAGGCCCTATCAGCATCGGCATGCGCACTGGCATTTGCATGGACAGCATACCATGCAAATGGCCGGCACATGTGCACCCTGGACATGTGCATGCCAGTGCCAACAGGGGCTGCAGGAAGGAATGCTGCAGCCCCACGTGTCTCTTTCAAACTTGAGTGCCGGCGGGGGGGGGGGAAGCGGCGGGGAGTGTATGAACAGGTAAGCAGCACCTTACCTGTTCTTTAAATGCATCCCTCCCCCTGCCGCCCATCGAGGCAGCTCAAATGCTGGCGTTCGAACCGGTTATATTTCTGTCAGCCCACGAAGGGAGCGCCGAACCTGTCTGTGCACATCCTTACTCTCTAGTATGTATGCAGGGTTGGCTTGTGTTGATGATCCTGCTCCCTATGTTTTTCCGAATAAGGGTCCTGGTTCTGGCTGGGAGACTCTTAGAGGAAGTGGGCTAGGAAAGGGGTCTGTTCCAGCACAGCAACTCTGTCAGCCCAGGAGGAAAGATTTTTAGGCACCAGAATATGACAGGTATTCCAACAGCAGGTACAAAGAAAGCAAATGGGGATGGCCCCATAGCAAAAAAAGATTAAATCCTGATAGTGACCCCCACCACCCGCCAATACCCACTGCTACTGGACTCCTACTGGCCTAAGGACCCAGATGAACTCTGCCAGCTACATCCACCCATGTCTCAGTAATACAGAGCAGTCTTTCATCAAGAGAACATGTAACTAGGAATTGTTCATTGATCTGAGGTTTCTTTTTGATCCCAGGCTCTGATCAGTTTTCTGTTTATTCCAGCAGGTGACAGGTATGAGAATGAGAGAGGATCTCGTGGAGGATTGTTGGGAGGTGCCAGATGGGAAAAGAGGGAACAGAGAATGCACACAGAGGAGAAAGCATATAAATGCTTGGAATGTGGGAAGAGCTTCAGTCGGAATACACACCTTACAAGACACCGGACAATCCACACTGGGGAAAAACCATATAAATGCTTGGAGTGCGAAAAAAGCTTCGGTTTAAGATCATGCCTGACTAGACATCAAAGGATTCACACAGGAGAGAAACCATATACATGCTTAGAATGTGGAAAGAGCTTCGCTTGTTTGGGAAGTCTTAATACACATCAAAGTATCCATACCGGAGAGAAACCATATCAATGCTTGGTGTGTGGAAAGAGATTTCGTTTCAATGGAGGCCTCACTTTACACCAAAGGATTCACACTGGAGTGAAACCATACAAATGCTTGGAATGTGGAAAGAGCTTTACTCAGAATCAGAGTCTTACTAGACATCAGAGGATCCACACAGGAGAAAAACCATATAAATGTTCCGAATGTGAGAAGAGCTTCCGTGAGAGAGGAAAACTGACTAGACATCAGAGAATCCACACTGGAGAGAAACCGCATAACTGTTTATAATGTGGGGATAGCTTCAGCAAGAGTGGAAAACCTACCTAACATCAAACTACCCACACTGGGGAGAAATCATATAAATGTTTGGAGTGTGAAAAGAGCTTAAATCAACATGGTAACCTCACTTTGCATCAAGGCTTAATCAAGGGGCTGAATAGGAGTCTACAAACTGGTGTGCCTTCTCTGCTTAAGGATTTCACACACAGTCAATCCTCACATTAATTTTTCAACTTGGCAAAATAATATGTCTGCAAATTCTCTCTACTATAAAATTTACTCCAAGTTCTTCAAGGCAGTATTTCTCTTTCTCTCTCACAGGGTGGCAGGATAGTACCCCGTTTTGGTCTTTATATTCTTTTATCACAGTGACTCTACTTTCCTCAGGCGCTGTTCACTGACTAGGAAAGCCTTCCTTATTAGGAAGCCTTTCCACATAATTTTTTGTTTTATATTTTTTAAATGGGTGTGGGGATGCAGGGATATGAGAGGGATTCTTGTGAATTATACACACATCCTGGAAAGTGTGCATTTAATTTGGTAATGTTTAGCTTTTGCTGTTGTACATCAGATTCTTAATAAATAATCATAAAAACAACTCTGTAGAGGCACAAGACTGTAACAAGCAGAGATATAATTTCAATTATTTGAAGCCTCTTTTCTAACCATTAGGTTTTTTAACACCTAGCAATACAGTACATCTGTTTTTCTAACATTACCCTTTTGTCCTAGTTTTAGGAATAGTCTTCTTTATTTCTATTATTTGATGGTAAAGAAAATGAAAAATCTTAAACTACTGATTTCCCCCCCAAAAGTGGGCTTTTTCCATGGAGAAAAATGGGTTGTAAGAGTGGACATGGTTGAAGCATATAGAATTGTGCATGATGTCGAGAAAGCAGACAAGAGTATTTCTCCCTCTCTAAACACTGCAATCGGGGCTATTCAATGCAACGGACTGGGAGGAGATTTTTGTGTGTGTGTACCGCCTAGAGCCTTTGGAGTCAGGCGGTATATAAATTAAATAAATAATAACAAATAATGCCCTTTTTTACTCACTGAAGAAGGTGCCCCTTCACAAGCCACAAAGAAGCCAGGCTGTGCCTGTGGACCTGTGTGCGCACATATATGTCAAGATTTTTTTTTTAATGGGGAATGGTTAGGTGGGTATCCCCAGGAAGGATACAGGGATAAAGAGACCCAACACAAAGTAGCATGCTGTATGTCTGTAAGTGGAAGAACCTCCAGCATCTGAGCTGTGAGTGCATTTATGCACATTATCTGTTGTGAGGATAAAAATAGCCATGTACACTGCTCTAAGCTCCTCAGAGGAAGAGCAGGATATAAATGTATAGTAAAATAAATATTTCTCTATGGCATACCAGTGGCTAATCCCATGCGTGGCAGTTTTCATGAGAATTCAAAGAGCTGCCGCATAGCCATGGGATGGTTGGGGGGAAGAAAATGGTGGTGAATGGTACTGGTCAGCCAAAGAAAACAGTGTCGGGTGGGCAAGGAAGAAGGGGTTGGATCGGGAAACAGACTGTCGGTGGGAGGGGAAGGAAGAAGGGTGGGTGGGGAAGGAAGAAGACAGAGGGTAGGGGCGGGTGGGGGGGAAAGGCGGGGGGCAGGCAAAAAAGCGTTGGCAGCAGGGGGTGGGGGAGAAGGTGGCGGTGAACTAGGGGCGCAGATGCTCTGTGCCAGATCAGCTAGTATTCTTTTAAAAGGGCATGGGAAAAGGCAGATAGCTGCAGGGAAGAACACACAGGTAGAGCCAGCGTGGTGTAGTGGTTAGAGTGCTGGACTAGGACCGGGGAGACCCGAGTTCAAATCACCATTCAGCCATGATACTAGGTGGGTGAGTCTGAGCCAGTCACTTCTCTCTCAGCCTAGCCTACTTCACAGGGTTGTTGTGAAGAGAAACCAAAGTACACCGCTCTGGACTCCTTGGAGGAAGAGCGGGATATAAATGTAATAATAATAATAATAAATCAACCCCATTGTAACCCTTCAAAAAGCTGCAGATGTGTCCGTGTAGGTACACTTAATCAAGTGTGGGGGGGGGTGGGGAAGCATGGGGAAAGTAAGCATGAGAGAAAACTGCAAGGTAGGCATTCCTGTTTGAGCCAATGCTCCCAGAGTAAATTACCAGAAGCTTCCAGCTCATGCATGATTTCCACAATGCTGTTCTTAACCCATGCAATACAAGCTCGGACTGGCCCACAGGGCAACAGGGCATATTCCTGGTGCACCCCACCCGCGGGGCACCCCTGTGCCCCACCACACTCGGCAGCAGTGAATACTCCCACCCTTAAGTATGCATTCTGCTCAAAACCTACCTTCCTCTCCATATACAATCCACCGCCCTCTCAGTGCCCTCAGTCCGGCCCTGATGCAATATACCACATGGCTTATTAGTTTGTTATTTCTCCGTGTAAACTGCCCTGGGCCATTTTTGGAAGGGCAGTATAGAAATCGAATGAATAAATAAATAAATCGGATTGTGAGGAGTTCCAAAAGGATCTCCCCAAACTAGGGGAATGGGCAACAAAATGGCAAATGCGATTCAATTGCGATTGACAAGTGTGAAGTGTTGCACATTGGGATGAAAAACCCCAACTTCATGTGTATGCTTGAATACATACAGTGTCCCAGTACAGACCCCTGGGGGACCCCACTTCTTACTTCCCTCCATTGTGAAAACTCTCCATTTACACCTACCCTCTGTTTCCTGACCTTCAACCAGTTAGCAATCCACATATGTACTTGTCCTTGTCCTCTTATCCCATGACTGCTAAGTTTTCTCAGGAGTCTTTGATGAGGAGCTTTGTCAAAAGCTTTTTGGAAGTCCAGGTAGACTATGTCAACTGGATCATCTTGATCCACACACTTGTTGACACTCTCAAAGAACTCCAAAAGTTTCATGAGGCAAGATTTACCTTTGCAGAAGCCATGCTGGCTCACTCCCAGCAGGGCCTGTTCTTCTATGTGCTTTACAATTGTATCTTTGCGGATATTTTCCATCAATTTGCCCGGAACGTACGTTAAGCTAACAGGCCTGTAATTTCCCGGATCGCCCCTGGATCCCTTTTTGAAAATCAGTGTTACATTTCACATTTGAGTTCTTTGAGGACTCTTGGATAGATGCTATTCGGCCCTGGCGATTTGCTAGTTTTCAGTTTTTCCAGACAGTAACTGTGGCCAAGATATCTCTATCCAGGTCACAGTTGGTGTATCAGCCGGAGCTGATAAAAGGTGGCTCTCCAAGCCACAGAGGCCACTAGAGACTCCAGCAACAGTGCTGGAACAATGAGCACCCCCAGACTGCAAATTGGCACCTCAGCAGGAGTACAACCCCATCTAGAACAGGCTGAACATCATTTACCCAGGCAAAGGAACCACCAACCAACCGTCTTCTGTTTTGTCTGGATTGAGTCTCAACTTGTTCACCCTGATCCAGTCCATTACTGTATCCAGGCACTGATTCAGGACTGTCACCGCCTCACCTGCATCTGATGAAAAAGAGAGATACAATTGAGTGTCATCCAGCATAGCGCAGTGGTTAGATAGTTGGACTAGGATCAGGAAGACCCGGGTTCGAATCCCCATCCAACCATGAAACTCACTGGGCAACTCTGGGCCAGTCATGTATCTCTCAGCCTAACCTACCGCACAGGGTTGTTGCGAGGATAAAAAAATAACCATGTACACCGCTCTGAGCTACTCGAAGGAAGAGTGGGATATAAATGTAGACAATAAAATAAATAAATAAAAATCCACATACTGACACCTCAGGCCAAATCTCCAGATGACCTCTCCGAGCGGTTTGATGTAGATGTTAAACAGCATAAGGAAACGAACAGAACCTTGCGGAACCCAAAAGGGGTTGAGTAAGCCAAGAGGTTGAGCAATAAATTCCCCAGTACCACCTTTTGGAAATGGGCCTCAAGGTAGGAGTGGAACCTCTTCCAAGCAGTGCCTCCCACACCCAACTCAGCCAGCCTACCCAAAATATACCATGGTCAATGGAATCAAAAGCCGCTGAGAGAACCAAGAGAACTAACAGGAGTTAATTCTCTGTTGCACTCTCCCTGTCCCTGTCCCTCTGCAAAGGTCATCCCACAGTTTATGTTCCAAAGCCAGGCCTGAAGCTTGATTGAAATGGATCTAGATGAATCCATTTCTAGGTAATCCATGAAATGGAATTCTCTTTGGAAACCATGAGGACAAGAGCTCTACTCTGCTTGCTGGGAGTAGTTTTAGCTGTTCTAATTATGTGCCTGAGTGAGGATGTGAACCTGGGGAGAGCTACGAGGTGCTTCAGTTACAGTGGTTACGGGTAGGGGAAGGCGTGCCGTAGGGCCCTATTTACATCAAAAGAAGGGAAGAGTGGTTAACTACATATTCCTATGAGGCGTGGAGCCAGCTGAATGGCGGTTTGTGTCTGAACCCGCCTGGCGGCCCCTCTAGTGACACCCCATGTGATGTCACGTGCATGGAAGCGTGGCTTGAGCTCCGGAGAGCCCCGAGTGAGCTCTCCCCACCCACTCCCGTGCTCCAGAGAGCCCAAGCAAGCGCTTCCCCCATCTATTTCAGACCCTGGACTTCAGCCCGGAATTCCAGGGGTAAGTGTGCCTCTGCCTGAACCACCCCAATTAATTGTTTCTAGCAACAGTGGCACCCGTGCAACAGGAGAAGCACTGGTGCTTCTAAAAAGTTCAACTTGCTCAGCTCCACTCTTGGCTTAGTAGTGGGGGTAAACTTCAATAACTTCCCTTTCCCCAGGAAGTGCTCTGTGCCACCTGAAAATATATCCTTGTGGTTCGTGCAGCCCTCAAGGACATATTTCCAAGAGACACAGAAGGCTTCTGAAGAAAGGGGAGGTTGCTGAAGTTCACTTGCACGCATGAAAGGTGTGCAGCATTCATCTGGAACTATTCAGAAGCACAGGTGATCAACCATTTCCCTCTTCCCATCCCAAGTTTGTGAACCTTTCAAATGATAGCATTCTTTAATACTATTTGGAAGAGACTGCACCTTTGGGGTGTGTGTGTGTGTAAGAGCATAAATCCCAGAAGGGCATTGTCTTCTCTCTGTTACAGAATTGCAGGATATCTCTGCTTGCTTCACAAGGTGACATTTTTACCTCCTGCTTCCAAAATGTAGGCTCCATAGGGTTGGCCCCATAGAGAGTGAGTTGAGACGAAGTCCCAGTGGAATGAAGGGATCTATGTGAGTCATGACTAACTGGTCTCATGGATTTCAATGGTGCTGTGCCATGAAATGCTTTCCTTGGCTACAAGCCATGAATACCACATTTTGAGTCCCACACCACATGCCCTTGATCTGAGTGGATTGGGTTGGTCATTGGGAAGGTAGGTCATCTGGTCGAAAACACAAAGCAACAGCACTTAAACGAATACAACAAATATTTATATACCGCTTTTCAACAAAAGTTCCCAGAGCTGTTTACACACATACACACTCACAGACACAGACACACATGGCTCCGTGTCTCCAAAGGACTCACAATCTAAAAAGCCACTGGAGGGTTGCTGTGCTGGGGATGGATAGGGCCAGTTGCTCTTCCCCTGCTAAATAAAGAGAATCAACACTTTAAAAAGCTGCCTCTTTCCTCAGTTAGCAGGGCCATTGTTGATGGGGAGTCTGGTCAAGAGAAGCCAAGGAAAGGGACTGTACTTGGCCAGTATCAGGAGCCATTTTATTTATTTATTTACATCTATGTAAACCGCTTTGGGAACTTTTGATGAAAAGCGGTACACAAATATTTATTGTATTTTTATCATGGGAGTTGAAGTCCAACATCTGGGAAGCCAAGTTTGAAAAGGCCATTGTAGATGGGGTAATGGGGATAAAGTCCAACATCTGGAGACCCAAGTTTGAGAACCCCTGAGGTAAGTAGTGGAGTCTGAGAGCAGAAGAGCAATTACTTTTAACATCCTCCACAAGCTGTGACTGATGGAGTGGAGGGAACAAGGGGTTTGGGACATGTACACCACACATCCCCAAATCTAATTTGAGTCTCTGTGCACATATGAAGCTGTTTTCTATGGCCTCAGACCAGTGTTCCCTCTAACAGGGATTCCCAGATGCTGTTGACTACAACTCCCAGAATGCCCAGCTGCAATGGCTTTTGCTTGGAGATTATGGAAGTTGTAGTCAAAAACATCTGGGAATCCCTGTTAGAGGGAAAACTGACCCTCCATTTAAGGATGGAGGAAATTGCACATCAATACAGGTATTCTCTTAGCATCTTTTTACCTACTCAGAAGAGTCAAAAGAACTCAGTATATTTAGCCTGAAGAAGAGAAGACTAAGGGGAGAGATGATAGCTGTCTTCAAATACCTGAAGGGCACTGGCACAGAAGAAAGAGCGGGCTTGTCTGCTGCTCCAAAGAGGAGGATTAGAACCAGTCGGATGACATTAAAGGAAGTAGATTTAGGCTAGACTTTAGCCTAATCTCCCAACTGCAAATGGTCTTCCACAGTGGAACAGTCTGCCTTATGCAGTGGTGGCAGGGGCGGAGCCACCATTGGGCGAACAGGTTCAAAGAACCCAGGCCTCCGTGCGCGCCCCCAGGGCCCACACCTCGCGGCCCCAGTCACACACCCCCATCTGACATCAGACGCAGGGGGCATTATTTCGCTCACCCCTACACAGCCCCATTTGGGACAAAAATCGGCCCGCGCTGTATTGGCTGCTGGGCCAGAGTGACTCTCCTTGCCTTTTAAAGGCAGGGAGAGCCGCTCCTGGCCTTCACTGCCAACACAACAGGGCCGATCTCCCTCCCAAACGGTGTCGTGCGGGCCAGGGGGCTGCGTCGGCGGCCAAACACGGGCCACCGCCAGCCTTCCTCCACTCCTGAGTGGTGGGCTCTCGCCTCTCATTTACTGGAGGTTTTCAGTCAGAAGTTGGACAGCGATATCTGTCAGGGATGCTGTAGCAGAGACAGCAGTTTTGGGAGGAGGAGAAGAGGGGAAGGGAAACGGACTGGGACTGAGAGTCCTTGGAGTCTCACTTTAGAATTAAAACATGACAGCAAACACAGTCATGATCCAGTTGGTTGTAATTTTTTAAAAATTGCTTTTGAACTCTGTATTTGATATTTGATCAAAATAAACATTGACTGATTGATTGATTGCTTTAGAATTGTCTCTATGGACCTCGTGTGAGGGTTTCACTGGTGAGTTCACACGTGCTTTGGAGGATGAAGGAGTCTCTGGGTAGCAGGGCAGGGGGAGGAGGGAAACACGAGGGGGGAAGGAGCGGGTGGGAAGACCCCAGGGGGAGAGAGCTTCCTTCAGCCAGTGAAATTGAGAGAAAAAGCAGGGCGGGGGAGATGAATGGAAGAGAAATTGCACTCCAAAGAGAGCTGCTTCAGGTGACCCACCCTGAGTTTCCCTACAAGATCCAACTCAGGGGGCTTCTTCAATGTTTCCTCCCTGCACTACCAGGAGGTGGGAAAGAGAGCAGGTCAGGAAAGTGGGGCAGAGGGAGGCACAAGTGCTGACCAAAACCTTCCCACTCCTACCTGAGCTGCTTCCAAAGCAGAAGCATCACCTGTGATAAGGGAGCATTCGGTAGGCTGGCTTCACAGGGCCTTTCTCAGGCCTGCATGGAAACTAAACCTGATACTGCAAGCAAACCAGGGGCTGTCCCACTATCTGGGATGGGCAGACTTTGCCCTCCAGTTGTTGTTAAACTAAAACTCCCAATTACAATGTATTGCGACTAGGAATGTTGGGAGTTCTAGTTCAACAATAGCTTGTAGGTCAACCCACCCCTGACCATAGTTACTGCAAGTGAACATGCAGTCATGCATTGCTGCTGTATCTGGAATCAGACCCAGGGCACATCTCCCTCTTTATTATCTATAGCAGGGATTCGCAACCTGTGGTCATCTAGATTCTAGATTATGCTGAACCGCCATCACCCTTAGCCTTTGGTGTTGTTCTTCAGCAACATCTGAACTGCAGCAGATGTTCTTTCTCGGCCAGCCCTAGCACGTGCGTGTGCTGATGGTAACGCCACGTGTGCGCATGCTGCTGGCTGGCTGATTATTGGTTGGTTCGTTGATCTTGTTTTTCGGGGGGGGGAGGGCTTTTGTGACTCGTCATCACTGACTGAGTTGTGAAACGCACGTGACTAAAAAAAAATCGGTTTGGCTTATTTGGCTTTTTTTCATGGCTAGTGAAAAAAGCCAGAAATAAGACAGACGGCCAAACCAATTTTTTTCAAGCCAAACGACTTTGACGCCAGCCAGTTTGGCTTAAAATGAGCCGATCTGGCGGAAATGCCAGGGAATCTTCAGCGTGGAATCCTGCAGCCGCTCGGTCCTGTGATCTTGGCAGAGCGTGAGATCTTTTCTACGGGACCGGCGTTTGGTTTTTTCCTTGCCTCAGAGATCTCCCCGGAACGGGAATGGGATAATATTCTGCACGCACACTTGACGCACCATTCCCTCCTTACTTTCGGTTTCCATTCGATAACCTGGCGGGACGGCCCAGCAGGAGGAGGGAGGAGGAGCAATATCGTCTCTTCCGATCCGCTCACAATCCCACCCCCTAGAGGAGAAGAAGGGAATTGAGAGAGGAGGAAAGAGGAGGGGCCTGAGCAGGAAGCAGTCCGGCAAGGCAAAGGCACGGTCTCATCTCGGCTGGTGCTGTATTTCCTTGGAGAGAAGTGGGAGGTCGGTGCCCAGAGGGAGCAAAGAGATCACCGGCCCCTATTTCTTTCTACAGGGAGCTGCAAGAAGCCTCCTAAACGGAGAGCTGAAGCTTCCAAACTTCCTGGGGGTTGCTGCAGGGGAGGACTGCGATGAATGCCAGGTGGGTGAGAGACCCAGGCAAGGAATGGAGAGAACAAAGGCAGCTGCTGGTGGGTGTGGGGCTGTGATGTGCTTAGAAAAGCCCCTTTCACCCCATAGGAAGGAGCTTTGTGCTCTCTCTCAGCCCCAGGAACATAGGAAGCTGCCATATACTGAGTCAGACCATTGGTCCATCTAGCTCAGTATTGTCTCCACAGACTGGCAGCGGCTTCTTCAAGGCAGCAAGCAGGAGTTCCTCAGGCCTAGCTTGGAGATGCCAGGGAGGGAACTTGGAACTTTCTGCTCTTCCCAGAGCGGCCCCATCCCCCAGGCAGAGAAGCGAGGGAAGAAAGGCAACTCTGGATTGGGGGAGGGGGTGATCCTTAGGAGAAGCCCCTTACACTCCATGGGAAGATGCTTTGTGCTCCTCACCCATCCCAGAGTTTGCAGATTAGGGAGTTTCTTTTTCCGGGTCAAGCCAAGAGCTCGGTTACCTATGGAGCTGCTTTCTGCTGAGTCAGACCTAGCTCAATATTGTCTGCACTGACTGGCAGAGGTTCTCCAGGGTTTCAGGGAGGGGTCTTTCTTTCTGGATGATGCTAGGGACTGAACCTGGGATTTTCTTCCTGCAAGCCAATGTTCTATTGCTGTGCTACACTGGCTCCCCAGATGGAGGGATCAAGGAGAGGGAGGTCTGGATGAGGACTGTTGCAGAGGGAAGAGGGTAAAGCAGATGCAGGTGTTCTGGGGTGGGGCTCCAGAGGAGAACTACCCCTCCCCCATACTGCCTTTCTAGCTTCTTTGGATTCCTGGCATTTGTCTCCCTTAAGACGATCCACAAGGTGGAATATGGTGGTAGAAAATTTCCTCTCCTCAGGGAAGAATAAGAATTCTTCCCTGAGGATTTTGTTAGAGGCTGTGTTGGAGCCTACTACCCACAAAGCAGAAGGAAGCTCTGATGTCACCCAGACTAGGAGCAGCAAGGAATTCTGGGAAATAATTGCACTGCAGATCCTGAGTGGGGACCATCTGGGCTTCAGGCAGTTCCGCTACCAAGAGGCTTTTGAATCAAAGGCACTTTTAATATCTTGCCCAACTGCATGTCTGCACCCCCCCTGGGGGTATGTATGTATTTATTTATTTATTTAACACACTTCTATTGCCTATACCAAGGTCCCAAAGCAGTTCACAACTGTTTTTCTGGTGTCTGTACCAGATTTCTGCAGTGCTGCACTCAAAAGTACTCAAGGGAAGTCTGAGAGCAGGAGTGTTCATAGAGGGGAGGAATAATTTGAGCAGATGACTGACAAGGATGCTCCACTGTATGGAAGCTCACCCCACCCCCATGGAAAAATACTTTCCTTGGCTACCCACCACAGTCTCTAGTTTATCTTTCAGGTTTCGCATTCACCTGTCTTTCTGCAAGGGGAAACCTGGAAGCTTGCTGGAATCATCCATCCTTTGTTGGGGAAAAGACATCTGGCAGGGAGGGAATGTCCCCAATATCTCCCCCATCAGGCCTTGATGAGAGCACCTGAAACCCTTGCCCTGCATTTATGCTCCCATGAGTACTTGTTTTTAGGGAGGAGTGGCATTATTAAACATATCTTTATACAGCCCAAAACTTGCATCTCTGTGCGGTTTACTACAAAAAAATGACAACAGAAAAGTTAAAACATTAGTTAAAACAAATCAATAACAGAGAAATTAAAACATTGGTTAAAATAAATAACAAACTGTTCTATGTTGACTTCTGGTGGTTTTAGACTTTATGTATCCAAACCCCCTTTTTTAATTCCACACTAAGCCAAAGTGAAGAGTTTGTTTCTGTTTTTGCTTGATACTTGATTGTCTATATATTTCATTCTTCTGCATCTTCCCATCACTTTGTCATCTTTTGCAGGTGCTGGAATGACACTGCCAATGTATTCTCAGACATCTCTTCTTTCTGGTGGCATGGAAGAAGCTTCAATATTAGCAGATCAGGTAGGGGAGAGATCATTGCAGGAGGACGAAGGGGTCAGACCAATTTCCTCTATTTCTGGCACATCCTCCTGGGTATGAAAGAAGCTCTCTTTCCTTTGGCTTCTATCAAATCTACTGGCTAGCAAGGCTGTTGTAGTGATCAGCCACCCACCCCTAAAGAGATAACTGGAAGTTAACCCTGTCCTGACAGACAGGTTGATGAACTCCAGGGCTCAGCCAATCAGCACACCAGGTGGGTGGGACCTAGAGAGCTGTTGGGAGGAAGAGAAGAACTCTTTGTTAGAAGAAGCTGGCTGGGAGTGCAGAGAGGAACACATGTGGCCGTGAGGACTGGCTGCAGGAGAATGTCCCTTCTGCAAATCTTGGAAAGCCAGGAGGGCAGGAAACTTGAATCCTCTCCTGGAGTTTGAGTGAGTTCAAGGCAGTGAAGCCAGGGGTTTTGGCTTTGGGAAGTAGTCTAGGGGAAAGCTTGTTTAGTCAGATTTGGCATTAGACTTTTGTTTTCTTTTGTGTGCTTTGTATATCCCTGAAACTGTTCTAGGATTGTTTACCTGTAATGTAACTAAGCTAAGAAACGCTAGCCTTCGCCTATCCAGCCAGGGGCATTTGCAAAAGTTGTCTTAAGTTGTTTAAAGATGCTTTTGTAATTTCCTACATCCCTGTTCCTTGCAACTAGGGTGCTTTTTGAAGTATTCTTAATACTACTTTTTGAAGTATTCTGAAGTATTCTTTCAAATATTCAATTGAAGTATTGAAGTATGCTTTTTGAAGTATCCCTGTTAGAGGGAACTGTTCCCTTTAACAGGGATTCCCAGATGTAGCTGACTACAACTCCCAGAATCCCCAGCCAAAGTCCATTACAGCTGGGCATGCTGGGAGTTGTCCTCAACTACATCTGGGAACACTGCCATTGAGTATCTTTACCTGCAACTAAAAGCTGAGAAAGCCTCAGATGGAAGCAGTCTGTAGCATTTGAATAAAGTCCCCACACACACACACAAACACACAAACATTTGTTCTTTGCATTGTACAAGCCTCATCTGAGTGGATTTTTAACTCGGGAGAAAGGAGGAGGCTGAAAGGGGGCTTTTTCTCTGGTGCAAACATGCCTCAATTAGTCCACAGCTATCAGTTTTCTAAACACATGTTGGCTTGCACATGGGAAGATTTTTGTATACTTGTTCCAATAGCAAAAGAGTGTTTTCTCTGGGATTTTCCTATCAAGCCCCGGGGGGTCAAGCTCTGTTGATAAGTGGGTGGTGCTGGCATCCTTTAGAACCTACCAAAAATCACAGGAAAGTTGGGGAGAAGCCCTGCCAGAGAGCTCAGAGGGGATGATTCAGCATTTTTCTTCCCCTCACGTGGGCTTTCTCTGAGACAAAGGCTTTAAACTGCTACAGCTGTGAAAGCCATTTGTGAAGGACTAAATCTGCCAAACTGGGCAAGGAGGCACCTTTGAAAATCTTAACTCTCTAATATTTAGAAGAGGGAGAGCAACTGTGCATCCCAAGATAGTGTCTCTTACAATGGCTGTTGCTGGTGTTTCCATTGTGTATTTTTGTAAGAACTGGAGCCACTTTATGACAAGGTACCTTTCCCCACCATTTCCTTTTTTGCTATGAACAGTTTTGACCAGTTTTCAACAAAAAAAGTTCAAAGTGGTATATAAATTAATGAATCTGTGGAGGAATATCCCCTGCCCTGCTCACACCACCACCTTAAGGAACCTTTTTGGTTTGTGCTTAGAAAGGAAAGAACCATTATGTATTCTGTGTGAGAGAAATTGTTTTCTTCTTCTATTTCAGGGTCTAGTGACCTTTGCGGAAGTGGCTGTGTACTTCAGCGAGGAGGAATGGGCTATGCTGGATAAGGACCAAAAAGCCCTGCATGGGGAAGTCATGCAGGAGAATTATAGGAATGTGGCTTCTCTGGGTAAGGCTCCCTCTTTCCCCCTTATTTAGAAGGGAGAGTGTTTGATCTTGGGTTCAAGCCACTTCTGGGCCAGGGAGCCAGTGTGTGACAGTGGTTGGTCTCAAACTAGAAACTGGAATATGCAGGTTCAGTTTTGTCCTCAGCAGTGAAACTGATTGTGTGGCTTTGGACCAGTATTCTCTCTCATTTTTTTCATCTCTGTGTGGAATGAGTTTTGTTCTGGCTGGCCGTATCAAGGCAGTGTGTGCACACGTGCATTCAGAGTGGGACCTTTCTGATTAAACCTGAGCAGGATCTAACATTAACTGAGCGGACCTCAAGAACCGTGTGAGGATGCGCACACACCTTAGAGCAGGCCTGCTCAACTTCGGCCCTCCTGCAGATGTTGGCCTACAATTCCCGTAATTTCTGGCTATTAGCCAGTATGCCTGGGGATTATGGGAGTTGTAGTTAAAAAAACAGCTGTGGGCCCCAAAGGTGATCAGGCCTGCCTTGGAGGGAACATTGCTTTGAACCAATCTTTCAGCCTAATCTCCCTGACACTGTTGCTGTGAGGATAAAATGGGAAACTCACAATGGAGCAAGGGGAGGATATACCCTATTTTCCCAAATCAAAGACTGCCCTGAATTTAAGATGACCTCCTTAAAAACTAGAGGTTAAATATAGGTTATACCTGCATTTACTCAAAAGGAACAGGACTCTGCAATTAATAGTGGAACCCTTCTGATTTCTAATATCAAGACACTTGGGGGAAGTATTCTTGGATACAGGTAAATACAGTAAATGCAAGAAATAAAACATCCTGAACTTTAAACTCCCGGAACTCTCTTGAACTCGCAAAACATGTGAAGCTGATGGAATCCTTTATCCATCTAACAGCTGCTCTTTTAGAAATATCTTGTTCATTATGCTGGACCTCGGTGAATGCTTGTTTGTCTTGTTCTTTAATCCTTTTTAACTCTTGTGTGTGAAAACAAGCCTTTTAGGAAAGATTGGCCTTTGCTTAAATGGGTGATTGGAAACTATAGAGAGAGAGTTTAATATGCTGGAGAGTCCATACTGGGGTATAGAATGAGAAATTGCAAGATCTTAGGGTAGAGACATTACAAAACAACAGTTTAGAAAGTTTAGAAAGGGTCTCTTAGGTTGGAAATATTTCTCATTAACTAACGTATAGCTACACTGAGTCCCAACACGTGCCCATCCTTCTCCAACACAGACCACTGCTGATCCTTCCTTCCTTCCTTATGACTAGTGCACAGAAGGCATAAGGTAAAGTGTGCCATCAAGTCTATTTCGACTCCTGGCGCCCACAGAGCCCTGTGGTTTTCTTTGGTAGAATACAGGAGGGACTTACCATTGCCATCTCTCACGCAGTATGAGATGATGCCTTTCAGCACCTTCCTCTATCACTGCTGCCCGATATAGTACCAGCAGGAATTAGAACCGGCAACCTTGTTAGTCAAGCATTTCCACACTGCGCCACTTAAGAGAGACATAAGACCTGAACAAAACCCACAATAATTCAGTGGTTTCTAACAATAAATGCAAAACTAAAATTATACTCATGAATGAAAGCACAAAATATTCTCACTTGAGTTAAAAGCAAACATACTGCAAAGTTGTTAGTAAATCAAATGATCAAAGGTAAATTTCATGTACAAACATCTGAGCAACATAAAAAACACAAAATTATATCACCATGAATAAAAAGAAACCTGAAGGCACAATGCCATTCCAAAAAGCACATAATACACATCAGTGCAGAATGTAGAACTAGATGACAAATGAAGGGAAATATAACTCCGTATCACAGGTAATGAGCCCTTTAGATTAAAGGAGGTGGTGGTCAACTAATGTGGCTTCAGTCTAGTGCTCAATGTGGGGTCCCACAATAGTTATACCTCTGACTGAGTGGCTATTCCCACAATCAGGCAAAATCGGACTAGGGGAGCCTAGCCCGATTTTGCCTGATCGTGGGAGCCAATGGGCTTGCAGGCGAGCCCAGTGGCTCCTGCGTGGTTAACCCGCCTAAGTACCCCTCCCCTAAAATTGGGTTTGCAGAGTGCGTGCTCTGCAAACCCGGTTTTCAAGTTCATGAGTAACTGCGGCTTCGCTCTGCGGCTACTCACAAGTAGAACCCCGGAGGGGAGGTGAAAAGCCGCCTCCCGGCTCCGGAGGTCTCCCCATTATGCCCTGCGTGCTCACCCAGGGCATACTGGAGCTTCTGGGGGCCGCGTGGCCCCTGCTCCCCCCAGCCAGCTCTGTCACAGAGCCAGCAATCATGTGGGCGGCCGCCCAGGGCTCAGTCCCTGATCATTTGTGCGGAGAGTGGGCTTAGCCCACTTTCCCCGCTTAGCTGCACAAACCGGGTCTCACTAATCGTAAGACCCAGCTCCGAGTTTAACAAAACCTGATTTCTATAGATTTGGCTGCTAGTCCTTTCAGAGGGGTGAGGGTGAAAGGAAGTAGTCACAAGGATTTCTCTTCTGTCTGGACTAGGCTATCATGATAATCCTGCTACCAGGGAATTTTCTCTGTTTTGGAGAGTTCTTTCTGGATTGCTTATAGAAAGGAATCCATCTCCTTCCGTAGGAAAGTCTGATGAATCAGCCTACTTGATCAGATGCTGCTTTTGGTCTCTGGCAGTGACTCAATACAAGGAGTCGTGCATCTCTTCAATGAATTCATTCAATCAAGGAGGAAGCATTCTAAATTTAGAATTTAGGAATCCAGGAATTAGAATTTAGAATCAAGGTGGAATTCTGAATTTAGATCAGCTGGAGTGTCCTCTCTAGTAGTGATGTGCATGAGTCATTTCTGCACTCCCTGGTGTGGTGAGAGCGGGGGATGCCTTTAAAAAAACAGGTAAGGTGCTTTTTGCATATGTGTCCCCCCCCCCCATTGCTGGTGATCAAGTTTGAAAGAAATGTGCGGGGCTGCAGCATTAGTTCCTTCAGCCCCTGTCGGCGTTGGCATGCACACTGGCATTTGCGTGGTCAGCAGGCGTGGAGCCTGATCACCAGCAGCCCGTGTGTGGTTGCAGCTGCGCCCCTGCACACCCCGTGCCCCTACATTTGATGTCAGATGCAGCGGGGCGTGGTCTAGCTCCCAAACGGAGCCCTGCGGTTCCATTAGGGAGTGTGTGTCAGGCCAGTGCTGCGTTCGCAGCGCCAGCCATTTAACTCCCAAAGGGGCAGCGCGGCCCCTTCGCGAGCTAGTCTGGGGCTGCCAGGAGCAGCTCTTGCAGGGAAGACCCACTTCTGGCTGCACCGCAAACGCAGTGGCCATTTAACTCCTGAACTGGGGCTAAACCAGTGAGGCGCGGCCCCTGATTGGGCTTGGTAACCAGAGCATCCAAAAACAAAGGGCCCCCCCAGGTTCTTTGAACCCATTCGCCCAATGGTGACTCTACCCCTGGTGGTCAGCATACCATGCAAATGGCTGGCATATCTGCACACCCTGGACATGTGCATGCCGGCGCCAATCGGGGCTGCAGGAAGGAATGCTGCAGCCCCAGGTGTCTCTTTCAAACTTGAGTGCCAGCAGGGGGGAAAGCGGCGGGGAGTATATGAACAGGTAAGGAGCACCTTACCTGTTCTTTAAATGCATCCCTCCTCCTGCCGGCCATTGAGACAGCTTGAATCAGGTTATATCTCTGTAAGCCCAGGAAGGGAGCGCCAAACCTGTCTGTGCACATCCTTACTCTCTAGTATGTATGCAGGGTTGGCTTGTGTTGATGATCCTGCTTCCTATGTTTTTCCGAATAAGGGTCCTGGTTCTGGCTGGGAGACTCTTAGAGGAAGTGGGCTAGGAAAGGGGTCTGTTCCAGCACAGCAACTCTGTCAGCCCAGGAAGAATAGATTGTTAGGCACCAGAATGTGACAGGTATGCCAACAGCAGGTGCACAGAGAGCAAATGGGGGTTGCCCCACAGGATACTCAGCCAAGAAGGATTAAATCCTGATAGAGACCCCCCAATACCCACTGCTACGGGACTCCTACTGGCCTAAGGGCCTAAATGAACTCTGCCAGCTACATCCACCCATGTCACAGTAATACAATTCAATACTAGGAATTGTTCATTGATCTGAGGCTTCTTTTTGATGCGAGATTCTGATTAGTTTTCTGTTTATTCCAACAGGTGACATGTGGGAGAGTGAGAATGAGAGAGAATCTCATGGAGGATTGTTGGGAGGTGCCAGATGGGAAAAGGGGGAACAGAGAATGAAAACTGACACAGAAGAGAAGAGGAGAAATGGATCTCCTGCTTCTTGGCATAGTGACCTCCATGAAATGATAAGCCAGGAGAAATCGGAGAAAGAAGCGGAAGCGAAAGAAGAAGAATCGGAGAAAGAGGGAAGTAAGTGCCCTGCATGCAAGGAAAACTTCAGTTTTGGATCCAGCCTTCCATGTCAGTGGAAAATGCACACAGAGGGGAAAGCATATAAATGCTTCGAATGTGGGAAGAGCTTCAGTCGGAATACACACCTTATTAGACATCGGAGAATCCACACTGGGGAGAAACCATATATATGCTTGGAGTGTGAAAAAAGCTTCAGTGTAAAATCAAGCCTGACTACACATCAAAGGATTCACACAGGAGAGAAACCATATACATGCTTAGAATGTGGAAAGAGCTTCACTTGTTTGGGAAGTCTTAATAAACATCAAAGTACCCATACCGGAGAGAAACCATATCAATGCTTGGTGTGTGGAAAGAGATTTCGTTTCAATGGAGGCCTCACTTTACACCAAAGGATTCACACTGGAATTAAACCATATAAATGCTTGGAATGTGGAAAGAGCTTTACTCAGAATCAAAGTCTTACTAGACATCAGAGGATCCACACTGGAGAAAAACCATATAAATGTTTTGAATGTGAGAAGAGCTTCCGTGAGAGAGGAAAACTTACTAAACATCAGAGAATCCACACTGGAGAGAAACCACATAAATGCTTGGAATGTGGGAAGAGCTTCAATGAGAGAGGGAAACTTACTAAACATCAGGAAACCCACACTAGAGGAAAAACCACATAACTGTTTATAATGTGGGGATAGCTTCAGCAAGAGTGGAAAACTTACTTAACATCAAAGTACCCTCACTGGGGAGAAATCATATAAATGTTTGGAGTGTGAAAAAAGCTTAAATCAACATGGTAACCTCACTTTGGTGTGGGTTTTTTGTTTTTGTTTTTAAGATTTTATTAATTTCCAATACAAAGAGTACAAAAGGCAAGAAAAAATAAAAAATTGAATCAGAAAGATAAAAGGCATCTCAATTTCTGTATACTAAGGTAAAGTACATTTAATCAAATTTACACTATTAGAAAAAAGAAAAGGGGGAAAATAGAAAAAGAAGATAGCATAACAATTTATCATGTGATAGCAATCAGATTTAAGACTAGTTTCTGTGTTCTTTCAAATATCAAACTGGTTTTCAACCAACAAACATCAAATAATTGCTTCAATGCAGCTTTTCTCTAATTAGTACATTATACAAAAGGCGGGGGGAGAACAGAAAGAAAAAGAAGGAAAAAACTCATCAAAATCTTAGGAAGGATTAATATATAATGATTAAATGATATATGATAAAAAGGTACATAACTAAGAAACTGCCAGAAACACTCAAAGATCAACTACAGTGTAGACCGAAAAATAAAACAGAAACTTTGTCAATCGGCCAGTCCAACAGTCAGAGCCTACTATAAATTCAAGAAATGAAAAATCATACAACCAGAACTTATTTTGAATCTAAAAACAAGAATAACCACCTTCTTCTAAATACATGAAAGGGTTAGGGTGCCAAAAGGTCAATGGCCATCTGTGTCTGATTCTGTTCGAGAGAAATTCAGCTGTAAAGAGTATTGAACACATATTCTTTGCCACCTGTAATCCAACCATCAACTACAGTGTAGTTGATCCAAAATCTGGTACACAAACCTGAATATCAATACAGTTAACCTGCGGAGAGGAGTTGCATTGTTCAGATTGTATTTCCTTGTCCAGCACTGTCTGGGTATAAGTCCCTAAATCAGTCTGAGATACCTCCTGATCTAAAGATTTCTTTGCACTCAACCTATCTGTTTGCAAAGACACCATATTAAGCTCCCCCACAGCTGTTTGAAAAAATTGATTCTAAGACATCGTTTTACCAACTTAATAGTCCCTATCCAAAAGTAGTCTTTTATGAAAGTTTCTTCTTTTAATGGCCATCTGCAAGAGAGACAAAAGCTGAAATGGCCAGTCCTTATTCCCTGCTTTGTTTAACTAAGATTTTTATCATAGGGAATAAAAAGTTATGCTCGTGTATGGCATTCAGGAAACTACCTCTAAAAAAGTTCTTCAGATCGATATGAATGATGTGCCAAAAAGTAAAGATAACATCAAATTGTCTGCATACAGGGAAAATAAAAGTCCAGACACATACATAAAAATATGGTAGTTACCAATAAAAACAGTAGCTCAATTGATTCAAACTAAAATGTTTACATAACAAATAAATAATAGCTTTCAATAATAGCTTTCTCCGTTTGCTTTGTCTTTTTATAAGCCTGTAGTTGTTCTCCCTAAAGAGAAAAGGTTCTTACAACCAAGAAGCTGGGCAAAATTCTTATTCCCTAGTTGGTTTAACTGAGATTTTTGTCACAGGGAATAAAACGTTCAGTTCCTGTAAGGCCCTCGGAGAACTACCTTAAAACATTGTACTTCAAATCAATATAAATAATATGCCATAAACGAATTCCCTAGTAAAAAAAATAATCCATCAGATATTTTACACACCGGGAAAATCTTTGACACAACTATACTAAAATAGAATAGTTCAATGCATATAATGCTTTTTAGTGACTCTCCTCAGGTGCTGTTCCCTGACTTGGAAAGCCTTCCTTATTTGGAAGCCTCTGCATATAATCTTTTGTTTTATATTATTTATAATGGGGCGGGGGATGCAGGGATATGAGAGGGATTCGTGTGAATTATGCACACATCCTGGAAAGTTTACATTTAATTTGGTAATTTTTTTCCTTTTGCTGTTGTACATCAAATTCTTAATAAATAATCATAAAAACAATTCTGTAGAGGCACACGATGGTAACAAGCAGAGATATAATTTCAATTATTTGAAGCCTCTTTTCTAACCATTAGTTTTTTTAACACCTATTTTTAGCAGGTACATCTGTCCTTCAAACAGGACCCTTTTGTCCTAGTTTTAGGAATAGTCTTCTTCATTTCTATTATTTGATGGAAAAGAAAATGAAAAATCTTAAATCTTAAATCTTAAATTTCCAAAAAAGTTGACTTTTTCCATAGAGAAAAATGGGTTGTAAGAGTGGACATGGTTGAAGCATATAGAATTGTGCATGATGTCGAGAAAGCAGACAAGAGTATTTCTCCCTCTCTAAATACTGCATTCGGGGCTATTCAGTGCAACGGACTGGGAGGAGATTTTATTTTTGTGTACTGCCTAGAGCCTTTAGAGTCAGGCGGTATATAAATTAAATAACAAATAATGCTCTTTTTTTACTCACTGAGAAAGACCTATCTAAAGAAGGTGCCCCTTCACAAGCCACAAAGAAGCCAGGCTCTGCCTGTGGACCTGTGTGCACATATATATGTCAAGAATTTTTTTAAATGGGGAAAGGTTAGGTGGGTATCCCCAGGAAGGATACAGGGATAAAGAGACCCAACACAAAGTAGCATGTTGTATGTCTGTAAGTGGAAGAACCTTCAGCATCTGAGCTGCGAGTGCATTTATGCACATTCTCTTTTGTGAGGATAAAAATAGCCATGTACACTGCTCTGAGCTCCTCAGAGGAAGAGCAGAATATAAATGTAAATAATAAAATAAATATTTCTCTATGGCATACCTAATCCCATGTGTGGCAGTTCTCACAAGAGTTCAAAGAGCTGCCGAATAGCTGTGGGACGGTTGGGGGGAAGAAAATGGTGGTGAGTGGGAGGGGAAGAAAATGGCGGTGAATGGTACTGCCCAGCCAAAGAAAATGGTGGCGGGTGGGGAAGGAAGAAGGGAGGTGGGTGGGGAAGGAAGAAGACAGAGGGCAGGGGTGGGCAGAGAAGATGGGTCGGGGGAAGAGCCGGGGTGGGCAGGCAAAAAAGCAGTGGCAGCAGGGGGTGGGGGAGAAGGCGGCAGTGGTGGCAACTAGGGGTGCAGATGTTCTGTGCCAGATCAGCTAGTATATTATTTTTAAAGGGCATGGAAGAAGGCAGATAGCTGCAGGGAAGAACACACAGGTAAATCAACCCCATTGTAATCCCTCAAAAAGCTGCAGATGCGTCTGTGCAGGTACAAATAGCACACACACAAAATTGGTGGGGGCGGGGCTGGGGAAAGTAAGCTTGAGAGAAAACTGCAAGATAGGCATTCCTGTTTGAGCCAATGCTCCCAAAGTCAATTCCCAGGAGGTAACCATGCTTCCAGCTCAGACTTGATTTCCGCAATACTGTTCCTAACTCTTGCAATATACCACACCGCTGTTTTCAGGACTCTGTAAGTACTGATTATTTCACACACTGAGGAGCCAATACCCTGTAACGCTGAACGTAATGAGTCATCTATAAATCACTATCTGGAAAATTCCAAAAAGGTATATTGTGTCTATAAACAGGGAGGTTCCACTTAGTCATCATCACAGCCCTTGATAGACCTACAAAAGAAAAAGGAAGAGTTCAGGAGAAATCTGCCTGCTTACTACTTGGTGATACTTTGGTGGATCAAGATATTATTCTACTCTGGGTTTTGGATATTTTCCCTCTTTTTGTGTCTAATTCCCTCTGAAAATATATTTAGAGTGGAGGCTATCATCACATCTGGTGGCAGTGATTTTGCAAAGTTAGATTGCACAAGGAAATACTTTTATGATCTGAAGCTACCACCAATACACTTAACTGATCAGCTCCCAAGGTAGAGTATCACGGGGGGCGGGGGGAGAGCAATAAAGCGGGCCGGCCGGGTGTGAGGGGGAGGAGAACATTCCATAGGGAGGGAGGAAACACTGGGGGAATTTGCACCCCAATTTGCGTGCTCACTGATCTTTGAAGACATTTGCCTGGTCATTTCAAACTGCTCAAACCAGTTACCACTAGCTTTTATCCTTTTAATCAGAGAATCGTAGAGTGAAAGGCCCCTGAGAGGACATTCAACAGCCTCTCCAAACTCACTACAGTTTGTGTTTCTGACCTGGCAGTCTGTTGAACTGAGGCCCTGTTGAACATGGCCCCAAAGGGGGATAAGAATGGGGGATAGGGGGTTAGTTAGTTATTTTATTTACGGTCAATGACCAAACAAAACAGCACCTGAACAGTAAGTACACAATTACAAATCTAAAGCCAAATAAAATAAATTTAAACCCCAGTTTGCAAGCATCTTATTTTGCACGTCACGGCACAAAAACATGCAATTCTGTAAGTAGTCTCCTCTTGGTGATCTGCTAGAAAGAAAGCAACATGATAATCATCAGAAAGCTCAGAACATTTTTTCATATAAGGCTCAATCCAAATGGAACGAATTGATTTATAAAAGGAACAGTGAAGCAAAACATGAGCTATTGACTCAACCACGCCTACACCACAAGGGCAGGAACGATTCCTTAGAGGGACTCTTTTATATCGTCCCTCTAATACAACCGAGGGAACATTAAATTGTGCCTGAGAAAAAACTCTTTTCACACAGTGCGTAATTAATCTATGGAATTATCTGCCATGAGATGAGATGGCCACTGACTTGGATGGCTTTAAAGGGGGCTTGGACAAACTCATGGAGAACAGGTCTATCAATGGCTAGTAGCCTGGTGGCTATCGGCCACCTCCAGCTCTAGAGGCAAGATGCCTCTAAGTAGCAGTTGCAGCAGGGGAGCAACAGCAAGAGAGTGGCATGCCCTCACCTCTTGCCTGTGGGCTTCCCAGAGACAGTTGGTGGGACCACTAGGTGAAGCAGGATGCTGGACTAGATAGGCCTTGGGCCTGATCCAGCAGGGCTGTTCTTATGGATTCCACCAGTCCTGTTAGTCCTTCTTTCTCTCTCTCCAGCCTATTTCTACATTGTTTCTTCACAGGCAGTATTACCCCCTGCCTGCTGAAAGTCCTGCTCTCTGTCTTGTCTTTGCCGTATTGTTTGTCTTATCCATAAAAACAGGCAGCCTAAGAACTTGAGGAGTTGCTACAAAGACAACACAGGGCTGATTGATGAGCTTGGCAGCATGAGGGTTTGCTGATGCTCTCTGGCAGTCAGTGGGGAGCATTGCCACTTGCCAGGAAACGGGGGCGGGGGGGGGCTGGCTTGAGCCCCGCCGCCCCCTTAAGTTTATGCTCTCTCCTCTTTGGCCATTTCTTTCCAGAGTCAAGCAAGCCTCGTTTTATAACCCAAAGGCGTGGAAGAGAGAACGACAAGTCCCAATGAGCATCCTGGAAAGAAGCCTGCAGGAGGATCCGACTAGAGCATTTGGGCTCGACTTCTGCAGCTGGTGTAGTAACACTTTGCCATAATCATCAACGAGTGATAATTGCACATCAATTCACATGCGATTTTTTTTTGCAGAATCTGGATTGCATCTCTTTGATATTTTAATCAGAAATGAAAATCTGATAGGGGTTTTGGGCAGAAAACGAAAAGGAGCTTCATTTAACCATACTGAGCATGCTCCAATGCTTTGGAGCATGCTCAGATGCATAGTGTACCACTCGTTCGTTGATGATTATGGCAAAGTGTTACTACACCGGGTCCGAGATGCTGGCGGAACTTGAGCTGGGTTCCTTCCTTCCTTCCTTCCTTCTGCTCCCCCAGCTTTCCTCAAAGAGCACGCTCCCCCGCCCTCCTCTCTACCCCACCTTTGTCCACTCACCCGCCCCACCAATTCTGCCCTGCTAACTCTTTGCGCCCTGAAGTCCAAGGAACTCCGCCAGTTCCTGCCTTTCCAGACCAAAGAGAGAGAGAGAGGAAAACGAGAGACGCACAGCAGCCACTTCTGGTTCCCATCCGCCGTTTGCGCATTAGCCGCATAATGTGTAGACCGTGAGAAGACACTCTATCTTCTTCCTTCCTACTCTATCCTTCTTGGGGGAGCGGATCGGATCTCTTGCAGAGCAAAAGCACCTCCCCGTCTTGCTGCTGGCTGGTGCAATTCGTTGGCCTGGATGCCCGAGGGAGCAGAGGCTCCCCACGTTCTTGCTCCTGAACACGCAACTGCATGAACTAGCTGGAGCTTCCAGGCATCTCGGGGGCGGGGGTGAGTGACTCCTGTTTTCTCGCCCCTTGTGGGGGGGCGGGTCTGGTGAGTCCTAGGTGCATTTGCGGGGAGGGGCCTGGGATGGCCACAAACAGGGAAGGTTGGTGGGGGGGGTGGAATACCAGGTGGTCAAGTGACGGGAGTGAGTGAGAGATCGAGGTAGAGAAGGGAAGAAAAAAGGGCAGGCGAGTAAGGCTGATGGGGAGGGGGCGCCAAGCTTAGAGGAGCAAGTCTGATCTCCCTAGTCCCTCCCTGCTCTCAGAGGTGTTGCTGGGTACTTAAAAAGTCCGGAGTGGGGGTGGGCGAGAGAGGAGCAGGTTTGATCCATACCACCACCCCGCCCTTGTCCCTTTCATCCCATAGGGAGATGCTCTGTGTTGCCATTTCCCAGCTGAGGGAGTTTCTTCCCTCTTCTCAGCAAGCCAAGGGCTCACTTGGGTTGATTCCATTCATTTTCAAGCTATTCCTGTTTGTTGCCCTACAGAGGGGCAAACCGCTAAAGAACATTCATGAGTCAAAGCTTTGGCCCACCTCCTTCAACATTGTCTTCCTGAGACTTGTACAGAGAAACCACGGGCCTACACTTTTCCGGGTGGGGAATGCAGAAAAGGAAAGAGAGTGAAGCAATGTAGCTGTGTTGGGAGGGGGCTGTAGAGAGGGCCAAGAGGAGGAGTATGGTGGGAGTTATTAGGGTCAAACCACTTTGAGGGCTTTGTTCTGTAGCCCTCAAGGTAAGACCCACTCCTTTCCCTCCCCAACACATTGCCTTGCTCTTTGACCCCTGGCATTTGTCTCTTTTTTGTATGGGGAGAAGGTTCATGAAGAGGAATCTGGGTGTCAGAAACCTTCATCCCTCAAGAGAGAACAAGAAGTTCTTTAGATCTTGTTGGAGGCTGCCTTGGAGCACAAATTAAAGATGAGAGAGAGAGAATCTAGTGCCCCTGAAGCAGGAAAAATCCCTGATGCCACCCAGGCTAAGAGCAGTGGGGAATTCTGGGAAAGGACCACATAGAAGATCCTGAGTGGGGACATCCTGAACTCAGATATACAGTGCCAGCGCTTCAAACAGTTCTGCTTCCTGGATGCCAAAGGGCTTTGAGAGATTTGCAACCAGCTGTACAACCTTTGCCGTCAGTGGCTGATGCCAGAAAGACACATGAAAAATCAGATCACAGACCTGGTAGTTCTGGAAAGGTTCCTGCCCACCCTACCACTGGAGATGAAGAGCAGGGTCAGAGAATGTGGAGCAGAGACCAGTTCCCGGGTGGTGGCCCTGACAGAAGGTTTCCTCCTGAGCCAGGCAGACGAGAAGAGGCAGGAAGAGCAGCAGGTAAGAGAGTGGTACATCCTGGGTGTTGCAACAGGCCTAGAATGTGAGCTGAGCAATCCTGGAAGAAACCATTGGTTGTCCAAGAAGGCAGCTGGGGAATCCCTCAAGGAGATGACCATCCCACCCAACCCCTCCTCAGGCCTTGCTCTGCACCGTTCTTGTCCTAATCTCTAGCTCTCCTGTTTGCTGTCTTTCTCTTTCAGATTCCAGGACCATTGTCAGAAGCAGCTCCTGATTTCTCCGAGGCAGAGAGGGCCCCATTGGATGCCAAACGGAGGCTGCTGTCCAGGTGGACCTCTCAGGAAGTTGGTGGAGCTTCCACCTCTCTGGGTAAGGAGGGATGGTCGTGATCTCCCTCTTGCTCAAATATCCTCGAAATACACGGTCTGCTTTGATGTTTCTCTGAACCTATTTGAGGAGGATGCTGCCTTCTAGCCTTTTGCAAAAAGGTTTTTAAATGTTTTGTTTCAATACTTATACATCCAAACCTGTACTTGCAAAGACTATGGGAGATACTTT
The DNA here is from genome assembly GCF_027244095.1 of Hemicordylus capensis. Lineage (NCBI taxonomy): Eukaryota > Metazoa > Chordata > Lepidosauria > Squamata > Cordylidae > Hemicordylus > Hemicordylus capensis. Next base: position 243,076,785 of record NC_069658.1, on the reverse strand, counting down.
TTCTTCCATGTAGCTTAAAAATAAATGTGCACCCAAACAGAAAAGGTTGTTTATAAAGGATGAAACATTGTTGGAAATCATCAGATCTCCAGGCTGGCATCTTTCCCATCAGCCTCTCCTTCCCGATGACAGCCAAGGTTGGGCAACAGGGCGGGCAAGTGTTCCCACCTCCTCTCCCACTGTTGGACCCCTGAGGTTACTTGAAGGAGAGGTGCATTGGACACACTTGTATGCCCCCTCAATATTTTTTTCTGATTCCATTATTATTTTCTATAATGCTGCACTCAAAAGATTTCAAGGAAAGACTGAGAGCAGGAGAGTGTGCAGAGGGAAGAAATTATTTGGGCAGATGTGTGTGGGCTGCTCTGCTGCATAGATCCCTGACCCCAAGTTGGAGGATTTGGTCTGCAGGAAAGAGATTTTTCACACACACACCCTCCCGAAATGTACTTCTGTGCCTCCATCAAAAGATTTTATCATGTCTGTCTCGGTTTTCTATAGTGCTGCACTCAATGGAGCTCAAGGGGAGGCTAAGACCAGGAGTGTCCCCAGAGGGGAGGACCTATTAGGGCAGATGGGTGGCAAGGTTGTTGCATTGTGTGACCTGCCACCCCAGACTGAAGGATTTGCTCTGCAGCCTCCAGGCAGGACGGCCACCCGCCACAAGTCCTAGCATTTGCCTGCCTTTTCTGGAAGGGGAAGACCTGGAAGTGAGCTGGAATTACACATCTTTGCATGAAGAAATTCACCCAGAGAGGGAATGACCCCTGCAACTCTCCCCTCAGGCCTTTCCCTGCCCTCTTTCTCCTTTCATCCTTTTGACTGCCAGATGCACATGATGGAGGGAGGCCACCTGAACTCCTAGCCCTGCTTTCATGCTCACCTGAGTATTTGTTTTGGCTGTGTGCATGGAGGTGGGAGGGGAACCTTTTTTCCAGCCTCTCCTACAATTTAAAAAGTTGTGGCAGTTTTCAGCTCAAAAACTGCCATATGCATCAGAATCCATATTTTGAATTGTGCACTAAGCCAACATGAAGATTCCCCCACCGCCGCCCAAGTATACATAGTTGTCTCTGTATTTCATGCACCAACGTCTTTCCATCACTTTTGTGTGATTTGCAGGTACTGGACTGATTGATCCAATGGATTCTTGGCCATCTCTTCTTGCCGGTGGAGCGGAAAAGGCTTCAGTGCAACCAGATCAAGTAGGGGATGGGTCACTGGGGGGGTGAAGGACAGGGAATGAACAGATCACCTTTGTCTGCCCCACATCCCCTGGGTGTGAAAGCATCTCTCTTTCCTTTGGCCTCAGTCAAGACTGCCGGATAAGAGGGCTGTGAAGGCCACCTGTGAAGGCTCTAATCTGGCTAATAGGGCGAGGAAGAGCCTTTGGAAGGGTTGGCCGTCAAATATTTAGCAGGAGGACAGATATTTGCCCCTTTGGTGTCTCCCTTGTGTCTATTTTTATATTTGTAACAATTGGAGGGCCTTTGAGACAGGGCACCTCCCTCCTCCATTTCTTTTTATTTGCTATGTAAACCCTTTTGAAAGTTTTTGTGAAAAGTAGTATATACCTAGAATTAATGACCCTACAGAGGAATCTTCTTCTTCCAGGGTCCGGTGACCTTTGAGGAGGTGGCCGTGCATTTCACGGAGGAGGAGTGGGCTCTGCTGGATCCAGACCAAAGAGCCCTGCACAGGGCAGTCATGGAGGAGAATTATGAGAATGTGTCCTCTGTGGGTAAGGCTCCCTCTTTTTCACTGAAGGGGAGATTGAAAGAGGAAAAGAGTTATGGGTCTGGTTTGCTGAAGTTGGTGAGAGCATGGTGCAGATAAGAGAACCAATGTGAGCCAATCTCTTAGGTTAACCTTCCTCACAGGGTTCTTGTGAGGATCAGGCAGTGGAGGAAACCCCAAGGTAGATTTCATCGGACAGACTCTGAAGATATGAAGCTTCTTTATTTGGGGTCAGAGCATGGGTCCATCTAATTCATGGTTCTCTGCACTGAGTCCTACCCAGTCCTACCTGGAGATGCTGCCAGAGACTGAAATGGAGACCTTCTGTAGATGCTCTACCATCTGGGATCCATGTAGTGACTGGTTCTAGAAGGTTCCTCTTCTCAACTATGGAACAGGACACTCCTCCCATGTAGCAGATTGTAAGCCAAGTCCTGTGAATTGCCTTCCACCAGAGGAGAGTCCCCATTTGGGCTCTGCACCTGAATCAAGGCTGTGAACCAATTTTGTGCATAGGTAGACTGTGTGTACAGCATATCTTCTGCTCGTGTCCAAAGAGGTCTCTCTGGTCTGGATTAAGTTCCAGGTTGTTCACACCCATTTAATCTATGACTTATACGCAACCCCTTCAGAGCTTCTGGGTCCATTTAAGTTTCTGATAATAATCTGGCTATGAGGAAAGAATTATGTTGAATCCCCTTCAGCCTCCACACAATTCTCCATACCTGAGCAAAAGATGAGAGCTAGACATTCCCCTACCTAATATATATTGGGCCATGGAAGTTGGGGCCTACAAATGGAGGCCTCGAAATCCAGAGCCCCATCTGTCAAGCAGGTCTCAAAATCTTGCAGGATAAGTATCCGGGAGGAAATTCGGCTGTTATGAGCTAAACATGCATGTCAGTGTTTGGACTGTCATCTCGCAGCGTTCATCTCTGCAGCGGGAGCAAAAGCCATACAGAAGGGAAGGCAAGGCAAGCTTCTAATGAAAATCAATCAAATTTATTAAAAAGAGAATTAGAAATTGCACATTGACAGGGAATTGGGAAAATAAAGCAATACATTCAATTAGTATAATTGCAATATATTGAAAAACCATTGCGTTCTGGGAGATGCAGCTGCTAGATAAGGTGGTCTAGGGGCCAATGTTAGCACTGTCTAAAATGGTTGCAAATTGTAGCATTGACAATAAAGGGAATGCCAAATGTGAAAGTCCATTTGATCAGCTTAATTGGTCAGAAGGTGGTTTTAGCGTCTGATAGTGACTCGGTCCAGTGATTGATGCATTTCATAAACTAATACTTTTAGTCAAGGGTGGAAATATTCCTGGCTGGAGAGCAACAACTTTTAATTCAGGATTTTGATGTGCTATAGTGTTCGCTCTTTGATGTATGTGAGGGTGGCTTGTCTTGACGACCCTGCATAAATAAATAAATAAATAAATAAATGAGAACAGCCCTGCTGGATCAGGCCCACGGCCCATCTTGTCCAACTTCCTGTTACCCACAGTGGCCCACCAGATGCCTCTGGGAAGCCCACAGGCAAGAGATGAAGGCAGGCCCTCTCTCCTGCCGTTGCTCCCCTGCAACTGGCATTTAGAAGCATCTTGCCTCTGTGGCTGAAGGTGGCCTATAGCCATCAGATTAGTAGCCATTGATAGACTTGTCCTCCATAAATTTGTCTAAGCACCTTTTAAAGCCATCCAGGCTGGTGGTCATCACCAAATCCCATGGCAGAATTTATTTTGAATTTATTTATTAGAATCTATTTATTTAGAATTTATTTTAGAATTTATTTAGTTAACTAGCTGGACCAGGCGCAGAGCTTCTGCACCTCCGGCTGTTCCCCCCACCGCCACTGCCTTTTTCTTCCCCCTTACCCACCCGCCAGCTGTCCCGGCTTTCTGGCCTGCCAGTTTCTCCTCCCCACCGCCGCCCGCTTCTTCCCCCCTCACCTGCTTCTCCCACACACACACACGATGTCTGGCTGGTGGGGCCCGCTCTCCCCCACCCAGCCGACCAGACTTGCCAGCCGGCCTGCTTCTTCTCCCCTGCCCAGCGCTTTTCTGGTTTTCTGGAAAGCCGGTCCACCACCTCCTCCCACCCATCCACCAACTCCCAGGACCGGCTGCCTCTTTCCTGCGGCTGGCCCGGCCCGCAGCCGCCTCCTGCTCCCTGCGGCCAGGCCAGCCCGCTGCTGCCTCCCCCAGCCGGCATCGCTATTTTCTCCCCATCACTATCCTATCTGGCAGCTGCTTGCAAGCTCTCGCGAGAGCTGCCATGCATGGGATTAGCGAATGGTACGTTTAAGAAAATTATATATAAAGAAAGATTATATGCTGTGTGAAAAAGTGCTTCCTTTTGTCAGTCCTAAAGTGCCTGGCCTTCAGTTTCATGGGATGGCCCCTGGTTCTAGTATTGTGAGCGGGGGGGGGGAATCTCTCTCCCCATGATGCTTAGTTTTTGAGTTCTATCATGTCTCCCCTAATTGCCTTTTTTCTTAATGTAAAAAGACCCAGCTGTTGTAGCCTTGCCTCATAAGTAAGGTGTTTTAGGCTCCTGGTCATCTTGGTTGTCCTCCTTTGCATCCTTTCCTATTCTATAATGTTTCTTTTGAGATATGGTGACCAGAACTGTTCACAGTACTCCAAATGTGGCTGCACCAACGTATAAGGACATTATGAAATTAGAAGTTATTTTCAATCCCTTTCCTAACGATCCCGAGCATGGAATTTGCCTTCCTTACAGCTGCCACATACTGAGTCGGCACTTTCAATGAGTTGGCCACCACGAAAGATCCCTTTCCTGGTCAGTCAGCCACAGCACAGCCCTCATCAGATATATGTGAAGTTGGAGGTGGCTGGGGGTTGCCCCAAACGTGCATCACTTTACACTTGCTTACACTGAACTGGATGTGCCATTTTGTTGCCCACACACCCAGTTTGAAGGCCTGAGAATCTCCGTTCATGCGTGGGCCTATGCTCCTCTGCCGTGAAGACAGATGCAAATAAGTCATTCAGCTTCTCTGCTGTCACCATATTCTCCTTAATCATTCCTTTCACTCCCTTGTCATCCAAAGGTCCAACCCCCTTCCTGGCAGATTTCCTGCTTGTGATGTATTTAAAGGAGTTTTTATTAATGCTTGATGCTTCTGGCGAAATCTTCACTGATTCTTTGGTGGGGGCCACCAGCACATGCCCCTACTCCCTCTGCTGTGGGTCTGTGCTTGACCCAGTGCTCCCCCCCAGCAGTGTGTGCCCTAGCGGCAAGAGGGAAGGACGCACACTGAAGGTGCTGCCAGGTACCTTCTGGTCTTTGCTGCCGCTCCTTCAAAAGACCTGGCAGCATTCAAAAGACAAGGCAGAAGGCGCGGAGGGCACAGGAGGGGGGGTGGGGGGTCAGAGGAAGAGAAAAGCCTGGGGTTACCAGCAGCGATCCTGGGGGCTTGCAATGAAGAACGATGATCTAAAAGTTCCCCAAACTCTCTCTACGTATCCCTTATTGTCTCCTTGCATTTATTTTGCCAGAGTGATTTCTTTTCTGTTCTCTTCGTGTGGGTGTGATTTCCATTTTCTGAAGAAAGTCTTCCCTTTTGGAACTTCCTTGGCTCTACCTGTTAGCCATGCTGGAGTCCTCCTGGACTTGGTGGTAACTTTTCCTGGTTTGGGTCTACATTCTAACTAGGCTGCTATTGTTGTGGTTTTAAATAAACTCCATGCAATCTGGAGCAAAGTGATCCTCCTGATTTCCCCTCTCAGCTTTCTTTCCCTCGTTTTAGAGAAGTTTGCTCTTCTGAAGTCCGTATATGCTGAATTGTATCACACTATAGTCACTGTTTCCTAATGGTTCCATGACACTGACATCTCACACCTGGTCCTGAGCACCACTCAGGATTAAGTCCAAGGCCACTTTCTCACTGGTCGATCGCATGACCAGCTGTTCCAAGGCACAGTCATTTAGCGTATTTGGAAATTCGGCCTCTTCATTACCTGCATGTGAATGTACCTAGTCTAAGTTGAAGTCACCCATTATTACAGCTCTTTCTCCGTCTGATGCCTCCCTGATTTCCTTCTCCAGGTCCAGGTCCCAGTGTTATGATCAGGAGCGTGATAGCATGTTCCTACTAATACATTTCCTTTCTGGCCTCTTGTTGTCACTCACAGTGTTTCTGTGGAGGACTCTGGTCCTCATACTGTTCTGCATAACACGGGTTTAAAATGTGACAAAACTAACTGTGACCAACTTTATGGGTGAAATGGTGTTTGGAGGAGTAAAATTGCCCTTCACTTCAGGAGTCACAGGTGCTCCTCTCCTCCAGCCAAGACCACCACTTCCCATTCCATATATTTCCTTCTTGGCTGAAAATGGTGGCAAGTGTATTTGCTTATTTGCATTTATATTCTGGTTTTCCTCCAAGAAGCTCAGAGCACTTTACACAGTTATGCTTATATCCTCAACAATGCTGTGCAGTAAGTGAGACTGAGAGAAAAGAGACTGACCCAGAGTCTCCCAGTGAGTTTCGTGGCTTAGTTGGGGATTTGAACTCAGGTCTCTTCAATCCTAGTCCAACACTTTACCCATGACACCACATTGGCTCCCTTAGTTCCAAATCCCATACCGCCAACGCTCCTTGAAACCTGCACTGCTCATTTCAATTGAAGGGGGTGGGGTGATAAAGTCTGACTGCTGCAGAAGCAGCCATTGGTAAACCTGCCCCCCCGCCCCCCCTTACTTGCAGCTTTCCTTCCTAGCCCAGAAGACTGCTCAGACATCTGTATAGCATGATGCAACGATAACCAAGCTGTCTCAGCCCTGATCAGTTTCCTCTCTTCATTCCAGCAGGTGCCAGTTGGGAGAGTGAGAATGAGGGGAAAACCCACAGAGGATTGTTGGGAGGTTCTGGAAGAACACAGAGGGAACAGCAAAGAATAAAAATTGAAGTCAAACAGAAGAATTGGGATGGATCTCCTGCTTCTCTGCATGATGAACTGCATATAGTCACAATCCAGGGAAAGAAGGAGAAAGTAGCAGAGAAAACTCTTTGCCCTTTCAGCAGGAGGAACTTCAGTTCTGAATCCAGCTTCCAACCTCAGAGGAAAAGACACACAGAAGAGAAACCATATGGTTGCTTGGAGTGTGGGAAAAGATTCCACAAAACTGACTCACTTATGTCACATCAAAGGATTCACACAGGAGAGAAACCATATAAATGCTTGGAATGTGGAAAGGGCTTCATTCAAAAGTCACATCTCACTTCACATCAACATATCCACACAGGTGAGAAACCGTATACATGCTTGGAGTGTGGAAAGAGCTTCAGTCAAAGTGCAAATCTCACTTCACATCAAAGAATCCACACAGGGGAGAAACCATATAAATGCTTGGAGTGCGGAAAGAGCTTCAGTCAAAGTGAAAAGCTGACTTCACATCAAAGGACTCACACAGGCGAGAAACCATATACATGTTTGGTGTGTGGAAAGAGCTACAGTCAAAGTGCATATCTCACATCACACCAAAGGATTCACACAGGAGAGAAACCATATAAATGCTTGGAGTGTGGAAAGAGCTTCAGTCAAAATATACATCTTACTTCACACCAAAGGACTCACACAGGAGAGAAACCATATACATGCTTGGAGTGTGGAAAGAGCTTCAGTCAAAGTGCAAATCTCACTTCACATCAAAGAATACACACAGGGGAGAAACCATATAAATGCTTGGAGTGTGGAAGGAGCTTCTGTCAGAGTACAAAGTTGAGTTCACATCAGAGGACTCACAGAGGGGAGAAACCATATCCATGCTTGGAGTGTGGAAAGAGCTTCAGTCAAAGTGCATATCTCACTTCACACCAGAGGATTCACACAGGAGAGAAACCATATAGATGCTTGGAGTGTGGAAAGGGCTTCAGACACAGTACAAACCTGATTTCTCATCAAAAGCTTCACACTTGTTGAAACCATATAAATGGTATGGTTTATCCTTTACTGTGTTAAACCATCCCACCTTCTGGATAATTCCTTGATTGCTTATGATAATACTCTGCTCCTTTCATAGCCCTTGTCTTTCACTGTGCTCAAAATGGCACACTTTGGCCTACATTTTGTTGCACATGGATGACCTTAAGATCATTACCTGGAATGTCAGAGGGCTCTCAGCACCTAAAAAATGGAGCCAAGTTCTTCCAGGGGGAAAGTTGATATTGCCGTACTCCAGGAAACCCACCTGAAAGTGGCTGAGTGTATTCAGAAAGCCTGGGTGGGTAACATTATTCTAGCTAGCATCTCTTCCAAAGCTTGGGCTGTTAAATTGTTTTTTAATGAAAAGCTTCACGTAATTATTTTGGACACATTGCTTGATGGAAAGGGTACATTCCTCCTAACAAAGGTTAGAGGCAATGGTCAGTTGTTCACCTTTTGTGATATTTAAGGCCAAATTCAGACAATCCTGACTTTTCAATAGATCTCACATTTGTGAATATGACTGTGATGTTATCCTTGGAGGAGATTTCAGTGAAGTGCTGAACCCCCTTCTCGACAGGAATATGAATCGATTTGCTGCATCCAGGTTAATTATTGAACAAACCATGTCAGATCTTGGACTTTGATAGTTGGAGATTACTCAGCCCAACTTGCCATGAATATACATTGATATCACCAGTCCATAATACTGATGCTCCAAGCTAGATTACTTACTGATACCAGCTCCATTCACTAAAGTTAGCTTAATTGCTTCAGATTGTACGTCCTACCAGCTGTCCCCTTGACCCTTTCCCAACTTGGCTTATTTTATCTAACAATCAGATTATTAAAGAGGGTCTGATAAACATAATGAGTGCTTCTCTGAGAGAGGGAAGGATGCCTCCTCGTCTTGAGGCTGTCATTAGACAAAGAGAAACTCAAGTATGTAGTGCACCACTCTGGGCTCCTTGGAGGAAGAGCAGGATATAAATGTAATAATAATAATAAGCAGAAACATTTCAACACACAACTTAAATATTTCCATCTCACATATTTCTTTCCCCACTCCCCCCGCCTGTCAGTAAAGCACCTGGCACAGGTCATAATCTCACTCGGCCGCCCAGCACAGTGAGGGCCAGTAGCGACCACACCACCCAGGACAGGCTAAAGAGGATTGGGAGGGCCCCAGGGGATATGGAGGCCTGGACTTTGGCCCCAAAGTCCAGGGGTAAGAGCACCACTGAGTGTTGCATTCTGGGAAGTAAAATCAGTGGAAGTGGCTGTCCCTGGGTTACCAGAGGGACATCGGAGAGGGAATGGATGACTGGAGCAAAGTTATGAGAGCTTAAATTACTGGGATCCATTTTGGAGGGGTTCTGGTGACTGGAGTTGCTTAAAACTGGGGAAGACACAGGATCAGAATCTTTTCCAGGGAAGTCTGGCTTGGAATCGGCCTATGGCTGGGCAGTGAAACCCCAAAAGGATCAAACTGCCTCCTGGGGCAGATCTTTGGTTTGAGAGTCCCCATGGAGACTCTTCTCTCATCCTGGGGCAGAGTGTTCTGTCCTCCCCAAGGGAAAGGGGCCTTTCCCATTAATCTAGTAAAAGATAGACTGGAAAGCTGCTAGGCTGGCTGGTCCTTAAACACTCACACACATTCACACATACATACATCTTCAAGCATACTTGGAATGGGAAGGGGAATGAAGGAAAGTCATCACCTATCCAAGTGTCCAGTAGAGCAAAAATGGGGTGTGCTGCCAGTATCAGAGTGAGTGAGGATGGGCTTTGAGGGTCCTTTTTATGGGGTCCAAGACATGTTCTTAGTGTTCATGTGAGTCACTGAACATCTAAATCTCTCTATCTGATTTATATAACGCTTTTCCAAAATGGCTCAGGGCTCAAAATGGCTCAAGAAATGTATTTCTATTGTCAGAAAAGACAAACCAAAGGATATGCTTGTCTTGATAGCAAAAATGACCAAACTGGTTTTGGATGGTGATTTGGGGGACACAAAAGGAGTGATGGGCTAAGCCATTCCTCTTAATGGGTGATCCAGTAGGAAAACTATGGAGGCCAGGAGCAGACAAAAAGAGCTTCCAGGAAGGAGAGCTGGTCTTGTGGTAGCAAGCATGACTTGTCCCCTTAGCTAAGCAGGGTCTGCCCTGGTTGTATTTGAATGGGAGACTTGATGTGTGAGCATTTTAAGATATTCCCCTTAGGGGATAGAGCCACGTTCCCTCCCTGGCAGCATCTCCAAGATAGGACAAGTTTTTTTGATAGGACAAGATTTTTTTATTGAACCAACAAACTACCAAAGCATACAGTACGTTGCCAAAGCACAATTATATACAAAGTGGTTGTTTGTACATGATATATCTACAAAAATTTACACACAAGGATTTGGAAACCCACAAGGTTATGAAGTACATGCAGGTAGTACTGTAACTCGGGGGTGGGAGATTTCAAGGCACATCAGGTAATCGGGGGGGGGGGTTACATTCGACATCCATTTCCACAATTTGTCCCATTGCTGTTTAGAAGAGATACAGTTGTCTCTTTGCACATAAGCATACAAACTTTTCCAGAAGAGATTTACTGTCTCATCTGCGTGAACCTCTTGGTCGCATCTTCCCTCCCTATTCCTATGCAGGAGCACTGCATAAATGACATACAGGTTTACTAACCTGATTACGAGAAGGGGAACGTTCCAATTCCCTAGTATGAGGGCCCCCGTTCCGTCCCGTTTCCTTGAAGGTTTCTTTCTGGGACCTCGAAAGGAGGTTCTATCGCTCAAACCCGATGTTAGTTCTTCCCAAGTCTGTTTTTCCAAATCAGGCCACTCTAACAGCTTGCTTACTCCCTGCCACACTCTTTTGGCTACCACACACTCTTTTAAGAAATGTGAGTGGGTTTCCCTGAATGTTTTACCTAGCTCACTAGGGCTGAGAGAGATTCCTGCCTGCAACCTTGGAGAAGCCGCTGCCAGTCTGTGAAGACAATACTGAGCTAGATAGGCCAGTGGTCTGACTCAGTATGTGGTAGCTTCCTATGTTCCTATGTAGGTGCTAGAAAACCTCTATAGAGACTGACAAAAGAGCCAATCTCCCTGGGGCAATAGAATGAATCCAAGAGGAGATTGGGTCATTTAGATATGATCAGGGGTGGAGCCACCATTCAGCGAATGGGTTTCAAGAACCCAAGCCACCGCCCCTCATGGGCTGCGCCTTGTGGCCCAGCCACACACCCTGCATCTGATGCCAGATGCAGGGGCGGGGCTTAGCATCCGACACCAGATGCAGAAGGCGGGGCTAGGGGGCTTCCCTCCGCCCCTGGATAGGATGCAGGAATGTTGCACACTTTCCCTGGAGGGATCTGAGCAATGGAGACAGAATCTGAGGGATGTCTCAGGCTGTTGGGAATGAACCCTGCAGTCAGCCTGATTTTAATGGATCGGAGAGCCTGTATTGGAATCTCTTGGGAGTAAAATGCAGTTGCCATGCTTCCCCCTCTTTAGGGCTTCCGAGGTTATTCCAAATTCCAGGACTAAAACACTGCTTATTGCTGGACCATTTCCTCAGACACATGTCAACACTCCTGTAAGGGTGTAAAGCAAACTGAGGTGTGTGTGTGTGTGAATGCACTGTCAGATCTGGGATCCAGTTCCCATAAGAGGAAGGACACAGGGATAAAGGCACCCCCACCCCCCATGCACTCAACACAAAGTAGCAGACCTGAGGGCCGTAGGTGGTAGAATCCCCAGAACCCGAGTTCAGTGTTCAGGCTTGTGTAGCACTGATGTAACACCGATTTTCAAAAAGGGATCCAGGGGCGATCCGGGAAATTACAGGCCGGTTAGCCTAACGTCTGTTCCAGGCAAATTGATGGAAAGCATCCTCAAAGATAAAATTGTAAAGCACCTAGAAGAACAGGCCCTGCTGGGAGTGAGCCAGCATGGCTTCCGCAAAGGTAAATCTTGCCTCACCAACCTTTTGGACTTCTTTGAGAGTGTCAACAAGTGTGTGGATCAAGGTGATCCAGTTGACATAGTATATCTGAACTTCCCAAATGCTTTTGACAAAGTTCCTCATCAAAGACTCCTGAGGAAACTTAGCGGTCATGGGATAGGGAGACAAGTACATGTGTGGATTGCTAACTGGTTGAAAGACAGGAAACAGAGGGTAGGTATAAATGGATAGTTTTCACAATGGAGGGAAGTAAGAAGTGGGGTCCCCCAGGGATCTGTACTGGGACCGGTGGTTTTTATTTATTCATCAATGATCTAGAAGCAGGGGTAAGCAGCGAGGTGGCCAGATTTGCAGATGATACCAAACTCTTCCGGGTAGTGAAATCCAAAACGGATTGTGAGCAGCTCCAAAAGGATCTCTCCAAACTGGGGGAGTGGGCGACAAAATGGCAAATGCGGTTCAGTGTTAGCAAGTGTAAAGTGATGCACATTGGGACGAAAAACCCCAACTTCAAGTATATGCTGATGGGATCCGAGCTGTCGGTGATGGACCAGGAGAGGGATCTTGGGGTTGTGGTTGACAGCTCGTTGAAAGTGTCGACTCAATGTGCGGCAGCTGCGTAAAAGGCCAATTCCATGCTAGGGATCATTAGAAAGGGGATTGAAAATAAAACGGCTAACATTATAATGCCCTTATACAAAACTATGGTGCAGCCACACTTGGAGTACTGCGTACAATTCTGGTCACCACATCTTAAAAAGGACATTGTTGAACTGGAGAAGGTACAGAAGAGGGCAACCAAGATGATCAGGGGCCTAGAGCACCTTTCTTATGAGGCAAGACTACAACACCTGGGGCTTTTTAGTTTAGAAAAAAGACGACTGTGGGGAGACATGATAGAGGTCTATAAAATCATGCATGGCGTGGAGAAAGTGGAGAGAGAGATATTCTTTTCCCTCTCACACAACACTAGAACCAGGGGTCACTCCATGAAATTGATTGCCAGGAGGTCTAGGATCAACAAACGGAAGTACTTTTTCACACAACACGTGATCCACTTGTGGAACTCTCTGCCACAGGATGTGGTGACAGCCAACAACCTGGATGGCTTTAAGAAGGGTTTGGATAACTTCATGGAGGAGAGGTCTATCAATGGCTACTAGTCGGAGGGCTGTGGGCCACCTCCAGCCTCAATGGCAGGATGCCTCTGAGTACCAGTTGCAGGGGAGTAATGGCAGGAGAGCGGGCACGCCCTCAACTCCTGTCTGTGGCTTCCAGCGGCATCTGGTGGGCCACTGTGCGAAACAGGATGCTGGACTAGATGGGCCTTGGGCCTGATCCAGCAGGGCTGTTCTTATGTTCTTATGTAGGTACATGCGCCAATAAGATATTTTAAAAGTGGGGCTGGGGTAGGATGGGGGGAGAAGGCAGTCATCCCCAAGGAGGAATTCAGAGGTAAAGCCATCCCCACTGCATCCCCCCGCTTAAGCTACAGATGTGGTGGCTGTGCAGGTCTGGTTATGCAAATATACAGCATAAAAGCATTTCTGAAAAAGAAAGAGTGTGGGGAAAGCGAAGAACACAGCAGCAAGATCACTAGACCACTGGAAGTGGACCACACACCACAGGTGAAAGGATTGTAGAGGTATGTTCGGTTGCCAGATTGAGGGGTGTGCCCTATTTAAGACTGCAAGAGGCTTGGGGGGCAGAAGGTCATTTGAACCCCCACACCCACCCACCCCACTTTCTTCTCACTGCATCCTGTCTCAGTGGATTTTTTTCTCAGTTGAAACGAATGCTAGATGGGCACATAATCTTTCCAAAAACTATTTACATTGACATAAGAATTAACAAGTCAGTTTTAATGGAGAAGAGAGCTGGTCTTGTGGTAGCATGACTTGTCCCCTCAGCTAAGCAGGGTCCGCCCTGGTTGCATGTGAATGGGAGGCCACATGTGAGCCCTGTAAGATGTTCCCCTCAGGGGATGGAGCCACTCTGGGAAGAGCAGAAGGTTCCAAGTTCCCTCCCTGGCTTCTCCAAGATAGGGCTGAGAGAGATTCCTGCCTGCAACCTTGGAAAAGCCGCTGCCAGTCTGTGTAGACCAGGGGTTCTCAGCACTGGGTCCGCAGATGTTCTTGGACTTCAACTCCCATAATCCCCAACCAAAGTTCACTGGGGCTGGGGATTCATTTGGAGACCCAACATTGAGAACCCCTGGTGTCGACGATACTGAGCTAGATGGACCAATGGTCTCTCAGTATAGGGCAGCTTCCTGTGTTCCTAACATAACTATGTTAACAATTTATAATTGAAAGACATGGGTCTGAATATTTTCAGAACATTGATGGGACATTTAAAGCGTCAGCACAAGCCTATCCAATGTCAGGATGCGAATATTAGAACAGGGAGACACAGAGCCCTTTCTCACAATCATGGAGAAGGGGCTCCACACTGCAGCGGAGGAAGCCTTAAAATGCTTACCTTTCCCAGAGAGGATCCTTGTGGTCTGGCTGCGCTCACCCAGACAGTCACCGGGAGGTTTTGGAGCTGGGAAGCCCGGAACTCCCACAATGCACTGCACGATTATGGGACGCAGGCCAGGAGGCTACTTGAGTGTAGGTGCCATGTGGAGCCACACAGCACCGACACACGATCAGTTAGTCAGGGGTAAGAATGTGCTCGCACTAACAGCCAGGGCTCCCTACAGGGTTTGCTGCTGCACCACTGCCGGGAAAGTTGCGCTTCCTTAGTCTGGTTTTGCCTATGCGTGTGAATAGCCCCACAGATTTTCAGCAGTAGCTCTTCCATTCTGTATCTATGGCAGGCCTGCTCAACTTCGGCCCTCCTGCAGATGTTGGCCTACAATTCCCATAATTCCTGGCTATTGGCTGCTGTGGCTGAGAATTATGGGAGTTGTAGTCCAAAAACAGCTGGGGGGCCTAAGTTGAGCAGGCCTGATCTATGGGAATCAGTTTGTTGCTGCGTAACGCCTATGGAATAAAACTCCACCCATCAGCCAAAGCAGCAAGGCAACTACAGGAGCCTAACTGGTCCAAAAAAAAGACTAAGTAAAACCAGCACAGATAGTGTTTGGGGCTCTTGAGAGGCCTGCTTGAACCTGGCCAGTACTCCTGCTGCCCAACACAACACAGGCAGAGGCAGTTGCTGGTCAAGACGTTGCCAAGCAGGATCTTCCAGAGGGGTAGCTGGGCGGCTGCAAAGCCAACAGATTTTGGTCACCACATCTAAAAAAGGACATTGTAGAACTGGGAAAGGTGTAGAAGAGGGCAACCAAGATGATCAGGAGCCTAGAGCACCTTGCTTATGAGGCAAGGCTGCAACACCTGGGGCTATTTAGTTTAGAAAAAAGATGACAGCGGGGAGAGATGATAGAGGTCTATAAAATCATGCATGGTGTGGTGAAAGTGGACAGAGAGAAATACTCTCTCTCACATAACACAAGAACCAGGGGTCATCCCATGAAATTGATTACCAGGAAATTTTGGATCAGCAAACGGAAGTATTTTTTCACACAACACATAATCAACTTGTGGGATTCTCTGCCACAAGATGTGATGACAGCCAACAACCTGGAAGACTTTAAGAGGGGTTTGGACAAATGATAGAAGAGGTCTATCAACGGCTACTAGTTGGAGGGCTACAGGCCACCTCCAGCCTCAAAGGCAGGATGCCTCTGAGAACCAGTTACAGGGGAGTAACAGCAGGAGAGAGGGCAGGCCCTCAAGTCCTGCCTGTGGCTTCCAGCGGCATCTGGTGGGCCACTGTGCAAAACAGGATGCTGGACTAGATGGGCCTTGGGCCTGATCCAGCAGGGCTGTTCTTATGTTGCGACACCTTTAGGACACATCAGTTTTCTGTGGCAGAAGCTTTCACCAACTACAGCCAGTTCATCTGGAACTGAGAGTCTGCCAGAAGTAATTGGAGGCAGCACTGATTGTGGAATTATCTCTCTCAGACTCCCTAGCCTGGCTTTTTGTACACCTCCCAGCAAAGGTGTGGGGCATGGTGGGGTGGAAGGGCTAGCCCAGGGGAGCACAACCCAAATGTGCCAGTAGGCCAGAACTGACCATGACTTGGCATACAAGAGCCGTAATCAATTTTCACTGCACACTAGTTCAATAAAATTAATTACTGAAATCATTAATGAAATAAATTATTCGTTTCTTATGGATCTTTTCCCCTATCAAGAGACCCACAATTTTAACCAAGGATCGTGGCCATAAAATAGTCCCTGTCCCTGCTCAGTCAGTGGGGCTCCTGGAATGGGGCCAGGCCAGCCCCAAACAAATGTCAAGTTCCATATGACACTCCCAAATGAATACCTCTCCTTTCACTACAATTTCTTTCAGACTGCAGTTCTTGGCATGCAATCCTAGGAATGTCCTGCTGCAAGGCATTCCTACCTGGGGGCCAGCAAAAAAAGTCCCTGCAGGCCTGATCTGTCCCCTGGGCCTTATGTTATACAGACCTGGGCTAGAAGTCGTTTTTGGTACTACATTATTGGAAGAGTTGGCTCCGTTTTTTGGGGGGGGGGCAGTTATTCTTTTTGTTGTTCAGTTGTGGGAATAGCTGATTCCACTTCCAAAACACAAAGTCTAATTGGTGATGCAGCTGCCACCAACACAATAGAAGGTGTGTTTAAATTAGTTCATGGCATAATGGCATCACTGCTTCAGAGTCAAAGGGGGCTTTTTGGTGATTTCCCCCATTGTTTAATACTGAGACATCAAATCTGTGAGATTTTGAAAGTGGGGGACACAATATTCCGTATCAAGAATTGTAGCTGAACCAGTAAGTATTCCTTACTGGTAGATGACGGAAAGTGGATTCAGTTGCCACACCTAACCCTCCAGCCAGGCTATCAGTCAGCGGCACAGCTATAATTGAACAAGGTGGGAGAAATACCCCTGTGCCCCTGAAAGCGAGGGGTTTGCTGGCTGGGCAACAGGTCACACTTTGGTCCCTCCCCCCACCCCCACCTTAACTTACAGGCATACTGGGCTTCTGACTAAAGGACACATCTCTGCTTCAAGCGAGACAAATCCAACACAGGAGGATGGAGGAGTGTCAGGTAGCATCCCTTTCACATCTTAATTAGCTGGCTAGTGCTAAGGTCAGCACACTGAAACCCCCCCACCCCACGACTGACATGTCCAGTCACTGAGCATCAACCAGCCAGTCACAAGGAGAGAAAGAGGGAGGGATGCTGCCTGATACTCCCCTCTCTCCCGCCTGAAGCGGAGACAATGCTGAAAAGATCTTCAATTAATGGTGCTTTGGGACTCTTTTTTAATCATGCCTTTGTTACAATGAACAGGGTAAAATCATAATACCATGTTCTCTGCTTCCTACCCCCCCAACCCCAATATTCCTTATCAACAGGTTTTAGTTTACTCCTAAATCATGCAGCAAAATCTGGGGGACGGCGGCAAGAGCTCCTCCCACCTCCCAAGCGATGTGAAGTTGGGGGCTCGCTCAGAGCGGGCACGCTGGAGGCACTGCAGGCCAGGCAGGACTAGAAGAGAGAGGGGTGGAAATGCTCCTTACCCGGGCCCACCTTCCTCCCACGAGGCCTGAAATCGGCCCAATCGGCCTCATTTGGGAGGTAGGCGGGCCCAGTTATTGAGCATTTCCACTGCCTTCTCTCCGAGTCCCGCCTGACCTGCAGTGCCTCCAGCGTGCCAGTCTCCAGTGCACCCAGCCTGAGCGAGTCCCCAACTTCACATCGTCTGGGAAGCAGGAGGAGCTCTTGCCACCATCCCCGCTCCGCCGCTGTGTAGCAGCAGCTTTAAAAGTGAAAAAAATCTCTTTTTTTAAAGTCAAAGAGCAGGAGAAATTGAGTCCCAAATGGGTCGAGCATTTCGCTGCAGGGCCTCGGGACGTCCCATGTAGTGTGGGACAGCTGGCAACCCTACTGGGGAGTCACACATTGCCTTGTACCCACCTTACCCCACCTTCCATCTTCCTCCTCTCTGCTCTTTCTCTATTCCTTTTCTTCCCCCCCTTCCCCCCCCCGCTTGCCCTGCCACTTAAAGAAGCTAAATTCACTACTTTTTACACTAAAATACACTCAGGCAAAGATTGCTCTCTTTTTTTGGAGGAGAGGGAGGTATTCTTAGAAGAAATTCTGAACATACCTGCCAATACCAGATTTTGCATGGACAATCCTGCTATTATTCCCTTTTCCTCTTTCCCTTGCAGAGATGTTGCAAGCTACTTAAAAGATCCAGGGCTTGGGCCAACAGCTTCCCCACATTTTGATAATTAAACTCTTGCATGCTCCCTTAAAGATATCCAACACTCTCCTCCCCACTAGTTTGCTTCACCCTAAAAATGCATCTCCTTTTTCTCCTGCATCAGATTTCTCCTGCAGTCAATTTGCACACAGTTGAGAACCAGTGTGGTGTAGTGATTAGTGTTAAGATTAGGGTTGGGGGACTTGTGTTCCCCACTCAGTCATGAAACTCAGTGTGGGACTTTAGCTGAGACAATCTCTCTCCCCCCACTCCAAACCTACCCATAGGATTGCTGTGAGGATAAAAGTGGGGAGGAAGATCACGTACACTACCCTGACCTCTTTGGAGGAAGAACAGGATGTGTGCCATAATAAAATATATATATGATGACTTTTAGCCACATGCTCTCCAATCTTAAGCATGTAAGAAGTAAATTGAAATAGCTTTCTTACACCTACCACAGCAGCAAGCAATCCAGTTTGATCTCTTCTATTTACTACATTTCATTTAGAGAGCTGCTTCTTCTGTATGATCTCCATTGCACGTTGACGTCATTCAGAGAGATCCGTTTAGTTACCACCAGCATGACGGGTGGCGACTTGGAGCCGGGCCTTCTCTGTAGCTGTTCCTGGCCTATGGAATGCACTCCCGGCAGATCCTGGTAGTCTGGGCTCATTGTTGGCCTTTAAGAGAGCCCTAAAGACTCACTTGTTTGGCCTGGCCTTCCAAGGTTTTTAAATTAAAGTGTTTTCAATTGGATTTAAATGGCTCTGGACAGTTTTAGATTTGTTTTTCTTCTAGCCTGTGTTTTAATGCTATTTGTTGTAGTATTTTACCTGTTGTGCACCACCCAGAGCCTTTGGATGGGGTGGAATAGAAATGTAAATAAAATAAAATCTGTCCAGAAGGGGACTCAGCACTTTATTGAAATCTCCTCCAAGGATAATGTCACAGTCATATACACAAATATGAGAAGAGAGAGCTATTTAAAAATCAGGATGGTCTGAATTTGGCCATAAATGTTGCAGAAGTTAAACAATTGACTCTAACCTTTGCTACATGGAATCCACCATTTCCATTAAGTATTGAGTCAAAAATAATTACGTGACGCTATATGGTTTCTCTCCTGTGTGAATCTTGTGGTGTGAAATCAGGCTCCTGCTGTGACTGAAACCCTTTCCACATTCCAAGCATCTATATGGTTTCTCTCCTGTGTGACTCCTTTGATGTACATTCAGTTGTGCCCTTTTACTAAAGCCCTTGCCACACTCCAAGCATTTATATGGTTTCTCTCCTGTGTGAATCCTTTGGTGTGAAGTCAGGTTTGTGCTGTGACTGAAGCTTTTTCCACACTCCAAGCATCTATATGGTTTCTCTCCTGTGTGAATCCTTTCGTGTACATTCAGTTGTGCCCTTTGACTAAAGCCCTTTCCACACTCCAAGCATTTATATGGTTTCTCTCCTGTGTGAATCCTTTGGTGTGAAGTGAGATGTGCACTTTGACTGAAGCCCTTGCCACACTCTGAGCATGTATATGGTTTTTCTTCTTTGTGAATCTTTTTATGTACAGTGAGTTGTGCACTTTGACAGAAGCTTTTTCCGCACTCTGAGCATGTATAAGGCTTTTCTCCTGTGTGAATCCTTTGGTGTGAAGTCAGGTTTGTGCTGTGACTGAAGCTTTTTCCACACTCCAAGCATCCATATGGTTTCTCTCCTGTGTGAACCCTTTGGTGTAAAGTCAGGCTTATGCTGCAACTGAAGCTTTTTCCACACTCCAAACATCTATATGGTTTCTCTCCTGTATGGATCCTTTGATGTACATTCAGTTGTGCCCTTTGACAAAAGCCCTTGCCACACTCCAAGCATCTGTATGGTTTCTCTTCTTTGTGAATATTTTTATGTACAGTGAGTTGTGCACTTTGACAGAAGCTTTTTCCACACTCTGAGCATGTATATGGTTTCTCTCCTGTATGGATCCTTTCATGTGAAGTGAGATGTGCCCTTTGACTGAAGCTCTTTCCACACTCCAAGCATCTATATGGTTTCTCTCCTGTGTGAATCCTTTGGTGTAAAGTCAGTTTTGTGCTGTTACTTAAACTTTTTCCACACTCCAAGCATCTATATGGTTTCTCTCCTGTGTGAATCCTTTGGTGTAAAGTCAGTTTTGTGCTGTAACTGAAGCTCTTTCCACACTCCAAGCATTTATATGGTTTCTCTCCTGTGTGAAACCTTTGATGTAAAGTCAGGCTTGTACTGTGACTAAAGCTTTTTCCACACTCCAAGCATCCATATGGTTTCTCTCCTGTATGGATCCTTTCATGTGAAGTGAGATGTGCCCTTTGACTGAAGCTCTTTCCACACTCCAAGCATGTATATGGTTTCTCTTCTTTGTGAATCCTTTGGTGTGAAGTCAAGTTCGTGCTGTGACTAAAGCCCTTTCCACACTCCAAACATTTATATGGTTTCTCTCCTGTGTGGATCCTTTCGTGTGAAGTGAGATGTGCCCTTTGACTGAAGCCCTTTCCACACTCCAAGCATTTATATGGTTTCTCCCCTGTGTGAATCCTTTGATGTACAGTGAGTTGTGTCCTTAGTCTGAAGCCCTTTCCACACTCCAAGCACGTATATGCTTTCTCTCCTATATGAATCTTTTGATGTACAGTGAGTTGTGCACTTTGACTGAAGCTCTTTCCGCACTCCAAACAACTATATGGTTTCTCTTCTGTGTGAATTTTTTGATGTTTCCTGAGAATTCCTCTCTCGCTGAAGCTTTTTCCACATTCCAAGCATTTGTATGGTTTCTCCTCTGTATGTACTTTCGCCTGAGGTTGAAGGCTGGATTCAGAACTGAAGCTACTCCTGTAGAAAGGGCAAAGCGTTTTCTCTACTACTTTCTCCTTTCCTCCCTGGATTGTGATTGTATGCAATTCACCATGCTGAGAAGCATGAGATCCATCCCTCTTCTTCAGTTTGACTTCAGCTTTTATTCCTTGTTGTTCCCTTGTTGTCCTTCCAGCACCTCCCAACAATCTTCTCTGAGGCTTTTTCTCATTTTCACTCTCCCAATTGTTACCTGCTGGTATCAAGAGAGATAACTGAGCAAGGCTGAAACAGTCAAGGGGCTTCACATCAATGAACAAGCCCCCGTTACGTGTCCTCTTGATGGGAGAAGAACACAGCCAGGCTGCTCTATATTACTGAGACACGGGTGGAGGCAGCCTAGGGCCAGCGATGGCGTTTTTGATGCCATTGGTGAAGTATGATTTGGCATCCTCCAATTCAGTAGAGAAACGGGATACCTAGAATGAACTTTGAGAAGTCTTGACTTGGAAATCTAAATGAACACTATAACAAGCAGCTTCGAAAGAACTTTTACACATATCGAAATAAAAACAAACTTTTATATGCATCTAAACAATTATTTAGATACATATAAACATTTTTGCTTTAATTAATATTTGGATACGTGTACAATTTCATTCGAAGCTGCTTGTTTTTCTCTTTTTAATAACTTTGTTATTATTGCAACATGCTACACAAATGTCTGAGCAATCTTCTGAGCTAGGAAGCACAGCTTTAAGGAAGGCAGAGGAGTAGGTCTCCCAATGGCTGCTATTCCATGCCACAGCAGCAGTCAGACTTTGTGCCCTTGCCCTTCAACTGAAATGAGCACTGCAGGTTTCAAGGAGTGTTGGCAGCATGGAATTTGCAACTTAGGGAGCCAATGTGGTGTCATGGGTAAAGTGCTGGACTAGGACTGGAGAGACCCGAGTTCAAATCCCCCACTCAGTCATGAAACTCACTCGGAGACTTTGGGTTAATCACTTTTCTCTCAGCCTAACCTACTGCACAGCATTGTTGAGGATATAAGCATAACTGTGTAAAGTACTCTGGGTTCCTTGGAGGAAGAGTGGAATATAAACGCAAATAAGTAAATACATCTGCCACCATTTTCATCCCAGAAGGAAAGCTATGGAACAGGAAATAGTTGTTTTGGCTGGAGGAGAGGAGCACCTGTGACTAACTAAAAGTGCAAGGGCAATTTTACTCCTTACACGATTCAACCCATAAGGTTGTACAGTTAGCTTTGTCACATTTTAAACCTCTTTGTTATATTATGCAGACCAGTATGACCAGTATGACCAGAGTCATACAGAGTCATACCACGGAAATACTGTGGGTGATAAGGAAATCAGGGAGGCATCAGACAGAGACAGAGCTGTAATAATGGATGACTTCAATTACCCACACATAGACTGGGTAAATTCACATGCAGGTAATGACAAAGAGGCCAGATTTCTAGATATGCTAAATGACTGTGACTTGGAACACCTGGTCATGCAACCGACCAACTTGAAGGCGGCCTTGGGCATCTCGCACCAGGTCCTGAGTGGTGCTCAGGACCAGGTGTGAGATCTCAGTGTCATGGAACCACTAGGGAACAGTGACCATAGTGTGATCCAATTCAGCATATATGCAAGCAGAGAATTGCCAAGGAAATCTAAAACAGATATTTTGGACTTCAGAAGAGCAAACTTCTCTAAAATGAAAAGTTTGGTGAAAAGAAAGCTGAGAGGGAAAATCATGTGTGGAATGAGTTTTGTTCTGGGTGGCAATATCAAATCAGTGTGCGCGCACATGAATTCAGACTGGGACCTTCCTGATTCAACCTGAGCAGGATCTAAAATTAACTGAGTGGACATAAACAAAATTGTGAGCGCACACACACACGCATGCCTTAGAGGAAACACTGACTATAAACCCATGATTTCCTGCTCTTTGCAGAGGTATCAGATTGCTCTTTGCATTGCCTAGAATGATGTAAACTGGAATCATTGGGACAGTGACAAAAAAGTGGCTCAGTCCCTGTTTGTGTGTTTGTTTTTATTAAATTGCAATTTTAGCCAGCTTGGCATGCATTCTCTTTTCTGGCTCCCGGGAGATGTTTATTATAAGAGAGTCTTTATTCTTTTTCAAAGCCCCAATATCCCAGACAAACTTCACAATTATCTTGGTAAACGTGGCATTGTGCTAAAACAAATGTTCAAGGACAGCCCTAGATTTTCCTTGCATCAACTGATGACTCGTCATATTGCAGGGAGAGAGAGATTTAGCCACTCAAGAGGCTATCTATCGTTCATCTAACTGTAATATGGGAAGCCAACGAGTGAGTCTGGACTGCCAGCCAAGACAGACGAGCAGGTGTTCAGCAGGGCTCCGGGCCAGCGGTGCATGAGCAGATGTATGGTTTTCATCTATTCAGAACGCTGAAAATTATGCACAATAATAACTCCATTCTGAAGAGGCTAATGAGATCTGTAGAAACTAGCTGGGCCAGCACAGAGCATCTGTGGGCTAGTTCTCCCTGCCTTTAACCTCCACAGGCCAATCCATCCCCCTGCCTGACCACCTCCACAGGCCTATCCACCCCCCTGCCTGGCCTTCTCCCCACTCTAAGCTGCCCCCCTGCCATCTGGAATGGCATCAGAGGTGGCAAAAGCTCCTTCCGTGGGCCCTCCTGCTACCCAAATGACAGGTTGGGCTGTTTTCCACCCATTTCATGGCTCTCTTCGCATGCACGCAGAGAGCCCCGGAATGGGCCGGAAATGGCCCAACCTGTCATTTGGGCAGCAGGAGGGGCAATGGAAGGAGTTTTTGCTGCCTGCACTGCCATCTCCACGTCCTGCTGGCAGCATCCCCGCCACCTTCTATGCCACCATGCCTGCCTTGGTCTCCCCTCTCCATGCCACTTGAGCACTGCAGCCGCCATCCCACCCGCCATGGCTGCTTCACTGGTCATGGCTGTGGCGGAGGCGAGGCTTGCCACATATTACCTAAGCCTTTTTATACATAGAGAGAGAGAGAGATTGTTATACTCAGTCAATATGGGGCATAACTACCCAGCTTGTGAGCCAGGAATTCAAGTGAGTCACTTCACTGCTTCCCCAGACTGACGACACCTGTCCACTTGTCCCTTGGCTGCTCCATCCCTGTCCCTTCTCCCCACTTCTCTAAGAACTGAAACCACAGATGCAGACTAGTTGACTCACTAAAGGCTTTTCCGGCAGTCCTGCAGATAGGACACCTTCTCGTATTTCTTCCAGGATTCCCCTCTTGTTTCTCAGATTGGTCTACTCTTTACTAACTAAAATCAGAGTCCTAGGACCACTGCGCCCTCTAACACAGAGGGACCGCATGCTCCCAAGGGTTTCTGCCCACTTGATGAGAGCTTCTGAGGGGGCTCTGCTCCAGGTGCCAACAATGAAGGAGGCTAGGTTGTCGTGCACTCGGGACAGGGCCTTCTCTGTTGCTGCCCCCAGGCTTTGGAATGCTCTCCCAGTGGCCATTCGCTCCTCAGACTCTGTCAGTTTTCAGGCAGCTGGTTAAATCTGGCTTTTTATCCAGGCCTTTACAGGATTGTTTTATTGCTGCTTCTGTGTGTTTTTATCCATGTATAGTTTTTTGTATTTGTATATTTTAATATCAGATTGTTTTTATATTTTTAGCTAAATACTTTTAATTCATTTTTATTATGTGTTTTAACTTTTGGAAACCGCCTTGTGATTGTTTTTAATGAAAGGCGGTATAGAAATCTAACAATAAATACAGGTGAAACTCGGAAAATTAGAATATCGTGCAAAAGTCCATTAATTTCAGTAATGCAAATTAGGCCCTGGCAACGGTAACTCATGGCCTCGTCATCTGGATTACTGTAATGCGCTCTATCTGGGGTTGCTTTTGAAGAAGACCCGGAAGCTTCAGTTGGTCCAGAATGCAGCAGCCTGCCTACTTATGGGCCCTAGGAGATATGATAGTGTGACACCTCTCTTGCAGTCGCTGCATTGGTTACCTGTTTGCTTCCAGGTCCAATTCAAAGTGCTGGTTCTCACCTTTAAAACCCTTCAGGGCTTAGCACCTGCTTACCTGCAGGACTGCCGCTCCCAGCCAGTCCTGTCCCATCCTGTGAGATCTTCTCAGGTGGCCCTTCTTTCAGTCCCTGGTCTCAGAGAGGTCCGTAGCACTAGGGCCTGTGGAAGAGCTTTCTCGGTTGCCGCCCCTTCACTTTGGAATTCTCTTCCCTACTCCCAGTTTGTTCTGCCTCCTCCCTTTCAGAATTTAAGATCTTATTGAAGACATTTCTTTTCTGCCAGGTATTTGCCCCTTAAGTCTCTCTCTCTTTTAAAATCTCAGATGCTGTTCTTGCCTTGCACACTGCCCTGAGTCTGTGGACTGGATGGCATATTTATTAATTATTATTATTATTAATCAGCATCATCTACTCAGGAGGTGGTGTCAGTGTGAAGCAGGGATGTGCACAAGCCGGTTCACTGCCTCCTCTGGGAAGCACTGAACCAGTTCAGACACCAGCCTTTGAGCCGGCTCAATGGGGCAGAGAGTGGTTCCCTTAAGGAGCCGGTAAGGAAGTCCGTTCCGGCTCCTTAAGGGAACCGTTCCCCACCCCACCAGCCTGTGCACGAATGACTCATGAACATCTCTAGTGTGAGGCCAATAGAAAGTTTGTGGATGCCAGAAAAATCACTCCGCTTGCCTTCTACGGATGAGCTCTATGCCGTGCAGCACCCATTAAAAATCCCTTCTCTCCTTTTCCTCATCAACCATCATTTCTAACAAAGCCTCCCTTGTTTCTGCCTCCATTTGTGCTTTCTCCCTCTCCACACCATCTAAGCGTTTGCTCCACCACTATGGAATAAATACACCTGTCCAGTGAGAACTCAGCTGCAGTTAATTCTTTCCTCATAGTCAGATTATTATTGGAGACTTACAGTGACCCCAAAGCTCTGTAGGGGTTGGGGATCAGTCATAGATTCAGTGGGTGCGAACAAGCTGGAGCTTAATCCACACCAGACAGACCATTTTGGACATCTGAACAGAAGATATACTAACTGAACACACTATCTACTCATGTACAAAATTGGTTCACAGCCTTCGGTCAGGTGCTTGGCTTAAATGGGGACCCTCCTCTGGTGGCAGGAAATTCACAGGACTTGACTTGCAATCTGTTGCTCAGGGTGAGTTCGGTTACACAGCTGAGAGGAGAAACCTTCTCCAAGGATCAGTCTCTGCATGGATCCCAGATCTCCCATGCTCAAGACTGTCAGACCCATTAGGGGAGGGGCCATAGCTGAGTGGCAGAGCACCTGCAGAAGGCATCCATTTCAGTCACTGGCAGCATCTCCAGGTAGGACTGGGGAAAACCCCATCTGAAACCCTGCAAACCTGCTGCCAGTCAGTGCAGAGAACCATGAATTAGATGGACCCATGCTCTGACCCCAAATAAAGCAGCTCCATATCTTCAGAGTCTGCCTGATGAAATTTCCTTGGGGTTCCGTTTTATTTCTTGTATTTCTATCCCACATTTCCTCCACTGCGTGCCTCCTCTTTGTGGTAAGAACCCTGTGAGGAAAGTTTGCCTGAGAGATTATTGGCTGGCTCAAAGCCACCCAACCAGCTTCATCCCTGAGGAGTATTTGATCCCAGATCTTCAAGATCGTTAACACTCTGGCTGCTATAGCACACTGGTTCTCTGGCCCACATGTGGACTGAACCCAGTTATCTGCACCATGTTCTCACCAACTTCAGCAAACCAGACCCATCTCTCTCTTCCTCTTCCAGTCTCCCCTTTAGCGAAAAAGAGGAAGCCTTACCCAGAGAGGACACAGTCTCATAATTCTCCTCCATGACTGCGCTGTGCAGGGCTCTTTGGTTTGGATACAGCAGAGCCCACTCCTCCTCTGTGAAATGCACGGCCACTTCCTCAAAGGTCACCGGACCCTGGAAGAAGAAGAAAATGTTTCCTTCCTCAGAGACCATGTAAGGGTTATTTCCCTTCCAAGCACAATGCAAACGGGCAGTTAAGGTAAGCTGGTAGGAGAACGGCAGGAAAGATTCCCCTGCAGTGTCATTCGTTCTATTTATATACTTTTCACAAAAACCTTCAAAGGGGTTTTCATAGCAAATAAAAAGAAATGGAGAGGTAAGGTGCTCTGTCTCAAAAGTGCTCCAGTTGTTACAAATATAAAATTAGACACAAAGAAGACAGCAGCCGCCGCCGCCACTGGAAAAGACACTAGCCTACAACAAAGGGGCAAATTACTGTCCTCCTGTTCAATATTTGACAGACAACCCTTTCAAAGGCTCTTTCCTTGCCCAGTTAGCCAGATTAAAGCCTTCACAGCCCTCCTAGCCAGATGTTCTGACAGAGGCCAAAGGAAAGAGAGACTCTTTCACACGCAGGGGGACGTGGGGAAGACAAAGGTGGACTCTTCACTCCCTGTCCTCTTCCTCCCCCAGTGACCCCTCCCCTACCTGATCTGGTTGCACTGAAGCCTCTTCTGCTCCACCAGCAAGAAGAGATGGCCGAGAATCCATGGGCAGAGTCATTCCAGTACCTGCAAATTACACAAGAGTGATGGAAATATCCCATGTTAGTGAATGAAAGAGAGAGACAAGTATAGTTTTTAAAAAACTAAAAGTCTTCATGTTGGCTTAGTACACACTTCAAAATATGGACTCTGATGCATATGGCATAACTCAATTTATTTTTAAAATGTGGGAGAGGCTGGAGAAAAAAGTGTTCCCCCAACCCATGCAAACAGCCAAAACAAATACTCAGGGGACCATCAAAGCAGGGCTAGGAGTTAAGGTGGCCTCCCTCCATCGTGTATATCTGAAAATCAAGAGGGCGAGCGATGAAAGGAGAAAGAGGAGGGCAGGGAAAGGCCTGAGGGGAGTGTTGCAGGGGTCATTCCCTCTCTGGGTGAATTTCTGCAAGCCAAGATGGGTAATGCCAGCACACGTCCAGGTCTTCCCCTTCCAGAAAAGGCAGGCAAATGCTAGAACTTGTGGCGGGTGGCCGTCCTGCCTGGAGGCTGCAGAGCAAATCCTTCCGTCTGGGGTGGCGGGTCACCCAATGGAACAGCCTTGCCACTCATCTGCCCAAACCAGTCCTTCCCGCTGAGGATGCTCCTGGTCTTAGCCCCCCTTCAGCTCCATTGAGTCCAGCACTGTAGAAAACCCAGACCATCATGACAAAACACATTGATGGAGACACAGAAATACATTTGGGGCTGAGTGTGTGAAAAGTCTCTTTCCTACAGACCAAATCCTCTAACTTGGGGGGCAGGGATCCACACAGCACAGCATCCTTGACATCCATCTGCCCAAATAATTTCTTCCCTCCCCTCCTGCGAGATCCGCCTGGACAGTGTGGTCTAGACATTAGTCTCAGCTTAAATTTATATCAGGGACAGTCAAACTATCACCTAAGATGGAAACTAGGCCTGTTCATAGAGCAGGAGATTCTTTGGAGAACTCTGAACCTTTGTCTCCAAGGATGGGGTGCTTATGCTGAAAGAATGCTGACAGAGAATGACTATATTTGGGAATAATGTTCCTGTGCTGTTCTCCTAGAAATGCTGACAGAGAAGCTTCTGAAACTTTGATCAAGATGCTATACTAAACTTAAGGCCATTTCAACCTGGTTACTGCAATAATCATGCTAATTAATGAATATCTATATTGTTACCTGAGCTGGTAAGGTTGATGTAACACCAAGATATTAGAGATGATTGCCAAGAAGTATCAATAAGGTAATTTTGCATCTTTCTCTAAATGCGCCCCCTCCCCATCTCATCTTTTGAGCTGCAAAATGCTGACTTTAGCTGCAGAGAATAAGAGGCTGTGAAACTGGCAGAAGCAATGCTTTTTGCAGTGATAAGACAGTAGAGTTCTGTGTGAAAGACCTTTTTCAGAAGGGAGCGGAAGGAGCAGTTTTCCTCTGAAACAGCATGAGCAAAATGGCTAAAAAGCGAGAGACAGATTTTTGAAAGGAAGAAGGGCTTCTTGGCTTTGACTTCTGCCGCCTTTGGATGGGTGCTATGGAACATGATGCAAAAGAAGACAGTTGTGAGCCAGGCCTGATCCACAGCACGTAGTTTCCGTTTGTGATTTCTGCTGAAGGGCAGAATTCAGAGTAGAGATTTACCTTGTACCTGATCCTGTGGTTTTTCCGGGCCTACGCTCTCAAAAGCTCTGAGACCCTCCAACATCCGTGGCCAACTTCCAGCAAAACCAGCCCCGAGGCTAGCCCCAAGCCTGGTAATATGAACTTGGGAAAAGGATCTTAATTTGGGACACTGGAATTTGGCTGTTCTGTCTCTGCTGTGACAGAGAGAGATCTCAAATCAGTCTTTGGAATACTGATCAAGTATCTATCTTTTGGGTTAGATATTTCAAATTCACCCTGTTACATTTAAGAGCTATGATAGGCACATTATTGACACCAGGTTTCATACACATAATACGCACACAGAAACAAGGTCTTCTGAGTCCAAAACACCCCCGTTGGGCACAATAACAGCGCCTTCGGCTTGGCATCCAATGCAGCCCTCTCTGCCTCAGAAAAACAAGGAGGAGTCAATGACAACAGTCCTGGAATCTGAAAGAGACAGAAGAGATCCCAGACAAGGAACAGGGAGAGGTACAGATTAGGACAGGAGCAATGGAGAACAAGGCCTGAGGAGGGGTGGGGTGGGAGGGTCATCTCCTGGAAGGATTCTCCAGTTGCCTTCTTGGACAACTAGTGGCTTCTTCCAGGATCGCCTGGCTCACATTCTAGGCCCGTTGCAACTCCCAAGATGAACCGCTCTCTCACCTGCTGCTCTTCCAGCTGCTTCTTCTCCTCTGCCTGGCTCAGGAGGAAACCTTCTGCCAGAGCCACTGCCTGGGAACTGGTCTCCACTCTGCATTCTCTGACCCAGCTCTCCATCTCAGGGGGTAGGATGGTCAGGAACTGCTCCAGGACCACCAGGTCCAGGATCTGATTTTTTGTGTGTCTTTCTGGCATCAGCCACCTATGACAAAGGCTGTACAGCTGGTTGCAAACCTCTCGGGGCCCATCAACCTCTTGGTAGCAGAACTGCCTGAAGTGCTGCCGTTGTACATCCGAGTTCAGGTTGCCTCCGCTCAGGATTTTCTGTGTGGTCCTTTCCCAGAATCCCCCACTATTCTCAAGCTGGGTGGAATCAGGGCTTTTGCCTGCTTCAGAGCCACCAGAATCTCTCTCCCCCATCTTCAATCTGTGCTCCCAGACAACCTCCAGCAAAAACTAAAGATCTTGTTTTCTCTTGAGGGAGCAATTTCTTTGACACACAGATGCTTCTTCATGGACTTCTCCCTATTCAAAAGAGAGAGAAATGTCAGGGGTGAGAGAGCAAGGCAGTGGGTCGGGGAGGAAAGAGGGTGGATCTTACCTTGAGAGCCACAGAACAAAGCCTTCAGTCTGCATTCCTTCACTTTTGTTTGACCCTAACTCCCCCCCCCATCTTGCTCCTCCCCAGAGGCCCCCTCCCACCACAGCTACACTGCTTCACTCTGCTGGAATTTTTAAATTCCTGATTTTCCCCAGTAGCCAGATTTTACTTATGAACTTATTGAGTTCTGACCAGCTGTTTGCCCACTGCCCAGAAAGTGAAACACACACCAGAAATCATATTAACATTTTATTTAAAGGTCAAGTGTGCCGTTGAGTCGAGTGCATGGAATGCACATGCTCAGAAGCACCCCATCACTTCTCTACCTCGATCTGTCACTTGACCACCTGATATTCTCCCCAACCAACCTTCCCCTGTGGCCATCCCTCCCCCCTCCCCATAAATGCACATAGGACTCAACATAAGGGGCGAGAAAACAGGGGGTCACTGATCCCCGCCCCCCAGATGCCTGGAAGCTCCAGGTAGTTCATGCAGCCCCATGTAAGAGACAGGAATGTGGGGAGTCTGGGCTCCGTCTCTCGGGGTCCAGGCCAACGAAGTCCCCCCCCCCGCAAAACGGGGGGAGCGTCTTCTCACTGTCGACATCAGGGCTGCCAAAGTCGCAGAAGGTGGAGCCTGACAGTCCAGCCCCCCAGCCAGTTCGGCCGCCCCCGCCGAGCTTCCTCCCAGAAGCGGCTGAGCAAGCTTCCTCGCGAGCAAGGGAAGGAGCAAGCCGTTTGCACAGGCGCCGGGAAGAGGAAGGAGCGGGACCCCCCAAGGCACGTGAGGCAGACTCACCAGATCACCCTCGGTGGGGAAGAAAAGGGCCACTTCTTTGCCCCTCCGCAAGCAGTGCGGAAGCTCCAGCTCCTCCCTCAGGAAGCTTCGTGCAGCTCCCGGCAGAAAGAGGCACCAGTGAGCTCTTCGCTCGCTCCGGGCACCGACCGGCAGCTCCTCTCCAAGGAAACGCACCAGCCGAGATGAGGCGCTCCCTTTGCCTGGCCTGACTTCCTGCCCAGGCCCCTCCTCTTCCCTCCTTCCTTCGTTCTCCTCTAGACGGGAGTGTGAGCATCGGAAGAGAGGATGCTGCTCCTCTCTCCTGCTGCCGCCCCGCAAATGGCGGCTGTCTAATGGGAACCGATGGGAACTCTGGGGGTACATGCGGTGTGCTCTGCGCTGCTGCGCCTGCAGCACATCATCCTATTCCTGGCATGGAGGAACACACCAAAACAAGGTCCAGGAGGAGAAACGAGGATCCTAGAACTTGCCGTCTTTCTGAGTGGCCACAAATCAAAAGATCCGCTGAAGGCAGCAAGAAGAGACACCCCGTTTAGGCGGGGGAGATTCGGACCCTAAAAACATTCCAAGTCCACCTGCATTTAAACCATGGCCATTGTATAAGCGGTTATTAAACAAAGCAAACACTTGTCGCAGGTTTCCTTCATTTTCCACCTGTCAATTACTGTCAATTCTATTGATGTGGCATACTTGGGTGTGGTTATTCAGGTGAAATGCTTCTAATCCCTCTCCTGTTCAAAGGACCGGGTAGGGGAGAAACGTGTGATTTGTTTGCTCCCGGGTCAGGGAGCTACAACCTTCTGAACTATGCAGGGGGTCTGCAAATAGCGGCGATCTAATGGGAACGGAAAGGGAATGGTGCGTCTCGTGCGCGTGCACAATCCGGACCCGGGGTGATCTATCTGAGGCAAGGGAGAAACCAGAACAAGGTCCAGTCCAGTGGAAAAGATCCCACGCTCTGCCAAGATCACAGAACCAAACAGAGCAACAGTGACTTCTTAGCGGTTCCAGGTCCAGGATTCTGCGCGGAAGTTTCCCAGGTTCCATGATCCCTCGGCATTTGCAAGGAGGAGGGCTGAGAAAGAAGGTCCCTGCCGGAAGACGTGGGAGCGATGCAGCCAGTCAGTGAGTGCTGTAGAACAGACCATGGATTCCGAAGTTGCAGTCCTCCAGCTGTTGTTGAACTACAACTCCCATCATCTCCAGCCAAAATAATTGTGGTTGGGAATGATGGGAGTTCATTTGAGTTGCAGTTCATCTGGAGGACTAGAGGTTGAGAATCCCTGCTGTAGGCAATAAAGAGTGAGATGGATCATGGGTCTGACTCATGATAAGGCTGATGTGTATGTTTGATGTGCAAATTTGGCCAACTCACTTGGAGCATCCATGGACAGGATATAGACAGGCTTGGATCTCCAGCTGTTGTTAAACTACAGTTCCCATCATTCCCAGTCACAATGATGAATTTCTCTCTATCCACTTTCTCCACACCATGCATGATTTTATAGACCTCTGTCATGTCTCCTCACAGTCGCCTTTTTAATGAACTAAATAGCCCCAGGTGTTCTAGCCTTGCCTCATAAGAAAGGTGCTCTAGGCCCCTAATCATCTTGGGTGCCCTCTTCTGCACCTTTTCTAGTTCAACAATGTCCTTTTTTAGATGTGGTGACCAGAACTGTATGCAGTACTCCAGGTGTGGCCATACCATACACTTTTGTATAAGGGCATTATAATATTAGCCATTTTATTAGCCGTTTTATTTTCAATCCCCTTCCTAATGATCCCTGGTTCGAGTGTTGTTGTTATTATTATTATATTTATATCTCGCTCTTCCTCCAAGGAGCCCAGAGCAGTGTACTACATACTTGAGTTTCTCTTTCACAACAACCCTGTGAAGTAGGCTAGGCTGAGAGAGAAGTGACTGGCCCAGAGTCACCCAGCTAGTATCACGGCTGAATGGGGATTTGAACTCAGGTCTCCCCAGTCCTAGTCCAGCATTCAAACCACTACACCACGCTGGTTATGTGAGAGGGAGAACAATTTATCACTATCCACTTTCTCCACACCATGCATGAGTTTATAGACCTCTGTCATGTCTCCCCACAGTCATCTTTTGGCTGCACCATAGTTTTGTATAACAGCATTAGAATATTAGCAATTAAAATTAATTAAAATAAAATCATATCTATCTAT
The DNA here is from genome assembly GCF_027244095.1 of Hemicordylus capensis. Taxonomy (NCBI): domain Eukaryota; kingdom Metazoa; phylum Chordata; class Lepidosauria; order Squamata; family Cordylidae; genus Hemicordylus; species Hemicordylus capensis. The sequence goes on along the minus strand of NC_069658.1, from coordinate 243,043,604 downwards.
CTATCTATCTATCTCCTGGGTGTGCCCAGGGAAAATGCGTCCCGGCAGCCCAGCTGATTGGCTGGGCTGCAGAGCCGCCTGATTGGCTAAGGCGCACCCAGGAGAATTGGATGGCCTGGCAGCGGAGAGGTCTGGCCTGGCAGCGGAGGCAAGACGGCAGCGGGCCCAGACACGGCACTCGGCCCGGCCCGGCAGCCTGGGCCCTCGCCTGCCTGGAGACGGGGGCATGGGGTGGAGGGAGAGGGGGCCAGATAACTCTCTGGCAAGCGGCAGCAGTGGGTGGCGCCCAGGTGCAGAGGAGGAGGCGGGTGGGCGAAGCCCCACTGTCATGAGGAGGTGGCTGGCCTGAGGGGGAGTGGCTGTCTGTCTCATACCGGTTGACATAAGCGATATGTACAGGCACCCCCAGAGTCACAAAACCTGACTTAGAAACATCTGTATACACAAACAGAGCTCCATAGCATATGACATTAAGGAAGTACCCAACTTAAAAACACCAACTTGAACATATAAACAAGTCATGTTCTTGGAAATTATATGCATTCCGAGTTATGAAGATCTAACTTACAAACTTTTGGAACACTGGGGCAGAAGGCGGGGGGATGGGGCAGGCGAGACACCAGGGCAGAAGGTGGGGGGATGGAAGGGAAGACAATGGGGCAGAAGGCGGGGGGGATGGAAGGCGATACAATGGGGCAGAAGGCATGGGGGATGGAAGGTGAGACACTGGAGCAGACGGCAGGGGGATAGAAGGGAAGACAACGGGGCAGAAGTTGGGGGGATGGAAGGGAAGACAACGGGGCAGAAGTTGGGGGGATGGAAGGGAAGACAACGGGGCAGAAGTTGGGGGGATGGAAGGGAAGACAATGGGGCAGAAGTTGGGGGGATGGAAGGCGAGACACTGGGGCAGAAGGTGGGTGGATGGAAGGCGAGACAAAAAAAGGACAAATGAGGGGCGGACTTTTAAGGACAACACTGGGGCAAGAGGCGAGGTGGATGGAAACCAAAACACTGGACTGTGAGGGACAAGAGTAGCCAGTCTTACCACCACCACCAACATTAAAAATAATTTTTAAAAATGGAAATTAGAGGGTCTACAGTAGCCACACTCACCACAAAAACAAATAATATCTAGCTACTACCTGACCCTGCTAAGAGGGGGAGAAAAAAACCCCACAAAACAGCAGGGACAAGGAAAAAACCTAACCAAATACTTGAAACACCAACCTCCCCCAAAGAGTGCACTGATGCTCAGAAAGAACTGCAAAAAGACAATGAAGACACATGGGAAAATAAAGAAACAACTGAACAACCAGCCAAATTCTCACAACACAACTCCAAAAAGTAAGTAAACTACCGCACGGAAGCTCTGTGCGGGTTCAGCTAGTTAGCTCTTATTTTCAATCCCCTTTCAATTCCAATCATGGAATTGACCTTTTTCACAGCTGCCTCACACTGAGTTGGCACTTTCAACGAGCTGTCCACAACAACCCCAAGATCCCTCTCTTGATCAGTCACCGACAGCTCAGATCCCATCAACTTATACTTGAAGTTGGGGGTTTTCGTCCCAATGTGCAACACTTTACGCTTGCCAATACTGAATCACTCTTTGCCATCTGGGCAAAGAGGCACCTTTTACCGTGGTGATTCTCTTTATTTAGCAGGGGGAGAGTAACTGGCCCTATCCACCCCCAGCACAGTACTTCCAGTGACTGTTGCTGGTGTGTGTCTTATGTTTCTTTTTAGAATGTGAGCCCCTTGGGGACAGGGAGCCATCTTATTTTTTTGTTATCTCTCTTTGTAAACCGCCCTGAGCCATTTTTGGAAGGGCAGTATAGAAATCGAATTTATTATTATTATTATTATTATTATTATTATTATTATTATTATTATTATTATTATTTTGTTGCCCACTCCCCTAGTTTGGAGAGATCCTTTTGGAGCTCCTCACAATCCGTTTTGGATTTCACTACCCAAAAGAGTTTGGTATCATCTGCAAATCTGGCCAACTCACTGCTTACCCCTACTTCTAGATCATTTAGGAATAAATTAAAAAGCCCCGGTCCCAGTACAGATCTCTGAGGAGCCCCACTTCTTACTTCCCTCCATTGTGAAAACTCTCCATTTACACCTACCCTCTGTTTCCTGACCTTCAACCAGTTAGCAATCCACATATGTACTTGTCCTTGTCCTCTTATCCCATAAGTTTTCTCAGGAGTCTTTGATGAGGAACTTTGTCAAAAGCTTTTTGGAAGTCCAGGTAGACTATGTCAACTGGATCACCTTGATCCACACACTTGTTGACACTCTCAAAAAAACTACAAACTGTTCATATGGCCTGTTCTATGTGCTTTACAATTTTATCTTTGAGGATATTTTCCATCAATTTGCCTGGAATGGACGTTAAGCTAACCTGTATTTTCCAGGATTGCCCCTGGATCTCTTTTTGAGAATCGGTGTTACATTTGCTACTTTCCAGTCCTCTGGTACAGAGCCTGATTGCAGGGATACGTTATATATTTTAGTAGGGATGTCGGCAATTTCACATTTGAGTTCTTTGAGGACTCTTGGATGGATGCCACCCGGCCCTGGCGATTTGTTAGTTTTCAGTTTTTCCAGACAGTTTAGAACATCATCTCTTGTCACTTCTATCCGACTCAGTTCTTTAGCCTCCATCTCCGAAAAGCCTGGTTCGGTAGGAGCGGGAAGGTTTTGGTCAGCAGCTGTGCGCCCCACCCCCACCCCGCTCCAACTTTCCTGACCTGCTCTCTTTCCCACCTCCTGGCAGTGTAGGGAAGAAGCCCCCTGAGGTGGGTCTTATGGTGGGGAACCCAGGGTGGGCACAATTTCTCTATCATTTGCCTCCCCCACCCATTTCTCTAGCTGAAGCGCTCTCTCTTCCCACCAGCTCCTCCTTTTCCTCCCTTGCATTTCCCCCCTTCCCCTGCTCAGCAATACTGATGCTCTCTGGCTACGTTTCCCAAACCCCTACTGAGAACAGCGGTACTTATTCAGTGTCAATAAAGACAATTTGGTTTCTGAGGTGGCTCTTTTCTACTTGGGCCGGAGTGTACATCACATTGTCAGTTTCCAAACCCTGAAATGTCAGCACACTGTTCTTCATTGTCTGGCCTGCAGCCCACTGGCAGCCCTCACAGACTCCAGTGGTGGCCCCTGGCTTGCCTCTTCCCCACCCCCTGCATCTAGTCCCTTCAGCCATCACACTCCCCCCCAACACACGTTTTCTCTCTCTCCTTCCCACCACTGCGGCCGGGGCCACTTCCACCTTCCTCTCCCCACCATGGAATGAGCCCTGTGGGCAGATGCACCCTCCCCCCCAGTAAAAGACCCCTGCTAACTTGGCAAAGAGGCACCTTTTAATGTGGTGATTCTCTTTATTTAGCAGGGGGAGTAACTGGCCCTCTCCACCCCCAGCACAGTACCGCCAGTGACTGTTGCTGGTGTCCATCTTATGTTTCTTTTTAGATTGTGAGCCCTTCAGGGACAGGGATCCATTTTATTTGTTTGTTATTTCTCTGTGTAAACCGCCCTGAGCCGTTTTTGGAAGGGCGGTATAGAAATCAAATTATTAATAATAATTAATTAATAAAAATAGTGAAGATCACTGGTTGTAGCAGGTGAAGAAAAGTATGGGTTTTGGAGCAGCCAAGACCTGTGTTCCAAGACACATGTGAACTATATATGTTAGACTGCATTTTTATTCCATCCAAGGAGCTCAGAGTGAACTAAATGGGTTCTCCATTCTGTTTATACTCACAACTGCCCTCCAAAGTAGGTAATACTGAGAGAGAGCGAATCCCTCCAGCCACTTCTCCGTAGAGTTCCTGACTGAGCAAAACTGTCAAACTGCCCCTCCTCTCAGTCGGATTTCAACTAGCTACCCACTACACCACACTGTCAGTAGATTCTTGATTACACTGTCTCTTCTATCTCAGCATGTTGGTGCAGCTTCTCTTGTTATGGATTGCCTATAATCTGATGACTTTTCACACTTCACAATTTACACACAGTTACATTTAGATTAGATGTCAGCTACATCAGGAAATGGGTATGCCAAGCTCCAGTTCCAGAAAGAACACTCACCTCTATGCGAGTTTGTGGGCAGTAGGGTATTGTACTGTCAAGTTAAAAATACAGAAAATCCTGAGGGGAAAAGCTTATACAAAAATACTGCATAGTGGGCAGAAGAAAGATGGCAGAGAAAGGGAGAGAGCATGCACCAGTCTGGTGGCAACATGAAATAAAGAAAGCATGCTTGTGTTGGGCAGGAAGAGAGAGGGAGTGTGTGATGCCTGAGGGGAGCAGAGGCAGGGGTCACCAGTGGGACAAAAAATCAGGGGCAGCACAATGAAAAACAGTAGTTGAAATAATTCTCCTGGAGGTTTTTTTTTTTTGAAGAAATTCTGAATATAATCATGTTTTGACTTACTGTTTAATACTCAGATTAATTAAGATTAATACTCAGTCAAATCAATAATTCCAAAATGACATAATGCCAAAGAAAAGCAGAAGATCCTTCTCAGATTTAGATTTATTATGATTCTAATTTACCATATATGGTACTTCTCTCATAAAATGAATGTTAGAAGTTGAAATCCTACAAACTTCAAACAATTGTTTTATTTCCCTTTTGCAATTACATCTATTTTATTTCCTGAACTTTCCTAGAACTCTTAATCTATGCAAAATGACTGCATGGTCAGTGACAGGCTTTGGGACTCTTTTAATAATAATAATAATAATAATAATAATAATAATAATAATAATGCAACAAGAACTAAAGCAAAAAATAACTGAGCACATGAAACAAACAACCACCAGGGTTCGACTTCCAGCTCTAAAAACAGTTGCCAAAAAACAACTCGCTCAGGCATTAAAAGATGTCAATTCTGCACTTGCAGACATAACAACCAATATTTGCAAGAAACAAACCAACTAATGTACAGTGCAGCAACAATAATAGCACAAGAGCTCGGATATAAGATCAGTGGACCTGTAAAAAAAGAAAGCAGTACATCACCTAAATGGAAGATTAGATTAGAAAATAAAATCTCCAGGCTTAGATCAGATGCTAGTAAATTGAAAGATATGAAAGACAAGAAGCTGAAGAATGAAAACACCAAACAGTATCTGATCCAAAAATACCACCTAGAGTCAAGGAAAATTAGAGAAGTCCTGGAAATAATAAAGCAGCAAATAACAGCAGTGTCAAAGAAGATTAGCAGATACGAAGCCAGAATTACACAACACAGGCAGAATCTCCAATTCCAGTTGAATCAGAGACGTTTCTACCAAAGCATAGAAGGAGAAACTCCAAGAAACCTAGAAACACCAAATAAAGAAGAAACAGTGCAATTCTGGGGGAAATTATGGGACAATCCAATAGATTATAATAAAAAAGCAGGCTGGATGAAAGAGGTCAAAAAATGTAACCAACAAATGCAAGATCTAATAATAACACCAGAATTAATAAGTGAAAGAGCAAAGAAAATTAAAAATTGGACTGCACCAGGCGACGATGAACTGCATGGCTTTTGGCTTAAACACCTAACAAGCCTTCATAAACAACTATCAAAACAGTTCAATCACATTTTGCAAGGAGGTGATATTGAACAATGGCTAACAACTGGGAAAACTCATCTCATCATGAAAGACCCAGCAAAAGGTGCAGTTCCAAGTAATTATAGACCAATAACATGCCTGCCAACCATGTTCAAATTATTAACTGCAATAATAGCAGATGAAGTGATGCAACACTTATTAACTAACAAACAGCTTCCAGTTGAACAGAAAGGAAATTGCCCAGAGGCACAAAAGACCAGCTGCTGATTGACAAAATGATCTTAGAAAACTGCAAGAGAAGAAAAATAAATCTAAGTGTTGCATAGAATGACTACAAGAAAGCCTTCGATTCATTGCCTCACACATGGATACTAAAATGTTTAGAAACAACTGGTGTCAGCAAAAACATTCAGATATTTATAAAAAAAGCAATGAGCATGTGGAGTACACAGTTAACAATCAATGGTGAGACACTTGGACAGGTTAGCATTTGAATAGGCATTTTCCAAGGGGACTCACTATCCCCTCTGTTGTTTGTAATCGCCATGACCCCACTTTCACAAATACTAAACAATACAGGCCTCGGATACCAAACATCTAAAACATCAAGTCAAATCAACCATCTGCTATACATAGACGATCTGAAGTTGTATGGAAAGTCCCAGTCAGAAATTGAATCACCGCTAAACACTGTCCGTATATTCAGTAGTGATATAGCAGTGGAGTTTGGACTAGGCAAGTGTGCTGCATTAATAATGAAAAGAGGAAAAACAACAAAAACAGAAGGGATAGAACTGCCCAATGGAAGCAAGATCAAGAACCTGGAAGAGAAAGAACATTACAAATACTTGGGCATTCTCCAGGCTGATAACATCGCACACACTGAAGTTAAAAGAAAAATTGGAAGTAAAAACATCAGAAAAATCCTCAAGTCCAAACTCAATGGCGGGAACACCATACAAGCCATAAACACCTGGGCTACACCGGTTATCAGATACACTGCAGGAATAATAGACTGGACCCAGGCAGAGCTAGAGATGCTGGATCGTAAGACCAGGAAAATAATGACCATCAATCATGCTCTGCACCCCCGCAGTGATGTAGATAGGCTATACCTCCCTCGCAGCTCAGGTGGAAGAGGAATGCTGCAAGTCCATCAAACAGTAGAGGAGGAGAAAATAGGCCTTGAAGAATATATCAAGGCCAGTGAAGAAGATGCACTTCAAATGGTCAATAACGAGAAACTATTCAACACCAATGAAAGAAAGCAGGCCTTCAAGAAAGAACAAGTCAAAAACCGAGCAGAAAAATGGAAAAAGAAACCCCTGCATGGTCAATATTTGCACAATATAAGTGGAAAATCAGACATTACCAAGACCTGGCAATGGCTTAAGAATGGCAACTTGAAGAAAGAAACAGAGGGTTTAATACTGGCTGCACAAGAACAGGCACTAAGAACAAATGCAATAAGAGCAAAAGTGGAAAAATCAACCACAAACAGCAAGTGCCGCCTTTGTAAAGAAGCAGATGAAACAGTGGACCACCTAATCAGCTGTTGTAAAAAAGATCGCACAGACTGACTACAAACAAAGGCATGACAAGGTAGCAGGGATGATACACTGGAACTTCTGCAAAAAATACAAGCTACCTGTAGCCAAAAATTGGTGGGACCATAAAATGGAAAAAGTTGAAGAAAATGAAGATGTAAAAATATTATGGGACTTCCAACTACAAACAGACAAACATCTGCCACACAATACACCAGATATAACTGTAGTTGAGAAGAAAGAAAAACAAGTGAAAATAATCGACATAGCAATACCAGGGGATAGCAGAATAGAAGAAAAAGAAATAGAAAAAATCACCAAATACAAAGATCTACAAATTGAAATTGAAAGGCTGTGGCAGAAAAAGACCAAAATAATCCCAGTGGTAATTGGCGCCCTGGGTGCAGTTCCAAAAGACCTTGAAGAGCACCTCAACGCCATAGGGGCCACAGAAATCACCATCAGCCAATTACAAAAAGCAGCTTTACTGGGAACAGCCTATATTCTGCGACGATATCTATAACCATTGACAATAAAATTCAGCCATCCCAGGTCCTTGGGAAGGACTCGATGTCTGGATAAAACAAACCAGTCAACACCACCTGTCTGACTGTGTAAACAAGAAATAATAATATAATAATGGGCCCAGGCGCAGAGCATCTGCGCCTCTAGCTGGACTCAGCCGTTCCCCGCCGTCTGGGGACTGGGGGCAGAGCCAGCCGTGCCGCCACCGCCGGCTCCCTCTGCCTCACCCCGCCACCATGCCGCCGCCTCCTTCTCCCTCCACACACCCAGAGAGTGGTGCTGTGGGCGGGCGGGCCGAGAGTGCCGCCTCAGGCGGGCGGGCCGAGAGTGCCGCCTCAGGCGGGCGGGCCGAGAGTGCCGCCTCAGGCGGGCGGGCCGAGAGTGCCGCCTCAGGCGGGCGGGCCGAGAGTGCCGCCACTGCGGACGTCCGGGCCAAGAGTGCCGCCGCGTCCTGGCCCGCCGCCTTGCCTCCACAGCCGCCCAGCCAGCCATTCTCCTGGGTGTGCCGCCAGGACCAATCAGGCGCCCCCTGCAGCTCAGCCAATTAGCTGGGCTGCCGGGACACATTTTCCCTGGGCACACCCAGGAGAAATACGGTATATATATATATAGATTCAATTTCTATACCGCCCTTCCAAAAATGTCTCAGGGCGGTTTACACAGAGAAATAACAAACAAATAAGATGAATCCCTGTCCCCAAAGGGCTCACAATCTAAAAGAAACATAAGATCAACACCAGCAACAGTCACTGAAGATATTGCGCTGGTGGTGGATCGGGCCAGTTACTCTCCCCCTGCTAAATAAAGAGAATCACCACATTAAAAAGGTGCCTCTTTGCCAAGTTAATCATGCCTTTGTTACAATGAACAGGGTAAAATCATAATACCATGTTCTCTGCATCCTATCCCCCCCCCAAACCCCATTCCTTATCAACAGGGTTTATTTTATTTCTAAATTGTGCAGCAAAATCTGGGGGATGGTGGCAAGAGCTCCTCCCACCTCCCAAGTTATGTGAAGTTGGGGGCTCACTCAGAGCAGGCACGCTGGAGGCACTGCAGGCCAGGCAGGATTAGAAGAGAGGGTGGTGGAAATGCTCCTTACCCGGGCCCACCTTCCTCCCACATGAGGCCTGAATTCGGCCCAATCGGCCTCATTTGGGAGGTAGGCGGGCCCAGTTATTGAGCATTTCCACTGCCTTCTCTCCGAGTCCCGCCTGACCTGCAGTGCCTCCAGCGTGCCAGTCTCCAGCGCACCCAGCCTGAGCGAGCCCCCAACATCACATCGTCTGGGAAGCAGGAGGAGCTCTCGCCACCGTCCCCGCTCCGCCGCTGTGTAGCAGCAGCTTTAAAAATTAAAAAATACCTTTTTTTAAAGTCAAAGAGCAGGAGAAATTGAGTCCCAAATGGGTCGAGCATTTCGCTGCAGGGCCTCAGGACGTCCCATGTAGTGCGGGACAGCTGGCAACCCTACTGGGGAGCCACACATTGCTTTGTACCCACCTTACACTACTTTCTGTCTTCCTTCTCCTCTCTGCTCTTTCTCTATTCCTTTTCTTCCCCCCTTTTCTCTCCCCTGCTTGCCCTGCCACTTAAAGTAGCTAAATTCACTACTTTTTACACTAAAATACACTCAGGGAAAGATTGCTCTCTTTTTTTGGAGAAGAGGGAAGTATTCTTAGAAGAAATTCTGAACATACCTGCCAATACCAGATTTTGCATGGACAATCCTGCTATTCTTCCCTTTTCCTCTTTCCCTTGCAGAGATGTTGCTAGCTACTTAAAAGATCCAGGGCTTGGGCCAACAGCTTCCCCACAGTTTGATAATTAAACTCTTGCATGCTCTCTTAAAGATACCCTGATCAAGATGATCAGGGGCCTAGAGGACCTTTCTTACGAGGCAAGACTACAACACCTGGGGCTTTTTAGTTTAGAAAAAAGACGACTGCGGGGAGACATGATAGAGGTCTATAAAATCATGCATGGTGTGGAGAAAGTGGAGAGAGATAGATTCTTTTCCCTCTCACACAACACTAGAACCAGGGGTCACTTCATGAAAGTGATTGCCAGGAGGTCTAGGACCAACAAACGGAAGTACTTTTTCACACAATGCGTGATCCACTTGTGGAACTCTCTGCCACAGGATGTGGTGACAGCCAACAACCTGGATGGCTTTAAAAGGGGTTTGGATGACTTCATGGAGGAGAGGTCTATCAATGGCTACTATTCAGAGGGCTGTGGGCCACCTCCAGCCTCAAGGGTGTGCCTCTGAGTAACAGTTGCAGGGGAGCAATGGCAGGAGAGAGGGCACGCCCTCAACTCCTGCCTGTGGCTTCCAGCGGCATCTGGTGGGCCACTGTGCGAAACAGGATACTGGACTAGATGGGCCTTGAGCCTGATCCAGCAGGGCTGTTCTTATGTACCCAAAACTCTCCTCCCCACTAGTTTGCTTCACCCTAAAAATGCATCTCCTTTTTCTCCTGCATCAGATTTCTCCTGCAGTCAATTCGCACAGTTGAGAACCAGTTTGGTGTAGTGATTAGTGTTATGACTAGGGTTGGGGGACTTGTGTTCCCCATTCAGTCATGAAACTCAGTGTGGGACTTTAGCTGAGACACTCTCTCTCCCCCACTCCAAACCTGCCCCATAGGATTGCTGTGAGGATAAAAGTGGGGAGGAAGATCACGTACACTACCCTGACCTCTTTGGAGGAAGAACAGGATGTGTGCCATAATAAAATATATATATGATGACTTTTAGCCACATGCTCTCCAATCTTAAGCATGTAAGAAGTAAATTGAAATAGCTTTCTTACACCTACCACAGCAGCAAGCAATCCAGTTTGATCTCTTCTATTTACTACATTTCATTTAGAGAGCTCCTTCTTCTGTATGATCTCCATTGCACGTTGACGTCATTCAGAGAGATCCGTTTAGTTACCACCAGCATGACGGGTGGCGACTCGGAGCCGGGCCTTCTCTGTAGCTGTTCCTGGCCTATGGAATGCACTCCCGGCAGATCCTGGTAGTCTGGGCTCATTGTTGGCCTTTAAGAGAGCCCTAAAGACTCACTTGTTTGGCCTGGCCTTCCAAGGTTTTTAAATTAAAGTGTTTTCAATTGGATTTAAATGGCTCTGGACAGTTTTAGATTTGTTTTTCTTCTAGCCTGTGTTTTAATGCTATTTGTTGTAGTATTTTACCTGTTGTGCACCACCCAGAGCCTTTGGATGGGGTGGAAAAGAAATGTAAATAAAATAAAATTTGTCCAGAAGGGGACTCAGCACTTTATTGAAATCTCCTCCAAGGATAATGTCACAGTCATATACACAAATATGAGAAGAGAGAGCTATTTAAAAATTAGGATGCTCTGAATTTGGCCATAAATGTTGCAGAAGTTAAACAATTGACTCTAACCTTTGCTACATGGAATCCACCATTTCCATTAAGTATTGAGTCAAAAATAATTACGTGACACTATATGGTTTCTCTCCTGTGTGAATCTTATGGTGTGAAATCAGGCTCCTGCTGTGACTGAAGCCCTTCCCACACTCCAAGCATCTATATGGTTTCTCTCCTGTGTGTATCCTTTGGTGTGAAGTCAAGCTCGTGTTGATACTGAAGCTCTTGCCACACTCCATGCATCTATATGGTTTCTCTCCTGTGTGAATCCTTTGGTGTAAAGTCAGGCTTGTGCTGTGACTAAAGCTCTTTCCACACTCCAAGCATCTATATGGTTTCTCTCCTGTGTGAATCCTTTGATGTACATTCAGTTGTGCCCTTTGACGAAAGCCCTTGCCACACTCCAAGCATATATATGGTTTCTCTTCTTTGTGAATCTTTTTATGTACAGTGAGTTGTGCATTTTGACAGCTTTTTCCGCACTCTGAGCATGTATATGGTTTTTCTCCTTTGTGAATCCTGGATTGTGATTGTATGCAATTCACCATACTGAAAAGCAAGAGATCCATCCCTCTTCTTCTGTTTGACTAAAGGGCACAGCGTTTTCTCAACTACTTTCTCCTTTCTTCCCTGGATTGTGATTGTATGCAATTCACCATGCTGAGAAGCAGGAGATCCATCCCTCTTCTTCTGTTTGACTAAAGGGCACAGCGTTTTCTCGACTACTTTCTCCTTTCTTCCCTGGATTGTGATTGTATGCAATTCACCATGCTGAGAAGCAGGAGATCCATCCCTCTTCTTCTGTTTGACTAAAGGGCACAGCGTTTTCTCGACTACTTTCTCCTTTCCTCCCTGGATTGTGATTGTATGTAATTCACCATGCTGAGAAGCAGGAGATCCATCCCTCTTCTTCAGTTTGACTTCAGTTTTTATTCCTTGTTGTTCCCTCGTTGTCCTTCCAGCACCTCCCAACAATCTTCTCTGAGGCTTTTTCTCATTTTCACTCTCCCAGTTGTTACCTGCTGGTATCAAGAGAGATAACTGAGCAAGGCTGAAACAGTCAAGGGGCCTCACATCAATGAACAAGCCCCCGTTACGTGTCCTCTTGATGGGAGAAGAACACAGCCAGGCTGCTCTATATTACTGAGACACGGGTGGAGGCAGCCCAGGGCCAGCGATGGCGTTTTTGGTGTCATTGGTAAAGTATGATTTGGCATCCTCCAATTCAGAAGAGAAACGGGATACCTAGAATGAACTTTGAGAAGTCTTGACTTGGAAATCTAAATGAACACTATAACAAGCAGCTTCGAAAGAACTTTTACACATATCGAAATAAAAACAAACTTTTATATGCATCTAAACAATTATTTAGATACATATAAACATTTTTGCTTTTAATTTTTAGATACGTGTACAAGTTCATTCGAAGCTGCTTGTTTTTCTCTTTTTAATAACTTTGTTATTATTGCAATATGCTACACAAAGGTCTGAGCAATCTTCTGAGCTAGGAAGCACAGCTTTAAGGAAGGCAGAGGAGTGGGTCTCCCAATGGCTGCTACTCCATGACACAGCAGCAGTCAGACTTTGTCCCCTTGCCCTTCAACTGAAATGAGCACTGCAGGTTTCAAGGAGGGTTGGCAGCATGGAATTTGCAACTTAGGGAGCCAATGTGGTGTCATGGGTAAAGTGCTGGACTAGGACTGGAGAGACCCGAGTTCAAATCCCCCACTCAGTCCTGAAACTCACTGGGAGACTTTGGGTTAATCACTTTTCTCTCAGCCTAACCTACTGCACAGCATTGTTGAGGATATAAGCATAACTGTGTAAAGTACTCTGGGTTCCTTGGAGGAAGAGTGGAATATAAACGCAAATAAGTAAATACATCTGCCACCATTTTCATCCAAGAAGGAATGCTATGGAACAGGAAATAGTTGTTTTGGCTGGAGGAGAGGAGCACCTGTGACTCCTGAAGGGCAAGGGCAATTTTACTCCTTACACGATTTAACCCATAAGGTTGTACAGTTAGCTTTGTCACATTTTAAACCTTTTTGTTATGTTATGCAGAGCAGTATGACCAGAGTCCTCCACGGAAATACTGCGGGTGATAATATAAGGCCGGAAAGGAAATGTGTTAGTAGGGACATGCTATCACCCTCCTGATTGTAACACTGAGGGTGAGCTGGAGTTGGAGAAGGAAATCAGGGAGGCATCAGACAGAGACAGAGCTGTAATAATGGATGACTTCAATTACCCACACATAGACTGGGTAAATTCACATGCAGGTAATGACAAAGAGGCCAGATTTCTAGATATGCTAAATGACTGTGACTTGGAACACCTGGTCATGCAACCGACCAACTTGAAGGCGGCCTTGGGCATCTCGCACCAGGTCCTGAGTGGTGCTGTGAGATCTCAGTGTCATAGGGAACCACTAGGGAACCACATAGGGAACCACTAGGGAACAGTGACCATAGTGTGATCCAATTCAGCATATATGCAAGCAAAGAATTGCCAAGGAAATCTAAAACAGATATTTTGGACTTCAGAAGAGCAAACTTCTCTAAAATGAAAAGTTTGGTGAAAAGAAAGCTGAGAGGGAAAATCATGTGTGGAATGAGTTTTGTTCTGGGTGGCAATATCAAATCAGTGTGCGCACATGGATTCAGACTGGGGCCTTCCGGATTCAACCTGAGCAGGATCTAAAATTAACTGAGTGGACATAAACAAAATTGTGAGCGCACACACACACGCATGCATGCCTTAGAGGAAACACTGACTATAAACCCAGGATTTCTTGCTCTTTGCAGAGGTATCAGATTGCTCTTTGCATTGCCTAGAATGATGTAAACTGGAATCATTGGGACAGTCGCAAAAAAGTGGCTCAGTCCCTGTGTGTTTGTTTGTTTTTATTAAATTGCAATTTTAGCCAGCTTGGCATGCATTCTCTTTTCTGGCTCCCGGGGGATGTTTATTATAAGAGAGTGTTTATTCTTTTTCAAAGCCCCAATATCCCAGACAAACTTCACAATTATCTGGGTAAACGTGGCATTGTGCTAAAACAAATGTTCAAGGACAGCCCTAGATTTTCCTTGCATCAACTGATGACTCGTTATATTGCAGGGAGAGAGAGATTTAGCCACTCAAGAGGCTATCTATCGTTCATCTAACCGTTCAATTTAACCGTTTTGAGAGAGAGAGAGAGAGAGAGAGAGAGAGAGAGAGAGAGAGAGAGAGCGCGAGAGCGCCCTGCTTCCCCAGACTGACACCTGTCCACTTGTCCCTTGGCTGAAGGGGCCACTGGCCTTTGGTCCAGAGAACCGATTCCACGCTGTGGCCACCCACCCTCCATGACCCTCCGTTTTGCTGACCAGAGTTTGCTTTTGCTAAATGGATCTCCAATCATCTTCCTTCCAGCCCAGGGACAGTATGAAGGAGGACAAGTATAATCCCCACCACTAAGCCGCCGAAACCACTAGATCCATCCCTGTCCTTTCTCCCCAGTTCCCTAAGAACTGAAACCACAGATGCAGACTAGTTGACTCACTAAAGGCTTTTCTGGCAGTCCTGCAGATAGGACACCTTCTCATATTTCTTCCAGGATTCCCCTCTTGTTTCTCAGATTGGTCTACTCTTTACTAACTAAAATCAGAGTCCCAGGACCACTGCGCCCTCTAACACAGAGGGACCGCATGCTCCCAAGGGTTTCTGCCCACTTGACGAGAGCATCTGAGGGGCCTCTGCTCCGGGTGCCAACAATGAAGGAAGCCAGGTTGTCGTGCACTCGGGACAGGGCCTTCTCTGTTGCTGCCCCCAGGCTTTGGAATGCTCTCCCAGTGGCCATTCGCTCCTCAGACTCCGTCAGTTTTCAGGCAGCTGGTTAAATCTGGCTTTTTATCCAGGCCTTTACTTGATTGTTTTATTGCTGCTTCTGTGTGTTTTTATCCATGTATAGTTTTTGTATTTGTATATTGTATATTTTAATATCAGATTGTTTTTATATTTTTCGCTAAATACTTTTAATTCATTTTTATTATGTGTTTTAACTTTTGGAAACCGCCTTGTGATTGTTTTTAATGAAAGGCGGTATATAAATCTAACAATAAATAAATAAATAACAGAGAGGCCCAGATGTTGTCGTCTACAACTCCCAGCATCCACAGCTGCAATGGCCTTTGGCTGGGAAATGTGGGAGTTGTAGTCAACAAGATCTGGGAATCCCTGTTAGAGGGAACAGCGCCTACGACTCCATTCGCCAAAACAATGCTCACCAGCCAGCTCTTCTCCAGTCGGTTGGCTCTGAGCAGAGGAAGAGGCCCGCCACCAATAAATGCCGGTGACTGACTCAGGGAGCCAGCACAGACAAGGACATTGCTGCGGCAGGTCATCCATTGGTTTGGGGTGAGAGTCCATCAATATGCCAATGATACTCCATGGTATAGTGCCAGCCCAGGCCACTCCAGAGATGCCATTTCTGTGCTTGCCCATTATCTGGTGGCTGTCAGAGTCTGGATGGGCCAAAACAGGCTCAGACCTAATCCCTCCAAGTTGCTTGTGCTTACTCCTTGATCTGGCCAATTGACGAGTCTGAGTCTCTCCTTGGACGGGGTGGCGCTGCCCCTGAAGGAGGTGGTCCACAACCTGGGGGTCCTCTTGGACTTGCGGCTCCTGCTTGAGCAGCTGGTGGAGACCGTAGCCAGAAGTGCCTTTGCCCAGCTTCGGCTGGTCCGCCAGTTGCGGCCCTATCTCGACTGGCAGGCCCTGGCAATGGTAACTCATGCCCTCATCATCTCTCATCTGGATTACTGTAATGCACTCTACCTGGGGTGGCTTTTGAAGAAGACCCAGAAGCTTCAGTTGGTCCAGAATGAAGCAGCCTGGCTACTTATGGGCGCTAGGAGATATGATAGTGTGACACCTCTCTTGCAGTCGCTGCATTGGTTACCTGTTTGTTTCCAGGTCCAATTCAAAGTGCTGGTTCTCACCTTTAAGAGTGCTGGTTCTCACCTTACCTGCAGGACTGCCTCTCCCAGCCAGTCCTGTCCCATCCTGTGAGATCTTCTCAGGAGGCCCTTCTCTCAGTCCCTGGTCTCAGAGAGGTCCGTAGCACTAGGGCCTGTGGAAGAGCTTTCTCGGTTGCCGCCCCTTCACTTTGGAATTCTCTTCCCTACTCCCAGTTTGTTCTGCCTCCTCCCTTTCAGAATTTAAGATCTTATTGAAGACGTTTCTTTTCTGCCAAGTATTTGCCCCTTAAGTCTCTCTCTCTCTTTTAAATTCCCGGATGCTGTTCTTGCCTTGCACACTGCCCTGAGTCTGTGGACTGGATGGCATATTTATTAATTATTATTTATTTACACAGTCAGACAGGTGTTATTGACTGGTTTGTTTTAACCAGATATCAAGTCCTTCCCAAGGACCTGGGATGGCTGAATTTTATTGTCAATGTTGTTGCTGTTATAGATATCGTCGCAGAATATAGGCTGTTCCCAGTAAAGTTGCTTTTTGTAATTGGCTGATGGTGATTTCTCTCTAGCTCTCTTTTTTAAAATCTCGGATGCTGTTCTTGCCTTGCACACTGCCCTGAGTCTGTAGACTGGGTGGCATATTTATTATTATTATTATTATTATTAATCAGCATCATCTACTCAGGAGGTGGTGTCAATGTGAAGCAGGGATGTGCACAAGCCAGTTCACTGCCTCCTCTGGGAAGCACTGAACCAGTTCAGACACCAGTGTTTGAGCCTGCTCAATGGGGCAGAGAATGGTTCCCTTAAGGAGCCGGTAAGGAAGTCCGTTCCGGCTCCTTAAGGGAACCGTTCCCCACCCCACCAGCCTGTGCGCGAATGGCTCATGAACATCTCTAGTGTGAGGCCAATAGAAAGTTTGTGGGCACAAGAAAAATCACTCCGCTTGCCTTCTACGGATGAGCTCTATGCCGTGCAGCACCCATTAAAAATCCCTTCTCTCCTTTTCCTCATCAACCATCATTTCTAACAAAGCCTCCCTTGTTTCTGCCTCCCTTTGTGCTTTCTCCCTCTCCACACCATCTAAGCGTTTGCTCCCCCACTATGGAATAAATACACCTGTCCAGTGAAAACTCAGCTGCAGTTAATTCTTTCCTCATAGTCAGATTATTATTGGAGACTACACTGAATTGAAGACTACACTTATTGAAGATATACACTAACTGAACACACTATCTACCCATGTACAAAATTGGTTCAAAGCCTTCAGTCAGGTGCTTGGCTTAAATGGGGACCCTCCTCTGGTGGCAGGAAATTCACAGGACTTGACTTGCAATCTGTTGCTCAGGGTGAGTTCGGTTACACAGCTGAGAGGAGAAACCTTCTCCAAGGATCAGTCTCTGCATGGATCCCAGATCTCCCATGCTCAAGACTGTCAGACCCATTAGGGGAGGGGCCATAGCTGAGTGGCAGAGCACCTGCAGAAGGCATCCATTTCAGTCTCTGGCAGCATCTCCAGGTAGGACTGGGGAAAACCCCATCTGTAACCCTGCAAACCTGCTGCCCGTCAGTGCAGAGAACCATGGGCCTATGCTGTGACCCCAAATAAAGCTGCTTCATATCTTCAGAGACTGCCTGATGAAATTTCCTTGGGGTTCCGTTTTATTTCTTGTATTTTTATCCCACATTTCCCCTACTGCGTGCCTCCATTTTGATCCTCACAAGAAGCCTGTGAGGAAGGTTAGCCTGAGAGATTATTGGCTGGCTCAAAGCCACCCAACGAGCTTCATCCCTGAAGAGTATTTGATCCCAGATCTTCAAGATCGTTAACACTCTGGCTGCTATAGCACACTGGTTCTCTGGCCCACATTTGGCTGAACCCAGGTATCTGCACCTTGCTCTCACCAACTTTAACAAACCAGACCCATCTCTCTCTTCCTCTTCCAGTCTCCCCTTTAGCGAAAAAGAGGGAGCCTTACCCAGAGAGGACACAGTCTCATAATTCTCCTCCATGACTGCCCTGTGCAGGGCTACTTGGTCCGGATCCAGCAGAGCCCACTCCTCCTCTGTGAAATGCACGGCCACCTCCTCAAAGGTCACCGGACCCTGGAAGAAGAAGAAAATGTTTCCTCCCTCACAGACCATGTAAGGGTGCTTTCCCTTCCAAGCACAATCCAAATGGGCAGTTAAGGTAAGCTGGTAGGAGCAGGGCAGGAAAGATTCCCCTGCAGTGTCATTCATTCTATTTATATACTTTTCACAAAAACCTTCAAAGGGGTTTACATAGCAAATAAAAAGAAATGGAGAGGAAAGGTGCTCTGTCTCAAAAGTGCTCCAGTTGTTACAAATATAAAAATAGACACAAAGAAGACAGCAGCCGCCGCCGCCACTGGAAAAGACACTAGCCTACAACAAAGGGGCAAATTACTGTCCTCCTGTTCAATATTTGACAGACAACCCTTTCAAAGGCTCTTTCCTTGCCCAGTTAGCCAGATTAAAGCCTTCACAGCCCTCCTAGCCAGATGTTCTGACAGAGGCCAAAGGAAAGAGAGATGCTTTTACACGCAGGGGGACGTGGGGAAGACAAAGGTGGACTATTCACTCCCTGTCCTCTTCCTCCCCCAGTGACCCCTCCCCTACCTGATCTGGTTGCACTGAAGCCTCTTCTGCTCCACCAGCAAGAAGAGATGGCCGAGAATCCATGGGCAGAGTCATTCCAGTACCTGCAAATTACACAAGAGTGATGGAAATATCCCATGTTAGTGAATGAAAGAGAGAGACAAGTATAGTTTTTAAAAAACTAAAAGTCTTCATGTTGGCTTAGTACACACTTCAAAATATGGACTCTGATGCATATGGCATAACTCAATTTATTTTTAAAATGTGGGAGAGGCTGGAGAAAAAAGTGTTCCCCCAACCCATGCAAACAGCCAAAACAAATGCTCAGGGGACCATGAAAGCAGGGCTAGGAGTTAAGGTGGCCTCCCGCCATCACGTATATCTGACAATCAAGGGGGCGAGTGATGAAAGGAGAAAGAGGGCAGGGAAAGGCCTGAGGGGAGTGTTGCAGGGGTCATTCCCTCTCTGGGTGAATTTCTGCAAGCCAAGATGGGTAATGCCAGCACACGTCCAGGTCTTCCCCTTCCAGAAAAGGCAGGCAAATGCTAGGACTTGTGGCGGGTGGCCGTCCTGCCTGGAGGCTGCAGAGCAAATCCTTCCGTCTGGGGTGGCGGGTCACCCAATGGAACAGCCTTGCCACTCATCTGCCCAAACCAGTCCTCCCCTCTGAGGATGCTCCTGGTCTTAGCCCCCCTTGAACTCCATTGAGTGCAGCACTGTAGAAAACCCAGACCATCATGACAAAACACATTGATGGAGACACAGAAATACATTTGGGGCTGAGTATGTGAAAAGTCTCTTTCCTACAGGCCAAATCCTCTAACCTGGGGGGTAGGGATCCACACAGCACAGCATCCTTGACATCCATCTGCCCAAATAATTTCTTCCCTCCCCTCCTGCAAGATCCGCCTAGACAGTGTGGTCTAGACATTAGTCTCAGCTTAAATTTATATCAGGGACAGTCAAACTATCACCTAAGATGGAAACTAGGCCTGTTCATAGAGCAGGAGGTTCTTTGGAGAACTCTGAACCTTTGTCTCCAAGGATGGGGTGCTTATGCTGAAAGAATGCTGACAGAGAATGACTATATTTGGGAATAATGTTCCTGTGCTGTTCTCCTAGAAATGCTGACAGAGACGTTTCTGAAACTGTGTTCAAGATGCTGTACTAAACTTAAGGCCGTTTCAGCCTGATTTCTGCAATAATCATGCTAATTAATGAATATCTATATTGTTACCTGAGCTGGTAAGGTTGATGTAACACCAAGATATTAGAGATGGTTGCTAATAAGTATCAATACGGTAATTTTGCATCTTTCTCTAAATGCACACACACACACACACACACAAATCTCATCTTTCGAGCTGCAAAATGCTGACTTTAGCTGCATTGAGAAACTCAGAGATAGCAAAATTCATGCTGTCTTTCAAGGATAGTAGCTGCAGAGAATAAGAGGCTGTGAAACTGGCAGAAGCAATGCTTTTTGCAGTGATAAGACAGTAGAGTTCTGTGTGAAAGACCTTTTTCAGAAGGGAGCGGAAGGAGCAGCTTTCCTCTGAAACAGCATGAGCAAAATGGCTAAAAAGCGAGAGACAGATTTTTGAAAGGAAGAAGGGCTTCTTGGCTTTGACTTCCGCCTCCTTTGGATAGGTGCTATGGAACATGATGCAAAAGAAGACAGTTGTGAGCCAGGCCTGATCCACAGCACGGAGTTTCTGTTTGTGATTTCTGCTGAAGGGCAGAATTCAGAGTAGAGATTTACCTTGTACCTGATCCTGTGGTTTTTCCGGGCCTACGCTCTCAAAAGCTCTGAGACCCTCCAACATCCGTGGCCAACTTCCAGCAAAACCAGCCCCGAGGCTAGCCCCAAGCCTGGTAATATGAACTTGGGATAAGGATCTTAATTTGGGACACTGGAATTTGGCTGTTCTGTCTCTGCTGTGACAGAGAGAGATCTCGAATCAGTCTTTGGAATACTGATCAAGTATCTATCTTTTGGGTTAGATATTTCAAATTCACCCTGTTACATTTAAGAGCTGTGATAGGCACATTATTGACACCGGGTTTCACACACATAATACGCACACAGAAACAAGGTCTTCTGAGTCCAAAACACCCCCGTTGGGCACAATAACAGCGCCTTCTGCTTGGCATCCAATGCAGCCCTCTCTGCCTCAGAAAAACAAGGAGGAGTCAATGACAACAGTCCTGGAATCTGAAAGAGACAGAAGAGATCCCAGACAAGGAACAGGGAGAGGTACAGATTAGGACAGGAGCAATGGAGAACAAGGCCTGAGGAGGGGTGGGGTGGGAGGGTCATCTCCTGGAAGGATTCTCCAGTTGCCTTCTTGGACAACTAGTGGCTTCTTCCAGGATCTCCTGGCTCACATTCTAGGCCCGTTACAACTCCCAGGATGAACCGCTCTCTCACCTGCTGCTCTTCCAGCTGCTTCTTCTCCTCTGCCTGGCTCAGGAGGAAACCTTCTGCCAGAGCCACTGCCTGGGAACTGGTCTCCACTCTGCATTCTCTGACCCAGCTCTCCATCTCAGGGGGTAGGATGGTCAGGAACTGCTCCAGGACCACCAGGTCCAGGATCTGATTTTTTGTGTGTCTTTCTGGCATCAGCCACCTATGACAAAGGCTGTACAGCTGGTTGCAAACCTCTCGGGGCCCATCAACCTCTTGGTAGCAGAACTGCCTGAAGTGCTGCCGTTGTACATCCGAGTTCAGGTTGCCTCCGCTCAGGATTTTCTGTGTGGTCCTTTCCCAGAATCCCCCACTATTCTCAAGCTGGGTGGAATCAGGGCTTTTGCCTGCTTCAGAGCCACCAGAATCTCTCTCCCCCATCTTCAATCTGTGCTCCCAGGCAACCTCCAGCAAAAACTAAAGATTTTGTTTTCTCTTGAGGGAGCAATTTCTTTGACACACAGATTCTTCTTCATGGACTTCTCCCTATTCAAAAGAGAGAGAAATGTCAGGGGTGAGAGAGCAAGGCAGTGGGTCGGGGAGGAAAGAGGGTGGATCTAACCTTGAGAGCCACAGAACAAAGCCTTCAGTCTGCATTCCTTCCCTTTTGTTTGACCCTAACTCCCCCCCCCCATCTTGCTCCTCCCCAGAGGCCCCCTCCCACCACAGCTACACTGCTTCACTCTGCTGGAATTTTTAAATTCCTGATTTTCCCCAGTAGCCAGATTTTACTTATGAACTTATTGAGTTCTGACCAGCTATTTGCCCACTGCCCAGAAAGTGAAACACACACCAGAAATCATATTAACATTTTATTTAAAGGTCAAGTGTGCCGTTGAGTCGAGTGCATGGAATGCACTCTGCTCATGCTCAGAAGCACCCCATCACTTCTCTACCTCGATCTGTCACTTGACCACCTGATATTCTCCCCAACCAACCTTCCCTTGTGCCCATCCCGGCCCCCTCCCCATACATGCACATAGGACTCAACATAAGGGGCGAGAAAACAGGGGGTCACTGATCCCACCCCCGAGATGCCTGGAAGCTCCAGGTAGTTCATGCAGCCCCGTGTAAGAGACAGGAATGTGGGGAGTCTGGGCTCCGTCTCTAGGCCATCCAGCCCAACGAAGTCCACCCAGCAAAACGGGGGGAGATGCTTTTGCTCTGCAAGAGATCCGATCCGATCCGCCCGCACAAAAGCGGAGGAAGAAAGAGCGTCTTCTCACTGTCGACATCAGGGCTGCCAAAGTCGCAGAAGGTGGAGCCTGACCGTCCAGCCCCCCAGCCAGTTCGGCCGCCCCCGCCGAGCGTCCTCCCAGAAGCGGCTGAGCAAGCTTCCTCGCGAGCAAGGGAAGGAGCAAGCCGTTTGCACAGGCGCCGGGAAGAGGAAGGAGCGGGACCCCCCAAGGCACGTGAGGCAGACTCACCAGATCACCCTCGGTGGGGAAGAAAAGGGCCACTTCTTTGCCCCTCCGCAAGCAGTGCGGAAGCTCCAGCTCCTCCCTCAGGAAGCTTCGTGCAGCTCCCGGCAGAAAGAGGCACCAGTGAGCTCTTCGCTCGCTCCGGGCACCGACCGGCAGCTCCTCTCCAAGGAAACGCACCAGCCGAGATGAGGCGCTCCCTTTGCCTGGCCTGACTTCCTGCCCAGGCCCCTCCTCTTCCCTCCTTCCTTCGTTCTCCTCTAGACGGGAGTGTGAGCATCGGAAGAGAGGATGCTGCTCCTCTCTCCTGCTGCCGCCCCGCAAATGGCGGCTGTCTAATGGGAACCGATGGGAACTCTGGGGGTACATGCGGTGTGCTCTGCGCTGCTGCGCCTGCAGCACATCATCCTATTCCTGGCATGGAGGAACACAGCAAAACAAGGCCCAGGAGGAGAAACGAGGATCCTAGAACTTGCCGTCTTTCTGAGTGGCCACAAATCAAAAGATCCGCTGAAGGCAGCAAGAAGAGACACCCCGTCTAGGCGGGGGAGACTCGGACCCTAAAAACATTCCAAGTCCACCTGCATTTAAACCATGGTCATTGTATAAGCGGTTATTAAACAAAGCAAACACTTGTCGCAGGTTTCCTTCATTTTCCACCTGTCAATTACTGTCAATTCTATTGATGTGGCATACTTGGGTGTGGTTATTCAGGTGAAATGCTTCTAATCCCTCTCCTGTTCAAAGGACCGGGTAGGGGAGAAACGTGTGATTTGTTTGCTCCCGGGTCAGGGAGATACAACCTTCTGAACTATGCAGGGGGTCTGCAAATAGCGGCGATCTAATGGGAACGGAAAGGGAATGGTGCGTCTCGTGCGCGTGCACAATCCGGACCCGGGGTGATCTCTCTGAGGCAAGGAAGAAACCAGAACAAGGTCCAGTGGAAAAGATCCCACGCTCTGCCAAAATCACAGAACCAAACAGAGCAATGGTGACTCCTTAGCGGTTCCAGGATTCTGCGCGGAAGGTTCCCAGGTTCAATGATCCCTGCGCATTTGGGAGGAGAAGGGCTGAGAAAGAAGGTCCCTGCCAGAAGACGTGGAAGCGATGCTGCCAGTCAAGTGAGTGCCATAGGATAGTCCATGGGTTCCGAAGCAGAAGTCCTCCAGATGTTGCTGAACTACAACTCCCATCATCACCAGCCAAAATAATTGTGGCTGGGAATGATGAGAGTTCATTGAGTTGCAGTTCATCTGGAGGACTAGAGGTTGAGAATCCCTGCTGTAGGCAATAAAGAGTGAGATGGATCATGGGTCTGACTGATGATAAAACTGATGTGCATATTCACTTGGAGCATCCATGGACGGGATAGGCAGGCTTGGCTCTCCAGCCACTGGTTTGCTTGCAGCATCAGGTTTAGTTTCAGGGGCGCTATCACGTATACCCCGTGTGCTGCTTCTTTATGGATCTACTGTTAGTTATTCTGATACATTATTAACCCCTTTGTTGTTGATATTAATTTCTTCTCTAATCCATATGTCGGAGGGGCAGAGAACACTAAGTAGTGAACTACATCAGAAAGACATCTTGAAAAACACAAGGATGAAGTTTCAGATTAAAAAGATACATGCATAAAGGTCCTCATTTTCCAGCCCAGGATTGAAACACATTACTAAAAGAAAGGAGGGATGTAAGAATGGGGGCGAGGGAGAGGAATAAGCCATGAACAATCAAAGCGTCTGGTAATTTGAAATTTTGTTGAAGTATAAAATTAATTCTCACAGATACTTCTCTCCAGTCTGAGGAACCAGAGAGTGCTTTGGATCCAGGACTAGTTCCAAATGGCGTATCTGTTCTTTCTGCGTGAGAATAACCCCATCCAGAACAGGCAGATCTAAACCTACTCCTGAAAAGGGGTGTGCACGAACGGCTTGTGCAGCCGCGGGCAGGGTGGGGCTCTTTTAAAATGCAGGTCTTTACTGGCTCCACTGCTGCCCCACTGCTTTTCCAGGCATGGTGCTCACTCTAGCAAAGGCAGAGTGAAATCAGGCTCCTGCTGTGACTGAAGCCCTTCCCACACTCCAAATCATGTATATGGTTTCTCTCCGGTGTGAATCCTTTGGTGTGAAGTCAAGCTTGTGTTGATACTGAAGCTCTTGCCACACTCCATGCATCTATATGGTTTCTCTCCTGTGTGAGTCCTTCGATGTAAAGTAAGGTGCTTCTTATGGCTAAAGCTCTTTCCACATTCCAAGCAAGTATGCGGTTTCTCTCCTGTGTGAATCCTTTGGTGTGAAGTCAGGTTTGTGCTGTGACTGAAGCTTTTTCCACACTCCAAGCATCTATATGGTTTCTCTCCTGTGTGAATCCTTTGGTGTGAAGTCAGGCTTGTGCTGTGACTGAAGCTTTTTCCACACTCCAAGCATTTATATGGTTTCTCTCCTGTGTGAATCCTTTGATGTACATTCAGTTGTGCCCTTTGACTAAAGCCCTTGCCACACTCCAGGCATGTATATGGTTTCTCTTCTTTGTGAATCTTTTTATGTACAGTGAGTTGTGCACTTTGACAGAAGCTTTTTCCGCACTCTGAGCATGTATATGGTTTTTCTCCTGTGTGAATCTTTTGGTGTGAAGCCAGGCTGGTGCTGTGACTAAAGCCCTTTCCACACTCCAAGCATTTATATGGTTTCTCTCCTGTGTGACTCCTTTGGTGTGAAGTGAGATGCGCCCTTTGACTGAAGTTCTTTCCACACTCCAAGCACGTATATGGTTTCTCTCCTGTGTGAATCCTTTGGTGTGAAATCAGGCTTGTCCTGTGACTAAAGCCCTTTCCACATTCCAAACACGTATATGGTTTCTCTTTTATGTGAATCCTTTGATGTACAGTGAGTTGTGCACTTTGACTGAAGCCCTTTCCACACCCCATACATGTATATGGTTTCTCTCCTGTGTGGATCCTTTGATGTACAGTGAGATGTGCCCTTTGACTGAAGCCCTTTCCGCACTCCAAGCATTTATATGGTTTCTCCCCTGTGTGCATCCTTTGATGTACAGTGAGTTGTGGCCTTAGTCTGAAGCCCTTTCCACACTCTAAGCATGTATATGGTTTCTCTCCTGTATGAATCTTTTGATGTACAGTGAGTTGTGCACTTTGACTGAAGCTCCTTCCACACTCTAAGCATGTATATGGTTTCTCTCCTGTGTGAATCCTTTGGTGTGTAGTGAGGCTTGTGCTGCGACTGAAGCTCTTTCCGCACTCCAAACAACTATATGGTTTCTCTTCTGTGTGAATTTTTTTATGTTTCCTGAGAATTCCTCTCTCGCTGAAGCTTTTTCCACATTCCAAGCATATGTATGGTTTCTCCTCTGTATGTATTATCGTCTGAGGTTGAAGGCTGGATTCAGAACTGAAGCTACTCCTGTAGAAAGGGCAAAGCGTTTTCTCTACTACTTTCTCCTTTCCTCCCTGGATTGTGATTGTATGCAATTCACCATGCTGAGAAGCAGGAGATCTATCCCTCTTCTTCTGTTTAACTACAGTTTTTATTCCTTGTTGTTCCCTCATTGTCCTTCCAGCACCTCCCAACAATCTTCTCTGAGGCTTTTTCTCATTTTCACTCTCCCAGTTGTTACCTGCTGGTATCAAGAGAGATAACTGAGCAAGGCTGAAACAGTCAAGGGGCCTCACATCAATGAACAAGACCCCGTTACG
Organism: Hemicordylus capensis; assembly: GCF_027244095.1. NCBI lineage: Eukaryota > Metazoa > Chordata > Lepidosauria > Squamata > Cordylidae > Hemicordylus > Hemicordylus capensis. The sequence goes on along the minus strand of NC_069658.1, from coordinate 243,017,374 downwards.
TGTCCTCTTGATGGGAGAAGAACACAGCCAGGCTGCTCTATATTACTGAGACACGGGTGGAGGCAGCCCAGGGCCAGCGATGGCGTTTTTGGTGCCATTGGTGAAGTATAATTTGGCATCCTCCAATTCAGTAGAGAAACGGGATACCTAGAATGAACTTTGAGAAGTCTTGACTTGGAAATCTAAATGAACACTATAACAAGCAGCTTCGAAAGAACTTTTACACATATTGAAATAAAAACAAACTTTTATATGCATCTAAACAATTATTTAGATACATATAAACATTTTTCTTTTAATTTTTAGATACGTGTACAAGTTCATTCGAAGCTGCTTGTTTTTCTCTTTTTAATAACTTTGTTATTATTGCAACATGCTACACAAAGGTCTGAGCAATCTTCTGGGCTAGGAAGCACAGCTTTAAGGAAGTCAGAGGGGCAGGTCTCCCAATGGCTGCTACTCCATATCACAGCAGCAGTCAGACTTTGTCCCCTTGCCCTTCAACTGAAATGAGCACTGCAGGTTTCAAGGAGGGTTGGCAGCATGGAATTTGCAACTTAGGGAGCCAATGTGGTGTCATGGGTAAAGTGTTGGACTAGGACTGGAGAGACCCGAGTTCAAATCCCCCACTCAGTCATGAAACTCACTGGGAGACTTTGGGTTAATCACTTTTCTCTCAGCCTAACCTACTGCACAGCATTGTGGAGGATATAAGCATAGCTGTGTAAAGTACTCTGGGTTCCTTGGAGGAAGAGTGGAATATAAACGCAAATAAGTAAATACATCTGCCACCATTTTCATCCAAGAAGGAATGCTATGGAACAGGAAATAGTTGTTTTGGCTGGAGGAGAGGAGCACCTGTGACCCCTGAAGTGCAAGGGCAATTTTACTCCTTACACGATTTAACCCATAAGGTTGTACAGTTAGCTTTGTCACATTTTAAACCTTTTTGTTATGTTATGCAGAGCAGTATGACCAGAGTCCTCCACGGAAATACTGCGGGTGATAATATAAGGCCGGAAAGGAAATGTGTTAGTAGGGACATGCTATCACCCTCCTGATTGTAACACTGAGGGTGAGCTGGAGTTGGAGAAGGAAATCAGGGAGGCATCAGACAGAGACAGAGCTGTAATAATGGATGACTTCAATTACCCACACATAGACTGGGTAAATTCACATGCAGGTAATGACAAAGAGGCCAGATTTCTAGATATGCTAAATGACTGTGACTTGGAACACCTGGTCATGCAACCGACCAGGGTGGATTTGATTTAAATCAAACTGATTTAAATCACGATTTAAATCACGATTTAAGTCACTAGCAGGGTGGATAAAAATTTTAAAAATCCAATTTAAATCAAAAAAATCCAATTTAAATTTTAAAAAATGGATTCTTAAAATTTAAATCAGATTTTTTATTTAAATCAGATTTTTTTTATTTAAATCGGTTTTTTTTATTTAAATCGGATTTTTTTTATTTAAATCGGATTTTTTTTATTTTTATCCACCCTGCTAGTGACTTAAATCGTGATTTAAATCAGTTTGATTTAAATCAAATCCACCCTGCAACCGACCAACTAGAAGGCGGCCTTGGGCATCTCGCACCAGGTCCTGAGTGGTGCTCAGGACCAGGTGTGAGATGTCAGTGTCATGGAACCACTAGGGAACAGTGACCATAGTGTGATCCAATTCAGCATATATGCAAGCAGAGAATTGCCAAGGAAATCTAAAACATATTTTGGACTTCAGAAGAGCAAACTTCTCTAAAATGAAAAGTTTGGTGAAAAGAAAGCTGAGAGGGAAAATCATGTGTGGAATGAGTTTTGTTCTGGGTGGCAATATCAAATCAGTGTGCACGCACATGGATTCAGACTGGGGCCTTCCGGATTCAACTTGAGCAGGATCTAAAATTAACTGAGTGGACATAAACAAAATTGTGAGCACACACACACACTCATGCCTTAGAGGAAACACTGACTATAAACCCATGATTTCCTGCTCTTTGCAGAGGTATCAGATTGCTCTTTGCATTGCCTAGAATGATGTAAACTAGAATCATTGGGACATTAGCGAAAAAGTGGCTCAGTCCCTGTTTGTGTGTTTGTTTTTATTAAATTGCAATTTTAGCCAGCTTGGCATGCATCCTCTTTTCCGTGCCACGTACTACCTAAGCCTTTTTATAGAGAGAAAGAGAGAGTTTGTTATACTCATTCAATATGGGGCATAACTACCCAGCTTGTGAGCTAGGAATTCAAGTGAGTCACTTCACTGCTTCCCCAGACTGACGACACCTGTCCACTTGTCCCTTGGCTGCTCCATCCCTGTCCCTTCTCCCCACTTCCCTAAGAACTGAAACCACAGATGCAGACTAGTTGACTCACTAAAGGCTTTTCTGGCAGTCCTGCAGATAGGACACCTTCTCGTATTTCTTCCAGGATTCCCCTCTTGTTTCTCAGATTGGTCTACTCTTTACTAACTAAAATCAGAGTCCCAGGACCACTGCGCCCTCTAACACAGTGGGACCGCATGCTCCCAAGGGTTTCTGCCCACTTGACGAGAGCATCTGAGGGGCCTCTGCTCCGGGTGCCAACAATGAAGGAGGCCAGGTTGTCGTGCACTCGGGACATGGCCTTCTCTGTTGCTCCCCCAGGCTTTGGAATGCTCTCCCAGTGGCCATTCGCTCCTCAGACTCCGTCCGTTTTTAGGAAGCTGGTTAAATCTGGCTTTTTATCCAGGCCTTTACTTGATTGTTTTATTGTTGCTTCTGTGTGTTTTTATCCATGTATAGTTTTTGTATATTGTATATTTTAATATCAGATTGTTTTTATATTTTTCGCTAAATACTTTTAATTCATTTTTATTATGTGTTTTAACTTTTGGAAACCGCCTTGTGATTGTTTTTAATGAAAGGCGGTATATAAATCTAACAATACATAAATAAATAGCAGAGATGCCCAGATGTTGTCGTCTACAACTCCCAGCATCCGCAGCTGCAATGGCCTTTGGCTGGGAAATGTGGGAGTTGTAGTCAACAACATCTGGGAATCCCTGTTAGAGGGAACAGTGCCTACGACTCCATTCGCCAAAACAATGCTCACCAGCCAGCTCTTCTCCAGTCGGTTGGCTCTGAGCAGAGGAAGAGGCCCGCCACCAATAAATGCCGGTGACTGACTCAGGGAGCCAGCACAGACAAGGACATTGCTGCGGCAGGGCATCCATTGGTTTGGGGTGAGATTCCATCAATATGCCAATAATACTCCATGGAATATTGCCAGCCCACGCCACTCCAGAGATGCCATTTCTGTGCTTGCCCATTATCTGGTGGCTGTCAGGGTCTGGATGGGCCAAAACAGGCTCAGACTTAATCCCTCCAAGTTGCTTGTGCTTACTCCTTGATCTGGCCAATTGACTCATGCCCTCATCATCTCTCGTCTGGATTACTGTAATGCGCTCTACCTAGGGTGGCTTTTGAAGAAGACCCAGAAGCTTCAGTTGGTCCAGAATGCAGCAGCCTGCCTACTTATGGGCGCTAGGAGATATGATAGTGTGACACCTCTCTTGCAGTCGCTGCACTGGTTACCTATTTGCTTCCAGGTCCAATTCAAAGTGCTGGTTCTCACCTTTAAAACCCTTCAGGGCTTAGCACCTGCTTACCTGCAGGACTGCCTCTCCCAGCCAGTCCTGTCCCATCCTGTGAGATCTTCTCAGGAGGCCCTTCTCTCAGTCCCTGGTCTCAGAGAGGTCCGTAGCACTAGGGCCTGTGGAAGAGCTTTCTCGGTTGCTGCCCCTTCACTTTGGAATTCTCTTCCCTACACCCAATTTGTTCTGCCTCCTCCCTTCCAGAAATTAAGATCTTATTGAAGACATTTCTTTTCTGTCAGGTATTTGCCCCTTAAGTCTCTCTCTCTTTTAAAATCTCGGATGCTGTTCTTGCCTTGCACACTGCCCTGAGTCTGTGAACTGGATGGCATATTTATTAATTATTATTTATTTACACAATCAGACAGGTGTTATTGACTGGTTTGTTTTATCCAGACATCGAGTCTTTCCCAAGGACCTGGGATGGCTGAATTTTATTGTCAATGTTGTTGCTGTTATAGATACTGTATCGTCGCAGAATATAGGCTGTTCCCAGTAAAGTTGCTTTTTGTAATTGGCTGATGGTGATTTCTCTCTCTCTCTCTCTTTTTTAAAATTTCAGATGCTGTTCTTGCCTTGCACACTGCCCTGAGTCTGTGGCTGGGTGGCAATTATTATTATTATTATTATTATTATTATTATTATTATTATTATTATTATTAATCAGCATCATCTACTCAGGAGGTGGTGTCAGTGTGAAGCAGGGATGTGCACAAGCCGGTTCACTGCCTCCTCTGGGAAGCACTGAACCAGTTCAGACACCAGTGTTTGAGCCTGCTCAATGGGGCAGAGAATGGTTCCCTTAAGGAGCCGGTAAGGAAGTCCGTTCCGGCTCCTTAAGGGAACCGTTCCCCACCCCACCAGCCTGTGCGCGAATGGCTGATGGACATCTCTAGTGTGAGGCCAATAGAAAGTTTGTGGGCACCAGAAAAATCACTCCGCTTGCCTTCTACGGATGAGCTCTATGCCGTGCAGCACCCATTAAAAATCCCTTCTCTCCTTTTCCTCATCAACCATCATTTCTAACAAAGCCTCCCTTGTTTCTGCCTCCCTTTGTGCTTTCTCCCTCTCCACACCATCTAAGCGTTTGCTCCCCCACTATGGAATAAATACACCTGTCCAGTGAAAACTCAGCTGCAGTTAATTCTTTCCTCATAGTCAGATTATTATTGGAGACTTACAGTGACCCCAAAGCTCTGTAGGGGTTGGGGATCAGTCATAGATTCAGTGGGTGCGAACAAGCTGGAGCTTAATCCACACCAGACAGACCATTTTGGACATCTGAACAGAAGATATACACTAACTGAACACACTATCTACCCATGTACAAAATTGGTTCACAGCCTTCAGTCAGGTGCTTGGCTTAAATGGGGACCCTCCTCTGGTGGCAGGAAATTCACAGGACTTGACTTGCAATCTGTTGCTCAGGGTGAGTTCGTTTACATAGCTGAGAGGAGAAACCTTCTCCAAGGATCAGTCTCTGCATGGATCCCAGATCTCCCATGCTCAAGACTGTCAGACCCATTAGGGGAGGGGCCATAGCTGAGTGGCAGAGCACCTGCAAAAGGCATCCATTTCAGTCTCTGGCAGCATCTCCAGGTAGGACTGGGGAAAACCCCATCTGTAACTCTGCAAACCTGCTGCCCATCAGTGCAGAGAACCATGGGCCTATGCTGTGACCCCAAATAAAGCAGCTTCATATCTTCAGAGACTGCCTGATGAAATTTCCTTGGGGTTCAGTTTTATTTCTTGTATTTTTATCCCACATTTCCCCTACTGCGTGCCTCCATTTTGATCCTCACAAGAACCCTGTGAGGAAGGTTTGCCTGAGAGATTATTGGCTGGCTCAAAGCCACCCAACGAGCTTCATCCCTGAAGAGTATTTGATCCCAGATCTTCAAGATCGTTAACACTCTGGCTGCTATAGCACACTGGTTCTCTGGCCCACATTTGGCTGAACCCAGGTATCTGCACCTTGCTCTCACCAACTTCAGCAAACCAGACCCATCTCTCTCTTCCTATTTCAGTCTCCCCTTTAGCGAAAAAGAGGAAGCCTTACCCAGAGAGGACACAGTCTCATAATTCTCCTCCATGACTGCGCTGTGCAGGGCTCTTTGGTTTGGATACAGCAGAGCCCACTCCTCCTCTGTGAAATGCACGGCCACTTCCTCAAAGGTCACCGGACCCTGGAAGAAGAAGAAAATGTTTTCTCCCTCACAGACCATGTAAGGGTGCTTTCCCTTCCAAACACAATCCAAATGGGCAGTTAAGGTAAGCTGGTAGGAGAAGGGCAGGAAAGATTCCCCTGCAGTGTCATTCATTCTATTTATATACTTTTCACAAAAACCTTCAAAGGGGTTTACATTGCAAATAAAAAGAAATGGAGAGGAAAGGTGCTCTGTCTCGAAAGTGCTCTAGTTGTTACAAATATAAAAATAGACACAAAGAAGACAGCAGCCGCCGGCGCCGGAAGAGACACTATCCTACAACAAAGGGGCAAATTACTGTCCTCCTGCTCAATATTTGACAGACAACCCTTTCAAAGGCTCTTTCCTTGCCCAGTTAGCCAGATTAAAGCCTTCACAGCCCTCCTAGCCAGATGTTCTGACAGAGGCCAAAGGAAAGAGAGATGCTTTTACACGCAGGGGGACGTGGGGAAGACAAAGGTGGACTCTTCACTCCCTGTCCTCTTCCTCCCCCAGTGACCCCTCCCCTACCTGATCTGGTTGCACTGAAGCCTCTTCTGCTCCACCAGCAAGAAGAGATGGCCGAGAATCCATGGGCAGAGTCATTCCAGTACCTGCAAATTACACAAGAGTGATGGAAATATCCCATGTTAGTGAATGAAAGAGAGAGACAAGTATAGTTTTTTAAAAACTAAAAGTCTTCATGTTGGCTTAGTACACACTTCAAAATATGGACTCTGATGCATATGGCAGAACTCAATTTATTTTTTAAATGTGGGAGAGGCTGGAGAAAAAAGTGTTCCCCCAACCCATGCAAACAGCCAAAACAAATGCTCAGGGGACCATGAAAGCAGGGCTAGGAGGTAAGGTGGCCTCCCGCCATCACGTATATCTGACAATCAAGGGGGCGAGTGATGAAAGGAGAAAGAGGGCAGGGAAAGGCCTGAGGGGAGTGTTGCAGGGGTCATTCCCTCTCTGGGTGAATTTCTGCAAGCCAAGATGGGTAATGCCAGCACACGTCCAGGTCTTCCCCTTCCAGAAAAGGCAGGCAAATGCTAGGACTTGTGGCGGGTGGCCGTCCTGCCTGGAGGCTGCAGAGCAAATCCTTCCATCTGGGGTGGCAGGTCACCCAATGGAACAGCCTTGCCACTCATCTGCCCAAACCAGTCCTCCCCTCTGAGGATGCTCCTGGTCTTAGCCCCCCTTGAGCTCCATTGAGTCCAGCACTGTAGAAAACCCAGACCATCATGACAAAACACATTGATGGAGACACAGAAATACATTTGGGGCTGAGTGTGTGAAAAGTCTCTTTCCTACCGGCCAAATCCTCTAACTTGGGGGGCAGGGATCCACACAGCACAGCATCCTTGACATCCATCTGCCCAAGTAATTTCTTCCCTCCCCTCCTGCGAGATCCGCCTAGACAGTGTGGTCTAGACATTAGTCTCAGCTTAAATTTATATCAGGGACAGTCAAACTATCACCTAAGATGGAAACTAGGCCTGTTCATAGAGCAGGAGATTCTTTGGAGAACTCTGAACCTTTGTCTCCAAGGATGGGGTGCTTATGCTGAAAGAATGCTGACAGAGAATGACTATATTTGGGAATAATGTTCCTGTGCTGTTCTCCTAGAAATGCTGACAGAGACACTTCTGAAAATGTGTTCAAGATGCTGTACTAAACTTAAGGCCATTTCAGCCTGTTTTTCTGCAATCATGCTAATTAATGAATATCTATATTGTAACCTGAGCTGGTAAGGTTGATGTAACACCAAGATATTAGAGATGGTTGCCAATAAGTATCAATAAGGTAATTTTGCATCTTTCTCTAAATGCGCCCCCCCCCCCAAATCTCATCTTTCGAGCTGCAAAATGCTGACTTTAGCTGCAGAGAATAAGAGGCTGTGAAACTGGCAGAAGCAATGCTTTTTGCAGTGATAAGACAGTAGAGTTCTGTGTGAAAGACCTTTTTCAGAAGGGAGCGGAAGGAGCAGTTTTCCTCTGAAACAGCATGAGCAAAATGGCTAAAAAGCGAGAGACAGATTTTTGAAAGGAAGCAGGGCTTCTTGGCTTTGATTTCTGCCTCCTTTGGATGGGTGCTATGGAACATGATGCAAAAGAAGACAGTTGTGAGCCAGGCCTGATCCACAGCACGGAGTTTCCGTTTGTGATTTCTGCTGAAGGGCAGAATTCAGAGTAGAGATTTACCTTGTACCTGATCCTGTGGTTTTTCCGGGCCTACGCTCCCAAAAGCTCTGAGACCCTCGAACATCCGTGGCCAACTTCCAGCAAAACCAGTCCCAAGGCTAGCCTCAAGCCTGGTAATATGAACTTTCCCTAGAAAAACTCAGCTCCACTTCTCCCCTAACCTAATTCTTTTTCTTTCTCTCTCAAACTTCTTCATTTTCTTGTACTGTTAAGCTATTCTTAGCAGTTGTATGTATTAGTTATTGCTAGTCATTAAGGCGACACACATACATACCTCCTGCCAGCTTAGTTCTTTGTAAACGCTTCTATTAGTTAAGCAAACATTTAAAGGACAGTTTGGTGTCTGTGTCTCTCTCATGTCTCTGCCAAGAAATTCCTATATTTCGCTAAAGGATCAGAGTTCTCAGGGGATAGTGTTCAGTTCCTTTGGTTCTGAGATGCTCGAGCATATGTGGAGTGCAAAGTGGCTGAGAACCTAGCATCTGAAAGCTACTTTGTCTCAGAACAATGTATACTCAAAGCTGAAGACCTTGGACTACGTTCACTGGAAATGAACAGATCCTTGGGATAAGGATCTTAATTTGGGACACTGGAATTTGGCTGTTCTGTCTCTGCTGTGACAGAGAGAGATCTCAAATCAATCTATGGAATACTGATCAAGTATCTAGCTTTTGGGTTAGATATTTCAAATTCACCCTGTTACAATTAAGAGCTGTGATAGGCACATTATTGACACCAGGTTTCATACACATAATACGCACACAGAAACAAGGTCCTCTGAGTCCAAAATACCCCCGTTGGGCACAATAACAGCGCCTTCTGCTTGGCATCCAATGCAGCCCTCTCTGCCTCAGAGAAACCAGGAGGAGTCAACGACAACAGTCCTGGAATCTGAAAGAGACAGAAGAGATCCCAGACAAGAAACAGGGAGAGGTACAGATTAGGACAGGAGCAATGGAGAACAAGGCCTGAGGAGGGGTGGGGTGGGAGGGTCATCTCCTGGAAGGATTCTCCAGTTGCCTTCTTGGACAACTAGTGGCTTCTTCCAGGATCTCCTGGCTCACATTCTAGGCCCGTTGCAACTCCCAAGATGAACCGCTCTCTCACCTGCTGCTCTTCCAGCTGCTTCTTCTCCTCTGCCTGGCTCAGGAGGAAACCTTCTGCCAGAGCCACTGCCTGGGAACTGGTCTCCACTCTGCAATCTCTGACCCAGCTCTCCATCTCAGGGGGTAGGATGGTCAGGAACTGCTCCAGGACCACCAAGTCCAGGATCTGATTTTTTGTGTGTCTTTCTGGCATCAGCCACCTATGACAAAGGCTGTACAGCTGGTTGCAAACCTCTCGGGGCCCATCAACCTCTTGGTAGCAGAACTGCCTGAAGTGCTGGCATTGTACATCCGAGTTCAGGTTGCCTCCGCTCAGGATTTTCTGTGTGGTCCTTTCCCAGAATCCCCCACTATTCTCAGGCTGGGTGGAATCAGGGCTTTTGCCTGCTTCAGAGCCACCAGAATCTCTCTCCCCCATCTTCAATCTGTGCTCCCAGGCAATCTCCAGCAAAAACTAAAGATCTTGTTTTCTCTTGAGGGAGCAATTTCTTTGACACACAGATTCTTCTTCATGGACTTCTCCCTATTCAAAAGAGAGAGAAATGTCAGGGGTGAGAGAGCAAGGCAGTGGGTCGGGGAGGAAAGAGGGTGGATCTTACCTAGAGGGCCACAAAACAAAACCTTCAGTCTGCATTCCTTCCCTTTTGTTTGACCCTAACTCCCCCCCCATCTTGCTCCTCCCCAGAGGCCCCCTCCCACCACAGCTACACTGCTTCACTCTGCTGGAATTTTTAAATTCCTGATTTTCCCCAGTAGCCAGATTTTACTTATGAACTTATTGAGTTCTGACCAGCTGTTTTCCCACTGCCCAGGAAGTGAAACACACACCAGAAATCATATCAACATTTTATTTAAAGGTCAAGTGTGCCGATGAGTCGACTGCATAGAATACACTCTGCCCAGGCTCAGAGGCACCCCATCACTTCTCTACCTCGATCTGTCACTTGACCACCTGATATTCTCCCCAACCAACCTTCCCTTGTGCCCATCCCGGCCCCCTCCGCATAAATGCACATAGGACTCAACATAAGGGGCGAGAAAACAGGGGGTCACTGATCCCACCCCCGAGATGCCTGGAAGCTCCAGGTAGTTCATGCAGCCCCGTGTAAGAGACAGGAATGTGGGGAGTCTGGGCTCCGTCTCTAGGCCATCCAGCCCAACGAAGTCCACCCAGCAAAACGGGGGGAGATGCTTTTGCTCTGCAAGAGATCCGATCCGATCCGCCCGCACAAAAGCGGAGGAAGAAAGAGCGTCTTCTCACTGTCGACATCAGGACTGCCAAAGTCGCAGAAGGTGGATCCTGACCGTCCGGCCCCCCAGCCAGTTCGGCCGCCCCCGCCGAGCTTCCTCCCAGAAGCGGCTGAGCAAGCTTCCTCGCGAGCAAGGGAAGGAGCAAGCCGTTTGCACAGGCGCCGGGAAGAGGAAGGAGTGGGACCCCCCATTGCCCGCGAGGCAGACTCACCAGATCACCCTCGGTGGGGAAGAAAAGGGCCACTTCTTTGCCCCTCCGCAAGCAGTGCGGAAGCTCCAGCTCCTCCCTCAGGAAGCTTCGTGCAGCTCCCGGCAGAAAGAGGCACCAGTGAGCTCTTCGCTCGCTCCGGGCACCGACCGGCAGCTCCTCTCCAAGGAAACGCACCAGCCGAGAAGAGGCGCTCCCTTTGCCTGGCCTGACTTCCTGCGCAGGCCCCTCCTCTTCCCTCCTTCCTTCGTTCTCCTCTAGACGGGAGTGTGAGCATCGGAAGAGAGGATGCTGCTCCTCTCTCCTGCTGCCGCCCCGCAAATGGCGGCTGTCTAATGGGAACCGATGGGAACTCTGGGGGTACATGCGGTGTGCTCTGCGCTGCTGCGCCTGCAGCACATCATCCTATTCCTGGCATGGAGGAACACACCAAAACAAGGTCCAGGAGGAGAAACGAGGATCCTAGAACTTGGCGTCTTTCTGAGTGGCCACAAATCAAAAGATCCGCTGAAGGCAGCAAGAAGAGACACCCCGTGTAGGCGGGGGAGACTCGGACCCTAAAAACATTCCAAGTCCACCTGCATTTAAACCATGGTCATTGTATAAGCAACAACAACAAATATTTATATAGCGCTTTTCAACAAATGTTTCCAAAGCGGTTTACATAGAGAAACATTAAACATTACATTAAACAAAGCAAACACTTGTCGCAGGTTTCCTTCATTTTCCACCTGTCAATTACTGTCAATTCTATTGATGTGGCATACTTGGGTGTGGTTATTCAGGTGAAATGCTTCTAATCCCTCTCCTGTTCAAAGGACCGGGTAGGGGAGAAACGTGTGATTTGTTTGCTCCCGGGTCAGGGAGCTACAACCTTCTGAACTATGCAGGGGGTCTGCAAATAGCGGCGATCTAATGGGAACGGAAAGGGAATGGTGCGTCTCGTGCGCGTGCACAATCCGGACCCGGGGTGATCTCTCTGAGGCAAGGGAGAAACCAGAACAAGGTCCAGTCCAGTGGAAAAGATCCCACGCTCTGCCAAGATCACAGAACCAAACAGAGGAACGGTGACTCCTTAGCGGTTCCAGGATTCCGCGCGGAAGTTTCCCAGGTTAAATGATCCCTGGGCATTTGCAAGGAGGAGGGCTGAGAAAGAAGGTCCCTGCCGGAAGACGTGGGAGGGATGCTGCCAGTCAGTGCTGTAATAGACCATGGGTTCCGAAGCTGCAGTCCTCCAGATGTTGCTGAACTACAATTCCCATCATCCCCAGCCAAAATAATTATGTCTGGGAATGATGGGAGTTCACTGAGTTCGTTGTAGTTCAGCGACATCTGGAGGACTAGCGGTTGAGAATCCCTGCTGTAGGCAATAAAGAGTGAGATGGATCATGGGTCTGACTCATGATAAGGCTGATGTGCATGTTCACTTAGAGCATCCATGGATGGGATAGACAGGCTTGGCTCTGCAGCTGTTGTTAAACTACAGTTCCCAACATTCCCAGTCACAATGATGAATTTCTCTCTATCCACTTTCTCCACACCATGCATGATTTTATAGACCTCTGTCATGTCTCCTCACAGTCGCCTTTTTAATGAACTAAATAGCCCCAGGTGTTGTAGCCTTGTCTCATAAGAAAGGTGCTCTAGGCCCCTGATCATCTTGGCTGCCCTCTTCTGCACCTTTTCTAGTTCTAAACTGTCCTTTTTAATATGTGGTGACCAGAATTGTACGCAGTACTCCAGGTGTGGCCGTACCATACACTTTTGTATAAGGGCATTATAATATTAGCCATTTTATTAGCCGTTTTATTTTCAATCCCCTTCCTAATGATCCCTGGTTCGAGTGTTGTTGTTATATTTATATCCCGCTCTTCCTCCAAGGAGCCCAGAGCGGTGTACTACATTCTTGAGTTTCTCTTTCACAACAACCCTGTGAAGTAGGCTAGGCTGAGAGAGAAGTGACTGGCCCAGAGTCACCCAGCTAGTATCATGGCTGAATGGGGATTTGAACTCAGGTCTCCCCAGTCCTAGTCCGGCACTCAAACCACTACACCATGCTGGCTCCACACTGGTTATGTGAGAGGGAGAAGAATTTATCACTATCCACTTTTTCCACGCCATGCATGAGTTAACAGACCTCTGTCATGTCTCCCCACAGTCGTCTTTTGGCTGCACCATAGTTTTGTATAACAGCATTAGAATATTAGCAATTAAAATTAATTAAAATAAAATCTTCTATATACAGTATATATTTCTCCTGGGTGTGCCCAGGGAAAATGCGTCCGGCAGCCTGGGCCCACGCCTGCCTGGAGATGGGGGCATGGGGTGGAGGGAGAGGGGCCCAGCTACCTCTCTAGCAAGCCTGGCAAGCGGCAGCAGTGGGTGGAGCCCAGGTGCAGAAGAGGAGGTGGCCAGCGGCCTGCGAAACCCCGCTGGCATGAGGAGGTGGCCGGCGGGCGGACGAAGCCCCGTCATCGTGAGGCAGCGGCCGTTGTGAGGAGGAGGCGGGCGGGCGAAGCCCTGCCGGCCTGAAGAGGTGGCTGGCGGGTGAGCAAAGCCCTGCCGGCTTGTGGAGGCAGCGGCCGGCCATTGCGAGGAAGTGGCCGTTGTGAGGAGGTGGCGGCGGGCAGGTGAAGCTCCGTCATCCGGTGGGCGGGTGGGTATCATCATCTGCAAATCTGGCCAACTCACTGCTTAAGATCATTTATGAATAAATTAAAAAGCCCCGGTCCCAGTACAGACCTCTGAGGGACCCCACTTCTTACTTCCCTCCATTGTGAAAACTCTCCATTTACACCTACCCTCTGTTTCCTGACCTTCAACCAGTTAGCAATCCACATACAGTATGTATTTGTCCTTGTCCTCTTATCCCATGACTGCTAAGTTTTCTCAGGAGTCTTTGATGAGGAACTTTGTCAAAAGCTTTTTGGAACTCCAGGTATACAGGTGAAACTCGAAAAATTAGAATATAGTGCAAAAGTTCATTAATTTCAGTAATGCAAATTAAAAGGTGAAACTGATATATGAGATAGATGCATTACATGCAAAGCGAGATAAGTCAAGTCTTAATTTGTTATAATTGTGATGATCATGGCGTACAGCTCATGAGAACCCCAAATCCACAATCCCAGAAAATTAGAATATTGTGAAAAGGTTCAACAGTCTAGGCTCCAGGTGTCCCACTCCAATCAGCTAATCAATCCATAACACCTGCAAAGGGTTCCTGAGCCTTTAAATGGTCTCTCAGTCTGGTTCATTAGGAATCACAATCATGGGAAAGACTGCTGACTTGACAGTTGTGCAGAAAACCATCACTGACACCCTCCATAAGGAGGGAAAGCCTCAAAAGGTAATTGCAAAAGAAGTTGGATGTTCCCAAAGTGCTGTATCAAAGCACATTACAATAGAAAGTTATGTGGAAGGGAAAAGTGTGGAAGAAAAAGGTGCACAAGCAGCAGGGATGACTGCAGCCTGGAGAGGACTGTCAGGAAAAGGCCATTCAAAAGTGTTGGGGACTTTCACAAGGAGTGGACTGAGGCTGGAGTTAGTGCATCAAGAGCCACCACACACAGACGGATCCTGGACATGGGCTTCAAATGTCGTATTCCTCTTGTCAAGCCACTCCTGAACAACAAACAACGTCAGAAGCGTCTTACCTGGGCTCAAGAAAAAAAGAACTGGTCTGTTGCTCAGTGGTCCAAAGTCCTCTTTTCTGATGAGAGCAACTTTTGCATCTCATTTGGAAACCAAGGACCCAGAGTCTGGAGGAAGAATGGAGAGGCACACAATGCAAGATGCTTGAAGTCCAGTGTGAAGTTTCCACAGTCTGTGTTGATTTGGGGAGCCATGTCATCTGCTGGTGTTGGTCCACTGTGCTTCATTAAGTCCAGGGTCAACGCAGCCATCTATCAGGAGATTTTGGAGCACTTCATGCTTCCTTCCGCCAGTGGCGTAACTAGGGGAAACGGTGCCCAGGGCAAGCACTGAAATTGCGCCCCCCCCGCCACCCCCCCAACATACATCTGACTGACACACATGTTTCAGAAAACTTTTATTTTAAAAATTTAAAAAATTACAAAAATTACCAATATCATACATGTGGTCAAGCTCCTATCTACCACTTCAGATTTATTTTTTTAAACTATCCAAATTGTGGGGCTATCATTAATTTGTTTGGATAGCTCAGGTTAAAATGCTGGAAAACGACAAATTTCAGTATGCTGGGGCTCATGAAATCCCCAAATATTATGCGGAGTTGTACTTGGAAAAACTAAAAGAAGTGCCTGTCTAATTCTCTGCTATGCATTGTAGCATCACGATTACATAAGTTTTAAAAATAAATGGAGAATTTGACTTTTCCCAGATACTCTGAAAATAATTAAATAATATGCAGAGTAAACTGTGCCACTGCTTGGAATATATTCTAGTATTTCAGAAAGACAGTAAAAATGAGAGAAAGAGCAAGAAACTCCCAGTGGGCCTTAATACTAAGGATTTCACATTGATTCAAAGACAAACTGACCATTAATAGCCATATTATTAAGACATCACATTTAACTCACTTATCACAAGAAGCAAAGTAAGAGCAAATGGATATAATCTTAGCTCATAAACTTCAGCTCAGTATTCACAAGCCCTTATTCTCTGTACATAGTGCCAACCTGAATATGTGTACAGTGACATATTATATTAATTAAAAAAAAAAATTACCTGTAGCCCCTTCGGGGGACATCTTAAAGGCTGTGTGGGGTCTGCAAAGTTTCCCCCTCCTCCCACTGGCCTCTACGGCCTCACAGGCACCATTTGAGCATGTGCGGTGGTCATTTTTTAAAATATATATTTTTAAAAATGGCCGCTGAAAACAAAATGGCCACTGTGCATGCTCAAATGGCCTCTGCGAGGCCTGGCATGCCCTAGGGCCTCACAGAGGCCATTTGAGCATGCCCAGTGGCCATTTTGTTTTTGGTGGCCATTTTTAAAATTATTTAATTTTAAGAAATTGCGCCCCCCCTTCAAGTGGCGCCCGGGGCACGTGCCCCCCTGCCCCCCCTATAGATACGCCCCTGCCTTCCGCAGACGAGCTGTATGGGGATGCTGACTTCATTTTCCAGCAGGACTTGGCACCTGCCCACACTGCCAAAAGTACCCAAACCTGGTTCAGTGACCATGGGATTACTGTGCTTGATTGGCCAGCAAACTCGCCTGACCTGAACCCCACAGAGAATCTATGGGGCATTGCCAAGAGAAGGATGAGAGACATGAGACCAAACAATGCAGAAAAGCTGAAGGCCGCTATTGAAGCATCCTGGTCTTCCATAACACCTCAGCAGTGCCACAGGCTGATAGCATCCATGCCACGCCACATTGAGGCAGTAATTGCTGCAAAAGGGGCCCAAACCAAGTACTGAATACATATGCATGCTTATACTTTTCAGAGGTCCGATATTGTTCTATTTACAATCCTTGTCTTCTTGGTTTCATGTAATATTCTAATTTTCTGGGATTGTGGATTTGGGGTTTTCATGAACTGTATGCCATGATCATCACAATTATAACAAATTAAGGCTTGACATCACGCTTTGCATGTAATGCGTCTATCTCATATATCAGTTTCACCTTTTAATTTGCATTACTGAAATTAATGAACTGTTGCACAATATTCTAATTTTTCGAGTTTCACCTGTACTATGTCAACTGGATCACCTTGATCCACACACTTGTTGACACTCTCAAAAAACTACAAACTGTTCATATGGCCTGTTCTATGTGCTTTACAATTTTATCTTTGAGGATATTTTCCATCAATTTGCCTGGAATGGACGTTAAGCTAACCTGTATTTTCCAGGATTGCCCCTGGATCTCTTTTTGAAAACCGGTGTTACATTTGCTACTTTCCAGTCCTCTGGTACAGAGCCTGATTGCAGGGATACGTTATATATTTTAGTAAGGATGTCGGCAATTTCACATTTGAGTTCTTTGAGGACTCTTGGATGGATGCCACCCGGCCCTGGCGATTTGTTAGTTTTCAGTTTTTCCAGACAGTTTAGAACATCATCTCTTGTCACTTCTATCCGACTCAGTTCTTTAGCCTCCGTCTCCGAAAAGCCTGGTTTGGTAGGAGCGGGAAGGTTTTGGTCAGCATCTGTGTGGCCCCCGCACCCCGCTCCAACTTTCCTGACCTGCTCTCTTTCCCACCTCCTGGCAGTGTAGGGAAGAAGCCCCCTGAGGTGGGTCTTATGGTGGGGAACCCAGGGTGGGCACAATTTCTCTATCATTTGCCTCCCCCACCCATTTCTCTAGCTGAAGCGCTCTCTCTTCCCACCAGCTCCTCCTTTTCCTCCCTTGCATTTCCCCCCTTCCCCTGCTCAGCAATACTGATGCTCTCTGGCTACCTTTCCCAAACCCCTACTGAGAACAGCGGTACTTATTCAGTGTCAATAAAGACAATTTGGTTTCTGAGGTGGCTGTTTTCTACTTGGGCCAGAGTGTACATCACATTGTCAGTTTCCAAACCCTTAAATGTCAGCACACTGTTCTTCCTTGCGTGGCCTGCAGCCCACTGGCAGCCCTCACAGACTCCAGTGGTGGCCCCTGGCTGGCCTCTTCCCCACCCCCTACATCTAGTCCCTTCAGCCATCACGCTCCACACCCCCCATGTTTTCTCTCTCTCCTTCCCACCACTGCGGCCGGGGCCACTTCCACCTTCCTCCCCCCACCATGGAATGAGCCCTGTGGGCAGATGCACCCTCCCCCCCCAGTAAAAGACCCCTGCTAACTTGGCAAAGAGGCACCTTTTAACGTAGTGATTCTCTTTATTTAGCAGTGGGAGTAACTGGCCCTATCCACCCCCAGCACAGTACCTCCAGTTTCTTTTTAGATTGTGAGCCCTTCAGGGACAGGGATCCATTTTATTTGTTTGTTATTTCTCTGTGTAAACCGCCCTGAGCCATTTTTGGAAGGGCGGTATAGAAATCAAATTATTAATAATAATAAATTAATAAAAATAGTGAAGATCACTGGTCGTAGCAGGTGAAGAAAAGTATGGGTTTTGGAGCAGCCAAGACCTGTGTTCCAAGACACATGTGAACTATATATGTTAGACTGCATTTTTATTCCATCCAAGGAGCTCAGAGTGAACTAAATGGGCTCTCCATTCTGTTTATACTCACAACTGCCCTCCAAAGGAGGTAATACTGAGAGAGAGCGAATGCCTCCAGCCACTTCTCCGTAAAGTTCCTGACTGAGCAAAACTGTCAAACTGCCCCTCCTCTCGGTCTGATTTCAACTAGCTACCCACTACACCACACTGTCAGTAGATTCTTGATTACACTGTCTCTTCTATCTCAGCATGTTGGTGCTGCTTCTCTTGTTTTGGATTGCCTATAATCTGATGACTTTTCACACTTCACAATTTACACACAGTTACATTTAGATTAGATGTCAGCTACATCAGGAAATGGGTATGCCAAGCTCCAGTTCCAGAAAGAACACTCACCTCTATGCGAGTTTGTGGGCAGTAGGGTATTGTACTGACAAGTGAAAGATACAGAAAATCCTGAGGGGAAAAGCTTCTGCAAAAATACTGCATAGTGGGCAGAAGAAAGATGGCAGAGAAAGAGAGAGAGCATGCACCAGTCTGGTGGCAACATGAAATAAAGAAAGCATGCTTGCGTTGGGCAGGAAGAGAGAGGGAGTGTGTGATGCCTGAGGGGAGCAGAGGCAGGGGTCACCAGTGGGACAAAAAATCAGGGGCAGCACAATGAAAAACAGTAGTTGAAATAATTCTCCTGGAGGTTTTTTTTAGAAGAAATTCTGAATATAATCATGTTTTGACTGTTACTGTTTAATACTCAGATTAATTAAGATTAATACTCAGTCAAATCAATAATTCCAAAATGACATAATGCCAAAGAAGAGCAGAAGATCCTTCTCAAATTCAGATTTATTATGATTCTAATTTACCATATATGGTATTTCTCCCATAAAATGAATGTTAGAAGTTGAAATCCTACAAACTTCAAACAATTGTTTTATTTCCCTTTTTCAATTACATCTATTTTATTTCCTGAACTTTCCTAGAAGTCTTAATCTATGCAAAATGACTGCATGGTCAGTGACAGGCCCTACCTACTAATGTAGACATAAAACATAAAGTAAGGCATCAGACTGGAACTGATAACAAAGGGCTTGCAAAATAAGTCCGGTGGGGTGCTGAAATGCAACATGACCTATATTTTAATCTTTTCCTTTTTAATGCTAAAATTTCTCATAACTGTACAGAAATTATAACTTAAAGAAATACATCAATATTCCAATCGTCCCTTAATAGAAAACTTGCTATCATGTATACCCCGTGTGCTTCTTCTTTATGGATCTACTGTTAGTTATTCTGATACATTATTAACCCCTTTGTTGTTGATATTAATTTCTTCTCTAATCCTTATGTTGGAGGGGCAGAGAACACTAAGTAGTGAACTACATCAGAAAGACATCTTGAAAAACACAAGGATGAAGTTTCAGATAAAAAGGATACATGCACAAAGGTCTTCATTTTCCAGCCCAGGATTGGAACACATTACTAAAAGAAAGGAGGGATGTAAGAATGGGGGCGAGGGAGAGGAATAAGCCATGAATGATCAAAGCATCTGGTAATTTGAAATTTTGTTGAAGTATAAAATTAATTCTCACAGATACTTCTCTCCAGTCTGAGGAACCAGAGAGTGCTTTGGATCCAGGACTAGTTCCAAATGGTGTATATGTTCTTTCTGGGTGAGAATAACCCCATCCAGAACAGGCAGATCTAAACCTACTCCTGAAAAGGGGTGTGCACGAACGGCTTGTGCAGCCGCGGGCAGGGAGAGGCTCTTTTAAAATGCAGGTCTTTACCTGCTCCACTGCTGCCCCACCGCTTTTCCAGGCATGGTGCTCACTCTAGCAAAGGCAGAGTGCAGCTGTGGCACCATTCCCTGCAGCCTGAGTGTGGCCATGTACCTGTTGACACCACACTCAGGCTGCAGGAAACAGTGCCACAGCCACGCAGGGGCTTTGCTAGAGCGAGCACCGCACCCTGAAAAGTGGTGGGGCATCAGCAAATCAGGTAAGGAACTGCTTACCTGCTTTTAAAGGCAATTGCTCCCTGCCCTGCCAAACCAGTTCGGCTGCAGGCATCCGAGTTGGTTCGGCATTTCCCTAAGGAGGCACCAAACTGGTTTGTGTGCATCTCTATATCTGAGTCCTGACCTCCCCCCCAATAAGTGCCTCCATCTTATCTAGATTCAACCTCAGCTTGTTATCCCTCATCCAGCCCATTACTATCTGCAGGCAGGTGTTTAGGGAAGTTATGCCATTTCCTGATGAAATTGATATGGGGAAATAGATTAGGGTGTCATCAGCATATTGATAACATCCTGCACCAAAATGATCAATCCTGGCCGTTTAATACAAATGTTAAAAAAAGCACTGGGGAAAGTATGGAACCTTGTAGGACTGCGTAACTTCAATATGCAGCTTAGTGAGAACTTTCTGCTGCTCTGTAAGTTTTGTCCTCCCACATTCCAATTCCCTTCTCAGCATTATCCATGGGGTCATTAATTTTCAGCAAGGTATCATTAATTTCATCCACTTTGGACGGGAGAGCCCTTGTGTCTTTCTCAGCGGCTCTCAAGAGGCCTAGTATGGTCGGAGTAGCCACCTCCTCATGGTCTGAAATCGCATCAGCCCTTTTAAGTGCGAAGTCAGACAGGCGCCTCTGCAATTTGCTCAGCTGCTTATTGCTGGATGTCTTGGACACCTCCAGGGCTGCAGGGGAAATCAGTATCTTCTCCAAATGAAAATAGTCAAGAGCTGAGATCCCAAGCAATTCAGGACCGGGTTTTGTGGGCGTAAGGGAGGACTCTGAGTGGCAGAGCTCACACAGGCATCACATTCTTCCCGGGTGGTCTCACCGCAAGTCCATCACTGTGTGGGAATGAAGCTGTCAGACTTGCAGAGCCAGGAGGAGCAGCTCTGAGGATCATAGGATTGAAGGCGAGAACTCAGCATGGAAGGAAGGAAGGTATCCGTTGGAGGTACAGAAGCTGCAGCAGATGGAGGGTGTCGCCTCGAAACAGCCACGAGAGCTGCCAGTTCAGTGCAGAGCCATTTCCTTCCCAGGAATCTTCTCCTTCACATGAAATGATCCTCAAGGGAACGGCACTCAGCCTCTCACAAGCTCTGAGCAGCTGCAGCTGCCTTGCACTTAACATGAAAAGATCCCAGCTGGATCAGGCCAAGGGCACATCTGTTTGTCAGCATCCTTTCTGCCACCAGATGCCTCTGGGAAGTCCACAAGCAGGAGGCGAAGGCAAATACTCGTCTCCCACCGTTGTTCATCTCCTGAAACTGGCATTCAGGGGCCTCCTGAGTAAAGGTAGGATTCAGCCACCAAGAGCAGCAGGCACAGAGAGGCTTGTCCTCCATGGCCCTGCCTAACCTCTTAAAATCAGCTAGGCTAGTGGCCATCACCATGGCCCTTTCCAACTGGTAATTAACTGCACCATGGGAAAAGCTTGGGTCCAAGTTCTAAGTGAAAGGTTTCTCACCTTCCACGCTCCCATCTCTCTCCTGTGGAGGGACTGGAGGGCGGCCCAGAAGCAATCCAGCGGATGAGCATAGTGTGTTGGCAGTGAGCAGCCCCTCCAGTCCAGCAGCAATCCAGCTGCCAGGCTGGTGGTCATGATGGCCCAGGATCAGGAGGTGGGCAGTTCTGCAAAAGCAAAATGTTCACCACCACCACCCACCCACCCACCAAAAAATGTTTTGGACTTGAAAGACTGCCCAGCAGCAAACACTCGTATAACAAAGGGGTCCTGATTGTAAATGGCTTCAAGAACTAGAAGAGGGTTTTGCATTCCTCCAGGGGGCATGGAAAGAGTTAATTATCCAAATGGGAAGCGTGGCTGTGGGCCAGGGCCAGCCCCTTGGCCCCAGGTCTTTTCAGCATCTAGCAATGCCTCTGGCACGGCTCCATCTTTCCCTCCCTCGTTGGGCAGAGTGGGGGAAGGTTTCCTCCAAACAACTATTCTGCAAGTAGTCCAAAAACTACTCTGAACTCAGGTTGCTAAACCTGAAAGGTGTTTTAGACAAGAAGTCTGAGGAGAATATGGTCACCACAGCGTAAGAACACAAGCACCGAAACGAAGTATTATGCTGCTAACTTGTGATAGAGAGAGGGGAACTGCCTTTCTGGGGTCCACACCCTTTCCTTAAAAAAAGAGAGAGAAGGGATAAGAAGCCTAAAAGACATCTAACAAGAGTGGGTGAACATCAGTGGGTAATATTGATGCTGTGACCACTTTTTAAGAGAAGATGACTAGATGCGTGCTTCAATGCTGAGCTTGCACCAAAGAGAGAAGTATTGCTCTTTATAAGCTTTTGCCAAATGCACCCCACAGAAACTCATGCCACAAAAGTGTAAGCTTTTTAGGCAGATGTGGTTTTGGCTCTTTTTTCCAAAGCAGATTTAGCTCTTTTCCAAGAATTAATTTACAATGTGAATAAGTGATAAATGAGGGAATGCATCCAATCAAAGCTCTTCCCCACGCTGCAATCATTTATATGGTTTCACCAACATGAAGTGTTTTATGGGAAATTGGCTTACTCTATGACTGAAGCACTATCCACACTCCAAGCACCTATATGGTATCTCATCTGTGAGTCTTTTGATGTGAAGTAAGATGTGCATTTTGACTGAAGCCCTTTCCACACTCCGAGCACGTATATGGTTTCTCTCCTGTGTGAATCCTTCGATGTAAGTTAAGATGCTGCTTATGGCTAAAGCTCTTCCCACACTCCAAGCAACTATATGGTTTCTCCCCTGTGTGAATCTTTTGGTGTGAAGTCAGGCTTGTGCTGTGACTGAAGCTCTTTCCACACTCCAAGCATCTATATGGTTTCTCCCCTGTGTGAATCCTTTGGTGTGAAGTCAGGCTAGCTCTATGACTGAAGTTCTTTCCACACTCCAAGCACCTATGTGGTTTCTCACCTGTGTGAGTCTTCTGATGTGAAGTGAGATATGCATTTTGACTGAAGCCCTTCCCACACTCCAAGCACGTATATGGTTTCTCTCCTGTGTGAATACTTTGATGTAAAGTGAGGGAGTAAGTTCGAGAGAAGCTCTTTCCACACTCCAAGCATGTATATGATTTCTCTCCTGTGTGAATCTTTTGGTGTGAAGTCAGGCTCCTGCTGTGACTGAAGCTCATTCCACACTCCAAGCATCTATACTGTTTCTCATCTGGATGAATCTTTTGATGCGAGATGAGATGTGAATTTTGACTGAAACCCTTACCACACTCCAAGCATCTATATGGTTTCTCCCCTGTGTGAATACTTTGGTGTAAAGTGAGGGAGTCTGTTCGAGAGAAGCTCTTTCCACACTCCAAACATTTATAAGGTTTCTCTCCTGTGTGAATCCTTTGGTGTGAAGTCAAGTTTGTGCTGTGACTGAAGCTCTTTCCACACTCCAAGCATTTATATGGTTTCTCTCCTGTGTGAATCCTTTGGTGTGAAGTCAGGCTTCTGCTGTGACTGAAGCTCTTTCCACACTCCAAGCATGTATATGGTTTCTCACCTGTGTGGATCTTTTGATGCGAGATGAGATGTGAATTTTGACTGAAACCCTTTCCACACTCCAAGCATCTATATGGTTTCTCCCCTGTGTGAATCCTTTGGTGTAAAGTAAGTGAGTCCGTTCGAGAGAAGCTCTTTCCACACTCCAAGCATGTATATGGTTTCTCTCCTGTGTGAATCCTTTGGTGTGAAGTCAAGTTGGTGCTGTAACTGAAGCTCTTTCCACATTGCAAGCATGTATAAGGTTTCTCTCCTCTGTGAGTCCTTTTGTGGAAAGTCAGTCCCGAGTTCTGACTGAAGCTTTTTCCACACTCTGAACATCTATATGGTTTCTCACCTGTGTGAATCTTTTGGTGTGCAGTCAGGCTTGTGCGGTGACTGAAGCTCTTTCCACACTGCAAGCATCTATATGGTTTCTCACCTGTATGAATCCTTTGGTGTGCAGTCAGGCTTGTGCTATGACTGAAGCTCTTTCCGCACTGCAAACATTTATACGGTTTCTTTTCTCTGTGAATTATTTGATGTTTACTGAGAACTGCTCTCTTGCTGAAGCTTTTCCCACATTCCAAGCATTTGTATGGTTTCTCTTCCATATGCATTTTAAACTGAGGTTGAAGGCTGGATTCAGAACGGAAGCTCCCCCTGTTGAAAATACAAAGAGTTTTCTCTACTTTGCCCTGGATTGTGATTGTATGCAGTTCACCATGTTGAGAAGCAGGAGATCCATTCCTCTTCTGTTTGATTTCAGTTTTTATTCCTTGACGTTCTGTCTCTGTCCTTCCAGCACCTCCCAACAATTCTCTGTGGGGCTTTCCCTCTCTCTCCCAGCTGTTACCTGCTGGAATGAAGAGAGAAAACTGATCAGGTTTGAGACCGTAAAGGGGCCTCACATCCATGAACAATGCCCAGTTATGCGTTCTCTTGATAGGAGAAGAACACAGCCAGACTGCTCTGTATTACTGAGACATGGGTGGAGGCAGCCCAGGGCCTGTGATGGTTTTTTTTGTTTTTCGTTTTGCCCTGGGCACAGTATGATATGGCACCTTTGAATTCAGTAGAGAGGAAAATGAGATATCTAGAATGAACATTTAAAAATATTAACTTGGAAATCTAAATGAACACCATAGAGAAAAACAAGCAGCAAAGATTGACGTTTTCAACATATCTAAATAATAACCTAGCATATCTAAAATAAACAACTATTTTAGTACGTATCTAAATAATAATAAAGTACAAGAACTTTGTCATTGTTGCAACAGGCTACACAGATGTCTGAGCAATCTTCTGGGCTAGGAAGCACAGTTGTAAGGAAGGCAGAGGGGCAGGTCTCCCAGTGGCAGCTACAGCATGCCACAGCAACAGTCAGACTTTGTCCCCCTTGCCCTTCAACTGAAATGAGCACTGCAGGTTTCAAGGAGTGTTGGCAGCACGGAATTTGCAACTTAGGGAGCCAATGTGGTGCAGTGTTGGACTAGGACTGGAGAGACCCGAGTTCAAATCCGCTTCTCAGCCATGAAACTCACTGGGCGATTCTGGGTCAGTCACTTTTCTCTCAGCCTAACTGACTGCACAATGTTGTTGAGGACAAACATAACCGGGCAAAGTGCTCATGGCTCCTTGGAGGAAGACCAGAATATAAATACAGCAGTCAGTAATCCAAAAACCTTTGGTTTAAAATGAGAGAGTTAAGATGCTTTACATTTTCATTTATGCCCTAAAAAGAATAGAAATTGCAGGTTTGGGCCCAGAGACAAAATTTAAAAATGCACCCCCCCGAAGTTTCATATTCCTATCTATCTATCTATCTATCCTATGTGCCACAACAGAACATCATCCTAAATTATGTTTTAAAAGGTTTTGTAAATTGTGGACAATGCAAGTCATTTCATGGTACTAGAGAAAGACTTGCTGTTCTGGTAGCTCCAGGTCTTAACACTCACATCAGTTTCGGAGGATGAATACAACTGAAGGAAGCCTGGGCGGGTGCGCGGCTGGGGGAGTCAGTCATGCGACTTGCTTCTGGGGGCCCCCAAAGGCAGTAAGCCCCCAGACAACTGTCTCCCCTTGCCCTATTATAGTTACGCCCCTGCGTGCCATATAAGCTGTGTAGGCTTTGTATTGTCTGGTATAGGATGATGGCTTTAGAAATGATGTTCCATGCACCCACACTTTGCCTTAGTCTTTCAGTTGGACACTCAGTTGAGGAGAGATGCATCCAGGCAGACATTTAACAGGTGCAGTTTCCTCACTTCCTAGATAAATTTCTGCCTCATTTCAGTGTGGGTGCATGGAGCTTTGTACCTAAAGGAAATATTTCCCTTCACGGCCCTTCAGAATGACACTGACATGTCTGTCTAGCTCATAACAGCCGAATTCCCTCCTGGCTACTTAACCTGCAAGATTTCAGTATTCCCTACAAGGCCTGCTTAACTCTGTGGCTCTGGATTTTGGTGACTCCATTTGTAGGACCCAGCTTCTATGGCCTGATGTAGATTAGGCATGGGAAATTCTAGACCTCATTTTTTGCTCAAGTATGGAGGATTGTGTGGATGTTGAAGGGGATTCAAGATAATAATCTGACTACGAGGAAAGAATTATCGGAGATTTTCAGTGGTCCTGAAGCTCTGTAGGGTTTGGGGATCAGTCATAGATTCAATGGGTGTGAACAAGCTGGAACTTAATCCAGACCAGACAGACCATTTTGGACATCTGAGCAGGAGATATACTGTACCCACAATCTACCCATGCACAAAATTGGTTCACAGCCTCCGGTCAGGTGCTTGGCTTAAATAGGGACTCTCCTCTAGTGGCAGGAAGTTCACAGGACTTGGCTTGCAATCTGTTACTCAGGGTGAATCCCATTACATGGCTGAGAGGAGGAAACTTCTCCTGGGGTTAATCTCTGCAGGGATCCAAGATCTCCCTCCCTCCAGACTCCTTAGGGGAAGTAAGTTCCAGCAGAGCAGCTGCAGAAAGTCTCAGATTCAGGCTCTGGCGCCATCTCCAGGTAGGACTGAGAAAACCCTCATCTGAAACCCTGCAGAGCTGCTTCCAGTCAGTGCAGAGAACCATGAATTAGATGGACCCATGCTCTTATCCTAAATAAAGCAACTTCATATCTCCAGAGTCTGTCAGATGAAGTCTCTTTGGGGTTCCATTTTATTTCTTGTATTTCTATCCCACCTTTCCTCCACTGTGTGCCTCATCTTTGATCCTCACAAGAACAGATCCTGTGAGGAAGGTTAGCCTGAGAGATTATTGGCTCAAAGCCACCCAATGAGCTTAATCGCTGAAGAGTATTTGATCCCAGGTCTTCAAGACCTTTAACACTCTGACTGCTACAGCACACTGGTTCTCTGGCCCACATGTGGACTGAACCCAGTTATCTGCACCATGTTCTCACCAACTTCAGCAAACCAGACCCATCTCTCTCTTCCTCTTCCAGTCTCCCCTTTAGCGAAAAAGAGGGAGCCTTACCCAGAGAGGACACAGTCTCATAATTCTCCTCCATGACTGCCCTGTGCAGGGCTCTTTGGGCTGGATCCAGCAGAGCCCACTCCTCCTCTGTGAAATCCACGGCCACCTCCTCAAAGGTCACCGGACCCTGGAAGAAGAAGAAAATGTTTCCTCCCTCACAGACCATGTAAGGGTTATTTCCCTTCCAAGCACAATGCAAACGGGCAGTTAAGGTAAGCTAGTAGGAGAAAGGCAGGAAAGATTCCCCTGCAGTGTCATTCATTCTATTTATATACTTTTCACAAAAACCTTCAAAGGGGTTTACATAGCAAATAAAAAGAAATGGAGAGGAAAGGTGCTCTGTCTCGAAAGTGCTCCAGTTGTTACAAATATAAAAATAGACACAAGGAAGACAGCAGCCGCCGCCACTGGAAGAGACACTATCCTAAAACAAAGGGGCAAATTACTGTCCTCCTGCTCAATATTTGACAGACAACCCTTTCAAAGGCTCTTTCCTTGCCCAGTTAGCCAGATTAAAGCCTTCACAGCCCTCCTAGCCAGATGTTCTGACAGAGGCCAAAGGAAAGAGAGATGCTTTCACATGCAGGGGGACGTGGGGAAGACAAAGGTGATCTCTTCATTCCCTGTCCTCCTCCTCCCCCAGTGACCCCTCCCCTACTTGTTCTGGTTGCACTGAAGCCTCTTCCGCTCCATCAGCAAGAAGAGATGGCCGAGAATCCAATGGAAGAGTCATTCCACTACCTGCAAATCACACAAGAGTGATGGGAAGATGTTGGTGAATGAAATAGTGAGTCAACAAGTATAGTTAAAAAGAAATCTTCATGTTGGCTTAGTGCACAATTCTCCAACTGATGTTGACATGGAAAAAAGGTTTTGGATGTCATCAGCATACTGATAACACCCTGCACCAAATCTCCTGAGGATCTCTCCCAGTGGTTTCATGTAGATGTTAAAAAGCACTGGAGACAAAATGGAGCCCTGGGAGACGCCCTATAAAAGTTCACGTTTTGAAGAACAACAGTTTCCAAGTGACACCATTCAGAATCTGCCTGAAAGGTAAGAGCAGAACCACAGCAAAGCAGTGCCTCCCACTCTCAACCTGCGCAGACGCTCCAGAAGGATACTATGGTCGATAGTACCCAAAGCCGCCAAGAGATCCAAGAGGACCAACAGAGTCACACTCCCTCTGTCAATTCCCCGTTCAAGATATCTGTCAGGCTGACCAAGGCAGTCCACTGCACAGCCTGCCCAAAAACCAGTTTGAAATGGGTCTGGATAATCTGTTTCCTCCAAGACTGCCTGAAGCTGGGAGGCTACCACCCTCTCAGTTACCTTGCCCTACCATGGAAGGTTGGAGACAGTGTTCCCTCTAACAGAGATTCCCATATGTTGTTGACTACAACTTCCATAATACCTAAGCAAAAGCCATTGCAGCTGGGGATTCTGGGAGTTGTAGTCAACAACATCTGGGAATCCCTGTTAGAGGGAACACTGGTTGGAGACAGGCCTATAGTTGCTTAACTCTGAGGAATCTAATGCAAGCTTCTTCAGAAAAGGTCTAACTACAGACTGCCTACTTAAGACAGAAAGGCAACCTTCCCACCCTCAGAGAAGCATTTAAAATCCCTACCAGGCCTTCTACAACAACTCCCCAGCAGGACAGTATAAGCCGTGTCGGACAAGGGTCAAGAGAACACGTGGTAGGCCGTACAGTTCCAAGCAGCCCGTCCACTCATCAGGAGTCACAAACTGAAACTGATCCAGCCTAACCACAAAAGAGGAGTTGCTGACACCTCCGAATTAGACTCTGCAATAATTGTGGCATCTGACTCTAAATCGGCCTGAATACGAGATATTTTATCCACAAAAAGCTCATTTAAAACATCACAATGGGTAATTGATGTTTCCGAATTCTGATTCAAGGGAGGAAGGACATGTACTAGGCTTCTCACAACCCAAAACAACACCTCTGGATAGGAGTTTGCAGATGCAATACAGCCAGAAAAGAATCACTTCCTTGCCACGCATATTGCCTGAGCATAGGTCTTCAAATGTGATCTATGCAATTTGCCGGATTAGAGTTTTTCTCCACTTGCGCTCCAGTCATCTACCTTGCCACTTCAGCTCCCATAGTTCTTCCATAGAACAAGGGGCCAATTTTGAAGTGAATCAGAGAGGACATTTAGGAGCAAACATGTCTACTGTCCTGGTGAGCTTCCTGTTCCAGTTCTCCACCAGGACATCAACAGAATCACCAGCAGAATCAAACCTAATCCTTCCAAGTCTTCTTGTAATCCTAATGGATGCAATAACCTTATCCATGCAGCATGAATTGGTCCCAAAAGCACTTGGGATAGGACCATAGTGCTCATGGCTGCTATGGACTCCTGGCCGCCCTGGACAAGTGAACATTGAAGTCCTTCCACCCCCACAAGCCTAGGAAACCAAGTCTGTCAGCTCAATTAGGGACTTAGTTGGGCAGCAAGGTAATCCTTACACCAACAAAAGTCCCAATCTAACTACGGCCCACAAACTTAAGTACACATATTCAATATGGTCAGACACTTCGACAGGGATCCTGGTAAGGAAGATGTTATTCTCATAGACCACAGCCCCTCCAGCTCCAAATCAGTCCTCCCCTCTGGGGAAGCTCCTAGTCCCAGCCTCTCCCATGAGCTCCATTGAGTGCAACACTGTAGACAACCCATATAAACATGAGAAAAAACTTTGATGGAGACACAGAAGTGCATTTCGGTGGCAGGGAAGCATGTGAAAAATCTCTTTCCTGCAGCCCAAATCCTCCAACTGCAGGGGTGGGTGGGTGGGTTAGGGATCAACACAGCAGAGCGGCCTCCACACTCATCTGCCCAAATAATTTCTCCCCTTGGCACACTCTCCTGCTCTCAATCTTTCCTTGAGTTCTGCTAAGTGCAGCATTATAGAAAATCAGAACTAACATCTGAAAAAATATTGAGGGGACATACAAGTGCATATTAGGGGGTGCATGTCAAAAGGGCCTCTCCTTCAAGTAGCCCCAGGGGTCCAGCAGTGGGAGAGCAAGTGGGAATACTTGTCCACACCGTTGCCCACCCTTAGCTGTCATCGGGAAAGAGAGGCTGATGGGATGCCAGCCAGGAGATTTGATCATTTCCAATAATGATTCATTCTTTGTACACATTTCATGTTTTTGTACAAGTTTATATTTAAGCTCCCCACAGTCCCTGCAAGAACAGGTTCAGATGCATAAATCCTGAAAGACAACATTATTTAAAACTTTGCAAGAGGCTACAAGGCAGCATCCTCATCAAATGGGCTCAGAAAAACATCAAAGCACCCCATGTATTTTGAGGATGTTTGAGCATGGGGGAGCCCAAGGAGACATCCGACACTTCCCTCCTTACCCAGCGAGGTGGCAGCTCTGCCAGCATCCTGCAATGTCCACCTGGACAGGAGCCTCTGCTTGGCATCCAATGGAGCCCTCTCTGCCTTGGAGAAATTTGGAGCTGCTTTTGACAACGGTCTTGGAATCTGAAAGAGACAGAAGAAGAGATCCCAGACAGGGAAGTGGGAGAAGGAGAGATTAGTACAGGAACAGTGCCGATCAAGGCCTGAGAAGGGGTCGGGTGGGAGGGTAATCTCCTTGGGCTATTCTCCAATTGCCTTCTTGGACAACTAGTGGCATCTTCCTGGATTGCCTGGCTTGCATCCTAAATCCATTGCAATGCCCAGGATGAACTGCTCTCTCACCTGTTGTTCTTCCTGCTTCTTCTCCTCTGCCTGGCTCAGGAGGAAACCTTCTGCCAGGGCCACCGCCTGGCAACTGGTCTCCGCTCCACATTCTCTGACCCAGCTCTTCATCTCTTGGGGTAGGGCGGGCAGGAACCTCTCCAGGACCACCAGGTCCAGCATCTGATTTTTCGTGTGTCTTTCTGGCATCACCCATTGACGGCAGAGGTTGTACAGCTGGTTGCAAATCTCTCGAAGCCCCTTGGCATCCTGGTAGCAGAACTGCCTGAAGTGCTGGCACTGTATATCTGAGTTCTCAATGTCCCCACTCAGGATCTTCTGCGTGGTCCTGTCCCAGAATCCCCCACTACTCTCAGCATGGGTGGCATCAGGGCCATATGCTGCATCAAGGCCGGCAGAATCTTTCTTTCCCATATTTAATCTGTGTTCCAGGGCAGCTCCAAAAAGATCAAAGAACTCCTTATTCTCTCTTGGGGGATAAAGGTTTTCGACACCCAGGTTCTACCTTGTGGACCTTCTCCCTATACCAAAAAGAGAGAGAAAGACACACAAATGCCAGGGGTCAAAGAGCAAGCCAATGTGTGGGGGAGGAACATAAGAAGAGCCCTGATAGATCAGGCCAAAGGCCCATCTAGTCCAGCATCCTGTTTCACACAGTGTCCCACCACATGCCGCTGGAAGCCACAGGCAGGAGTTGAGGACATGCCCTCTCTCTTGCTGTTACTCCCCTGCAACTGGTACTCAGAGGCATCCTGCCTTTGAGACTCGAGTTGGCCTATAGCCCTCCGACTAGTAGCCGTTGATAGACCTCTTCTCCATAAAGTTATCCAAACTCCTGTTAAAGCCATCCAACTTATTAACTGTCACCATATCTTGTGGCAGAGATTTCCACAAGTTGATTATGCATTGTGTGAAAAAGTACTTCCATTTGTTGGTCCTAAATTTCCTGGCAATCAATTTCATGGGATGACCCCTGCTTCTAGACTTATGTGAGAGGGAGAAACATTTCTCTCTATCCACTTTCTCCACATCATGCATGATTTTATAGACCTCTCTCATATCTCCCCGCAGTTGTCTTTTTTCTAAGCAAAAAGCCCTAGGTGTTGTAGCCTTACCTCATAAGGAAGGTGTTCTAGAAGACTCCTGATAATCTTAGTTGCCCCCTTCTGCACCTTTTCCACTTCTATAATGTCCTCCTTTAGATGTGGTGACCAGAATTGTGCACAGTACTCCAAGTGTGGCCACACCATAGTTTTGTATAAGGGCATTCTAATATTAGCAGTTTTATTTTCAATCCCCTTCATAATGATCCCTGGAATGGAAATGGCCTTTTTCACAGCTGCCGCACATTGAGTCAGCACTTTCAACAAGCTTTTGGAAGTCCAGGTATACTATGTCAACTGGATCACCTTTATCCACACACCTGTTGACACTCTCAAAGAATTCGAGAAGGTTAGTGAGGCAAGATTTATCTTTGCAGAAGCCATGCTGGTTCTCTCCCAGCAGGGCCTGTTCTTCTGTGTACTGAACAATTTTATCCTTGAGAATGCTTTCCATCAATTTGCCTGGAACAGACGTTAAGCTAACCAGCCTCTAACTTCCTGGATCATCCCTGGATCCCTTTTTGAAAATGGGTGTTACATTTGCTACTTTCCAGTCCTCCAGACCAGTACAGAGCCTGATTGTAGGGATAAGTTATATATTTTTGTAAGGAGGTTGGCAATTTCACATTTGAGTTCCTTAAGGACTCTTGGATGGATGCTGTCTGCCTCTGGCGAATTGCTAGTTTTCAATTTTTCCAGACAGTTTAGAACTGGCTGGGTATTACCCAGTGTTCCCTTTAACAGCGATTCCCAGATGTTGTTGACTACAACTCCTAGAATCCCCAGCTGCAATGAATTTTGCTTGGGGATTATGGGAGTTGTAGTCTAGCACAGTGCACAGTGAAAAAATGGTACTACAATTAAATGTAAAGAAGACTAAACTAATGACAACGGGTACAACAACCAGCCTCAGAATTGACAATGAAGACACTGAAGTGGTAGATAGCTTCTGCCTTTTAGGCTTGACCATCAACAGTAAAGGATCCAGTAGTCAAGAAATATGCCGCAGACTAGAACTTGGTAGGGTTGCAATGAAGGCCTTGGAAAAGATATTTAGATGCCATGACATGTCTATACCTAAAAGATTAAAATCGTTCGGACAATGGTTTTTGCCATGACACTCTACAGATGCAAAAGCTGGACTTTGAAGAAGCAAGATAGAAAAACATTGATGCTTTTATAGTTTGGTGCTGGAGAAGACTTTTACCAGATACCATGGACAGCCAGGAAAACAAACAAATGGATCCTAGAACTAATCAATCCAGAATTTTCACTTGAGGCACAAATGACCAGGCTCAAACTATCGTAGTTCAGACACATTAGGTGAAGATCCAGCTCCCTTGAGAAGTCCATAATGCTGGGGAAAGTCGATGGAAAGAGAAGAGGACCAGTAGCAAGGTGGATGGACTCGATCATGACAGCAATGAATGCACCACTGAGAGACCTTAAAGGCCAAACCGAAGACAGATCATCCTGGAGAGAATCTATCTATGTGGTTGCTAAGAGTTGACACTGACTTGATGGCACTTATCAATTAATTAATCCAACTACATCTGGGAATCTCTGTTAGAAGGAACACTGGTCTTACCTTGAGGGCCACGGAACAGAGCCTTCAGTCTAATGCCACATCCTTCCCTTTGGTTTGACACCTAACACCTCCCACCGTATCCCTCCTCCTCTGGGTCTTCCCTACAGCCCCCTCCCACCACAGCTACATTGCTTCACTCTCTTTCCTTTTCAGCATTCCTCACCCAGACCGCCCTCTCCTTTATGCCTCCCTTTCAGGGGAGATTGCAGTTCTGTGGTTTCTCTGTACAAATCTCAGGAAGACAATGGTGAGCTGTGGATCAAAGATTGGACTCATGAATGTTCTTGAGCTGTTTGCCTCTCCAAAAAGCAACCAACAGGCATAGCTTGAAACTGAACTGGATCAACCCAAGCGAGCCCCTGAAGAAGAGGGAAGCAACTCTCTCAGCTGGGAAATATGGGATGGCAACATGGGATGAGCATCTTCCTATGGGGTGAAAGGGAGGGGGTGGGCGTTTGAGACAGATCAAACCTGCTCCTCTAAACCTGCCTCTCCTCGACCCCGATTTCTCACTCACTCCCGTCACTTGATCACCTGGTATCCCCACCGCCACCACCAGCCATCCCGCCTGCCCCCCGCGCATAGGACTCACCAGACGCCCACAAGGGGCGAGAAGACAGAGGTCACTGACTCTCCCCGACCCCGAGATGCCTGGAAGCTCCAACTAGTTCATGCAGCTCCGTGTAGGAGCAGGAAAGTGGGGAGTCTTTGTTCCCTCGGGCATCCAGGCCAGGCCAACGAATTGCACCAAGAGACGGGGAGGCGCTTTTGCTCTGCAAGAGATCCGCCCGCCCGCCCCCCCTACAAGTAGGATAGAGTAGGAAGATGGAGAGCGTCTTCTCATTGTGTACACAATATAATGCGGCGGCGAATGCGCAAACGGCGGATGGGAACCAGAAGTGGCCGCTGTGCGTCTCTCGTTTCCCCCTCTCTCTCGGGTCTGGAAAGGGAGGGACGGGAGAACTAGCTTGTTGGATCCCTCGGACTTCAGGGGGCGGGCTCAAAATTGGTGGGGCGGGTGAGTGGGGAAGGGTTGGGTTGCGAGGAGAGAGCGGAGCGTGAGGAAAGCTGGGGGTGGAGATGGAAGAAACCGCGCTCTTCCACCAGCATCTCGGAGTTCATTCTCCAACGCGGCTGCAAAAGTGGAGCCCAAACGGTTAGAGTTACACGGTATTGGCTATTCAATGTGTGAAATCAACATACTTAAAAAAAAAAAAAAGAAGTACTTACAGAGTCCTGAAAACAGCAGTGTGGGTGGTATATTGCATAAGTTAGGAAGAGCATTGTAGAAATCAAGTGTGAGTTGGAGGAGTGGCTGTCTGCCTGGGAACTGACCTTGGAAGCATTGGCTCAAATAGGAATGCCCCTTGATTTGGCCACTGGGCACATCCCTACAGTCCTTTTTCCTGTGGCATGCAGTCCACTTCTGGTGGTCTAGTTACCGTGCTGCTGCTTTCTCTCATACATACTTTCCCCATGCCCCCCCCCCCGCAAAAAAACCTTATTTTATGCTTTGATTGTTAAGTGCCATCAAGTCAGTGTCAGCTCTTAAGTGACCACATAGATAGATTCTCTCCAGGATGATCTGTCTTCAACTTGGTCTTTGGCTTTAAGGTCTCTCAGTGGTGCATTCATTGTTGTTGTAATCGAGTCCATCCACCTTGCTGCTGGTCGTCCTCTTCTTCTCTTTCCTTCAGCTTTCCCCACCATTATGGAATTCTCAAGGGAGATGGGTCTTCGCATAATGTGTCTGAAATATGAGAGTTTGAGCCTGGTCATTTGTGCCTCAAGTGGAAATTCTGGATTGATTGGTTCTAGGATCCATTTGTTTGTTTTCCTGGCTGTCCATGGTATCCTCAAAAGTCTTCTCCAGCACCAAAGTTGCTGTATATTTGCTGAATTGTACCTGCACAGCCATAACATCTGCAGCTTGGGGGAACAGGGGCGTAACTATAATAGGGCAAGGGGAGACAGTTGTCTGGGGGCCCACTGCCTTGGGGTCCCCCCCCCGGAGGCAAGTCACATGACTGACTCCCCCAGCCGTGCACCTGCCCGGGGTTCCTCCAGTTGTATTCATCCTCTGAAACTGATGTGAGTATTAAGACCTGGAGCTACCAGAACAGCATGTCTTTCTCTAGGACCATGAAATGACTTGCATCACCCACAATTTACAAAACCTTTTAAAAATAATTTAGGATGATGTTCTATTGTGGCACATAGGAGATATAACACTATGCTTTTTGTTACCACGATTCAGCCTCATTTAAGATTTCTTTACTTCATGAGCTGAGCTTCAGTGGGGGGGGCATTTTAAAATCTTGTCTCTGGGCCCACTCC
Organism: Hemicordylus capensis; assembly: GCF_027244095.1. Lineage (NCBI taxonomy): Eukaryota > Metazoa > Chordata > Lepidosauria > Squamata > Cordylidae > Hemicordylus > Hemicordylus capensis. The sequence goes on along the minus strand of NC_069658.1, from coordinate 242,981,916 downwards.
AACCTTGCTACGCCCCTAGGGTTACATTGGGGTTGACTTACCTGTCTATTCTTTCCTGTAGATACCTGTCTTCTTCCATGCCCCCCTTTTAATATAATATTTTATTGGAGTATGTGCATAAATGCACACCAATGCAAGCCTTAACTTGTAGCTTGGATGCTACAGACATACCCATAAAACAATATGAAACAAAAGTTGATATCGAGAGGCTTCCAAATAAGGCACTCTAAGCTAGTGATAACTTTAGCTTGTCCTCTTCTATCTTTTTTTCAGCTCTAGAATATTCTTTTTAAGATGCCATGTCCCGAACTGACCACAGTATTCCAAATGTTGTTGCATCCTGGATTTGTATGATAATATTAGACGTTTTATTTTCAGTTCCTTTCCTAATGATCCTTAGCATAGCATTTGACTTTCTCACAGCTGCCACACACGGAAGCAATATTATCATTGAGCTATCTATCCACCATGACCCCAACCAAAAAACTGTCCGCAGCACGTGGGTGGGCAAGAAAACGGCGGCAGACGGGAAAAGAAATTGGTGGCGGCGGTGGGAAAACTAGAGGCACAGATGTTCTGCACTCAGCACAGCTAGTTTATTTTATTTCTGATTTTGCCAAAGCAGATTAATGTAGATCTGTTCGATGTCTAATAAGGTTTTTATTCCAACTGAAGCTTTTCCCACATTCCAATCATTTATATGGTTTATCCTCTGTATGCATTTTCCACTGACATTGAAGGCTTGATCCAAAACTGAAGCATCTCTCTCTTTTTTAAAACATTTATATCCTACTCTTCCTCCAAGGAGCCCAGAGCTATGTACGTGGTTATGTTTATCTTCACAATAACCCTATGAGATAGGTTAGGCTGAGAGATATATGACTGGCGCAGAGTCACCCAGGGAATTTCATGGCTGAATGGAGATTGAAATTGGTCGTAGCCCAACACTCTGACCACTACACTATACTGCCCTTGCTTGCATGCAGGCACAGACTTTCCTCTGCTTCTTTCTCTCATTTCCCATGAATTATCATTTCATGGAAGTCACTATGCTGAGAAGCAGATTCATTTCTCTTCTATTCTGTGTCCATTTTCATTCTTTGTTCCCTCTTTTCCTATCTGGCACCTCCCAACAATCCTCCATGAGATTCTTTCTCATTCTCCCACCTGTCACCTGCTGGAATGGGCGGGGGGGGGGAACTGGTCAGAGCCTGGGACAAAAAAGAAGACTCAGATCAAGGAACAACCCCTAGATAGATTTTTTTTATCTTGATGAAAGACTGCGCCATATTACTGAAATATGGGTGGATGTAGCTGGCAGAACCCATCTGGGTCCTTAGGCCAATAGGAGTCCAGTAACAGAGGGTGTGGGTGTGTGTTTCACAGATAGATTAGGCTGATTAATCAGACTTTCCTAAGGAAGGAGATGGATTCCCTTCCATCACCAACCTAGAAACAACTCTCCAAAACAAAGAACCTTCCCCAGGGAGTTATTTGCACTTGGCTTCAGGGTAAGCCCCTCCCCTCTGCTCTCAGTTTTGTTTTGAAACAAGTCCACATGACATTCTCCATGTTTTCCTTCTAGCCAATGGGGGGGGGAGAGCTCCCACAGAGATAGATCTGCATTTCTGAAGATAGTATGCCTCTTATCAAGCTTATGATTGTATGTCAGTGCTTCTCTCATTTGCTTCTTCTCAGTGCTTCTCTCATTTGCTTCTTCTCAGTGCTTCTCTCATTTGCATTGTCAGAAAAAGTAGTTTAAAACCAGCATTTTAAAAAAACCCGGACATACAGTGAGATAAGCTAGAATTTGCATCACAAAGCCTGGTATGTGTGCGGAGTGGGTCCAAAAGTCTCCAAGGGACTTTGAGGTAAGTTTGCCTGGTGTGTGAATGCACACACTCTCTTCTGAAGGAGATTTGGGGCAGAATCCCCGTAGCAAGATTATCATGCTAGCCTAGCCCAGACAGAAAAGAAATCCTTGTAACTGTTTCCTTTCACCTTCACCCCCTGAAAGAACTAGTGGCCAAATCAATAGAAATCATTTTTTAAAAAACTCAGTCAGATCAAACTTCCTCCTAGGTCTACCTGCCCAACTCAGCAGTTGCCTTACCAGGCCCCATTATTCTCAGCAGGGGTGAACTCAAACTTGCTCCTCTAAGCAGAGGCCCCCTTTGTTCTCTCCCTTCCTGCTGGCGTACCCCACCCCACCCCATCCCACCCCATTCCTTACCCACCTGGTATTACCTAACATCCCACCCCAGTGGCCATCCGGGTCCCCTCCCCACAAACGCACAGGAGGAGAAGCACGTTCACACATGCTTGGTGTTCACACATGCTCAGTGGATCTGGTGGGTCACAGGGGACCCACCAGATCCACCGCCCCAAGGGTTAAGGAGACACAGGTCACTCCCACTCCCCAGCTCCGGCCACCAGAAGAGGCACGAAAGCTTCAGCTCCTTCTTCAGCAGGCTTCAGGCCGCAACTCTGGATTTTTGTCCATGCAGCATTCCAAGCTAGCCTACCCTTGACCGGATCCAGCAGGAAATCACAAGGGGTGCCCAGTGTAGATGTAGCCTAGCTTGATAACCTGTACACACTGAAATCCGGAGCAGTATATTTTGGGACACACGCATAGTTCTGTCAATGACTACAGCAATGGATGCATTCATTCAACGAACATTTCCCAAAATGCACTGCTCTGGATTTGGGTACCTGCTTGCACTTCCTACTAGGCTCCATCACTGCAGGGGGAGGGAGCTGAGGAGGGAACTGCAATTTCAAAAAAACGAGCAACAGGAAGGGAATGCAGCTTTTGGCTTGATGCATCAAAGGGAAGGTCCTGTCTGCTGTTCTCTGCCCCCGTCCCCAGAGACTCGCAAGTAAAGAAGGGAGAAGAAGAGGGAAGGCAGGGGAAGGACGGAAGCCGGGAAAGACTCCCAAGAAGGCTGCGTCGATACTATAATGGGGGCTTTAATAGTGTTACTGGAGATTGTGGTCAAGAATCAAAACGTGTGTGGATCCATTGGGCGTGGTGTAATTCTTGCCTTTTGCCAATGAGCTCTCGTGGTTTGGGAACGGTCCGGGACAGGTCTGGTTTCTGTTCTTTTCTCTTTGTACCAATGATCTATTTGAGTCTGTGCATGGTCAAAGAGCTCTGTGGATCCACGGGGTTTCCATTAACCTTTTCCTTGGAAATGTGCCATGTTTCAAGGGGAGGGGAGGGCACCCAAGCAAGCTGCAGCGATACTATAGTGGGAATTTTAATAGTCAGGTAATAGTGTCAGTTCCCATCCTGCTGCTCGTGTAGTGTTTTGAAATGGCTATTCTCCTCCTGTCCTGCCTCCCGTTCCCGCCCCCTCCAGTGGTGTAGTCTAGCTGGAAATACAAGCTGAGTATCAAAATCCAGAGCAGCAGTGCATTTTGGGGCATGTAGTTCGTTGAATGATTGCATTCATTGTTGTCGTCATTCACAGAACTACGTGTTCCAAAATGCACTGGGCACCCCTTGTGGCTGGATGATCCGCTAGGATAGTCCAGCTGGGAATGCTGCATGGACTAAAACCTGGAGCTGCTGCCTTAAAGCTGCTGAAGAAGCACAAGGAACTGAGGTTCTCACGCCTCTTCTGGTGGGGGTGGGGTCAAAGTGACCTTTGCCTTCTTCTTGCGAGGCGGGCGGGGGTGAGTCCCCTGTGTGTGGTGGGAGGGGCAGCCGGAGGCGTGATGGCAATGCCAGATGGGTGCGTGGGAGACTCAGCAGGAAGGCGGGGTGGTGGTGGTGGAAGGGGGCCTCAGCCTAGAGGAGCAAGTTTTTGAGCTCACCCCATTCAGACTAGGAGTTGCTTAGGTGAAGTTAAGTGTGCCGTCAAGTCGATTTCGACTCTTGGTGCCCACAGAGCCCTGTGGTTTTCTTTGGTAGAATACAGGAGGGGTTTCCCATTGCCTCCTCCTGCACAGTATGAGATGATGCCTTTCAGCATCTTCCTATATCGCTGCTGCCTGATATATGTGTTTCCATAGTCTGGGGAACATACCAGTGGGGATTCGAACCAGCAACCTGCTGCTTGTTAGTCAAGCATTTTTCCGCTGCACCACTTAAGGTGACACTAGGAGTCGCTTAGGTACCTAAAAATAATGAGGCCTTGTAAGGCAGCTGCTGATGGGAGGGAGACCTTGATCTCCCCACCCCTGTCCCTTTCACCCAATTGGAAGATGCTCTGTGTTACTTACCCCTCCCATATTGCCCAGTTTTGGGGTTTTCTTCACTTTTTTTCAGTTGCCAAGAGCTCCCTTGGGTTGACTCTGTTCAGTTTCAAGCTATTTTCATTTGCCCTGAGAGGCAGCTGAAGAACATTGATCACGTTGCCTTCTGAGTCAAACATCTCATTCATCCAGCCCAAAACAGTCTACTTGGGACTTGGACAAAGAAACTACTGAGCTACAATCCCTCCTCAAGTGGAGGGGTAAAGGAGAGAGAGAGGTCTGGACGGGGAGTGTTGGAGAGGAAAGAGTGGAGCAAGTGCAGGAGTGAGGGGGCTGTAAGGAAGCCCAGAGGAGGAGGAAGGCTTGGCAGTTTTGGGGGTCAGACCAAAGGAAAAGAGGCTGCATTGGACTGAAGGCTTTCTTCTTGGCCCCCCATCCTTTCTACCCCCACACATTGCCTCTCTAGTTTCTCTTTGACTCCTGGCATTTGTCTCATTTTTTTCCCTACAGGAAGAAGGTCCACAAAGTGGAATCTGGGGGTCAAAAACCTTCATCTCTCAAGAGAGAACAAGGAGTTCCTTGGATCTTGTTGGAGGCTGCCCTGGAGCACAGGTTAAAGATGAGGGGGAAAGAGTCTGCTGGCTGTGATGAAGGAAACAGCCCTGATGCCACCCAGGCTGAGAGCAGTGGGGGATTCTGGGAAAGGAGCACACAGAAGATCCTGAGTGGGGACATCCTGAACTCAGATATACAGTGCCAACGCTTCAGGCAGTTCTGCTACCAGGATGCCAAGGGTCCCCGAGAGATTTGCCACCAGCTGCACAACCTTTGCCATCAGTGGCTGATGCCAGAAAGACACACGAAAAATCAGATCCTGGACCTGGTGGTCCTGGAGCAGTTCCTGACCATCCTACCCCCTGAGATGGAGAGCTGGATCAAGGAATGTGGAGTGGAGTCCAGTTCCCAGGTGGTGGCCCTGGCAGAAGGTTTCCTCCTGAGCCAGGCAGAGGAGAAGAAGCAGGAAGAGCAACAGGTGAGAGAGCGGTTCATCCTGGGTGTTGCAACGGGCCTAGAATGTGAGCCAGGTGGTCTTGGAAGAAGTCACTAGTTGTCCATGAAGGCAACTGGAGGGTCACTCAAGGGATTATCTGAACCCTTTTCAATCTGGTTTCTGCCCTGGATATGGGACTGAAACTGCCTTGGTTGCACTACTGGATGACCTACACCGGGAGCTAGACAGAGAGAGTACATCCCTGTTGGTTCTGCTGGACCTCTCCGTGGCATTCGATACTACTGACCATGGTATCCTTCTGAGTATAGGAATTGGAAGTACTCCTCTGGAGTTGCTTCAGTCCTTTCTTGAGGGGAAGTTCCAGAAGGTGGTGCTGGGGGACGACTGCTTGGCTCCATGTCCATTGGACTGTAAGGTCCCCCAGGGTTCAGTTCTGTCCCCCATGCTGTTTAACATCTATATGAAACTACTGGGAGAGATCATCTGGGGATTTGGCCTGAGTTGTCAGCAAAATGCAGATGACACTTAACTCTATCTCTCCTTGTCACCTGATCCTAGGGAGGCAGTGGATGTCCTGAATCGGGGGTTGGAGGTCGTGATAGTTTGGATGTGGGCTAATAAACTGAGATTGAATCTGGACAAGACGGAGGTAATGTTGGTCAGTAGGAGAGCTAATCGGGTTGAGGAGACTCTACCGGTTCTGGATGGGGTTGCACTCCCCTTGAAAGAACAAGCACACAGCTTGGGGATATTGCTGGACCTGGTTCTGTGTTTGGAAGCTCAGATGGAGGCAGTGGCCATGGGTGCCTTTGCACGACTTTGGCTAGTGCGCCAACTGCATCCTTTTCTCGAGAAGACAGATCTGGCCAGAGTTACCTGTGCCTTAGTCATGTCATGGCTGGATTACTGTAACACATTCTACGTGGGGCTGCCCTTGAAGTATATTTGGAAACTATAGCTAGTGCAAAATGCAGCAGCAAGGATTTTATCTGGAGCTGCCCGCTGGGGTTACATCACTCCCATTTTGAAAGAGCTGCACTGGCTGCCAATTTGTTTCCAGGTCCATTTCAAGGTGCTGGTTTTGACCTTTAAAGCCCTTGATGGTTTGGGCCCTGAATACCTGTGGGACCGCCTGCTCCCAAAGGTTGCTGCTTGCTTGACGAGGTCTTCTGGGGGCGGGTTCTGCTCCAGTTGCCAACAATGAGGTATGCTTGGCTGTCGTGCACGTGGGACAGGGCCTTCTCTGTTGCTGCCCCCAGACTCTGGAATGTTCTCCCGGTGTCCATCCTCTCCTCAGTCTCCATCACAGTTTTTAAAAGTGTGTGAAATCTTGGCTTTTTACCCAGGCTTTTATTTGATGGTTTTTATTGCTGTGGCTTTGTGTCTTTTGTGATTACATTGTGCTTGTTTTTAATCTTTTACTCAAATCTGTATTTTTATATTTTAGCTAAAAAATTTACTGTGTAATTTTTGTAGTATTGTTTTAATTTTTGTGTGAACCACCTTGAGATTGCTTTAATGAAAGATGGAATAGAAATTAAACAATAAAAATAAATGACCCTCCCACCCGACCCCTTCTCAGGCCTTGTACTGAACCATTCCCTTTCTCTCTAGGAGAGGAGAGCTGGTCTTGTGGTAGCAAGCATGACTTGTCCCCATAGCTAAGCAGGGTCTGCCCTGGTTGCATCTGAATGGGAGACTTGATGTGTGAGCACTGCAAGATATTCCCCTCAGGGGGTGAAGCCGCTCTGGGAAGAGCAGAAGGTTTCAAGTTCCCTCCCTGGCAGCTTCTCCAAGATAGGACAAGATTATTTTATTTTATTTTTTATAGGACAAGATTTTTTTTATTGAACCAACAAACTACCAAAGCATACAGTACGTTGCCAAAGCACAATTATATACAAAGTGGTTGTTTGTACATGATATATCTACAAAGATTTACACACAAGGATTTGGAAACACACAAGTTTATTTATTTGTTTGTTTGTTTATTTATTTTTGCATTTTTATACCGCCTTTCGTTAAAAAGATAGCCCCAAGGCGGTTTACAAAAGTTATGAAGTATATGCAAGTAGTACTGTAACTCGGGGGTGGGGGATTTCAAGGGACATCAGGTAATGGGGGGGTGGTTTACATCCGACGTCCATTTCCACAATTTGTCCCATTGCTGTTTAGAAGAGATACTCTTGTCTTTTTGCACATAACCATACAAACTTTTCCAGAAGAGATTTACTGTCTCATCTGCGTGAACCTCTTGGTCGCATCTTCCCTCCCTATTCCTATGTGCGAGCATTGCATAAATGACATACAAGTTTACTAACCTGATTACGAGAAGGGGAATGTTCCAATTCCCTAGTATGGGGGCACCCGTTCCGTCCCGTTTCCTTGAAGGTTTCTTTCTGGGACCTCGAAAGGAGGTTCTATCACTCAAACCCGAGGTTAGTTCTTCCCAAGTCTGTTTTTCCAAATCAGGCCACTCTAACAGCTTGCTTACTCCCTGCCACACTCTTTTGGCTACCACACACTCTTAAGAAATGTGAGTGGGTTTCCCTGAATGTTTTGCCTAGCTCACTAGCTTTCTGTTTGCAGATGATTTTAGGACACTCTTGCTGGTCCTCTGGGAGCCATGGCTTAGCCGCATTAAGTGGTAGTACTTGATGGTATAAGCGCCACCTTGTTTCCCATAAATGGAAAGGGACTTTTTTCTCTTTAAAGAGAGCGATAGGGTGATCGGGTTGCAACAAGTACTGTGAAGTGCATTGTTTGTAGCGTTTACATTCTAAATCAGGTTTTAAGAAACCCACTTCTAGAATCTCTCCATAAATTGTTTTCCTTAGCTGCTTAATTGAGAAGGATCCTTTAAATAGATCCGGTTCAACCTTCCATTTTTTAAGTATGAATAACAAATCTCTCAAGTAGTCTGGGTGTTCTCTTTTTAATACTTGTGTGATATTGCCATTGAAAGATCCTTTCCCCCAGCATGCTATGCCCCATGCTGACATGCGCCAACGCAGAGCGAAAAGCGAGACCCAGGTTTTTTGCAGGAGGTTGGACATATCATAGACATTCACGAAAATCCAGTTTCCAAAATTGTAGGACATGAATTCAGTTACAAAATAGGGTTGCAGGGCAGGTAGGGCTAGGCCTCCCCGCTCAACCTCCTTAAATGCTACTGCATGGGCCAAAGGGAAGGACGCTGTGTGCCATACTAGACGGAAGATCTGGCTTTCAACTCTCCGAAGGAGATCGAGCGGGGGAGGATAGACTACCGCCAGGTTATGCACCGGGGGTATCAGGTAAGTCCGGATGTAAACCGCTTTCTGGTACATGGCAAGACTCCATTTTTTCCACATGGTGATTTTAAGCATTACTTTTTCTTCCCAATCTGTCCAATTTCCCCCCCAGGCTTTTTCCTTAATCCCATATTCAGTCCCCAAAATGTTTACTGTATCTGCCCACTTCAGTTTGGACTCTGGGGCCCCTTCACTTTTACATTCAGAAATGGGTAGGCACGAGAGTTGCTGGCGTCCGGGGTCCATTCTAACAAATACACTTTTGTCAGCATTTAATTCTGAGCCCGAGATCTTGCCATATTCCCAGAAGAGTTCTAGTATTACAGAGATTTCATTTTCATTCGATAACAGTAATGTAACATCATCGGCATGAGCTACAAATTTTACCATTTGGCAGCATCTCCGAGATAGGGCTTAGAGAGATTCCTGCCTGCAACCTTGGAGAAGCCGCTGCCAGTCTGTGAAGACAATACTGAGCTCGATAGACCAATGGTCTGACTCAGTATATGGCAGTTTCCTATGTTCCTAATCTCTACCTCTTCCTCTCCCTGTCTGCTGTCTGGGATCTTCTGTCTCTTTCAGGTTCCAGGATCGTTGTCAAAAGCAGCTCCTGATTTCTCCAAGGCATTGGATGCCAAGCAGAGGCTGCTGTCCAGCTGGACCTCGCAGGAAGTTGCCAGAGCTGCCACCTTGCTGGGTAAGGAGGGGCGTAGCTAGGGGAGAGGGGGCCCGTGTTCATCCCTCTCTCTCTGGCGGCCCCCCAGAGTGAGGGAGATAATGGAGAAAATAGGGAGGGATGGAGCTGGAGGGCCCTCAGGAGCTGGGGGCCCATGTTCTTTAAACCCTTTCGCTCAATTATAGCTACGTCCCTGGGGGATGGGTCAGATGTCCCCTTAGCCGTCCTCTTGTTCAAATGTCCTCAAAATATATGGCCTACTTTGATGTTTTTCTGAGCCCATTTGAGGAGGATGCTGCCTTCTAGCCTCTTGCAAAAAGGTTTTTTAAAAATCCCCACCCCACCCCCGGGATTTATACATCTGAACCTCTAATTGCAGAGACTGTGGGGAGACACTTTTTCTTTCATGGAGCTTAGGCATAAACTTGTACAAAAACAGGAGATGTGTATCAAAAATTAATCATTATTAGGGATGAAAACTTGGAATGTTTCAAAGAAGATTGGGAACCTTTCTTGCTTTACTTAAAGAACTATTTTTCTAACATGGACCTTTCAGCAGGGTTTGAAATTTAGTAATTACAGCAGGTTGGGTAGGATAAAATCCAATTGTAAGATGGAGTATATATGTTTTGTATTATTATAGCAATGGATTATATGTATAGTTAACAAGAACCGCACAGACTGGTAAGTGGGAAGTCAATATTTACTTAATTAAGTGTAACTTGATTGATAAGGTATTGTAAAAATCAATAAAATTTTAAAATGTGGGGAAAAAATAATCTTTATTGGAAATCATCAAATCTCTAGACTGGCATCTTTCCCATCAACCACTAGTTGATGGGAACATTGACACCAAATGGAGGGAAGAAAGAAGTGGGGACGCCCAGTGATCTGTACTGGGACCATTGCCTTTTAATTTATTCATAAGTTATCTAGAAGTTGGGTTAAGCAGCAGGGTGGACATATTTTCATAAGAACAGCCCTGATGGATAAGGCCCAAGGCCCATCTAGTCCAGCATCTTGTTTGACACAGTGGCCCACCAGATGCCTCTGGGGAGCCCACAGGCAAGAAGTATGTGCATGCCCTCTCCCCTGCTGTTGCTCCCCTGCAACTAGTATTGAGAGGTGTCATGCCTCTGAGGCTGGAGGTGGCCTACAGCCACCAGACTAGTAGTCCTTGATGGACCTGTCCTCCATTAATTTATCTAAGCCCCTTTTAAAGCCATCCAAGCTGGTGGACATCACCATATCCCATGGCAAAGAATTCCATAGATTAAATATGTGCTGTGTGAAAAAGTACTTCCTCTTGTCGGCCCTAAATTTCCTGACCTTCAGTTTCATGAGATGACGCCTGGTTCTAGTGTTGTGAGAGAGGGAGAAAATTTCTCTCTGTCCACCCTCTCCACTCCATGCATTATTGTATAGACCTCAATCATGTCTCCCCTCAGTCACCTCTTTTCCAAGGTAAAGAGCTCCAGATGCTGTAGTCTAGCCTCATAAGGAAGGTGCTCTAGGCCCCTGCTCACCTTGGTTGCCCTCTTCTGCACTTTTTCCAGTTCTGCAGTATATGGTAACCAGTACTTCAGATGTGGCCACACCATAGCTTTGTATAAGGGCATTATAATATTAGCAGTTTTATTTTCAATCCCCTTCCTAATGATCCCTAGCATAGAATTTGCCTTTTTTGCAGCTGCCGCACACTGAGTCAACAGTTTCAATGAGCTGTCCAACATGACCCCAAGATTTCTCTCCTGGTCTGTCACTGACAGCTCAGATCCCATCAGCATATATGTTAAGTTGGAGGTTTTTTGCCCCAATATGCATCACTTTACACTTGCATACATTGAACCACTTTTGCCATTTTGTCGCCCACACCCCCAGTTTGGAGAGATCTTTTTGGAGCTCCTCACAATCCGTTGTAGATTTGACTACCCTAAACAGTTTAGTGCCATCTTAAAATTTCTCAGATCCCCCCTGGATCCCTTTTTGAAAAGGTTACACCTTAGTGGATTTTGCTGGCTGCAGCAGATACCACCCATTTCCTGCCTGCAATCCCCCAGGTGTCATTTTAAAAGCTGCTCTACAACCCTCTTGATTTTAAGCACAAGCAGTCTGGTTCCATGTTGATTCGAGTGGAGCCCATCCCTTTTGTACAGGCTTTGCTTTCCCCAAAATGTATCCCAGTGCCTAACAAATCTAAACCCCACCTCCCGGCACCACCATCTCATCCATGCATTCCCTCAGCTTCGCCTGTCTCGCTTTCCCTGCATGTGGAACAGGTAGCACTTCAGAGAACACTACCCTGGGGGTCCTGGGCAGATAGTCATACATGCAACACTCTGTGCAATACACTGGGAAGCAGCCCCTCCCCTGCTGGCATTCTACCTTCATAACTAGTTTTATTGGCTATTTAGAGTATATAGGATTGAAGTTACGTATTGGGTGCAGTTGTCAGCTTTGTCCTCCAAGAAAATTACAGAAGTCAGGTGGTACTCACCTTATTCTTGTGTTGAGTGTCTCCTCTGTGATAAAGCCACTCGTGTGCCTCCCCACAGAGTTCCCCACCAATCTCCCGCTAATCTCCTTCAATATCTATTTGCAAGCTCCTGTGAACAAAGCTCCTCTGGTCTGGGACTTGTATTAAAGACCAGCAGGCAAACAGACTATCTTCAAGAATGTGGCTCCTCCCACAAGCTCTCACCTGGAATGAATCCCCCACTCAGGCTACTCCTCTGTCAAAAACACAAACACTTCCAGCCTGCCAGAAATCAAACCCTAGAAAATTAGCAGTCCTAACAAACTTAGTTTCTCCTTCCCTTTTTGCTTTCTTGGTGATTTATTTATTTATTTTATTTCCTTGCTGTGTTCCCTTGCTTGGTATCTTCCTTAGGAGAGAAATACAAGCATGTTGCTTCTTCTTTCTAATTCTTGCAGTTGATACCAATCTATTTAGGGTAATGAAATCCAAAGGAGATTGTGAAAAGCTCCTAAAGGATCACTCCAAACTGGGGGAGTGGGCAAGAAAATGGCAAATGTGGTTCACTGTTAACAAGTGTAAAGCAATTCATATTCGGGCAAGCCCCCCAAACTTCACATATATGCTTATGGGGTCTGAGCTGTTGGTGACTGACCAGGACAGGGATCTTGGGGTGTCAACTCAATGTGTGGCATATGTAAAAAAGACCAATTCCATGCTAGGGATCATTAGGAAGGGGACTGAAAATAAAACTGCTAATATTATACTGCCCTTATACAAAACTATGGTGTGGCTACATCTGGAGTATTGTGTACAGTTCTGGTCACCATATCTTAAGGTAGACATTGTAGAACTGGAAAAAGTGCAGAAGAAGATAACCAAGATGATCTGGGGCCTAGAGCACATTCCTTAGGAGGCAAGGCTGCAACACCTGGGGATTATTAATTTAGAAAAAAGATGACTGAGGGGAGACATGATAGAGGTCTATAAAACCATGCATGATGTGGAGAAAGTTGATAAACAGAAATTCTTTTCCCTCTCACATAACACTAGAACCAGGAGTCATCCCATGAAAATAATTGCCAAGAAATTTATTATTATTATTACATTTATATCCCGCTCTTCCTCCAAGGAGCCCAGAGCAGTGTACTACATACTTAAGTTTCTCTTTCACAACAACCTTGTGAAGTAGGCTAGGCTGAGAGAAGCTAGTATCATGGCTGAATGGGGATTTGAACTCGCGTCCGGCTGGGTCCTAGTCCAGCACTCTAATCCCTATACCACGCTGATGCTTTAGGACCGTCAAAAGGACGTACTTTTTCACACAATGAAAAATTAACCTACGCAGTTCTCTGCCACAAGTTGTGGTGACATCCAACAGCCTGGCTGGCCTTAAGAGGAGTTGCGATAAATTAAAAGGAGGACTGATCTATCAGGGGCTACTATTCTGAGGGATATATGCCATCTCCAGCCTCAGAGGCAAGATGCCTCTGAATACCAGTTGCAGGGGAGTAACAGCAGGAGAGAGGGCATGCCCTCTGCCCTTGCCTGTGGGCTTCCCAGAAACATCTGGTGGACCACTCTAGGAAACAGGATGCTGGACTAGATGGGCCTTGGGCCTGGATCCAGCAGGGTATTCTTATAACCTCTCCTTCCCAATGACTGCCATGGATGGGCAATGGAGTGGACAAGTGTTTCCACCTGCTCTCCCATTGCTGGATCCCTGGAGATACTTGACGAAGAGCTACCTTGGACATGCTCCCCCTAATATGCACTTGTATGTCCCCTCAATATTTTTTCTCTGATCAGCTGCACTCAGAAGATATCAAGGAAAGACTGAGAGTGGGAGAGTGTGTGGAGGAAAGAAATTATTTGGGCAGATTTATTGTTGAATTTGTTGTTGAACTTATATACCTCCTTTCATTAAAAACAATCTCAAGGCGGTTTACAAAAGCTAAAAAACATACAATAAAATGACAATCAAAATATTAAGCTAAAAATATAAAAACAAAACAAACTTAAAATCTATAAAATACAAGCATAAAAACTATACACGGGTAAAAACACATAGAAGCAGCAATAAAAACAATCATGTAAAAGCCTGGATAAAAAGCCAAGATTTAACAAGCTTTCTAAAAACTGTGATGGAGTCCGAGGAGCGAATAGCCACTGGGAGAGCATTCCAGAGTCTGGGGGCAGCAACAGAGAAGGCCCTGTCCCAAGTGCATGACAGCCGAGCCTTCCTCATTGTTGACACCCGGAGCAGAGTCCCCTCAGATGACCTCGTCAAGCGGGCAGCAACCCTTGGGAGTAGGCAGTCCCTCAGGTACCCCAGGCCCAAACCAATAAGGGCTTTAAAGGTCAAAACCAGCACCTTGAATTGGACCCGGAAACGAACTGACAGCCAGTGCAACTCTTTCAGAATGGGTGTGATGTGCTCCCATTGCGCAGCACATCAGATGAGTGTGGAGGCTTCTCTGCTGTGTAGATCCCTGCCCCCAATTTGGAGGATTTGGTCTGCAGGAAAGAGTTTTCACATCCTCCCCGCTGCCCCCAGAAATGCACTTCTGTGCCACCATCAAAGGTTTTTCTCATGTCTGTAGGAGTTTCCTACAGTGCTGCACTCAGTGGAGCTCAAGGGGAGGCTAAGACCAGGAGCATCTCCAGAGAGGAGGACTGGTTTGGGGAGATGAGAGGCAAGGTTGCTGAATTCTCTACCACAAGATGTGGTGACAGTCAACAACCTGGATGGCTTTAAGAGGGGTTTGGATAACTTCATGGAGGAGAGGTCCATCAATGGCTACTATCGTCGGAGGGCTGTGGGCCACCTCCAGCCTCAAAGGCAGGATCCTCTGAGTAACAGTTGCGGGGGAGTAACAGCAGGAGAGAGGGCATGCCCTCAACTCCTACCTGTGGGCTTCCAGAGGCATCTGGTGGGCCACTGTGTGAAACAGGATGCTGGACTAGATGGGCCTTGGGCCTGATCCAGCAGGGCTGTTCTTGTGTTCTTAAGGTTGTTGCATTGTGTGACCTGCCACCACAGACAGCAGGATTTGCTCTGCAGCCTTCAGGCAGGACTGCCACCTGTCACCGGTTTCAGCATTTGCCTTCCTTTTCTGGAAGGAGAAAACCTGTAAACGAGCTGGAATTACCCATCTTTGCTTGAAGAAAACCACCCAGAGAGCGAATGTCCCCTGCAACTCTCTCATCAGGCCTTTCCCTGCCCTTTTTCTCCTCTCATCTCTCACCCTTTTGATTGCCGGATATACATGATGGAGGGAGGCCATCTGACTCTGAGCCCTGCCTTCATGCTCCCCTGAGAATTTGTTTTGTCTGTGTGTTTGGGTTGGGAGGTGGGGGGGGGGCGACACTTTCTTTCTTCTTCCTTCCTTCTATTATTATTATTATTATTATTATTATTATTATTATTATTATTATTATTATTCTCCAGCCTCGCCCACAGTTTAAAAAACGTTGAATGATGGCAGCTTTCAAAACAAAAACTGCCATAAGCATCGGAGTCAATATTTTGAATTGTGCAGTAAACCAACATGAAGATTTCTTTTTAACTGTACTTGACTCTCTGAGGCTATTCACACGATGGGGCAAAATCAGGCTAGCAGAGGCTAGCTCAATTTTGCCCCATCGTGTGAACCACCAGGCTCGACTGTGAGCCTGGTGGTTCCTAGGCGTGTAACCCGCCTAAGTGCCCCTGCCCTTAAACCAGGTTTGCGGAGCGAGCGCTCCACACACCTGTTTTTAATAATTGTGAGTAGCCGCGGCACGACTTCGTGCCGCAGTTACTCACGAGGAGACCCTGGAGGGGAGGCGAAAAGCCGGCTCCGGAGATCTCACCAGCTTGCCCTGCACGCTCACGCAGGGCATGCTGGAGCTTCTGGGGGTCAATCGGCCCCCACTTCCCCCAGCCTCCGCCGGCTCCTTCACAGAGCCAGCAAGCGTGTGGGCAGCCTATCCAGCCACCCAGGGCTCCCTCCCTGATCGTGAGCAGGGAGAGCGGGCTTGGCCCACTCTCCCCGCTCTGCTCACCAAACTGGGTCTCACCGATCGTGAGACCCAGCTCTCTATTGCTTTCACCAACATTTTTCCACCACTCTTGTGTTATTCGCAGGTACTGGAATGACTCTGCCAACAGATTCTCGGCCATCTCTTCTTGCTGCTGGAGTGGAAGAGGCTTCAGTGCAACCAGATCAGGTAGGGGAGGGGTCACTGGGGGAGGAAGAGGACAGGGAGTGAAGAGTCCACCTTTGTCTTCCCCACGTCCCCCTGCGTGTGAAAGCATCTCTCTTTCTTTTGCTTCTGTCAAAACTGCCGGCTAAGAGGGCTGTGAAGGCTTTAATCTGGCTAACTGGGCAAGGAAGAGCCTTTGAAAGGATTGGCTGTCAAATATCTAGCAGGACAACAGCAATTTGCCTCTTTGTCCCAAGACAGTGTGTTTTCCAGGGCAGTTGCTGGTGTCTTCATTGTATCTATTTTTATACTTGTAACAATTGGAACACCTTTGAGAGAGAGCGCCTTCCCCTTCAATTTATTTTTATTTGCTATGTAAACCCCTCTAAAGGATTTTGTGAAAAGTAGTGTATAAATAGAATCAATGACGCTGCAGGGGAATCTTTCCTGCCATTCTCCGCTAACTATGTTATTTGGGTTTTGCTTGGAAGGGAAGGGAAAGAACCCTCACATGTTCTGTGAGGGAGGAAATATTTTCTTCTTCTTCCAGTGTCCAGTGACCTTTGAGGAGGTGGCTGTGCATTTCACGGAGGAGGAGTGGGCTCTGTTGGATCCGGACCAAAGAGCCCTGCACAGGGCAGTCATGGAGGAGAATTATGAGACTGTGTCCTCTCTGGGTAAGGCTTCCTCTTTTTCGCTGAAAGGGAGACTGGAAGATGAAAAGAGAGATGTTTCTAGTTTGCTGAAGTTGGTGAGAGAATGGTGCAGATAACTGGGTTCAGTCCACATGTGGGCCAGAGAACCAGTGTGCTATAGCAGCCAGAGTGTTAAAGATCTTGAAGATCTGGGATCAAATACTCCTCAGAGATGAAGCTTGTTGGGTGGCTTTGAGCCAATAATCTCTCAGGCTAACCTTCCTCACAGAAGGAGTCCTTGTGAGGATCAAAGAGGAGCATGCAGTGGAGGAAAGTTCCAGGCAATTCTGAAGGGAGAGGAAAACTGAAGAAGAGAGAGAGAGATGGGGTAAAGGAAGACAGATTGAGGGGGTAAATAGTGAATGAGGGTAGGAAAATCAACGAGGCAGGCAGGAGTAGGCTAACGAGGGAATTTCTGAATGGTTCCTTCCACCATGTCCTCTTTATTTGTGCAACAGTTAAACATCACCAGATGTTGCAGGTTGAAAAAGTAGAACAAGTTCAGTTTAGAAACACTCACTTCAGCTGCTAATAGAGACTGAGTAACTTAGCGATTTAAATTCGTTACCACAAGATGAGTTATGGGTGGGGGAGGAGAAACACAGCATTGCTGTAGAGAACAGAATAATTAACACAGCTTGTACTACTCAAAGTTGCAAACCAACCAAAATTGGTTTTAACTTTTCTATAAACATTGCCTCCTTAATTTTATGCTTCTGCACATTTCTTTCCACCATTAACTTCTGTATTAATCTTCTGTCCAGAGATTAACGCGTTTTATAAATTAATTCTTGTAGCCAAGGGAGGAAGCATTCCTGGCTGAAGAGCAACAACTTTTAATTCAGGATTTTGATGTGCTGCTGTGTTCTCTCTTTGATGTATGTGAGGACGGCTTGTTTGATGATCCTAACATAAGAGCAGCCCAGCTGGATCCTTTCAGTCCACCTATCTGGCATCCGGGGCCAGCTCTCTCTTTCCACTCACCCAGTTTGGAGAGATCCTTTTGGAGCTCCTCACAATCTGCTTTGCATCTCACTACCCTAAAGAGTTTGGTGACATGTGCAAATCTGGCCACCTCACTGCTTACCCCAACTTCTAGATCATTTATGAATCATTTATACTCAGATCCCTAGGGGACCCTACTTCTTACCTCCCTCTAGGGATGTGCACAGCACCGGCTAACCCCGTTCGCCTCAAATCTGGACCAGATTCGCTAAATATGTGGGTGTGGATGGCTTTAACTTACCGCTGGCCTCCCAACTGACTGTCTGGCCGGGACAGTCAGCTTCTTTTTGCAAGTTAAAAGAGAGCCTCCCCCTCACCCCCGCCAACGTGCATATAGCCTTTTTGCCTAAAGGATTCCCCTGTACTTGTAAAGGGGAATCCTAGCTGGATTCCCCTTCACAGGTATAACCCACAAACTGGTTTTCTGAACCAGGGAGCAGTGCAGTTCGAACCCAAACTGCCACCCTGCTTTGGGTCCGAATTCCGCCTGGTACAGACAAGCCAGGAGCTGCCAGTGGGGTCCCTGTGGGCCGTGCAATGAAGAACACTGAGGTAAATGTTCCCCAAACTCTACATCCCTGCATTGCTCTCTTTGAATTTTTTTTTTCAGAGTTTGTTTTATTTTCTGTTCAACTCCATTTTCTGAATAAAGTCTTCGCTTTTATAGCTTCCTTGACTCTACCGGTTAGCCATGCAGGAGTTCCCCTGGACTTGGTGGTACCTTTCCTTGGTTTTGATCTACGTTCTAACTAGGCTGCTATTATTGTGGTTTTAAATAAACTCCATGCATTCCAGAGCAAATTGATCCTCCTGATATCCCCTCTCAGCTTTCTTTTCGCCAGACTCCTCTTTTTAGAGAAGTTTGCTCTTCTGAAGTCCAAAATATCTGTGTTAGATTTTCTTGGCAATTCTCTGCTCGCACATATGCTGAATTGGATCACACGATGATCGCTGTTCCCTCATGGTTCCATGACACTGGCATCTCACACCAGATCCTGAGCACCACTCAGGATTAGGTCCAAGGCTGCTTTCTCTCTGGTTGGACCCATGACCAGCTGTTCCAAGGTACAGTCATTTAACATATCTAGAAAGCTAGCCTCTTTGTCATTGCCTGCATGTGAATTTACCCAATCTATGTGTGGGTAATTGAAGTCACCCATTATTACTGCTTTGCCTCTCCTTGAGGCCTCCCTGATTTCCTTCTGCAGCTCCAAGTCCCTCTTAGTGTTATTATCAGGAGGGTGATAACACAAACCCTACTAATACATTTCCTTTCTAGCCTCGTGTTATCACTCACAGTGTTTCCGTGGAGGACTCTGGTCCTCATACTGCTCTGCATCCCGAGAAGGTTTAAAATGTGACAAAACTGTGTGCAGCTTTATGGGTTACATGATATTTGGAGGAGTAAAATTGCCCTTATACTTCAAGAGTCACAAGGGCTCCTCTCCTCCAGCCAAGACCACCACTTCCCATTCCATATCTTTCCTTCTTGGGTGAAAATGCTGGCAAGTGTATTTACTTATTTGCATTTATATTCTGCTCTTCCTCTAAGGAGCCCAGAGCAATTTAAATGGTTGTGTTGCTCCTCAACAATGCTGTGCGGTAGGTGAGGCTGAGAGAAAAATGACTGACCCAGAATCACCCAGTGAGTTTCATGGCTTAGTTGGGGATTTGAACTTGGGTCATTCCAGTCCTAATCCAACACTTTTTACCCACTATACCACATTGCACCCTAAGTTGCAAATTCCACACTTCCAATGCTCCTTGAAGTCTGCAGTACTCATCTAAGTGTAGTTGCACCCCGTTTATGGAATAGCCTTCCCAGTCACTTTGTTCTTTTAGATGCCAGGCAAAGAACTTTTTTTTATCACCCAGGCCTTGTAAATTTTGGTTTCCGGATTTGATATTATTTTTAATTAATTTTAAATATAATTTTCTGTATTTGCTTTTTTGGTCTGCTATTATTTAATGTGTTATGTGTTTTTATTGTATGTTTTACTCCTCTGTTGTAAGCTGCCCAGAGAACAATTTGTTATGGGGTGGCTAACAAAGTTTTTTAAATTATTATCATCATCATCAGTTGAAGGGTGGGTGGGATAAAGTCTGACCGCTGCTGTGATATGGAGTAGCAGCCACTGGGAGACCTGCCCCTCTGCCTTCCTTACAACTGTGCTTCCTAGCCCAAAAGATTGCTCAGAAATCAGTGTAGCCTGTTGCAATAATAACAAAGTTGTGGTTCTTTATTATTATTTAGATGTATATTAAAATTATTGCTTTTATTTATCTTAGATACAAGTTCAGTTATTTAGCTACATGTTAAAGTTCATTCTAAGTTGCTTGTTTTTCTCTTTATAGTGTTCATTTAGATTTCCAAGTAAATACTGCTCAAAGTTCATTCTAGATATCCCGTTTCTCTAATGAATTGGAGGATGCCAAATCATTCTTCACCAATGGCACCAAAAACGCCATCGCTGGCACTGGGCTGCCTCCACCTGTGTCTCAGTAATATAGAGCAGCCTGGCTGTGTTCTTCTCCCATCAAGAGGACACGTAACGGGGGCTTGTTCATAGATATGAGGCCCCTTGACTGTCTCAGCCCTGATCAATTTTCTCTCTTGATTCCAGCAGGGAGCAGTTGGGAGAGTGAGAATGAGGGAAAACCACACAGAGGATTGTTGGGAGGTGCCAGAAGGACAAAGAGGGAACAACAAAGAATAAAAGCTGAAGTCAAACAGAAGAAGAGGAATCGACCTCCTGTTTCTCAGCATGGTGAACTGCATACAAGCACAATCCAAGTTAAAAATGAGATAGTAGTAGAGAAAACTCTTTGCCCTTTTGATAGGCTGAACTTCAGTTCTGAACCCAGCCTTCAATGGAAAATGCATACAAAGGAGAAACCATACAAATGCTTGGAATGTGGGAAAAGCTTCAGTCAAAAAGGAGATCTCACTGTACATCAAAGGATTCACACCGGAGAGAAACCATATACATGCTTGGAGTGTGGAAAGGGCTTCAGTCATAGCACAAACCTGACTTCACACCAAAGGATTCACACAGGAGAGAAACCATATACATGCTTGGAGTGTGGAAACGGCTTCAGTCACAGCACAAGCCTGACTTCACACCAAAGGATTCACACAGGAGAGAAACCATATACATGCCTCGAGTGTGGAAAGGCCTTCAGTCACAGCACAAGCCTGATTTCACACCAAATGATTCACACAGGAGAGAAACCATATAGATGCTTGGAGTGTGGAAAGTGCTTCAGTCGAAATTCACATCTCACTGCACATCAAAAGATTCACACAGGGGAGAAACCATATACATGCTTGGAGTGTGGAAAGGGCTTCAGTCACAGCACAAGCCTGATTTCACACCAAAGGATTCACACAGGAGAGAAACCATATACATGCTTGCAGTGTGGAAAGGGCTTCAGTTACAACACAAGCTTGACTTTACATCAAAGGATTCACACCGGGGAGAAACCATATATATGCTTGGAGTGTGGAAAGGGCTTCAGTCGAAATGCACATCTCACTTTACACCAAAAGATTCACACAGGGGAGAAACCATATACATGCTTTGAATGTGGAAAGTGCTTCAGTCGAAATGCATATCTCACTTCACATCAAAAGATTCACACAGGTGAGAAACCATATACATGCTTGGAGTGCGGAAAGGCCTTCAGTCAAAGGGCACATCTCACTGTACATCAAAGGATTCACACGGGAGATAAACCATATAAATGCCTGGAGTGTGGAAGGAGCTTCAGTCAGAGGACCAACCTGACTTTACACCAAAGGACTCACACAGGAGAAAAACCATATACATGCTTAGAGTGTGGTAAGGGCTTCGGTAAAAATGCAAGTCTCACATTACACCAAAGGATTCACACAGGAGAGAAACCATATATGTGCTTGGAGTATGGAAAGAGCTTCAGTCATAGATCAAGTCTGATTTCTCATCAAAAGCTTCAGGCTGGTGATACCGTATAAATGTCTGCAGTGTTTTAAGAGCTTTGCTTGGAGGCACTCCCTTGTTTCTTACTGAAGTACCACTTTACATGTTCATGTTGTAAATGAATTCCCAGGAAAGTGCTACATTAATCTGTGTTTGAAAAAAGAGCCGAAACCATGTCCTCCTTAAATGCTCACATTTTAAGACATGAGCAAGGAAAGGCCTTGCTTAGGAAGGGCATTTCTTCTCTTTGTCAGTGCAAGCTCAGCACGTAAGCACTCATGCACTTCATTTAGATTTTTTAAAGGCCTCTTATCCCTTCTCTTTGTTCTCCGGGCTCACAACACATCTCTGGAGATGTTGCCAGAGATTGAGATGTCTGTATGCAGAGTATGTTCCAACAGTCTGGAGGAGGGGAATCTCAGCCTTGTTTAAAATTAATTGTTTATTATTATTTTATGATAGACAACTGCAAAGTTAAAAAAAACACATTATCAAGCATGAGTGCACAGTTTCCAGAATGCATATCCTGCATAAGAATTCCCCCCATCCTTGGAAGACTGGTCCAAAGGCTTCTTGAGCATCTCAGGAAGGAGAGATCCAACATTTCTGCAGAGACTGGTCCTAGGAACAGGTTCCCCTCTAGCTATGGAATGGGACTCTCACCTGAGCAGCAGATGGCAAGACGAGTCCTGTGAGTTGCCTGAAATCAGAGGAGAGTTCCCATTTGGGCCCAGCACCTCACATTCCAAGGCTGTGAACCTGGTGTGTGTGTGTGTGTGTATACATCTCCTGCTCAGATGTTCCAAAAAGGTCTGTCTGGTCGGGATTAAGTTCGAGCTTGCTCGGGCTTGTGGAGACCATGACCATCCGCAACCCCTGCACAGTGTTCCATCTAACAGGGATTCCCAGATGTTGACTACAACTCCCATAATCCCTAGCCAAAGGGCACTGCATCTGGGAATCTCTATTAGAGAGAACAGTGCCCCTGCACAGTTTCATGGTCCCTCTAGGTCCCAGGTCATAATTTGTCCACAAGTAACTAACTATTTTGAATCCCCATCATCATCCACACAGTTGTCCATACCTGAGCAAAATGTCAGATCTAGGCACCAAATACACACAGCCGGATAGAACTTGGTGACTACAAATGGAGGCCATGAAATCCAGAACCCCATGAGACAAGGAGCCTTGAAGTGAACGTTGGTTTCTGATGTGTAGTGGGGAGGTAGGGCTGGGTCCCAAAGAGTTTGAGCAAGGAAGATTTGCCAGATGTGTGGACACTAGGTAGGCCAAGTTATACGTGCATAACAAACTGAAGGAACCTTCATGGTATGGGAAAGAGCATACACCCTTTTGTAATGGAGTGAGTACATGAAAGTGGTCTGCAGAACTTCCTCTACCTAATACTTGAGTTGATGTGGACAAGTTTAGAGGGGCAATTTCATGTTGGAAGGTTTCTCTAGGCCAGAGGTAACATGTAGAGGGTCTCTTTGTGTTAGGAATCGTGTTTAGTGTTTACTATATACTTAAATATGTATTTTGCTCTGTACTTACCCTGATTTGTTTCTGCATCTAAGCTCCAGTTTCAATGTACTGTACTAATGTGAACTTATTGTGTACTTTCCGTTTCTAGCAATGGAGTTCTAATGTCTGCAAATTTAATAGTTGTTTTAATTTATAAAAACCCTCCACCCCCAGGATGGAATTCAGCTGTCCTGATATGTGGGCTGAACATGTGTGTCTGTGTTGGAACCATCACTCCCAATGGCTAACCCCTGTCGTGGGAGCAGAGCCGATACAAAATGGGATAAATTTCTAATGATGAATCAATCAAATTTATTTAAAAAGAGAATTTGAAATTCCACATTGATGAGTGAACCAGCAAAATCATACACATGGGGAATTAGCACAATAAAAACACACATTCAATTAGGATCATTAAAATTCTATTGAGAACAACTGAGTTCTGGGAGATGGAGCTGCTAAATAGGGCAGTTTAGTGGGAAATGTTAGTAGTAACTAAAATGGCTGAAGACTACAGGAAAGGCAATTCCTAGGACAAGTGATTCTGAAGGGAGGGGGGAACCAACTGGGGCAGGGAGAGTGATTGCGTAGGGGAGGTTGGGAAGGCAAATTGACAGATAAAGTACCAAACCAGGGGAGGAAAAGCTGTTAGATAGGAGGAAGTAAGTAGGCAATTTTGGAATGAAATGGAGCTGAACATTCACCAGAACAGGTGTATATATTCTGCAGCAGTAGAGCAACAGCAGACACACAGATGGGATGGGAAGGAAGAAGGGAGGCTTCACTAGACATGAAGGGTGATCAGGGAAAGGAGAGATGAGATTTTTAGCAAGATTATTCACGGGGTAAGGAGAGATCATGGAAGACAAGAGAAGGAGTGATTTTTCCAGAATCTTGACAAAAAGAAGGATTGAGGAAGAAAGGTGAGAAGGGACCCTACCTGCAAGGCAGCCAGAAAAACCTTTATTGAGTCGGGGCAACCAGTCTGGGCCTGGGGTTTCAGCTCCTAGAGAAGTGGGGAGAAGGGACAGGAAGAGGAGATGGATCTCGTGGTTTAAGCAGCCTACAGTAATGCAGCTAGAGGAGGAGATTATACTCACCCTTTCTGTGTAGAGTTCCTGAGTTGAAAGGAACGTTATTGGAGATCCATTTAGCAAGTGGGAGCTCGAGGCACAAAGCTGAGACTCAAGGAGGGTGGCTGGTCACAGAGTGTGGAATCTGTTCTCTGGACCAACAGATGGAGACCTGTACAAGCTGAGGCAAAGGACACGTTCACAGACCTGTATCTGGGCTAGCAGTGGAGTAACTCACTCAAAATGCTGGCTCACGACTCTTAATATACTTCAGATTGATTGAGCATAACAAAATATTTCTGCAGATTTGGTTGCTAGTCCTTTCAGAGGAGCGAGGAAACAGAGAAAAAATTCTTCAGCATAGTCTCTGCTTTACAGAAAAGGGCTTTGCACCTGCAGAGACCACACTGGAAACTCCAAGCTTCTCTTGATATCGAAGTTTTTGGCGGTAGCCCCTCCCCTTATGGCGATATAAGCATGCGTCCGCTTTCCCTCCTCCGTCTTTCTTTGTCCTCTGACAGATCAACTTCATCGGAATGCTCTGAGCTTCTTTTAAAAAACAAACAGGTTTTTGGTTCTGTTTATTTTTACAAAAACCCTCCTGGTTTCAAAGCCCTATGCTTAAGAAGTTCCTAAAGGGCCTCACCCACCTTTACCCGGACGATTCCTAGTCCTCCCACGCCTCATGGGGCCTCTCTTTCAACCCCTGGCCGTCACTTACCTCAAATTCTTGTCATATAAGGTGGCCTTCCTGGTTGCAACCACCTCCACCCACAGGATCAGTGAGCTGCAAGCTTTGTGAGCCAAACCTCCATACCTCATCTTTCACAGGGACAAGGTAATCTTCCACCCAGACATCACATTCCTGCCAAAGGTGGTCCACTCCTTCCATTGCTCCCAGCCGATCACATTACTTGTCTTTTTTCCTGAACCCCAAGACCATGCTCAATGTCACTTACGCTCCCTAGATGTCCAACGGGCGGGCATTCTGCCAGTCCACATCCCTGTTTACCACCTTTGATGGACCTTGCCATGGCAATCAGGCCTTGGCCGAGACCCTCTTTAATTGGGTGGCCAAGAATATACAGTTCTGCTTCAGGCTCGCAAAGCAGCTGATTACTTACTACCTTTGGATTAGATTTGCCGGAATGTCCTCTCTAGCATGTTTGAAAGGGTGCCTGGTCTTGATGATCCTTCCTCCCAAACAATCTCATCAGAGACCTCTAGGCATTAGAGATCAAGGGAAGGGTAAACAAGCTGTTGGCCTGCACTCAAGCCTCCTCCTAAAGTGCCATGTTTGTTTCCAGTCTCTGGCTCTGCACAAGCTGGACCTGGCTGGGAGCCTCTTAGGGAGGGAGTGGGCTAGGAAGGGGGTCTGGCCCAGCTCAGCACTACACGGAGACCAACTCTGTCAGTCCATGGAAAGAGATTAAGAGCCAGGATATTTATTTATTTATTTATTTTTATTTTTTACATTTATATCCCACTGTTCCTCCAAGGAGCCCAGAGTGGTGTACTACATACTTGAGTTTCTCCTCACAACAACCCTGTGAAGTAGGTTAGGCTGAGAGAGATGTGACTGGCCCAGAGTCACCCAGCTAGTATGGCAGAATGGGGATTTGAACTTGGCTCTCCTCGGTCCTAGTCCAGCACTCTAACCACTACACCACGCTGGCGATGACAGGTATGCCAGCCCCAGCCAGAAACAGGAGCAGGGGGATTACACCACAGTATACTCAAAGAGAAAGATGAAATCCTGATAGGAACTTAGGAAGCTCCCTCATACCTAGTCGGACGCCCGCCAGTGGTCCATCTAGCTCAGTATTGTCTACACAGACAGAGAGCGGCTTCTCCAAGGTTACAGGCAGACATCTCTCTCAGTCCAATCTGCGGAGTCCAGGGAGGGAACTTGGAACCTTCTGCATGCAGATGCTCTTCCTAGAGGGGCCCTTTCCCCTAAGGAGGGTATCTTACAGTGCTCACCCATGTAGTCTCCCATCCAAATGCAAACCAGGGTGGACTCTGCTTAGCAAGTGGGACAATGTACTATGTTCAGGTTGGATTCGAAATTATCAATATTCCACCCCCGACCCACTGATTTGTGTCCTATATTCCGGGAACTGAATGTTGGCAACCCCAACTGATACTATTAACATCCCCACTATAGCATCGTCGCAGCCTTCTTGGGCGCCCTCCCTTCCTCCGTTCTTTCCCTGCTGTCCCTCCCGCTCTCCCCACCTCCCTTCTTTATTTGGGAGTCTCTGGGGGCAGAAGGCAGCAGACAGGATCTTCCCTTCGCAGCTGCCAGGGAGGGAGCCCTGCATCAAGCCCGAAGCAGCATTCCCTTTCTGCTACTCGTGGTGGTGGTGGTGTTACTACTACTACTACTACTATTTATTTATTTATTCTATTTCTATACTGCTCTTCCAGAAATGACTCAAGGCGGTTATTTTGATAGTATTTTGATAGTATTTGATAGCATTTTGAAATTGCAATCCCCCGGACCCCCCTCCCTCCAAGTGGTAGAGCGTAGCTGGAAAAACAAGCAAGTACCAAAATCCAGAGCAGTGTCATTGGGGACATGTAGTTCGTGGAATCAGTGCATCCATTGTTGTAGTCATTCACAGAACTACTTGTCCCAAAATTCACTGCTCTGAATTTCAGTGTGTGCTGCATTTCAAGCTAGGCTACACCTTCACTGGGCACCCCGTGTGATTTCCTGATGGATCCGCTCGAGGGTAGCCTAGTTGGGAATGCTGCCTGGTCTAAAATCCAGAGCTGCTGCCTGAAGCCTGCTGAAGAAGGAAGTTGAAGCTCTCACGCCTCTTCTGGTGGTGGTGGTGTCAAAGTGACCTTTGCCTTCTCCGCCTTTACAGAGGTGGGGGGATCTGGTGGGTCCCCTGTGTGTTTGGGAGGTGGGGACCTGAAGGCTTGATCTCAGTGCCAGGTGGGCAAGTAATGGAGGTGGGGGGGTGGGAGACCCAGCAGGAAGGGAGAGAACAAAAGGGGCTGCTGCTTAGAGGAGCAAGTTTGCGTTCGCCCCTTTTTACGAATTGTTTAGGTGCCTAAAATGAATGGAGCCTGGAAAGGCAGCTGCTGATGTGGGAGCATGGGGGAGGACAGGTAGACTTAGGAGGAAGGTTGATCTCCCCATCCAAACCTCTGTCCTTTCCACCCCATTGGAATATGCTCTGTTGCTTACCCCTCTCATATTTCCCAGTTTGGGGGGGGGGGTGTTTCTTCACCCTTCTCAATAGCCAGGGCTCCCTTGGATTGATTCAATTCAGTTTCAAGCTTTTTTTCATTTGCCCTTAGAGGCATCTGAAGAACATTGATGAAGTTGCCTTCTGAGTCAACCATCTGGTCCGTCTAGCCCAGGAAGTGTTGAAGAGGAAAGAGAGTGGAGCAAGTTCAGCTGTGGGGTGAGCGGACTGTAAGAAAGCCCAGAGCAGGAGGAAGGCTTGGGAGGTTCTTAGGGTCAGACCAAAGGAAAGGAGGTTTTTTTGTTCTGCCCCCACTTCCTCCCCCACACATTGCCTCTCTAGTTTCTCGTTGACTCCTGGCATTTGCTTCCTTTCTGCAAAGGAAGAAGGTCCACAAGGTGGCATCTGGGTTTCCAAAACCTTCATCACACAAGAGAGAACAAGGAGCCCTCTGGATCTTGTTGGAGGCTGCCCTCGAGCACAGATTAAAGATGGGAATGAAAGATTCTCCGGGCCTCGATGCAGGAAACAGCCCTGATGCCACCCAGGCTGAGAGCAGTGGAGGATTCTGGGAAGGGAGCATGCAGAAGATCATGAGTGGGGATATCCTGAACTCAGATATGCAGTGTCAGCGCTTCAGGCAGTTCTGCTACCAGGATGCCAAGGGGCCCCGAGAGGTTTGCAAACAACTGTACAACCTTTGCCATCAGTGGCTGTTGCCAGAAAGACACACGAAAAATCAGATCCTGGACCTGGTGATCTTGGAGCAATTCCTGACCATCCTACCCCCTAAGATAGAGAGCTGGATCAAGGAATGCGGAGCGGAGACCATTTCCCAGGCGGTGGCCTTGGCAGAAGGTTTCCTCCTGAGCCAGGCAGAGGAGAAGAAGCACCAGGAAGAGAAGCAGGTGAGAGAGCGGTTCATCCTGGGTCTATCAATGGGTCTAGAATGTGAGCCAGGCGGTCCTGGAAGAAGCCACTAGTTGTCCAATAAGGCAACTGGAGAATCACCGAAGGAGATGACCCTCCCACTCAACCCCTCTTCAGGCCTTGTTCTGCACTGTTTTTGTCCTAATCTCTACCTCTGCCTGTCCCCTGTCTGGGATCTCTTCTTCTGTCTCTTTCAGATTCCAGGACCATGTTCAGAAGCAGCTCCTGGTTTCTCTGAGGCAGAGAGGGCTCCATTGGATGCCAAGCAGAGGCTGCTGTCCAGGTGGACCTCGCAGGAAGTTGGCAGAGCTGCCATCTTGCTGGGTAAGGAGAGATGGGTCAGACGGTCTCCCTCTTGCTCAAATATCCTCGAAATACAAGGTCTGCTTTGATGTTTTTCTGACCCATTTGAGGAGGAAGAGGATGCCTTCTAGCCTCTTGCAAAAAGTTTGTTTGTTTATTTATTTATATCAATTGAAATATATTAATAGCTCAAATAATAAGATAAATCAAATATAAGTGTTAGATAACATCACTTCATTAAATATCGAAATTTTGATCCCAAGTACTAAAAGTCCTATCAAATATTCACGCATTAAAAACATACATAAAGATCACGCATAAATATATAAACAATGTCTTTTTAAAAGTCCAACGGTTATATTTTTGGGTGTGCACTGATTCATGCAGTCAAAATCCACAAATGGATGTTACTCAAGTTCCATAGACATGTCCAAAGCTTCCATTTGAAAACACCAGCGAATGCTGTGAGGTGTTTCCAGTGATGTTTTATGATGAGGCAAAATCTATATAAAAGCAATAGCTGTTCTGAAGACATGTATCCATAGTTCTTAGAACTTTTTAAATATGTTCTAAGAACACATTTTCTTACACGGAGCATTAACAGAAAATGTGTATCAAGAATTAATCATTAGTGGAAATAATCAAATCTCCAGGCTGGCATCTTTCTCATCAAGCACTAGTTGATGGGAACATTCCCACTAAATGGAGGAAAGTAAGAAGTGGGGTCCCCAAGGGATCTGAACTGAGACCAGTGCTGTTTAATTTATTCATATGTTATCTAGAAGTTGGGTAAGCAGCGAGGTGCTCATATTTGCAGATGACACCAAACTATTTAGGGTGATTGATTGATTGATTAAGTGCCATCAAGTCGGTGTCGACTCTTAGCGACCACATAGATAGATTCTCTCCAGACTGATCTGTCTTCAACTTGGCCTTTAAGGTCTCTCAGTAGTGCATTCATTGCTGTCGTAATCGAGTCCATCCACCTTGCTGCTGGTCTTCCTCTTCTTCTCTTTCCTTCAGCTTTCCCCACCATTATGGACTTCTCAAGGGAACTGGGTCTTCGCATAATGTGTCTGAAGTATGATAGTTTGAGCCTGGTCATTTCTGCCTCAAGTGGAAATTCTGGATTAATTAGTTCTAGGATCCATTTGTTTGTTTTCCTGGCTGTCCATGGTATCCTCAAAAGTCTTCTCCAGCACCAAAGTTCAAAAGCGTCAATGCTTTTTCTATCTTGCTTCTTCAAAGTCCAGCTTTTGTATCCATAGAGGGTCATGGGGGAAACCATTGTCCAAATGATTCTAATCTTTGTAGGTATAGACACGTCATGGCATATAAATATCCTTTCCAAGGCCTTCATTGCAACACTACCAAGTGCTAGTCTGCTGCATATTTCTTGACTGCTGGATCATTTACTGTTGATGGTTAATCCTAAAAGGCAGAAGTTATCCACCACTTCAGTGTATTCATTGTCAGTTCTGAGGCTGGTTGCTATACCCGTTGTCATTAGTTTAGTCTTCTTTACATTTAGTAGTAGTCCCATTTTTTCACTGTGCTCCTTGACTTTCATTACTAGAGCTTACAGATCATCTGCATTCTAGGCTATCAGAGTGGTGTCATCAGCACAGCGCAGGTTATTGATGTTTCTTCCTCCAACTTTAAAACCACACTCATCTTCTTCCAACCCAGTTTTACTCAGTATATGTTCAGCATATAAATTGAATAAAGAGGGAGAAAGTATACAGCCTTGTCTTACTCCTTTGCCGATCTGGAACCAGTCTGTTTCACCATGTTTTATTTATTTATTGTTAAATTTATATACCGCCTTTCATTAAAAATCCCAATCCATGTTCTGCTTGGACTGTGGCTTCCTGCCCTTTGTATAGGATCCTCATGAGAACAATGAGATGTTCTGGGATGCCCATTTTAGGGTAGTGAAATCCAAAAAAGATTGTGCTAATACTGTGGCATATTGGGGCAAAAAACTCCAGCTTCACATATAAGCTTATGTTCTCACCTGCCAGTGAGTGACCAGGAGAGGGATCTTGGTGTCATGGTGGAGAGCTCAATGTATGGCAGCAGTGAAAAGGGCCAATTCCATGCTTGGATTCCTTAGAGAGGGGACTGAAAATATAATTGCTAATATTATAATGCCCTTATACAAAACTATGGTGCAGCCACATTTGGAGTATTATGTACAATTCTGGTTACCATAACTTAAGGAGGACATTGAAGAAGTGGAAACGGTTCAGAAGAGGGCAACCAAGATGATCAGGGGTCTAGAGCACCTTCCCTACAAGGCAAAGTTACAGCACATGGGGCTTATTAGTTTAGAAAAAGAGCAACTGAGGGGAGACATCATAAAAATCTATAAAATCATGCGTGGTGTGGAGAAAGTTGATAGAAAATTTTCTCCCCTTTGCATAACACTAGAACCAGGGGGGTTATCCCATGAAATTGAAGGTGGGGAAATTTAGGACACACACAGCGCATAACTAATCTACAGAATTCTATGAATTCTCTGCCACAAGATGTGAAATACAACATTCTGGATGGCTTTAACAGCAGTTAAGTTAAATTCATGGTCTATCAATAGCTACTCTTCTGATGGCTATAGACCACTTCCAGCCTCAGAGGTCTCTAAATGCCAGTTGCAGGGGAGTAACAGCAGGAGAGAGGGCATGCCCACTGCACTTGCCTATGGGCTTCCCAGAGGCATCTGGTTGGCCACTCTGGGAGACAGAATGCTGGACTAGATGGCCCTTGTGCCTGATCCAGCAGGGCTCTTCTTGTGTTCTTTTAACCTCTCCTTCCTTGTGACAGCCACAGATGGGTAATGGGAGGGCAAGTATTCCCACTTGCTCTCCCACTGATGGACCCCTGGAGCTACTTGAAGGAGATGCCCTTTTGACATGCGCCCCCTAATATGCAATTGTATGGCCCCTCAATATTTTGTTTTGGCTGTGTGCTTATGTGGGTGGAACACTTCACAGCAGTGTTCCCTCTCACGGGGATTCCCAGATGCTGTTGACTACAATTTCCAGAATCCCCAAGCAAAAGCCAATGCAGCTGGGGATTCTGGGAGCTGTAGTCAACAACATCTGGGAATCCCTGTTAGAGGGAACACTGTTCACCAGTGTCTCCCATGATTTAAAAATATGTTGAGTTGTGGCAGTTTTCAGCTCAAAAACTGCCATATGCATCGGAATCCATATTTTGAATTGTGTATTAAGCCAACATGAAGATTTCTTTTTAACTATACTTGACTTTATGTTTCATTCATCAACATCTTTCCATCACTCTTGTGTGATTCACAGGTACTGGAATGACTCTGCCAATGGATACTCAACCATCTCTCCTTGCTGGTGGAGCGGAAGAGGCTTCAAGGCAACTAGACCAAGTAGGGGAGGGGTCACTGGGGGAGGAGGAGGACGGGGAATAAAGAGGTCACCTTTGTCTGCCCCACATTGCCCTGGGTGTGAAAGCATCTCTCTTTCCTTTGGCCTCTGTCAGAACTTCCGGCTAGGAGGGCTGTGAAGGGCACTTGTGAAGGCTTTAATCTGGCTAACTGGGCAAGGAAGAGCCTTTGAAGGGGTTGGCTTCAAATTTTTAGCAGGAGGACAGAAATTTGCCCCTTTGTCCCAGAATAGTGTGTTTTCCAGTGGCAGTTGATGGTGTCTCCATTGTGTCTATTTTTATACTTGTAACAATTGGAACACCTTTGAGAAAGAGCACCTTCCCCTTCCATTTCTTTTTATTTCCTCTTTGAAACTTTTTGTGAAAAATAGTATATAAATATAATTAATGTCCCTGCAGAGGAATCTTTCCTGCCCTTCTCCTACCAGCTTACCTTAACCACCCATTTGCATTGTGCTTGGAAGGGCAAGAACCCCTTACATGGTCTGTGAGAGAGGAAATGCTTTCTTCTTCTTCTTCTTCTTCTTCTTCTTCTTCTTCTTCTTCTTCTTCTTCTTCTTCTTCTTCTTCTTCTTCTTCTTCTTCTTTTTGTTCTTCCAGGGTCCGGTGACCTTTGAGGAGGTGGCTGTGCATTTCACAGAGGAGGAATGGACTTTACTGGATCCGGACCAAAGAGCCCTGCACAGGGCAGTCATGGAGGAGAATTATGAGAATGTGTCCTCTCTGGGTAAGGCTCCCTTTTTTTCGCTGAAGGGGAGACTGGAAGAGGAAGAGAGAGATAGGTCTGGTTTGCTGAAGTTGGTGAGAGCAAGGTGCAGATAATCGGGTCAGGGCCGGATTAACATAGTAGCAAATGTAGCAATTGCTACGGGCCTCACGTTTTCTAGGGCCCCGCACACCTGGCTTGAACATCTGCCCCTTCTTTTGCTCTCTATTTGGTGCTCTCTGCTAACTCTCCTCATTGCCTGCTCTTGCCCATTCTCATCTCCGGCATCGCTCACCTCGAGGGCGTTTAAGCAAGGTCTTCCTGGCACCATGGTGTTGATTGGGTTATCTGTTATGTTAAGCAGCACGGGAGGGAGTAGTAAGAACAACAATAGGAACAGATAGCTTGCAAAGGGGTCTCAAAGATAACTTAATCGCCAGGGAGTTGGTCCTTATTTGTTTAAACTGTAAAAGTTTTTAAAAACATACACAGAGAGAGTAAAAGAAATAAAAGCAGTTTAGATTTAAAAACAACTAACTATTAATGCCGGGCGGAAGAAAGGAAGCTAAAGAAGATGCTAGTTGAATGTTGCCAGCGTTTTCCGACTGACTGGGAGAGGGTAAAGATAAACAATGAGAATGTGTACCTTTAAGAGGAAAAAGAAAGCTGGAAGTAACTCAGATGCACGGCAAGAGGAGTCTCAAAGTTTAGTGGATCAATTGAGGGGAGCTTGGAGGGAGATTATATTATGGTCTTGTTGGGTAAGGTCACTTATATCCTCCTTTAGTATCTAGTGCTGTTGGGAGGGAATTTGTGATCATTGCTTTTCAAGGAACTGCCAAATTTAAGGTGAGCTCCTTTCCTCTCCTCTAGAACTGAAATAACTACTGCTGCGTTGCCAACTTCATTAGCTTTACATTGGGATGCCCGTTGAAATGGTCCAAAGATAAACGGAGGCTGCAAACCTAAATACACTTACTAGAGAGTAAGGCTCATTGAGTTCAGTGGGACTTACTTCTGAGTAAACATGCTTAGGGTTGCACTGAATGATTTGTGTGTTTCCTCCTCTTAAAATTAAGCATGTCAGTGTAATTAAGATTGAAAGAGGCTGTGCCTCCTGCCAAAAGATTGTCTTTTGGATACTTCTGTTTTCACGGAAGTTGCTAATGCACCTCATCATAATCACATTCATTTGCAATGCATCAACTATTTTAAATATACATCTGCCTTCCTGTCAGATTTGCACAAGAGGTTAAACATATATTCTTAATATTGTCAAATGGCCCTTTTAATGTGATGGCTGCTGGGATCCAATATGTTCTGCACACATTGGAATCAAACATCCACTGTTGTGTGCCAAAATTGCTAATAGGTTCAGATTTCTCAAAGTACAGAATTCCTGAGAACCTTTTAATTTAAACATTCCGAGTTTTGTTCCCTACCCCCTTTCTCTTTGTGAAAATAACTCCAAAGGAGAACCCATGGTCAGGAGTCACAAAAGTAAGTAAGTGTGTGTGTGTGTGTGTGTGTGTGTGTGTGTGTGTGTTGCAAAGTTTGTTGACTGGCTGGCTCAGCTGAGTGGAGGCATGGGGTGGTTGGTGGGGGGAACACTAGGCAAATGAAAAAACTGAATTACTTTACTATGCAAGTAAATAATTTATGTTTCAATATTTATGTGGATTTTTTTAATTGGGGGCCCCTTCATAACATATGCTACAGGCCCCACACTAGCTTAATCCGGCCCTGAATCGGGTTCAGTCTACATGTGGGCCAGAGGCGTAACTATAGGGGGGGCGGGGGGGGGGACGTGCCCCGGGTGCCATCTTTTCTGGTCACGTGGAAGGCGCCGCCATGACCTTTTTTTTTTTTAATTTTTAATTTTTTGGTAATACAAATGTTTCCTGCTCAGTGCAGCAGCGCTGCAGCTGTCAAGGGAGCGTGTCGGTGCCCCCTTCCCCACGAGCGGTCCCTTCCGCGCTGCCTGCGCCCCCCCCCCATTGCTTTGCTGGCACCTGGCGGCCAGTCAGTGGCCTGGCGCGGTGGCGGCGGGCGCTTGTGAGGAAAAACCTAAGTATAATGTAGTATGTTGGGGGGGCGGCAGGGGGGGCTGTGGGGGGGCGCCATTTCAGTGCTTGCCCCAGGCACCGTTTCCCCTAGTTACGCCTCTGATGTGGGCCAGAGAACCAGTGTGCTATAGCAGCCAGAGTGTTAAAGATCTTGAAGATCTGGGATCAAATACTCCTCAGGGATTAAGCTCATTGGGTGGTTTTGAGCCAATAATCTCTCAGGCTAACCTTCTGCACAGATCAGTTCTTGTGAGGATCAAAGAGGAGCATGCAGTGGAGGGAAGCTGAGATAGAAATACAAGAAATAAAATGGAAACCCAAGGAGATTCCATCTGACAGACTCTGAAGATACGAAGCTGCTTTATTTGGGGTCAGAGCACTGGTCCATCTCATTCATGGTTCTCTGCACTGACTGGCAGCAGCTTTGCAGGGTTTCAGATGAGGGTTTTTCCCAGTCCTACCTGGAGATGCTGCCAGAGACCAAAACAAAGACCTTCTGCAGGTGCTCTGCTGTTAAGCTACGGCCCCTCCCCTAAGGAGTCTGAGAGCCAGAAAGCTCAACAGGGATGATTCAGCATTTCTTTCCCTAGCGTGAGCTTGCTCTGAGACAAAGAGATTCTGGAGGGAGGGAGATCTTGGTTAGGAGAGGGAGTTCTAGGATCCATGCAGTGACTGGTCCTAGAAGGTTCCTCCTCTCAACTATGCAACGGGACTCACCCCAAGCAGCAGACTGCATACCAAGTCCTGTGAATTGCCTGCCACCAGAGAGGGTCCCTATTTGGGTCCAGCACCTGAATCAAGGCTGTGAACTAATTTTGTGCATGTGTCAGTTGTGTGTACATTATAAATTCTGCTCAGATGTCCAAAATGGTTTGTCTGGTGTGGATTAAGCTCCAGCTTGTTCACACCCATTGAATCAATGTTCTATCCCCAACACCTACAGAGCTTCATGGTCATTGTAAGTCTCCGATAATAATCTGGCTATGAGAGAAGAATTATTCTGATTTCTCTTCAGCATCCACACAATTCTCCATACTCGAGCAAAACCTAAGATCTAGAGTTTTCCCCCATCTAATATATATCAGGCCATACAAACAGAGACCTCGAAATCCAAAGCCCCATCTGTCAAGCAGTCCTTGGAGGGAATATTGAAATCTTGCAGGATAAGTAACCAGGAAGGAATTCGGCTGTTATTTATTTTTATTTTTTTAATTATTTGCAGTATTCACATAATAACATAGAACGATATCACATAATAACACAGTACATTTAACAATCATGTTTTCCAAATATCACAAGAAAATCCAAAATCAGATCTGGTACTGTTAATATAATATAATCTGCCCAAATACGGTGGAACTATGATTCTACTCTCACAGCCTGCATTAATCTAATCTTATCAATGACACATGAGCTAAACAGGCATGTAACAGTTGGGACCATCATTCTGAAGAGCTGATCTCTGAGGTGGCAGCTAAAGCAATACAAAGGGGAAGGGAAGACAAGCTTCTAATGAACAATCAATCAAATGTATTAAAAAGGGAATTAGAAATTACACATGGACAGTGAATTGGGAAAATAAACATAAATATAGGGAATTAGCCAATAAAGCAATACATTCAATTAATGTAATTACAATGTGTTGAAAAGCCCTTGATTTCTGGGAGGCAGGGCTACTAGATAGGGTAGTCTGGGACCAATGTTAGCACTGTCTGAAAAACATGGCTGAAAACTGTAGCAATGACAAGAAAAGGAATTCCTAGAACAGGCAATTCTGAAGGGAGGGGAAAACTAAAGAAAGAGAGTGATGGAGTAAGGGCAGATAGACTGAGGGGGTAAGTAGTGAATGGGGGAAGGAATATCAATGAGGTAGGAAGGAGTAGGCCTACCTCATTTCTTTGAATGAGGGAGGCCTACTCCTGCCTACTTCATTGATTTTCCTTCCCTATTCACTACTTACCCCCCTCTTTTTTACAGCTGCCAGACATTGAGTCAACACTCAGTTGCCCACCACAAAAGATCCCTTTCCTGTATATGTGAAGTTGGATTTTCTTTTGTCCCAGTGTGTACCACTTTACATTTACCTTAAACCACATTTTCTTCATTTTAAAGAGGTTTTCTCTTCTGAAGTCCAAAGTATCCATGTTAGGCTTCCTTGGCAATTCTCTGCTCACACATGTGCTGAATTTGATCACACTATGGTCCCTGTTCCCTAATGGATCCATGACATAGATGTCTCGCACCAGGTCCTGAGCACCACTCAAGATTAGGTCCAAGGCCTTTTTCTCTATGGTCGGTCCCATGACCAGTTGTTCTGAGGCACAGTCATTTAGTGTATCTAGAAATCTGGCCTCTTTGTCATTGCCTCCATGTTAATTTACTTAGCCTATGTGTGGGTAATTGAAGTCACCCATTATTACAGCTCTGTCTCTCTCTGATATTTCCCTGATTTCCTTCTCCAACTACAGCTCACCCTCAGTGTTATGATCAGGAGCGTGATAGCATGCCCTACTAATACATTTCCTTTTAGGCCTTGTATTATCACCCACAGTGTTTCTGTGGAGGACTCTGGTCCTCATACTGCTCTGTTACCAAAGGGGTTTAAAATGTGACAAAACTTAACTGTGTACATCATTTTGGGTTAAATGGTGTTTGGAGGATTAAAATTGCCCTTTAACTTCAGGAGTCACATGTGCGCCTTTCCTCCAGGCAAAACCACTACATCACATTCCGTATCTTTCCTTCTGGGCTGAAAATAGCACCAGTATAGTTAAGCATTGTCCAGGGTGGGGAGGGAACTTAAACAGGCCCTTTCCGTTCTGGCTTTGGAACCAGTTAGCCACCCTGAAGCTTTTAATGAGTTTTTTGTAGACATAATCTCTTGTATTCGAGCTGACCTGGATTACATTCTTAGTGCAGAGTCTTTAGCAGGGGTTTGCAGTAATTTCTCTTATGCGGTTATATTGGATCAGTTTCAGTTTGTGACTCCTGAGGACTTGAACAAGCCGTTTGGAACTGTGCGTCGTACCACCTATCCTCTTGACCCTTGTCCAAAATGGCTTATTTTATCAAGCAGGGAGATTGTTGGAGAGGGCCTGGTTGAGATAATAAATGCTTCTCTGAGGGAAGATAGGATGCCTCCCTGTTTAAAGGAGGTTGTAGTGGATTACAGCCTCTTAGAGCAAGCTCACATGTGGGAAAGAAATGCTGAATCATCCATGCCTGGCTAGGCTTCTCCTAAAACAATTCTATATTCCTGGTAGGTTCAGAATGCTGCCACCACCACCCCCTTTTGTCTACAGAAACTCTGGGCTTGGGGTGGGATAATCCCAGAGAAAACTCTCTTAATTTGGCTCTTGGACAAGTACAAAAATCTTCCATGTGTTAGCCTACGCGTGGTGAGAAAACCGATAGCTGCTGAATGTTTGAAGACGTGTTTGCATCAGAGAAATCCCCCTTTTCCTGAGTTAAAAACCAGCTCAGAGAGACTTGTAAAAAGAAAATAACAAAAAAAACCCCGTTTTATTCAATTACTAGAGACTGCTTCCGTCTGAGGCTTTCTCAGCTTTTAGATACAGTTAAAAATACTAAGTAGGATTACAAAAATAGGTTGTCTTAATGCACGCTTAAATGTTTACAGAGGCTTTTGCAATGCCCTAGATGTATTGAGCATAGGCTAGTGTTTCTTATTTCAATTACATTGCAGGTAGAACAGTATCCAGAATATGCAGGGCACACACCCCAAAGAAATAGAACATCCCTAATGCAAAGTCTGACTAAACGGATTTTCCCCTAAACTAAACTTCCCTGTTCCTTGAACTTGCCAACCTCCTGATGAGACTTCAAGCCTCCTGTAATCCTGTCTTGCTAGGCTTTGCAGTTATCCTCCATGGCCAGCTGTGCCCCTCCAGCCTAGCTTCTCCTCTAACAAAGAACTCTCTTCTTCCTGGTAACAACTCTCTAGGTTCCACCCGCTGGTCAACTGATTGGTTGAGCCTTGGAGTTCACCAGCCTTTCAGTCAAGACAAGGGTTCACTTCCTGTTAACAATTTAGAGGGAGGGGAGGCTGGTCACTACAGAGGCAATTATTAGACCTCTTTTAAAGAAGCCTAAACTGGATCTCTCAGAGTCAGGCCTGTCTCCAATCTCCCATGGTTGGGCAAGGTGATTGAGAGAGTGGTGGCCTCTCAACTCCAGGCAGTATTGGATGAAACAGATTATCTAGACCCATTTCAAACTGGCTTTTGGACAGGTTATGGGGTGGAGATTGTTCCTATGGGGAAAGGGGGGTTAAATTCCAGAATGCAAAAAAAAGTTGTAAAGAAGCCCCCCAAAATGGGAAAATAACTACTATAGTGTGCTCCACGGGGTCTCCTTGTGCCCCGCAGTGCCCCCCGACCTTGAAATGCCCTCCCAAACTGAAAAAAATAACTTGGAAATATTTGTTTTATTAGGAACAGGCAAAAAATGGCAGAAAAACAGTGCAAAGATATCCCTCTGCCTTGCACTGTGGGGTCTCCTTGTGCCCAGGAATGCCCCCATGACTGCTGACAAAATTGAGGGCGGAAGTGACCTCGGCAGTCACTTCTGGCCCTTTAGTATCTGCGGATACTGAAATCAGGTATCAATTAGACACCTGTGAATACATGAAACCGCGGATACAGAATCCATATATAACGAGGTTATCCAGGATGATTCAGGATATCTTGTTTTTTCTCTGTATTTAATTGGAGGGTGCCAAATCACACTCCGCCTAGGGCAACAAAAACCCCAGTATTGGCCTTGGGCTGCATCCATCCGTGTCTCAGTAATACAGAGCAGTCTGGCTGTGTTCTTCTCCCATCAAGAGGAGACATAACTGGGGCTTGTACATGGATGTGAGGCCCCTATTTACTGTCTCAGCCCTGATCAGTTTTCTCTCTCATTCCAGCAGGTAACAGTTGGGAGAGTGAGAATGAGGGAAAAACCTACAGAAGATTGTTGAGAGGTGCTGGGAGGACAAAGAGGGAACAGCAAAGAAAAAAACCTGAAGTCAAACAGAAGAAGAGGAATGGATCTCGTGCTTCTCAGCATGGTGAACTACATACAGTCACAGTCCAGGGGGGAAAGGAAAAAATTGTAGAGAAAACTCTTTGCCCTTTCAAAAGGAGGAGCTTCAGTTCTGAATGCAGCCTTCAACCTCAGGGGGAAATGCATACAGAGGAGAAAGCATACAGATGTTTGGAATGTGGGAAAACCTTCAGTCAAAGTGCACGTCTCACATTGCATCAAAGGATTCACACAGGAGAGAAACCATACAAATGCTTGGAATGTGGGAAAAGGTTCAGTCAAAGTGCACATCTCACTTCACACCAGAGGATTCACACAGGGGAGAAACCATATAGCTGTCTGGAGTGTGGAAAGAGCTTTGCTCGTAGAGAAAGCCTGACTTCACACCAAAGGGTTCACACAGGAGAGAAACCTTATACATGCTTGGAGTGTGGAAAGAGTTTCAGTCAGAGGTCAGGCTTGACTTCACACCAAAGGATTCACACAGGAGAGAAACCACATACATGCTTGGAGTGTGGAAAGAGCTTCCTTCGAACGGACTCCCTCACTTTACACCAAAGGATTCACACAAGGGAGAAACCATATAAGTGCTTGGAGTGTGGAAAGGGCTTCAGTCGAAATGCACACCTCACTTCACATCAAAAGATTCACACAGCTGGGAAACCATATAAATGCTTGGAGTGTGGTAAGGGCTTCATTCAAAGTTTACATCTCACTTCACACCAGAGGATTCACACAGGAGAGAAACCATATACATGTTTGGCATGTGGAAAGACCTTCAGTCGAAGTACATATCTCACTTCACATCAGAGGATTCACACAGGGGAGAAACCATATAGATGCTTGGTGTGTGTAAAGAGCTTCACTCGTAGAGAAAGCCTGACTTTACATCAAAGGATTCACACAGGAGAGAAACCATATACATGCTTGGAGTGTGGAAAGAGCTTCAGTCGAAGTACATATCTCACTTCACATCAGAGGATTCATACAGGGGAGAAATCGTATAGATGCTTGGAGTGTGGAAAGAGCTTCAGTCATAGAGTAAGCCTGACTTTACATCAAAGGGTTCACACAGGAGAGAAACCATATAAATGCTTGGAGTGTGGTAAGGGCTTTGTTCAAAGTTCACTTCTCACTTCACACCAAAGGATTCACACAGGGGAAAAACCATATAGATGCTCAGAGTGTGGAAAGAGCTTCTGTCATAGAGTAAGTCTGACTTTACATCAAAGGGTTCACACAGGAGAGAAACCATATGAATGCTTGGAATGTGGGAAGGGCTTCATTCAAAGTTCACATCTCACTTCACACCAGAGGATTCACACAGGAGAGAAGCCATATAGATGCTTGGAGTGTGGAAAGCGTTTCAGACACCACTCAAACTTGATTTCTCATCAAAGGCTTCATGCTGGTGGTACCATATAAATGTTTGCAGTGTGGGAAAAGTTTGGGTTGGAGGCACTCCTTTATTATCGCTTCTCGGCCTTTTGGCTGGGAAAGCATTCTCTACTAAAGTCATTTGCTCTACTTGTTCATGTTGAAAATGAATTCCTGGAAAAGAGCTACATTCATCTGTGTTCGAAACGGGAGCCAAAACAATACTCGCCTTAAGAGCTTACACTTTAAGGCATGAGCAAAGAAGGGACTTGCTTATGAAGGGCAGTACTTCTCTCTTCGGTGCAAGCTCAGGATTGAAGCACTCATCCAGTCATCTTCTTTTAAAAAGTGGTCAGGGCATTGATGTTACCCACTGATGTTCACCCACTATATTTTAATTTTTAAAGGCCTCTTATCCCTTCTTCTCCTTTTGGATAGAGGCATTCCCTCTCTATTACAAGTTTACAGTATGGTCATCATACTCTCCTCCGACTGCTTGTCTAAGAAACATTTCAGCTTTAGCAGCCTGAGTTCAGAGTAGTATTTGGACGACCGGCAAAATAGTTATTTGGAAGAAACCTCCCCCTACCCCACTCTGCCTCATGAGGGGAAAATGGAGTCGTGCCAGAGGCATTGCTAGATGCTTAAAAGATCTGAGGCCTAGGCCTTCAGGGCCTGGCTCCGGCCCACAGCCAACCGCTCCGTTTGGATAAGTAAAACTGAGTGTTTGCTGAAAGACTGGGGAGTGTTTCGTGACCAGCTGGAACTCAGTGGAGCCTGTTCCTGTTCCCTTGCCTCTTAAGCCAAGGCATAGAAAAACCTGCAGTTGCTGAGGCAAGCCTCTGTGTGTGCCTGGGTGTCACGCAATGAGTGTGTCACTTGGCGAGGCACTCTGAGTACTGGAGGCTTGTGTATGTGTGGTTTAACCACCTTTTGATTCTGCTTAATCCCTATAGCAGGCCTGCTCAACTTTGGCCCTCCTGCAGATGTTGGCCTACAATTCTCATAATCCCTGACTATTGGCTGCTGTGGCTGAGAATTATGGGAGTTGTAGTCCAAAAACAGCTGGGGGGCCTAAGTTGAGCAGGCCTGCCCTATAGTAAATAGCAGCAGTTTTGACTCAGGCGCACAGCCCCCCCCCCCGCTCCCCATTTGCATTTTGTCTTACTTTTTTCATGCCCTCTAATGGAATGCAAAACTCTCTTCTAGTTCTCCAAGCCATTAACATTCAGGACCTCTTTTTTGTATCTGGTTTGTTTGGGGCAATGAAGTCATGTGGTCCTATTAGGACTGGGACCTTGGCCCACACTCCTTGCTTTACTTTCTGTCATCCTTTGAACCAGTCATCTCTCCTCCTGTTCCCCCTCACAGTGGTGTTGTGAGGCTAAAACAAGAAGCTCACAGTGGAGGAATGGGGGGGTGGGATATAAATGCAAGAAACAAAACACTCTGAACCCTGAGGAGGCTCTGTTTGACAGACTCAGAATGTGTGAAATTACAATAATTAATTAACTAACTAACTAACTAACTAACTAACTGTATTTGTTAGCTGCCCCATAACAAATTGTTTCCTGGGCAGCTCACAACACATGATTGAAATGTGAAATAAGAACACATAACACCGGGGGGGGGGGATACCCAAATAAAATACAAGATAATGTTCAAAAACTCTCTTAGAATATATTAAAATCAATTCTAAAAATCAAAATTTAAAATGCCAGAGTGAACAAAGCCAGGAGAACCTCACTGAGAGACCACTCTGGTCATGCCATTGCCCATCTAGTTTAGCCTTTTTGACACTGACCGGAAACAGCTCTTCAGGCTTTCAGATGCGTTTCCCCCCATGCTCAGCTGGAGACGCTGCCAGAGACTGAGATTGTCTGTATGCAGCGTAGGTGCTCTGCCACTGAGCTATAGCCCCTGCCCTAAGGAGTCCGACAGTCTGGAGGAGGGGGATCTGTGTCTTTTTAAAAATTTAATCATATTTTATTATATGATACAGGAGAACCTTATTATTCACTGAACTGCTATTTGAGGTTCTGCATATATGTGGGGTGTCTAATAGACACCCATTTCAAGTATCCGCAGATACAATAGAGTTAAAACCCACATGTCCATGCTTCCTAGAGGGCTGGAAGTGACTGTGGAGATCACTTCTGCCCTTCAATTTGTCTCACTGAACCATTTTGTGGCTTGTTCCTTTCCAAAAAAAATGACTTTTTCAGAAGTTTCTTCCTTTGGGGGACATTCCTGGGCACATGGGGGACCAACAGAGCACACATCAGTATGCTCTGGGCCGTTTGAGGGCATTTTTTGGCTTCCCCCATCCACCCTGGAACCTAACTACCCTTCCCCTTTAAGAATAATACCTCATTGTTCACGGTTCTGTTACTCATGGTAGTAGGCGAGGAACAGAACCCTCGTGGGTAACAAGGTTCTCCTGCAGATAACAGTAAAATAAAGAGACATTCTCAAGCATCACTGCAGTGCAGTTATCAGAATGTTTACCTTGCACAAGAATCCTTCCCATATCACATCCCCATATTACATCCCCGCCT
The DNA here is from genome assembly GCF_027244095.1 of Hemicordylus capensis. Taxonomy (NCBI): domain Eukaryota; kingdom Metazoa; phylum Chordata; class Lepidosauria; order Squamata; family Cordylidae; genus Hemicordylus; species Hemicordylus capensis. The sequence goes on along the minus strand of NC_069658.1, from coordinate 242,938,203 downwards.
CCCAAAATAAACTAAATTTTATATATATATATATATATATATATATATATATATATATATATATATATATATATATTTAAAAGCTAAGATGTTTTTATGGGGAGCTTCACCATAGACAGAATAATGAACTGGTATGTTAGCTTCTGGGGAGCCACATCTCCAACAGTTATTGGAATCTAAGATAATTAGCTTGGTAGATCCTTGGAAGACAAGTCCTCAGGCTTCTTGAGCAGGCTAGGAAGGGGAGATCCAGAATCTCTACAGAGACTGGTCCTAGGAGCACGTTCCCCCTCTAACTATGGAATGGGACCCTCACCTGAGCAGCAGATTGTGAGGCGAGTCCTGTCGCCCCCCCATCAGAGGAGAGTTGCCATTTGTGCCCAGCACCTCACATCCCAAGGCTGTGAACCAGGTGTGTGTATAAATCTCCTGCTCAGATATCCCAAAAAGGTCTGTCAAGTCTGGATTAAATTCGAGCTTGCTCAGGCCTGTGGAGACCATGCCTGATCCACAACCCCTGCACAGTTTCATGGTCCCTCTAGGTCCCAAGTAATAATTTGTCCAAAAGTAACTGACTATTTTGAATCCCCTTCATCCTCATCCTCCTCCTCCTCCTCCACACAGTTGTCCACACCTGAGCAAAATGTCAGATCTAGGCTTTCCATCACCAAATGCACATAGCTGGATAGAACTTAGTGACTACAAACAGAGGCCATGAAATCCAGAGCCGCATTAGACAAGGGGCCTTGCAATGAATAATGATTTCCAATGCATAGTGGGAAGGTAGGGATGGTAGAGTTTGAGCAAGGAAGATTTGCCAGATGTATGGACACTAGGTGGGCCAAGTCATACATGCATAATAAACTGAAGGAACTTTCATGGTATGAGGAATTTCATTAATTCATTCATTCGATTTCTCTACCGCCCTTCCAAAAATGGCTCATTTCTCTTACATAGATAAATAATAAATAAATAAGATGGAACCCTGTCCCCAAAGGGCTCACAATCTAAAAAGAAACACAAGATAGACACCAGCAACAGTCTCTGGAGGTACTGTGCTAGGAGTAGATAGGGCCAGTAAACACAAATAGCATACACCCTTTTGTAATGGGGTGAGAACATGGATGTGCTCTGTAGAACTTCCTTTACCGGAACATGTTTAGGGGGGCAGTTTCATGCTGGAAGGGTTCTTTAGGCCAGAGAAAACATATTTAGGATCACTTTTTGATAGGAATTGTGTTTAAATGTAAAGATAAAGTGTGCCATCAAGTGAACATAAAGTGTTCCCATCATAGTCTGGGAAACATACCAGCGGGGATTCAAACCAGCAACTGTGATAATCAAGTCATTTCCCTGCTGTGCCATTAGGTGCTGACACTGGGCTAGCAGTAGAGTAACTCGCTCAAAATGCTGGCTCACGACTCTGTTGTTATACCTCCGATTAATTGAGCATAACAAAATCTATTTCTACAGATCTGGTTGCTAGTCTTTTCAGAGGAGTGAGGAAACTGGGTGGTGGTTGCAGGGAGTTGGGGCAAGGAGGGGAGTGTTCTCCCTGTGACCCTCCATCCGGGATGGGAGACGGCGAGCTCCGTCCAGCTCTGCTCCCTCCTCCCAAGTGAGGATGGCACATGGAGGAAGCAGAGAGGCAAGAGCTCGCCGTCCCCCATCCTGGAGTCAATGGAGGGTAACGGATTGATCTCTCCCCTCCTCTCCTCCCACCCTCCCTGCATCTGCCACCCAGGGGCGTAACTCTAATATGGCAAGGGGAGACAGTTTTCTAGGGGCCCACTGCCTTGGGGGGCCCCAAAGGAAAGTCACATGACTGACTCCCCCAGCCACGCACCCACCCGGACTTCCTTCAGTTGTATCATCCTCCGAAATTGATGTTTGTATTAAGACCTGGAGCTACCAGAACGGCATGTCTTTCTCTAGTACCATTAAATGACTTGCATAAAATAATTTAGGATGATGTTCTATTGTGGCTCATAGGGGTGTGTGTGTGTGTGTGTGTGTGTGTGTGTGTATTTACTATGCTTTTTGTTACCACTATTCAGCCTCATTTAAGATTTCTTGACTTCATGAGCTGAGCTTCAGTGAGGGGAGGCATTTCAAAATCTTGTCTTTGGGCCCACTCCAACCTTGCTACATCCCTGCCCCATCCCACCCACCCCCGTAAACTTCTTCTTCTTCTTCTTTTTGGTAAGGGTGCGCAGGAGCCACTAGGCAGGGCAGGCGCAGTGCTCGGGCAGTGCAGAGTGGCTGCAGGAGCCCCCCCAACTTTGGAGCCGCCACCCCCCCATGGGCCAGAGCCCCAAGGTCTGGGGGGTAAGAGTGCCTCTGCTCCCTGTACAAAAAGGAGACAAATGCCCGGAGTCAAAGAGAAACTATAGAGGCAAGGGTGGGGGTGGGGGGTACAGAACAAAGCCTTCAGTTCAATGCATCTTGAAGTGCTAGTGTTCAGCAGGATCTTTCTTTCTCATCTTTAATCTAGCCTCAAGTGCAAACTCCAACAAGATCTAAATAACTCCTTGTTCTCTTTGAGAGGTGGAGGTTTCTGACACCCAGATTCCACTTTGTGGACTTTCTTCCTGTACAAAAAGGAGACAAATGCCAGGAGTCAAAGAGAAACTTTGTCAAAGAGAAACAAAGAGAGTCAATGTGTGGGAGAGGAAAGGGCGGGGGGGGGGGCGGGGCAGAGAAAGCCTTCAGTCCAGTGCAGCCTCCTTTCCTTTGGTCCGACTCCAAGAACTCCCAAGCCTTCTTCCTCCTCTGGGTTTTCTTACAGCCCCCTCACTCCTCACTTGCTCCACTCTCTTTCCTCTTCAACACTCCCTGTCCAGACCTCTCTCTCTTTACCCCTCCACTTCAGGAGGGATTGTAACTCAGTGTTTGATGGAACAAAATAAATCCCAAGTGGACAATCCTGGGCTAGATGGACCAGCAGCTCCAAACTTTAGTCAATTTCAATTTAGTGCAATTGCAAAACATGAGCAGCAAGAAGGGAATGCAGCTTTTGGCTTGATGCAGGGCACCCTAGCAGCGTAGGGAAGATCCTGTCTGCTGCCCTCTGCCCCCAGAGACTCCCAAGTAAAGAAGGGAGATGGGGAGAGGGCGAGGAAAGGCAAGGGAAGGGCGCCCAAGAAGGCAGCAGTAGCAGCAATGGTGGGGATTTTAATAGTGTCCTGGGAAGCCTCCAGGGAGGCAGGCAGCCTGTTGAGGGGTGTGAGGAGAAACATTAAAGTCCTCACACAGCAGAATATGCGCTGGTGGTTAAGATGCTTAGTCCAAGAGAGGTTATCGGGAGTCAGTAGACAAGTAAGGCTTTATTAAGAAACTAGTATTTTTAAGCCCGTTAAAATAACGGGTGCTAGTTGGGTTACGTTTTCCCCCTCTCTGCGGCCGGCCTGGACCTGCTGCCGTTAGAAAGCGCAACAGCAGCAGCAGAAGCAGCAGCAGAGCCCCGCCGGAGGGAGGCAGCGGCGGCGGCCACGAAGAACCCCTTTGAGGGCTGCCCCCGGAGGAGGAGTGAGCAGGAGGAGCGGGGCAGGGGCGCGCAGGGCCACTTCCCCGGGGACGGTGGCGATGGCCAGGTGCCCAGAGCAGCAGCAGCATTCACCGCTCGCACTGCTGAGCTGCTGCTTGCGCCTCCCTCCCCAGGCTGAGCGTGAGGAGGGGCTGCAGCTGCTGCTGCTGCCAGGGGCGGGCGGGCGGAGCTCTTCTCCTCCGCGAGCCGCCGGTCCCTGCTTCTGCCTGCCGGCGCTCGGCAGGCTGCCGGCAGCTCTTCCCGCGGTGGTTTTGGGTGGGGGGGTCCTCTTCCCCCCGCCCAGCTTCAGCGGCGCGGCCAGGCCTCAGTCGCGGCTCCGCCGCCGCCTCGGCCGGCTTCCTCCGCCGTGGCTCTGCCGCTGCCTCGGCCGGCTTCCTCCGCCACCTCTCCCCCCCCCCCGGCTTTGGAGGCGGCCGCTTCTCCTCGGCCGCCGCTTCTCCTTCTCCAACATGGCCGCCGTGTCTCTGCGGCCGTATCTTTCTCGGACATTCTGGGCATGCGTTCCGCGCATGCCCAGAATGGCCAAGAAAGACACGGGCGCAGAGACACGGGCGCACACTCAAGCCTTTTATTATAGAGGATGGACTCATAACTGAGAGAGAGCCATTAACCTACCTCACAGGGTTGTTGTGAGGATAAAAAATAAACATGTACACCGCTCTGAGTTCCTCGGGGGAAGGGTGGGATATAAATGTTAATAATAAATAAATAATAAATAAATAATAAATAAATTGAACGCAAAACAGAGCATCTATCTTCAGATGATGGTGTGAAAAGGATAGGGATGGGAAGATCAAACTTCCTCCTAAGACTACCTGTCCTCTTCCTGCCTCCCCCCTCCCATCTCCCTTTTTCACTTGGAGTCTCTGTGGGCAGGGCCAGAAGACAGCAGACAGGATATTTTTATTTATTTATTTATTTATTTATTTATTTATTTATTTATTTACACACACAGTCAGACAGGTGTTATTGACTGGTTTGTTTTATCCAGACATCAAGTCCTTCCCAAGGACCTGAGATGGTTGGATTTTATTATCAATGTTGTTGCTGTTGTTATAGATATCGTCGCAGAATATAGGCTGTTCCCAGTAAAGCTGCTTTTTGTAATTGGCTGATGGTGATTTCTGTGGCCCCTATGGTGTTGAGGTGCTCTTCAAGGTCTTTTGGAACTGCACCCAGGGCGCCAATGACCACTGGGATTATTTTGGTCTTTTTCTGCCACATCCTTTCAATTTCAATTTGTAGATCTTTGTATTTGGTGATTTTTTCTATTTCTTTTTCTTCTATTCTGCTATCCCCATGTATTATTATTATTATTATTATTATTATTATTATTATTAATTATTATTAACAACCATATTTTTATACTGCCCAGAACACAAGTTCTCTGGGTGGTTTACAAGACAAAACAACCAATAAAATGATTAACGTATTTCAACAATTAAAATTTAAAAAGTTAAAACTATTAAAACACAATTAAAACAGTATTTAATTAAAAGCCTGGGTGAACAAATATGTCTTGACTGCCCTTTTACAAGTTGTACGAGATGGGGAGGCTCTGATTTCCCCAGGAAGTGTGTTCCAAAGCCTGGGGGCAGCAATGGAGAAGGCCCGTCCCTGAGCAGCCACCAGATGAGCCGGTGGCAACTGCAGATGGACCTCTCCAGATGATCTCAATGGCTGGTGTGGTTCATTTCCCTTGCTGCTGCCCTGAAGCCCAGGCACCAAGCCCAAAATAGCATTCTCTTCTTGCTGCCCATCAGGTGTTTTGAAATGGCAATTTCCCCATGTAGCAGCACTTTACCCTGGGCGGCAGGGTTTTAAGACACGCTAGTGCATTCTTATCCCCTGCCACTCAGATTTTGCTACTACTTCTGTGTCGTTGCTCATGCTCAGTCCCCATTTGTACTTTGTAGCCACTCAGTTGCCCATACCTTGAAGAGACTTTTGCAGCAATGTAATCCTCTATAATAAAAGGCTAAGTGTGCGCCCGTGTCAAATTTCCAGCCATGCGTCTGTGTCTCCCTCGGCTGTTCGCCGAGGGAGAACACGACCGCCAGCACCAGGCGGCCATGTTTGGCGGTTGATTCCCCGGCCGCGGAAAGGCCAGAAGCGGCCGCCGCGAAGCCGGGGAAGAGGCAGCGGGGGAAAGTGGCCAGAGGACGCGGCGCGGCCGAGGCGGCGGCAGAGCCATGGCCGAAGCCTGGCCCCGCCACCGAAGCTGGGCGGGGGGAAGAGGCGGCGGGGGAAGCCGGCCGAGGTGGCAGTGGAGCTGCCGCCGAGGCCTGGCGGTGCCACCGAAGCCAGGCGGGGGGGGAGACTTTGGGGCCCTTGCCCGGCCAGGGAGACCGGCCGCATCATGGAGGCTGGTGGCGGGGAGAGGGGGAATGGCGGCGGGGGGCCCGGAGCGCTTACTAGCGCCCGTTATTTAACGGGCCAAAAATCACTTGTGTTCAATGTTTAAGATGTTTTAAATGTTTTTTTCTAAACATATTAAAATATGAAAATATTTAAATATTTTGGTGCCTTGGGACAATGCATCATCTTTTTTAAAACTGATGTTTAAGATTGTTCATCTTAAAAATCTTAATCTTAAAACTGATGTTTAAGATTGAAAATCTGAGAGGGGTTTTGGGCAGAAAATAAAATGCAGCTTCGTTTGACCCTACTGAGCATGCTCAGAGGCACCGGGAAGGCCTCGTCGAGGGGCAGGGCAAAGTACTGCTCCACCCAGCGCCTAGTGGGACAGTGTAGCCGGAAGTGCAAGCAGATAACCACACTACCGAATTTTGGGAAATGTAGTTGGTTGGATCAGTGCATCCATTGCTGTAGTCATTCACAGAACTGCCCCTCTCAAAATGCACTGCTTTGATTTTCAGTGTGTGCGGCACTTCAAGTTAGGCTACACCGACACTGAGCATCCCATGACCGTGGAAGCTCTTGCTGGATCCGCTCGAGGGGAGTCTTGCTGGGAATCGCTGCCTGGACTAAAATACGGAGCTGCTGCTGCTGCCTGAAGCCCGCTGAAAGAGGAACTGAACGCTCTCGCGCCTCTTTCTAGTGGCCGGAGTCGGGGAGTGGGAGCGACCTTCGTTGTCTCCTCAACCTTGGGGGCGGCGGCGGATCTGGTGAGTCCCCTGTGCGTTTGCGGGGAGGGGACCCGGATGGCCACTGGGGGAGGGAGGCTGGCTGGCAAGGTTGGCTAGGAATGGGGTGGGTGGGAGACGCAGCAGGAAGGAAGGGAGAGAGCAAAGGGAGCCTCCGCTTAGAGAGGAGCAAGTTTGAGCTCGTCCCTGCTGAGACTGGCTGTTGCTTAGGTACTTGACTTAAGCATCATGGGGCCTGTTAAGGCAGCTGTTGATTGGAAGGGGGCAGGTAGACCTAGGAGGAAGTTTGAGCTCCTCCCCACCCCTGTCCCTTTCACCCCATCGGAAGACGCGCTGTGTCTGTGTTGCTTGCGGTTGTGCTCTTGGGTCGGTGTCGACTCCTGGCAACCACAGAGCCCTGTGGTTTTCTTTGGTAGACTACAGGAGAGGTTTACCATTGCCTCCTCCTGCGCAGTATGAGATGATGCCTTTCAGCACCTTCTTATATAGCTGCTGATATAGGAGTTTCTCAAATTCTGGGAAATACACCAGCAGGGATTCGAACCAACAGCCTCCCGCTCTCTAGGCAGGTTGTTTCCCCGCTGCACCATTAGGTGTTGCTTATCCCTCCAATATTTCCCAGTTTTGGAGGTTTCTTTCCCCTTCTCAGTAGCCAAGAGCTCCCTAGGGTTGACTCTGTTCACTTTAAAGCTATTTTCATTTGCCCTAAGCGCCAGCTGAAGAACATTGATGGTTCCTTTTTTAGTCAAAGCTCTGGTCCATCTAGCCCAGGATTGTCTACTTGGGACTTGGCAAAAGAAACAACTGAGCTACAATCCCTCCTCAAGTGGAGGAGTAAAGGAGAGAGAGGTCTGGATGGGCAGGAGTGTTGAAGAGGAAAGAGCGTGGAGCAAGTGCAGCTGTGGGATGAGGCAGCAGTAGGAAAGCCCAGTGGAGGAGGAGGAAGGCTTGGAAGTTCTTGGGGTTGGACCAAAGGAAAGGAGGCTGCATTGGACTGAAGGCTTTCTCTGCCCCCCACCCCCACTTTCCTCTCCCACACATTGACTCTCTTTGTTTCTCTTTGACAAAGTTTCTCTTTGACTCCTGGCATTTGTCTCCTTTTTGTACAGGAAGAAAGTCCACAAAGTGGAATCTGGGTGTCAGAAACCTCCACCCCTCAAAGAGAACAAGGAGTTATTTAGATCTTGTTGGAGGTTGCACTTGAGGCCAGATAAAGATGGGAAAGAAAGATTCTGCTGGCCTGGATGCAGGACATTGCCCTGAAGCCAAGCAGGCTGAGAGCAGTGGGGGATTGTGGGAAAGGACAGCACAGAATATCCTGAGTGGGGACAACCTGAGTTCAGATGTACAACACCAGCACTTCAGGCAGTATTGCTACCAGGATGCCAAAGGGCCTCGAGAGGCTTGCCACCAGCTGCACAACCTTTGCTGTCAGTGGCTGATGCCAGAAAAACACACGAACAATCAGATCCTGGATCTGGTGGTCCTGGAAAGGTTCCTGCCCAGCCTACCCCCAGAGATGAAGAGCTGGGTCAGAGAATGCAGAGTGGAGTCCAGTTCCCAGGCGGTGGCCCTAGCAGAAGGTTTCCTCCTGAGCCAGGCAGAAGAGAAGAAGCAAGAAGAGCAACGGGTGAGAACAGTTAATCCTGGGTGAACCTAGAATGTGAGCCAGGAGATCCTGAAGAAGCCACTAGTTGTAAAAGAAGGCAAATGGGGAATCCCTGAAGGAAAGGACCCTCCCACCTGACCCCTTCTCAGGCCTTGTTCTTTACCGTTCCCATTCCAATATCTACCTCTCCCTGTCTGGGATCTCTTCTTCTTTCTCTTTCAGATTCCAGGACTGTTGTCAGAAGCAGCTCCTGGTAGCTTTGAGGCAGAGAGGGCTCCATTGGATGCCAAGCAGAGGCTGCTGTCCAGGTGGACCTTGCAGGAAACTGGCAGAGCTGCCACCTTGCTGGGTAAGGAGGGATGGGTCGGACGTCTCCTTGGTCTCCCTCTTGCTCCAATATCCTTGAAATACATCTTCAGCTTTGCTGTTTCTCTGAGCTCATTTGAGGAGGATGCTGCCTTCTAGCATCTTGCAAAAACGGTTTTCAAATGTTTTGCTTTGGGATTTATACATCAGAATGTGTACTTGCAGAGACTGTGGGGAGACACCTTTTCTTGCGTGGAGCCTAAATATAAACTTGTACAAAAGCAGAAAATATGTATCAAGAATTAATTATTATTGGAAATAATCAAATTTCCAGGCTGGCATCTTTCTCATCAACCTCTCTGTCCCAGTCTCAGCCTAGGGTGGGCAATGGGGCGGGCAAGTGTTCTCCCTGGCTCTCCCAGGCACTGCGGGACTCCTGGGGTTACTTGAAGGAGAGGTGCATTGGACATGCTCCCCCTCATATGCACTTGTATGTCGCCTCAATATTTTTTCTGATCTGATTTTTCTATACTGCTGCCTGCATTCAAAAGATCTCAAGGAAAGATTGAGGGTGGGAAAATGTGTGGAGGGAAGAACTTATTTGGACAGATGAGCAGTGTTCCCTGCAAGAGGGATTCCCAGATGCTGATGACTACAACTTCCATAATTCCCAGATAAAGGCCACTGCAGCTGGGGGTGTTGGGAGTTGTAGTCTACAATACCTGGGAATCCCTCTTAACAGGGAACACTGCAGATGAATGTGGAAGCTATTCTGCTGTGCAGATCCCTGACCCCAAGTTGGAGGATTTGGTCAGCAGGAAAGAGAATATTCACATGCCCCACCCCATGCGCACACACCTGAAATGAACTTCTGTGCCTCCATCAAAAGTTTTTCCCATGTCCTTATGGGTTTCCTACAGTATTGCACTCAATGGAGCTCGAGGGTAGGCTAAGACCAGGAGACTCCCTAGAGGAGAGGATTGGTTTGGAGTGGGGAAGTGGAGTGGCTGTGGTCTAAAAGTATAACATCTCCCTTACCAGGATCGCTGTTGATCCCTGATGAAATATTATTTACAATGTTTGAGGCCCATTTGTCTGGGGCAGCTCAGGAATTCATAGTGGCCATCACAACTATGGGCCTATTCCAAGCAGTCTTGGGATCGACACATCATCATTATTTATTTATTTATTTACACAGTCAGACAGGTGTTATTGACTGGTTGTTTTATCCAGACATTGAGTCCTTCCCAAGGACCTGGGATGGCTGAATTTTATTGTCAATGTTGTTGCTGCTGTTCTAGATATCGTCGCAGAATATAGGCTGTTCCCAGTAAAGCTGCTTTTTGTAATTGGCTGATGGTGATTTCTGTGGCCCCTATGGTGTTGAGGTGCTCTTCAAGGTCTTTTGGAACTCCACCCAGGGCGCCAATTACCACTGGGATTATTTTGGTCTTTTTCTGCCACAGCCTTTCAATTTCAATTTGTAGATCTTTGTATTTGGTGATTTTTTCTATTTCTTTTTCTTCTATTCTGCTATCCCCTGGTATTGCTATGTCGATTATTTTAACTTGTTTTTCTTTCTTCTCGACTACAGTTATATCTGGTGTATTGTGTGGCAGATGTTTGTCTGTTTGTAGTCGGAAGTCCCATAATATTTTTACATCTTCATTTTCTTCAACTTTTTCCATTTTATGGTCCCAACAATTTTTGGCTACAGGTAGCTTGTACTTTTTGCAAATGTTCCAGTGTATCATCCCTGCTACCTATTGTTTCTAAGTATTGTCCCAACTTAGACACAGACCCCACAGTTATTGCAGGGTCTCATGCAGAGGTGTCCAGCAACACTTCTTATGTGGTTAGGCTGGATCAGTTACAGTTTGACTCCTCATTTTGTGGATAAGCTTCTTGGAACTATGCAGCCTACCACCTGTTCTCTTAGCCCTTGTCCGACATGGCTTATACTATCTGTTAGAGCAGGGGTGGAGAACCTTGGCCCTCCAGCTGTTTTTGAACTACAACTCCCATCATCCCCATCCATCCTACCTATTTTTGAATTCCTCATAGAGAATAATTAGGATTGCAGCAAATGTATAGCTTCACGTCGGGGGGAAAGGGGTGTCGTAGAGTGCAGTGTGGTGGCTGGTAGTTCCTAGGGTGGGCAAGGAAGCTATCAGAATTACTTGAAAGGAATTGGGCAAAGGGGTGATTTTTAAGTGATTTTTGAAGTTTACGCGTCTTTAAGGTTTTTCTCCATAAAGAAGCATGGAGGTGTCAGCAAATGTATAGCTTCACGTCGGGGGCAAAGGGGTGGCCTAGAGCAGTGTGGGGTTGGTGGTAGTGCCAGGTAGGGGCAAGGAAGCTACCTGAATTTTTTCAAAGGATTTGGGTGGAGGGCTGATTTTTGGTGAATTGTTGAAGTTTACGCGTCTAAGGTTTTTCCTCATAAGTTATAATGGAGCTTTCAGCAGCCCCATAAGTGCACTTGGGGGGTGCTGGTGTGGCCCAAAGCGAGTGGTGGTGTAGTGCACATAGGGTGCCAACCACCCCCATGGGTTCTGTTGTTTCTGAGGTATTGAGTGTGGATTCTATGATAGCAAATGAGATTTTCAATGAGACACCATGAATCCACTCTAATATGCTATCATAGAAAATATTAACTCTTATATGGCGTCTCCCAGGACACCATACTGTCTCCATCTACATGAAAACACTGGGAGAGATCATCAGGAAATTTGGTTCAGGGTGTTATCAGTATGCTGATGACACCCAAATCTATTTCTCCATGTCAACGTCAGAAGACAGCTTAACCTCCCTAAATGTCTGCCTGCAGGTAGCGATGGGTTGGATGAAGGATAACAAACTGAGACTGAATCTAAATAAGATGAAGGTACTTACTGTGTGGGGTCGGAACTCAGGAGACGATTATGATCTGCCAGTTTGGGGTAGGGTCACACTTCCGCGAAGGAACAGGTACACAGTCTGGGAGTCCTTCTGGATCAAAAACCTTTTCCTATTGTGGAATACCCATCTTTTCTTGAAGAAATCCATCCAGAGAGGGAACGTCCCTTACAACTCTCCCTCAGGCCTTTCCCTGTCCTCTTTCTTCTTTCATCACTCGCCCTTTTTCTTGCCAGTTATAAATGATGGAGGGAAGCCATCTGAACTCCTAGCCCTGCTTTCATGGTCCCCTAAGTATCTGTTTTGACTGTGTGAACACTTCTCCAGCCTCACCTATAGTTTAGAAATTTGTTCAATTATGGCAGTCATTAGAATCCATGTTTTGAATTGTGCACTAAGCCAACACGATGGGTTTAAAAAAACCCCAAAACCATACTTAATTAACTAGACTTGTTTCATTCAACAAAATCTTTCTATCACTCTTTGCAGGTGCTGCAATGACTCTGCCAACGGATTCTCAGCCATCTCTTCTTGCTGGTGGAACGGAAGAGGCTTCAGAGCAACCAGATCAAGTAAGGGAGGGGTCACTGGGGGAAGAGGACAGGGAATGAACAGATCACCTTTGTCTGCTCCAATCTAGGGATGTGCATGAACAGTTCGTGTACTCCCTGGGGCGGGGCAGCGGGGGTGCCTTTTTTAAGGCGCTCTTTACTTGTTTGCCCCCTTCCTGCCACTCGTGGTCCCCCCCCCCGGTGCTTGATTTTGAAAGAGATGCGTGGGGCTGTTCCATGCTGACGTTGATCGGGGCTGCAGGAAGGAAATCTGCAGAACCATGCTTCTCTTTCAAAATTGAGTGCCAGGGATGTGGTGGGGAGAGGGCAGACAGGTAAGGAGCGCCTTACCTGTTTTCTAAAGCTCCCCCCGCCGGTTGAGCCAGCTCGAAGGCCAGTGTTCGAACAGGTTCAGCTCTCCAGAAAGGGAGCTCCGAACCTGTTTGTGCACATCCCTATCCACATCCCCCTTGGTGTGAAAGCATCTCTCTTTCCTTTGGCTTCTGTCAAAATTGCCAGCTAGGGGGGCTGAGAACGCCACTAGTGAAGGCTTTAATCTGGCTAACTGGGCAAGGAAGAGCCGTTGAAAGGGCTGGCTGTCAAATATTTAGCAGGAGGACAGGAATTTGTCCTTTGTTGCAGGATAGTGCATTTTCCAGTGGCAGTTGCTGGTGTCTCCATTGTTTGTTTTTTGTTGCTGTAACCTTTGGAGCGCCATCCTCCTCCATTTCTTTTTATTTGCTGTGTAAATCCCTTTGAAAGTTTTTGTGAAAAGTAGAATATAAATAGAATGAATGACCCTGTAGTAGAATCTTTCCTGCCCTTCTCCTACCAGCTTTCCTTAACTGCCCATTTGGATTGTGCTTGGAAAGGAAAGAACCCTTACGTGGTCTGTGAGGGAGGAAAAGTTTTCTTCTTCTTCTTCCAGGGTCCGGTGACCTTTGAGGAGGTGGCTGTGCATTTCACGGAGGAGGAGTGGGCTCTGTTGGATCTGGACCAAAGAGCCCTGCACAGCGCAGTCATGGAGGAGAATTATGAGACTGTGTCCTCTCTGGGTAAGGCTCCCTCTTTTTTGCTTAAGGGGAGATTGAAAGAAATAGAGATGGATCTGGTTTGCTGAAGTTGGTGAGAGCAGGGTACAAATAATTGGGTTCAGTCCAGTTCTCTGCACTGACTGGCAGCAGCTTTGCAGGGTTTCAGATGAGGGTTTTCCCATCCTACCTGGAGATGCTGCCAGAGACTGAAATGGTGACCTTCTGTAAGTGCTCTGCCACTGTCACTCAGATACGGCCCCTCCCCTTTGGAGTCTGAGAGTCTGGAGATCTTGGTTAGGAGAGGGAGATCTGGGATCCATGCAGAGATTGGTCCTGGGAGAAGGTTCCTCCTCTCAGGTATAATGGGAATCACCCCGAGCAGCAGATTGCAAGCTAAGTCCAGTGAATTGCCTGCCACCAGAGGAGGGTCCCTGTTGGGGCCCAGCAACTCAACCAAGGCTGTGAACGAATCTTGTGCATGTGTAAATTATGTGTACAATTTCCTGCTCAGGTGTCCGAAAATGTATCTGCTGCTCAGCTGTCCGAAAAGGTCTGTCTGGTCTGGATTAATTTTCAGCTTGTTCACACTGCTGGATCTATGACTGATCTTCCCCAGTCCCTACAGAGCTTCATGGTCACTGTACGTCTCCGATAATAATCTGCTATGAAGAAAGAATTATTTTGAATCCCCTTCAGCATCCACACAATTCTCCATACCTAAACAAAACATGAGATATTGAGTTTCCCCACCTAATATATATTTGGCCATAGAAGCTGGGGTCTACAAATGAAGGAAAATCAATTAGGCAGGCAGGAGTTGGCAAATGAGGGGATTTATGAATGAATTGCAGCTGAATTTGGAATTGCATCAATCACTGGATGGGTGTATTTCTTTCATAGTTTGCTCCTCCCACACCAGATGGTGTGGGAGGGAGAAAGCACAAGGGAAGGCAGACACAAGGGAGGCTTCATTAGACACGAAGGGTGATGATGAAAAGGAGAGAAGGGGTTTTTAATGGGTGCAGCATGGCATAGAGAGAGTCCATAGAAGGCAAGGGAAGGAGAGATCTTCTGGCATCCAGGAGCTTTCTATTAGCTTCACACTAACAGATGGACACCACTTCCTGAGTAGATCCTTTTCTGTCCTGGTTTTATGAACCAGTCACTAGCATTCATCAGTGGCAGGCCTTTTCCTTGGCTCAGACCCAACCTTCTCGATAAGAGTTGAGTGGCTGGTATTTTTGACCATCGATTTGGTGAAAGGTGTCCTAGGATTCTTACTTTAATTAGTAAAGAGGTAGAACAATCTAAGGAAAAAAGAGAGGAGTCATGGAAGAAATGTGAGGAGGCCTATCTGCAGGGCAACCAGAAAAGCCATTATTGGTCAACTAGTCTGCAGCTGTGGTTTCAGTTCTTAGGGAAATGGGGAGAAGAGACGGAAAGTGGAGACTGATCTAGTGGTTTCAGCCGCTTAGTGGAGAGGATTATATTTGTCCTTTCTGGATAGCGCTCCTGGGCTATAAGGAAGATGATTGGAGATCCATTTAGCAAAAGCAAGTTCTGTGCAACAAAACTGATGGTCATGGAGACTGAGCAGTCGCAAAGTATGGAATCGGTTTTCTGGACCAAAAGCCAGTGTCCCTGTTAATGGAACTATTCTGGAACGCTGGCGTAACATCCCGGGACTACTTTTGGGCTTGTGTGGGGAATTCGCGAGACTAGAATTAACAATCCATTATAGTGTCAATTTGTGCAAAACTTTGGTCTGGAAATAAAGACCAAGATAGGAATATGGTACAATCAGATTTATTGAGGGATTAATGGGGTACAGACAATGAAAAATAGTTTGGCAATAAAAGGCAGTAAAAATCTTGACTAGCAATATCAATTAGAGACTCACAAAGAGGTGTTTTAGCTTAAGGTCTGAATTGTAAATAAATTAGCTTAAGGCTGGCTAGAGAGAGGATGTGGAGTGTAGCTGTAGATTTTAAGAGAAAGGAGGCAGGAGTGATGCAAGTTAAGAGAGTAGGCTGTTAATAATATCTAATTCAACATCTGGTGGTGTGTCGGTCACACTTGTGGAACATTTATCATTATCATTATTATTAATAAACATATCCATATACCTCCCAAAACCTGCATCTTTGTATAGCAGGTTTATAATAGTGTATAAGTATACACTATATAGCATGGATTGTTGGCTCTCCTCGTGGGGAGTTGAGCAGAAGGCAGGGTAAGGCAAGAGTGCCACTAGAAAAGCCAGGGAAGCAGGATAGCTAAGCAGGACTGGAGCTGGAATTTAAGCTGGAGTAGAAGCTGTTGTGCTTGGTATACCTAAAGCCAAAGCACACCATTTGTTAGCACTTGAGCTAGGAACATAGGAAGCTGCCATATACTGAGTCAGACCATTGGTCTATCTAGCTCAGTATTGTCTTCACAGACTGGCAGCGACTTCTCCAAGGTTGCAGGCAGGAGTCTTTCTCAGCCCTATCCTGGAGAAGCCAGGGAGGGAACTTGAAACCTTCTGCTCTTCCCAGAGTGACTCCATCACCTGAGGGGAAGATCTTGCAGTGCTCACACTTCTAGTCTCCCTTTCATATGCAACCAGGGTGGACCTTGCTTAGCTAAGGGGACAAGTCATGCTTGCTACCACAAGACCAGCTCTCCTCTCCAGATGAGAAGCTAGAAATAGGCAAAAGCATAGGCCTTTGGGTGATACACAGGTCATACCTCCTAGCTACAGGGGCTGACATCCGTGGTTAACAAAAGAAATCATATTGCTTGATTCAATCAGTGGTGGGTATGAACTGGATGAACAATAGAGTGAGATGGTTTGAACAACCTGTATGGACTAGGGTGAATGGGCAAACTGAAGACTTTATTTGTGTGTCAGGAAGACCTTCCAGGAGCAGAAGTAGGAATTCTTTTGAGAGTAAGGACCCTTTCCTCTGGTCTGTGCCAGACCATTAGCACAGCTGGGGTGGGAATGTTCAGCCTTATCTGAGTTCTTGGGGAGAAGATTAGTAAGACTAATCCTTTGTGCCAAGCATCCTTCTCTGTATTGTGAATAGAGGAGAGACATGGGGGGTGGGGGCGGGTATATGTAGAGCATGTGTAGAGTTCACGATCCTCCGAGTTCAGGTAGCCAAGATGGAGACTGCAAACCCGCAGTTCCAAATCATATTTATTTATTTATTTAACATATTTTTATACTTCCCAAAACTTACGTCTCTAGGCAGTTTACAACAAAATAAAAACAGAAAGTAAAACATTAGTTAAATCAAAAACAAAAAGTTTAAAACATTACAACAATTTAACATTTTTAAAATGATATTTTAAAACAGCATTAAAACAATATTAATTAAAAGCCTGGGTGGACAGATGCATCTTTAAAGACTTTTTAAAAGCTGTCAGAGATGGGGAGGCTCTTATTTCACTAGTCTAGGGAGAGCATTCCAAAGCCTAGGGGAGGCAGCAGAGAAGGCCCGTCCCTGAGTGGCCACCAGATGAGCCAGTGGCAAATGCAGACGGACTTCTCCTGATGATCTCAGTGGGCGGTGGGGTTCTGAGGGGTACTGCTTGTAGCCCCCGAACAGGCTGTTCCAGTAACAATCCAAGGGACAAGTGGACAGAGTCAGTTTGCGGTAACAGTGAAGTAAATCAATTGAAATCCTGCTTCACCAGCTGGGTAGTTATGCCCCACATTGTGTATAACAAAAATTTCTACAAATGTGGCCATTAGCCCTTTCAGAGGGGCAAGGGGTGTGAGGCAACAGAAGGATTTCCTCTTCTGCCTGGCCTATGCCAATATGTTATTCCTGCTACTGAAGAAGTTCCTGTGTTTTGGAGATATACCTCTAGGTTGGGCATAGGAGGAAACCCATCACCTTTCTTGGGAAAGTCCTTTTGATCTTCCTGCTTGATCAGGAGAAGGCTTTGGCTTCTTGCAGTGACTCAGTCCAGAGATTCATGATTTCATAAACTAATTCTTTTGTCAAGAGAGAAAGCATTCCTGGATGGAGAGCGACAACTTTTAATTTAGGATTTTGATGTGCCATAGTGTTCGCTCTTTGACATATGTGAATGTGGCTTGTCTTGACAATCCTGCATAAGAACAGGCATACTGGATCAGGCCCAAGACCCATCTAGTCCAACATCCTGCTTCCCAAAGTGGCCCACGAGGTGGGAAGCCCACAGACCAGAGATGGGGATGTCCTCTCTCCTGCTGTTGCTCCCCTGCAACTGGTATTTAGAGGCATCTTAGCCACCTAATGGCACAGCAGAGAAATGACCTGACTAGTAAGCCAGAGGTGCCGGTTTGAATCCTCACTGGCATGTTCCCCAGACTATGGGAAACACCTATATTGGGCAGCAGTGATATAGGAAGGTGCTGAAAGGCATCATCTCATACTGCATGGGATGAGGCAATGGTAAAGCCCTCCTTTATTCTGCCAGGTGGACCCTGGCAGAGGAGGCAGGCGGGTGGGCAAAAATGTCAGGGAGCCCGGCAGGGAGAGAAAATGCTGCTGGTGGGTGGGGAGGGAAAGCTACCAGTGGACGGGGACCTCTGGAACCGCCGGAGGACGTGGACCTCCGGAATGATGGGGAATGGACTGGGGCGGAAGGTGGTGGGGAAGCGGCAGGGAATGGACTGGAGAAGGAAAGGCAACGAACTGGGGGGGAAGGGGGGAAGCGGCAGGGAGAGAGCATTTTATTTGAAGAACATTTTATTCTTATGTATTTTGTACAGATTTTATTGTATTTATTTTATTCTAATGTTTAATTCAATATATTTTACATTAATTTAAATTAATCTTGGCCTGCCAGAACTTCAAAAATTAAATTTTGATTAAATTCATTTTAATTAATTTCACTTTGATTCACTTTGATTTAATTAATTAATTGATTGATTGATATTAAGTGTTACTTTAATAATCAGCAATGTAACAGTCCTTGAAACTCTGCACGAAGAATTTAGCGGTCCTTGACTCCAAAAAGGTTGAGAAACACTGGCTTAGAGCACCCAAAACCCTAGAGAACCCTAGAGCTCCACCCGTGTCTCAGTAATAGTCTGGCTCTGTTCTTCCACCATCAAGAGAACACGTAACCGGGGCTTGTCCGTGTATGTGAGGCCCCTTGACTGTCTCAGCCCTGATCAGTTTTCTCTCTTCTGTCCAGCAGGTAACAGTTGGGAGAGTGAGAATGCGAGAAAGCCCTGGAGAGGATTGTTGGGAGGTGCTGGAAGAACACAGAGGGAACAGCAAAGAATAAAAACTGAAGTCAAACAGAAGAAGAGGAATGGATCTCCTGCTTCTCAGCATGGTGAACTGCATACTATCACAATCCAGGTGGAAAAGGAAAAAGTAGTAGAGAAAACTCTTTACCCTTTCAGCAGGAGGAACTTCTGTCCTGAATCCAGTCTTCAACCTCAGGGGGAAATGCAAACAGAGGAGAAACCATACAAATGCTTGAAATGTGGGGAAAGCTTCAGCAAGAGAGCACATCTAAGTAAACATCAAAGAATCCACACCAGAGAAAAACCATATAGTTGTCTGCAGTGTGGAAGAAGATTCCATCGAACTGACTCACTTAGGAAACATGAAAGAATACACACAGGGGGCAAACCTTATAAATGCATGGAGTGTAGCAAGAGCTTCAGTGACAGATCAAGTCTGACTTCACATCAAAGGATTCACACAGGAGAGAAACCATATACATGCTTGGAGTGTGGAAAGGTCTTCTGTCAAAGGGCAAAACTTCTTATACATCAAAGGATTCATACAGGAGAGAAACCATATACATGCTTGGAATGTGGCAAGACCTTTAGCCGTAAGGAGCAGCTTACCTTTCATCAAAGAATTCACACAGGAGAGAAACCATATACGTGCTTGGAGTGTGGAAAGGGATTCAGAAAAACATCACATCTCACTTCACACCAAAGGATTCACACAGGAGAGAAACCATATACATGCTTGGAATGTGGAAAGAGCTTTTCCCATAATCACGAAGTTACTTTACATCGAAGGGTTCACACAGGGGAGAAACCATATAAATGCTTGGAGTGTGGAAAGAGCTTCAGTGACAGATCAAGACTGACAGCACACCAAAGGATTCACACAGGAGAGAAACCATATACATGCTTTGAGTGTGGAAAGAGTTTCAGTCGCAGCACAAGCCTGACTTCACACCAAAGGGTTCACACAGGAGAGAAACCATATACATGCCTGGAGTGTGGAAAGAGCTTCATCAATAAGCAGCAGCTTAATTCACACCAAAGGATTCACACAGGAAAGAAACCATATACATGCTTTGAGTGTGGGAAAAGCTTCCATTACCGCTCAAACCTGACTTCACACCAAAGGATTCACACAGGAGAGAAACCATATACATGTCTGGAGTGTGGAAAGAGCTACAGTGACAGATCAAGTCTGACCTCACACCAAAGGATTCACACAGGAGAGAAACCATATACCTGCTTGGAGTGTGGAAAGGGATTCAGAAAAGCATCACATCTCACTTCACACCAAATGATTCACACAGGTGAGAAACCATATAAATGCTTGGAGTGTGGAAAAAGCTTCAGTCGGAACCAACTTCTGACTTCACACCAAAGGATTCACACAGGAGAGAAACCATATACATGCTTGGAATGTGGAAGGAGCTTTTCCCATAAGCACGAAGTTACTTTACATCGAAGAGTTCACACAGGGGAGAAACCATATACATGCTTAGAGTGCGGAAAGAGCTTCAGGCAAAAGGCACATCTGACTTCACATCAAAAGATTCACACAGATGAGAAACCATATACATGCTTGGAGTGTGGAAAGAGCTTCAGTGACAGATCAAGGCTGACAGTACACCAAAGGATTCACACAGGAGAAAAACCACATACATGCTTGGAGTGTGGAAAGAGCTTCATCAATAAGCAGCAGCTTAATTCACATCAAAGGATTCACACAGATGAGAAATCATATACATGCTTTGAGTGTGGGAAAAGCTTCCGTTACCGCCCAAACCTGACTTCACACCAAAGGATTCACACAGGAGAGAAACCATATAAATGCTTGGAGTGTGGAAAGAGCTTCAGTCACAGCACAAGCCTGACTTCACACCACAGGATTCACACAGGAGAGAAACCATATAAATGCTTGGAATGTGGAAGGAGCTTCAGGCAAAAGGCACGTCTGATTTCACATCAAAAGATTCACACAGATGGGAAACCATACATGCTTGGTGTGGAAAGAGCTTCAGTGACAGATCAAGGCTGACATCACACCAAAGGATTCACACAGGAGAGAAAGCATATACATGCTTTGAGTGTGGAAAAAGCTTCCTTCACAGGACAAGCCTGTCTTCACACAGTGTGGACAGATGAGTATCCGGGGTGGGGGGGGGCAGGCAGGGCATATGCCCTGCGCGCAGCTGAAGGGGGGCGCAAAGTACATGCCATGCCTCACACCACCACCACCACCAAAAATATTTGGAGCTTTTCTCTCTCCCTGTTGGCAGCCCCACCTTCTCCCAACAGCTGCTGCAGCCTGACTGGTACTCCTCTGAGTTCTGCCTTGTTGTGCTCTGCCCCCCTTAGTATGCAGTTGCCCAACGAGGAAGCGAAGCTGAATGGGACGGAGGAGGGAATTGTTTGCTGGGCTGCTCTCAAAGAAAGTACAAACGAAACCTTATGATAAGCTCTTGTCTGTTTTCCCCATCTCTGGGGAAAGGCGCCCATTGCCGATGCTCATCAGACCCCAGTGGCTTTTAAGCAAGGGGTAGAAATATCTGCTATGGATATTATCTCCATGGGACTTCACAGTTTTGCTCAATCTCCTGCCTCTGACAGTGGCAACTACTCATATTTCAAAGGGAGGTGAAAACAAATGCAATGTGCACACTATAGGAGAAGATATTTGAAAAAGGCTGTACCCTTATTTTTCATAATGTGGTGGGATTTAGCCCTAAGGCATGGATACTTATGTCCCTCCAGCTATGTAACACCAATTATTCTTGCTCTACTTCTCATTTATGGACCTGTTGAATTTTACTTTAAATCTTGGCTAAATTCTAATCTCCAAACATAACCTGTGGCAAATATTTTCATAGGCCAATTAGAAATTACGTGAAAGAGAGTTTCCTTTAATCATTTTGGAATTAGTCAACTTAAAGTCCATTTGTGTTTGTGTCATGATAAAAAGAAAGGCCACATACTACTGTTTCATCATGAGTGAGCCTGCGTCCACTTTCTTCTAAGCAACTACTTCCTGCTAAGCAAAATATTTCAGTATGTATTTTACATCAGTTTATTTTTTGCATTCTGCTTTGAATCCAATTTTAATTCCACCATAGTTCTAGGCAGTCTCCTCTCTTTGTATATATAGCAACTAAGCTCCTTTTTAATTTTAGTGTCCTCCTAGCATAAAGATCTCCATGCTGCCCCAAAATACTTTCTATTCCATTGTGAGTTTGGTTTTAGGGGAAATTTTCACTAGCAGTCTCAGGCTGCTGGGTTGAGGCAAAATTGATCCAAGACATTCCTAAAAACATGTGTAATTGGAACACTAGGAAGGTAACTAATTAATAAATATTTGGACTAGACTAGAGATTTTAAAAAGTTTGGAGTTACCTGTCATGGTGGCAGCATGGTGGTGGAGGGGGCCTCCAGCGAAGGAGGGCCCTCCGAAGGCCTTTAGGTCCAGGCTCCAAATTTACCTAGGTGCACCACTGCCTATACGGCTGGAGGTGGACTAGCCCTCAGACCAGTAGCCACTGACAGACCTTCCTCCATGAATCTGTCTAAGCCCCTTTTAAAGCCATCTAAGCTAGTGACCATCAACACCAGTGTTCCTTCTAAGGTGTGCGTGTGTGCTCACAAGTTTTTAAAAATGTTTTTTAAAGGACATAGTTCTGGCAATTAACTATATAACTATATAATTAGTTATAAATATAAATATATCATTATAAATATAACTATGTAAATATTCACCATGTTCATAATGTGGAGCCAGCGTGGTGTAGTGGTTAGAGTGCTGGACTAGGATCAGGGAGACCTGAGTTCAAATCCCCATTCAGCCATGATACTTGCTAGGTGACTCTGGGCCAGTCACTTCTCTCTCACCCTAACCTACTTCACAGGGTTGTTGTGAGGAGAAACTCAAGTATGTAGTACACCGCTCTGGGCTCCTTGGAGGAAGAGCGGGATATAAAATGTAAATAGTAATAATCCTCTATAATAAAGCCCTTGAGTGTAATCACATGTCCCTGCCCGTGTCTTTCTCGGCCATTCTGGGCATGCGCGGAGCGCATGCCCAGAATGTCCGAGAAAGATACGGCCGCAGGGACACGGCAGCCATGTTGAGGGAGCAGCGGGCCAAGAAGGAACTACAGGGAGGGAGAAGCTGGGATCGGGGAGGGCAGAGGCGGCGGCGGCGGGTACAACCGAGCGGCCGTGAGACTGGGCCCGCTGGCGGCGGGGTAACTGAGCCCGCTGGTGGCGGTGGCCGCTGCAGGGTGACTGGGGCCAATGGCGGCGGCAGCGGGGAGAGGACTGGGCCTGGCCCGCTGGTGGTGGACTGGGCCCACTGGCGGCAGCAGCGGTGGCAACACTCGGCCCTGCCAGAGACAGAGGGAACGGGAGGCGAAGCCGGGCGGGGGAAAGAGGACCGCCAGGGTGACGATGGGCGGCGGCGTGGGAGGAGGAAGTGGGCGGTGGGGAGAGAGGGAACCCACCACAGCCAGCCATGGAGCTCCGGGGAGCAGGCAACGGCTGGAGGAGCTAAAAGCGCGCCCGAAAGGAGGAAGCACAGCAGGCAGACTGACGATGAAGTGGGCAGCCCCGAGAGAGAGCTACTCCCGGGCGGGCTCCTCCTTCTAGTGCCGACCACAGAGAGGAGAAAAACGGCGGGCGCAGAATGGACTACGGAGAAGGCAGAGACGGCAGCAGGGGGATTGGGAGGGGATCGGGAGGACTGAGGGAGGAAGGCAAAGACAGAGAGAGAGAAAGAGAGAGAGAGAAGGGAGGGAGGGAGACAGGGAGACAGGACAATAGAAAGACGGAAAGAAGGAATGGAGAGAAAAGAGAGAGAAGGGAGGGAAAAGGACAAAAGAAACAAGGAGGGAGGGAGGAAAAGAAAGAAAGAGAAGTAATGAAGGAAGGAAGAAGAAGGAGAAAGGAGTGAGGGAGAAGGACAAAAAAAAACCCAACAGAAGGGAGGGAGGAGCAGCCAGCCCCAAAGAGCGAGCCCGTTAAAGGAAGAAAAGAAGAAAAGAGAAAGAAAACAGAAAGATGGGAGTGAGAAGAGGTGGAAGAAAGGAGGGAGAGGGAGAGAGAAGAAAGTAAGGAAAGGAATGAGTGGAAGAGGGAGAGAAAAGGAAGGAATGAAAGAGAGAGAGAGAGAAAGAAAAAAAAAGGAAGGAAAGGAGGGCGAGAGAGAGGGAGAAGGAATAAAGGAAACAAACAAAAAAAAAAGGTACTAG
This sequence comes from Hemicordylus capensis, assembly GCF_027244095.1. Taxonomy (NCBI): domain Eukaryota; kingdom Metazoa; phylum Chordata; class Lepidosauria; order Squamata; family Cordylidae; genus Hemicordylus; species Hemicordylus capensis. The sequence goes on along the minus strand of NC_069658.1, from coordinate 242,914,681 downwards.
TGCCCGTTATTTTAACAGGCTTAAAAATACTAGTTAATAATAATGGGGGTGTGAGTGCACTATATATTGTGAAGTGTGTGTATGTGTGTGTGTATGTAAGTATCAGCAAGGGGCCCATTTTAAAATCTTGTCTCTGGGCCCACTTTAAGCTTGCTACGCCCCTACTCGCTCTCTGAGATTTCCTTCCCCCTATGCTTGGTAAAGTTATCTGAAAGATGGGTGTCAGATGTTTGGACAGGGGAGTGCTTGCCCTAGGCGCTATTTTCCCTAGATACGCCCCTGAGTGTGGAAAGAGCATCAGTCATAGAGCATGCCTGATTTCTCATAGAAAGCTTCATGCTAGTGAAACCATATAAATGCTTGGAGTGTGGGAAGAGCTTTGTTTGGAGACATTCCCTTATTTCTCACTGAAGCACCACTCTAATTATTCATATTGTAAAATGAATTCCTGGAAATGGGCTATGTTAATCTGCTTTGAAAAAACAGCCAAAACCACTTCTGCCTCAAAAGCGTCTGTTTTAAGACATGAGCTTCTGTGTAGTGCATCTTACAGAAGGAGGATCTCACTTATGAAGGGCAATACTTCTCTCTTCGATGCAAGCTCAGCATTGAAGCACTCATCCAGTTGTCTCCTCTTAAAAAGTGGTCACAGCATCAATATTACCCATTGATGTTCACCCACTATATTTGGTTTTTTAAAAAGGCCTCTTATCCCTTAAAAGAGAGAGAGGCATTCCCTCTCTATTACAAGGTAGCAGCATACTATTTTGTTTTGGTGCTTGTGTCCTTATGCCAGGCCTACTCAACTTTGGCCCTCCTGCAGATGTTGGCCTACAACTCCCATAATCCCTGGCTACTGACCACTGTGGTTGGGAATTATGGGAGTTGTAGTCCAAAAACAGCTGAGGGCCAAAGTTGAGCAGGCCTGCCTTGCGCCATGGTGACCATACTCTCTTCAGTTTTCTTATCTAAGAAACGTTTCAGCTTTATCAACCTGAGTCCAGAGTAGTATTTGGATGACCCATAGAATAGTTGTTTGGAGGAAACTTCCCCCAACTCTGCCTAATGAGGGAAAGATGGAGATCTGGGGCCGAGGCCCTTGGCTAGAGGTGTGCACGGAACCACAGATGGTCATTTGGCTGGGTATGTGTGTTACCTTTAAGGAGCAGGGAAGGTGCTCTTCCGCCCCACCCCTCCGCGTTTCCCCCACCAGAGCGGTCCACCTGCACCAGCATACCTCCTTGCCGTCCTGATCAGTGTGCCCGACACACGTCCTGGACCTGGAAGGCCGAAGCTGCAGATCCGACATCCAGATAGTTCCTGTGCGAGCCAAAGGAAAAGACACTGTTAAATGTGTTAATGCATTATTGCAAGCTCTGCTTCATTTGCCTGAGGAACATGAACGATCCGCTGAAGGAGCACACAGGTCCATCAGGCCACTCCCACACACACCGGCAAACTACCATGAGCTACTATGCTAAATGTTTCTGTTTCAGGCGAAGGAAGATGTATTGTGATACTGCAGAAAGAGAAGCAAGTAATGCTTGGGCCCTGATAATCAGATTCTTTCAGGATTTTCCTAAGCATGTTGATCTAAGGAAAGAATTTGCCTGGGCAACACAGCTAGCACATGATAAAGAATTAACCTTGTTTCTCTAAATATCCAGCCATTTGGTGCCTTAGCAGTGGGGGAGGGAGACCACTGGCGGCCCATCTTCGGCCACCGCAGCTGCCCCGCTCGCCCTGTCCCCCGTGTCTGATGTCAGGACACGGGGGGATTGGTCTGGCTCCCGAACAGGGCTGCACAGCCCCATGTGGGAGTCAGAGCCAGGCCGGCACTGCGTTCGCAGCACCAGCCATTTGACTCCCAAGTGGGGCCGCATGGTCCCACTGGGGAACTAAACCAGCACCCCCCGCATCTGACGTCAGACACGGGGTGTGTGTCAGGGCCCAGCTCGCGGCTCCTGATTGGGCGCAGCCCGGGTTCCTCAAACCCATTCACCCGGGTCATGTCAAAGCATAGAAGGCCACCCAAAGAAAGAAATATCGTTCCAGGTAAGTAACATGTTCTTCTTATTCATGGTCTCTGTGCATCACACATGTGGGAAATAGCAAGAGTCTCACCTTTAGACGGGGAAGCGTGGCAGCCTTTCCTGGCTGTGACAGGCGTATGAAGCACTGTGGAACTGAAGAAGAAGCAGCAGAAGAATTTGATTTCTATACTGCCCTTCCAAAAATGGCTCAGGGCAGTTTACACAGAGAGATAATAAATAAATAAGAGGGCTCCTTGTCCCCAAAGGGCTCACATTCTAAAAAGAAACATCAGATAGACACCAGCAACAGTCACTGGAGGTACTGTGCTGGGGGTGGATAGGGCCAGTTACTCTCCCCCTGCTAAATAAAGAGAATCACCACGGTAAAAGGTGCCTCTTTGCCCAGTTAGCAGGGTTAGCAGATAGCATCCCTTCTAGCCCCCAGATCCAAAGCATGGTTTCTGATGAGACCACGTTGTGGCTCTGCAGAAAAACACCAGCCAGGAATGCGACGGAAGTTGCCATGGATCTCATGGAATGGGCATGTAGAAAGGCTGGTAGGGATCCCTTGGCTAATTGGTAGCACAGTTTGATGGTGGAGCACACCCAGGTCGATAGGTGCTGTGAGGAAGCCTGAAGGTCCTTGTGTGGTCTGCCTCCTATTTTCTCCCCTCGAAAAGAGGGGGTCTATGAATGGCAGCAAGTTCTAATGGCTAAGTGGAACCTCCATGTTCAGGAGGTCCCTGTAAAGGCTGTTAGAATTGTTCAGGTGTTGCATGCTAGTGCCTGTGGCTGCATGTTGTCCAATGGCTCTCTCAGTTACGAGATGCTTTTCTTAATAAATCTTTACTTGTCTACTGACTTGTGATAATCTCTCTTCGGACTAAGCACCTTTACCACCAGACCAGAGCTGTGTGAGGACTTCAATGTTTCTCCTCACACCCCTCAACAGCCTGCCTCCCTGGAGGCTTCCCACAACACTATTAAAATCCCCACCATCGTTGCTACTGCTGCTTTCTTGGGCGCCCTTCCCGCCCTCTGCCCTTGCCCTGTCTTCCCTCACCCTCTCTCCATCTCCCTTCTTTACTTGGGAGTCTCTGGGGGCAGGGGGCAGAGGGCAGCAGACAGGATCTTCCCTATGCTGCCAGGGAGCCCTGCATCAAGCCAAGCGCTGCATTCCCTTCCTGCTGCTCATGTTTTGAAATTGCAGTTTCCCCCACCACCCGCTCCCTCCAGTGTTATACAAGTAAAGTAAAGTTGTGCCAGACTCCTGAGCCATGTGGTTGTCTTTGGTAGAATACAGGAGGGGTTTACCATTGCTATCTCCTGCACAGTATGCGATGAAGCCTTTCAGCTGCTTTCCGTATCGCTGCTGCCCGATAGAGGAGTTTCCCATAGTCTGGGAAACATACCAGCGGGGATTCGAACCAGCAACCTCATGCTCCCTAGGCAAGTAACTCCCCCGTTGTGCCATTAGGTGGTATTGCCTAGCAGTAAATGCAAGCATGTACCAAATTCCAGAGCAGTGCATTTAGGGACATGTAGTTCCCTTACCTGAGCGCCTCCATTGTTGTAGTCATTCACAGAACTACCTCTCCCAGAAGACACTGCTCTGCATGTCAATGTGTGCTGCATTTCAAGCCTAGGCTACAGCTACACTGGGCATTCCTTGTGGCACCCCGGGGTAATTTCCTGCTGGATTTGCTCAAGCAAGGGGAGCCTAGTTTGGGATGCCGTCTGGACTAAAATCTGGAGCGGCCTCTTCTGATGGTGAGGGTGGGGGGAGTGACCCTTGCCTTCTCCACCCTTGTGGGTGTTGGGGGCGATCTAGTGAGTCCCCTGTGCATTTGTGGGGAGGGGACCTAGGTGGCCCGCAGGGAGGGGCGGTAGGAAATCCCAGGTGTGCAAGTAATGTGGTGGATGGGTGGGAGAACCAGCAGTCGGTAGGAGACCCAGCAGGAAGGGAGAGAACAAAGGGGCCTCGGCTTAGAGGAGCAAGTTTGTTCTGGCTGCTGATCAGACTTGGTACTCTTCTTAGGTGCTTAAGAATAATGGGGCAGCTGCTGATGGGGTGGGGTCAGGGGCTTAACTATACTAGGGCAAGGGGAGGCAGTTGTCTGGGGGCCCATTGCCTTGGGGAGCCCCCCAGAGGCAAGTCACATGACTGACTCCCCCAGCCGCGCACCCGCCCGGGCTTCCTTCAGTTGTATTCATCCTCCGAAATTGATGTGAGTGTTAAGACCTGGAGCTACCAGAACAAAATTTTACCCTGCTTTTTGTTACCACTATTCAGCCTCATTTAAGATTTATTTCCTGGGCTGAGCTTCAGTGAGGGACATGGGGCCCATTTTGAAATCTTGGCTCTGGGCCCACTCCAACCTTGCTACGCCCCTGGGTGGGGTGATGGGCAGGTAGACCTAGGAGGAACCTTGATCTCCCCATTCCGACCCCTGGCCAATGTGCTCTCTAATTTTTTCATCTGTGTGTGGAATGTGTTTTGTACTGGGTGGCAGTATCAGGGCAGTGTGTGTGTGTGCATTCACAGTGGGGCCTTCCTGATTAAACCTGAGCAGGATCTAAAATTAAGTGAGCAGACAAGTATGTGCAAACGTATATTCCTAAGAGGGAACACTGGCACTCCACCTTTTGCCACACCAGAGGATGCTCTGTGTTGCTTATCCCTCCTATATTTCCCCGTTGGGGGGGGGATTTCTTTTCTCCTCTCAGTAGCCAAGAGCTCCCTTGGGTTGACTCAGTTCCATTTCAAGGACTTTTCATTTGCACTGAGAGGCAGCTGAAGAACACTGATGAAGTTGCCTTCTGAGACAAACCTCTGGTCCATCTAGACCCCAGGATTGTCCACCTGGGATTTATTTTGTTCCATCAAACCACTGAGCTACAATCCCTCCTGAAGTGGAGGGGTAAAAGAGAGAGAGAGCTCTGGACAGGGAGTGTTGAAGAGGAAAGAGAGTGAAGCAAGTGAGGAGTGAGGGGGCTGTAAGAAAACCCAGAGGAGGAAGAAGGCTTGGGAGTTCTTGGAGTCGGACCAAAGGAAAGGAGGCTGCACTGGACTGAAGACTTTCTTCTGTACCCCCCACCCCCACCCTTGCCTCTGTAGTTTCTCTTTGAATCCGGGCATTTGTCTCCTTTTTGTACAGGGAGCAGAGGCACTCTTCCCCCCAGCCCTTGGGGCTCTGGTCTGTGGCCTCCTAGGTGGGAGGGGCATCCCAAGGCTGGGGGGAGGGGGGCTCCTGCAGGCATTCTGCACTGCCCCACCACGGTCCCTGTGCCCGCCCTGCCAAGCAGCTCCTGCGCACCTTTACACACACACAAAACCGTGGAGAGTGGCAGTAGCAAGGGCTGCTGGGAGGGTGGGGGGCTATGAGGGGAGAGTTCCCCTTTAAGGAGATGTTTCCCCAGGTGGAGGGTAGGATGAGTCATGGCAGTGGCAGTGGCAGGGAGGGTAGGGGAGAGTCCCCCGTTACCCTCCGTCGACTGGAGGTGGCAAGCTCAGTCCAGCTATGCTCCCTGCTCCCAAGTGAAGGCCTCTTGCCTCTCTGCTTCCTCCATGTGCCGTTATCACATGGGAGGCGGGAACAGAGCTAGACGGAGCTCACCGTCTCCCATCCTGGATGGGGGGTAACAGGGGGAACTCTCACCTCCTAGCCCCCACTCCCCTGCAGCCGCCACCCAGTTTCCTCGCTCCTCTGAAAGGACTAGCAACCAAATCTGTAGAAATAGGTTTTATTATGCTCAATCAATCGGAGGTATAACAACAGAGTCGTGAGCCAGCATTTTGAGTGAGTGACTCCACTGCTAGCCCAGATACAGAAAGCCTGTAAACATGTCCTTTGCCTGCACAGGTCTTCATCCTTTAGTCCGGAGAACTGATGCCACACTCTGCGACCAGCCACCTGCCTTGAATCTCAGCTTTATGCTCGCAACTCCCACTTGTTAAATGGATCTCCAGTCACCTAACTCAGGTACGCTACACAGAAAGGATAAGTATAACCTTCTCCTCTAGCTGCCTTAAACCACTAGATCCATCTCCTCTTCCTGTCCCTTCTCACCACTTCTCTAGGAGCTGAACCCAGAGGCACAGACTGGTTGCCCCGACTCATTAAAGGCTCTTCTGGCTGCCCTGCAGGTAGGGTTCCTTATCGGCCACCTTTCTCCCGCAATCCCCCCCCCCTTTAGTAAGAAGCTGGAAAAATCACTCCTTCCCTTCTCTTCCATCATCTCTCCCTACCCCGTGAATCATCCTACTAAAAATCTCTCTCCTCTCTCTGATTATCCTTCATGTATAGTGAAGCCTCCCTTGCATCTTTCTTCTTTCATGACTTCTTTCTTCCCACCTCATCTGTGCATCTGTTGTTGCTCTACTGCTGCAGAACACAGACACCTGTTTTAGTGAACATGTAGCTCCAGTTCATTTTTTTGAACTCTCTCTCTTTAGGACCCATCCCTACCTCCCCCTCTTCAATTAATCATAAGTTGGGGAGAGAAGGGTGTTTGATGGGTCAAAATCTACTATTAAGTCTAAATGGTTAAAAAAAAAATGCACCCATACAGCCCAGAACATACTGTTGCATGCTCCAGAGGTTTCCCATGTGCCCAGGAATGCCCCCCAAAGGAAGAAATGTCTCAGGAAACCATGAAAATTGTGGGGAAAGCCCATTTTTTTGCAAGCAACGAGCCTCAAAATGGCTGTGAGATAAAATGGAGAGTGGAAGTGACCTCTACAGTCACTTCCAGCCCTCTAGGAACTTTGAGTAAGTGGGTTGTAACCATATTGTATCTGCAGATTCTTGAAATGGGTGTCTATTAGACACCCCATAGATACACAGAACCGTGGATAGTGGTTCCTTGAATAACAAGGTTATCCTGTATCATATAATAACAAATGATCAATTTTTTAAAAGACAGAGATCCCCCTCCTCCAGACTGTGGGTCTCTTTAGGGCAGGGGCTATAGCTCAGTGTCAGAACACCTACTCTGCATACAGAAAATCTCAATCTCTGGCAGTATCTCCAGCTGGGTCTGGGGGAAAACACATCTGAAAGCCTAAAGAGCTGCTTCCGGTCAAAACGCTGAACTAGATGGGCAATGGTCTGACCCCATTAAGGTGAATCTCCCCAGCAAGGTTTGCCTGGCTTCATCACTTTGTTCTTTTAGATGCCAGGTTAAGACCTTTTGGAACACTCAGGCATTTTAAATGTTGATTTTTAACTGGTTTTAAAAATGTTTTTAAATTGCTCTGTATTGTATCTGGTATTTCTCTTTTTCTCCCCCCCACCCCCGTGGTTTTAGGTCTGTGAGCCACTCAAAGAACAATTTGTTAACGCATTTAATGTGTTATGTGTTTTCATTTCACATTTTAATGATGTGTTGTGAGTCACCCAAAGAACAATTTGTTATGGGACGGCTAACAAATAGTTTATTTTTATTAATTAATATATTATTAATTAATTAATTAATTAATTAATTAATTATTGCTGTTTCATCACTGTCATCATCATTGTGGCAGTTTCATTACTTATTAATTATTATTATTGCAATTTCATATATTCCGAGTCTGTCAGACACAGCCTCCTCAGAGTTTAAGATGTCTTATTTCTTGCATTTATATCCTCCCCCTTCCTCCACTCTGAGCTTCATGTTTTATCCTAACAACAACACTGTGAGGGGGAATAGGTGGAGAGATTATTGGTTCAAAGGAGGATAGAAAGTAAAGCAAGGACTGTGGGCCAAGGTCTCAGACCTAACAGGACCTCATGCCTTCACTGCCCCAAACAAACCAGATACAACAAAGAGGTCCTGATTGTTAATGGCTTGGAGAACTAGAAGAGAGTTTTGCATTCTATTAGTGGGCATGAGAGGGTGGCTGTGGGTCTGGGTCAAAACTACTATTTACTCAAGGGATTAAGCACAATCAAAAGATGATTAAACCACACACACACACACACCCCTCCAGTACTCGAAGTGCCTCACCAAGTGCACACTTAGTGATGCATTCGGTGTGATGGCAAGGCACATGTTTATAGCATCTAGCAATGCCTCTGGCACAGCTCCATATTTCCCTCATTTGACAAAGTGGGGAGGGGGAGGTTTCCTCCAAACAACTATTCTGCAGGTCATCCAAATACTACTTTGAACTCAGGCTGCCAAACCTGAAAAGTTTCTTAGACAAGAAGTCTGTGGATAGTATGGTCACCATGACATAAGGTAGGGCTGCTCAACTTTGGCCCTCCTTCAGTAGTAGTTGGCCTACAACTCCCATCATCCCTGGCTATTGGTCACTATGGCTGGGAATTATGGGAGTTGTAGTCCAAAAGCAGCTGGGAGGCCAAGGTTCAGCAGGCCTGGTGTATGGACACAGCACCAAAACAAAGTATAATGCTGCTACCCTGTAATAGAGAGGAAATGCCTCTTTTAAAAAATGGGATAAGAGGCCTAAAAAACATCATCTAAAAATAGTGGGTAATATCAATGCTCTGACCACTTTTTAAAGAGAAGTTGACTGGATGAGTGCTTCAGTGCTGAGCTTGTACCGAAGAGAGAAGTACTGCCCTTCAGAGGCAAATCCCTTCTTCGCTCATGCCTTAAAATGTAAGCTTTTAAGGTGGACCTGGTTTCGGCTCTTTTTTCAAATACAGATTAATGTAGGTCTTTTCCAGGAATTTATATACAACATGTAGAGTGATACTTGAGAAATAAGAGGAGTGCCTCCAACCAAAGTTCTTCCCACACTGCAAGAATTTATATGGAATCACCAGCATGAAATTTTTGATGAGAAATCAGGCTTGTGCTGTGTCTGAAACCCTTCCCACACTCCAAGCATCTATATGGTTTCTCTCCTGTGTGAATCCTTTGATGTACAGTGAGATGTGGCCTTTGACTGAAGCCTTTTCCACACACTACGCATCTAAATGGTTTCTCCCCTGTGTGAATCCTCTGGTGTAAAGTGAGAGATGTACTTCGACTGAAGCTCTTTCCACACTCCAAGCATGAATACGGTTTCTTTCCTGTGTGAAGCCTTTTGTGTCTAGTGAGATGTGTATTTCGACTGAAGCTCTTTCCACACTCCAAGCATGTATATGGTTTCTCTCTTGTGTGAATCCTTTGGTGTGAAATGAGGGAGTCATTTCGAAGGAAGCTCTTTCCACACTGCAAGCATGTATATGGTTTCTCTCCTGTGTGAATCCTTTGGTGTGAAATGAGGGAGTGATTTTGAAGGAAGCTCTTTCCACACTGCAAGCATGTATGAGGTTTTTCTCCTGTGTGAGTCCTTTTGTGCAAAGTCAGGTTTGGGCTGTGTCTGAACCTCTTTCCACACTCCAAGCATGTATATGGTTTCTCTCCTGTGTGGATCCTTTGGTGTGAAGTCAGGCCTGTGCTGCGACTGAAGCTTTTTCCACACTCCAAGCATGTATAAGGTTTCTCTCCTGTGTGGATCCTTTGGTGTGAAGTCAGGCTAGCTCTATGACTGAAGCTTTTCCCACATTCCAAGCATCTGTATGGTTTCTCCACTGTATGCATTTTCCCTTGAGGTTGAAGGCTAGATTTAGAACAGACGCTCCTCCTTTTGAAAGGGCAAAGAGTTTTCTCTGCTTTCTCCTTCTTTTCCTGGATTGTGGTTATATGCAATTCACCATGCTGAGAAGCAGGAGATCCATTCCTTTTCTTCTGCTTGACTTCATTTTTTATTCTTTGCTGTTTCCTCTGTGTTCTTCCAGCACCTCCCAACAATCCTCTGTGGCATTTTCCCTCATTCTCACGCTCCCAGCTGTTACCAACTGGAATGAAGAGAGGAAACTGATCAGGGCTGCGTGCTGCTTTTTAGCAACAAAGTTCTCATAATGGCTTAATTAGCAAAATATATGAGAAAATGGGTATTTCATAATATGTTTCTCCTTATAATAAATATTTTATTTAGCTTTGTGCATGTAACAGTAGTTCACATATTGTCTTTTTAATAAGCTTGTAATGGAGTAAAGTACCCCAACTTATTGAAACTGTCTTCAAAAATTGCTAAAATGAACATTAAGCATTTCCCCCTTCCCCACCAAATGTCTTATTTATATTCACTTGCTCCATCACAGGAAACTCCATTTTAAAAGCCCTTTAAATGCTCACTTGTTTTTAAATGCTAAAAAAATTGGTGTAGCTCCATATTTGAAATTCTGCTGCCCTGTTTGAAATAAAATTGGTGGCTTTTCCTTCTGTAGTGGATAGACGTACACTAAATGTAGTTCATAGAAGAGATCTAGAAAAATAAGAGGAAAGAAAGATCCCTGCCCTTTGGGGACAAGGATCCATATTTCTTTCTTTCTTGTTTTTCTATGTAATCTGCTTTGGAAACTTTTCTTGAAAAGTGGTATATACTTATTTGTAGTAGTAGTAGAAGATCAAACTGGACTGCTTTATTCTGCTGTGATAGGTATAAAAAGGGCTATTTGAATTTGCTACTGAGTTTGCTACTTAGGACTGGAGTACATGTGGCTAAAAGTCAACAGAAATATGTGTATGTTATAGACATACATACATACATTTTATTATGACACATATCTTGTTCTTCCTCCAAACCTTTATCCTCACAACAATCCTATGAGGCAGGTTTGGAGGAGAGAGAGAGCGAGCGTGTGTATGTAGGTTGCCTTTTGAGTAATTAAAAATGTGTGAAAACACACACAGTAAAATCGTCATTGTTCATAAGTAATGTTCATAAGTAATGGTGTTGTTGTTCATAAGTAATGGTGAAGTCCTAAATAATCCTAATTCCGCCGCTAAGTGTAATCAGCACCTGCCTGGCAATCTGCAAGAGAGAGACACTAAACATTTGCTCCTGGAAAGAAGGATCAGTCCCCTCAAGATCCTTACTTGCATTTTTAAAAATCCAGTTTAAGGTTCTTTTTGAATCAGGCACATCTTCAAACTTGCTTGTACAATTTGGAAATATACTGGTTATTTCTCATTTTTTTCTTTTGCCTGCATCTTGCTAGGGAGCGAGACTTACATGATTCTGTTGGACATTTTATTTTACATTTTATATCCCGCTCTTCCTCCATGGAGTCCAGAGTGGTGTACTACATACTTAAGTTTCTCCTCACAACAACCCTGTGAAGTAGGTTAGGCTGAGAGAGAAGTGACTGGCCCAGAGTCACCCAGCAAGTATCATGGCTGAATGGGGATTTGAACTTGTGTCTCTCCGGTCCTAGTCCAGCACTCTAACCACTACACCATGCTGGTTCTCGACATGGGGCCAGAAGAAGGAGAGGAAGGCAGCGAGGGGTCCATTTTGAAATCTCACCCTTGGGTCCATTCCAATCTTGCTATGCCCCTCCTTCCTCTGCTGCTGGATGGGACATACCACAGCCCAAAAAGGTGGGAGAGAACCCCCCTGCCTACCCTGGGGGAAGAACCTGCTCCAATACTTTCCTTCTAAAAGCTGCTTGAGCAGGAGTCAATTTTATACTGCCTAGTAAATGTGGAAGGAGATTTCCACATAGCAGCTCTGCAGATTTCATGAAGCATTTGTGGCAAATTCACGGAGGAAAAGTCTATCAGTGGCTACTAGTCTGATGGCTAGAGGCCACCTTTAGCCTCAGAAGCAAGATGCCTCTAAATATGGTTGCAGGGGAGCAACAGCAGGTGAGAGGGCATGCCTTCATCTCTTGCCTGTGGGCTTCCCAGAGGCATCTGGTGGGCCACAGTGGGAAACAAGATGTTAGACTAAATGGGTCTTGGGCCCAATCCAGCAGGGCTGCTCTTCTGCAGAAGAGTCAAGACAAGTGACCCCCACATATGTCAAAGAGTGAACACTACAGCACATCAAAATTCTGAATTAAGCGTTGTTGCTCTCCAACCAGGAATGCTTCCTCCCTTGACTACAAGAATTAATTTATGAAATGCATGAATCTCTGGACTGAAATACAGAAATTAACAGTGGAAGGAAACTTGCAGAAGTGTAAAACTATCTCATAGGGTCTGTATTAATGGGGGAAAGAAACTTGCAGAAGCATAAAATCAAGGAGGCAATGTTTATAGAGAAGTTAAAACAAGATATAAATGTTAAGGATGAGATGGCTCTAGATATGAAATGTATTAGCCTTTGAACGATGCAAGCTATGTTAATTATTCTGTCCTCTGCAGCTGTGATACATTTCTCCTTCTGTTCTCCCCCGCCCATTGCTTATTCCGTGGGAAGGATTTTAAATCGCTGAGAGATTTTTTAAATCGCTGAGAGATTTTTTAAATCGCTGAGATTTAAATCGCTGAGAGTATTAGCAGGTGAAGTGAGTGTTTGTACACTGAAACTGTTCTGCATTCTTTTACCTGTAACATCTGGCAAATTTCACTGTTGCATAAATAAAGAGGTCATGGTGGAAAAAACCATTCAGAAATTCCTATTTCCAATGAGAAAGGTCTACACCTGCCTACCTCATTGATTTTCCTTCCTCTTTTATTTATTTATTTATTTATTTATTTATTTATACATACATACATAATACCCCGCTCCCTCCTGTACACTACTGCTCGGGGCGGCTCACAATAATAAAATAGATACAATAAAAGTAACAAAATTGATCAAATTAAGAAAACAAAGTCAGGTTAAAAACCACAATCAGTATTAAGTTCAAATTACATGTTTATGATTCTTAATTTTTAGCTTCTAAAATAAAACTAAAATCTAAAGAACCTACCAGATATAACCAAAGATGGAGCATTTAAAACCCTCCTTAAAAAGATGTGTTTTAGTTGGTTTTTAAAAACACTGAGGGAGGAGGCATGGCGAAGCTCTTCAGGGAGGGCGTTCCAAAGCCAAGAGGCCACAACCAAAAAGGCCCTGTCTCTAGTCCACGCCAACTGGATCTCTGTTAGTGGTGGGGCCACGAGCAGGGTCTAAGGCAATAAATGGAGGGCCTTTGTAGATTCATATGGGTGAATGTGATCCAACAGGTACCCCAGCCCCAAGCCGGGTAGAGCTTTAAAGGTCAAGACCAGCACCTTGAATCTAACCTGGAAGTGGACTGGTAACCAATGATGCTGCTGCAGGATGGGTGTGATACTCATGAAACAACTTGCACCCACAAGCATCCTTGCAGCAGCATTCTGGACCAGCTGAAGCTTCCGAACAGTCTTCAAGGGCAGCCCCACGTAGAGCGCATTGCAGTAGTCCAATCTGGATGTTACCAATGCATAAGTGACTGAGGTCAGGTCTGACTTCTCCAAGTAGGGTTGCAGCTGGCATACCAGCTGTAGTTGGTAAAAGGCACTCCTACACACTGCCACCACCTACGCCTCCAAAGACAACATTGGGTCCAGAAGCACCCCCAAGCTGTGGACTTTGTTTTTCAGAGGGAGTGTGACCCTGTCCAAGACTAGATTTACCTCATCACTCGGATGATCAGTTCTACCAACCCAGAACACTTCCGTCTTATCTGGATTAAGTTTCAGCTTGTTTGCCCCCATCCAGTCTAGAACAGCCTCCAAGCCCCAGTTCAGAGCATCCACTGCTTCCCTGGTGTCTGCTGACTTAAAAAATAGGCAGAGCTGAGTGTCATCGGCACATTGATGGTATCTCAGGCCACACCCATGGATGGCTTCTTCCAGGGGTTTCATGTAAATGTTAAACAGCATGAGGGACAGAATAGATCCTTGTGGCACCCCATAGTCCAAAAGGTGGAGCAAGCATCCCCCAGTACCACCTTCTGAGTATGACCCTCCAGGTAGGAACGGAGCCACCATATAACTGTGCCCCCAAGTCCCAACCCGGAGAGACATCCCAAAAGGATACCATGGTCGATGGTATAGAAAGTCACTGAGGTCCAATAAGATCAACAGAGCCACACTCCCTCTGTCTATCTCCCGGCATAGGCCACCCACTAGGGTGACCGAGGCAGTTTCAGTCCCATATCCAGGTCAGAAGCCAGACTGGAAAAGATCTAAGTAATCAGATTCATCCAGGACCGTCTGGAGCTGAGACGCCACAACGCTCTCCAACACATCTCCCAAGAAGGGGAGGTTTGAAATTGGTCGAAAGTTGTTTAAATCATCTGGGTCCAATGAGGGCTGTTTAAGGAGGGAACTAATGACTGCCTCCTTCAGGCAAGGAGGGGCCACCCCCTGCTCTAGAGAGGCATTCACCATCCCTGCCACACATGGGCCCAGCCCCTCCCTAGAAGCCTTCACCAACCATGAAAGGCAAGGGTCGAGGATGCACATAGTCGGCCTCAACCTTCCAAGCAGCCTGTCTACCTCCTCAGGCAACACAGTCTGAAAACCATCCCGTATAACAAGACCTACCCCCTCAATCTATCTGCCCTTACTCCATCACTCTCTTTCTTCTTCCGTTTCTCCCTCCCTTCAGAATTGCCTGTTCTAGGAATTCCTTTTCTTGTCATTGCTACAATTTTCAACCATTTTAGACAGTGCTAACATTAGCCCCAGACTACTTTATCTAGTGGCTCTGCCTCCCAGATACCAAGGGTTTTTCAATATATTGTAATTACACTAATTGAATGTATTGCTTCATCTGCTAATTCCCCCAATTTATGTTTATTTTCCCAATTCCCTGTCAATGTGTTGTTTCTAATCTTCTTTTTAATACATTTGATTGATTGTTCATTAGAAGCTTCTGTTGTCTTCCCCTTTGTATTGCTTTAGCTGCCACTGCAGAGATCAGCTCTTCGGAGTGACAGTCCCAATTCTGACATGCCTGTTAAGTTCATGTGTCATAACAGCCGAATCCCCTCCTGGCTACTTATCTTGCAAGATTTCAATATTCCCTCCAAGGTCTCCTTGACAGACGGAGCTCTGGATTTCTAGGCCTCCATTTGTATGGCCCGATATATATTAGTTGGGGGAAATTCTAGATCTCATGTTTTGCTCAGGTATGCAGAATTGTGAGGATGCTGAAGGGGATTCAGAATAATTCTTCCCTCATAGCCAGATTGTTATCAGAGACTTACAGTTCTCACAAAGCTCTGTAAGGTTTGGGGATGAGTCATAGATTCAGTGGGTGAGAACAAGCTGGAGCTTAATCCACACCAGACAGACTTTTTTGGACATCTGAGCAGGATTGATAGTGTACACACAATTGACACATGCACAAAATTAGTTCACAGCCTTGATTCAGGTGCAGGGCCCAAATGGGGACCCTCCTCCGGTGGCTAGCAATTCACAGGATTTGGCTTGCAGTCTGCTGCTCGGGGTGAGTCCAGTTATATAGCTGAGAGGATGAAGCCTCTCTGAGGACTAATCTCTGCATGCATTCTGGATCTCCCTCCTCTTCACCAAGATCCCCCTCCCTCCAGACTCCTTTGGGGAGGGGCAATTGCTTAGTGGCAGAGCACCTGTTTCAGTCTCTGGCAGCATCTCCAGGTAGGACTGGGGAAAATCCTCATCTGAAAGCCTGCAAAGCTGCTGCCAGTCAGTGCAGAGAACAATGAATGAGTTGGACCAATGCTCTGACCCCAAATAAAGCAGCTTCATATCTTCAGAGTCTGTCAGATGGAATCTCCTTGGGGTTCCATTTTATTTCTTGTATTTCTATCCTACATTTCCTTCACTCCACTGCGTGCCTCCTCTTTGATCCTCACAAAAACCATGTGAGGAAGGTCAGCCTAAGAGATTATTGGCTCAAAGGCACCCAATTAGCTTAATTGCTCAGGAGTATTTGCTCTTCAAGACTTTTAACACTCTGACTGCTATAGCACACTGATTCTCTGGCCCACATGTGGACCGAACCCAGTTATCTGCACCTTGCTCTCACCAGGAAACCGGACCCATCTCTCTTTTCTTCTTTCAGTCTCCCCTTCAGTGAAAAAGAGGGAGCCTTACCCAGAGAGGACACATTCTCATAATTCTCCTCCATGACTGCCCTGTGCAGGGCTCTTTGGGCTGGATCCAGCAGAGCCCACTCCTCCTCTGTGAAATACACAGCCACCTCCTCAAAAATCACCGGACCCTGGAGGAAGAAGAAGAGGAAGAAAATGTTTCCTTCCTCACAGGCCATGTAAGGGTTCTTTCCCTTCCAAGCACAATCCAAATGGGCAGTTAAGGTAAGCTCGTAGGAGAAGGGCAGGAAAGATTCCCCTGCAAGATCATTAATTATATATGTATAGACTACTTTTCACAAAAAAATTCAAAGGGGTTTACATAGCAAATAAAAAGAAATGGAGGGGAAGGCGCTCCAAATGTTACAACAACAACAAATAGACACAATGGAGACATGAGCAACTGCTACTGGAACAAACATTATCCTGCAACAAAGGGGCAGATTGCTGCCCTCCTGCTAAATATTTGAAAGCCTTTCAAAGGCTCTTCCCTGCCCAGTTAACCAGATTAAAGCCTTTGCAAGTGGCCTTCAC
The DNA here is from genome assembly GCF_027244095.1 of Hemicordylus capensis. Classification (NCBI taxonomy): domain Eukaryota; kingdom Metazoa; phylum Chordata; class Lepidosauria; order Squamata; family Cordylidae; genus Hemicordylus; species Hemicordylus capensis. The sequence goes on along the minus strand of NC_069658.1, from coordinate 242,898,276 downwards.
AGCCCTCCTAGCTGGAAGTTCTGACAGAGGCCAAAGGAAAGAGAGACACTTTCACACCCAGGGCAATATGGGGCAGACAAAGGTGACCTCTTCATTCCCCGTCTTCCTCCTCCCCCAGTGACCCCTCCCCTACTTGGTCTAGTTGCCTTGAAGCCGCTTCCGCTCCACCAGCAAGGAGAGATGGTCGAGTATCCATTGGCAGAGTCAGTCCAGTACCTGTAAATCACACAAGGGTGATGGAAAGATGCTGGTGCATGAAATATAGAATCAAGTATAGTTACAAAGAAATCGTCATGTTGGCTTAGTGCACAATTCAAAAGATGGATTCCGATGGCTATGTCAGCTTTTGAGTTGAAAACTGCCACAACTCAACATATTTTTTATTGTGGAATGACGCTGCTCTTTATGTATGTTTTTAACTTATGAATATTTGATCGGACTTTTAGTAGTTGGGATCAATATTTTGATATTAATGAAGTGATATTATTTAAAACTTATATTTGATCAAAATGTGGTATCTTATAATCTAAGCTATTTATATATTTCAAATGAGAGTTTTCACTTGGGGTTCTTTTAAGCATCGTTATCCCCATAGTACAAGCACAGGTTTGGATGTATACTGTAAATCCCCCCAAAAAAACTTTTTAAAAAATCCTTTTTGCAAGAGACTAGAAGGCATCCACATCCTCTACAAATGGACTCAGAGAAACATCAAAGCAGACCTTGTATTTTGAGGATATTTGAGCAAGCAGGAGACCAAAGGGACTTCCAACCTATCCCTCCATACCCAGTGAAGTGGCAGCTCCGCCAGCTTCCTGTGAGGTCCACCTGGACAGCAGCCTCTGTTTGGCATCCAATTGAGCCCTCTCTGCCTCGGAGAAACCAGGAACTGCTTCTGACAACAGTCCTGGAATCTGAAAGAGAAAGAAGAAGAGATCCCAGACAGGGGACAGGGAGAGGTGGGATGGGAGGATCATCTCCTGGAGGGATTCTCCAGTTGCCTTCTTGGACAAGTAATAGCTTCTTCCAGGACCGCCTGGCTCACATTCTAAGGCCAGGATGAACCGCTCTCTCACCTGCTGCTCTTCCTGCTGCTTCTTCTCCTCTGCCTGGCTCAGGAGGAAACCTTCTGCCAGGGCCACCGCCTGCGAACTGGTCTCCGCTCCACATTCTCTGACCCATCTCTCCATCTCAGGGGGTAGGATGGTCAGGAACTGCTCCAGGACCACCAGGTCCAGGATCTGATTTTTTGTGTGTCTCTCTGGCATCAGCCACTGACGGCAAAGGTTGTGCAGCTGGTGGCAAATCTCTCGGGGGCCCTTGGCATCCTGGTAGCCGAACTGCCTGAAGCATTGGCACTGTATATCTGAGTTCAGGATGTCCCCACTCAGGATCTTCTGTGTGGTCCTTTCCCAGAATCCTCCACTGCACTCAGCCTGGGTGGCATCAGGGCCATTTCCTGCATCGAGGCCAGGAGAATCTTTCTTTCCCATCTTTAATCTGTGTTCCAGGGCAGTGTCCAATAAGAACATCTTATTCTCTTGTGGGATGAAGGTTTTGGAAACCCAGATTCCACTTTGTGGACCTTCTTTCTGTGCAGAAAGGAGACAAATGCCAGAAATCAAAGAGAAACTAGAGAGACAATGTGTGGGCGAGGAAAGGGTGGGGGCGGGGCACAGAAGAAAGCCTTCAGTCCAATGCAGCATCCTTTCCTTTGGCCCGACCCTAAGAACTCCCAAGCCTTCCTCCTCCTATGGGATTTCTTTCAGCCCCCTCACCTCACAGCTGCACTTGTTTCAGTCTTTTTCCTCTCCAACACTCCCTGTCCAGACCTCTCTCCTTTATCCCTCCAGTTGAGGAGGGATTGCAGCTCAGTGGTTTCTATGTCCAAGTCCCAAGTACACAGTCCTGGGCTAGATGAACCAGAACTTTGACTCAGAAGGCAACTTCATATATGTTCTTCAGCTGCCTTTTACGGCACATGAAAATAGCTTGAAACTGAATTGAGTCAACCCAAGGGAGTTCCTGGCTACTGAGAAGGGGGAAGAAACCCCCCCCCCGCCGCCGCCAAACTGGGAAATATGTGAGGGGTAAGCTCTGCAGAGCATCTTCCAAGTGGGTGACAAGGACAGGGGTGGGGAGATCAGCCTTCCTCCTACCTGCCCCCTCACCACAGCTCCTGCATCAGCAGCTGCCTTTCCAGGCTCCATTATTTTTAGGTACCTAAGCAACTCGACTGAATAGGAGTGAGCTCAGACTTGCTCCACTAAGCTGAGCGCCCCCCCCTTCTCTCCCTTCCTGCTGCTGGGTCTACCCCCCATTACTTGCCCACCTGGCAATGCTATCACCCCTCCTCGGTGGCCATCAGGGTGCCCTCCCCGCAAACACATGAGAGACGCGCCAGATTCCCCCCGCCCCGCAAGGACGGAGAAGGCAAAGGTCACTTTGACCCCACCGCCGCCAGAGAGGCGCGAGAGCTTCAGCGGCTTCAGGCAGCAGCTCCGGATTGTAGTCCGGGCAGCATTCCCAGGCAGCTAGGCTACCCTCGAGTGGATCTAGTGGGAAATTTACACAGGGTGCCCAGTGTAGGTGTAGCCTAGCTTGAAATGCTGTCCCTACGGAAATTCAGAGCAGTGCATTTTGGGGCAGGTAGTTCTGTGAATGACTACAACAGTGGAGGCAATCATTCAAGGAACTACATGTTCCAAGATGCACTACCCTAGACTTTGGTACCTGCTTGTCCTTCCAGCTACGCTCCACCACTGGAGGGAGGGAGGGTGGCTTGCAATTTCAAAACACGAGCCTCAGGAAGGGAACGACACTATCCTCTGCTAACTGAGCAAAGAGGCACCTTTTAAAAGTGGTAATTCTCTTTATTTAGCGGGGGAAAGCAACTGGCCCTCTCCATCCCCAGCACAGCAACCCTCCAGTGGCTGTTGCTGGTGTCTATCTTATGTTTCTTTTTTAGATTGTGAGCCCCTTGGGGACAGGGAGCCATTTTATTTGTTTGTTTTATATCTATGTAAACCGCTTTGGGAATTTTGTTGAAAAGCGGTATATAAATATTTGGTGTATTCGGCATATTCGTATTATTTGTCTGTTAAAATTCCCACTATAGTATCGCTGCCCTTCACTCCCCCTGAAACATGGAGCATTTTCAAGGAAAAGGTTAATGAAAACCCCATATCCACAAAGCTCTTTGACTATGCACAGATTCAAATAGATCATTGGTACCAATTAAAAGGAATATTGATTCCGTGTGTGACAGCTGTGACAAAGCCAAATGCTATGCTAAGGATCATTAGAGAAGGGACTGAAAATAAAACTTCTAATATTATCATACACATTCAGGATGCAACAATATTTGGAATACTGTGGTCAGTTCAGGTCATGGCATCCTAAAAAGGATAGAATATCCTAGAGCTGAAAAAAAAGATAGAAGACAACAAGCTAAAGTTATCACTGGCTTAGAGTGCCTTCCTTATTTGGAAGCCTCTCCACATCAACTTTTGTTTCATATTGTTTTATGAGTGTGTCTGTAGCATCCAAGCTACAAGTTAAGGCTTGCATTGGTGTGTTTATGCACATACTCCAATAAAATATTATTTTAAAGGGGGGCATGGGAGAAGGCAGGTATCTACAGCAGAGAACACACAGGTAAGTCAACCCCAATGTAACCCCTCCCCACAAGCTGCAGATGTTGTGGCTGTGCAGGTACAATTCAGCAAATATACAGCATAAAAGAATTGGGGGTGGGGGTGAGCATAGGGAAAGTATGTGTGAGAAAAAACAGCAGCAAGGTAACTACACCCAAAGAAATGGACTGCATGCCACAGGAAAAAGGACGGAAGGGATGTGCCCAGTGACCAAATCAAGGGGCATTCCTATTTGAGCCAATGCAACCCCAAAGTCAATTCACAGGCAGACAGCAACACCTCCAGCTCACGCTTAATTTCCACAATGCTGTTCCTAATTCATGCGATATACCACACTGCTGTTTTCAGGACTCTATAAGTACTAATTTTTTTTAGGATGGTGATCTCACACATTGAAGAGCCAATACCCTGTAACTCTGACCGTAATGAAGCAGCTATAAATCGCCATCTGGGAAACTTTATAGAGGCATACTGTGCCTAAACAGGGAGATTCCACTTAGTCATCATAGCAACCATTGATAAACCTCTTCTACCAAAAAAAAAAAAAAAAGTGTGTGTGGGGGGAAATTTCAGGAGAAATTTGCCTGCTTACTGCTTCATGATACTTAGGGGATCAAGATATCCTACTGTGGGTTTTGGATATTTCTTTTCTTCCCCCCACCCAAGTGCCTAATCTCCTTTTAAAAGATATTTAAATCCCATCTAATGGCAAGTTAGATATATGCAATGCATGAAGAATCTACTGCCAATACACTTAATTGATCGGCTCCTGAGGTAGAGTATCAGGATGAGAGAGCAATAAAACTCTCAGCTCTGTCCTCCAGGCTTCCTGATCATGCAGCAGCCCCGCCTGGAGGGTGAGGGAGGGGGCGCTGCAGTCGTCTATCGAGACCTGTGCCGTTTCCAGGTGCCCAGTCGAGCAATCTCAGAATTTTGAGTGTTTGTCCTTGAGGGTGGGCCTCTGAGATAGGCTGTGGATTCTGCTGGTGCACTTCAGTCTCCCTACCTGAGTTGCTGGGGGTGGTCTCGGAGGTGGCCTTGGGTTCTCCACTATTGTCTTGGAGGATTTCAATGTCCACTCTGAGGCCCCTCTAGTAGGAGTGACTCAGGATTTAATGGCCTCCATGGCAACCATGGTCCTATCTCAAGTGGTATCGGCCCTATCCACATGGCAAGACATTCTCTGGAATAAGTGATCTGGAGGTGGGGGAGTTTGAGATAACTCAAAAGGACTGTAGAGATAAGATAACTCCCTTGTCATGGACAGATCATCATCTGGTGGGGTTTAGTTCGACTGCTCTGTCTACCCTCTGCAGAGGTGGTGGGCCGATTAGAATGGTCCACCCCTGGAGGCTTATGGATCTGCTCGGTTTAGGAGTTTCCAGTGCTGGTGACTCTGTCAAGGCCCTAGTGAATCTCTGGAATGAAGAGACAGCCCGGGCTGTTGACATAGTTGCTCCTAAACTCCCTCTCCGGTTTGGTGGAGCCCATTCTGCTCCTTGGTTTTCCTTGGAGCTTAGGGTGATGAAACAACTCAGGTGATGGCTTGAATGACACTGGAGAGAGTTGTGATGAATCTGACAAAAAATGGGCTAGAGTCTATTTTAGGGACTACTCTATGGCATTGGGGGTGGCGAAGAAACACTTTTTCTCTGCTTCCATTGCATCTGCTCAGTGCAGACCAGCAGAGCTGTTTCATGTAGCAAAGACATTGCTTCACACAGCTCCCCAGGTAATGGGGGAGGAATAATCTACAGCCCATTGTGATCAGTTTGCAAATCGCTTTGCAGATAAAGTCACTCGCATACATGCTGATTTGGACTCCAGAGTTTTGGCAGTTTTGGCAGACGTGCCTCTGGTACCATCTGGTCCTATTGTGTTGGACCACAAAGGTTGCTGCCTGCTTGACAAGGTCATCTGAGGGGGCTCTGCTCTGGGTGCCGACAATGAGGGAGGCTCGGCTGTCGCGCACACAGGACAGGGCCTTCTCTGTTGCTGCCCCCAGATTCTGGAATGGTCTCATGGTGGTTATTCGCTCCTTGGTTTCCATCAGTTTTTAGAAAGTGTTTGAAATCTTGATTTTTTACCCAGGCTTTTATATGATTGTCTCTACTGCTGCTTCTTTGTATTTTGTATGGTTATCTTATGCTTGTGTTTTAAATCTTTTAAGTCAGATCTATGTTTTTATATTTTAGCTTATATTTTAATTGTGCAATTTTTATAGTCTTGTTTTAATTTTTGTGTTGAGATTGTTTTAATGAAAGGCAGTATACACACACACACTAAATAAATAAATAAAAACCCCTCTGTAGCCATTGCTTTCCAGACCAGGCATCATTTTATAACGGGGAAGATAGGGAAGAGAGAATGGCAAATTCCCCAGGAGGAGCAGCCTGGATACGTCCCGAAAGAAGCTTGCAGGAGGATCCGACCCAGCTGCAAAAGTGGAGCCCAAATGCCCTTGTTGTTTGGATAGCCGGACTGTCAAAGCTACAAGGGCATTTGGGCTCCACTTTTGCAGCCGGGTTGGAAGAGAAACTCCGAGATGCAGGCGGAACTTGAGCTGGGTTCCTTCCTTCCTTCCTTCTCCTCCCCCAGCTTTCCTCACGCTCCCTCCTGGCGACCCAACCCTTTCCCAATTCCCATTCCCCCCACTCGCCGGCCCCACCAATTCTGCCCCGCGCCCTGAAGTCTAAGGGACTCTCAGCAAGGCAGGGACTCCCTTTCCAGAGCAGACTGAGCGAGGGAGAAAAACGAGAGACACACAGCAGCCACTTCCGGCTCCCATCCGCCGCTTGGCTTGCGCATTAGCCGCAGAATGTAGAGACAGTGAGAAGACGCTCCATCTTCCGACTCTATCCTACTTGAAGGCGGGCGAATCTCTTGCAGAGCAAAAGGACCTCCCCGTCTCTTTGTGCACTTCTTTGGCCTGAATGTCCGAGGCAGCAAAGAGTGACAGACTCTCCGTGTTCCTGCTCCTACACGGAGCTGCATGAACTAGCTGGAGGGTCGAGGGTGGGGGAGAGTCAGTGACCCCTGTCTTCTCATTCCTTGTGGGGGTCTGTTGAGTAGAGGTGTACCTAAGTAATTCTGGAGCCTGGACCCCAAGGCCTTTGGAGCCCCCCCCCACCCCAATTAGGCATCATCATGCTCCGCCGGGCAGCCACACCACCCAGGACGGACTAAAGAGGATTTGCGGGGGCCCAGGGGCTGTGGAGGCCCTGGACCTCGGCCCCAAAGTCCAGAGGTAAGAGCACATCTGCTGGTGAGTCCTAGGTGCATTTGCGGGGAGGGGCCGGGATGGCCACACGGGAAGGTTGGGTGGGGGCATGGGGTGGGGCGGGATACTAGGCGGTCAAGTGACAGGAGTGAGTGAGAGATCAAGGTAGAGAAGGGAGGGGGGAAAGGCAGGCTTGTAAGGCTGATGGGGAGGGAAGGGGGTGCTAAATTTAGAGGAGCAAGTTTGATCCCCCTCCCTGCTCTCAGAGGCATTGCTGGGTACTTAAAAATTCTGGGGGGCTAGTAAAGCAGCTAGTGGGGGTGGGAGAGGCACGTTTAGAGGAGCAGGTTTGATCTATCTCAAAGTCCCAACCCCCTCCCTTTCACCCCATAGGAAGATACTCACCCCATAGGAAGATGCTCTTCGTATGTTGCCATTCCATATTTCCCAGATGAAGGAGTTTCTTCCCTCTTCTTAGTAAGCCAAGTGCTTGGGTTGATTCTGTTCAGTTTCAAGGCCTGTTTGTTGCCCTACGGAGGAGCAAACAGCTAAAGAACATTCATGAGTCCAAGCATTCATGAGTCCATCTCGCTCACCATTGTCTTCTTGAGACTTGTACAGAGAAACCACTGAACTACAACCCCCCCACCCCCCGAAAGGGAGGCGTAAAGGAAAGGGAGGTGTGGGTGGGGAATGCTGATGAAAAGGAAAGAGAGTGAAGCAATGTAGCTGTGGTGGGAGGGGAGGGGACTGTAGGGAAGACCCAGAGGAGGAGGAGTAAGGTGGGAGTTGTTAGGGTCAGACCAAAGGGAAGGATGTGGCATTGCACTGAAGGCTTTGTTCTGTGGCCCTCAAGGTAAGACCCAGCCCCTTTCCTCCCCCACACATTGGCTTGCTCTTTGACCCCTGGCATTCCTCTCTTTCTTATGTAGGGAGACAGTCCACAAGGTGGAATCTGGGTGTCAAAAACCTTAATTCCTCAAGAGAGGAGTTATTTGATCTTGTTGGAGGCTGCCCTAGAGCACAGATTAAAGATGGGAAAGAAAGATTCTGCTGGCCTCAATGCAGGAAACGGCCCTGATGTCACCTGGGCTGAGAGCAGTGGGGGATTCTGGGAAAGGAGCACGCAGAAGATCCTGAGTGGGGACATCCTGAACTCAGATATACAGTGCCGGCACTTCAGGCAGTTCTGCTACCAGGATGCGAAGGGGCCCCGAGAGGTTTGCCACCAGCTGTACAACCTTTGCTGTCAGTGGCTGTTGCCAGAAGGACACACGAAAAATCAGATGCTGGACCTGGTGGTTCTGGAGAGGTTCCTGCCCACCCTACCCTCAGAGATGAAGAGCTGGGTCAGAGAATGTGGAGTGGAGACCAGTTGCCAGGCGGTGGCCCTGGCCGAAGGTTTCCTCCTGAGCCAGGCAGAAGAGAAGAAGCAGAAAGAGCAACAGGTGAGAGAGCGGTTCATCCTGGGTGTTGCAACAGGCCTAGAATGTGAGCCATGAGATCCTGGAAGAAGCCCCTAGTTGTCCAAGAAGGCAACTAGAGATGGCCTTCCCACCCCACCCCTTCTCAGGCCTTGTTCTGCACCGTTCCTGTCCTAATCTCTACCTCTCCTGTTCTCTTCTTCTGTCTCTTTCAGATTTCAAGACTGTTGTCAGAAGCAGCTCATGGTTTCTCTGAGGCAAGGAGTGTTCCATTGGATGCCAAGCCAACGTCGCTGTCCAGGTGGACCTCGCAGGCAGTTGGTGGAGCTGCCACTTCACAGGGTAAGGAACCATGGGTCAGACATCCCTTTGATCTCCCTCTTGCTCAAATGTCATCAAAATACATGGGGTGCTTTGATGTTTTTCTGAGCCCATTTGAAGAGGATGCTGCCTTCTAGCCCCTTGCAAAGTTTTAAATAAAGTTGTCTTTCAGGATTTATACATCCGTACCTGTACTTGCAGAGACTGTGGGGAGACACTTTTTTTGGTAGGGAACTTAAATATGAACTTGTACAAAAGCAGGAAATGTGTATAAAGAATGAATCATTATTGGAAATCATCAGATCTCCAGGCTGGCATCCCATCAGCCTCTCCTTCCCGATGACAGCCAAGGGTGGGCAACGGGGTGGGCAAGTATTCCCACTTGCTCTCCCGCTGGTGGACCCCTGGGGTCACTTGAAGGAGAGGCACATTTGACATGCTCCCGCTAATATGCCCTCAATATTTTTTTCTGATGTCTGTTCTGATTTTCTATAATGCTACACTCAAAAGATCTCAAGGAAAGATTGAGAGCGGGAGAGTGTGCAGAGGGAAGAATTTATTTGGGCAGATGAGTGTGGAGGCTGCTCTGCTGTGTAGATCCCTGCCCCCACAAGTTGGAGGATTTGGCCTGCAGGAAAGAGACTTTTTCCACACACACACACCTGAAATGCACTTCTGTGCCTCCTATCAAAGGCTTTTCTTATGTCTTTCTGGTTTTCTATGGTGCTGCGCTCAGTGGAGCTCAAGGGGAGGCTGAGTGTCCCCAGAGGGGAGGACTTATTTGGGCAGATGAGAGGCAAGGTTGTGCCATTGTGTGACCTGCCACCCCAGACTGAAGGATTTGCTTTGCAGCATTTAGGCAGGACTGCCACCTGCCACACGTTTCAGCATTTGACTGCCTCTTCTGGAAGGGAGAGAGGAGAGCTGGTCTTGTGGTAGCAAGCATGACTTCTTCCCTTAGCTAAGCAGGGTCCGTCTTGGTTGCATATGAAGGGGAGACTAGAAGTGTGAGCACTGTAAGATATTCCCCTCAGGGGATGGAGCCACTCTGGGAAGAGCAGAAGGTTCCAAGTTCCCTCCCTTGCAGCATCTCCAAGATAGGGCTGAGAGAGATTCCTGCCTGTAACCTTGGAGAAGCCGCTGCCTGTCTGTGAAGGGTCTGACTCAGTATGTGGCAGCTTTCTATGTTCCTATGTTTTAAGGGGAAGGCCTGGAAGTGAGCTGGCATTACCCCTCTTTGCATGAAGAAATTCACCCAGAGAGGGAATGTCCCCTGCAATTCTCCCCACAGGCCTTTCCCTGCCCTCTTTCTCCTTTCAGCTCTCACCCTTTTGATTGCCAGATATACATGATGGAAGGAGGCCATCTGAAATCTAGCCCTGATTTCATGCTCCCCTGAGTATTTGCTTTAGCTTTCTGTGTGTGTCAGGGGGACACCTTTTTCTCCAACATCTCCTACAGTTTTAAAATATGTTGAGTTATGGCAGCTTTCAAAATAAACTGCCCAATGTATCAGAATCCATATTTTGAATTTTCCGCTAGAGAAAACACTTAAAGACTTTTTTAGAACTATACATAATTGTCTCTCTCTTTCATTCACCAACATCTTTCCACCACTCTTTTTTGTTTCGCAGGTACTGGAATGACTCTGCCAATGGATCCTCGGCCATCACTTCTTGCTGGTGGAGTGGAAGAGGCTTCGGTGCAACCAGATCAAGTAAGGGAGTGGTCACTGGGGGAGGAGGAGGACGGGGAATGAACAGATCACCTTTGTCTGCCCCACATCCCCTGGGTGTGAAAGCATCTCTCTTTCCTTTGGCCTCTGTCAAAACTGCCAGCTAGGAGGGCTGTGAAGGCCACTTGTGAAGCCTTTAATCTAACTGGACAAGGAAGATCCTTTGAGAGGGTTGGCTGTCAAATACTTGGCAGAAGGACAGCAATTGGCCGTCACAGGATAGTGTGTGTTCCAGTGGCGGTTGCTGGTGTGTCTGTCGCATCTATTTTTATTTTATATTCTTGTAACAGTTGGAGCATCTTTGAGACATAGCACCATCCCTCTCAAGTATATAAAAGTTGTATATAAAATAATTAATGACCTTGCAGGGCACTGTTCCCTCTAAGCTTTAGACTGTGAGCCCTTTGGGGACAGGGATCCATCTTATTTATTTATTATTTATCTGTGTAAACTGCCCTGAGCCATTTTTGGAAGGGCGGTATAGAATTTGAATGAATGAATGAATAAATAAATAAAAATAAACTGAGTGGCTGAGCACCCACCCACAAAATATGATCCCTTATGCAGTGTTTTCAAGTAACCGCGCAGAGAGTTTCGCTCTTCCCAGTGCGGCAATGGGCTGCCGCCTGTTTGTGACTTCCCCTGCTGCCCCCCCCACCTTTCCCCCCCACTCCTGCCGCCCACGTTGGCTCTTGCCAGGGAAATCAGCTCTCCCACTCTGGCTGCTGCAGGAACCTATTGGATATGGTGACAGGCACATATGGTGACAGGCACACACGTACCCTGCCACCATGATCAAGGCCTGCCACCATTTACAGTAAAAAAATTCTTTTTGCATTGGCAGGCGGCTTGAGGATAGGAGTGAAGCGACTAAGCTTTCCAGCCAGGGAACGGAGGGTAATGCCTCTGCCTCCTTTGGAAGTAAAGTCTGTTTTCCCAGTGAAGAAAACTTCACACAGAAGCAACTTGTTTCCCCCTTTCCGCATGCTGGGAATTTGAGTTGTGCCCCCGCCCCAAGCTGCGGCTGCCTGCGCTCTTTCTAAAGTGTCCGTTTACCTCGACTACTCGCGCACTCGTCCTCTAGCAACTTGGCTGGCAGTTTTGCACAGCCATTTCACCCACGGGAGTCAGTGCCAGCCCTTTTGCAGGTTACGCAGCTGCCCTTGCGTGGGTGCCAGCGAGGATAACGCAGAGCTGGGTTGCAGGAGGCAGCCTCCTCCCAAGAGACGCCTGTTTTTTTACTAACGGGCCCAGAGAGTACCCAAGGACAGCAAAGGCCCCGGAGCGGTCCATGAGATTGCAGGAGGAGGCAGGGCGCGTACATCCATCCATCGCGTTGCTGAGAGGCCCTTTTGAGGCCCTTCCTAAGACAACATTTTGGTTCATTAGAGGAGCAGTAGTTCTCAAACTGTGCAGGGTAGGAGGAATTTGCCCGACAGGCTCTACCTTTAAGCTCTAGACACGGGGGAGGGAAGGATTCCCGCCCCACCCACCCCCGCCCATGTCTTCTGCTTAAATGTGGAGCCTATCATAGAAGCCAGCACAACGTGGTGGTGGTTTGTTTAAAAATAAAATTATTTTTACAACAAAATCTTTTTCTCTATACGTTGCAGGAGCTGTCATGCAATATAATAATATATTACATTTATATGATATGCCCATTATACTTGTATTAGTATTTTTTAAAATAATCATAGTTTTTTTAAATTTATACTAATGGAAAATGGATACAAGTCCATAATACTTCCATTAGTTTTTTGTTCTTGTTTTTTGGCCCCCCACACCCCCCAGCTTCAGTTATTCTCAGGCCTGGTCTCAGCATGAAGCAAAATGATTAAACTCTGCCCCTTCAGTTGGCAGAACTCTCTTTTTGGAATGCACACAGTGTTGCAACCTTGCTTACCAAAACTACAAGTCCAAGAGTGCACCAGATTATGCCTTGCTCTGGTCTCAGGTACAGGCATTTATAATAGCAACAGAGCAGCCAGAAACGTATGTTTAAGGTATAAAACTACTCTCCCCAGCATGCAAATGAGAGCAGGGTTTATTTATTTATTTATATTTTGATTTTTACATGTATATCCCGCTTTTCCTCCGAGGAGCTCAGAGGTTGATTATGTACATACATGGTTATGTTTATCCTCACAACAACCCTGTGAGGTAGTTTAGGCTGAGAGATACATGACTGGCCCAGAATCACCCAGCGTTTCATGGTTGAATGGGGATTTGAACTCAGGTCTTTCCGGTCGTAGTCCAACACTCTAACCACTACGCTATGCTGGTTCTCTGATTGGGTGAACAGATGGCTGTGCTTTCTGTGTTGTGGCACAGTTCTCCTTTGGGTCGGTTTCAGCAAATATGTAATGGAGATGGTGGCAGAGGAACCTCTCTGGTCCATCTTGCTTGGTGATGGGCTTCTGGGCTGGCCGTGCATTGAGGGGCAAAGAGGGAAGGAACTGTGTTTACTGAGGAACAGACTGGTGGCTTTTTATCACTCAGAGCATTGGATGAGGGCTCAGATCAAGCACTGGTGGTCTGATAAAGTAATCTGGACTGGAGGGTGAGAGATAACTAGCATGTATCTGGGGCAAAGACTTGCTTGGACGATTGGAGCTGAAAGGAAAACTTCTTTGGGGCTGGAACAGGGAGGGAACTATGTTCTTAAAAGGTTTATATGGCTGCTGAGCATGTAGCATTGGAATACTCCCCTAGGTCTACATAGGAAAGATTAAAAACAAAAACTATTCTGTGTCCCCAAAAGGCTCAAAAAGGTCTGTGTTGTATTTCCATTGCAACCATCATTCATGGCGCTTAAAAATCTGCTTCTGAATGTTGGGGCGTACAGTACTCTAACAAACAACTGCTGCATAAAAATCCAATTTTATAAATAGGGAGAATTGTAAAATACTTCTTTCCTTCTGTATTTATGGTGTGCATGCATTGTATCTATCACGGCACATAATAATGCACATGTGCACACACTGCCTTGATACTACTGCCCAGAACAAAACTCATTCCGCTCACTGATGAAAAAAATTAGAGGTAACACGGCTGCAGGGGAATCTTTCCTGCCCTTCTCCGACCAGATTATGTTAACTGCCCATTTGGATTGTGCTTGGAAGGGAAAGAATCCTTATGCATTATGTGAGGAATAAATGTTTTCATCTTCTTCTTCTTCCAGGGTCCGGTCACCTTTGAGGAGGTGGCTGTGCATTTCACGGAGGAGGAGTGGGCTCTGCTGGATCCAGCCCAAAGAGCCCTGCACAGGGCAGTCATGGAGGAGAATTATGAGAATGTGTCCTCTCTGGGTAAGGCTCCCTCTTTTTTGCTGAAGACGTGGTGAAAGCCAACAACCTGGATGACTTTAAGAGGGGTTTGCATAACTTCATGGAGGAGAGCTCTACCAAAGGGTACTGGTTTGAGGGCGATAGGCCACCTCCAGCCACAGAGGCAGGATGCCTCTGAGGACCAGTTGCAGGGGACTAACAGCATGAGAGAGGCACGCCCTCAGCTCCTGGCTGTGGGCTTCCCAGCGGCATCTGGTGGGCTACTGTGTGAAATGGGAGGCTGGACTAGATGGACTTTGGGCCTGATCCATTAGGGCTGTTCTTATGTTTTCATGTAAGTGGAGACTGAAAAAGCAAAAAGGAGATGGGTCTGGTTTGCTGATGGTGAGAGCAATGTGCAGATAATCGAGTTCAGTCCACATGTAGACACCAAAGAAGCAGTGTGCTATAGCAGTCAGCGTTTTAAAGATGTTGACGATCTAGGACCAAATGCTCCTCAGCGATGAAGCTCATTGGGTGGCTTTGAACCAATAATCTGTTGGGCTAACCTTCCTCATAGGGTTCTTGTGAAGAACAAAGAAGAGGCATGTAGTGGAGGAAAGGTGGGATATAAATGCAAGAAATAAAATGTAACCCTAAGGAGATTCCACCAGACAGACTCTGAAGATATGAAGCTGCTTTATTTGGGGTCAGAGCATTGGTCCATCTCATTCATTGTTCTCTGCACTGTCTGGCAGCAGTTCTGCAGGGTTTCAGATGAGGGTTTTTCCCAGTCCTACCTGGAGATAGTGCCAGGGACTGAAAGGAAGACCTTAAGCAAGTGCTCTATCACTGAGCTACGGCCCTTCCTGTAGAAAGCTGGTCCTGTGGTAACAAGCATGACTTGTCCCTTTAAGCTAAGCAGGGTCCACCCTGGTTGCATATGAAAGGGAGACTAGAAGTGTGAGCACTGTAAGGTATTCCCCTCAGGGGATGGAGCCGCTCTGGGAAGAGCATCTAGGTTCCAAGTTCCCTCCCTGGTTTCTCCAAGGAAGGGCTGAGAGAGATTCCTGCCTGCAACCTTGGAGAAACTGCTGCCAGTCTGTGAAGACAATACTGAGCTAGATAAACCAATGGTCTGACTCAGTATATGACAGCTTCCTATGTTTCTATGTTCCTAAGGGAGTCTGACATTCTGGAGATCTGTCTCCTTGTTCGCATGTTAGGAGAGAGAGATCTGGGATCCATGCAGTGACTGGTCCTAGGAGAAGGTTCCTCCCCTCAGCTTTATAATGGGACTCATTCTGAACAGCAGATTGCAAGTCAAGTCCTGTGAATTTCCTGCCACCAGAGGAGGGTCCCCATTTAAGCCAAGCACCTGAACGAAGGCTGTGAACCAATTTTGTGCATGGTTAGACTGTGTGTACAGTATATCTCCTGCTCAGATGTCCAAAAAGGTCTATGTGTTCTGAATTAAGTTCCAGCTTGTTCACACCCATTGAATCTGTGACTGATCCCCAACCCCTACAGAGCTTTGGGGTCACTGTAAGCCTCTGAGAATCTATGAGGAAATAATTATTTTGAACCCTTCAGCATCCAGATAATTCTCCATACCTGTGATCTAGAATTTCCCCTGCCTAATATATATATCAGGCCATAGAAGTTGGTACCTACAAAGGGAGGCCTTGAAATCCAGAGCCATTTGTCAAGCAGGCTTCAGAAGGAATACTGAAATCTTGCAAGTTAAGTAGCCAGAAGGGAATTCGGCTGTTATGACCCTTGAGCTACACAAGCATGTCAGTATTGGGGACCATCACTTTGAAGGGCTGATCTCTGCAGTGGGAGTGAAAGCAATAATAAAAGGGACAACAGGACAAGCTTCTAATGAACAATCAGTCAAATGTATTCGAAAGAGAACTAGAAATGACACATCGATAGGGAATTGGGGAAATAAGGAACTAACAAAATAAAGCAGTACATTCAATTAGTATAATTACAATGTATTGAAAAACCCTTGATTTCTGGTTAGCGGAGCTGCTAGCTATATAGGGTGGTTTGTCTCTGGGCCAACCGACTCGATAAGAGCTGGTTGGCAGTTTTAACCATTGTGTGTGCTGTTGGGTTTTTTTTGGTGAAAGGGGCGGAGGCCTAGGACGCTGACTTTGGTTAGTGAAGAGTAGAGCAAATTGAGAAACAAGAGGGGAATCATGGAAGAAATGTCAGGAGGGGTGCTATCTGCGGTGTACCCAGAAAAGCCTTTGAGTCAACTAGTCTGCATCTGAGGTTTCAGCTCTTAGAGAAGCTGGGAGAAGGGACAGGAAGAGGAGACAGATCCAGTGGTTTCAGTGGATTAATGAAGGAAGGAAGATTTGAAAATCCTGTTTTACACAGTGACCCACAAGATGTTGCTGGAAGCCTACAGGCAGGAGTTGAGGGCATGCCCTCTCTCCTGCTGTTACTCCCCTGCAACTGATATTCAGAGGCATCCTGCCTCTGAGACTGAAGGTGGCCTATAGCCCTCTAACTCGTAGCCATTGATAGACCTCTCTTCCATGAAGTTATCCAAACCCCTCTTAAAGCCATCCAAGTTGTTGGCTGTCACCACATCTTGTGACAGAGAATTCCACAAGTTGATTATGTGTTGTGTGAAAAAGTACTTCCGTTTGTGGGTCCTAGATTTCCTGGCAGTCAATTTCATGGGATGACCCCTGGTTTTAATGTTATGTGAAAGGGAGAAGAATTTCTCTCCATCCACTTTCTCCACACCATGCATGATTTTATAGACCTCTATATGTCTCCCCGCAGTCATCTTTTTTCTAAACTAAAAAAGCCCCTGTTGTTGTAGCCTTGTCTCATAAGGAAGGTGCTCTAGGCCCCTGATCATCTTGGTTGCCCTCTTCTGTACCTTTTCCAGTTATGCAATGTCCTTTTTAAGATGTGGTGACCAGAATTGCACCCAGTACTCCAAGTGTGGCTGCACCATAGTTTTGTATAAGGGCATTATAATATTAGCTGTTTTATTTTCAGTCCCCTTTCTAATGATCCCTAGCATGGAATTGGCCTTTTTCACAGCTGCTGTACACTGAGTTGATGAAAAATGGAAAGAAAGAAAAATTAAGTTCAGGAAAAAATCATTAGAAATTGCCCAATTGCTTTGCGGAATGCATGCCAGGTCAGGCATGATGGGTGCCCAGCCTGCTTTGCTGTCCCTAGGCACTACCCATGGGGAATAATGGGGTGGTTTGAGTCCCCCAATATTCCCTATGGGCAAAACAATAAGCACACTGCCACAAAGTGAAATACATTTTTAAAAGGCAGTCTCCAAACACAGAGCACACAGTGCAAAACACAGTCCAAAAAGAATTCCTGACCCAGAATTTGCCTGCCACAGCACCAGGTACCTGCACTGCATCATTGGTACAAGTTGTCCTACACCATCACTGACACAGAAATGCGATGACTCCATTGCCACAGCTACCACACAGCAGCTCTTAAGCATAGCCATAATAACCTCCACTAGAAGGAGGTCTTCTTTTGCCACATTTTTACAGAGTACACCTCTGCAGAATCAGATTGGTTGCAGGCAGATCAGATCAGTGAGTGAAGCACAAGTTAAAAGGACAGACATGTCATAAAGCTCATCTCACACTAAAATCACCAAGAAAATATTACACACAGAGAGCCGAGCTACCATCCCATCCCACCCGGAAGATCACAGAACCACAAGAAGTCTCAAGGAAGGAAGGCAACCAAGTTCTGCTTCTGCCATCTGAGATCCAGCAAAACTATAGTCATCGATCATAGCAGCAACAGCACTATTATAAACATAATATCAGAAAGCACATTAAAAACAGTGCTAAGAAAAGAAAAACCGTCTACTTGATAAGAAGTCTTCTTTCTCCTCTTCATGTCTAGATACTGAGTAGCTGGCCTCAGACTGGCTGCTGGGTCCCAGCTGACAGCCTGCCTGGTTGACCCATATCAGGGCACCAACCCACATACTCATCATGGGCCGTGCATGTGTGTCTGTGCTGCTTGCTTGCGGGGCGGGGAATGTTAGTTGCACACAAAACAGAATAAACCAAACCTCCTGCCTGCTCCATCACAGCCTCCACTCTGATTGGTGTTGGACTTCAGTGCACCAGTCCATCATCATCATCACGTGTGTGCATGTTTGCGTGTGTCAGCAGCACTAGAAATGGGGTGTCCCCACCTCCCTGGCTGTAGAGAACACACTATGAGTGCTGGTTGGTGGGCATGAGAGGAACTGTCCAGAAACTGTTGCCAGGTCCGGCCAGACTTGGAGATGCATTGCCCAAAACTGGCTCAGCACCGACTGCATCTGCCATCTGCTACTTACTGCAGAGCACACTGCTCAGCACTGTTGTGGGGCACAGTGGGCTCCTCCCATACCCCAGACAAAGCGCCAAGGTGCCCCTGTTTGAACCACTGGGTGGGATGCCTGCGTGCATGTGCTGGCTGCGTTGGGGCTGCCAGGGACACCTCGCTTCTGGACTGGGAAGCCATGGAGACACTGTTGCCTTGTGTGGCGTGTGCACTAGTAGGTGCCCCAGCATCCTCCTCCTGGTTCAGTCCCAGCCTCCTGAGCCTGCCTGACCTCGAACCAAGCGTGCCCTCCACCTGGGCAGCTTGTCAGGAAGGAGTGTTGCCCTTCATAGTTGTGATGTGGATGGGGCTCGTTCCTGGGTCTGCTTAACCAATCAGTCAGACACAAGGATTGGGAATTATTAATTGAGGCTTTATTGCTCTGCAGTCAGCGATAGGTAATCAGTAGGCTCATGCTCTCAAACCGATTAGTTTGGTTACAAGTGCACCTTATTTATACAAACAATCTAAATGGTGCTGACACTCTAGACCAGGGCTGCACAACTCAAATGCCCTGGTGGGCCGGAACCATCCACAACTTGGTGTGCAGGGGCCACGGTCACATTTTTAGCGCATTATGACATTATAATTAAATCTTGTTAGCTACTTGTGGCTCTATTTCCCCTGTCAATGGACCCATAGTTTTATCCAAGGTTAGTGGCCAGAGAATAGGTCCTGTCCCTGCTCAATCAGTGGGGCCCCTAGAGCGCATGCCAGACCCCCCAAAATGCCAAGTCCTCTCCTCTCCCTAAATTGTTGTTGCTTTCAGGCTGCAATGCAAGGCATGCTTACATGGGAGTAAGCCTCACTGGGCACACCATGGAGCATAGTTCTGAGAAAGCATGCACAGGATGGCGTTATAAGCTCCTGTGTTGCTGCAGGATACCTGGGGGCCAGTAAAATAGTCCCTGCGGGCCGAATCTGGCCCCCGGGCCTTATGTTGTGCAGGCCTGCCCTAGACACAGTATGGTGATCCAAGTATCTAGTACGCATGCAAATGATTCATTGTTCATCGGGTGATTACTCCTTATTTGGTTAGATCCTGTTTTCTTGACTGTGTCAGCGAGAAACAGTGAGAACCTTGACTATGTTAACAAGTTTCATAGATACAATTTTGCTACAGTAAAGGCAGTGATGTAAGTTATGTCCCTGGGCTGGGCTGGGGTTAGAAATGGGGTTTCTAAGTAAAATGGAGTGGCTTTGGATTTACCTGACACATCAGTTGGGTCACATAGGCAGGCCAAAACATGGCCTGCTGATTGGCCCAGCTTGTTGCTGAGCCCAACAACCATTTCAGTCCTCAGTCAACCTGCCAGGGCTTTGCCTTCCCCAGTAGACAGCCAAGCCTAGAGCTCACCTATCATCTTCTCCAGGAGACGAGCGGCAGGCAAGTCTATCTTAGAGGTGTTGCCTTGGCACACAAGCTCTTCATCGCAAGAAGGAAGGGCTTGAATGCCGAGACAATCTCGGAAATGAGCTTACAATTCCCATAATCCCCAAGCAAAGGCTGTTGCGGCTGGGGATGCTGGGAGTTGTAGTCAATAACATCTGGGAATCCTTGTTAGAGGGAACACTGTATGTGAGGCCATTTTACTGTCTCAGCCCTGATCGGTTTTCTCTTTCCATTGCAGCAGGTGACAGTTGGGAGAGTGAGAATGATGGTAATCTCCACACAGGATTTTTGGGAGGTGCCAGAAGGACAAAGAGAGAACAGCAAAGAATAAAAACTGAAGTCAAACAGGAGAAGAGGAATGGACCTCCTGCTTCTCAGCATGGTGAACTTCATACAGTCACAATCCAGGGGGGAAAGGAGAAAGTAGTAGAGAAAACCCTTTGTCATATCAGCAGGAGGAGCTTCAGTTCTGAACCTAGCCTTCAACCTCAGGGGAAAATGCATACAGAGGAGAAACCATACAAATGCTCAGAATGTGGGAAAACCTTCAGCAAGAAAGAAAATCTCGGTAAACATAATCGAATCCACACTGGAGAGAAACCATATAGTTGTTTGGAGTGTGGGAAGGGCTTCAGTCAGAGGGCACATCTCACTTTACATCAAAGGATTCACACAGGAGAGAAACCATATAAATGCTTGGAGTGTGGAAAGGGCTTCAGTCAAAGGGCACATCTCACTTTTCACCAAAGGATTCACACAGGAGAGAAACCATATACATGCTTGGAGTGTGGAAAGAGTTTCAGTCACAGCACAAGCCTGGCTTCACACCAAAGGATTCACACAGGAGAGAAACCATATACATGCTTGGAGTGTGGAAAGAGCTTCAGTCGTAGCACAAGCCTGGCTTCACACCAAAGGATTCACACAGGAGAGAAACCATATACATGCTTAGAGTGTGGAAAGAGTTTCAGTCACAGCACCAACTTGACTTCACACCAGAGGATTCACACAGGAGAGAAACCTTATAAATGCTTGGAATGTGGAAAGAGCTTCAGTCACAGCAAAAGTGTGACTTCACACCAAAGGATTCACACAGGAGAGAAACCTTATAAATGCTTGGATTGTGGCAAGAGCTTTAGTATTCGCACAAGCCTGACTTTACATCAAAAGGTTCACACAATTGAAAAACCATATAAGTGCTTGGAATGTGGAAAGGGCTTCAGTCAAAGTGCACATCTCACTTCACACGAAAGGATTCACACAGGAGAGAAACCATATACATGCTTCGATTGTGGAAAGGTCTTCAGTCACAGCACAAGCCTGACTTCACACCAAAGGATCCACACAGGTGAGAAACCATTTAGATGCTTGGAGTGTGGAAGTAGCTTCAGTCAAAGTGCACAGCTCACTGTACATCAAAGGATTCACACAGGAGAGAAACCATATAAATGCTTGCAATGTGGAAAGGGCTTCAGTCAACATTCAAATCTAATTTCACATCAAAAGATTCACACAGGTGAGAAACCATATAAATGCTTGGCGTGTGGAAAGAGCTTCAGTCACAGCACAAAACTGACTTCACACCAAAGGATTCACACAGGAGAGAAACCATATACTTGCTTGGAGTGTGGAAAGAACTTCAGTCACAGCACAAGCCTGACTGCACACCAAAGGATTCACACAGGAGAGAAACCATATAAATGCTTGGAGTGTGGTAAGGGCTTCATTCGAAATGCACATCTCGCTTCACATCAAAAGATTCACACAGGAGAGAAACCATATATATGCTTGGAGTGCGGAAAGAGCTTTTGCCATAAGCACCACCTTACTTTACATCAAAGGATTCACACGAGAGAAACCAAATAGATTCTTGCAGTATGTAAAGCACTTCAGACAACAGGGATGTGCAGAACCGGTCTGGCGGTCCGCGGTCTGACGGTTCGGTCCGGCGGTTCATGGGTTCATGATCGAACCAAACACCCACCCACCCAGTTCTGTCTGGACCGGAACCGGACCGCTAGGTCCGGTCCAGCAGGTCTGTGAATTTTTTTTTTTTTTAATGTTTAAATGCAAAAAGGAGCTACCTGTAGCCCCTTCGGGGGGCTTGATGTAGCCGTTGGGGGGGTGTGTCCGCGTGGGTTCCCTCTCCCCCTGCCAGCCTCCCTCATCACCGCTGCAGCCAGGTAAACTTAGTCTTTTTGGCCCTTTTGGGCCTCCGTAAAAGCAAGCAGCCACCATTTTGGCCGCCGCCGCACATGCTCAAATGCTCTCTGCGAGGCCTGGCCTGGCCTACGGCCTCGCAGAGTTCATTTGCGCATGCAATGTGGTGGCCAAAATGGCAGCTGCTCACTTTTACGGAGGCCGGAAAGGGCAAAAAAAAACTACATTTAACCCACCGTGGCAGTGATGAGGGAGGCCGGCAGGGGAAGAGGGAACCCACGCAGACCTCCCGCGGCTACTGCAAGCCCCCCGAAGGGGCTACAGGTAGTTCCTTTTTGCATTTTAAATTTTTTTTTAAATTTAATTTAATTAAAAATTTTTAATTAAAGTCTGGGACTGGGCGTGGGGTGTGGTTTGATGGGGGCCGGACCAAACTGGCCCAGTTCCGTTCGAGGCTGATTTGGCCTCGAACCGAACCAGACGGTTCTGTGCACACTCCTCTATCGGACATAACACAAACCTGACTTCTCATCAAATGCTTCATGCTGGTGAAACCATATAAACGTGTGGGACAAGCTTTGGTTGGAGGCATTCCCTTATTTTTCACTGAAGTACCACTCATTCATGTTGTAAATAAATGCTGGGAAAAGAATTAATTTGCTTTGGGAAAAAGAGCAAAACTACTTCCACCTTAAAAGTTTACATTTTAAGGCGTGGGTTTTTGTGGGGTGCATCTGACCAAAGAAGGGCCTTGGTTAGGAAGGGCAAAACTTCTCTTGAATGCAAGCTCAGCAGTGAAGCACTAATCCAGTCAACTTCAGTTAAAAATTTGTCCCAGCATCAGTATTACCCACTAATGTTCAACCACTTTAGTTAGATATTTTAAAGACTCTTTTATCTCTGTCTCTCCAAGGGAGGACTAGGCCTCACTAGGGATGTACATGGAACCGGCTGGCCCGGTTCGGTTCGAGTACGGAGCGTACTCGAACCTGACCGGACAAGTTCACCTTTCTCTGCTTTGGGAGAGTTCCTTGGGGTGGTGGGGTCCATGGAGGCTCCCCCTCCCCCCGCTGGCCTCCGTAATCACTCCCTCTAGCCAGTTCTTTGGCCCATTTTGGCCTCTGTAGTTTGGCACATTGCCCAAAATGGCGGCCGCCGCACATGCGCAAATGGTCTTTGTGAGGCCCTGGTCATACCAGGCCTCGCAGAGGCTATTTACGCATGTGTGGAACTATGGAGGCCCAAACGGGCCGAAGAACTGGCTCGAGGGAGTGATTATGGAGGCCAGTGGGGGGAGAGGGAACCTCCATGGACCCCCCCTCCGCTGCCCCAAGGAACTCCCCTGAAGGGGAGAAAGGTTAAAAAAAATTGTTTTCCACTTTAAAATAAGTCGCGAACCGTCGGGGTGGGTTCGGTCTGATGTTGGACCGAACGAGGGTGGTGGTTCGGTATGATCTCGAACCGTCAAACCGAACCAGTTTGGGGTTGAACCTGTTTGCACATCCCTAGGCCTCACTTAGAGCAACTTCTGGGAGGGTGGGCTTTTGTAAAAAGCCTGGGAAATTCAAAGCTGAAGGGTAAATCCAGAAGACTTGGTATGGAATTATACACACAGCCACTCAGTGGAGACGTGAATATTTTGTTCTATTGGTTAGTCTGTCCAAGGCGGGCCCTGAGGAAGCAGCAGGCTGAGAACTGTTGGGGATATGGGGAGGCTGCAGCCTTCTAAGTAATAATTTAGGACCCAGTTAGTTAAACCTGTCAGGAAAGTTATTTTTCTGTACTGATGGCTTGGAATCTGGGTTGCCAGCTTAATGAAAACTCTTTCTTACAATCTGTTTTATGAAAAGACAGTTCTTATTGCATACTTTTTTTTCTTTTCTTCTCATAATAAATCTTTGTTGCTGAAGTGTGCTACTCTTCATTTTGGGTCTGCCGCAGTCACACACCTTTGGAGGCCCAGGACTGCTCAGCCCTTTTTGGGAGGGTTTTGCTACTTCTTCACCCCCCAAATATATGGGGAGTGGGTTTCCCCACATCAAAATAAATGGCATAATGGTAGCCTACTGTGAATCCCTTACAGACAAAGATTGAACCCTGTGAGCTCCCCCCTCTGGCTCTGGTAGGAGCCAGAAATACAGTTCTCCTCCTTATTGCAAGGTAGCAGCATAGTGCTTTGTTTGGGTGCTTGTGTCCTTACGCCATGGTGGCCATACTGTCCTCCGACTTCTTGCCTAAGAAACTTTTCAACTTTAGCAGCCTGAGCTAAAAGTAGTATTAGTACAACCTGTTCAAAGTTTGTTTGGAAGAAAATTCCCCCACTCTGCCTAATTAGGGAAAGATGGGATTGTGCCAGAGGCATTGCTAGATGCTGAAAAGATCTGGGGCTGCCTCGGACCTCATGGTAGAGTAATACCTCTTCTTTGGCCATTTCTTTCCAGACCAGGCATCATTTTATATTCAAAAACAGGGAGGAATGACAAATTCCCCAGGAGGAGCAGCCTGGATACGTCCCGAAAGAAGCTTGCAGGAGGATCCGACCCGGGCTGCAAATCTTTTGGCTCCACTTTTGCAGCCTGGTTGAAGGAGAAACTCTGAGATGCTGGGGGAAGAGCTGGGTTTCTTCTTTCCTTCCTTCTCCTCCCCCAGCTTTCCTCACGCTCCTTCCTCCTCGCAACCCAACCCTTTCCCACTCGCCGGCCCCACCAATTCTGCCCCCTCCCCGCGCCCTGAAGTCTAAGGGACCCAACAAGATCGTTCTCTCTTTCCACAACAGAGAGATAGAGGAAAATGAGAGACGGACAGCAGTCACTTCCGGTTCCCACCCGCCATTTGCACATTAGCCACATAATGTAGACAATGAGAAGACGCTTCATCTCCCTATTCTATCCTATTTGAAGGGAGGGGGCAAGCGGATCTCTTGTAGAGCAAAAGCAAGAGATCCCCGTTTTGCTGGATGCCCGAGGGAGCAAGGACTCCCCATGTTCCTGCTCCCGAACACGGACCTGCATGAACTAGTTGGAGCTTCCAGGCATCTCAGGGGCGGGGGTCAGTGACTCCTGTCTTCTCGGCCCTTGTGGGGGTCTGGTGAGTTCTATCTGTATTGGCGGCAAGGGGGCCGGGATGGCCACAGGTAAAGGAAGGTTTGGGGGAATACTGTGTGGTCAAGTGATCGAGGTAGAGAAGGGCAGGGAAAAGGGCAGGCAAGAAGAGTTGATGGGGAGGGCATGATAAGTTTAGAGGAGCAGGTTTGATCTCCCTCCCTGTTCTCAGAGGCGTTTCTCGGTACTTAAAAATGCTAGGGGGCTAGTAAGGTGGCTACTGAGGGCGGGGCGAGAGAGGCATGTTTAGAGGAGCAGGTTTGATCCATCTCAAACCTGCCACCGTCTCCTTTCATCCTATAGGAAGATGCTCACCTCATACTGTATTTCCCAGCTAAGGGAGTTTCTTCCCTTGCCTCCACAAGCCAAGTGCTCGCTTGGGTTGATTCTGTTCATTTCCAAGCTATGCCTGTTTGTTGCCCTACGGAGGGGCAAACAGCTAAAGAACATTCACGAGTCCAAGCTTTGGTCCAAAGCTCACCATTGTCTTCCTGAGACTTGTGCAGAGAAACCTCTGAACTACAATCCCTCATGAAAGGGAGGCGTGAAGGATAGGGAGGTGTGGGTGGGGAATGCCGAAAAGGAAAGAGAGTGAAGCAATGTAGCTGTGGTGGGAGGGGGCTGTAGGCAGGGGCGTAACCAGGAAGGGCAGGCAGGGCACATGCCCTAGGTGCCACTCGAGGGGCGCAAAATCCCACTGACTGCCCCCGCGCTGGGTGCCCCCCCATTTTTTGCCTGCCTGATGCTGCTGCTTGGCATGGTGCGTCATGTCCACTCTGGCAGGGTGCCCCGCAGCTGCCTCTCAGCCAGCCTGCTTAGTCCTCATTGGCTAGCCAGACGCCGGTCCCTCCTCCTGGCTGGCAATCCCGCCCCCCGCGGTTGCGCACCGCACGGCAGGCAGGCAGGCAACAAGATCTCTCTTTCTCACACGTGTTCTGCTGCCTGCTGCACGCTCTCCCGCCGGCTCGTTCGTTCTCTCTTCGGGCTGCAGCAGTGCCTGCATGGAGGAGGTCAGCTGGAGGAGATCGTTCATCACATCATTCACTCAACACTCAACAACAATAAAGTGTCCCTGCATCATTCAGGTGTGTGTGTGTGTGTTTTTTAAAAATATTATTTCTAATTAAATTTCATTTACCAGGGGGAGCGGGAGGGGGAGGACGGAAAAATGACGGGCTCAGGGGGTGTCTCTCGGGGGTGGCGGGGCGGCAGCTGACCTCCCTCTCCCACCCCGAGTTGAGGCGGGTGGGCGGCGGCGCGCTGCTCAATGAGGTTCTCCTTGGCTTTGTCTTCTTGTTGGGCTGGAGTGTGTGAGGCAGGCAGGCAGTGGCAGCCAGCAGTGAGCGAGCCCTTCAGTTTCCCCACACCCACCCTCCCTTCCTCCCTCCTCGAGAACACTGAAGCCCAGCTAAGGGGCTGCTGGGGTCTGGGGAGGGACGTGCCGTGCGTGCGCACACGCCACGCAGGGCCTCTGACCGGGGGGGGGGGGGGCCCAGGGGACTCGGAGGGAGATGGGATGGAGGCCAGCGCCGGTGGGCAGAAGAGGTGATGCGTGGGCCTGGTGCAAAGCATCCCTCGGGGTTGCCCACTCCCAGTGTCCACACTGCTGCTGCACGCTGCCCCGCCCCAGAGCGAGGGAGCTGCCGCGCTGCCGCTGGCTGCAACCCGCTGGTGGCTGGCCTGTCTGGAGGCGAGCTGCCGGCATGTCAGCGCCGCCGTCTCCGACTCTTCACATCATGTGCAAACACAAAATCCATTAAAATTGTTAAGTCAAGATAAGAGACTTCTGAATCTTGACTGCAATCAAGATGATCCACACTTTAAAAAGCTGGGCTGCTGCTCTTCTGTAGTAACCATTTCCAGAGGGGCCGTGCTGTCTGACGCAGTCAGAACACAAGAAGGCTTGTGGCACTTTGAAGATTAACTCACTTGTTGTAGCACAGCCTTTCATGGACTAGATGAAGTCAGCTCAAGTCCACAAAAGGGTTAGGCTACAATTGCCATGTTAGTCTTCAAGGTGCTGCAAGACCTCCTTGTTTCTTCGGAAGTAGTTACTTAGCCATGTGAATTTAAGCAATTTACCTCTCATATATACAAGGTACTTCCACAGTAATAGCTTTATCAAAAAAAGTAGATGGGTATCATCAACTATGGCAGAGGGCAGCTTCTGGCTTTTCACAGCAGTAAGCACAGGGGGGAGCAGGGTCCAATCTAGATTTCCTGGCAAACATACCTGAATGATTGTATATATCCCATGTAATATGAAGGAGTGCTGGACTAGGACCGGGAGACCCGAGTTCAAATCCCCATTCAGCCATGACACTTGCTGGGTGGCCCTGGGCCAGTCACTTCTCTCTCAGCCTAGACTACTTCACAGGGTTGTTGTGAGGAGAAACTTAAATATGTAGTACACTGCTCTGGGCTCCTTGGAGGAGGAGGAGTGGGAGATTTAAGAAGGTTAAATAAATAAATAAATAAATAAATAAATTTTGCTGCTTGCTGGCAGATAGCAGTGGCGGGGGCAGGGGGGTTGCTAATACGCACTGCTGGATTTGGAATGGAAGGTGGGCTGATGCTGCTTGAAAGACCATCACTGCCTGCCTGAGTGTTTGGCTGCTACTCCATGCTCCATGTTTATATTTGTAAATATAACAGATATACCAAAAATGCCATAAGACTCCATGCCTTTGGAGCTGCCAAGGAGACTTGGGTAGCAGACCTGGGTAGAGAATACTGTCCTGCAGGCCCAGTTGAGGACCTTCTGCATAGCCTAAAGCGGAGATGAGCCCCAAGACACTGCCCCCCACTTACCCCACTCCTTTGCGGATGGATTATTTGAAGGCAAGGCATTTTTCGCACCCACTACTAGCCATAACATATGTGATGTGGGTTTGCTTTTGTGTGTGTGTGTGTGTGTGTTTGTGTGTGTCAGGGGCGTAACTACTATTAGGCAAGGGGAGGCGGCTGCCTGGGGCCCCCCACGCCTCGAGGGGGCCCCCAGAGGCAAGTCACATGACTATATATTGTGAAGTTTGTGTGTGTGTATGTGTGTGTGAGCGAGGGGCCCATTTTAAAATTTTTTCTCTGGGCCCACTCCAGCCTTGTCATGCCCCTGGTGTGTGTGTGTGTAGCAGTGTGCCCGAACCGGTCCGGCGGCCATTCCAAAGAATGGCCGAACTGCCGGACCGGTCCGGCCCTGCCTGGTTCGGGTCCGGGTGGGAGGTATGCCTTTAAGGGCGGGAGGGCTTGCTTAGCCCTCCCGCCTCCTTGCCCCCGCCAGCGCCCGTATTGAACAGTATAGGGGCGCTGGAAACCAGCCGCCCCCCCCGCCACCGCCGCGGCGGCGAAATAACCCCCAAAGCCAGCCAGCCAGCCAGCCAGCCCTCCCTCCCTCCCAGCTAGCTGCCCGCTCACCCACCCACCTGCTCGCTCACTGCATAAGAAACGAGAGGAGCTCCGGCACAGAGCTCCTCTCGTTCGGAAGGCCTCCTGCAGAATGGCGGCTTGCGCGCGGGCGCATGCGCGCACCACAAAGCACGCCGTTCTCCGGAGGCCCGGTCTACCCGCCGGGAAAGGGCCGGGTAGACCGGGCCTCCGATCGCTGAGTAGACCGGGCCTCCGATCGCCGGAGGCCCGGTCTACCCAGTGATCGGAGGCCCGGTCTACCCGCCGGGAAAGGGCCGGGTAGACCGGGCCTCCGATCGCTGGGTAGACCGGGCCTCTGGCGATCGGAGGCCCGGTCTACTCAGCAATCGGAGGCCCGGTCTACCCGGCCCTTTCCCGGCGGGTAGACCGGGCCTCCGGAGAACGGCGTGCTTTGCAGTGCGCGCATGCGCGCGCGCGCAAGCCGCCATTCTGCAGGAGGCCTTCCGAACGAGAGGAGCTCTGTGCCGGAGCTCCTCTCGTTTCTTATGCAGTGAGCGAGCGGGTGAGTGGGCGGGTGGGCGGGCGGGCAGCTAGCTGGGAGGGAGGGAGGGCTGGCTGGCTGGCTGGCTTTGGGGGTTATTTCGCCGCGGCGGCGGCGGGGGGGGGGGCGGCTGGTTTCCAGCACCCCTATACTGTTCAATACGGGCACTGGCGGGGGCAAGGAGGTGGGAGGGCTAAGCAAGCCCTCCCCGCCCTAGAAACAAGGCCCCCCTTCGGTGCTGGTCCGGACTTTTCCGGACCGTGCACATCACTATGTGTGTGTGTGAAAGTATTTCTTTCCTTTTGCTAGATGAGATAAATCTCCGCCTCCAGAATATTATTAGTGTTCTCTAAACTATGTTTGGACGGAGGGTGGGGTTGCACAATTTCAGTGCTTGCCCTAGGCGCTATTTTCCCTAGATACACCTCTGCCTCCTGGAGGACCTTGTTTTGGTGTACTCCTCCTTGCCGGGAATGGGATGAAGTTCTGCAGGCGCAGAGCACACCACGTGTACCCCGGAGCTTCGGTTCCCATTAGACAGCCGCCAATTGCGGGGCTGCAGCGGGAGGGAGGAACAGCATCCTCTCGTCCGATGCTCACACTCCCTCCCCGCTAGAGAAGAAGAAAGGAATGGAGAGAGGAGGAGGAGGAGAGGAGGAGGAGGGGCCTGGGCAGGAAGTCAGGGAAGGCAAAGGGACCGCCAAATCTCGGCAGGTGCATGCATTTCCTTGGAGAGGATCTGGAGGGAGGTCGGTCCCTGGAGGCTGGTTGGTGGGGCGGCGGCAGGTGAGCAAGGCTGATGGGGGAGGGCTAAGTTTAGAGGAGCAAGTTTGACCCCCCCCCCGCCCGCTTGCCTTTCAGATGCATTGCTTGCTTGGTACTTAGAAAGTCTGGGGGCTAGTAAGGTGGCTACTGCAGGGGGTGGGCCAGCTTAGAGGGGCGGGTTTGATCTATCTCTTCCCCCTCTCCCGCTCCTTCCACTCCACGGGAAGAAGCTCCGTGTTGCCATCCCATATTTCCTAGCTGGGGCTGGGGGAGTTTATTTCCTCTTCTCAGCAAGCCCGGTGCTCTGGGTTGATTCGGTTCAGTTTCAGGCTAGTTCTATTTGCCCTATGGAAGAAGGAGCAGCTCAAGAACATGCACGAGTCCAAGCTTTGGTCCATCTCGCTCACCATTGTCTTCCTGAGACTTGTACAGAGCAACCACTGAACTACAATCCCCCCTGAAAGGGAGGCGTGAAGGAAAGGGAGGTGTGGGTGGGGAATGCCGAAAAGGAAAGAGGGTAGGAACCTCTACGCGTATATCTAAAATATATACCATAGGGTCATTATTTTAATATGTCATCACTTTATCACATTATTTTAACCATATTATCACAAAAGGGGCTTCTGTGTTTTGAATCAAGAATCCATATAGAAATACTTTAGTTCATGAAAATTGTTTCTTATACACTTTGCATGCATTGTAGTTGCAAAAAACATAAGAACAGCCCTGCTGGATCAGGCCCAAGGCCCATCTAGTCCAGCATCCTGTTTCGCACAGTGGTCCACCAGATGCTGCTGGAAGCCACAGGCAGGAGTTGAGGGCATGCCCTCTCTCCTGCTGCTACTCCCCTGCAACTGGTACTCAGAGGCATCCTGCCTTTGAGGCTGAAGGTGGCCTGTAGCCCTCCGACTAGTAGCTGAAGGAAAGTTAGCTTTGTTATGGGAAGTTAGTTTAGTTAGTTAGTCATAGGAAGTTAGTTATGGGAAGTTAGCTTAGTTAACAGGGAAGTTAGCTTAGTTATGGAGTCAGATACACAGATTTAGATGGGTATAGGTCATTTATGCAAATTGGGTACCATAACTAGCTTGTTCTCTAACCACAAGAACATGGAAAGGGGTTTTTTTTTCTGCTGAGAGGTGGCCATTAGGTCATGGTCAACTGACAAGTGAGATCATGTAATCCTAAAATATTTTGGCATGGTAGTCAGCTATTCATACTTTTTGCATACCAAGCAATATTGATCACTATCTAATTATTCTATGATGACTTATTTCTAATTAAGATGGATGGTATCTTCTAATTAGAAGTGGCCTCTCAAAACCATACTCTTGGCATGGAAGAAAATTCCCCTAAAAGAAGGGATTATAAAAGTTGGCATCACGGATTAGAATATAGTTTTTTCCCCCCTTTTTGATCTTCAGTTCTTTTAAAATGTCCTCCCTCTTTAGCGTTGGGCTTCAAGCCCTGGCTATACAGGTGAAACTCGGAAAATTAGAATATCGTGCAAAAGTCCATTAATTACAGTAATGCAAATTAAAAGGTGAAACTGATATATGAGACAGACGCATTACATGCAAAGTGAGATAAGTCAAGCCTTAATTTGTTATAATTGTGATGATCATGGCGTACAGCTCATGAAAACCCCAAATCCACAATCTCAGAAAATTAGAATATTACATGGAACCAAGAAGACAAGGATTGAAGAATAGAACAATATCGGACCTCTGAAAAGTATACAGTGTACTGTGCTTGATTGGCCAGCAAACACACCTGACCTGACCCCATAGAGAATCTATGGGGCATGGCCAAGAGAAGGATGAGAGACATGAGACCAAACAATGCAGAATTGCTGAAGGCCGCTAATGAAGCATCCTGGTCTTCCATAATACCTCATCAGTGCCACAGGCTGATAGCATCCATGCCACGCCGCATTGAGGCAGTAATTGCTGCAAAAGGGGCCCAAACCAAGTACTGAATACATATGCATGCGTATATATTTTTCAGAGGTCTGATATTGTTCTATTCTTCAATCCTTGTCTTCTTGGTTCCATGTAATATTCTAATTTTCTGAGATTGTGGATTTGGGGTTTTCATGAGCTGTACGCCATGATCATCACAATTATAACAAATTAAGGCTTGACTTATCTCACTTTGCATGTAATGCGTCTGTCTCATATATCAGTTTCACCTTTTAATTTGCATTATTGAAATTAATGGACTTTTGCACGATATTCTAATTTTCCGAGTTTCACCTGTAGTCTTGTCTTTAAAAAAAATTCTTTGTCATTGGGTCTCCTGTTTTAAGTTTTATCTTTTGTATTGCTGACTTCTTTGCAAGAGTGGTGAGATGCCTACTGAATTCTTTAATACTAGCCAACCCCGCACAGACCATCTGTGTGGCGCTTTGGGGCCGGCTGTTTCCCCCTCCCTCTTCATCCTGCCCCGTCTCTCCTCTCTTCCACTTCTCTCCAGCCCTCCTCCCCGCCGTTCCTCCCCCCACTGAAAATCAGCTTTTCTAACCTATCTTTAATGTAATCTAAATAAAATGTTAATATGATTCCTAGTGTGTGTGTTTCACGTTCTAGGCAATAGGCAAACAACTGGTCAGAACTCAATAAGCTCATAGCTAAATCTGGCTACTGGGAGAAATTAGGAATTAAAAAATTCCAACTAGGTGAAGCAATGTAGCTGTGGTGGGAGGGGCTGCAGGGGAGGCCCAGAGGAGGAATAAGGTGCAGGGAGCTAGGGTCAAAACAAAGGGAAGGATGCTGCATTAGACTGAAGGCTTTGTTCTGTGGCCCTCAAGGTAAGATCCACCCTCTTTCCTCCCCGACACACTGCCTTGCTCTCTCACCCCTGACATCTCTCTTTCTTTTGTATAGGGAGAAGTCCATGAAGAAGAATCTGTGTGTCAAAGAAATTGCTGCCTCAAGAGAAAACAAGATATTTGGTTTTTGCTGGAGGCTGCCTTGGAGCACAGATTGAAGATGGGGGAGAGAGATTCTGTTGGCTCTGAAGCAGGCAAAGCCCCTAATGCCACCCAGGCTGAGAGCAGTGGGGGATTCTGGGAAAGGACCACACAGAAAATCCTGAGCGGAGGCAACCTGAACTCGGATGTACAACGCCAGCACTTCAGGCAGTTCTGCTACCAAGAGGTTGATGGGCCCCGAGAGGTTTGCAACCAGCTGCACAACCTCTGTCATAAGTGGCTGATGCCAGAAAGACACACAAAAAATCAGATCCTGGACCTGGTGGTCCTGGAGCAGTTCCTGACCATCCTACCCCCTGAGATGAAGAGCTGGGTCAGAGAATGTGGAGCGGAGACCAGTTCGCAGGCGGTGGCTCTGGCAGAAGGTTTCCTCCTGAGCCAGGCAGAGGAGAAGAAGCAGCAGGAAGAGCAGCAGGTGAGAGAGCGGTTCATCTTGGGAGTTGCAACGGGCCTAGAATGTGAGCCAGGTGATCCTGGAAGAAGCCACTAGTTGTCCAAGAAGGTTGGAGAATCCCTCCAGGAGATGACCCTCCCACCCCACCCCTCCTCATGCCTTGTTCTGCACCATTTTATCCTAATCTCTACTTCTCCCTGTCCCCTGTCTGGGGGTCTCTTCTTCTGTTTCTTTCAGATTCCAGGACCGTTGTTGGAAGCAGCTCCTGGTTTCTCTGAGGCAGAGAGGGCTCCATTGGATGCCAAGCAGAGGCCACTGTTGTTATGCCCAACGGGGGTATTTTGGACTCAGAAGACCTTGTTTCTTTGTGCGTATTATGTTTATGAAACCAGGTGTCAGTAATGTGCCTATCACAGCTCTCAGTTATAACAGGGAGAATTTGAAATGTCTAACCCAAAAGCTAGATACTTGATCAGTATTCCAAAGATTAATTTGGGATCTCTCTCTGTCAGAGCAGAGACCAGCCCAATTCCAGTGTCACAAATTAAGATCCTTATTCTAAAGATCTGTTCATTTCCAGTGAATATAGTCCAAGGTCTTCAGCTTTGAGTCCATACATTGTTCTGAGATAAAGTAGTTCTCAGATGCTGTGTTCTCAGCCACTTTGCACTCTGCATATGCTCTAGAGCATCTCAGAGCCGAAGGAACTGAACACTATCTCCTGATTATTGGAAAGAATCAATTCTCCATGCTGGCATTTCCCCCATCAACCTCTCTTTCCCAATGACAGCCAAGGGTGGGCAATGGGGCGGGCAAGTGTTCCCACGTGCACTCCTGCTGCTGGACCCCTGGGGTTACTTGAAGGAGAGGCGCATTGGACATGCTCCCCCTAATATGCACTTGTATGTCCCCTCAATATTTTTTCTGATGTCTGTTCTCAAGGAAAGATTGAGCATGGGAGAGTGTGCGGAGGAAAGAAATTATTTGGTCAGTTAAGTGTGGAGGCTTCTCTGCTGTGTAGATTCCTGACCCCAAGTTGGAGGATTTGGTCTGCAGGAAAGAGACTTTTCACATACCCATCTTTGCATGAAGAAATGCACCCAGAGAGGGAATGTCCCCTGCAATTCTCCCCTCAGGCCTTTCCTTGCCCTCTTTCTCCTTTCACCTCTCACCCTTTTGATTGCCAGATGCACATGATGGAGGGAGGCAGTGTTCCCTCTAACAGAGATTCCCAGATGTTGTTGACTACAACTCCCATAATGCCCAAGCAAAAGCCATTGCAGCTGGGGATTCTGGGAGTTGTAGTCAACAACATCTGGGGATCCCTGTTAGAGGGAACACTGGAGGGAGGCCACCTGAACTCCTAGCCCTGCTTTCATGCTCCCCATGTACTTGTTTTAACTGTGTGCATGTCTGGGGGGAACTCTTCTCCAGGCTCTCCCACAGATTAAAAATAGGTTGAGTTATGGCAGTTTTCAACTCAAACTGCCACATGTGTTGAAGTCCATATCTTGCACTATGCCAGCATGAAGACTTTTTAAAAACTATACTTAGTTGTCTCTCTATTTCGTTCACCAACATCTTTCCATCACTCTTGTGTGATTCACAGGTACTGGAGTGACTCAGCCAATGGATTCTCGGCCATCTCTTCTTGCTGATGGAGCGGAAGAGGCTTCAGTGCAACCAGAACAAGTAGGGGAGGGGTCACTAGGGGGGGAGGACAGGGAATGAGGAGGTCACCTTCATCTGCCCCACTTCCCTCTGGGTGTGAAAGCATCTCTCTTTCCTTTGGCCTCTGTCAAAACTGCCGGCTAGGAGGGCTGTGAAGGCCACTTGTGGAGGCTTTAATTTGGCTAACTGGGCAAGGAAGAGATTTTGAAAGGGCTGGCTGTACAGTATTTAGCAGGAGGACAGCAATTGGCCTCTTTGTTACAGGATAGTGTATTTTCCAGTGGCACTTGCTGGTGTCTCCATGGTGTCTATTTCTTTATTTATTAACAGTTGGAGCACCTTTGAGACAGAACACCTTCCCCCTCCATTTCTTTTTAATTTGCTATATAAACCCCTTTAATGCTTTTTGTGAAAAGTAGAATATAAATAGAATGAATGACCCTCCAGGGGAATCTTTCCTGCCATTCTCCTACCACCTTATGTTAACTGCCCATTTGGATTATGCTTGGAAAGGAAAGAACCCTTACGTGGTCTGTGAGGGAGGAAATGTTTTCTTCTTCTTCCAGGGTGCAGTGACTTTTGAGGAGGTGGCTGTGTATTTCACGGAGGAGGAGTGGGCTCTGCTGGATCCAGACCAAAGAGCCCTGCACAGGGCAGTCATGGAGGAGAACTATGAGAATGTGTCCTTTCTGGGTAAGGCTCAGTGTTTCCTCTAATTTTTTCCATCAGTGAGCAGAATGAGGTTGGTTCTGGTCCGCAGGATCAAGGCAGTGTGTACACATGTACATTATTGTGTACCACTAAAGAGACAACACATGCACGTGTGCACAAACACAAATATTGAAGGAAAGAAGTGTATTTTACAATTCTATTTCTAAGATTATAATATAAAATGTAAAATATTCTATTTCTAAAATTGGATTTATATCGTATATTGCCAGACTGAGTATGCTAGCTCTGGGGGTTGAAGCCAAGCTCTTAAAATTCCATAAAGACAAAATTTATTCTGTCTGAGCTTTTCTGAAAATAGTGTTTTCTTGATATAGTGAATCCTTTTGACAGAACCATGCCGTACTTCATCGCATACAGAACAAATACCTTCAGTTAATTAAACTGCTGAGAACTATTATTGTTCTCAGCAGATTTTTAATGAACAATGATCTCAATAATAGTTAAGATATGATATTTTTCAGAATTTTTCTGAAAAAGAAAAAAGCCTCAAAGACTCATGTTTAAGTAATCAGCTGTAATTATATTTCTTAATTTTTTGAAGGCTTTTGTTCTGTATGTGATGAAGTTATTACCAATCTTGTCTACTGAGGGAATCTAGCCCCTGAGAAGTATTAAATTTTGATAAGTGGCAGAGAAGATAACAGAGTAGAGCAAGCAGGAGCCTAACCCAGTACAATATGGTTCTGCCAAGATAGGTCAAATCCAATCATATCAAGAAGACACTACTTTCAAAAAAGCTCAGACAGAATACATTTTGTCCTTATGGAATTCTAATAGCTCATCTTCTACTTCAGAACAACATTATGCGAAGAGGACTATGAATTTAAGACTATCCCCTCCTCACCCAATTTCTAACCTCAAAGAACTGGGGGCTGGGGGTGGGTCTAACCTTAGATTCGGGTAAATGGGGAATATTTTGTGTTTATATATATTTTAACATGGTGATGATTTTTTTAAGAACAGGGATTTTTTAAGATGGGGAAAACTGATTTTTTTAAGAACGGGGATTTTTTTAAGATGGGGAAAACTGAAAGGGACTGAGGCAGGTAGCAGTGGTCTCTCTAATTTTTTTCATCTCTGTGCGGAATGAGTTTTGTTCTGGGCAGCAGTATCAAGGCACTGTGTGTGCAGATGCATTCAGAGTGTGACCTTCCTAATTCAACCTGAGTGGGATCTAAAATTAATTGAGCGGACATCAGAAAACTTGTGAGCGCATGCACGTGTGCACACCTTAAAGAGAACAGTGGCAGGTAGGCTTGGCTCAAAGGAAAAGGAGTGAGAATTATGAAGGGGCATTCAAGATGGGAAAGATATTAAAAGGGCAGTTTAGACAGAGAGAGAAGTAAGGGCAGAATTAGTTCTACCATTAGGCAGGGTGAGGCAACTCTTCTCGGGCAGGAGCTCCTGGAGTCACACTGAAGATCAATTTTTTTTTTTGCCATTCAATAACTGGTATTTTTATTATGATCTCTGAACCTCAGAGGGAGGTTCCAACCTCAAATTGGTATGTTAAGGGATGCCAAAGGATAGATAGTAACTGATTCAGAGAAGATCAAACAGAGATGGAAGGAGTATCCTGAAAATCTGTACAGCAGGGACGCCAACACCCAAGATGCTCTAGAAGATATTCCTTACTTGCAAGAACTTCTAGTACGGGAAGATGAAGTTAGGTCAGCACTCCAGTCATTACCAGGTCGGAAGGCTAGAGGAATCGATGGAATAGCTACAGAAATATGGCAAGCAACAGAAGAAGAATCAGCCAAGGCTTTAACCAAACTATACCAGCAAATTTGGAGAACGACACAGTGGCCAACAGATTGGAAGAGGTCAGTCTACATACCCATACCAAAGAAAGGAGACTTAACAGATTGTGCCAACCATTGCACAATATCCTTAATTTCATATGCTAGCAAAATAATGCTCAGAATTAGGAAGGCTTACCACCAGCCCTGCCCAGGTTTCCTAGTTCCCATGGATTAGTTATCTCTTAACTCTGCCAAATCATCCCATTCTTTCTTTCAGTGGATGTGAGAAGACACAGAAATCACACCAAGCATGTCTTTTGTTACTCTACTGTAGAACAACTATGGAACAGAGGATATGCAAATGAACTAGAGTTTCCTAACTTATTGGGTACAATTCTTAAGAGGAAAGGGGGAGAAAGAGGGGGGGAAAGGAAGACATTTAGGAGAAGTTTCCATTTCCAACATGGCAGGAGACAATCGATGGGTCAGATCAATTGAATCATTCTGTGGCTGACCGAGATGCTGTAGTAGAAATGAAGGAGAGGTTGGCGTGCAGAGTAGCTAGAGAGCGAAGAGACAACTCGTGTTGGAGAGAAGGGAGCTAGATTTCCAACCTCTTGCCCTGGGGCAGCAGCAGTTATACCTTTTGGGTCAGTCAGCTCTCAGCTCACTGGGTCAGCCACTTCCATTGGACCCCCTTGACAATGATGTACCCCAAAGGTCCAAAACTGGGGTACTGGCAGGTGTTTCCATACCCTTGCCCAAAGTGTCTCAAACTCAAGGACCTTATCCCTCACAGAATGTCCCATGTCAGGATGTCTTCTTTAGATGTTGTCAGTTAAGGACTTTAGCCCTTGATGGTCCTAGCTATAACTGTCAACCTTCCAGTCGTCTTGGCTCATCTTCAATCCTTAGCCATTGGATTGGCCCTATCCACCCCCAGCACAGTACTTCCAGTGCCTGTTGCTGCTGTGTGTCCTATGTTTCTTTTTAGAATGTGAGTCCTTTGGGGACAGGGAGCCATCTTATTTGTTTTATTTCTCTTTGTAAACCGCCCTGAGCCATTTTTGGAAGGGCGGTATAGAAATCGAATTAATAATAATAATAATTGATGTACAGATAGGGAGTAGCGTGAGGATGGGGATAGTTATACACCACCTTCACAAACAATTAAAGCTTGTCAGAGCCTTGCAAATTGCACCAATGATACAGAAGTGTCAGTTTACACCTCAACCTTTGGTCTTAATTGCACACTTGTTTCTATTCCAAGTTGGCCTTGTCCCACATTGCTTAATATTTACTGTCCTGTCTAATCTGGAATGTACAGAAGACAGACAACATCACGTTACTATAACTTTCTTCAAACACTCATTACACCGAGTGCTTAAAAGAGCAAATTGCTTCACTTTCCCATGGTGCACTTTGTGCAACTTTTGCTTAAGGCTCAAGGAAAATGCAGAGACCTAATTAGTAAAATACAAGCAATTGAATACACATAAGCTATTGAGTAAAGTGATTTATGAAGCATACAGTCTTAACAAAAGTATAAGAATACATCGGAGAAGAGCTGGTCTTGTGGTAGCAAGCATGAATTGTCTCCTTTGCTAAACTGGATCTGCCCTGGTTTACATTTAAATGGGAGACATGTGAGCACAGTAAGCTATTCCCATTAGGGGGTGCTTTGGGAAGAGAATCTGAGGTTCCAAGTTCCCTCCCTGGCATCTCCAAGATAGGTCTGAGAGAGATTCCTGCCTACAACTTTGGAGAAGCTGCTGCCAGTCTGTGTAGACAATACTGAGCTAGATGGTCAGTAGAAGGCAAATTCCTATGTTCCTATATAGTCTGTAATATAAAAGCATTGGAAAAGGCTTCAGCCACTATATATGAAAGGAGATGCAACTGCATCAGGGAAAACTGGGCTAATACAGGCCATGGTTCATGACACAGTTGGTGAGATTAAAATATATATTTAGGGGACAGCTTGTTGAAATGAAAATTCTTCAATTTATGAGCAAGCCTAAAATCAAGGGGATTAACTGAGAATCACACATGGTATTACAGTTTTACACTTTAACTCGAAGGGTGATTGTTGTTGTTTTTTAATTGATGTGGGGCTTCTTCTTTTTCTTGGTCTGACCAGTTTTCTCACTTGGTTCCATCAGGTGACAATTGGGAGACTGAGGATGAGGGAAAAACCCATGGAGGATTGTTAAAAGTTGCCCCATCTAAAAAGAGAGAAAAACAGGGAATGATAACTGAAGCCAGACAGATGAGGAGAAATGGGTCTCACACTTCTGAACATGGTAGTTTCCATGAAATCAATATCCGAGAAAAAATGGGGAAAGACATGGAAAGAAATGTGTGTCTTGTGTACAGTACAATTTTCACTTTTGCAATAATCCTGCAACCTCAGTTGAACATGCACACAGAGGAGAAAACATATAAATGTATCAAATGTGAGAGCAGCTTCAGCAACCGTGGAAATCTTACTATGCATCAAAGAATCCACACTGGAGAGAGAGCATATAAATGCTTGGAGTGTGAGGAAAACTTCACTGAGAGTCGTAGTCTTACTAAACATCAAAGAATCCACACTGGGGAGAAACCATATCAGTGCTTAGAGTGTGGGAAAAACTTCACTGAGAGTCATAGTCTTACTAGACATCAAAGAATCCACACTGGGGAGAAACCATATCAATGCTTAGAGTGTGGAAAGTATTTTAGTAGGAGTGAACACCTCACAGGTCATCAAAGGATTCACTCGGGAGAGAAACCACATAAATGCTTAGAGTGTGGAAAGAATTTCAGTCAAAAGACAAGCCTCACTTCTCATCAAAGGATTCACTCAGGGGAGAAACCACATAAATGCTTGGAGTGTGGAAAGAGTTTCAGTCACAAGGCAAGCCTCACTTCTCATCAAAGGATTCATTCAGGGGAGAAACCACATAAATGTTTGGAGTGTGGAAAGAGTTTCAGTCAAAAGGCAAGCCTCACTTCACATCAAAGGATTCACACTGGAGAAAGACCATATAACTGCTTGGAGTGTGGAAAGAGCTTCACTAAGAGTAAACACCTGAGCAGTCATAGAAGAATCCACACTGGGGTGAAACCATATCAATGCTTGGAGTGTGGCAAGAGTTTCGGCTGTAACAGCAGTCTCAATTCTCATAAAAGTATTCATACTGGGGTGAAACCGTATAAATGCTTAGAATGTGGGAAAAGCTTCAGTTTGAGTTCACGACTCACTTCACATCAAAAGACTCATACAGGAGAGAAACCTTATAAATGCTTGGAGTGTGGAAAGAGTTATAGCAGGAGTGAATACCTCACTTTACATCGAAGGATTCATACTGGAGAGAGACCTTATAAATGCTTGGAGTGTGGGAAGACTTACATTAGAATTGAACACCTCCGTTCACATCAAAGAACTCACACTGGAGAAAAACCTTATAAATGCTTGGAGTGTGGAAAGAGCTTCAGTTATAGTACACATCTCACTTCACATCATAGGATTCACACTGGAGAAAAGCCATATCAATGCTTGGTTTGTGGAAAGAGCTTCAATACCAAAAAGTACCTCTCTGAACATAATAGGATTCACACCGGGGAGAAACCATATGAATGCTTGGTTTGTGGAAAGACCTTCCGTTGGAGGAACTACCTTACTTCACACCAAAGGGCCCACTCTGTTGATTCATGCTCTGACTGATGTCAGAAATCTTAAGGCTTCTAATGAATGCAGGAGGAGAGAAGTTAACCACTTAGTCTGATGAGATGTTTGCCATTTGCCTTTATCTTTGAGTAAACCGCCCTGAGCCATTTTTTGAAGGGCTGTATAGAAATCAAATGAATGAATGAATGAAGAAGAATTTCTTTCCAACACATGAATTCATTTCCCCTTCTTTTGTTTTCTCATGCCATTTTGATTCTGATGTTTTTAACTCTTTCAATTCTTCTGTAGAATGCCTAGTGCCCAGAATAAAGGGCTTTCATTTGTTGAAGTAAAACCAGTTTGCCAACGCTCTGTGCATTGCTGTGTGTTTGGCTACATGTTGAATTTAGCCCACTGGGGCAAGAAAAGGAAAAGGTTTCCACAGACAGATTGCCCCTGCATGCATTTAGGCATGTCAGAAAATACAAAGGATGTGCATGGAAGGAAAGTGCCCACATTCTGATCAGGTGGGGTGGTTGAAGAAGCAGACCAAACATCATCTGTGCCAGTCCCAAGAGAGGGCTCTTGGGGTCATGGTGGATCAAAGCCTCTACCCAATGTGCAGCAGCTCTGAAAAAGTCAAATTCCATGCCAGGGATCATTAAGAAAGGAATCAAAAATAAAATGGTTAGCATCGTATTGCCCTTTTGAAAATCCAGGGTGCAACCCCATTTGGGATACTGTGCTCAGTTCTGATCATGGCATCTCAGTAAGGTTATTTCAGAGTGGAAAGGGTGCAGAAAGGGGCCAAAAAAAATCCCCACCACCCCAGAGCACCTGTATAATGAGAGGCTACAATAGCTGGGGCTTCTTGATGGAGGAAAGAGGGCTATAAAGGGCCACATGAGTGAGGCTTATAAAACTGTTCATGGTATGAAGAAAATGGGGTGGAGGGAGAGAAACTTTTCTCACAACACTAGAGCAAGGGATCATTGAATGAAGCTGATGGACAGGAGATTTAGGATAGGCAAAAGAAGCACTTTGTCACCAGTGTTCCCTGATGATGCTGACTACAACTCCCATAATCCCCAAGCAAAAGCCATTGTAGCTGGGGATTCTGGGAGTTGTAGTCAACAAGATCTGGGAATCCCTGTTAGAGGGAACACAGGGTGGTGCGGGCGGGGGGGGGAGTATTCCGTACTTAACAGGTGGAGGCAGGAGGTGCCTGAAGCCAGGGGCGTAACTATAATAGGGCAAGGGGAGACAGTTGTCTGGGTGCCCATTGCCTTGGGGGGCCCCCAGAGGCAACTCACATGACTGACACCCCCAGTCACGCACCCGCCTGGGCTTCCTTCAGTTGTATTAATCCTCTGAAATTGATGTGAGTGTTAAGAGCTGGAGCTACCAGAACAGTACGTCTTTCTCTAGTACCATTAAATGACTCGCATAGTCCACAATTTACAAAACTTGAGCTGAGCTTCAGTGGGGTGGGGGGCCCATTTTAAAATCTTGTCTCTGGGCCCACTCCAACCTTGCTACGCCCCTGCCT
This sequence comes from Hemicordylus capensis, assembly GCF_027244095.1. Taxonomy (NCBI): domain Eukaryota; kingdom Metazoa; phylum Chordata; class Lepidosauria; order Squamata; family Cordylidae; genus Hemicordylus; species Hemicordylus capensis. Next base: position 242,856,210 of record NC_069658.1, on the reverse strand, counting down.
GAAGCTACTTCTGGGCCAAATCCTCCATCTGCTGCACCTGAATTGCCTCCTTTGCTGCTGCTGTGGTCTTGGCACCACTTAATATCCAGAGCAACTCTTTCTGGCTCTGCAAGCCTGGCAGATGCATTGCTACACAGAGATAGGCCTTGGGTTTCTCTCTTCCATTTAACGGTTTTAACTGCAGTTCTGCCCCTCAGCAGTCTACATTTAGAAAATTCCAAATAAGATGGAGGCTATCATAGAAATCTACAATTTGAGGCTGCAGTGGGGAGAGAAATAATGAATACATTCCCCTTTTCCTCCCAGTGCAATATTGCAGAAGTCCTGCCTGAGTAGCTCCTTGCTGCCCCCACTCTCCTCATAGTCACCTTGACTGCTGAGGCTTGCAACAAGGTGAGAAGGAAGATGCCCATCCAGCCTCCCACCTGAGCAGTCCAAAGAGGGGGGCATCTTTAGCCTTGCCTCCCAATCTTGTATGGAAGAGTTTGAAGGCCAGGACTGGGAGATATGTACCTTGCAGAATGTACCCTGCCTCAGCCCTAATCTCCACCCCCCACCCCCCCCATGGTCCCAGCTGCTTGGGACTCTGCTCCCTTTCCCGTTTAAAAAGTCTGGAGGGTGGCATTTTATTATGAATGGAGAGAGTGCTTTTCCTTTGATTCTGTTCAATCCTTCCAGGATTATCATTAGAATCCACGATTGTGGTGTAATGGTTAGTGTGTTGGACTAGGACCAGAGAGACCTGAGTTCAAATCTCCATTCAGCCATGAAACTAGCTGGGTGACTCTGGGTCAGTCACTTCTCTCTCAGCCTAACCTACCTTGCAGGGTTGTTGTGAGGATAAACATAACCATGTACACTGCTCTGGGCTCCTTGGAGGAAGAGTGGGATAGAAATGCAAACAAATAAAGATTTTTTTAAAGAACCAATGGCCCTTAAAAGCATTAAAGCATCTTGGACTGAGGGTGGGATGGAGAATTAGAGCAGATGGATAGTTGAAGCACAGCATGCATCCCCCAAACCTAGCTGAGCCTTCCAGGATACTAAAGGCAGTGTGGTGTAATGGTTTGACTCAGATCAGGGGGACTTGGGTTCAAATCTTTACACAGCCAGGAAGCTCACGGGGTGATCTTGGGCCAGTTGCTACCTCTCAGCCTAACTTACCTCGCAGAGGGGTTATGAGGATAAAATGGAGGAGGAGACCATGAAGGCTGTCTTGAGCTCTTTGGAGGAAGGGCGCAAGAAAAATCCAATAGCTAATCACCATCATAGTGAGAGCTGTTGGAATCTGTTCTCTGATGAGCATCTATCTCGGGGCTGGTTTGAGCCTACCGCAAGTGCTGCAACTGGGGGAGGCCCCACCAATTGCGGGGGGGACCTCAGGGCCGGATTAAGGGCATTGTGAGGTCCACATTCTGGGTGAGCCCTCTGAAGTTCATTGTTTATATTGTGTTATATTGTTTATATTGTATTAAGCTTCCTCATCAAAGACTTATAAGAAAACTTAGCAGTCATGGGATAAGGGGACAGGTACATGTGTGGATTGCTAACTGGTTGAAGGACAGGAAAAAGAGGGTAGGGATAAATGGAGAGTTTTCGCAATGGAGGGAAGTAAGAAGTGGGGTCCCCCAGGGATCTGTACTGGGACTGGTGCTTTTAAAGTTGTTCATAAATGATCTAGATGTAGGGGTAAGCAGTGAGGTGGCCATATTTCCAGATGATACCAAACTCTTTCAGGTAGTGAAATCCAAAACGGATTGTGAGGAGCTCCAAAAGGATCTCTCCAAACTGGGGGAGTGGGCAACAAAATGGCAAATGCAGTTCAGTGTTGGCAAGTGTAAAGTGATGCACTTTGGGATGAAAAACCCCAACTTCAAGTATAAGCTGATGGGATCTGAGCTGTCGGTGACTGACCAGGAGAAGGATCTTGGGGTCATGATGGACAGCTCGTTGAAAGTGTCAACTCAATATGTGGCAGCTGTGAAAAAGGCCGATTCCATGCTAGGGATCATTAGGAAGGGGATTGAAAATAAAACTACTAATATTATAATGCCCTTATACAAAACTATGGTGCGGCCACACCTGGAGTACTGCATACAATTCTGGTCACCACATCTAAAAAAGGACATTGTAGAAATGGAAAAGGTACAGAAGAGGGCAACCAAGATGCACCTTTCTTATGAGTCAAGGCTACAACATCTGGGCTTATTTAGTTTAGAAAAAAGACAACTGCGGGGAGACATGATAAGAGGTCTGTAAAACCATGCATGGTGTGTAGAAAGTGGATAGAGAGAAATTCTCTATCTCACACATAACACTAGAACCAGGGGTCATCCCATGAAATTGATTGCCAGGAAATTTAGGACCAACAAGCAGAGGTACTTTCTCACACAACACATAATCAACTTGTGAAATTCTCTGCCACAAGATGTGGTGACAGCCAAAACCTGGATGGCTTCAAGAGGGGTTTGGATAACTTCATAGAGGAGAGGTCTGTCAATGGCTATAGGCCACCTCCAGCATCCAGCCTCAAAGGCAGAATGCCTCTGAATACCAGCTGCAGGGGAGTAACAGCAGGAGAGAGGGCATGCCCTCAACTCCTGCCTGTAGGCTTTCAGCAGCATCTGGTGGGCCACTGTGAGAAACAGGATGCTGGACTAGATGGGCCTTGGGCCTGATCCAGCAGGGCTGTTCTTATGATTGCCTCCTGCAGAGTCTGTTCACATTCTAGGTGCTGTGCTGTCTTCTCTAGCTGCTGCTGACTTGGTTCTTCTCTCCCAGCAGCATGGGTGAAGCTATAATTGAGCAGATGGTTCAAAGAAACTGGCTGCCCAGCTCCTAAGAGCCACCTAATGGGCACCCTAGAACTTGGACTTTGCTGTTCATGAGCCCTCTGGAACTTATTCTCAGCTGGTGTTTGCTGGTTGTGTGCTGTTTTTGTTTTGTTTGTTCTCTTCACAAGGAAGTGGACGTTTTGTTCATTCTCTCCCTCCTGGAGAGAATCAAACGTGTACCCAGCCAGGAAATGCTAGCTGGGGATGAGTCCTGGAGGGCTTGTGTGGCCATGGGGGCGCTGCCATGCACAAAGCGGGCATGGCCTGAGTTCTGGAGGGCCAGCGTGAGCCCTCTGAAGCGCATCTGCATTTCTCTTTCTCTCTCTTGCTGGAGGAAGAAAAAAGGAAATAAATGCACCCAGCCAGTGTTTGCTGGAATGTGCTCTGGAGGGCTTGCAAGGGCCCTCTGGAGCTTGGGTATGACATTATGCACAAGGGGTGTCACTGGCGCATGTGCTGCAGGGCTGCTAGGAGGCAGGGGAGAACCTAGCCTGTTCCCTGCCTACCACCCATTCTTTAAGCAAAGCACAGACAGACAAGAGGCTGGGGGGTGGTGGCTATTTGAGTAGCAGTAATCTCAACCAATCAAATAAATGGAAAGTGGAGGCCGTTCCTGATTGTGCTCCCACCCATTTCAGTGCTGGGCAACTTTTAAAGTAAGTTTTTCTAGGCTGTTTGTTGCTTCGGAGTGATCTGAGAGCCAATTTTAGGGGGATAAGCAACAATTTTATGTAGGGGGATAGGAAAAATATGATTTCAGTATAGAAAGGGGCAGAGCCGGATGAAGAGATTTGGGGGCCTACTGCAAAATAAGGTGTTTTTTGTGGGGGGGGGGGGGCCTCTTTTTGTTAGCACCACAGGCGCCACCTAATGACGCAGAGGGAAATGACTTGTCTAGCAAGCATGAGGTTGCCACCGGTATGTTTCCCAGACTAGAGGAAGCACCTATATCGGGTGGCAGCGATATAGGAAGCTGGTGAAAGGCATCATTTCATACCACGGGGCGTGGGAAGATGACAGTGTTAAACCCCTCTTGTATTCTACCAAAGAAATTCTCTTGTATTCTTGTATTGTATTCTCTTGTATTCTACCAAAGAAAAAGGGCTCTGTGGTCACCAGGAGTCAACACTGACTCGAGGACACACTTTACCTTTGACAGGCACCACCAATATTTGGGGGGAGGGCTTTTTCTACAACCCCCGGGAGCAGCAAGCAGCCCCCATAGCTACATAGATAGATACATAGATAGATAGATACATAGTGCCCAGATCATGAGAAGCTGCAGCTCCACGCAATTCTGTGTTGGTCAGGCCTCATTTGGAATACTGTATCCGCCTAAAGAGACCTCTCGTTTTAAGAAGGAGTGTGATGGACATCTCAATAAACTTTGCTTCTTCGGTGCCTGCCAGGAAAAAAAGGAGCGCCTCCCCCTCCCACCACCTTATTTTGCAGTAGGCGGCCACAAAATCCCTTCCACCGCCCGGCCCTGGTCTATCTAAGGGTTAAAGAGAAGAAATCCGACTTCCTAGAGCAACAAAGTGGAAGACAGGAATGAATGGGGCCAAGCCATTTCCCGTCCCTCTCTCGTCTCCCCTTCCTTCCTTCCTTTCCTGTTCCTCTTCTTCTTCCCCCACGTTTAGGATCGGCGGTCCCCGTTCTCTGGGATCTGGTGAGCCCCATTTGCATTGGGGGAAGGGGTGGGAGGTCCCAGGGCTCCAGGGTGAGAAAAGCAAGTCGGGCAAGTGGGGTGTGGGTGGGAAGGGAAGAAACAAACTAGGGAAGATCCCCTGGGAGGGGATGGAAGGAGAAAGAAGGTCGCGGCTGCAGCTTAGAAAGAGCGGTGATGAGAAGGGACAGCGAGCCTTCCTTTCCTCCGGTTTCGCCGCCTGCCAGCAGGCGGGCATGGTCAGTTTTCCTTTCGTGTTATAAACGCCTGTACTCGGAGGAGCTCCAGGGAAGACTGAGAGCGGGAGGGCAGGAAAGGAGGGCAGTGATCGGTTTGCAGGCGTCGGGTAAAGTATCCCACACACCCCAGCTCCAACACAGCCCTGCATCTCTCCTGCCGTTGCAAGCATTGACTGCATTTCCTTCCTGGGGGAAAGACCTGGTGGTGGTAGCTGGTTGGAATCACGTGGGTGTGCCTGGCGGGGTGGGAACGCCTCGACCCCTCCCGCCAGGCCTTTCCTGTCCCAATCCTCTGTTAATCTCTCTTACCCCGTTCTCTGTCTGGGGTGGATCTGCCCTGTTTCAGGGGCAGGAATAATCTGAAGCCGCTTCCAATTGCTCTCGGGCAGAGGGGGCTGCGTCGGATTCAGGCAGAGCCCCCATGGAGGGAGAATCGCACCTTAGGGGTGCTGAAGGATTCATGCAACATATTTCCGCTTATCCTTGAGGAAGAGAGGCCACCTGAAATCCTGTCCCAATGTCATGCTTCCTTGAGTCTGTCCGTCTCTTTCTCTTTTTGTCTTTTTGTATGATGTGAGCTTTATTCCATCCTCTCCCATAGCTGAAAGATGTGTTGATGTATGTATGGCACTTTAGACTACGCACATGCACATTTTGTGCACAGCAAGTGGGAAGAGAGGTGTTCTTTTTGCAAAACTGAACTAGAAAAATACAAATCATGTTCAAGGAATATATGCGTATGCATGATACATGATGCTCTCTATATTTGACTTGCCTAAATCTTCCCATCATTCTGTGTACTTTGCAGGTGCTGGAATTATGTTGGTGATGCATTCTCAGGCCTCTTTTGTTTGTGCTGAAGTGAAAAAACCTTCAATAGACCCAGATCAGGTAGGGGAGGAAATGCTGTGGGGAGGTGAATGGGGGATGGACAGGTTACTGCGGTTTCTGGCACATCCCCCTAGGCCTGAAAGAATTTCTCTTTCCCAGGGGCATTGCTAGGTACTTCAAAAATCAGGGGCACAAGCCTACAATCCTCTCCCATTCTGATAATTAAACTAAATTATGCCACCCTAGTAATACTTAGGTATTTAAAAATATGTTTATTAAATGTTTTGAAATTATAAATAATACTAAACATGTTAATGTTAAATATTAACATTTTGTGCACACGACATTTCTACATCCTGTTTCTATATCTTGGGTGATTCATGATGGACCTTTTGAAACTGACTGTAGTTTACGTATAGAGTTATTAAAATCCATTCTTATGGTTAATCTTTTTAATACAATATATCCTTATTTTCTTCAGGTCAGGCTACTACTAAATGTACTTTGATACATGTGGCTCATTCAGATTGGTTCATGGTTTCCCCTCTTTTCAGATTCAGGTTATAGGGCTACCATTCTAGCTGCATTATAGAAACCCTCGCCCAAATAAAAATCTATATTCTGTATTTGCTTGAATCCAAGACTAGGCTTTTTCCTAGCTTTTTTGATATTAGAAATCACGAGGTCATCTTAAATTCAGAGTCCTGTCCCTTTCTTGTAAATGCAGATATAACCTGTATTAACCTCTTCTTTTTAACGGGGCCATCTTAAATTTAGAGTTTTCCTCAATTTTGATTAATATGCATATATACATTACTAATCAGATGCTGAGATAAAACATACCCAGAGCAAGTCACTAATATTTAAGGAAAAACTTTAAGGTGGACAAGAGTTCTCAAAACGGTTTACATAGAAAAATAAATAATAAAAAGGAAAAAATCAGCCCTTCATTTAAATATTTGAATTTGGCAGTTCAACAACAACAAATAATAGATGTATTCCGCTTTTCAACAAATGTTTCCAAAGCTGTTTACATAGAGAAATAACAAATAAATAAGATGGATCCCTGTCCCCGGAGGGCTCACAATCTAAAAAGAAACATAAGATAGACACCAGCAACAGTCACTGTAAGTACTGTGCTGGGGATGGAGAGGGTCAGTTATTCTGTTTAGCAGAAATAAAGAGAATCACCACATTAAAAAGGTGCCTCTTTGCCCACTTAGCAAGGGTATCAAAGAATACCATCAAAGATAATGATGCAGTACTGTAATAATGATATTTTTGTACATTACTGGAGTCACCTTTGAACATATTTATCAAGGGGATAAAGCAACTCTTCATCTTCATTCCAGGGACTTTAGCTCAGTGGTAAAGCATCAGATTTGCATGCAGAAGGTCCCAAAGACTCCTGACTGAAAGCTTGGAGGGCCACTGCTAATCAGTGTAGATCAGGGTTTCTTAACCTTGGGCCCCCAGATGTTGTTGGCCTACAACTCCCATCATCCCCAGACATGGCCTTTGTGGCTGAGGATGATGGGAGTTGTAGGCCAACAACATCTGGGGGCCCAAGGTTAAGAGACCCTGGCTGTAGATGATCCAGAGCTAGATGGATCAATGGTCTGACTCGGTGTCAGGCAGCTTCTTATGTTCCAGTGGCTTTTGCTGGTATCTCCATTGTGTCTTCTTTGTAAGACTTTGATCCCCTTTGACACGGGAAACCACTTAGAACGTTTTTGCTGGGAAAGTGGCATATAAACCCTTCTGCTCACCTGTTACATGAACTGCGAGGGAGAACATTTTCTCTTCTTCCATTTCAGGGTCTGGTGACCTTTGAGGAGGTGGCCGTGCGTTTCACAGAGGAGGAGTGGGCTCTGCTGGATCCAGACCAAAAAACCCTACACAGGGAAGTCATGGAGGAAATTTTTGGAGTCGTGGCCTCTTTGAGTAAGACTGCTTCTTTCCCCCCAGGGTTGATAATATCTCTTTTTAAAGTGCTGAATAAATAGCACCATCAGTTTTTGCATTCATTTCCTCTTTTCATAACATTGTGGGATTTTAATTTTGTTCATTGATGGATGTACTGTCTTAAGATTTTATTATTATTATTTCTTGTTTACACAGTCAGACAGGTATTATTGACTGGTTTGTTTTATCCAGACATCGAGTCCTTCCCAAGGACCTGGGATGCCAGAATTTTATTGTCAGTTGTTATAGATATCGTCGCAGAATATAGGCTGTTCCCAGTAAAGCTGCTTTTTGTAATTGGCTGATGGTGATTTCTGTGACCCCTATGGTGTTGAGGTGCTCTTCAAGGTCTTTTGGAACTCCACCCAGGGCGCCAATTACTACTGGGATTATTTTGGTCTTTTTCTGCCACAGCCTTTCAATTTCAATTTGTAGATCTTTGTATTTTGTGATTTTTTTCTATTTCTTTTTCTTCTATTCTGCTATCCCCTGGTATTGCTATGTCAATTATTTTAACTTGTTTTTCTTTCTTCTCAACTACAGTTATATCTGGTATATTGTGTGGCAGATGTTTGTCTGTTTGTAGTCGGAAGTCCCATAATATTTTTACATCTTCATTTTCTTCAACTTTTTCAATTTTATGGTCCCACCAATTTTTGGCTACAGGTAGCTTGTATTTTTTGCAGATGTTCCCGTGTATCATCCCTGCTACCTTGTCATGCCTTTGTTTGTAGTCAGTCTGTGCGATCTTTTTACAACAGCTGATTAGGTGGTCCACTGTTTCATCTGCTTCTTTACAAAGGCGGCACTTGCTGTTTGTTGTGGATTTTTCGACTTTGGCTCTTATTGCATTTGTTCTTAGTGCCTGTTCTTGCGCAGCCAGTATTAAACCCTCTGTCTTGGTGATGTCTGATTTTCCACTTATATTGTGCAAATATAAGTGGAAAATATAAGTGGAATCATGCAGGGGCTTCTTTTTCCATTTTTCTGCTCGGTTCTTGACTTGTTCTTTCTTGAAGGCCTGCTTTCTTTCATTGGTGTTGAATAGTTTTGCGTTATTGACCATTTGAAGTGCATCTTCTTCACTGTCCTTGATATATTCTTCAAGACCTCTTTTCTCCTCCTCTACTGTTTGATGGACTTGCAGCATTCCTCTTCCACCTGAGCTGCGGGGGAGGTATAGCCTATCTACATCACTGCAGGGGTGCAGAGCATGATTGATGGTCATGATTTTCCTGGTCTTACGATCCAGCGTCTCTAGCTCTGCCTGGGGTCCAGTCTATTATTCCTGCAGTGTATCTGATAACAGGTATAGCCCAGGTGTTTATGGCTTGTATGGGGTTCCCACCTTTGAGTTTGGACTTTAGGATTTTTCTAACTCTCCTGATGTATTCACTCCCTATTTTTCTTTTAACTTCAGTGTGTGCAATGTTATCAGCCTGGAGAATTCCCAAGTATTTGTAATGTTCTTTCTCTTCCAGGTTCTTGATCTTGCTTCCATTGGGCAGTTCTATTCCTTCTGTTTTTCTTATTTTTCCTCTGTTCATTATTAATGCAGCACACTTGTCTAGTCCAAACTCCAATGCTATATCGCTATTGAATATACGGACAGTGTTTAGCAGTGATTCAATTTCTGACTTTGACTTTCCATACAACTTCAGATCGTCCATGTACAGCAGATGGTTGATTTGACTTGATGTTTTAGATGTTTGTTATCCGAGGCCTGTTTTGTTTAGTATTTGTGAAAGTGGGGTCATGGCGATTACAAACAACAGAGGGGATAGTGAGTCCCCTTGGAAAATGCCTCTTCTAATGCTAACCTGTCCAAGTGTCTCACCATTGATTGTTAACTGTGTACTCCACATGCTCATTGCTTTTTTTAATATAAATATCTGAATGTTTTTGCTGACACCAGTTGTTTCTAAACATTTTAGTATCCATGTGTGAGGCAATGAATCAAAGGCTTTCTTGTGGTCAGTCCATGCAACACTTAGATTTGTTTTTCTTCTCTTGCAGTTTTCTAAAATCATTTTGTCAATCAGGAGCTGGTCTTTTGTGCCTCTGGTGTTTGGGCAATTTCCTTTCTGTTCAACTGGAAGCTCTTTTTTAGTTAATAAGTGTTGCATCACTTCATCTGCTATTATTCCAGTTAATTTGAACATGGTTGGCAGGCAGGTTATCGGTCTATAATTACTTGGAACTGCACCTTTTGCTGGGTCTTTCATGATGAGATGAGTTTTCCCAGTTGTTAGCCATTGTTCAATATCACCTCTTTGCAAAATGTGATTGAACTGTTTTGATAGTTGTTTATGAAGGCTTGTTAGGTGTTTAAGCCAAAAGCCATGCAGTTCATCGTCGCCTGGTACAATCCAATTTTTAATTTTCTTTGCTCTTTCACTTATTAATTCTGGTGTTATTATTAGATCTTGCATTTGTTGGTTACATTTTTTGACCTCTTTCATCCAGCCTGCTTTTTTATTATAATCTATTGGAATGTCCCATAATTTTCCCCAGAATTGCACTGTTTCTTCTTTATTTGGTGTTTCTACGTTTCTTGCAGTTTCTCCTTCTATGCTTTGATAGAAACGTCTCTGATTCGACTGGAATTGGAGATTCTGCCTGTGTTGTGTAATTCTGGCTTCGTATCTGCTAATCTTCTTTGACACTGCTGTTATTTGCTGCTTTATTATTTCCAGGACTTCTCTAATTTTCCTTGAATCTACGTGGTATTTTTGGATCAGATACTGTTTGGTGTTTTCGTTCTTCAGCTTCTTGTCTTTCATATCTTTCAATTTACTAGCATCTGATCTAAGCCTGGAGATTTTATTTTCTAATCTAATCTTCCATTTAGGTGATGTACTGCTTTCTTTTTTTTACAGGTCCACTGGTCTTGTATCCGAGCTCTTGTGTTGTTGTTATTGTTGCTGCACTGTTCATTAGTTGGTTTGTTTCTTGCAAATTCTTGGTTGTTATTTCTGCAAGTGCAGCACTGACAGCTTTTAATGCCTGAGCAAGTTGTTTTTTGGCAACTGTTTTTAGAGCTGGAAGTCGAACCCTGGTGGTTGTTTGGTTCATGTGCTCAATTATTTTTTGCTTTAGTTCTTGTTGCTTTTCTGTTAAACGGCATTCGGGTTTTTGAGGTGAAGGCAAAGGGGCGGTTGCCTGGTTTTGATTTTGAAACAGTTCAGCAACAGTGGCATCCTCGATTTCCAACACCTCCTCCACCTGCGCCTGAGCAACTTCTTCAATTGGTGGTAATTCTTCTCCCATATCTTGAGACTGTGTTGCTCTTTGCAGTTCTTCCAGCTCTACTCCTGTGAATACTTTATTTCTTATTATGAATCTTCTCTGGTCTGCTAGCCTTTCTTCTGTTATTTCTGTATCTGGATGCTTCTCTTTCCAAATTTGGTACATTCTTTTTAAATAACCTCTTCTAGTTGGACTAGACTTGTAATAGCAAATCATTATTTCCTTGTTGGCATTTTTCGTATATTTTTTTCGGTTAAGCGACGTTTCTTCCAGTAACCTTGCAGTCTCCAGCCCTGGTTGCTCAACTGAAGATCCTGAGTCCTGTTGCCCACTTGTCACCAGATGTCCAGGGACTATAGCACCTGGCGCAGTCCTTGTTGACCCGGGCAACGACCGATCCGGTATAGATTTATTAAAATTACGTCTCACCATATTGTTGATGGGAGAAGCACTCTTTGTCTGGCTCCTCTGGTGAGACCTGTTCAATATGGTTGGACCGCTGGCATAGCTCTCACCTTCCTCAGAGCACACAAGCCCCACAACCACACCATTATTATTATTATTATTACTATTATTATTTACATTTTATATCCTACTCTTCTTCCAAGGAGCCCAGAGCAGTGTACTACATACTAAAGTTGCTCCTCACAACAACCCTGTGGTTAGGCTAAGAGAGAAGTGACTGGCCCAGATTCACCCAGCAAGTATCATGGCTGAATAGGGATTTGAACTTGGGTCTCCCCGGTCCTAGTCCAGCACTCTAACCACTACACCACAGTCATGAACCCTCAAAAGGGGAAAGCGAAAGAGATTATCAGAGAGATCAATCTGGTTTTCTCGGCTAGTGAGAGCATGGTGTGAATAAGGCACAGGTCATGGGTTTGATCCACCTATGGGATAAAGAGCCAGTATTGTGTAGTCATTAGTCTCAAAGGAGAGCTGGTCTGGGAGAGGAGAGCTGGTCTGGTGGTAGCAAGCATGACTTGTCCCCTTGGCTAAGCAGGGTCCACTGTAGTTGCATATGAATGGGAGACTTGATGTGTGAGCACTGCAAGGTATTCCCCTCAGGGGATGAAGCCGCTCTGGAAGGAGCAGAAGGTTCCATGTTCCCTCCCTGGCTTCTCCAGGATAGGGCTGAGAGAGATTCCTGCCTGCAGCCTTGGAGAATCTACTGCCAGTCTGTGAAGACAATACTGAGCTAGGTAGACCAATGGTCTGACTCAGTATATGGCAGCTTCCTATGTTCCTAAGTAGGATCTGAAAGATTGGGGTTCAGTTGCTGTCTCCAAGATGAAGCTTATTGGGTGGCTTTGGGCCAGTAATCTTTCAGCCTGACCTACCTCCTAATGTTGTTGTGAGAGTCCAAAAAGGGGAGACAAACACTGGTGTAAGGGTGGAATATAAATGCAGGATGTAAAATGGAACCCTGAGAAAGCTCTGTCCAATGGACTGTGATTTATTTATTTATTTATTTATTTATTTGATTTCTATACCGCCCTTCCAAAAATGGCTCAGGCTGGTTTACACAGAGAAATAATAAATAAATAAGATGGCCCCCTGTCCCCAAAGGGCTCACAGTCTAAAAAGAAACATAAGATAGACGCCAGCAACAGTCACTGGAGGTACTATGCTGGGGGTGGATAGGGCCAGTTCCTCTCCCCCTGCCAAATAAAGAGAATCACCAAGTTAAAAGGTGCCTCTTTGCCAAGTTAGCTGCCTTCTGGGCGGTCAGACCCTTTGCCCATCCAGTCAGTATTTTCTGCACTGACTGGCAGCAGTTCTCCAAGGTTTCATCGAGGGTTTTCCCCAGTCCTACTTGCAGATGCTGCCAAAAACTGAACCTGGGACCTACTGCATACAAAGCAGCTTCTCTACTACTGTGCTGTGGTCTGTTCCTAAGGAGCATGACAGTCTGCAGAGAAGGAGCCGCCTGCATTTTGTCAGGAGAGGAAGATCCAAAATACGTGAATAGACGGTCCTAGGAGAAGGTTCCCCCTCAGCTATATAATAGGTCTGTCACCAGAGCAGGAGATTGCGAGCTAAGTCCTGTGAGGTGCCTGCCATTGGAGAAAAGTCCTTTTTGGGGCCCAGCACCTCAGCCAAGATTGTGAGCCAGTTTTGTGTTTGTGTCACATGTGTGAGAATCTCCTGCTTCTGTCTGATCTGGATTAAGCTCCAGCCTGTTTCAGCTCATTGAGTCCATTACTGATCCTCATTCCCCTTAACTCAAAGGCAATTATCTGTCCATGAGTAAAACATTACTTTGAATGTCCATCATTCACGTGATTGCCCATACCCAAGCAAAAGGCCAGATGGTTTCCCCCTTCAAAGATGTATCTGCCCATGTAAGCCATAACATCCAGAGCCAGGGGAGACAAGGAAGCCTTGGAGTTCCTGGTGAAATCCCCACAATAACTAGCCTGGTAGACTTTAACAGCAAACTGAGGCTCGGTCTTGCGGTAGCAAGCATGACTTTATCTCCTTTGGTAAGCAGAGTCCACCCTGGTTGCATATGAATGGCAGACTACATGTGTGAACACTGTAAGATATTCTCTTTAGGAGATGGAGCCACTCTGGGAAGAGCAGAAGGTTCCAAGTTCCCTTCCTAGCATCTCCCAAGATAGGGCTGAGAGAGATGCCTGCCTGCAACCTTAGAGAAGCCACTGCTAGTCTGTGTAGACCACTATTTCTCAACCACCGGTCCGTGGACCGGAGCCGGTCCATGAGGAGTTGAGTGCTGGTCCATTAGGAATTAATCTCCCCACAAAACAGTTTTGAGCCGGTGGGGGCTACTGCTGCTGGGGCTCTCCGGAGCTCATTTCTAGGCAGGCAGCCCCCACTGCTGGGATAACGTTCATTTGGAGGAAGCTAAATGAGTGTTATCCCAGCATTGGGGGCTGCCTTCCTAGAAATGAGCTCTGGAGAGGTCTCAGCAGCGGCACCCCCCCAGCTTGAAATGTTTTGGGGGGAGCCTGGGGGTGGGGGCAAAGAGGGGGACCCCTTTACTAACTGTTGGTCTGGGAAACTGCACACAAAGAATGTACCTGTCCATTACTCAAAAAACATTGAGAAACATTGGTGTAGACAATACTGAGCTAGATGGACCCATGGTCTGACTTGGTATATGGCAGCTTCTTATGTTCCTACCTTTGCCTGTTGGCAGAGGGGGGGATTGTTAGGCACCAGGGTGTGTGAGGTACCATGCACAAATTACACTCATTGGAAATTGGTACCCAGATTAGGTACCCAGTAACCTCGATAAAGTCCTTATTGCATTGAGCCTGGCTTGCTGCTGGTCTGAGAACCCAGATGGACACAGCTAGGACTGTCTCTGTCTGCCCCATCTACCTATACTTCAGAGCAGTCAGTATGAAGAAGTAGTCTGCCTTTGTTCTTATTTTGTCAGAACACAAAATGAGGAGCCGTTCATTGATCTGAAGCTCCTTTTCTGTCCCAGGTACTGACCAATTTTCTCTCTCCATTCCAGCAACTGTCCGGTGGGAAAGTGACCATGAGGGGAAAGCCCGCCAGGGATTGTTAGGTAGTGCCACATGGAAGAAGATGGAAGAACACACAGAGAAAACTGAAGCCAGAGAGAAAAGGAGGAATGGACATTCTGTTTCTCAGTATGGGGACTTCTATGAAATACAAGGGGAAATGGAGAAAGAGACAAAAAGAAGCTTGTCCCCTGCAAGCCAGAAAAGTTTAGGTTTTGAACCAAACCCTCAACCTGAGTGGAAAACCCACACAGAGGACACATCTTATAAATGCTCTGAATGTGGGAAGTTTTTCAATAGGAGTAGAAACCTGACTAGACACAGAAGAATCCATACTGGGTTGAAACTGTATAAATGCTTGACATGTGGAAAGAGTTTGAGCCGCAGCACAGACCTCATTTCACATCAAAGGATTCACACAGGGGAGAAACCATATATGTGCTTGGAGTGTGGAAAAACATTCAGTGACAAGAAAAATCTCACTTCACATCAAAAGATTCACACAGGGTTGAAACCATATCAGTGCATGGAGTGTGGAAAGACCTTCAGTCACAAGAAGAGTCTCACTTCACATCAGTGGATTCACACAGGAGAGAAGCCATATATATGCTTGGAGTGTGGAAAGGGCTTCATTCAAAGTGCAAATCTCGCTTTGCATCAAAGAATCCACACGGGGGAGAAACCATATAAATGCTTGGAGTGTGGAAAGGGCTTCAGTCGAGTTGACTCCCTCACTTCACATCAAAGGATTCACACAGGAGAGAAACCATATACATGCTTAGAGTGTGGAAAGAGCTTCAGTCACAGCACAAGCCTGACTTCACATCAAAGGATTCACACAGGAGAGAAACCATATCAATGCTTGGGTTGCGGAAAGGCCTTCAATTACAAAAAAAGTCTCACTTCACATCAATGGATTCACACTGAAGAGAAGCCATATACATGCTTGACATGTGGGAAGGGCTTCAGTCAAAGTGCAAATCTCACTTTGCATCAAAGAATCCACACAGGAGAGAAACCGCATAAATGCTTGGAGTGTGGAAAGGGCTTCAGTCGAGTTGACTCTCTTACTTCGCATCAAAGGATTCACACAGGGGTGAAACCATATAAGTGCTTGGAGTGTGGAAAAACCTTCAGTGACAAGAAAAATCTCACTTCACATCAAAGGATTCACACAGGGGAGAAACCATATCAGTGTTTGGGATGTGGAAAGGCCTTCAGTCACAAGCAAGGACTCACTTCACATCAATGGATTCACACAGGAGAGAAGCCATATACATGCTTGGAGTGTGGAAAGAGCTTCTGTCAGAGTGCAAATCTCACCACACATCAAAGAATCCACACAGGAGAGAAACCATATCAGTGCTTGGAGTGTGGAAAGGCCTTCAATCACAAGAAAAGTCTCATTTCACATCAATGGATTCACACAGGGGAGAAGCCATATACTTGCTTGGAATGTGGAAAGGGCTTCAGTCAAAGTGCAAATCTCACTTTACATCAAAGAATCCACACAGGGGAGAAACCATATAAATGCTTGGAGTGTGGAAAAGGCTTCAGTCGAGTTGACTCCCTTACTTCACATCAAAGGATTCACACAGGGGAGAAACCATATACATGCTTGGAGTGTGGAAAGAGCTTCAGTCACAGCACAAGCCTGACTTCACATCAAAGGATTCACATGGTAGAAACCATATAGATGCTTGTAGTGTGGAAAGAGCTGCAGTCAGCACAAGCCTGACTTCACACAAAAGGATTCACATAGGAGGAAAACCATATAAATGTTTGGAGTGTGCAAAGATCTTTGGTTGGAAGGACTGCTTTATTTCCCATCAAAGAACCCACTCTGGTGACTCATACTATAAACCAGTGTTTCTCAACCACCGGTCTGTGGAGTGGTTCTGGTCCATGAGGAGTTGAGTGCTGGTCTGTGCTGTTCCATGAGGAATTAATCCCCCCACAAAACAATGTCAAGCCAGTGGTGGACACTGCTGCTGGGAGCTCTCCAGAGCTCATTTCTAAGCAGGCAGCCCTTGCTGCTGGGATAACGTTCATTTCAAGGAAGCTAAATGAGTGTTATCCCAGCAGCGAGGGCTGCCTGCCTAGAAATGATCTCTGGAGCGCTCCCAGCAGTGGTGCCCCCCCCTCTGGCTTGAAATTGTTTTGGGGGGTGCCTGGAGGTGGGGGCGAGGGGGGTTACTCCTTTACTAACTGCTGGTCCTGGAAACTGCGCACAAAGTCTGTACCAGCCCATGACTTCAAAAACTTTGAGAAGCACTGCTATAAATTAGTGCATTCATCTGTTTATACACCAACAGCAAAGAGTACTTAAACCTTAAAAACCTATATTTTATCTTGGCATGAATGTATGGAGTGCATTAGGGATGTGCACGGAACTGCAGCGGGACAGTTCGAAGGCGGCGGGGGTCTCCCTTGAAGAGCAGGGGGAGGGTGAACCTACCCCTCCCGCCTCTTTCCCCCCACCGGCGTCAGGTTTTTAAAAAGCACACGCCGGCACAGGCACACACACGGTCACGCATGTTCGCCCATGCGCGCAGGCGGCTTTCAGTCATATCCAGAAGATGAGGGCGGCAGGGAGGTACACTGCCACCCCGATGGGCTTTTTGAAAAAACTGATGCCGGCAGGGGGGAAAGTGGTGGGAGAGGTAAGTGCACCCTCCCCCCGCTCTTAAAGGAAGACCTCCGCCGCCTTCGAACCAGTTCCGTGCACATCTCTAGAGTACATTTGACCAAAACAGGGCATTGTGTATGAACAGTATTGCTTCCCTGTTCAGGCCAAGCTCAGTGCCTCCTGCTCTTTTAAAGTGGCCCAGAGCACTGGCATTATCCATAGACACCTTACCCACACCTTTTGTGAAACTTTAGTTTGATTATGTTTTTAGACCTGTTTTTCTAATACAGCATGTGTATTTTTTTTCTTTTTTAAATAAAGGATGTGAACCCCAGAAAGGCAGTCATCCTCTCTCCATTACTGTGTGATAGGATAATACTCCATTTTGCTCCTTATGCCCCTCCTATCTCCTTTTGGACTACAACTCCCACAATCCCCAGCCACAGTGGCCAATAGCCAGGGATGATGATGATAATAATAATAATAATAATTTGATTTCTATACTGCCCTTCCAAAAATGGCTCAGGGCAGTTTACAAAGAGAAATAACAAACAAATAAGATAGCTCCCTGTCCCCAAAGGGCTCACATTCTAAAAAGAAACATAAGATACACACCAGCAAGAGTCACTGGAAGTACTGTGCTGGGGGTGGATAGGGCCAGTTACTCTCCCCCTGTTAAATAAAGAGAATCACCACGGTAAAAGGTGCCTCTTTGCCCAGTTAGCAGGGGAATGCCCAGTTAGCAGGGGAGTTGTAGGCCCATATCTGCAGAAGGGCCCAAGTTGAACAGCCCTGCCTTGTGCCATAGTGACCATACCTCCCTCAGGCGTCACAGTATTTGGGGCACATGGAGAGCAGTAAGGAAGTCTGAATAAATCCTCCAACACCTGAGATTAAGGAAAGGTGCTCTGGTGCACCAGGAGGGGTGAAAGGACATGTACACTCACATCCTGCTGCTATTTGGTAGGCTGGGTGGACAGAAGTCCTCTTCAGACATGATGGAGCACAGCGGCACTCGTGCTTACAATGGGGAAAACGGGCAGGAAGTCCCACCCCATCGCTGTCACTCACCTTCTCCCATCAGGCGCACATGCTTACAGTGCCGTTTGTCTGAAGGAAGATGTTCTGTAAGCCCATTCACTGGCGGTTCTGTGAGATGCAACCTTGATCAGTCGAGGTTGCAGCTCACAGAATTGCTGGTGAATGCACTTAGGGCACATCCCATTTCAAAGAGCATTATAAGTGTGTGTGCCCAGCCAGCGGAGGTGAATGACAGCGTCAAGGTGGGACTTTCTCCTCATTCCCCCCCATTGTAAACATGAGCACCGCTGTGCTCTATAATCTCTGAAGAGGGCTAATGTATCCATCTCAGACCTAAGGAAAAAATCTCGGGGTCATGGTGGATAACGTGATAAAAACTTCAACTTAATGTGCAGCAACTATGAAAAAGTCAAATTCTGTGCAAGGGATCATGAGAAAAGGGTCCAAAAATAAAACTGCCCTTCTGCCAATCCATGGCATCACCGCCTTTGGAATACAATGTTCAGGTATAGTCATGATCATCTCAAAAAGGAGATTCTATTTATTTATTTAATTAATATACCATCCAATATTGAAATCTCTAGGCA
Organism: Hemicordylus capensis; assembly: GCF_027244095.1. NCBI lineage: Eukaryota > Metazoa > Chordata > Lepidosauria > Squamata > Cordylidae > Hemicordylus > Hemicordylus capensis. The sequence goes on along the minus strand of NC_069658.1, from coordinate 242,837,672 downwards.
GTGTACAGAATCAAAACACAATACAAAATATAAAACATTTAAAATTCATAAAAAGATAAAAATCATAATAGATAAAAACACATTAAAATTTAAAAATTTAAAAATTTAAAATTTTTTAAATTTAAGTTTATTTAAAAAATTAATCTAAAATTTAAAAATTTAGTCTCAGTTGAAGGCATGGGGAAATAGGTATGTCTTCAAGGTCCTCCAGCATGGTGTAGTGGTTAGAGTGCCGGACTAGGACCAAGGAGACCTAAGTTCAAATCTCCATTCGGCCATGATACTTGCTGGGTGGCTCTGGGTCAAGTCACTTCTCTCTCAGCCTAACCTATTTCACAGGGTTGTTGTGAAGCTAAAGCAAGCACCACAAGCCAAAACACCAGCTATAAAAATGATATCTTGGTGATTAATGGCTTCAGAAAATGGAAGAGAGTTTTGGTTTCCTTTAGAAAGCAGGAAAAGGGTTGATTGTCAAAACTGGGTGGTGGTGGGAGGCTGAGGCCATGAGTTAAGCCCCGTGGAACCAAGACCTGGCTACTTTACCTGGCAAAACCTCTGTTAGTAGCCGACGCTTTCTTCTTAGGGTGAACAGAAATAGCGTCAATCTGAATTGAATCAGCCCAAGGGAGCTTTTGGCTTTGCTGAGAAGAGAAAATAACTCCCTGATCTGGGAAATAAAATAGGGCAGGTAAGCAACACAGATCATCCTCCTATGGGGTGAAAGGGGCAGGGGGAGATCTCACTTGGTCTTTGATGCACGTGGGAATCACAAGATCCCTCAGGAGGTGGGACGGCAAGGGTCACTTTCTACCCACAGCAGAGGCCTGGAAGCTTCTTCCGTGTAGAAGCAGGAATGTGAGACACCTTTGCTTCGACTTCCAGCCCTACCCCAAGGAAATAAACCAGGCGGGAAGGATGGGTAGATGCCAGCGGGGTAGCTAGGGTGAAGGGGGCCCGTGTTCACCCATTCCCCAGCGGCCCCTAGGAGTGAGGGAGATAATGAAGAACATATAGAACTGTGGAGCTGGGGGCCTGGGTTCTTTGAACCCATCCACTAGATTACAGCTACTCCCCTGGTAGATGCATTTGCTGTCCTCAAAAGATCAAGCGCTCTCTGCAAATTCTCTTCCTCTCCGAGAGAGAAAGAGTGTGATAGAGCAGGAAGACAGAGCTTTCTGTCTTCATTATGCGGCTAACCTGAGAAAGGCTGCAGTCTAATGTGAACCAGAAGTGAGGGCTGTCGCTGTGCATCCCACCCACCCCCATCTCTCTGGCCCTCCTTATTCCGCTCTCTTGGAAAGGGATAAACTGGCAACAAGCTCATTGGGTTGTTCATTCAAGTTCATTGGGCCTTCAGGGAGCAAAGAGTTGAGGGTGCAGCAACATTTTGGAAAGTTGAGTGGAACAGGCATAGGTGTTGCGGGAAGAGAGAAGGTGTTGCTTGGGAAGAGTTGCGGAAGGAGAAGGGGAATGAAAAACAACCATCACCCAACTCTCCTACCAGGATCTCTGATTTTAGGCTTCAATTAAGCTGCTAAGGGGAGCCTTGATCTCTTTTTCTTCAGCAGGAGCCCCCTGCAAGCCTCTCTCAAGACGTCTCCAGGCTCCTGGAGGTTTTTCCGTCTCTCCCCCCACCCACCCCTGCTCCACCCCGATCCTTGCGGTTATTCCTCTTCATGTAAATCACTTTGAGAACTTTGGGGTTGAAAAGTGGTATATCGATAATAGTAGTAAGTGGCAGGTTCACCTGTCATGGCAGCAAGTATTTACATTCCCATGTCATACAAACTCAGAAATTTCGAGCTCAGAAATTTCCACCAATTTCCCTATGGGTGACCCATCTCAACCTGACATTCTTAACCAACATTTGAAGTTGGCTTAATAACGTTGGGCTGAGTAGGGATGTGCACGGAACCAGGCGTGGGGGGCTCGATGGCAGGTGTGTGTGTATGTCTCACTTTAAGGGTGGGGGAGGGTGCACTTACCCCACCTCTACCCCCCCCCCAGCTGGCACCCGGTATTTTACACGCCCTACACGCGCCAGCTACTTCTGGCCGTTTGCTCTTTGGCCAATAGTAGCTGGCGCATGTGTGACCGGCGGGCACATGCACACCAGCTACTTCCGGCCAAAGAGCAAAGGGGGCGGCAGGGAAATATGCTGCCACCTCGTAGGACATGTAAAATACCAGGCGTGGGCGGAGGAAAAGTGGAAGGAGGGGTAAGTGCACCCTCCCCCGCCCTTAAAGTGAGACACACACACCCCCGCTTTCGAACCTTGCAGTGTTCAAACCTTTTGGAGGTCCATAAAAGGGCCTCCAAACAGGGTCGTGCACATCCCTAGGGCTGAGTGGGTCACCAACACCCCCCACTTGACATTTCCATCTTCACGTGGCATAGAAATGGCGGCGGCAGCGGGACAGCTGGCAGGAACGAGCCGCTCTCCCATACTCATTTGCTGCTGTTACATGTGAACCTACCTAGTAAGTAAGTAGTTCCCCCACCACCACCACCACCCACCCCAAGCACAACAAACCCAAGGCTGTTGTGTTTTCTTCAGGTAGAAAGTGCTGCAACCACCTGCTCTTATGCGGTTCCCTCTTCTAGTCTTTCCTCTGCTCTGCAATATTCACTTGGGAAGGGAGATTATCTGAACAGGATTTATTTATTCAGCATACTTATATACCACCCAAAATTCACATCTCAGGGCGGTTTACAAGAAAGCATAGGTTAAAAGATGAAAAAAAAATGAAAAATTAAAAACAATGATAAATTCTGCATAGTATTTTGAACGTAGTGGCAACATCATAAAATAAGGTAGCAAGCTCAGGTGATCACATGCATGTCAGTAGAAGGTAAACATGCCCTGCCCCAAACAGCCTGCCAAGGATTTTTGAGTTTTCTGGATTCATGGAATGGTAGAAGTCCTTTGAGTGAGATAAAGGGAAACTGGAAGTGTGGAGGAGAAAAGGAGGGAATTGGTTTAGGAGCACCGGTTCGAGCCCTGGTTAAGAACATAAGAACAGCCCTGCTGGATCAGGCCCAAGGCCCATCTAGTCCAGCATCCTGTGTCACACAGTGGCCCACCAGATGCCGCTAGAAGCTGACTGGCAGAAGTTGAGGGCATGCCCTCCCTCCTGCTGTTACTCCCCTGCAACTGGCACTCAGAGGCATCCTGCCTTTGAGGCTGGAGGTGGCCTATAGCCCTCTGATTAGTAGCCGTTGATAGACCTTCCTCCATAAAGTTATCCAAACCCCTCTTAAAGCCACCCAGGTTGTTGGCTGTCACCACATCTTGTGGCAGAGAATTCCACAAGTGGATAATGCGTTGTGTGAAAAAGTACCTCTGTTTGTTGTTCCTAAATTTCCTGGCAATCAATTGCATGGGATGACCCCTGGTTCTAGTGTTATGTGAGAGGGAGAAGAATTTCTCTCTATCCACTTTCTCCACACCATGCATGGTTTTGGGGAGTGGGAGCTTTAAGATAGAGGAGAGCAAATCCTTACCTGCTCTCCACCGCCCCATGCAGCGTCCTGCTGTGGTGGCATTCAGCCCAAGTACCCCCGTGTGGTGCATGGTGCCCACGCATGCACGGACGCCATGTGCGTGCTGGCACCCTGCCTACATGGTGTTCAGCATACACTAGTTCAACAAGAACCAACAGTGTGAGATGTAGGTGCTAAAAAAAACTGAATGGAATCTTTGGCTGTGTCCAGATCACAAGTAGTAATAGTTCTATTCTGGTCAGACACTGTGCCTAGTTCTGAGCCCTACATTTTAAGAAAGAAATTGATAATTGTGGAGATTGTGGAATGCGCTCCCTGCTGAGATACGATCCTCCCCATCTTTGGCGATTTTCAGAAAACACCTGAAAACACATCTCTCCAACCAGGCTTTCTCAGCTTTTTAAAACTTGTTTTTAAATTGTTCTGATCACTTAATTGTTGTTTTATGATGTTTTTAATTGTTAATAATTGTTTTATGCTTTATAATTTTTGTTTTAATTATTAACTGATTTTAATGGTGTTTTAATGTAAACCGCCCTGAGCCTTTTGGAAGGGCGGTATAAAAAGTATTAATAATAAATAAATAAATAAATAAATAATTGGCTCAGAATACTGTGGCAAAGATGGTGAGGGCTCTGGAAACCAAGCCCTGTGAAGAACGATGGAAATTGCTGAGTATGTTTAGACTGCAGAAGAAAAGACTAACAGGTTACATGAGATGTGCTAGCCATCTTCAAATATAGAAAGGGTGGCTGGCCTCACAGGAGGAAGAGGGAACTTGTGATCTGTTGCTCCTGAGGGCAGAATTAGAACAAATTGGTTACAATTACTGTACAATGAAGCATATTTAGGCCAGTAGGCTTTAGGAAGGATTTTCTCACTGTAAGAGGTGTTTGACAAAGGAACAGTCTGACTCATGCAGGGGTGGGCTCTCTTTTTAGAGGTTTTAAGATGGACACTGGACAACCACCTTTCAGGGCGCTGCAGCAGTTTCCTCCACTGGGACTAGAAGACCTTCAAGGAGAGCTGGTGTTGTGGTAGGAACCGTGAATTGTTCCCTTTGCTAAGTAGGGTCCACCCTGGTTTGAATTTGAATGGGAGACTACATGCGTGAGCACTGTAAGATATTCTCCTTAGGGGTTGGGGCTGCTCTGGGAAGAAGACCTGCATGCTTCCCTGCAGAAGGTTCCACGTTCCTGGCATCTCCAAGATAGGGCTGAGAGAGTCTTGGAGAAGCTGCTGCCAGTCTGTGTAGACAATACTGACCTAGATGGACCAATGATCGGACTTGGTATAAGGCAGATTCCTATGCTCCAACTAACATTCTTCGGTGATTTTTAAATGTCTAATTAGGTTTTTGCTCACAGGGAAGCTCTTTCCACATTGCAAACAAACATATGGTTTCACCCCAGTGTGAGTTCTTAGATGTGAAGTGTGGTGGGTAGGCTCGGTCGTCCTTTTCTCCGATCCTGGCCAGCTCCTCTTATTGGACTGCAGGACTGAGCTGGGTTGCACTTGTGGGCATTAGGCTGGATACATCCCCGAGAGAGGTTTGCAGGGGGATCCTGCCGTGGAAATGAGGCGGTTTGAGCTCCACTTTGGAGCTGGGGTTGCAAGATAAGCAATAAGATGCCAACAGGAAATTTGCTGCATCCCTCCAACACTCCCCCAACTTTCCCCAAACAGCACTTTCTTAATCGCCTCTCAACGCAATGCATCGTCTTTGCACTCACTTTCCAAATTTGCCACCCTTAACTCCTTGCCAGGAAGCCTCCACAGGCCAATTTCAAAATCTCCTTTTCCAGGAGGGAGGGAGGGAGTGAGTGAGTGAGTTGGAACTTGGAACTGGAAGGTGCATCAAAAGACGACCATAGACTCATAGAGGTAAAGGTAGAAACACACAGCACTTAGTTCCGGTTCCTATTAGGCAACCACCATTTGCGGGGCGGTCGCATAATATAGAAAGGCGAAGGCGCTGTATTTCTCTATCCTCTTATGCTCTCTCCTAGAGCGGAAGAAATATAAGGGAAGAGGCGGGGGAAGAGGGCAGGATGCCTTGCAGAACAAATGCAGTTTCCCATCCCACCTTGTGCATTTCCTGAAGGAGGAGGAGGAGGAGGAGGAGAGGAGGGGGAGCCGGACTGGAGGGATCAAAGAGTGCTCACGTTTCTGCTTCAACACAAAGCTGTATGACGCCCTCAATGAGGAGCTGAAGTTTGCACGTCTCTGCCTTTCCTTCGGTGGCGCGCAGGGAATTACCTCTTGCCTTTTTTACCTGTTGGGGGTCTGGTGAAGCCCCAGGTGCCTGCAGTGGAGCCTTGGTGAAGAATCACAGGTGGGCAAGTGAAAGTGGGGCGGGGGAGGGGATATAGGAAGGAAGCTGCCATAAACGGAGTCAGACCATTGGTCCATCTAGCTCAGTATTGTTTACACAGGCTGGCAGCGGCTTCTCCAAAGTTGCAGGCAGGAGTCTCTCTCAGTCCTTTCTGGAGATGCCAGGAAGAGAGGTGCTTTTCTCCCTGGATGTCTGGACCAAAGTCCAGGGCCTCCACACGCCATCAGGAGGACCCCCAAATTCTCTTTAGTCTGTCCTGGGTGGTGTGGTAGCCGCTCCGCCAACCTGTGCTGTGCCCAGCGGCCAAGCATGACTGTGAACTGGGCTGGGTGGCCGAGCATGACCTCTGTTTTAGAGACAGAGAGGGGAGGGGGGAAATAAATATGTGGGATGGGAATATGTTGTTTTGAGTTGAATCTCCAAGATAGAGCTGAGAGAGAGAGAGACCCCTAGCAGCAACCTTGGAGAAGCTGTGTAGACAATACTGAGCAAGATGGACCAATGGTCTGACTTGGTATAAGGCAGCTTCCTATGTTCCTGCTGTGCATATTTCCATACCTGTTTTATATTCTTAGTCTTCTGAGTTCACTTGCTGTTTGTGCTCTACAGAACCCATGTGTTTAAAATCGAGTGTGTGTGTGTATGTGTAGGGGAATGATGCTTAATTTGCAGTGGGGGAGATGGGGGACTTTAGGTCCAGGCTCCAAAATTACCTAGGTACAACACCTCTGGCCAGATAGGGAACTTGGAATCTTCTGCATGCAAGCATGCAGGTGTTCTTCCCAGAATGGCCCCATCCCCTAATGGAAATATCTTACAGTGCTCCTGTAGTCTCCCATTCAAATGCAAATCAGGGTGGACCTTGCTTAGCAAAGGGGACAATTCATGCTTGCTGTCACAAGACCGGCTCTCCTTCCACTATGGAGTTATGGAGTGAATTCAGAGAGAAAAGGCAGGCAAGTAAAGCTGCTGGAGTAGGGTTAGAAAAGCAAAGTAGATCTTTTCCCTCTGCCCCTTTCACCCTTTAGGCAGATAGAGCATAGAACATAGGCACACTGTTTACCCATCCCAGATTTCCTCACGGAAGTCAGACCAGGGGGCTTCTTTCCTCTCTTCTGCAAAGAGAAGAAATAATTTTGCCTGGGTTGATTTTATTTTTAACATTTCTATCCTGCCCAGAGTGTTGTACATTGTTCTGTTTATCCTTACAACAACCCTGTGAGGTAGATTAGGCTGAAAGATAAATGACTGGCCGTAGGCCACCAAGTGGGCCCCGTCAAGATGCAGCGCTGAGTTTTAGTTTAACTGAGTTTCTAAAAACAAGCAGAAATTTGCTCCACAGACGATCAACAACAGTGTGCTTTGTTTCGACTGCCAATGCTTTGTCTGGCCTCTCCCTTTCCCCAGTCCTCCCAAACGTGATCCCAGAGTTCCAAGTCTGCCCAACTCCTGGCAATGCTTCTCCCCATCACTCCCTCTCTTTCCATTGGTTGCCAGCTTGGCGTGAGTATGGAAAAGCTGCACAAGCCACTTCAGCTCTTTTCGCCAGTCCTGGGCTGCTTTCAGAAGTTATAATAGGAGTGTTGACACTTTCACTCTGAAACCGTTGTTTTGCAGCAGGTTAGAGGGAAAGGAGAGTGCTGGTTCATGGCACCCCGACCACAGAAATCTGCTCCGGAATTTCTTTTAGAGGATGTGGAGCTCTTGCAACAAGCTTAGAATAAACCACCAGGGCAGATTCAGAAGTGATGTGATGGTGAAGGGAAGCACAGTTCCAAACCAACCAACCAGCTACAAATGCTGGTTACAAAGATCGGTTTGTTGGGTCAAACTGAAACTTGTTTGAATTTTGAATTCGGTTGAAAAACAAACCAGGAATGATGAAAGTCAACTGAGCTTCCATGCTGTGTCTGGAAGTGCCCAGTGGCTGACTCTGGCTATACAGGGAATTTGAAACTCGGGTCTCTCTGGTCCTAGGAGCCGGCATGGTGTAGTGGTTAGAGTGCTGGTCTAGGACCGGGGAGACCCGAGTTCAAATCCCCATTCAGCCATGATACTAGCTGGGTGACTCTGGGCCAGTCACTTCTCTCTCAGCCTAACCTACTTCACAGGGTTGTTGTGAGGAGAAACCTAAGTATGTAGTACTAGTACTCCACTCTGGGCTCTTTGGAGAAAGAGCAGGATATAAAATGTAAATAATAAAAAATGTAAATAATAAATAATTCCAACACACTAACCACTACATACCATTTCCATTTGTCCTAAGGGGAAAGGGGAACCAGAGAACACACATAGCACTTCTCCTACTGAGTCAGATCCTTTTCCATGATCCATTGAACTCAGTATTGTCTACATGGACTAGCAGAGGCTCTTTAAGATTTCTAAGAAATCAGAGGTCTTTCCCAGCACTCCTCGTAGATGCCAAGGATCATGGAACTGGGGAGCTTTTGCAAAGAAAGCAGGAGCTCCCACTGAATCACAGTCTCACCCCAAAAAGGAGGAGGAAAGATGAGGGAGTTCTGGATGGGGACAGTTGCAAAGGAAGGAAATATGTGAAATGCGTTATAGAACTCTAAAGGAATGTGTGTGATTGAGCATTTAACAAACACTTAGCAAGCAATGCTTTTGAATAGGTTGTCATTGTTTGAGTAACTCTGGAATGAGTCTTTCTTGAAGTGGAAGGTAATGGTTGGAGGACTGTATATGGTTGTAACATTTAGAAATAAATAACTTGAAAAGTTCATTCCCTGTCTGAGCCCTGTCACAGACACTCGCTGTCCTCCTGGCCGTAATCAAGGTTCTCTTGAGGGCACATTCTGTGGAGCCAACTGGCTTCCTGTAGGAAGAGAAGGCCCTTCAGGGGAAAGTGCTCGGCTTACAAGAGACTGAGAGGGGGAGGTTTCCTGTGGCTGCTTTGAGGCCAAGCTCACCATAAACTGCAGCTGCTCTTCCTTTGACAGGTTGCATACCTGGTTTGCTGTTGCAAGGTTCCTTTGATGCCAGGAAATCCAAAAGCAACAGATAATCCTGGCAGGACTTATTCGACAGAGTTTTTGTCTGATTAGGAACATAGGAAGTTGCCTTCTACTGGGACAGACCATTGGTCCATCTAGCTCAGTATGATCTACACTGACTGGCAGCGGCTGCTCCAAGGTTACACGCAGGAGTCTCTCCCAGCACTACCTGGAGATGCCAGGGAGGGAACCTCGTCCCTTTGGCATGCAAGCATGTGGATGCTCTTCCAGTAAGCTATGGCCCCATCCCCTAAGGGGAATCTTTTACAGTGCTCAAAGGTAGTCTCCAAATGCAAACCAAGGTGGACCCTGCTAAGTGAAGGGCACAATTCATACTATCTCTTCCAGTAAGCTATGGCCCCATCCCCTAAGGGGAATCTTTTACAGTGCTCAAAGGTAGTCTCCAAATGCAAACCAAGGTGGACCCTGCTAAGTGAAGGGCACAATTCATACTATCACAAGACCAGCTCTCCTGTGAATCTGGAGGACTTGGAGTTACTGGCACTTCCTGTTACTGTATTTACATACTGGCTCCAAAGGAGATGTTCTATGACAGGCCTGCTCAACTTAGGCCCTCCAGCTGTTTTTGGACCACAACTCCCATAATTCCCAGCAACAGTGGCCAATAGCCAAGGATTATGGGAGTTGTAGGCCAACATCTGCAGAAGGGCCGAAGTTGAGCAGCCCTGTTCTATGAAGACCCCATCTGAATAGCAATGCCTTCTGTTTCTCTGCTCTCTGGGCCATTGACCTCTGGGAGAGGGGGTTATTGCAAAATCTGAGTTTGTAAGAATTGGGAAATGGTGGAAGGTGTGGTTAAAGCTAGCATTTTCAGAAAAATGAGAAAAAATCCACAAGAGGAAGTCTTGCCTCTCCAATCACTAAGAATTCCTCGAGCATATCGGGCATGATGCAGGAGATGTGGGACTCCCGAAAGGTTTTGACAAAGACATTCCGTTAGACGCCTGTCCTGAGCAAAGTTGGAGTCACATTCACTAGTGGACATACTAACCATTGTGGACGTTTTGTCTGCAATTGGGACAAAGGTGCTCCTCTTTTTCAGCACTCCAGCCAGTCTGAAACAAGCAGCTTTATAAAACTGTTTGGGGTCAATGAAGAAGAAAAGTGGAGGTGAGAAATCACCTTGATGTCTTTCTCCTCTCCTGAAACCTTTCCCTGTGCTATGAAGCGCTAAAGCAGGGATTCTCAAACTTGGGTCCTCAGGTGTTATTGGACTTCAACTCCCATAATCCCCAGCCTCAGTGGTCTTTGGTTGGGGATTATGGGAGTTGAAGTCCAATAACACCTGAGGACCCAAGTTTGAGAATCACTGCGCTAAAGGATTCAGGTTTAGAGCTGGCTGCTGGCCCTGAACTCACACACTTCTATGTTTAGGAAGAGGGAGGGGAGACTTCTGGAAGATTAGACCCTGAGGCTTACCTAACACTTCCAACATCTGGAGAATCCTTATTCTATAACTTTATCTACCTCAAACATGCCCTGCTGCCCCCAAATCTCTACTTAAATAACCTTGTCCTTTCCCCCCTTAGTCAGAGGCGCTCTTCCCCTTCTAGGTGGAAGTCCGGGCTCCAAACCCCCTGCCCACCACCCAATCCTCTTTAATCTGTCCTGGGTGGTGTGGCCACATGTGACTGTGACCTGTGCCGGGCATGGCCTCTGCTTTAGAGACAGAGGGGGTGGGGAAAGAAATATGTGGATGGGAATATGTTCGGTTGTGTGTTGAAATGTTTCTGCTCATGCATATATTTGCATAAATATACCTGTTTTATATTCTTACATTCTCCCCCCCCCCATTTTAATACCGCTTGATATGTACATCTGTAGGCGGTGTACAAAATTTAAAATATTTAAAAGTCAACACAGATTAAAATACATGGCACAATGAAAATAGCATAAAGCAGTTATTAAAACAAATTATTAAAATTATTGAAATTAATTCTAATTAAAAGCTTGCGAGAACAGGAGAGTCTTGAGGGTCTTCCTGATAACAAACAGAGGAGGAGAGGCTCTTATTTCAGCAGGGAGCATATTCCAGAGCAACTGAACTCACATTCTTGTGAGTTCAGTTGCTGTTTGTGCCCTCAAGAACCCATGTTTTAAAAATACTGCATGTGCCCTGTGTGTAGGGGGATGGTGCTTAACTTGTGACGGGCAGTTCCAAAGGCCTTTAAGTCCAGGCTCCAAAATTACCTAGGTGGACCTTTGCCCTTAGTGGGTGGTTAAAGGCTTTAGACCTGGTGGAACCAGGACTCAGAACTATTTAAGTTTAAAATAATTGGGACTATAAGAAGCTACATTACACCCAGTCAGACTGTTTGTCCCTCTAAGTCAGTATTGTCTACACTAACTGGCAGCAGCTTGTCCAAAGTTTCAGGCAGGAGTGTTTTCCAGCATTATGAACCTGGGATGTTCTGCATGGAAGCAGAGGCTCTTCTATTGAGCGACAGCCTCAAAGCCATTCTCAGCCATGACCTTTTAACCCAATTCCCTCACAAATCCCCCCCAGCCCCCCCAGCCCCAATTCCTTTTCACCTCTTTGTAAAGCCAGGAGGTCACTTCACTTTGGATGGATTTAACAAGGGGGATGGATAATGAAGCCAATGGCTTGATTGTGCATTATTTGTATTTAGAATCTTTGTTTCTGCCTACTGTGGGCCATTGAAGTAGTGCATAATCAAAAGCATGCTGGTTTTTGTGCTACTAGTGTCTGCTGGTCTAACTGGGCTCCTGTGATAGCTGGTCTTGTGGTAGCAAGCATGACGTGCCCCCTTAGCTAAGCAGGGTCTGCCCTGGTTGTATATGAAAGGGAGACTCGATGTGTGAGTACTGAAAGAGATTCCCCTCAGGGGATAGAGCCGCTCTGGGAAGAGCAGAAGGTTTCAAATTCCCTTCCTGGCTTCTCCAAGATAGGGCTGAGAGAGATTCCTGCCTGCAACCTTGGAGAAGCCACTGCCAGTCTGTGAAGACAATACTGAGCTGGATAGACCAATGGTCTGACTCAGTATATGGCAGTTTCCTATGTTCTTAATGTTCTGCAGGGGGAGTGTGTGCCTTACTCAGCCCCTCCTGGATCAATGGGTCTTTTATTTACACTACAGTTACTTCCTCCAAAGATCTCTGGGATGAATCTTCCAGGTTTGTTTCTCTCTTCTGCTAATTTAGTGGCTTCGTTTCTCTGACATAACTCTCTTGGAAAAAGCGTAGTCTGACTATTGTTGTATCTAAGGGACTTTGCCTGCACTTTTGTATTTCTCAAGTAGCTGCTTTCTACAGGGGTATTTGTATGAAGGAGAGGAATCCTCCCTAGGGAGAAGCCTCCATGTGCAAAGGCAGCAGCATGTTTTGGTATATCAGATACCAGGGAGCAATCTTGTGCTTTTTCTTTGTACGGCTGAGTTGCACAATAGTACTACTCAGGAGTTGTGCTAAAGGACTACTTACATTCAATGGGACTATTCTGGCGTTCAGTCTGGATGCCAGCCACTATGCACTTAACAATAAAATGCAAGCGGTTTCCTAAAAATTAGCATCTGAAAAGGTGGAGCCGGAGCAGGGGGCTGAAGGGAAGGCCAAGAGGCCGGATATGCACTGAGGGGGAGGAATTATTTGGACAGGCAGCTGGTGAGGCTGCTCCATTGTGTCACACACCCACCCACCCATGCACACACTGCTGCTATTTTAGGTTCATCTACAGTTCTCAGGGGAAGGAGCCTTTCCTCCCCACCCACCACAGTTTCTAGTTTATGCTGCAGCTTTAGCGTTCACCTGCCCTTTCTGCAAGGGGAAGGCCCAGTAGCCAGTGGAATTGTGCAGGTTTGCTTGGGGGAAATCGTCAGAGGATGGGACGGATGTTCCCAATTGCTCTGCTCTCAGGGGTTTCTTTGTCCCATTCGTCTTTTAATCTCTTGTATGGGATTCTTTTTGCTGTTGCAGGTGCAGAGGCCAACAGAAGCAGCGATGCCTTTCCCTGAGGCAGAGGAGGCTGCATTGAACACTGGCCAGAGCCCACCATTGAGTGGGATTTTGCAGGAGAATAACCAAGGTGCCACCTCATCTGGTGAGGATTCGTGGTTAATATTTCCAAAAATGCCAATGATACTTGAGGGAGGGAGGCCATTTGAAATCATTGCCCTAATGTTATGCTTCCCAAATCTCTCTCTGTTTTGGGTGTATTGGGAGGGAGAGGTGGTTTCCTCCAACCTCTTCCACAGTCAGGGGTGATGCTAGGTATTTAAAAATCCAGGGCAGAGGAGTCATACCAGCTGTCAAACTCCATGTGCTTTTGTTTACAAACAGAAGCACGTGGCTTTGGAATAACGTCATGGTGACCACGTGAGTGCTTACATCACAGGGAGCTGTCAGAAGGTCCTTACGTCACTGGAAGTGGTCAGAGATGGGGCTTACATGACCGGAAAGGGTCAGAACCAGGAGTATGCCCTCACCCTGGAAGTTCTGGCCCCCCAACCTTCCACCCCACCCTAGAATATGCCAGGCATGTCCTGAAGGCGGGTGTATTATCCCTCTACAAACACACCACACCACCCTGGACCAATAGGAACAGGTTTCGGAGCCCAGAAAGGCCCGACAGCACAGGTGTGATAATGGGGTGCCCGTCATTTTTGTTTAACTTTACTGCCCAAAATGGGGGTCAAGTGTCCCCTCCATGAACAAGCCCCACCACCCTGGGCCTACGAATAAGCCCCACCACTTGCTGGCATGGCTAACAAGTAAAGTCAAGGAAGCTTTAAAGGGGAAGAAGACTTTCTTCAGAAATTGGAAGCCCCTCACCCCCACCCCTAAATAAAGAGAATGGAAAGGAACACAAACACTGGCAAAATAAATGCAAGGTGCAGGTGAATAGACCACAGCTCGGAGCCATCTTGTTTTTTCTGCAGAGTCACCATTTGTGTGACTCATGGGGTCCCCCACCACCAAGAGATCCATGGAGTCACCTGTCCGTTGTAAAACCTAGCCCGAGAAAGCATTAGTTCAGATGATGAGAAGTTTCCCCCAGAGCCCAATACTTTCCTATCTTCTCACAAATACACACATGCACACTCTTTCTTTTTTAAAGCAAGCCTTTTTTCTCTCTCTGTCTCACAATATAAACATTTCTGGGGTATATCCTTAGGTTGCAATCCTATGCACAAAACAGTTACTTGGGAGTAAGCCCCCATGAGTTCATTAAGGCTTAAATTGGAAACTCTATAGAATGGTTGCAATCAGGGCTGCTATCATTTAAATCATGATTTAAATCGGGGATTCTCAACGTTGCGTCTCCAGATGTTATTGGACTTCAACTCCCATAATCCCCAACCACAAACCACAGGGGCTGGGGATTATGGGAGTTAAGTCCAATAACATCTGAAGTCCAGTAACATCAGGGGCCCTAATGTTGAGAATCTCTGATTTAAATCACTTCACAGAACTCAATTTTAATTATTTAAATCACAATTTAAATCACTAGTCAATGATTCTATTTAATCATTATTTTCTAGTAAACGTACATTCTTGTTGTCTAATCTATCTATATATAATACACTTATATATAATACACTTAAGGTTGTACGTGGCATGCCCAGCCCATCTCTCCCTCCCAATACAGTGCTTTACCAATCGGAGGTAACAGAACAGCAGCCCATATTCAGGGCCCATATTGTCCCCCATGCTTTTCAACATCTACATGTGGGAGAGGTTGTCCAGGGGGATAGAGTGAGGGTTCATCAGTATGTAGAAGACATTCAGCTCTATCTCTCCTTTTCATCAAATACAGTGGTCATCCTGAATCAGTCCTTGGATGGTAGCTGTGGTTCAGTCCAGACAAGATGGAGATGCTGTTAATCAGTGTTTCATCTGTCTCATTAGGTGGTGCTCAACCCTGCTCTAGGTGGGGTTGTACTTCTCGGAAGGAGCAGGTTCGTAGCTGGGTGCTTATAGATCCATCTCTGTCACGTAAGGCTTAAATTGGCCTCAGTAGCACAAAGGACCTTTTATCTACTGAAACAATTACAGCCCGATCTGGACAGAGATAGCCTGACAACAGTTCTCCATGTGCTGGTAATTATTGTTTCAGTGCATTGTATGTGGAGCTACTTTTGAAGATGGTCTAGAGCAGTGATTCTCAAACTTGGGTCCTCAGGTGTTATTGGACTTCAACTCCCATAATCCCCAACCAAAGGCCACTGAGGCTAGGGATTATGGGAGTTGAAGTCCAATAACACCTGAGGACCCAAGTTTGAGAATCCCTGGTCTAGAGATTTCAGTTGGTACAGAACAGTTCAGCTGTTCACTGGGACCGGTTGTATTGCACCAGTGCTATCAGTTGCACTGGTTGCCAGTCTATTTCCAGGCCCAGTTCAAAGGTTTGGTGCTGATCTTTAATACCCTAAATGACTTAGAGCCAGTCTACTTGAAGGAGTGTCTTCTCCAGTACATTCCTGCCCGTTCTTTAAGATTATCTTCGGAGACTCTCCTCTGGGTGCTGTAACCCACAATGGTGTGAGGGGGACTGCCGAGGAGAGAGCCTTCTCAGTAGTGACCCTCCTTCTATGGAGTACCCTCCCTCGAGAGGTTTAGCATTTAGGTGACAAGCTTTTTCTACAACTGGCAAAGCAGAAGCTTCTTAGTTATGTAAGACTGCATCAAAATAATTACATAATAATAAATAGGATGGGAAATCTTGAAGTGTTTGTTTATTTAAAATTTATTTATTTATTTAAAATATTTGCACTCCGCCCCTCCAGTACATTACTGCTCGGGGCACAAAGCGGGATAGAGGCCACTGTACGAGACAGGATGCTGGACTAGATGGGCCTTGGGCCTGATCCAGCAGGGCTGTTCTGATGTTCTTAATTATAAAACTGTTACAATAGAAAACCAGACTAATAAAATTAACCAGATCAAACAAGTTAAAAATCCAAGCTAAAACCACAACCAGAATTAGCTTTCAAGATTTCAAATGAAATTCTTTAAAAAGCTAAAAACTAAGAATTATAAAAACAAACCTATCAGATATACATGAAGACTATTTATTTATTTATTTATTATGCATAAATTGCCATCAGTGTATGTGGCATTGTGCAGAATTAACAAATGCAATTGCAAGTCCCAGTTTGAGGGACTAATCTAAATTTAGAACGAGAGAGAGAGAGATGAGCGCTATGAACTCCTTCACACTTTGTGAAGGGTGGTAAAAGGAGATGCTCAGCTGACCTGTGTTAACTAATGTGGAAGGCAGGAAGTGTTAACATCTTCCCGTGGCCTGCTGCAGGAGGTGCACCTGCATTCGGAGCTTGCACTTTTGGCCATGGAAAATACACGAATTCGGAATTCCTCCTTTGCACTTTTGGCCATGGAAAATACACGAATTCCTCCTATGCAGATTACTCAAAAGTGCCAAAAGTCACTAATGCACATGGGTTTTTGTTGCTTCTCAGCAAGCCAGTTCTATGACAATTAAATAATATAAAAGAATTACTTTGTGCTTGTAGAATAATTCTGTTTCTTTCATGGGTAACACAGTTTTAAACCACCACCCTCGGCCCGTTTCTGGTATATCCAGATAAACAGGTTGGAATGCCACCTGATTTAGCTGCATAATTCCAGCATTAAGTATTCATAGTCATCAACAAAACAGAAATTTTTAAGGAAAAACATTGCCTTTACCTATACTGATATTATCTATCTAAATCCAGTAAACACATAGTAATTGTCTCCAGTTTTCCCTCCAATGGAGATTCTCAGATGTGATTGACTACAACTCTCAGAATCTAGGGATGTGCATGAACCTGTTCAGATGCCTTTTTACAGGCCTCCAAACAGGTTCGAACACCGGGCCGTTCGAAGGTGGTGGTGGAAATAACTTTTAAGGGTGGAGGAGGGTGCACTTACCCCCCCACCCCACACACCTCATTTCCACTGCCGGTGCTCAGTTAAAAACCGGCAGGGCAGCAGTGTATCTCCCTGCCACCCCATCCGCTCCTCGGACTGGAAGTGACCACCCTCCCCCACCCTTAAAGTTATTGCCTCTTGCCTTCGAACCCGGACCCCGTCAGATCCGTGCACATCCCTGCCAGAATCCCCAAGCAAAGCAATTGCATCTGAGGATTCTGGGAATTGTAGTCAAAAACCTCTGGGAATCCCTGTTAGAGGAAACACTGATTGTCCCTTAAGTGGACAAATGTTATCTATACATTTGTCCATTTGGCACTGGAGTTATCTGTACATTTGGTGTTGCCAAATGTTATTTATACATTTGGTGTTTGGCAGTGGAGTCCCCCAGGCTTGTGTTGGTGGGGAGCTCCTGTGACTTCCCCATTGTCATGGATGGACCACCATCTAGTTAATGTTGGACTCATGATCATGCCCCACCTCTACAGGGGTGAGGGGCCTATTAGGATGGTTTGCCTGAGAAGGTTATTGGATCCAAAAGGATTCCAAGAAGCCTTGGAATAACTTAGTGTTGATGCCCTGGTGGAGAAATGGAACAGCAAATGTACCAGGGCAGTAGACATGATCACTCCATGCCATGGAGTAATGGCGGGAGAGAGAGCACGCCCTCAACTCCTGTCTGTGGCTTCCAGCGGCATCTGGTGGGCCACTGTGCGAAACAGGATGCTGGACTAGATGAGCCTTGGGCCTGATCCAGCAGGGCTGTTCTTATGTTCACTCCTAAGCGTCCTTTGCAACCTGGCCCCTTGGCATATGGAAGATCTACGGGTGCTGAAGCGGCAAGGTAGACGACTGAAGCGCAAGTGGAGGAAGACTTGACTTGAATCTGACAGATTACAACATAGAGTGCATTTGAAGATCAAGGCTCAGGCAATACATGCGGCAAAGGAACTATTCTTTCCTGCCCTATTGCATCTGCAAGCTCATGCCAGGCGAAGTTGTTCACGGTTGTGAGAGGGCTAGTGTGTGCCCCTCCTCCCTTGAATCACAACTTAGAGCCATCAATTACCCACTGTGATAGTTGTAATGAATTCTTTGTGGATAAAATCTATCATATTCTGGCCGACTTAGATTCAGATCCCACCGTTACTGCAGTGTCTGATGCAGAGGTGTCCAACGGCTCTTCTTATGTGGTTAGGCTGGATCTGTTTCAGTTTGTGAACTCCTAAGGTTGTGGACAAGCTGATTGGAATGTTGCCGCCTACCACCTGTTATCTTGACCCTTGTCTGACTTGGCTTATACAATCAGCCAGTGGGGTTGTCATAGAAGGCATGGTAGAAATTATAAACACTTCTTTGAGGGAGGGCAGGATGCCTCCTTGTTTCAAGGAGGGAATTATTAAGAAACCTGCATTGGATTCTTCAGAGTTAAGCAACTATAGGCCTCTCTCCAACCTTCCGAACCTGGGCAAGGTAATTGAGAGGGTGGTGGCCTCCCATCTCCAAGCAGTCTTGGAGGAAACTGATAATATAGACCCATTTCAAACTGGCTTTCGGGTGAGCTGTGAGGTGGAGACTCCTTGGTTGGGCCTAATGGACGATCTCCAACTGGGAATTGACAGAGGGAGTGTGACTCAGTTGGTCCTTTTGGACCTCTTGGCAGCTTTCAATACTATCGATCATAGTATCCTTCTGGAGTGTCTGATGGGGTTGGGGGTGGGAAGCACAAGTCAATTTTTTATGAATTTTATCACATCAAAAGCTTTTTGAAAATCCAAGTATACTAAGTCAACTGGATCACATCCACATGCCTGTTGACAGTCTTAAAGAACTCTAAAAGGCAGACTCAGTGTTGTCAAAGAACAGTTAGCAATTTTGCCTTGCCTCCAACTATGCCTTCCTGTCAGAGGAAATGTTGCCACCACAGAACCAGGCTGTGGCAAGGAGAGAAGGCAAGGACTGGTAAACACCCTGGAGAGGGAAAACAGCCACATGTCACCAACCACAGTATTTCTGTTACCATTGTCATTCAGGGGTAGGTTAAGACATGGGAGGAAGAGGCCTCGTTTTCTTGAACACAGCCTGTCAAATAAATGGGCATGTTCTTAGCAAATAGAAACGTTCAATCGTGTAATCTACATAGACTGAGGACGTTTCCCTGGCTTGTTGTTTTGATTAATGGCTCAGGAATGTTGGCAATTTCAGAGACTGAGGATCACAGTGAAGCCTTGTCAGTCAGTAATGAAGGCGAATTGTCAAACAGCTTACCTGGAGAAGACCTGGATGAGTGCCTTGTCTACCCGAGAGAGCTCTGTCCACATCTCTGCATCAACACAGTGGGATCTTATAAGTGCTTCTGCTTCCCAGGATTTACTCTGCAGGATGATGGTCCCAGCTGCAGCCCAGGTGGGAAAATCTGCAGGGTGAAAAAATTGTCCAGTTTGCCGTATGTAATTACTTCATCCACTGCAAATTAAAGGGAGAAGGAGATGTGGAAAATAAAAATTTTACATTTATTTCAGTTGTGTTGGTAGCCCTCATTATGTAATCTGAGTATATCAGACATTAATCTTTCTTGTCTACTTTATTGTGGGATGTGGAAAATTCTAATTGGGGAGACTGAAATAATAGTATTCTGCCTTTTCCTTCCGCTTCATCTTTACTAGAGCTTTGGGGCTTATTAAATTCTTTGAAAATCCCTATGCAGTAACAGTGGCCCTTCATCATCATCATCATCATCATGCATGTCTACAAATCATACCTATGGCAGTTTTAAATGTCTGAGATCAGAATGGTGCTTTATATGAAGTCAGATCCATTCGTGGACAAAGTGGTTTGCTCCTGTTGCTAGGACAAAGAAGGCCATCCCTTTTAAATATACTGTAATTAGTCTCTAGGTTTACTTATGTATTGTTGATATAGCAGTGGTGACATTCTTGGACTCTGCCACCGGTGCTGTCATTTAACTGGATTCATCTGATGATGACCGTCATCGTCATCACTATCATCATCATGAATATTTTTATTTTGCTTTTCCATTAAGAAAACTCCACACAGTTGTTTAAATAGCAACTCACTATGGTAGCAACCTATCTGTACTATTTTATAATATGCCAGCAAGGACATAGAGGCTGTTCTCACAAGCCGGCAAGAGTGGGGCAGGGAAGCTGAGCCCCGGCTTGGCTGCCCATGGGAAGCTTCAGGAGCCAACCGGCTCCCTGTCTCACCTCGGCAGAAAACCTGGCTAAGAATCCAGGCTCTTAAATGAGGTTAAGGGAGCCAACACACCCTTAATCCGGTTTACAGGACCATGTCAGCGTTGGCTGCTTTCAGCCAGCACTGACAGTCAGCCACCTGTCCCTGGGGAGATCCCAGGAATGTGTTCCGACCCCTACATCTCCACACTGCCCATGGCAGCCACAGACTTTCTGGGCGCACAGTATGTGTGCCCGGACACCCCACCCAGACCGTCTGTGGGGAAGGCGAGCTTCTGCTGTCTTCCCCCCACTCGCCCTCAAGCCCTGTCATGCGATTGTGAGAAAGGGCTCATAAGTAATATATTTTTCATATGTGTAACCCTCATTGTATCACCTTCAGTGGCACAGTGGGGAAATGCTTGACTAACAAGCAGAAGGTTGCCAGTTTGAATCCCCGCTGGTAGTATATCGGGCAGCAGCGATATAGAAAGATGCTGAAAGGCATCATCTCATACTGCACGAGAGGAGGCAATGGTAAACCCCTCCTGTATTCTACCAAAGACAACCACAAGGCTCTGTGGGCGCCAGGAGTTGAAATCGATTTAACAGCACACTTTACCTTTGACCCTCATAGTATCTTAGGAACAGGTGGGCAGCTTGAATTGTACAAGATAATTTTGATTTTTGTAGGTGTATAAAAATCTCACTGATTTTTGTATACCTACATAGCAATGCCTTGCTTTGTAATCATATCCAACTGCCTCTATATTTGTATGTTTTTTCAGTGACAAGGGAAAAAACTGTTTTGCACTTGTAAACCTTCAGTATCATCAAGCCAAAGTTCAGCACTTTAAGTACCATAGTTCAACATGGAAGAGATTTAGCATGTATTTAACACTCAGTTTAACTCAATGCCATTTTAAAATGCTCATCTTTGAATGGATCGTGACTACTGTTTACCATCCAAATCTGGCAGAGGTCATAATGATAAAGGTCATGAACATATTCTGTATCCTTACAATATATCCTGGTGTTGCTATGCCTTTGATTGCATGTTTAGGATTCCAACCCATACCTCTCCAAGTTAAACATCTCAGGTTTTACAATTGAGAAAGATCGTGGCTGGAGATGAAGCAAGCTCAATAGATGCTTCATACTGAATTCAAAATCTAGAGAGGACCATGCCATTTAACCTGCTTCCCATATCCTTACAAGCTATAGATACAGAAGCTTAGATGTACTATTCAGTTGGTCATACTTGGAATAAATGTCTATGGTAGTGCTTTTGTAGAATCAATACAATTAATGTTGATATCTTTCATTTATATAAATGCATAGATTTTGAAGAAGATGGACAAAACACTACCTTAGGGGACAAAGCTCCTCTTGCTCCAGAAACCCTGAATATTCAGCCTGTGACAATCAACAATCTACATGTGGAGGAAGATACGTGTAAAGGTATGACTGATAAAAGCCACCTAATGGCACAGCGGGGAAATGACTTGAACAGCAAGCCAGAGGTTGCTGGTTCGAATCCCCACTGGTATGTTTCCCAGACTATGGGAAACACCTATATCGGGAAGCAGCGATATAGGAAGATGCTGAAAGGCATCATCTCACACTGCGCAGGAGGAGGCAATGGTAAACCCCTCCTGTAATCTACAAAAGACAACCACAGGGCTCTGTAGTCGCCAGGAATCGATACCTACTCGACGGCACACTTTACATTTACCTTTATGGCTGATAGGCTAGCTGGAGACATAAGATGGTCTACAAGCCTGAAATAAATTCCAAAGCTTCCTTGGATCTTTTCATTTCAGCACACATTACTTGCCTCCAGTATTAGCCTCAGGAGTGAGATGGATGGAATCTCAGGGTAACATGCTGAGGTGATTTGAGGTTAGCTTCTGAATTCAAGGTTGTTTCGTACTAGCTGTTTAGGCAACACAGCTGTACGTGGTAGTTTCAAATACACAGATAGGAATGAATGACACAGGCGTGTGCCCACAAAAGAAGGATGGTATATAGTGATTAAGGTTACAAAAATAGATTAAGTTCATTCACACGACCTTTTGCTGGGCTGGGGAGGGCGGGCGGATGGGGAAGGCAGGGTAGCACCTACCTTCTTCCCAGACTATTCAACGGCAAGCCCAGCCATGACTGGCACTGCCGTAAGCTGTGAGGCATTCTGGGGGCCAGGAAAATGCCTCCCAGCCACCCGATATCCCACAATGCATCATGTGACAAGTGCAGTGCATTGAGGGATTTCCCCTGTGAGCTCTGTGCACATGGATCTGTGCACTCAGCTCTGTGTCTGCTTGGGCTGAGTACCTGGATAAAAGGTCAGGTAAAATTCCCATGCTTCCTGGGGAGGCAGCACCGGGATTCGCCTCGATCCTAGCGCTTCACACGAGCATCCCTACTCTGGTAGGGCTGCTCGGGAGAACAGCCTCATTGGATTTCCCCCTGCATTTTACATCCTGGAACAATGATAGATGAAATTTAGGGGTCGAGAGCCTTGGAACTCTAAAGGCGAGTTGCTTTGCTTTGAATGTTCATAAATTTTGAAATATTGTGTTTTCCAGACAATGGTGCCTGCAAGAACAAATGTAGTACTCTGGAAGGAAAGATAGAGTGCTCCTGTCTACCTGGTTTTGCCCTCATGTCAGATGGGGTTTCTTGTGAAGGTAAGTAAATGTTCCAGTTGTTTTCGTTAAATTTAATAGACTAAAATCTCTCTCTCTTTCTCTCTCTCTCTCTCATAAGAGTAGTACAAGTCAAGAGAACTATTTTTTAATGACCTAAAAGATACTGGCGATATCCATAGCAACAAAGATAATGCCCTTCGACACATGTAAGTGTCTAGACCACTGCATACAAAAAAATAAAACTAATGCACGTACGCTGTTCTTTCACTTCTGCAAGAACCTGTGCAATGTCTTAAGTAGAAGTATGAGAACTACTACAGAACCAGAGGCATACACACTCAGCACCTATCACATTTAGCCAAACATTTCCTTTACAACCTCCCTGGTGATCAGGCCAATGCTGCGTCCACTCCTGCCCATCATTGAAGGCCTAGTGCACAAGAGACTTCACAATCTAGAAGATGCTTTAAGTGGTCATCATGGTGGCTGCCTCCATACATAGGGTGTTGGCACGCAAGATCATGCTGCAGGAATTGGATTATTTCTCAATACCGTCACAACACGTTTTAAGAAGAGTTTTGATGGCATGCAAAAGATTTCTCATTCTCATGGCAATCAGCATTAGAGATAACCACTATGAGTAGTGGTCACTGACATTTTAGGTGTATCACACATGGGAAAATATGTGTACCAGGATCTTACATAAAGTCTTAAGGTGTCACGGATAGCATTGTACAAAGCAACCTCCCATCTTCAATGTGTGATCTGTTAGCTAGCACTAAAAGTAGGAGCAAAGAGGTTTTTTCACTTCTTATTTGCTAGGGAGGACATTCATCACCCTCAAGAAAGACCTCTTGCCTCTTTATATGACACATAAAAGAAAATGTCCAAAAGTTCCAAAGAAGCTGAAGGAGAACCTAGCTGAAAACCCATAGTCTCCAGTTCCTGAATCAAGCTGGTGATTTGAGAAGATAATACAAGAACATTATAGCACTGTAACCTCAGAAACACTGTTAATTAGATAGTTCCACTGTGGAAGAAATGTTATATTATCCCAGAAGCAATTCTAATACAATTTGATTCCCCGCCCCCTCACTTTTGGCTGCAATGTGTTGATAAAGACCTGGATGAGTGCCTTATAGGTACTCAGGTACTCACAGTTGTTCTAGAAGACAATTATGTGTGAACACACTGGGATCATTCTATTGATACATTGGACAACTTCATGGACGAGAGGTCTATCATCGGCTACTAGTTAGAGGGCTAAAGGCCACCTCCAGCCTCAAAGGCAGGATGCCTCTGAGTACCAGTTGCAGGGAAGTAACAGCAGGAGAGAGGGCATGCCCTCAACTCCAGCCTGTAGCATCTGGTGGGCCACTGTGTGAAACAGGATGCTGGACTAGATGGGCCTTTGGCCTGATCCAGCAGGGCTGTTCTTATGTTCTTACTGTGTCAACCACTGTGTTATATCTATGCAGAGGGCTTTGTACTCAACATGCATAGAAAATGTGTTGGTAAGAGGATAGATGTAAACAATTCTAGCACAATTAATTTTTTCTTCATGCTATGCAATGTGTTCAGTTTCAAACATCATGTGCTATAAATCCCTCTGTCTTTGTTTAAGTCCATTAAACCATATGCCCCATTTGCTGACTTGTTCTTGCACTATGTAGCTTTTGCCCTAGCAAAACGTTCTCAAAATCTACTTAGCCGTAAATGTTCATAGCTATGATGACTTTTACTCTAGTGGAGAATACAGTTAAAATGGGTCATACCCACACTACCAGTAGGCAGGAAGTTTGGGGCAGCCTGCCACAGATTTGTGGTATGTGCCCCTTGTGCCCAGCTAGCAAATTCCAGTGCCCAGAATGTTAAAATATATTGAGTAACAACAGTTTTAGATTTTATGTATCCAATCTAGTGTTTCAATTGTGCACAATGCCAAGATGAAGAGAGACTAGTGGGGTGTTTTTTTTGAAGTGAAATATAAAAATTCAAGGTGGCTGACTTGTCCATTGAGTTTCAGTGCGACTACTTTGAGTAACTTTCCACATCATATCAACCACTGTGTTTAAAGAATACATATTTATACCCAATTATCTATAACTTTCATTTTCCTACATTTTCCTATAACTTTGCAACCTTTGTAGGTGCTGGAATTATGTCTGCAATGCATTCTCAGCTATTTTGTCCTTGTGATGGAGTGGAAGTAGCTTCGATGCAACGAGATCAGGTAGAGAGGAGATTCTTGGGGATGGAGGGCAGGGGATGGACAGGCTACCTTTGTTCCTGGAACATCCTTCGGGGACTGGAAGCATCCTTCTTTCTTTTGATTGGTGTTAAAGCTGCATGCAGGGGCTTCGATAAATTCCTGGAGGACAGGTCTATCAGTGGCTACTAGATTTGATGGCTACAGGCCACCTCCAGCCTCAGAGGCAAGATGCCTCTAAATACCAGTTGCAGGGGAGCAATAGCAGGAGAAAGGTCATGCCCTCATCTCTTGCCTATGGGTTTCTCAGAGGCATCTGGTGGGCCGCTGTGGGAAACAGGATGCTGGACTAGATGGGCCTTGGGCCTGATCCGGTAGGACTGTTCTTACGTTCTTATTCTAGGAAGGTTGTGAAGGCCATTTGCAGGGGCTTGAACCTTGCTAACTGGGAAGGAAGCACCTTAAAAGAGATGGTTATTTTGTATTTAGCAGGCGGAGGGCAGATACATGTCTTAAAAATGCCTTGATAAACTACAATGGGTTCAAAGGAGGACAAGAAAGATGAAGTGTGGTCTGGAAACCAAGTCTTTGAAGAAATGGTTGAAGGATCTTGGTATGTTTTAGATGGGAGAAGAGAAAACTGAGGGAAGTTATGGTAGCCATCTTCAGAAATCTGAAGCACTATCAAATAGAGGGAGTGGACTTGTTCTCTGTTGCTTCTGATGGCAGAACTAGAACCAAATGGTTTAAGTTTATAAGAAAGCAGATTTAGGATGGACATTTGGAAGAACTTTTCAACTGTCACTACTTTGAGCATTTTTTTAAACGTGGCATAATATATATCTTTAATCACACACACCCCACCCTTCTTACGCCACCTCGCCCTAACAACATTTTTGGCCTTGTTTTTGGAAGGAGAAGAACCGGGTATGTGAACTGCAAGGAGAAAATGATCTTCTCCTTCAAGATCTGGTGACTTTTGAGGAGGTGTCTGTGCATTTCAGTGAGGAGGAGTGGGCTCTGCTGGATCGGGACCAAAGAGCGCTGCACAAGGAAGTCATGGAGGAGAATTTTGCAATCGTGGCCTCACTGAGTAAGACTCCCTCTTTTTCCTTTTGTTGACAACGTCTATTTTGAAATTACAATTGTGAAAGGGGTTTTTTTTTGTGCGCGGGGGGGGGGGGCTGTTGTGTTCTTGCATCTCACATCCTGCCAAATTTGCATGCTGCTGTGGGTGTGGCTTGGCCCCTTGGTATTAATTGACAATTTCGATTCTACCTGGAAGCGTCTTGTTAAAACAAAATCCCAATTTTATGGGTTTTCACTGGATATGCTTATTAGTTTGGGTTATGATTGTGCTAGGAAGTCTATTAAAAAACGTATTTCTGACACTGATTTACAGTTAGAAGTTGCCAAAATCCCAAAAGGTGTTTACCTTGGAGATCAGCTTTTAAATACAAAACCTGCTGCATACTTAAATAATATTTCTTTTTCCAAGTTCAGACGGGCGCTATCTTTAGCTCGATTAAATGTGCTCCCTACAGTGGTGCTCCAAGGGAGGTTTAGGGGGGTTCCTTACGCATCCCGACTTTGCCCTTGTGGGTGAGGCAATATTGAGACTACTGAACATGCTATTTTACATTGTGACCTCTACAAGAATGACCGATCAACACTTATCTTGCCGTATCTTGTGATGTTTCCTGGTTATCCAGATGAGTCACTCTTAAAAATTTTATTGTCAAATTTTAATCATAAATACACCAATACAGTGGCTAAGTTTTGTTATATTTTATGCAAATTAAGTTCTGTTGTGTGTGATAATGCTTCTGGTCAATGACCGAAATAAAGTATGTTCTGTTCTGTGGGTGTGGCGCCGACTGGGGACTCCTGAGCTGTCGGGAGGCTGCAGCAAGAGCAGGGGCTCTGCTGGCTCTGCTTGCCTCCCCCCATTCACCTCCCCATAGCTCCTGAGCTGGGAGCTTCCTGAGAACGAAGGTGTGCAGGTGCCCTGATGGAGACACCGGGCATGTGTGCCTCTCATGGCCCGCCTGCTCCGAGGCAAGCAGAGGGGCTCCGGATCCCGGGCAGTGGCGAGCAGGAGCACCGCTTGCTTCCCCCGACACTCACCCAGGCTCCAGAGCCCCTTTGCTTCCGTCGGGGCCGGGAGCAGGCCAAGAATGAGAGTGCACATGTGCCCTGTGTCTCCCATCGGGACACATGCACATCCTCATCCTCGGGGACACTCCCGACTGCAGCGGAGGCAGAAGGTCTTGGGAGGTGGGGGGAGGTGAGCAGCACTTCCACAGAAGCAGCACTGCAGCAGCCACCCGGGAGCCAGGGCGGGTGGCGTCACACCCACAGCAGTGCGCTGCTGCATCACCGTCCCTGCTGCACACCCGCTCACAGGAGGTGGAAAGCTGGGTGGAGAAGGCACTGGGAGCTGGCCTGGTAGCTTGTGGTAGCAAGCATGAATCATCCCCTTTCCTAAGCAGAGTCTGCCATGGTTTGCATTTGAATGGGAGGCGTGTGAGCACTGTAAGATATTCCCCTTAAGGGATGGGGCAGCTCTGGGAAGAGCAGAAGGTCCCAAGTTCCCTCCCTGGCAGCATCTCCAAGATAGGGCTGAGAGAGAGTCCTGCCTGCAACCTTGGAGAAGCCGCTGCCAGTCTGTGTAGACAATCCTGAGCTAGATGGACCAATGGTCTGACTCTGTATAAGGCAGCTTTCTATGTTCCTGATAATTTAGTTTAATTAAATCCGTTTTGATTTAATTCAATATATTTACTTAACTAATAATATTAAATATTAATTTAATAATCGATGCCCTAAATTTGGGGCCTAAAAATCGACCTCGCCCCCCCCCCACCAAGTCACAGCCCATTGGTTTGGTTTCAGCCCACCGGGGCATTTGAGTTGTGCACCCTGATAGACAATACTGAGCTAGATGGACCAAGGGTCTGACTTGGTATAAGGTAGTTTCCTATGTTCTTAAGCCTAGCACCTGAGAGAACAGCTGGCTAGTAAAGATACTTCATCTTCAGAGAGCCTGATAGTTCAGTGGTTAACTGGCCCACAAAAGTGTGGAGGACCAGACTGAAGACTCTGTGTCTTGAGGCAGCAGACAAGGCTGGGACCCAGGGCTGTAGTGGGATGCCTGCAGCAGAACCCTTGGAGGAGGAGTCCCAGCATTCCAAGGCTACCTGCCTGACCAATCATCAAAGGCCAGTGAAGGTGGGGGGAGTCCATTTTATTTTGAGACTTGTGTCCCCCAAAGGTATTTCGTGAGTGAGTATTACTGGGGTGGAGAAAGGGAATCTGGACTAGCATTTCTATAGTGATCAGGACTAAAATCCAGCCTAATTAGTCAAACCCTTTAAACTTATTTGTTTTCTGTGTGTTAAGTTTTAAACTATATCGTTTTGAATTGAGCAGTTTAAATACATGTTTAATTATTCCTTTATTAAACAGTTCTTTGTTGTTACACTGAGATTTGATACTGCTGAAGTATGGCACCATGCCTATATGGTATGGTACCATATATGCTTATGCCCTGGGGTATACATACCATAATGAAATCTCCTTTGTCTCTGAGGAGGCTCTGTCTGAGAGATCAGACCATTGATGATCCAGGGTATCGAGCTAAAACCATCTTCTAAACATACCCAGGGTTAACAATGTGCCCTGGCTTCTAGGTGGCAGGGGCATACTTAAGAACATAAGAACAGCACTGATGGATCAGGCCCAAGGCCTATCTAGTCCGGAATCTTGTTTCACACAGTGGCCCACCAGATGCCTCTGGGAAGCCCACAGGCAAGAGGCGAAGGCATGCCTGCCTTCTTGCTGTTGTTCCCCTGCAACTGGTATTGATGCCTCTGAGGCTGGAGGTGGCCTATACCCACTAACTAGTAGCCATTGATAGACCTGTCCTCCATGAGTTTGTCTAAGCCCCTTTTTAAAGCCATCCAAGCTAGTGGCCATCACCGCATCCTATGGCAGAGAATTCCATAGGTCAATTATGTACTGTGTTCTCACATCAGGACTTGACAAGTTTTCTTAATTATGTGCTTGTGTTCTCACAAATTAATCATGTGCTTGTGTTTTCACATCAGGACTTGACAAATTTTCTTTGGATCTAGGAGCCAGCCCCACAGTTTATGAGCCAGACCATGGACACTTGACAAAATTACCTGATGCTGAAGATGGAGAAGGTAGATGGTGTTCTCTCTGTCCTCTTTACAAGTAACATACTTGGAACAGAAACAGGGCTGCCCGGGACAAAGAAAGTATCCGGCGAGGCTGGCTGTCCTTACCTCCAAGGGCGGGGTGGTGAGGGGGCCCAAGGCGACAGGGACGGGTGGTGGCCGGGAAGAAGCAGAGGAAAGACTGCTAACGGGCAGGGACTTGGCTCCAGTGGAGGAGGAGCAGAGCCCAGAAAAGGCTGAAGGGGAGGCGTGGGAGGATAACAGCAGCACGCCTCCCAAAGGGAGGGGGTCTGAGCAGGAGGAGGGAGAAGGGGGAGAGGCATTAATTATTAGTAGTATCTCTTGTTTACACAGTCAGACAGGTGGTATTGACTGGTTTGTTTTAACCAGACATCGAGTCCTTCCCAAGAACCTGGGATGGCTGACTTTTATTGTTCTTGTAGTTATGATAGATATCGTCGCAGAATATAGGCTGTTCCCAGTAAAGTTGCTTTTTGTAATTGGCTGATGGTGATTTCTGTGGCCCCTATGGTGATTGGTATTATTTCTGTGGCCCTATAACTCGACCACAGTTAAATTCCTAGGCGTCATGGCTCCTGTCCCTGGTGCCTGAGATCTGTCAAAGCCTG
This sequence comes from Hemicordylus capensis, assembly GCF_027244095.1. Lineage (NCBI taxonomy): Eukaryota > Metazoa > Chordata > Lepidosauria > Squamata > Cordylidae > Hemicordylus > Hemicordylus capensis. The sequence goes on along the minus strand of NC_069658.1, from coordinate 242,808,023 downwards.
TCTTACATCCTGATACATATAGGGGACCTCTGCTGAGCCACTGTTAGTGGCAGAGCATGTGCTTTGAACATAGGTCCCAAGGGCGATTCTCGGCATCCCTACAAATGGCTGGGAACGGAGCCTTTTTAAGACTCTGAGGCCTGGGAGCAGAGGGCTGTAACAGCTCTTAAACTGGGTAGCAGGCTGGCCTTAGAGCTACTCCCTTCCTTACACCCATGGGCACTGAGCACCTAGGCCATGGGCGGGGGCCATGTTTAGAATTAGGCAAACTAGACACAGACCAGCAATCCTCAAACCAAGGGGTGGTTTATTTGAACCAAGGGAGAAGGGCCTGGCTTTAAAAGGAGTGAGGGGGAAAGAGAGGTTAACACCACCACACAACCAAACCAAAAGACACTAACTAGCCTAACCTCCCAGCTTCTTACAGCTTACTCCAGGAGTAGAAATCACTGTTGGTTGAGTCTCCAACTCTTCCTAAGCAGACTGACTCCTCCGACTTTGAGTTGGACTTCTCTGGGATACAGGCACTCCTGGGGGCAGCGCCCAGCCAATCCCTGCAAATCTGGGCAAGGCATCCAAGGCTTTGCTTGCAACTTTTGCTAAACAAACTGGAAGGGACTTCAGAATATAAGAACCAGGGCTCCACACTCAGTGAGTGCAAGGTCTCTGTTACAAGGGCCTCCTGCACTGCTCACTGCATTCTGTGTCAATGTGGGGTTTGTTTCTTAGTCATAATCATTTCAGAAACCATCTCTACTGACATCAGAATCAACAGTATGTTAAGAATTTATTATGAAATGCAAGATAAGAATCTTCATAGTTTTCAGAAAACTGATGTAAAATTTGAAGCTATAGCCCAAACCTATCCAAAGTCAACATGCTCTTTGGCATCCTCTGTGCTTTTGTGGGAATATTAGAAAATGGACATTTCAGCGTTGTTGAATGTGGTGGTTCCATTCTGTATCAATGAGAATCAGTTTATTGCTGTGTAACACCTATGGAATAAAACTCCACCCATCAGCCAAAGCAGCAGGACAACCAAGGAACCCTTGAGGAACCCAAAGAACCCTTGGGAGGAGAGCTGGTCTTTTGGTAGCAAGCATGACTTGTCCCATTAGCTAAGCAGGGTCCACCCTGTTTGCATTTGAAGGGGAGACCACATGTGAGCACTGTAAGATATTCCCCTTAAGGGATGGGGCCGCTCTGGGAAGAGCAGAAGGTCCCAAGTTCCCTCCCTGGCAGCATCTCCAAGATAGGGCTGAGAGAGATTCCTGCCTGCAACCTTGGCGAAGTCGCTGCCAGTCTGTGAAGACAATACTGACCTAGATAGACTAATGGTCTGACTCAGTATATGGCAGCTTTCTATGTTCCTAGCCCAATAGATCCAGAAAAGACTAAGCACAGATAGTGTTTGTGGCTCTTGAGAGGCCTGCTTGAACCTTGCCAGTACTCCTGTTGCCCAACACATCACAGGCAGAGGCAGTTGCTGGTTAAGATGTTGCCAAGCAGGATCTTCCAGAGGGGTAGCTGGGCAGCTGCAAATCCAACAAAGAGTTTTGTGACCCCTTAAGGACTAATCAATTTACTGTGGCAGAAGTGTTCACCAACTAGAGTCCCCTTCACCACGAACAGAGTCTGCCAGAAGTAATTGGAGGCAGCGCTGATTCCCAAGTTATATTGGACTTTCTAGCCTGGCATGTTTACACCTCACAGCAAACGTGTGGGGCAGGATGGGATGGAAGGGCTAGCTGTTCTTGTTGCTAAGTTGTTGAAACTGTTGACCCTACTTAGTTTGGGGTGGGGGAGGGAGGCAGTTATGATTTTTGTTGTGTAGTGGTTAGAGTGCTGGGCTAGGACCAGGGAGACCCGAGTTCAAATCCCCATTCAGCCATGATACTTGCTGGGTGACTCTGGGCCAGTCACTTCTCTCTCAGCCTAACCTACTTCACAGGGTTGTTGTGAGGAGAAACCTAAGTATATAGTCACTGCTCTGGGCTCCTTGGAGGAAGAGCGGGATATAAAATATAATAATTATAATATAGTATAATATTCAGCCATCCCAGGTCCTTGGGAAGGACTCGATGTCTGCATAAAACAAACCAGTCAATAACACCTGTCTGACTGTGTAAACAAGAAATAATAATAATTAATAATTGTGGTAATAGCTGATTCCACTTCCAATTGATGATGCAGCTGCCAGCCACTATGTATGTTTCTAAGGTATGTTTACATCAGTTAGTTCATGGCAAAATGGCATTACTACTCCATAGCGTAGGAGAGCTTTTTCTGGTGATTTTTCTCATTTTTAAGTTGGCATATTGACTATAAGCAATTCTCCCACCAGGACCTCTTAATTACACAAAGATAAAATACGCTCACACACACACACACACACACACACACACACACACACACACACACCCCGCTGCCCCAAGAAAAGAGGCCGCCTTGGGCCCATCACATGTCCAGGCCCCCTCAGCTGCTGCTCCCACAGTGGCCCAGCTTATGACAAGAGCCAGACTGTCACAACATTCTACTGCACCGCGGCTGGCGAATCTTAGCAAGCTGGGCCGCAGTGGCTACTGTAGGCTTAGTGGGGCTGCCTGAGAGGGGGGCGAGTGGGAGGGGGCCCTGGGAGAAGAGGCAGCAAGTGAGGGTGTGTGTGTGGATGGCTGTGGCGGTGGCCGAACATGGGCTTCTGACAGTGTCATTACACCACTAAAATGGAGAATGCAGGGAAACGCCAAATACGACCATAACTCTGGGTCCTGGAGTTATGTTTTAACTGATCACTTTTGGTGCCTTGAGTGAAAAGGATCGATCTGATCATTTCCCAGTACCACCCTTTGGGTGGAACCCCCTTCATTTGTGAGGCCCAGGGGCAATTACTCTGTCACCAAAAAAAAAAAAAAGGTCTTGGCTGTGACCGAGAGATTCCTGTCTGAAACCTTGGCTAGCTGCTGCTAATGGTAGTGAACAAAACTGAGCTGGATGGACGAATGGATCAGTTTGGCTTGTGAAGAAAGTTAGGCTGGGAGAGAGGGAATCCCTCAGTTATCAGCTGATCCCAGGTCCCATGGTCCCAGTCCAATGCTTCCAGTTAATGCCAGTCAACAGAGCCGCTGAATACCTGGAAGGGATTGTCCTCCTTCTAGGTCCTTGTTATTTTCCCATTATCAGAACAGTTAACTGGAGGTGGTTGATCTGCAGTTCGTTTTTCTCCCCCATCCTCTTACCAATTGTTTTTTCCTCTTCATTCCAGTCATTGACAGGCAGAAGATTAAGAACAAGGAAAATCCCCATGGAGGATTGATGGAAGGTGGCATGTGTATAAAGAGGGGAAAGCTGAGAACAAAAGCTGGAACAGAACAGAAAAGGAGGAATGGATCTGCTGCTTCCCAGCATGATGATTGCCATGAATTCAGAATCCAAGAAATAGTGGACACTGGGACAAAAAGAAATCTGTGCCCGGCTTACAAGGAAAGCTTTACTGTTGAATCCAACCGTAAGCCTCAATGGAAAAGGCATACAGAGAAAAAACCACATAAATGCTTGGAGTGTGGGAAGAACTTCAGACAAAGTGGCATACTTGCTATACATCAAAGAAGTCACACTGGAGAGAAACCATATAGATGCTTGCAGTGCGGAAAAAGCTTCAGTATGATTACAAACCTCACTGTTCATCAAAGGATTCATACAGGGGAGAAACCATATAAGTGCTTGGAGTGTGGAAAGAGCTTCCGTCGAACTGATTCCCTTGTGATACACCACAGAACTCACACAGGGGAGAAACCATATGATTGTTTTCAGTGTGGAAAGAGCTTTAATGCAAGCACAAATCTCACTAAACATCAAAGAATTCACACAAGTGAAACAGCAAATAGTTGCAGTGAAAATAATACACACCTCATCTCACATGAAAGGATTCACACAGGGGAGAAACCATATAAGTGTTTGGAGTGCGGAAAGAGTTTCACTCGAAGTGGAACTCTTATTATACATCAAAGGATTCACACAGGAGAGAAACCATACAGATGCTTGGAGTGTGGAAAGAGCTTTAATCAAAGTGGATATCTTGCTTTACATCACAGGTTTCACACAGGGGAGAAACCATATAAATGCTTGGAGTGCGGAAAGAGCTTTGCTCAAGCTCACTACCTCGGTTTACATCAAAGAATGCACACAGGGGAGAAACCATATACATGCATACAGTGTGGGAAATGCTTTAGAGATAATGGAAAACTTATTATACATCAAAGGATCCACACAGGAGAGAAACCATATATATGCTTGCAGTGTGGAAAGAGCTTCAGGGTGAGTGGATATCTTACTATACATAAACGAAGCCACTCCGGGGAGAAACCATATGGATGCGTGGAGTGTGGAAAGAGATTTGGCCACAGGCATCATCTTAGAGTCCATCAAAGAATGCACACTGGGGAGAAACCGTATAATTGCTTTGAGTGTGGAAAGAGCTTCTATCAATCTCAATCCCTTACTTCACATCAAAGAATTCATACCGGGGAGAAACCCTATGAATGCCTGGAGTGTGGAAAGAGCTTCAGGCAATCTAGTTCCCTTACTTCACATCAAAGAATTCACACAGGGGAGAAACCATATACATGCTTGGAGTGTGGAAAGACCTTCATAGACAAGTCAGGTCTAAGTTCACATCAAAGGACCCACACAGGAGAGAAACCATATGAATGCTTGGAGTGTGGAAAGAGCTTCAGTCGAAGTGACACTCTTATCACGCATCGCAGAATTCATACAGGAGAGAAACCATATGGTTGTTGGCAGTGCGGGAAGAGCTTTCGCGCAAGCAGAGACCTTAATAGACATCAAAGAATTCATATGAGGGAAATACCAAATAAATGCAAGGATAGTGGAAATAATCCACACATCATTTCACAATGAAAGATTCACATGGAGAGAAACCATATGAATGCTTGGAGTGTGGAAAGAGCTTTAGGGAGAGTGGATATCTTACTGTCAATGAACCCACTCCAGGGAGAAACCATATGGATGCTTGTAGTGCAGAAAGAGCTTCAGCTACAGTCAACCTCTTAGAATTCATCAAATAATGTACACTGGGGGGAAACCATATAATTGCTTTGAGTGTGGAAAGAGCTATTCGTCTCATTCCCTTACCTCACATCAAATAATGCACACCGGGAAGAAACCCTGTGAATGCTTGGATTGTAGAAAGGGCTTCAGAGGGGGAGCATTTCATCAAAGCACTCTCACTGGAGAAAAACCATATAAATGCATGAACTGTGAGAAGTCCTTCTGCTGTAGGTACCTCCTTATCTCACATCAAAGAACCCACTCGGGTGATTTAAAATGAATTCCAAGAAAAGAGCCACAATCTGTTATGGCAAAAGCCATGTAGAATCATGTGACACCTTAAAAACCTACCTTTTATCTTGACATGAGTTTTTATGGGATGCAGTTGAAGAAAGAAGAGCCTTGCTTATGCAAGCCAGTGCTTCACTGCACAGTTCAAGCTCAATGCTTCAGTACTGATCCCGCCCCCTTCTCTCTCAATGTGGTGTGGAGCAGCAACATCATCCACTGAGACCCTTCCTGCCACGCATTTCATGAACCTTTCGTTTTTTGATGTTTTTAAGAAGACTTTGCAAGAGAGAGTGCACAGCTTCCCCTTTTTCTTTTTAAAATAAAGGGTGTGAAATCAAGAAAGGCAGTTGTCCACCCTCTATTAAAGACTGATGGGCTGTTACTCCATTTAGTGCTTATCATCTTACATCATGATGGCTCTGTGGTCCTCGAGTACCATCTGGTCCTCTTGTTTTGGATACATTTCAGCTGTACAGCCTGAAGGTATGGACAAGATCCTCAGTAGTGTCACAGTAAAGTAAAGGTAAAGTTGTGCTGTCAAGTCAGTGTTGACTCCTGGCGACCATAGAGCCCTGTGGTTGTCTTTGGTAAAATACAGGAGGGGTTTACCATTGCCATCTCCCACATAGTATGAAGTGCCTTTCAGCACCTTCCTATATCACAGCTTCCCGATATAGGGAAACACCTAGTCCACATAGTCAGGGAAACATACCAGCGGGGATTCGAACCAGCAACCTCTTGCTCCCAAGGCAAGTTACTTCCCCACTGCGCCATTAGGTGGCTCACAGTAGCCTCATGTATTCTTGCCGTGTGCCCATCTTGCCTAGTAAAAGCTAACAAAGGGAGGACTGGCAAGTGTCTTGATGTGGTTATTAATGCCTCATTGGTGCAGGGGAAGGTGTAGACGGTTCTCAGAACTAATGCTGAAGAAGGCTTCTCTAGATGACTCCAGACTGGAAAGTTGTTAGCCGGGTTCTTCTCTTCTCTCTTTCGGCAAGGTGATAGAACCAGTGGCTCCTGTCCTGTGGCTGTGTCATCAAACCTTAAGATAACTTGTCTCAGCTCACTGATGCATGGAAGTAGGGATGCTCTGCAAATGCTGTCCACAGTTCCAGCAGCATTTAATGAGTGGCACGAAAAGCACCAGCCAGGATGAACAGGCCAGGCTACATTTTGAATTCTGTTAGGGCAAGTGGCTTCAACACTTTGTGTTTCCTCGGATGGCTCTCTTTCCATTGTGTGAATGTGCTCTTGCTTGGTTTCCCCAGGAATGATGATGAAAAATTTCTTCTCTCACCACAGGCATGAGGCTTTCCTCTATTGTGCCTTGGATTGTTTCATGTGCTGCCCCTTCTTCACATGTGTATAAAGTCTGCATTGGGCCAGCGATGGACTGGTTGTGATGTTGTAGACGATATCCTGCCATTCCTGCCTCTCGTGTAACCCATGACCTCAGTATCTTCACTGGTAGATGAGCAAGCTTTAGCAAAACCTGCTCAGTGCTATGTGGCCCACCTCAATATCTTCCTGCTTTCTCCACCTGGAAATAAGCTCCACACCGTGGAGAAAGGGCTCCTGAGTTTCTTGATCTCTCCTGGGCTGACAGAAACTTGGATACCTGGAAGAGACAGAGGCCTCAATTTCCTATTGAATAGAAAAGTGACAGCCACCCCAGCTAACTTAATCTTGATTGGAGGAGAGTGACCTTCACCTCCTGACCGCCTGTGTGGGCAGCTTAAAAAAGGAGGATTGAATGAATGATAGAAGTTGGGTTTTTTTCTGTCTAAAGCTGGACTAAAGACTTGGATAAAATTCTGCTTGTAAGCTCTCCTTTAGACTCTTTATTAGGAAATAAATACGTTTTTGCTATCTTCTTTTTATGCCTCTACACTTTCCTCTGTCACTGCTGATCATCGTTCCTTCTACTTCAATAAATATATTCTTCTAAATGGTTTTACTGAGCTGGGTGAGCATGTTTTGAGTGCACTGAGAAAAAAGTTCTCTCTGCTGGTTAGTCATACTACTTGACTTAGAGAACCAGAGAGGAGAACCCATCAAGACCTCACTCTGGGGAGAAAAAGGAGGTGGATGGGGCCAGCATCTCCAAACTCAAATCCAAAGAGCCACAGGTCCTCTTTGCTGTGCCGTTGGTTGGTGTCGCTGAAGAAGGTGGTGGCAGTGACCCAGGTGGTAGGACCCATGAGTAACTTTGGGGCAGAAACTTTTTTAAAAGCCCAAGAGCTGATCCCCAAGTTTCTCCACACCATCCATCCCTTTCTGTGAGGCTCTGCCCCACCAGGATAAGTAAGAAAGCATTAGATAAAGAACTTTGGCTTATGCTGGGAACTGGCCTGGCTGAAAGGCCTGTTTGAGAAAGTATCTTTGGTCAAGAAGAGGCTGAGACCTAGAAAGCAATCTCTTAAACTGCTTAAAGTATGCTTCTGTGTCCTGCTTGCCGAGCAGCCTACAAAAACAAGTAAGACCCAATAGCTAGGTTACATCTGGGCCACCAGAGAGGAGCCTGCCGGCAGCAAAGGGACATAGGCCAAGCCACAAAGGGTATTTCCAAGAAGTAAGAGACAAAAAGTGAAAGTGACAGTCGAGTAGAAAACTGCCCATCTGTGTGACCCAGGAGGACAACGGAGAGGATGTGACAGACCTCAGAATATCATGAGAGTCCAGATGGATATCACAGTCCAAAGGAGAAGGGGACCACCCAGACGCTGAGAAGGTACATGCCAGATGTCTGATGGCTGCAGCCAAGATAAAAGGGAAGAACCTGAAAGGTGAACTCAAAGCAGAGACCAGAAGCCTGCTTGAAAAGCAATAGCCAGAAGGAGACCATCAGGATCTGCACACACTGCCCAGTCTCTGCCCAGTTTGGGGTATAAAAGATAGCCAGACTGTGACTGGGGACCTTCAGCCTCCATCGAAACTCAGAGTGTACCTGTGGGCGCCCTTCCTTGCTGTACGCCCTTCACTCTGCATGTCGGTGGACCTAGCTAGCTCGCACTCCGGCCAAAGTCCTGACCTAGCTAAGTAGGTATCAGTAGATAGGTTGCTATTTTATTAATATCATGAAAGCTTGATGTATTTTGAATATGCCACCCAGTGGTCTTGCTTTATTGCTGTGTTAATAGTAATTGCAATAGGAATTATTGTTTGCCTTGCCAAAATTGTGTGTGTTCTGTTGGGTGCAGAAGCACCTCAGCCAACAGGCTTAAGCAGGTGGGGTGGTTCAGAGACACTCCATTTGTCTGTATCCAATAAACCATAAGTATTTTATATTCTACAATAGTCTCCTTGAATCTCTTAATTATACCCAATTTATCTGTGCAAAGGTATTGGTTTGGGTCTGTTTTTAAATGTTCTGGGAATATAAGCACCTTCCTTAGTAGCACTTCATTTGTAGACAGGGACTTAGTATGATCAATCTTTGACCAGAGACAGGGCCATAAGTGCAGGTGAATTTGGTCAGAAGCCCCTTGCCTGCACCTGGCATACGTACAGAACTAAACAAGTCTTCTTACGTTCCCCTTGAATCTGGCTATCAGGAAGAGAAATCCCAAGTATATTCCCAATTTGAGCATATGTATGTGCATGTGACACACATGTAACATGCGTGTGGCATGCATGTAAAAAATACCTACTATTGATGGTTGATCCATTGATACCAAGCTTAATGAAGTTGAGATGTTGCGAGTTATATATTCTCATCTTTCTGTCTTTGTTCTGGTGGCTAAAATCCCTGCTTCTCCAAGTAGTCCACACACTATATCTGACATTTTGGGAGGTGCTGGATACATCTGACCAAATTAGGGAGCACATGCAGTGCCTCAGACTATTGGTGAGACACTGAAGCTATTCTCACTACCTCGGGAGCCTCGCCCGATTTCTCCTGGTCAGCTGCCACGGGAGCCACGCTGCTCCTGGCAGCAAACTACCAAAAGTACCCTGCCTCTTAAACTAGGTTAGCGGAGCAAGTGCTCCACTAACCCTGTTTTGTTGATCGTGTGCTGCCGCAGCATGACTCCATGCTGCGGCAACACATGAGACCCCTGCCGAGAGGCTAAAGCAAGCTCCTGGCCCCAGGGATCTCTCCAGAATGACCCACGTGCTTGCGCGTGGCATCCTGGAACTTCCGGGGGCCAATTGGCCCCCCTCCCATCCCTGCCACTCCTGCTGGCTCCATGACGGAGACGACAATTGTGTAGGACAGCTCCTTGCCCGTGTGCGGGGAGAACGCTCTCCCTGCACTAACCCTAACGGTGCTTCACACCAATCGTGTGAAGTGCCTCTCTATCACCTTTTGAGGTCAGTTGAGTTTGCAAGCGGGAAATAAAATTTAAGTTTACAAAGAGAAAGAGAACTTAGTTTTCTACCCCAAGTGACTTAACATTGGTCTAGGACAGAAAATTCCCCACTGGAAATAGTCCATGCAGTTTGGAGTGGTTTTCCTCCAAGTTGACCTGAGCATTAGGCTGGGGTGGAAATTACCCCAATGGAAACGGTGCTTGTGTCATTTATGCCATTATGACTGTCCTTTCTTCAGGCATCATCTGGTTCTCTTGTGTAGGAAACACTTTGCAGCCTGAGGACAAAATCTTTAATACTGTTGGGCTAACCCATCTGCTCTTGACCCATGCCCATTTTGGCTAGTAATTGCTGCCCAAGGGAGGATGGGCTGATGGATGGATGGGGTTATTAACACCTCATTGGGGGAGGGGAAGATGGCAACAGCTCTCAAAGAGGACTAACTTGTAAACTGTCTAACTGATTTGAACCAAATTTGCTACAGCTGTAGGGACACATAGGGACACCTCAGTGGCATAGTTTGTGGTGTCATCCACCCCAATTCAAGATTTATTTATTAATTAAGAGATTTAATATACCGCTCAATCCACAGACTCAGGACAGTGTACAGACAAGAACAGTATCTGAGATTTTATTTATTTTTATTTATGGACATTTGAGGCACAAGTAGGAACCGATCTGGATCAAATTTGGTACAGTTGTAAAGACACATAGGGACACCTGGAAGGCATAGTATCTGATGATGTTATCCACCCCAATTCAAGCTGGTGGACAGATGGACATTTGAGGCACAAGTGGACTAACTTGTGAACTGCCTAACCAATTTGCCCAAATTTAGTCCAGTTGTAGGGATAGTGGAAAGAAAGTAGGCAGATTAGTTCTTACCAGAACTACAGTGTGGTAACTGCAGTGTGAGAAGAGTGTGTGGTAGTGCCTCAACTACAGGGGCTCTTGGATGATATGGATTCACTTGACCCATTTCAGTCTGGCTTCCCCCCCAAGTTTTGGATCCAAACAGAGATGATTCCCAATGGGTAACAAAAGGTAGCAAGTGCTTCCTCCCCCAATAATTCCTGCTTCCCCAACTACCAGACTGGAACTTTACTGCCAGATGATGCAGTCATAGTGTATTACGGCTTTATAGGTTGAATTAATTATTTTAAATGGCCTGCGTTTAAAAAAACTTCCTTCACTTATTCCTCTACTCCGGAAGAAACCGTCGAAGCCAGGTAGGTGGGAGACTCCTCCAGCCTCCCAAGACCCAGGCTAACCCCTTAGCTTCCTTCTGGGTCAGAAACTGAGTTGCAGGGTCACCTCCCCTGCAGATTTCTGCTGGTTTGCTACTGACCCATCTCCCTACCTAATTGTCTTATTGCCACATGATATTTGGCACACATTGCAATTCGGTCACTTCGCACAAGGAAACATGGGGCAAATAATAAATGACTGTAGTGAGTCCCCCCCCCCTTGGCCTCTGCCGCCCCCCCCCCAAGAGACAAGAGAAACACCTAGCTCCCTTTTCTTTGGCAACGGGATTAGCCTTGTTAACCACTACTCCCACAACTCAGATAAATATGGCAAGAAGAGATGTCTCGGTCTCACATAAGGCTTTTGGGTTCACCAAATTCAGTACTCCACACACACCTTGTTTCTTAAAAACTTTAAATGTTTTAAAAACTTTTAATAGTCTCTTAGAAATTTTTATTCCTTAAAAACCCACTTGATTGGTTCATGCAAACATGAACTTCTTTATTATATGCGGGTTTCAGCCCCTGCAGTCAGGGAGCGTAACTTTTGCAGTGTCACAGGGCTTGAATTTGCCTATTTGTACCCTAGATCCAATAGCCACCTAATGGTGCAGTGGGGAAATGACTTGATTAGCAAGACAGAAGTTGCCAGTTTGAATCCCCACTGGTGTGTTTTCCAGACTATGGGAAATACCTATATTGGGCAGCAGCGATATAGGAAGATGCTGAAAGGCATCCTCTCATACTGTGCGGGAGATGGCAATGGTAAACCCCTCCTGTATTCTACCAAAGAAAAACCACAGGGCTCTGTGGTCGACTTGACAGCACACTTTACCTTTATCCCTTTAAAATTCCTTGCTCCATTCTCTTTCCTCCTTTAAGCCTGCATTTTGGTCCTTTCTCCAGTAAGGCTTACGCTGATTCATTGACCATTCGGACCTTAAGCTGAAAAACCTCTATGTGAGACCAACCTCTGGCTGGGGATTATGGGAGTTGTAGTCTACAACATCTGGAAATCCCTGTTAGAGGGAACACTGTGTGAGACTCTAGCTGATACTGTTATTTAAGGTTTTATGGCCCCCTCACCTTGCCTAATCAATCTTTTTATTTTCCTGTACCCCTATTATTATCTCCTGTACCCCTATTATTATTATCCCCTATTTTTACATGATCCCCACCACACGTTAAGGTCATCTGAGGAGGTCCGTCTCTAGTTGCCACTAGTTCGTCTGGTGGCGATGCAGAGGCGGGCCTTCTCTGTAGCTGCTCCTGGGCTGTGGAATGCACTCCCGGCAGAAATTCGTAATTTGAGATCATTGCTGTCCTTCAAGAGAGCCCTTAGAACATACTTATTTGGCCTGGCCCTCTAGAGTTTTAAATGATTAATTGTTTTAAACTGTTTTAAATTGTTGCCCTGATTTTCAGGGCTTTTGGCTGTTTTATTGGTTTTATTGTGTTTTAATAATTTGATTTTAATTGTTAATTTGTTTTAATTGTTTTTATCATGTTGTGAACCGCCCTGAGCCATTTTGGAAGGGCAGTATATAAATCTAATAAATAAATAAATAATCCCTACATAAATCTGATTGTACCATATTTCTGTCTTCTCATCATTTCCAGACCAAAGCTTTGTGAAAATTGATATTGTAATGCACTGTTCCATATAGTCACACTGACTAGTTTGAACTGAACAACAGTGGGAGATGGATTATCTATCTTCAGCATCTGGAACTTCTGGGCAACGGGGTGGTATGGAGGTACACTGCCGCCCCGATTAGCTGTTACAGGAATGGACACCGGCAGGAGGAGTAAGTGTACCCTCCCCCGCTTTTAAAGTGGCCTCCCCGCCACAGTTCTGTTAAAAATATTAATGAAAGTAATTATTTATTCACTTTCATTCACTGCCTCACACCACCCCTCTCATAAGGGCAGAGAGCAGGTACTGTCCCACACTCCGTGGCATGTCTGGATTCCCTTCAGAGAAATGCTCGTCCTGTTTGGGACTCAATTTCTCCAGCTTTTTGACTTTGAAAAAACTTGTTTGTTTTTACTTTTAAAGCTGCCACTGTGCAGCGGCGGTGGCAGGGGAGCAGGGATGGTGGTGAGAGCTGGGGGCTCACTCAGGGCGCGCATGCTGAAGTGCGCTGGAGGCACGGCAGGCCAGGTGGGATTCGGAGAGAAGGCGGTGGAAATGCTCCTCACCTGGACCCACCTTCCTCCCAAAATGAGGCCTGAAATCGGCCCAATAATTGGCCTCATTTGAGAGGAAGGTGGGTCTGGGTAAGGAGCATTTCTGCCACCTTCTCTCCAAGTCTCTCTCCTGGTCTGCAGTCAGTGCCTCCAGCACACCTGTCCTGAGTGAGCCCCCCAATTCACATAGTTTGGGAGGCGGGAGGAGCTCTCGCTGCTGTTCCTGTTCTGGCACCATGCAGCAGCAGTCAGCCACTCACCACCAGGTAAGCGAGCCTGGTGGCTGCCACCTAAACCCAAGGCCAAGACAAGTTCTACCCCTAGGTGCCCCCTACTCCGGTGTCCTGATTTCAGCCCACGCAATGTTGGCAACCCTAGCAGGTATGACCTGCACTGAAAATTAAAGGAAGCATATATACTGTGGAGTCACTCAGTCCAGAACACTCAGGGGGTGTGGAGGTCGGAGGACCACCTTGTTTGCCCAGTGGCCCTGCATCTCTTCCCTTACTTGGTCATCTCTCTTGCATCAGTATCTAGCCCAGAGCTGCCCTCCAGCTAGGCCTACAACGCCCATCATCCTTGGCTACTGCAGCCAATAGACAGGGCTGATGGCAACTTTAGTCCACTACTACTATGTATAAACTATTTTTCAACAAAAATTCTCAAAGCCCTTTTTATAGAAAAATGTAGTCAATAAACCAGACAGTCCAGCATCTGTAGGAGGGCCACAGCTGTGCAGTCCTGAGCCAGACGATACATGCCCTAAGAGGCTTCTCCGCTATTTCTTCATATAACCCCTTGTACGTGGATGACCTCATAATCATAATAATGGGTCATATTTCTGCCCAGCCACAAGCAAGGTTATTTCCTGTGCCCCTCGGGAGTCCCGCATCCAACAGAGACTGGGCCTAGCTCTGAGAGGGGCTTGCAGGAGGATTCAGAAAGACACACAGAAGGAAAACCTGGCTGGATCAGATCAAATGTCCTTTAAGCTGCCAGGATCCTGTTTCCCATCAAAGCAGATGTCTCTGGTTGGTAAGCCCAAAGGCAGGAATGGAAGCAGACTCCCTTTCCAGTGGAAGGAGAGATGGTCTTGTAGTACTAGGCATGAATTGTCCCCTTTGCTAAGCAGGGTCCACCCTGGTTTGCATTTGAATAAGAAACTCCGTGTGAGCACTGTAAGATATTTCCGCTTAGGGGATGGAGCTGTTCTGGAAAGTGCATCTACATGCTTGCATGCAGAAGGTTCCAAGTTCCCTGGCTGGCATCTCCAAAATAGGGCTGAGAGGGTTAGGGTTAGAAAAACCTCTCCCTGCCTTCGTTCTCCACAGCAGGCACCATTTTATAGACCAAATACTCGGGGTGGTGGCGGGGCGGGGGGGATGAGAGCGACAGATCACCAGCTCCTGGATACATCTCCGAGAGAGCCTTTCAGGAGGATCCTCCGAAATGCCAATGGGCTTCACTTGGCAGCTGGGTCGAAGGTGAAAATCGAAGCTGCCTTTAGCTCTACTGTCTGAGGATCTTTGCCCACGCTCTGCACCGCAACCCACCTCTTGTCCGCTCACTTTCCCCAAATGTGCACCCTTAACTCTTTGCTCTGAATTTCTTCGTGGCAAGGGGGAGGAAGAAGAAAAACCAGAGAGATAAACCAGAGACGTCAGCGAGGTCACTTCCGGTTCCCGACGTTAGACCGCCGCCACCATTTGCGGGGAGCTGCACACAATGTCAACCGCGCGCGCTGGATTCCATCCTGACTGTCTCGTGCTCTGTCCCAGACCCAGAGGAATGCGAATGAGCCTCAAATGCATCGTCATCTCCCGGCTTGTGTCTTTCACTGGAGAGCAGCTGGAGGCTGAAGCCCAGAAGGATCAAAGGGTCGGGTCCCCTCCCCACCCGGGTCCCCACCCACCCCCATCCCTGCTTCCACGCGGAACGACACGAAGCCCCAGCTGACGTTTGCAAGCCTCTCCTGGGGGTGGGGGCGAGGCTTGTTCCCTTTGTCACTCGCGGGAATCTAGTGAGTTCCGCAGATGAGGCGGGGGGGGGGCTTTGGTGGCTATAGTGGAGGATTCCTAGGAAATGCCCGGTGGGGGGTGAGTTGGAAGGAGACCCAGGCGAAGAAGCGGGAGAGCAAAGGCTGCGGGTAGGTCGCTGTTGCTAGAGTAGGAGAGGGGGCTAGGCTTCAAGGAGCAAGTCAAAATCTCCCTACTTCTCCGCCCCACCCCCGCCGCCGCTTTCACTCCAGCACCCAGTTTCTTTCTTTGGTGTACTGTACACTGACTGGCAGCAGCTGTCTTCTAGCTAAAGGAAGGGAAGGGTAGAGGTAGGAGGGACAGTCAGGCAGAGATCTTTGGGGGACAAAACAACAGGGAAAAAGAAAAGGCAGCTGCTGTGGGAGAGGAGTGAAAAAGAAGGCAGAGAGAGAACAGCCTTGTTCAGCTGAGTTTGGAAAAGGACGCTCTCCTTACATACTGCACCCCACAGCAGATCCAAAAGTGCCCTCGGCCCCCAGTGGTGACAGGCTGGGAGATTTCCCTTTCCTCATGATTTCATAGGGCATCCATCTAAAGAGGAAAATGTGGTTGCTTTTCTGATAGGTAGGCTGGGGTGGGTTTGCAGTGGCATTCTGGGGCACTGTACACAAAGACGAGTCTCACGATCAGACTCGCTGTTAGGGGGTTTGCAGGGAGAGCGGGCTTATCCCGCTCTCCCTGCAGACGATTGCCCGCGGAGCCCTGGGCTGCCAGATCGGCTGCCCACACTACTGCTGTCTCCTTCACTGATGTCACATTTTGAATAAGGCTAACGTGTGTAGCCATGGAATGAGGAAATGGAAATCCAGATCCTTCTGGATCTTACAAATATAAAACCCTTTGCCTTGGATCTTAGATTTGGACTCAGTCATCAGTAGTTGGTGTTTTTTGCCTACCAGTTGCCTTCATACCTGTTCCACAAACAAATCGCTACTTGGAGAAGTAGGCCCTTACTTCATTCACTCATGCTTTGGCAACATCCTATCTGGACTACTGCAATGCACTTTTTGTGGGACTGCCTTTGAAGATGGCTCAGAAGTTTCATCTGGTCCAGAATGCAGCCACAAGAATGCTCATGGGCACAAATCACTTCATTAGTGTAAAACCCAGCCTGCAGCAGCTTCAGTAGTTACCAGTCTGCTCTTGGGCCAAATTCAGAGTGCTGCTCTTGATCTTTAAAGCCCTACACGTCTTGGGGCCATCTATGTGCATTTGACTGTATGAACCCTCCATTCGGCATCTTGGGCCCTTCTCATGGCCCCGCCACTAACTGTGTGATGCAGTTGGCGGGGACTAGAGACAGGGCCTTTTTTGTTCTAGCCCCTCAACTTTGGGATGTGTTTATGGCACCGCCCTGAGGTGATTGGTGAACACCCCATAAATTGCATTCAGGCTTTGTGTGGGGAAATTAGCTCAGAGTGGAGCAGTTCTACATCAGAATAAATTTAATGCAAAGTGTTGGTTACAGGAAAATGACTGGCTGAGAGAGAGATGTTCAAAAACAGAGAAAGTTTTATTTGAGGGTAAGGGGTACAATGGAATAAGAGAGTAAGGGGTATAAGGGAATAATATCACTAAAAGTGATATTATTACTAAAATATGTTACAAGATTAACCATACAACTGCTAAGAATTATACAGTATGTGGTCTGTTGTGCTGACTCTCTTACCTGCATGGTGTGGAGTTGTAGCGTGATAGAAGTCCTTTGTGTCAAGAAGTGATTCTTCACATCAGTTTAGTCTTGAATTCAAACCTGAGAGTTAATGACAACACAGTCCTTTTTTATACCTGCCAGAGGTCTGGAATCTCTCCAGGGGCCACAGATTATGGCACTCCTTGGGGCTACTGGTTGCCAAGCATGTAATTTTGCAGTACTGAGAAGCTCACACCTTCAGTCTACCTATAGTCCTTCAATCTACCAAGGGATGATCTCTCTACCTTGGCTACATTCAAATGTGCAGCATAGTGCTGTTTGCCGATAATTGTTTAAACCCCCTTACCTTCCCCTTGCACTTCCTGCTGTTCCCCTTTATTTCCTCTCTTTATTATTATGTTGAAAACTTTAATAACACATACACACATAACCTTTCTGATTATTATTTTAGGGGAACCATTTTTAGGTTATTTCAAGGGTTATAATAATTTTTTCTTTCTTGCAGCGTCTGGTTACTTTTGAGGAAGTTGCAAGGGGGAGCGGGTTCTGCTGGACCTGGACCAAAGAGCCCTGTACAGGGAAGCCATGTAGGAGATTGTTGGGAATGTGGCCTCTCTAGGTAAGGTTCCCTCATTCCATTGGTTGGTAAAATTTGTTATGGGGCAGCTAACAAAGTTCATTATTATTAAAATCTGTGTACAAATTATTATTATTATTATTATTATTATTATTATTATTATTATTATTATTAACATTTATATCCCACTCTTCCTCCAAGGACCCCAGAGCGGTGTACTACATACTTGCATTTCTCCTCACAACAACCCTGTGAAATAGGTTAGGCTGGGAGAGAAGTGACTGGCCCAGAGTCACCCAGGAAGTATTATTTATTTATTTATTTATTTATTTTTGCATTTTTATACCGCCTTTCGTTAAAATATAGCCCCAAGGCTATAAAATATAAAATATAAATATAAAATATAGCCCAATGGCTGAATGGGGATTTGAACTCGGGTCTCCTCGGTCCTAGTCCAGTACTCTAGCCACTACACCACACTGGCTCAGGAGACAGTCTCACAGTGCTATGAAGCATTTATTTGAAGCCCAATGTTTTTCAGCCTCAGAGGCCTTCTTCAGGGGCAATACTAACATATTTTTTTTTTTAAATTACAATTAAACCACTTCATAGAAAATTTTTTGGAACAATATAAAATGAAGCCAGTAACATATATCAAGCTCATGTTTACTTACCTTTGTAAGTAAATTCTTATGTGATGAGACTGATTATGACTCTAATAGAGTGTATCTTTGGATATATAGAAAATCTAAAAAGGTAACCTTTTCAGTAGATGACTCATGCATGAACAATATGGAGTAGGAGTCACACACAGGGGAGAGTAATGACACCGATATCACACTGCCTCAGGCTTCCTCTTCTTCTTGTGGACAACAGCATAGAAAGGAATCAAGGCATTTCCCCCCACAAAGGGACAACAGGAGATCACCACCCACATGATCCAGAAATAGACTTTAGTTGTCAATCAATCTTTATTACGGTCTAAGACCAGCACAGGTTATAAAATAGTAATATAATATAATAGATTGTGAGAAAGAATGTTGCATGTATCACTGAGATTGAGATTGGTGTTATAATGAAAACTAAAGAGAGGAGTATCTAAAAATACAAAATATTTAAAATATACTACAGAGTGCAAACCAAGTAGCTAAAATATATATAGACTAAAAGAAAGCATGGAACATCTAATTAAAACAGTAAGGCAGCTAGCTAAAATAGATAATAGAATTTTAAAATCTGCTACATAAAATGAATAAAAAGTATATAACAATGCATATCATAGAAGGACTAATATTAAAGATGATTGTGTTTTACAAGTAGATGAAAGTGCGTATATACTAAAAGAACTAGAAAATACTAAAAATGACAGTTGTCAATTTTTCAGACTCTTGTTCAAATCCTGTCCCAGGGCCGTGCCCCTTATCACTAAGCCACCATCCCACAGAGCAGGAAGCGCCACACCCTATTCCTGTTCAATCCACAGCATTGGTCATCAACTAGAGCAGTCAAAGCTGTCTCCATGCCAGAACCAGGCCAAAATCTACATCTGGAGAAACTTTTTCATCAAGGAATGAGACACCACTACATGCCTGAATGCAAAATGACTGGACTGGGTCCCCAAAGACCTGCATTCAGCTCCCAATTCAACCATGAATTACATTGGGCAGCATTGGGATACTCAAGGTATCTGGAGAGGGGCCACAATTCAGGGTAAAACACCATACACAGATCAGTGGCCCCTCCCCAGATATTGACTGAGTCTCCCAAAGCTGCCCAGTGTACTTTGTGGATGAACTGGGAGCTGAATTCAGGTCTTTGGGCTCCCAGTCAAGTCAGACACTGCACCAGCAGCTGACTGACTGTCAATTGGAGTCTGCTTCATATGTGGCAGGATCAGCCCCCTTCTTAATGTTCTTCTTCCACCAGCAACAGTTCTTCCTTGCTTTCAGCCTCCTTTTCTGGAGAGGAGAGCTGGTCTTGTGATAGCAAGCATGACTTGTCCCCTTAGCTAAGCAGGGTCCACCCTGGTTGCATATGAATGGGAGACTAGAAGTGTGAGCACTGTAAGATATTCCCCTCAGGGGATGGAGCCGCTCTGGGAAGAGCAGAAGGTTTCAAGTTCCCTCCCTGGCTTCTCCAAGATAGGGCTGAGAGAGATTCCTGCCTGCAACCTTGGAGAAGCCACTGCCAGTCTGTGAAGACAATACTGAGCTAGATAGACCAATGGTCTGACTCAGTATATGGCAGTTTCCTATATTCCTATGTTCCAATGTTTCTCTCCTGGCCTCATATCAGCTTTTCCTTTTGCTTTCCAGGAGATGGCAGGAGGGAGAATGAAAACCAGCCATGTCAAATGTTGTTCAAAAGCACCAGGTACAAGGAGGAGCGAGAGCAGGAGAAGAAAAAGAAAGTGAAACAGAATCGCCGAAATGAATCCTTTGCTTCTGATGATTGGGTCTTCGGTGACATCCCAAACCAAGAAAAAATTGAGGAAGCAAATAGAATTAATTGTGCCTTGTGTGGGGAAATTTTCACTCGTAGGTCAAGCTTTGAAGTTCATTGGAAAATCCACACAGGGGAGAAACCATACAGGTGCCTGGAGTGTGGAAAAGGCTTCAGTCATGGCAGAAGTCTCACTTTACACCAAAGAACCCACACTGGAAAGGAACCATACAAATGTCTCGAGTGTGGAAAGAGCTTCAATCGAGGCTCAAGTCTCACTTCTCATCAAAAAATCCACACAGGGGAGAAACCATACAAATGCCTGGAGTGTGGAAAAAGCTTCAGGTATAGCACAAACCTCACTTCCCATCAAAGAATCCACACAGGGGAGAGACCATACAAATGCCTGGAGTGTGGAAAAAGCTTCAGTCAACACTCAGGCCTCACTTCACATCAAAGTATTCACAGAGGGGAAAAACCACATAAATGCTTGGAATGTGGTAAGACTTTCAGACTACCAGACATGCTCACATCACATCAAAGTATCCACAGAGGAGAAAAACCATATAAATGCTTGGAATGTGGAAAGAGTTTCAGGCTACATGACATGCTCACATCACATCAAAGAATCCACACTGGGGAGAAGCCATGTCAGTGCTTGGAGTGTGAAAAGAGCTTCTGTGAGGGATCAGCCCTCATTACGCATCGGAGAATCCATACTGGGGAGAGGCCATATCAGTGCTTGGAGTGTGAAAAGAGCTTCAGCAGTAAATCAGCAGTTAATAAACATCAAAGAATCCATACTGGGGAGAAACCACATCAGTGCTTGGTGTGTAGAAAAGGCTTTAGTCGAAGTGATAGCCTAACAGTGCATCAAAGAATCCATACAGGGGAGAAACCATACAAATGCCTGGAGTGTGGAAAGAGCTTCAATCGAAACGGAAATCTTACTTTGCATCAAAGAATGCACACAGGGGAGAAACCATATAAATGCTTGGAATGTGGAAAGAACTTCAGTAAGCACTCACACCTCACTTCACATCAAAGGATTCACACAGGAGAGAAACCATATGGATGTTTCGAGTGTGGAAAGAGCTTCAGTCAAAGTGCATATCTCACTTTGCATCAAAGAATCCACACAGGGGAAAAACCATTTAAGTGCTTGGAGTGTGGAAAGAGCTTCAGTCAAAGTTCAAACCTCACTTTGCATCAAAGAATGCACACAGGGGAGAAACCACATATATGCTCAGAGTGTGGAAAGAGTTTCCCTGGGAGGACACACCTCAGTTCACACCAAAGGATTCACACAGGGGAGAAACCATATAAATGTTTGGAGTGTGGAAAGAACTTTAGTCAAAAAACATACCCCACTTCACACCAAAGGATTCACACAGGAAAGAAACCATTTAAGTGCTTGGAGTGTGGAAAGAGCTTTAGTCAAAGCTCGTACCTCACTTTGCATCAAAGAATCCACACAGGGGAGAAACCATATATATGCTCAGTGTGTGGAAAGAATTTCCCTGGGAGGGCACACCTCAATTCACATAAAAAGATTCACACAGGAGAGAAACCATATACATGCTTGGAGTGTGGAAAGAGTTTCACTGGAAGGACACACCTCAATTCACATCAAAGGATTCACACAGGGGAGAAACCCTATAAATGCTTGGAGTGTGGAAGAAGCTTTAGTCATGGCTCAAACCTCACTATCCATCAAAGGATCCACACTGGGGAAAAACCCTACACATGCAAGGAGTGTGGAAAGAGCTTCAGCCAACATTCAAGCCTAACTGTGCATCAAAGATCCCATACAGGGGAGAAACCATATACATGCTCAGAGTGTGGAAAGTGTTTCCCTGGGAGTGCACATCTCACTTCACATAAAAGGATTCACACAGGGGAGAAACCATATAAATGCTTGGAGTGTGGAAAGGGTTTCACCTGGAGTACACACCTCACTTCACATAGAAGGATTCACACAGGAGAGAAACCATATAAATGCTTGGAGTGTGGAAAAGGCTTTAGTCAAAGTGGTAGCCTAACAGAGCATCAGAGAATCCATACAGGAGAAAAACCATATAAGTGCTTGGAGTGTGGAAAGAGGTTCAGCCAACACGCAAATTTCACGTCCCATCAAAGAATCCACACAGGGGAGAAAACATATATGTGCTTGGAGTGTGGAAAGAGTTTCCCTGGGAGGAAAAACCTCAGTTCACATCAAAGGGTTCATACAAGGGGGAAACCATATAAATGCTTGGAGTGTGGAAGGAGCTTTACTCATGGCGCAAACCTCACTTCCCATCAAAGGATCCACACAAGGGACAAACCGTATTAGTAGCTGGAATGAACAATATTTAGAGTGTAACTCCTGCATTAAAGAATTCATACAGGCAAGAAAGCCTTATCAACACCATGTAACAGAATCTCTTGTTATAAAGCATAGACTAATATTTATTTATTATTATTTATTATTTATTTATTCAATTTATATACCACCCTTCCAAAATGGTTTAGGATGGTTTATAACAGAATAAAAACAATTAAAACCAGTTAATTAAAATCAAAACTATAAAAACAGAATAAAACCAATTAAACATTCAAACAGTTAAAAACCCTGGAAAACCAATAAACAACAAAGAACTATTAAACACCAAAAGGTTTACTTTTGATGTAAACTGCCCTGAGCCATTTTTTGAATGGAATTTTGGAATAGATAAATCAAATAAACAAAAAACAAACAAACAAACTTCCATAGAAGCTGACAAACCATATACATCCCCTGAATGTGGAAGGAGCTTCACAATGAGCAGAAGCTTGATGTCATATTAAAATAAATTAATATGAAAGAAAAGCATATACTTGCTCAGAATGTGAAAATAGCTTCAATCAGAGGAGAGCTGGTCTTGTGGTAGCAAGCATGAATTTGCCCCCTTTGCTAAAGAAAAGGGTCCACCCTGGTGTGCATTTGAATTGGAGACAACATGTGTGAGCACTATAAGATATTCTCCTCAGGGGATGGGGCTGCTGTGGAAAGAGCATCTGCATGCAGAATGTTCCAAGTTCCCTCCCTGACAGCTTCTCCAAGATAGGGCTGAGAGAGATTCCGGCCTGTAACCTTGGAGAAGCCGCTGCCAGTCTGGGTAGACAATACTGAGCTAGATGAGCCTATGGTCTGACTCAGTATAAGGCAGCTTCTTCTGTTCCAGAGTGCAAACTGCACATCAATGAAAGAAGCCACAAAGAGGAGGAGGCATAGAAGTGAATGGAATGTAGAATGTGCTTCAGTCACAAAACACCCCTGGATTTATTTTGGGAGTGGATGAGGAGAGCAAACTGAAGCTATATCCAGTACAGACAGAGGTGCTGTGGGCTGGACTTTCTGGTGATCTAGGAAGAGGCCACCAGCCCATTCTGAATTAGTTTCCCATTGCCCACCTTAAGAACTGCACACTCAGCTGAACTGGGCCTGTTCCAGGAAGGTCAAAGGAAAACGGATTAAACACTGTCTTGTAGAAACCA